>NC_138115.1:2617500-3817500 GCF_964146895.1 Miniopterus schreibersii
GGTTAGTGCGGGCTCGAGGTTAGCCGACTCCGGGAAATTAAAACAATGTTGTGCATTATATTGTCCCCAGCCGTTGGAAAGGCTGTTTTGTATGCGAGGCAGCAGTGCTGAGATATATGGAGAGCCCTAGGCTAAGTACAGAAGATAATTACATTTGGAATTTTACTGAGTTAAGTCATTTACAGCTTCAAACAGTTGCAGAGAAAAATCAGCCAAAACACACTTAAACTTTTTGTTGTGACTTTTCAGGATAGAAAGGATTTTTTAAAATTAGTTATCGTCTTATATGACAAATTATATTTTTTAAAGTAAGATTTTCTCAAAAGTTATTTTCAGCTAGTTAATATTTTTCTATTCAGACAATAGATATGAACTTATTAGAACCGATAGGATATTTATATGGGCAAAAGGCCCATCATGAAATTCCCAGATTTTTATGTAGATCTTTGGAAACATCTTTAAATTTAGCATATTTACTGAGAAGGAAAAAAACTGTATTTATCTCAACCCCCAAAGTTTACCTATATTGAAATGTAGTGAAGCCCTTGAAAAATTGGATTCAGCCTTAATTTACGTATGTTGGTGGTATTTATAAAGTGATACAAGTTCCTGCATCTGTTTACTTAATTGATAAAATTAAATTCTTAATGAATAGCTAGAATAAACTATCAGATTGCTGTCATGGTTTGTTCAGGTAGGCGTTCCAGACTGCACATTTGAGTGTGGGGCCCTTGTTACTTACTCAGGAACTAGCTGTTTATTTATTATTCCTCACTCTCCACAGAGAGCAGGCAGGAAAAAAGAGTTAGACCATCAGTAGGTGAAGCGATTATCTCCTGGCAGCTGTAATGGTGTTTTTGGTGGACATGGCCCGAATAGTGGTGAACCGATGTGAGGACTCTTTGATTCTCTGTGGATTTCATTTATTTACAGAGTTTCCTTCATCCCTCAGCTCTAAATCAAACTGAAGGTAGACTTTTCAACTTGTGATAGGAATCCAAGAAGATCACCTGGCCAGAAGTTACTGTGTGGTAGATGCCTGTGATGTTCCAAATAATGTTCTTGCTTGGGAGTCTGCTGTGATGAAAAAAGGGCTGTCAGTTCTGAAGGGTTCGGTTCTCAACGCTTAAGAGAATTGTTAAGAGTGTTGAAATAGTGCTTGTCAAAAGCAGGGCTGACAACTACGGACCATGGACCAAATCCCATGAGATAAGAAAGCTTTGAATAGTTGGGGGGGGGGGGTGTTTCAAAAGAAGACTAAATTACATGAAATTTAAAGGGTGCAATAGGGTTATATTGGAACACGGCCACGCCCATGAATTTATGAATTATCTGTGGCTGCTCTTGGGCTACCACAGAAACACTGAGTAATTGTGAAAAGATTCACTATCTGGCTGACCCTTGCAGAAGTTTGCCAGGCAATCCCTGGTCACGAGGAGCAGAAAAAACAATTTCATTACATTGTTAGCAACTTGTTGTTTTATTTTCCTGGCTACCTAAAAGTCCACTCACCTCTTCTTACCTCTCCCTTCTTCGCCTTGGCATATAAAATTAGCACATTGTTCAGGTTTCTTCAGTAGCAGCTTCACATGACAAGTACCTGCTGATCTTTGGGGTCATGGAAACTGGCTGAGGTATATATTCATTCATTCATCCATTCATCGACCCGTGCATTTAGCCCACATTCCCGGCATCTGTGACAGCAGGCACCTTGCTGGGTGGAGCCTCTGAGGAGCAGAGTGCGTGAGCTAGACTGTGTCAATAACTTCCCAGTGGCTAGTCCATCCACTGGGCAGTGCTAGCCAACACTAATGGGTTCTTGAAAACACCAGAAACATGTTCAAAGGAGAGTTTCACTGCTAGGCACTGCCCAAACCGAAACAGATCTTATCTATTAGTTAATATCCTATCGGATGAAATACATGAGAAAATGTCAACAGTTTTCAGTATTTAAAGAGCCCTTGTCCTGCAATAGAGTTAAGACTAGCCCTTCTCAGGGGTTAGGCTGAGAGTCAGGGTTGCAGACCTGCCACATTTGGAGGAGTTTAGGGCAGGGTGCAGTTATACTCACAGCTGGTCTCATTTCAGGCCTCCTGTGTCTCTGGATCTCAGCATCCATGTTTCTGCTCTCACGTTTGCCATTTCATGCGCCCATATCTGGAAATGTACTTTTTAATTAGCTAGCAGTCATTGTGCCGGTCTGACCTGAGGTGTTGGGGAATCGGGCCTGTGCAGAGGTGTCCTTGTGCTTCAGCAGCCTTCCTGTCTTGTCTCACCGGCACCGTCCCCACCCTCTCAGCCGCAGCCCCACGTTCGTCACCTAGGGGAACACCCCAGACAGGACTGACCCGAGAGCTACCTCTCTCCCTTCAAGAGGGCATTGCCTAGTCAGGACATACTGGAACCTTCAAGGATCTCAAAGTATCTTACAGAATTACCATTTATTAACTCGAATTTGAAAACCATCTTCACCACTGAGCCCACAGGAAGGAGCAGTCAAGGTCTGAACAATTGCCGGAGGACGAGCCCTGCACTAGAGTGGGAGGAGACACCTCTCCCTGCCATGGGGCTCGCGGGGCCTCTCTCTGGCCTTCCATCTGGGAAAGGTCACATGGGCCCCACTGTAAAAGCAAACCCAATGAGCTCACATTAGATCTTATAGTAGAGGTCAGCAGACGCTCTTTACGTGAGCCCTGCAGACCATCGTGAAGGATTTCACAGGAGAATTCAGGAGGGCAGCCACTGGCGCCAGATGCGACCACAGCTAGTGAAAGCCACGTGGATGTGGTCCTGTGTACGTGTCCAGCCGCTGGAACCCAAACCCTAGAAACCTCAACTCGGGCCCGGCACAGAAGGCCCTCGTATTTCTCACCTGTAGTCAGATCTCCCTAAAGAATTGGATACAGTATTTTTATTTATTTTTTTAAATTTTTTATTGATTTCAGAGACAGGAAGGGAGGAGGGGAGAGAGAGTCATTGATCAGCTGCCTCCTGCACTCTCCCTGCTGGGGGTCGAGCCTGACGCCTGGGCATGTGCCCTGACCGGGAATCGACCCTCGATCTTCTGGACCGTAAGTCGATGCTCAGCTGCTGAGCCCCCCGGCCGGGCGGATACAGTCTTTTTTAATCACTGTGGTCAGCTGAGGGGATGGCTGCTGGAGATGTTCCTGTTGTGGTGCCTTCTGTAGGACTCCACACCTGGGTCACATCGTGCGGCAGGGGCCAGCTCAGGGTGAGATGCCAGTGGTGAGAGTTCAGGCAGCCAGGCAGAAGCCAAGATGATGGGATGGTGTCACTTGGACCTGTCTGATCAGCGTGGCTTGCCAGATGTGTCTGTATTGTTTTTACTTTTGTTGGAAGGTATCAAAATATAGAGAATGCACATTTTCTTAGCAGTAGACACCTTCTGTGGAGCCTGTTAACAGAGCAAGGTTGGTTGGTTCAGTTCTTACATTACCCCAGTGACTTCTTATGGAGCAGGAGGAGGGGTCAGAAAGGCATCTCTGTGGGCATTCAAAGCCCTCTTGAATATTTCTTACTGCATTTCTTTATTGCAGAGACCGTTGTAAATTTTTTTGACATTTTATCAGTGGTCTAAATGGAGGATTAACCCTAGCTGTTACCTGGAAGCTCAACATTGTAAACCTGAGGAGTTCTGTGAGTCCTACACTGTACACTTAGGTATGTCACATGCAGAGAGGTACCATAGGAATCGTTGGGGTCAAGGATATGGCTTTTTGAGGTCAGGGAATGTATTTTAAGATTTCTTCTGTTAGATGATCTCTTTTGAGAGATTCTTCTGGATAATATGCAGTCATAATGAGTTGGAACTGGAGAAGACACAATTCCCACATCAGTAGGCATGGTTTATATAGGCCGTGAACCGTACAGCTCCCTCCCACCAAGACAGAGGGCCAGAGATGTGGGAACTAGAAATAAGCTGAGATACAAGGATTGCCCACCACACATTCCATGCCAGGATCGTAAAGAAGCACTGGGACTGGCCTCAGTAGCTGAGCACCCACTGTCTACCAGACCTGGGCCCAGGGATTTAAATTCATGCTAATCCAGTTACCTGGGTTCACTCAGGTGGGACATGCTTAATAGGACTTTTCTCAACCATCAAACTGTGGATGAGGTATAAGCGGTGTCTCAGTGGCTGGAACAGAATTCCATTTTGGAAAAAGGGAAAACCGTTCATTTTAATAGGCAACAAGAAAAAAAGCCTGACGGACTTACTCTCAGAAAGCTGAGCTACTCTTGATGTACACACGTTTTTCTGGCCATAAACACTGTACCAGTTTTAATCTGGTCTATGACCACGTGACCTCGCTCAGTTGTCAGCACAACCTCTCTCATGTATGAAGGTGGGTTTTCAATGAAAGAAGAAAGCAGCCTTGGAGATTGGGCGTTGTCATTATTCCCACGACTCAGCATGTGTCAAGGGACAGATCAGGACAGGCCTCTGTGACCCCTCCACCTACAGACCTTCAGAGTGAATGTTGAAAGTGCCAAGGGAAAGGGAGCCAACCTCACTGAGGGCTGATCTGCTCGGCCCGGACAGGGTGTGGGTGGAGGGGTGCAAACTTCTGTTCTTTGATAGTTTGGTTCCATTTAGTCACAATTTGTCAAGCACCTATTGTATTTACAGCACTGGACAGATAGGGGAGGCTGCCTCTTCCTGGGGCGTGCGACCTAGTAGGGAGGGTGAGACCAGTGCTTCCCTGAATGAGTGCGCACCGGGCACTTTGGTGGGGCGGGTGACTGGAAGGACATTCCAGGCCGAGGAAGCCACTGAAGTTTAGCCTGACTGTAGGGTGAGGAAGAAGGACAGTGGAAAATGTATTGTTTTCTTTTTTAAATTCACCTATTGGTTCAACAGGAAGTAGGATGACCAAACATTGAAGTTTGCTGGCCTGGGACTGAGGGATTCCTGGTTTTTCAATTCCAAAACTGGGAAAGTCCTGGGCAGACTGGAATGAGTTGGTCACCCTAGCGATCCACCTGGATCCATTGGCTGTGGGAGAGACTTACTGAATGCTTCGTGTTCTGCTTGTATGTCCTAAAGGAGCTTGAAAACCATGTAAGAAGATATTTACTGAGCTCCTGCTATATGCCAAGGCACTGCTCTAGAGGAGTCATACCTCACTTTCACTGAATCCTACCCTATTCCCTCAATCCTGAGTCTTTAAAAGGAAAAAGGGAACATTTGGAAATCAGTATGTGTCTCACTTAATGAGAGTGTTTAATGTAATATTTCTTACTGTTTGAAAAGGTTTTACTAAATGGATGGTGATCTTGACCATAATTGGCCCCTTAGAGTCAGAGGAATTATTTTCAGTAACCCCCATTCCTTTACTGATGAGGAAACTGAGGTTTAGAAGGTTCTCATTAACTTGTTCAAAGCTAGTGGCAAACAATGGACAGCACACAGGATTCTAGCCCAGCTTGAAACTGGTGCCCTTTTATGGCAGTGCTGGTTTTCACCCAGGGTGGTCCTGGCCCAGTGGGGTTCTGTGCACATACCCAAGAGTTGCACATCACTGGTTTTAAAACTTGGCCATTGGGACTGTTCTCTTCTCCACCTGGTGGAGCAGTGTGTGCGGCAGGGCAGGGCTGGTGCTCAGTGACACTGGCTCACTACACAAGCTCTAAGAAAGTGTCAGCAGGGAGAAAATGCACAGGTTTCAATAGCTGAGGGAGATGTTAAGCCTAACACAAATCAGTGACTGTAGGGGCTCTACGTGTGATGATTCTACCATTAGCAGTGCTAGTTGTAATCACACCAGCTTCCCGGACTTTCACAAACATATTATCTTAACATGACCCCCTGTGTAGCTGTCTAGCCCCATTCAGGGCAGTACTCAGGGCCGTGGCCTGGCAGCCTTGTGCCTGTCTGAATAAGCTCAGGATGCTGGGGAGAGAGGGCCTGAGAGCCCCATAGCTTCACGTTGCCACTGCTTTTTGATGAGAGCCAAGAAAAAGAAGAGAGAGTTTCTGGGTTTCTCCCTTCCACGTCCCTCTTTGAAAACTGAGACACTTAGTTTTCATAATTGAAAATCCTGCCTAACTCTGGGAGCAGTAGAATTCCTAGACTATGACTGAGTATTAGTGTGCGTCTGCTTCAAATGTCAGGAGAGTCTTTAATAACAACATGCGAGGAATGTGAGGATGGTGACAGAACACAGTCAAAGTAGGGAATTTCTTCAGTTGGGGCAAAATGAGCCCTAGGGAGCCTCCACCTGGGAGCTGCCTTTGGTGGTGGAAGGTGTCGTTCATGAGTTTCCACTGCGCCCAGTTCGGAAACATGCGAGTGGCCATCGTTTGAGAAAGGGGGTTGAAAATCAGTATCTAATAACTACTCAGTTTGGTAGAGGAATTCCATTTCTGCCCCTTCCAGCCAGTGTTTTTTTCTTTTCTCCCTCTTGCTTTTCTTCTGATCGTGTGTTACTCAGTCAATTCTGTTTGGGTGACTTCTGTAGACGGAACCCCCGAGGAAACCCAGGCAGCCTGGCGAAGGCCTACGCAGCCCATGGGAAAGAGCAGCATCTCCCACGCTCTCCTCGCCACGCCCGGACGCCTGCGAGTCTGCTCAGACTGCGCTCCCGCGTTCCTCCTCGGAGAGCGGGGCTTAGCAAGTTCATGTATGACCCCAGTCTGTTCAATGAGGGCTCGTCGTTGGCATGGAAAGAATCCAGACTGGCCAACTCATAATTGGGTGCCCGCTGCCACAACATGCATGTCCACGACCCACCCATCCTGCGCAAGCCGCCCAGGAGCCCAGTATGGGTGCGGGAGGAGGCAAGTCTGCGTTCCCAGTTAGTGTCCCAGGTGTGTCCTGTGATCACACCGGTGTGCAGAAGTCAGACCACGCCTCGTAAACTAGGGCTCTATTTTATTTTTGCCCGTCCTCAGCTCCAGGACCTCACATAAGTTCACTCAGTGGTTCAGTTTCCCCAACTATAAAATACGGGGACAGGGTAGGAGGGCTTGAGGTAGCCGCCACAGCCTTGCTTCTGAGATCAAGTGAGTTGCCTGGCCCCTCATCTCATCTGTCCTCAACAAGTCTAGTGTTTTAGACACCCAAAGTCCTTCATTTATTTCAGAAGAATTTTTTTCTCGTGAGAACCACCAAATTGGGCTTAAGATGAATTGTCCTCCTGACAGCAGGTAAAACAATTGTGTTAAATGAACCCCAAACCATGTTCCCTTTTCTCTGCTAAGAGAATGAGTTCAGTCTCCTTGGTTTTTATCTTTGAAGATGTTGGATGGAGCTCCTAGCCTGAGGCACTTCTCAGTAGGTCCCAGCAATGCACGTGTTCTGGTCTTTCACAGCCTGGGCTCTTGAAAACCTAATTGGAGCCCGTGATTAGTAAGAAGAGGGGAAAAGCATTGCCAGGATGAGGAAAAGAACACAGTGAGAACCGAGGCTGTACATCCAAAGGACACGGACTTCGTCTTGCCCGGGCTCTGTTCCATTCTTTAAGCAGGGGCCGTGTATGGCCCGTGAAATCATTCAGTGACCACAGGGGGGACTCGAAATTCAATAAAGGGGTTTTTTCATAGCTAATTTTTAAGTTGATAATTTTGTATGGCCCACGAAGCAAATGATGTTATAAATATTCAAATGGCCCTTGGCAGAAAAATGCTCCCCAGCCCTGCTTTAAAGCATCAAAGCCCCCGCCGCCGCCTCCCCCCCAGGAACCCAAGTGCAGACTCCACTGAACCCGTTACGTTCGTCTAGATTCCAAACGCCCTCAGCCAGGAGAAGTCTGCATAACCTTCACTGATGTAACTTTCCTTAAAGAAAAAGAAGGTACTTTTTGAGCATCATGAAGCCCTAGGCTCTATGCTGAGCTTACGTGCAAGAACGTCCCCACTCCTCAAAACAGCCCTTCAAAGTCCAGAGGTTATTGTTCCAGGTTTACTGGGAGAACTGAGCGCTTACAAAGGTTACGTGCTGTGCCCCGTCTCAAACCTTTTCCCATTTCCACTCTGCTGTCACCCTATGGAACTGGTGATCAAACTTGCTGATTTGCACAGCTCCTTGGCACTGCCAGCCCTTCCTGGCCCACCAGGAAAGCTGCTAGAAAGGCATTCTCTTTGGATATCACAACATGCTTTCTTTTTAATTTGCCCACCAAATTTTTAATTGACCTCTGGACTGAATTTCCCATCCTCTTGCTCTGCTTTTCATGGGATTCAGGTTATAAGGGAATGCTGAAATATGCTTGCTAATATTAAATGCTTGTATTCTCATAATAATGAAAGGATGCCATGAGAGTTGATGGAAGGTGAGCTCATGGAATGATGGTTATAGAAAGTAATAAAGAATCTGAAAGCTTTTTGAAGGACCAGTGAGTATTATAAATGTGAGACTGGAGAGAGAGGGTGTGGTGTCAACAGGTGTGAATATTTGGCCTTTTTGCCTAAAAAAACAAAAAGCAAATTCTGCCAGGTTTTTTTCTCTTTAACTGTTAAAACACTTTGTGTTGGAGCTAGAATTGGTGATAAAAATTCAAAGCTCATTTAAGAATATATTGCATGCTAGTTTGCACTAATTAAACAAAAACAAAAACTTGGATTTTTGCCTTTTTCTGTAACCTTACCCATCATTTATAGCTGGAGTTGAGGTAGAGGCAAAATCAGGAACCTGGATAATTCTCAAAATGGACGATGAAGTCTAAGTAATATCCTTGTGGAAAACTAACCCGTGCCCTATGGCAGTGAGGTCCAGGTTTACGGGTGTGGCTCTGTGTACAAGCCTAGGTATGTGTTTGCAGCCTCAGCAGTAAACGGTCAGCCTGGCATCCGTTTTGATGGGATGGAGAGGTGGTGATTCCCTTTGATGCTGGGAATTTGAATTTCTTTCTACTTTGGTCTTTGTGATTACTATATCAATAATATTTACCCCCAAATTAGTCACAATTAATATTCATCAGGCTCCAGCAGTCCTCACCTCCTGCCCTTTAATTTGTAGTGTTCACCAGAAAAGACCACTTGTTTTTTTTCTTCTGCCCGTTATAATGTTAAAACATTTTTAAAAATTAAGAATGTTTTACTTTTAACATCTAAAAATTAGAACACTCGAATCAAAAAAACAACCAAAGAACTATAGAAAAATGCCATTGCTAACATTTTAATTGTTCTAACTGAGCTACTTGGAAAACTAAATTCCTTTAGCATTATGTTTTGTGTTCCGAGCATCTTTTTGTTTGGCTGTTCAATAACTCACTGAAGAACAGAGGATGAGTAATATAAAGTGGCTCCTAATATGGTATCGCTTTCATTTCCTGTTTGTTGAAAGATAAATGCTAACACTGTAGGGCTCTCCTCCCCCCGCAGTAATTTATTCCTCCCTGAACCACGAGGCAATAAAAAGGAAAAAAGATTGAGCGTGACACGGCCGAGGCCGGAGCCACCCAGCACCGGTTGGGTCCGAGGGCTTTTCCCTTCCTGCTTCCCCAGTTCCTGCAGCACATTGTCCCTTATCCAGAAATAAAATGCCTTCCGTGGTGGCTATTTTGGAATAATTTTAGACTTACAAAACATAATTGACGTTTGAAAGATCTAGGATTAATTCTGTGACAGAGGAGTGAGTCCCTCCCCAGTTCTGTGTCTCCCTCCCTCCCGCCCTCTCCTCGATCTCGCTCGTTTCCCCAAACCCCGCGGCTGCCCTCCCGACGGTGCCGTCACTCACCTCTGCACTCCCACCTCTTCACTGCGGCCATTGTTATGGGTCCCCCGTGCCCAACTGTCTTAAACTATCGAAAATACCCTGTGAAGACAGTCCAAGGCAAGCGTAAAGCAAGTTACGTCCAATAAATAAATAGTACCCAAGTCCCTGCCATGTACATCCGGTTAGAAACTCTCGTGCCTTCAGAAGATGACGTTTTGCAGAATGAGGAGATTTCACTTTTTGTTAAGATGAGAGACTAGCACATGGTGTAGGTACTTACATATTGAATAAGTGAGTAAGCTTATTCGGCGTTCATCTGAAAACGGGAATGTGTAACCCTGTAGCCCTGCGTCTGCCCTGCCAATAACCTTGCTTGCCAACTCTGTCTTCATCTGTGCCTACCTGCTAGGAAAGATGAAGTTCATTTTGCATAAATGTACCCATCTGTCTAGGAGTTTTCCAACCACAGCAGATGAGTTTATGAGTTTTCGCTACCTCGCTCATTTTCTTTTGGCTTCCTCATGAATAAGGCTGGTTAATAGGCATGATTCACGTTTTTGTCTTTAGCTGTCTGTGTTACATGCGACTCCTTGGTGCCAGCAGGTCTAGAACTTCCCAGTTAAAGGCTAATCTGTCTTGTGTTGGGAAACCTCACACCGACACTTCCAGTTACTTGGAGTCTGGCACTGGTCGTATAGATTTCAAAATGATTAAGCAGTGAAAAATATTTTGTCATGTGTGATGGTTTAATTAGGAATAGTTGAATAGTTTAATTCCATAGTTTAATTTGGAATACATATCGTTCTGGATATAATGGTATGTAATAGTAACAGGTACTCAAATCTGTATTCAAAGGAATAACAAGGCATTTTTCTCCCTACCAGCTTGCAAAAGACAGAGAGCGCCTGCAAGCCATGATGACGCACCTGCACGTGAAGTCCACGGAGCCCAAAGCTGCCCCCCAGCCCGTGAGTACCGAGCTGCCCCGAGGGAGACCCGCTCCCCACCCCGCGCCCAGGCAGGAGCACAGGCCACTCCAGTAGCGTTGAGTAGTGAAGGCTCGAGCTGAGCTTCTGGTGACCTTCTCTAAAGAGGCGTTTAGGGAAATCCAGGGTGATGCGGGCACAGGCCTGGTTCCTGAGGGACAGATGATGGACGCTACACGGAGGCGCTAAAATATATTATGAGAACTCACTGGGAGAGAAAACTTTCTGAAGTGTAGTGATGCAGAGAGAAGACAGCCAGACCATGAAGGCAGAAGACCAAGGCCTTGCAGCGCAGGGCGGCTGAGGGACAGTGAGTGTGAGGAAAGGGGCCAGGGATGGTCCAGACCGAGTGTGACCGAGGGAGGAAGGCCACCGTCAGAGCAGGCAGAGGTACAGCTGGAGAGCATCGGGAGTTTGAAGTGAGCGGGAGCCCGAACTGGTGCACTCAAGTTATGTTCAGCATTAGGAGCCGCGCTGGGCCTCGGGAGTGCCGTCCAGGCGTGGACGGTTAACGCCAGGAGGAAGGGCGCTCCCCAGCTCCTGCACTGGGCCTTGTCCTTATTTTAAATTGATCTCTTTAATAGTTGTTTTCTCATATACTTATATTTCTAAAAATCTCCTAGTACCTTCAACTGATTATTCAAAATAGAGTTGCTTTGCTTCTTGATTTTTAAGATTTGTAAAATTTAAAGGTACACTGCCTTTATTTGATTTTGCAAGGAGTCACTGTGTGAAAATTAATTGAGCGTTGACAATCTATATAGTTAGTACCAGCAATTTTAATCAACATGCAATGATGCAGCGTAATGGCAGAGTATTGGTTTATCTGTTTGGACTCATTTTTTTTTAAATAAATAAAGCAAACATACACCCATATATGTATGATTTATGATGATAGAAATAAAACGGAGTCAGACTATTAACCAGCAAATATGGTAGCCTGCCAGGATGCAGTTGGCAGACAAAATTAATGTCTGAAACGGAGCACATTACTGAGATATAGGACATAAAGTCATTAAACCCTTTGCACATCCATTTTTATTTGGAAAGAGCCCTTAGTTTCCATGTATTTTGCAGTAAATGGCTATAGGACTGAGTGTGTGGGCTACCAAAAAGAAAGAGGAAAGGGAAACAGGCATTCAGGATGTGGTGGAGTCAGGAGTATACTGCGCTATTCCTGCTATTTTTCTATTGATCTCTCCTTTTGACAAGGATCCTGGAAATAATACGAACTCAGCTAAGCAAAGTGGTGAGACCCTGAAATGACCGAGTTCTCCAGTGGGCGTAGCCACTTCTCCAGGGAAGTGACTGCCTTCGGACTCTGAACGTGTTCCTATGGCTTTTGTTTGGAGGGACATGGTTCCTCCCAGGATGGAGAGTGAGAGCCTCTAAACCTAGCAACTCGGGAGATGACGAGATTATCTTCTGCTTCCTACGTGGATTAAAGACGATGATGGAGTAGTGTTTGGACTCCAGGAATGGCCTCAGTTTGGATCATGAGGCTTCTTGGGGGGGTGGTAAAACCAGAGAAGGCACTGAGCCAGGGTGTTGGCGGGGAGCGCCATGTGCGTAAGCCCGCAGCGCCACGGAAGGGCGCTGGAATCTCCGTGGGGACCGTTGGTGAGCAACCAACAAATGGGGACAGCAGTCCTGGGGGAAAATACACAAGGAAGTTTGTCTTGATTAGTATTTTAAAAAAATGTTTTACATTCTAGAAAATTATAACTTTGAAGGAGACCTCCTACTAAATTTATTTTTAACTGCTCTATTGAAAATTCTCTACCACTAGTCAACATTATCTCTTAGTAGCTCAGCACAGTATTTCTTTATTAAAAGAAATAGGCACGAATATTTTTGACTGAAAAATTAATAGCTTTTGAATTCATACACAGCAGGTTTTCTCTTGCAAAGAAGTCCAATATCGCCGCACAGCACTTCTATAACCATTCATTTAGAGCCCAAGTCAAACCTTTGACAGCTCGAGCAGCGCTACAAGCCCGTATAAAGAGCTCCGCGATGTAAACCAACAATAGGCCGTCTGTGTGAGGTTTGCCATTGTCAAACACACAGATTGTTTGGATTAGTTTATGTAAATGTACTGTTGTATTACCCTTTGAAAAATAAAAAAGATCACATTTGTGTATGAAAAGTGGTTCCCTTCACAGGCAGCATTATAAATTCCTTATCCTTTAACTTACATGTAAGAAGTAAAAATTGGTGCCTGACAAGCAGATACTGTGTGACACTGTCGCCGGAGTGAACCTGCCTTCTTTTCATTTATTGGAAAATAGAAAATTTCATTATAGATACCGTCTTATAAATCAGGAATTATTAAGTGTGTATAGGTGAAGCATTGGAAATTAATTATAAGAGGTAGACGTGAGTGTTTTGCATACATTTTTACTTCCTGGACCCCAAAAATGGTAAAAGAAAAAAGCAGATGAACATAGCAAACCCTTGGTCCTTTCCACTTTGGTGACACACAGTTACCAGTCCTTCCCTTTTGCCTGTAATTAATTTATTTCACCTTAAATAATGGAATACACATGTGTGTTCAAATGTATATTCTTCTAGTACCTTTGATTTGATGTAAGCGACCACTGGGGGTCAAATCTAACCGTAGATGGGGACTTTCACGTTACAGCCTGGCCAGTAAGTTTATGAGTTTTCTTTCCATTTCTGTTTAAAAGGAACTTCGTGTTTATTTTTAATTCTTAGTTACTAAGTGATAGAATGCTATAACTGTTGCTTTTCACTAAATGCCATTTGGGTGGTAAGTGTCAGTTGTTGTACCCAGTCTTCCAGCCAGCCCCCACTCCATTCCGTCAGCCCATAGATGGCGTCTTCTGGATGCCTCTGTGGAACTCGTGTTCACATTCCGCTAGAGGATATGCTCATCTTGGGACAGACCCCAGGTTTTTAGAAGTGGGTCCAAGCTCACCCACACTCGGACGTGTATGGGTGAACTGGAATATGAGTTCACAGTCTTCCTATTCCTTGGACCCCTTCAGTAGCATCTCTTCCTGCTTGCTGTAAAATCAAGTCGAAAAAATTATACCCAGGACTCAGACTGCAGGTTGCATTTAAAATCAAGCTATTGCGTCAACAAATAGTTACTGGGCATGCTGCATAGTAAAGTGAGCTGCAGGCCTCCCTGCCTCTGAGGCGTATGGAGGCTTGTGGGACAAACTGACAAGTAAATACGCACATGCACGCTCTCTTACTCGCAGGCTCGCAGCATGAGCCATGCCACGTGCGAGCAGAACACTGAGCTGTTTTGCTGGGGTCCAGGAGGACTTCTGGGCAAGGCAGCTTCTAAGATGAAACCTGGATGAACAAGAAGGTGTGGAAAGAAGTCGGCTTCACAACTCTCCTTGGGCTGAGAGTGGGTACGTGGGTCTGTGTGTCTCTCAGGAAGGTATGGAATGAGCAGCAGTGTGCAGGAAGGTAAGGAATGGCCGGTGTCAGCCAGAGTAAGCGCTGCATGCTTTTCCTGGTATTAAACTAGGCCCCGGTGGAAGGGGTGTGGGTTTCCCAGAGCAGGCGCGTGTCCCTAGCGGCTGAACGCGTGCCATGGGAAGCCTCTCCTGACTTGTGTTTAGAATAGCCAAGTGTTGCATTTTGAGTCTTAAAAGATTCTTCTCTTTTCCATGTTAAGAGAAGCAAAAGTGAAAAATTAGACAATAGTAAACTATCATGATGAGTATGATTGAGTTTTGTTCCAAACTCAGTAGTACTGTCAGAGTAAACACCCACCATGATGTCTCCATGCAAACTCCACGGAGAATTAGCTGAGCTGTTTCCTGGGAGGGACGGAGCAGTAACAGCAACGAAAAGACGTGTCTGTGTTACAACTTGATGAAGTTGTTAAGGGTATTTTAAAGAGCCTTCACTTTCATTATGTCAGGAACATACTGTAAATCATACTTTATAATACTGGGTACATTGCTTGAGGGCGCTCCTGCCACCCACCCTGAGAGCGGCCCGGTCCTGGAGAAGCTTGGTGGGCAGGTCACAGTGCAGGTGCTGTGTCCCCCCTTACGATATGTATAAGACACTTAGAGGGACTGGGATATTGGAAGTGAAACGCGGTATTGGATTTTCCTTTTTACACCTTATCTTTTCCTCTAACCATAGCAGACGGGACTGTTTTGAAATAGTTTTAGCCGCTATAAAAACACAGCTCTTTTAGCTCTTAAAGAAACAGCCGACCCTGTGGGCCACTGCAGCCTGGCTGTGTGCAGACTGTTAGGCGGTCAGAGAGGGACAGCCTCAAGCAGATACACACAGCTATTTTTATGCACTCTTTCTCATTGAGTCCCTCCTCTGCTCCAGTCAGCGACACCAGCCCCACCAGCCCCGGCTGTAGCACACAAGTACCAGGGCCAGGCGGCTGCCACCATGTCCTAGCCCCCCCCAGCCTGGGAAGGCACCTTCAGCCTCAGAAAGGCCCCTCGGAAGGAACTCGAGTGGTTCATGTCGAGAGACTCCTTGCAGTTAAAGCAGGACTTGACCCAGCTGAGGCCGGTAAAACCAACAGCAGAAAGAACCAGTTCTGGGAGCCTGAGAGCCCCCGCTAAGCAGCTAGGTCCCTTGGTGATTCGGTTTCAGGTTTGTCTTTTGTTCTCAGAATCTGTTCTCATGTGAGACAAGAGCATAAACAAAAACACAGATGAGTTCTTATGGGAATACTTGACGACAAGTCTGTTTCTGTCCGGGTTTCAGAGGCTTGTTTATTTTTTAAAAATACGAATGACTCATCATCTTTAAAAGAGAGACGAGGTTACTGTTTAAAAAGTAAAGATTGACTTTCTGCAAAAGGGCTGAGCAGAATATTAGGTCGCTGAGACGGATGGCTCCGGCAGCGGGCTGGGGGAGGTCCCGGGACAGCCCTGCCACGACAGCCGAGAGCACGCAGAAACGTAAAGACAAAACCCTACAGCGACTTTAAGGGACATAAGAATTTAACTTTTGGCCAAAGTTTCAAACAGATTATCTTTGCCCAAGTCATCACATGATGGAACCTTGCCATGTAGAAAAATATCAGCGTTACTAACTTTTCTAAACATAGCAACTTCTTTTTAAATAGAAAATGAACACAATAAGAAAAATAGGAAGAGAGACCCTCCCAGTCCTATCCCTTCCTGCTCCATGCCCCAGAAAAAAATCGTCCTTTGAAACCTTAGCTACAGTCAGAAATGCGAAGCGTATATGCTTTCATTTCAAATCGATGATTATATTAAGATTTAATAGTTTACAACTAGGATGAATATTATAAGATTATAGCAAAACCCATACCGTTCCCGATTTGCTCTTCTGTTCTGAGTCTGTAATTAATTTTTTTGGTCCACTGTGTTCAGACAGACCCTAATTAGAGGAGCAGGTTTGAGCGCAGAGCCTGTTGTGAACCCTTCCCCTTGCTCCTCTTATCTGTCCCTCGTGACTGTCCTCCCCAAGGTGGCGTCTCCTCAAGACAAGCATGTGATCATCAAAGAAAAGTCTCAAAGTTAGGGAACTTCTATTGCAGTTGACAAGGTTGACATTTCATTAACTTGTTGGTTCAGCCTTCAGTGATCTCTCGAGGCAGAGCCCCTCCGTCTGGAGCTCACAGCTTTCTGTTCTCCTCCCTCGCAGGCCACAGTCATGTTTGATTTGGAATCTGGGCTCTTTTGGCAAATTAGCAATTAGAACAATTTTGTGGGAATATGTATATGTGTCATTAGTTTTCCTGCAAATTAATAGCAAGGGTAGAGGTCAGGCAGCAATTTTCCACTTGACTGCAGTCCCTCCATTGAGACTTGGCACTTGGTGTTGGAATGGCCACAGCTGCTCTCAGCCACACTCTTCCTCCAGGACTGTCTTTTAATTAGTTTACCTCGTAGCCATCATTACAAATATTACTGCCTCCCCTCCTCGAAATAAAATCACTGTTTCAACAAAATATTCCAGTGGCATCCTGCTCCACTGCACATTGATGGTGGGGTCACTCTCATGCAGCATTTAATCATTAGATCACCTCCATCCGCGTCTCCTAATTAGAGTCCTTACAATACATTTTTATCTGGTAATTAGCGGAGATTGGCTGCTTCCTCTGTGGCTTGTTAGGGAGCCGGCAGTGGGTGTGGGTCGAGGTGTCATCTGTCACGCCTGGAAAGCCCCTCTCCGCTCTCTTCTGGTGAGGTGTCTATTTCCACTTGCTACTGATGTTCAAAAGCCTCCCCAAAATGCTAGTGTTTTTTTCTTTGTGGATTGTGCTAACTTGAAGGGATTTTAATTTTTCACTGCTCTTTTTTGGTAGAAACAGTCCAAGTGTTGAGACCTTTGTGAAAGTACAGGAGTCAGATTCTTTCCATTTTAGGGTGCTGCCCCGTGTGACTTGTCTGTTACACTTGCATGTGAGCACCCAAAGGTGGGCTTCGCTTCCTGAGTGTCCACATGAGTTCTGGGTTTGGACAATCAGACTAGAGCCCACAGTAGGCTTGGTGACCTTTTCCACAAAACTGGGAAGGAGCATGCACATGTTTTTAAGGATGTTGTGTTTCTCTCAAAATTTCATTGCATTTTTAAGAAAGTCATGGTGTTTAGGGTGATGTTTGTAAACTGGAAAGACAAGCCGAGGAGCCTAGGCAGTCTGAGTTGTGTGGTGGGCGGGCGTGGTGTCCTGTGAGCCCAGCCCCCGTCCGATGGGAAGCTCCTCGGGGGCAGCAGCCACATGCTCGGTTTCTGCTTCTGTCGGTTCAATTCCAAATGTCTCCTGTTTGCTCAGTAGCAGTTACTGAATGTCATTTAGAAGCAGGGATAAAACTATTCACTGAATCCTTTCCCAAAACGAGCCCACAGAAAAATGAAACTGGTTAGCGTTTCTTTTCTCATTAAATGACCAGTGCGTGTTTGACCTCGGGTCCAGGTTGTGAATTGGAGCAAGTTATTTAATCTCTCGTGAGCCTCAGTTTGCTTACCTGTAGAATATGAGTAATAACATCTCCAGTATTAGTGAGGTATGAGAATTAATGAAGACGGCCAGTGGCAGGTAGTTTACCGCGTGGTTTCTGCACAGGGGCCTGTGACTTTAGAGTGTGCCGGTGGTCTGAGGCGTGGCCGCCTCTCACTTCTTACGAGCTCTGCGTCTCAGCTTCGGCCTTTCACGCACCGATTCCCTGACCCTCTGATTGGCTGAGGCTTGTACATGGTTTCCGCACGCGGTCGGATGAATGGAGGGCCAGGCAGAGACGACCTGATCCCGCCTTCCCTCCCGCTCCCCCAAGGCTGCCACCCTGTTTGCAGATGTGTGTCAAGAAGTCAGGTTCCCAGCAGCCATGAGAAAGCACCTCGTAGCATCTACCCCGCTTGCTGGGGGTGTCAGCGCGGCCCCTCTCCGTAGCTCGCCCCTCCAGGGCACGGGCTGGGGGGGGTGCGGGGGGTCTTCTCCTGGCCAAGCGGGCACGTCTAGGAAACGGGACAAAAAAGAAAGCACAGGGAAAGCTGCAGCCCAGCCTCCAGCCCCCAGCACCGTTGACAGTTCCCATTAATATTTTCCCGGCGACATTTGATCTTTCTTTTCTTCAGACTTACTGCCTTTTTATGGAATTGCCCCAAACATGTTAGACAGAGGTTTCTCATGGCCTCTTGCGTTTCTAGAGTGTGAGCAAGGGCGAGTTGCCCCAGAAAATGGAAACCCTTCTTTCAGTAAGTCCTTTGATTGTGATCTCAGAGGAATCTCATTTTGAATACCTTCCACAAATAATGCCTTGTCCTGGGACTGTTGTGTTGGTGAAACAGACTTATTTTGTTAAGTGATTTGAAATATGGTTTGAGAAAATGTTACCAAGTAAGCCTCCTCTGCTGGAGTTTCTTGGATTTGGGCCAACTGTACGTATCTGAGTTGGTACGTATCTGAGTTAGTACGTATCTGAGTTAGTACGTATCTGTGTAAACTGTAATAAATATGTTGAAAGTGATCAGGTTCTTCAGCGCAGCCAGACTGAATATTTCTGGGTAACAACAAATTTTGGAAAAGGAGGGTAGGGGGTTTAGCTTGTTTGTCCAGTTTTAATAAGAGAAGCACTTCAAGGTGAACGTTAGATTGATAGAGACAAAGAAAGAATCAAAACAGAACTATTGATTTTCCTCTACGTTACTTCAAATGAATACTGTTCATTTTCTTACTTGATGAATAGATTACTCCAGGACTATATTAGTGAGCATTTGAACCTTGAAGGGGAAAAAAAAATCAACAGAAATTTTACAGTTCCCTCTCTCATACGCCATATTCTTATTAAACAAATAGATTCCAATCCTATATTTGATAGAGTAGTGAAGATTACGCATAAAGCTTTCAGAGACTCGCCTCTGCTGGCTGATAGCACCAGATGACGGCGCCTGGATCAGTGGAGCTCGTTTTAATTTAGTCACGGGCCAAGCGCACTCGCGGTAGCTCCATCCCGGACGCTTCGTTGGGAATGTTAGCAGCCTGCCCCTGTGCCACTGGTTACACTTGGCTATTTCATGAAATTCATTAAACTTCAATAAAAGTTTGTTATTAAAAAGTAAGTAGAAGCAGTTCCTTACATGGGCTAGCACATGGCAGAAAGTTCTGTTGGAGACTCAGGCCCACACCAGCGTATCCCAGCTAACAACTAAGTGTATTGTGTTTACATGGGAACTCACCTCACGTTTCAGTTCCTTAGAAATATTTACTTGGAGAAATAAAACTAGCCAAGCAGCATCGCCTGTATTATTCCTGCTGGATTTTAGATGCTTTCCTAGTTGCCCTGGTTTTCTGAAGGTCTTCTAAGAAGTGTTCTTTTCCTCGCAGCTGAACCTGGTGTCAAGCGTCACACTCTCCAAGTCTGCGTCAGAGGCTTCTCCACAGAGCTTACCTCATACTCCAACCACCCCCACCGCCCCCATCACGCCCGTCACCCAAGGCCCCTCCGTCATCACCACCACCAGCATGCACACGGTGGGACCCATCCGCAGGCGGTACTCAGACAAGTACAACGTGCCCATTTCTTCAGGTAGGTACTCTGCTTTTGCCTCATGCAGAACTGCAGTATGCAATTCTTGTAAAGCAGCCTCTTTTTAAAAGTGATAATTAACAGGACAATGATTCTTATTTAGCAGATATTGCGCAGAACCAAGAGTTTTATAAGAACGCAGAAGTTAGACCACCATTTACATATGCATCTTTAATTAGGCAGGTAAGTAAGTAACACAGTATATGAAATTACATCAAAAGGTGTGCGTGTACATGGATATATTATATTGATGAAGTAGATTTAAAACCGTTTAGTATGCAGGCATGCTAAAACCTTGTCTATAAGGTTTTTTAAAACTGCAATATATAACATAATTGCTTTTGATTAAGTATTACAATACGATGTGATTATTAGGAAATTCATTTCACACAACAGTGAAAATGAGCCTGTTTAAAGATGGCAAGTCAATTATCACAAGCTGCAGTAATCTCTGATCCCAGAATTAATCTGAGCTCTAAATAATTACTGAGCTTTAATCAGCTAGTGAAATGTTTTGCATTTCTCTTTGATTCTGCTTTATGAATGACTAATAAATTAATATTTCTGTACGGAAACAGAAATAAAAACTCAAAACAATTACATAACTTCATTTTGAATTTTGCTATTGAACTGTTAAATACAACCATTAATCTTAGATCATTTTGTGAAAGGGCCTTTCTTAGGATTTAGCTCTGAATCACGGTTATTTTACATTTTCAAGAACCTGTATAATGACGATTCTGCCGATTTGGTCATAAATTATCTTTTTCTGTTACTTTGGCTTCACAGGCCATTCTCGAATCTCCAGAAAAGCAGCTAACACTAAATGAAATCTATAACTGGTTCACACGAATGTTTGCTTACTTCCGACGGAATGCGGCCACGTGGAAGGTAAGCCTTCTTGCACCCTGTTTAAGTCTTGGATCTTCCACTTATAGAAGATTTTGTTGTTGAAAAAAATGCAGTTGTTATAAGTTACAGTTGATCCACTGAAAGAGTCTAATTTATAGGCACATTTGATTGAGAAAATAGTTCCATTGTGGCTAAAACACTGGGACGGAAGACTCCTGTTACCTTGCATCAGAGGTCTGAATGGACCAGCCCATAAAAGCCTCTCCTTCTGGTTGGAATATGCAGGGAGGAGCAGGTGACACTGCTGCCCGCATTTTGAGGTTGTCCTATTACTTATACAAACCTCATGCTTTTAGGTCTTTAGCCACCGCCAATATTTGCAGAGATGCAGAGATAACTTTTTTTAATGCCATTAGGAACCTGGAGTAATGATCAGACAAACTTGACATAACTTTCATTGGTTGAATAAAATCTCCTTAACCCAGGTAGTGAAGGAGGCTTTGCAATCCAAGTACTAGCATTATATATGGGAGTTATTACAGGAGAACACAATATATTATTAATTTTTTTGTTTTTTTAAGTCAAGAGACTATCCATTAGAGAGTCATAGAGTCTCTGGAGAAGCAAAGTAGCTTTAAAACAGGTCAGACTCCATAGGTCCATATGGATGGATACCCCCAAACAAGCATGAAGTCACATGATGTACCTCATTTTCAGTTCAGCAGTTGGTTCATAGATTCCCTTAGTATTAACTCAATTGTGTTAGATTAAGCCCTCACAAAATTTCAGACTTTCCCACTTTCAGTTTCTTGGTTTCTAATATTTTTGCTATAGAAAAGGGCAGGTACAATATGGTTGTTGTGGGTTGTTGTTGTGTTGGGGGTTTTTTTGCATTTTTGCTACCTAGAATTCTTATAATCCCTAAATTCCAAAACATTTAGATACATTTAAAATGGAACTGTTTTAGGATACTTTGACATATTGTTTTAAATACAACAGGGATTAATTATGGGGTGCAAGGAAAATTTGCTTTGCTTGAAATAAATGTCTTCCTTGCTACTCTCTTAATTTTATATGAGAGAAAAACACACAAAAAAGCAGAAATCCTATTTCCTGTTACGTTCTTGGTAAATTAGCATTATAAGAAAATGAATGTAACCATAGGATTAATTCACCTGGCTTGCAGAGCTGTGGATATCTGTTGTGGCCCACCTTTATTAAGTCCCGCCTTTATTACTCCCATTAAGACACATGGGCGCTGGAGGGAACTTGCTCAGAACTCTACCCTCTTCCTCCACCTGCCTTGGGAGGTAACATACAAAGAGAGTTTAGCTATGAATGCTTTTCTAAATTTAGGAAGCGTAGCATGAAACAGACGTTTTCTTCAAATTACCTTTTATAAATAACAAATATTCACATTTAAAAACAGTGATCAGTCGTGAATATGATATTTAAGCTCAGGTCTTTAGATTTAACTTTTTCATTTTTGCAAACTACAGGGAAAAGTGACATTGATGTAAATAATCCTAGATGAAGTACTTAATGACTCATCAGTGCGCGTAATTTTCTCTACGTGTCCTTATTTGTATTATGGTCTTGGACAAAAGATGAAGTACCCAGTTAAAGTGATGGCTGAAAAGAGCTTACTCAGCTTTGGGGGAAACTTGATTTCTAGTTGCTTTTGCTTAGATGTGCAACATCTTTAAAAATGAAGCTCAAGGTTTGACTTTTAGGCCTTTGCTTTTATGGCTCTGCCGTCTGGACAGATCTGGAGCCCCATTCAGAAGTGGCTTCTTTAGAGCTGCTCAGCTCTGTACATTTTGCTACTTACTTTAAACCCATAAACCCAGACAGGTGATTGGGGTGAGGAGCAATGTTAACTTCTTCCCCCTGGTGCCCCCTGTATGTGTACACGCTCTGCCTGTTTGTTTTTTAAGGAAATTTGAGTTTGTTTATTTTCTTATTTCAATCTCCTCAGTGTTGTTGTAGGAGAGAACAGCAGACGCCTAGCATCCTCAACTATACCTGTGTACACTATAAAAAAAATGGGTTTATTTAGAGAGCAGACTACAATTTATATGCAAAAGAGGTTGTCTTATCAAGTACAGTTATAACATGCCAAACATTTTTCAGAGATTTTTGGTTTGTTTTGATGCAAGGCTGTCAACCCCGTTCATGAATCGGGGGTCCTTTCACAGTCCCTGAGTGCCTTGAACCTACCTGTTATGCTGACGTTGCTCAAAAGCTCCTCAAGAATTTGTCCTGTGGTTGCTCCTTGTGAGCAAGTTCATCAGGCCATGTAATAAAACTAGTCTCATTGTCTTCTAAACATTCCATATCAGAGTCTCCCACGGTGATTATTCAGAAATTGAAACATCTCTCAAAGTATTAAGACCTGTCGTTCGAAGGATAATTTAGAGAGGAGGCATTGCAGGTGGTAGAGGAGAGGGGCGCACAGTGTTTGAGCAATAGCAGCGATCCTGGAGTTGAGTCCAGGGCTGCGGGCAGGCCGTGTGAGTTTGGATGCATGCCCGCTTGTCACCTACATGTTCCCCATAAAAAGAAAGTTCTGAGTAAATGACATGGGCCTCTTTGTAACGCCCTCATGTCTAATTCTGAGTCTAGATGAATAAGTTCAAACAGGAAGACTAAAGAAATAAAGCCACGCTTGTTACGCACCCAGCCAGGGCTGTGGATTCCCCGACAGCCACAGGAGAGAGGAGATGTTAAAAGCTCTTCACCCTCAGTTGAGACCCTTCTTCCTGGTAGATTACACTGTAGGTGTCAAGGGTCTCCACTTAGGAATGGATGGAAATGACTTTTTTAAACCATAAGGAAGAAACATGTCTGTAGGAACCATTAATGCTGGAATATCATCATTTTCCCATTGAGAATTATTCTACTCCTGTGTTCCTTTGGCATTTTCTCAGTTAATTAAGGTCCTTGCCCACAGTAAGGGCCAGTTTCTGTGTAGCTCCCAGAAGGTCAGACCAGCCTGGTGACGGATGCTGGTCCACTGGGCGTCATCTCAGCCCCCGCTCCTGTCAGCTGCAGGAGGCGACACTCCCCACGGCGAAGTCCAGTGTAGGCTGCTGCTTAATAAATCTGAGAAAACCCATAGGTTTTAAAGCCAAAACTTTAACAAAAAGAACAAGAACAAAATGTATGTAACAGTAACTTGAGTCTTTGTCTTTTACAAAAAACAGACACAAACTGATTTTTCTGTGGGTAGTGAGTTCGAAAGAGGCAGTTTTATGCCGTTCTTACTTCCTTATTTTGAAGTCACGTGAACAATATATTCTGATTTTTACTGTGCAATCTATTTTGGGCCTATAGGCACATTAAACGTTTTCTCCCAGTTGCTGTGACCAAAGACTGGACCACAGCGCCCACGTGGCTAGCTTACAGTTTGGGTTTTTGTCTTTGCCTTTGGAAAAGGCGCTCGGACCACGAGAAGGCCGTGGGGGGCTGCAGCGGGGGGGGTGACTAACGCGCCGTCGGGCTGAGATGACCCTGGAGCCCCGACCCACAGAAACCGTGAATGTCCTCTCTCACCCGCCCAGAACGCAGTGCGCCACAATCTTAGCCTCCACAAGTGCTTTGTGCGCGTGGAGAACGTGAAGGGGGCCGTGTGGACGGTGGACGAAGTGGAGTTCCAGAAGCGCAGGCCGCAGAAGATCAGCGGGTACGTGCGCCCCGCCCGCCGCCCGGCCCGCGGCCGCCACCGGCGTTCGGACCAGGGAGCTGGTTTCCGCCGCCGGGCCCAGGGGTGCAGAAAAGCATTTCATCCCTCCTGTCGTGTGCCCGCCAGCCCCGCCCCGCCTGCCGGTCTCTGTCGCATGCCCCGCTCTAGTGTTAGGTGGCGACGCCTGTTAACCTCACCGACCATTCGCTATGCTTATCGCGTTTTATTTTCTTTCTCCTGTTCCCTGTATTGGCGTCTGTTCCACCCCCAACCCCGCCTCCCTTTGTTGCCACTGCATCTCCTTTGCCGCTGCTCCCACCCCAGGGTGCGTTGGCACCCGCCTCTCACTGCGTAAGTGCTTGATCAGAGTAGAGGATGAGTGTGGGTCCTTTTGGACAGTTGAGGATGAAGAGTTTAGACGTGGCCGACATTTTCAACGAGGCCGTCCTCGCAAATACTGCCCCGATGAAAACTTTGACGAGCTTGTCGCACAGTAAGAGCCTTTAACTTGCTTCTGTTTCTTGTTTTCTGCTGTTGCTCTGGCTTTGCATGGTTGTCATCCCATGTGGCTTTGCACCTGCGAGCAGCGCGCCCGGGCGGGTCGAGTGGTCCGCACGCGCCCTCGCTTCTGCCGGGGACGCCGGGGCCGTGACAGTGCCTTTTTGACGCCGTTGATACAAATGCTGGTGACCTTGCGATGCAGCAGCCTGCAGGGCCCAATAGCTAGATCCTTCTGTGTGACTCATAATCCCTCCAAGTAAAAAGGAAACTTTTATTTAGAGTTAACATGTGCACTTACTCGGGTAAATTTCTTATTTTTGCTTACTCGGTAGGATGATATAAATTTAGCAAAATGTTTGATTAAAATGCATCAAGCTTAGGAAAGAAATGGGTATCAGGCCTCCCCTTCCTTTAGAGGCCCCTGGTCGAGGGAGGTGCTTCCTACTGGAAGCCACTCCTTCCCGCGATTACTTAGCATTTTCACTCTTACTGGGGTAGAGATTTTCTTAAAACAGCCTCTTGTCTTCAGTTCCTGGACGCAGCGTCAAGCTCTCATACCTTCCCAGATTTGGCTGTGAAAGAAAAACTTCAGCCCGCCTCCCGCCTGCCTTAGCAGTGGCCCTCCTGGCATCTCCTTCTCTCCATTTCCCTTTGGTGAAAACATGCCTTGGAGATGTTCCCTAAGAGCCACCTTGCCGTCTCTCCCGGGTAGCGCTACAGCTCAAACCGCGGAGGGGCCTTAAGGGCCAAGGTTCCACTAGCTGGCTCCCGGGCAGCACCGCAGCCCGCCCCCGGCCCCCGCACCCCGGCCCCCGCACCCGCACCCCGGCCCCGGCCCCCGCACCCCGGCCCCCGCACCCCGGCCCCCGGCCCCCGCACCCCCGCCCCGGCCCCCGCACCCCCGCCCCGGCCCCCGGCCCCCGCACCCCCGCCCCGGCCCCCGCACCCCCGCCCCGGCCCCCGCACCCCCGCACCCCCGCACCCCCGCACCCCCGCCCCGGCCTCCGCACCCCCGCACCCCCGCACCCCGGCCCCGGCCCCCGCACCCCGGCCCCCGCACCCCCGCCCCGGCCCCGCACCCCGGCCCCCGGCCCCCGGCACCCCGGCCCCCGGCACCCCGGCCCCCGCACCCCCGCCCCGGCCCCCGGCCCCCGCACCCCCGCCCCGGCCCCCGGCCCCCGCACCCCCGCCCCGGCCCCCGGCCCCCGCACCCCCGCCCCGGCCCCCGGCCCCCGCACCCCCGCACCCCCGCACCCCCGCCCCGGCCTCCGCACCCCCGCACCCCCGCACCCCCGCCCCGGCCCCCGCACCCCGCACCCCGGCCCCGGCCCCCGCACCCCGGCGGGCTGCTGCTGCTGCTGTCCTGCTGGAGCTGGGGCAGCTGTTAGAAACTGGCGGAGAGGCCAGTACTTAGTGATACAAAAATTCATCACTGGTGGGAGTGCCCATTACTTAAGCCCAGACTTTTACACCCAGCTTCCTTGAGCAGCAAAATCTGTATTCCCAGAGGAGCTCACCCAGCCCAGCCCAGTGAAGCCAGGAGATATGGAGGAAACCTTAGTTGTCTTTAGTTTCGATAGCGGGGGATAGTTCTGATTTGGAAGGATGCCAGTAAGCTTGAACAAAACTTAGCTAGGAACTCGGGAGTTGATTGCATTTAACTTTGAATTTTTTCTTTTTCCTGTGCAGTAACCCTTCCCTCATTAAAAACATGCAGAGCAGCCACGCCTACTGCACACCTCTCAATGCAGCTTTGCAGGTAAGATTGATGGCCATCCCGAGTATGCGGCAGAGGCACGTGTCTCCCCCGCTCATTTCAAAATATATTAGCCTCACTCTAATTAGATATTAAATTTTAATTCCGTTAAACTTTTTTCTTAAGTGCACAAAGCATCGTCCTCCCTGGAGGCAAACACATCGGCTGCTTCAGCATTAGCAGGATGCTTAGCATTTTGAATATTGTGGCAAAAAAATTAAAAGTTCACTTATTAATATTTATCAGCGGTATCATAATTTCCATCCTCTTATTTCAGAATTTCACTTGAGGCAAAAATACCACAAGTGTAATTACTGTAGCACAGCTATTAATGTGCGGGATGATAGGCCGCCGCGCCACGTGGCCTTCCATTGTTCAGGCTTTAAAGAGAAAGCAGGGCTTTTCATTTCTTCTTCTTTTAAAGTCTATTTTAGCATCTTTTCTTTTGTCTGGGGCGGGAGGGGGTGTCGAGGTTTGGTTTGCTGTGTAATAGTAAACTGTTCTGTTTAAATGATAGAGGTTTTTAAAGAAAACTCCAGGCTTCCAGCAGATTGCTCAGAGTCCGCAGCGAGCACGCAGGGTGTTTGCTTCCTGCTGACAGATGAGGCACGGGCCCTCACCGGCGGTGCTGGGGCGAGGACCCTGGTGCTGAGCAGGAGGGTGATCACCACCCAAATACGAGTTACCAGGGCAGCGCCAGCATCTCCATGCCTTTTCTTTACCGGGCCCCCAGTTACCAAGCAGTAGAGTCATTTTGTAAGTCCACGAGAAGACCGCAGTGCCACCTCACTCGAGTACCTGGGTGGGACCCAGGTCCCTTCAGCAGTTCACAAGTAGGCTGTCCCTGTGGCCAGCGGTCCTGCTTGAATCTGACCCTGCCTAGATTGTTCCAGGCCACAGGCCAAGGGATCTTGGTAACTATTAGATTCCGTATTCTGTAGACAGAACTGACACGTATAGCCTAAGACCACTGCAGACCCCTCCAGCATGCATCCTTGATGGGGGCTGTATGACCCTAAAGTTGGTACTTAGCTATTACCATGCCTCGTGCCCCTGCAGAAGGCCCCAGGACATGAACAGATACTCGTACTTCACGAGGGGTGGCAGGGATAGAGAAGCAAAGGTCTTAGAGAGGCTCTTTATGGATGACGACGAAAGAACGGCCGAGACACCGGCCCTGTGGGAGCGGGCGGGTTAAAGAGGAGGTGCTGCTGGGCGCCCTGGCTTTACTACTCACTAGATAGTGTTCCTTGAGCACCTACTCCTCCTGCTGCAAAACCGTCTTCCCAGGTCCTCGGCAGAGGCTTCGGGCTCCCAAGGATGGATGGCACGCGTTTTACACGGTTTCAGTGCTGAGGCAAATCCACTGAACTTAGCTTTTCAGTAATTATATTTATTTATTCTTAGCCTGAACCAAATTTACTAGGAGGAAGTGCTCTCTGCATTTCTTTTAATTACTTGTAGTTTACACAGTAACTTTAGAAAAGCAAATGAAAGCACGCTCAGATGCTGCCACTGTAAATACCGTTCATTAGTGACTTATTTTCCCTGGAGTCTTGTGAAGTGTGAATTTAAAGACTGCTCTGCTCTATCTGGAATAGTATTAAGATTACAAGCACATTTTACATTCATGAGGCGGAAAGGAAAAAAAAAAAAGCAGCGATCTTCCATCCTCTGGGTTCCCTTAACTGTGTAACTAATTTCAATTAGAATGCCCTGTCATTACAGAGCCGCGCACGGTTCATCTTTAAGACGCCTGCTTTGGCACCCTCTGCACCGTCCCCGTCTTCGGTGACAGCCCCAAATGCGCTGCAGTTTTTCCAGAACACTTTGCGTCCGCAGTGAAGTGAGGTAGATCAGGTGGTGCGGTGCCGTGTTGAGGGCGTCCTCCCCTCTCCTCGCTCTGTTCGCACCCATGGTCAGTGGACGGTCTCCTGAGAAAACTCGCCACTGTGCAGATTAAATAAAGACTCTCCAGCAGGCCTTCCTCCATTATTGCTCTTTTCCATTTTTCAAAACAAGTAAAAATAATAGTGGAACAACATCTTAAAAAGATTACTAGTGTAACATAATGCGTGATGTACAGTGTATAAAATAGGACAGCCGAATCCACTGCAGAAATACAGCATTGGACGTGGGACAGACTGCAGTGCCTCTGAGACCGTGAAGTAACTAAGGGTAACCGTAGAGCTGTCTATTCATAGACGCCGGTCCCCGGGGGCCCAGGAGCCGCGGCGCTCGCGGGCTCAGCTCTGCTGCTGAAGCGCCTTCGTGGTTTTGGCAGAGGTGCCGGTTTGGTGTGAAACCACACACTGTGCCCGGGACCATTTATACAGTTAAGTCCATTATAAAAATTGTAGCCCAGCTGTTCCTGAGGTGACATCAACTACAAAAGGAACCACTTGTTTGGGCAGAAGCAGTTGGTGAGAATTTTTCTAACCTTGGATAGGTGGCTTTGATCACTCACTCAACAAAGAATGTTCAAGCGGCCCTGTGGTGTGTCAGGCACTGGGGGCCCTTTTGCAGCCGCTGGTCCGTTTTTTAAAGGGATGAGGCTGGTTCTCACTTACCTCTTTCTTGTTTGAGAACCAAGGGTCGGTGTCACTGCTCGCCTTTTGGGCGCCTTTCACCCTGTGGCTGTGGGGCCTCTGCCCGTGTTCTGTGATCCAGTCGCAGGCGGAAGCGGCCTCAACTAGAACGCTTGGAGAGCCAAGGAGGACAGGTGGCCCAGGAAGGGTGCCCTGTCCATTGGGCGACCACCGCACCCCAAAGAGCATATTCTCATCTACATTTCAATTTTATTTTTACGTAAGAAGCTGCTAAAATACCAAGCTAGAGATGGCCCCACTTTCAGCCCCACTTTCGGACTATGCGACGGTGAGATGGTCTGGTGAGAGCCGATGCTATGGTGCATCCCAGAAGGAGAGCCTCAGGTGGTCGTCCTGGCAGAGCTCTCACGCCCGGCCGCCTGGCCGCCATGGGCCTCGAACACTGGAACAGTGGCAGCAAAGGGGCTGATCCAGCTGTGGTTTGCACTCAGACGCGCACGCACATGCACACAAGCCTGGCAACTCTTCCTGCTTTATGCTCTGCCAAAAAAATAAAAAATGCATTATTACATTTACAAGAAAAAGTACTAGATGCAAATTACTTGACAAATTGTAGTAGAGTGGGGAATGTTCAGATTTGCTGATCATCAAAATGAGTTCACCACATTTGGAAATAAAAACCCTACTTGTTAAATTAAGGTAGTTACTGTAAGTTTCAAAGTGGAGGGAAGGAAAAGCTGTGGGCTTGCAGAGGGCCTGGCTTGGACATATCCCGTTGGCCAGGGCTGGGTTAGGTGTGTACGGTTCTCCTAACATGGGGCTTGAATCCAAATGGCGTTTCTGAGTTTGGGGTTTGTACAGTGAGTGAGCCTATGGTACTCAGGCTGGCTCCCTGCAGCTGGTTTTGCACCTGCCTCTCTTCATTTGGGCTCTTACTTTCTCTCTAGAGCAGGGTTTCTAGAATAGCTTGGACCCCGCATGACTGGCCAGTTGAAGTCACATGCCAGATGGTCTTTGGTTGTACTTCCTCCACGTCAGAATGGAGAGCCAGGCATAGCGCTGCCTGTAAGAGGACAGTTGGATAAATCTTGGTCTAATTGCCACTGCCAGTTTCTGAAAGTCCTCTTTAATAAAATGAGAAGTCACTGGGGTCATAATCACTACCCAAATGAAACAGCACGGGGACTCTAGTCCAGGGGTCTATTTGCGTATTTCTGATTTCAGACTCGGTGGCCATTGCATTTAAACACAGCCTGATAGCAAGTGAACAGGTTCCCCTCAGGAGTTGGGATTTTTTTTTTTTTTTTCATTTCCATACTTTTTTGCTGACACTCGTTTGGACTGACTTTGTTACCTTCAATATGGATCTGCTTAAGTACCCAAAAGAAATACGATTTAGAGCTTCCTTTTGGCGGAGATTTTTTATTTATTTATTTTCAGTCCTAAAATTGTAGGTGATTGGTCTGGTCTGAGTCTGAAAGATTGTGTGGTGTTACCTTCAACCAGTTATCTCAAACTACACTAAGCAGATTCAAAAATCATTAAAACGGAAATGATGGGGGAAGGTAAAAATTGATTCCAATTCTATAATCTCTTCCTCTTCTATAGGATCTACGAAGTAAATGTTTATGGAAGTTCTCATAAGTTTGAGCTGTGCAGCCAGAATAATGTGATCAAATCTCTAATATCCAATACTGGAGTCATCAAAGTGGATAAAGAAATGAAAATTCCATTACGTTTCCCTGTGATCTGAAAATATTCAGTTGCTCTTGAAAAAGGGCATCAGCTGTAAACCTCCTATTAGATCGCCTTGTCTGAACCATGTGACTCTACCCACGGGGCTCTACCCACGGGGCTGAATCTTGGTCTAATTGCCACTCCCCAGGGGCGCTTAATCCCCCCCCACCTCCAGGTAGCTCTTTGAAACTAAGCTTGGGACATGTGTCATAAGTCTTAACTTTTAAAGCAAAATCCTTGTCACTAGGAACTTGAATTTGCCAACCACACTACAATGAACTTAAGCTGAAGAATACTTACTACACCCATGATTAACAGCTCCCCTCTCTGCACACCCCGCCTCCTAACCCATGTTCTCTCGCTTGACGGCAGGCTTCGATGGCTGAGAACAGTATACCTCTGTACACTACGGCTTCCATGGGCAACCCCACCCTGGGCAGCCTCGCCAGCGCCGTGCGGGAAGAGCTGAACGGGGCGGTGGAGCATCCCAACAGCACCGAGAGCGACAGCAGCCCTGGCAGGTCCCCGGTGCAGGCCGTGTGAGTACTGTCCCCCCGAAGACCTCCGTGTTCGGGTTCAGTCTCCCCGCTTATGTGCGCACAGCCTCTCTGAGGCCACTTTTTACACCTTTCCTATAATTTCTGGTTTCCTAGAACCCAGTGCTTCTGGAAGCCTTTGGCTCGGGTAGCACACTTTCTAATTTCCCAGGAAAGCGGCCTGCTTCAAGCAGCCCCACGAGTGTGCACAGCAGTAAAGGGGTGTCGCGGGGTGTGCCCTTCTGCCCTCCGCCTGGCTCGCAGGCCGACGCTGGAGCCACCCTACCTTGTCCTACTGAAGTTAGTGTGCCTCACCCTGGAACGGTCTGGTTTGTTCAACTCCCGGGCGTGCTGCCTTCGCAGGGAGGAAAAGGGCGCTCGTGCACCTGCCAGGGCGCGCTCACTGACGCTGCGTACAAAGCACACGCGCTGCGGCACAGGTGAAAGGCAGCTTGATGGGCCGAAAGCTCTTAACGTATCAAAAGGAAAATTAAGAGGAGCGTTCTCGCAACAGACAGCAGTGTAACGAGCACACACGTGTCTGAAAGAGGTGGGGGCAGTGGTTGTCCATGCTGACTGTGAACGGCCCCAGGACCGGCAACCACCGGAAAGACTGCAGTCCCCCGCGGGTGTGCCCTAGGAGGGGCAGGTAGGACTCAGACAACGCCTGCCCTCTCAGGAAAGGGTCAAAAGAGAACAGAAACCCTGCTCTCCTGTATGATTGGATTTGGGGGGGTGCTATAGGTTGAGTCTGCCTTTTAGCAACTGTCTGCAAAACTATGCCCACTTTAGGGAATAAACTAGCTCAGTGTTTGCACACTGTCAGCTCTTAGGGTAAGCTGCTTGTCTACACAGGCTTTCTGAATTACTGATCAGCATCTTGTTTTAAGATTATTTGAGCAATAGGAATGGAAAATGTGACCGGTAGCAATTAGGAACAGAATGAACTGGCATCTAACAACAGAAGAAATGCTGTCTGCCAGAGTAGTTGGTGGGTTAGGGGGGAATTTGACATTTGATTATTTAGCATTTGAATATATGCCCAAAGTGATTTGAAAAGGATTTTTAAAAATACAAGTGATTTTTAGTTTATATGAATACTCTCTTAGCATTTACTCTGCATTAACCCTGAGAGATACTCCCATAGGTCATGCTTCCAAAGCACCCTTGGTGTTTCGGACCCTGCTGCTATCACACGTCTTCACCTTCACATCGTTGTCACGACAGGAGTGTTCACTCAGATATTAAAGAGGTTCAGAGCAAATGTAAATTGCTCTATAAGCTACTTCAAGAAATACCCATTAGAGCAAAAAATATCTGAAGTTATTGAATGGAAGGGTACTATTTCTCATAATCCTATGGACTCCCAAGGTCTAGTTGATGTATATTCCTATTATTTAATATAAAGGGTCACTTAAAAAAGAAAGAAAAAAAAGATATTTGGATAAAAACCTTAGGCAACATTTTAGAGTGACGTTAATTTTGCCGTATAAGATAGAGTCACTATAAAGTTAATTTGTTTAACAACTTTGAATTAACCCATGTATTATCAGAAACCATATTTTACAGCAGCCAGCATAATTTTTAACAAAATGAAGGTTTCAGCTGCTTAAAAAAAAAAGAAACCCTACATAAAGACAATAAAATGCATGATTTTTTGCTCAGATCTCACAGGTTCACACTGTTTGCTGAATATAATCATATGTCAACAGCACATTCCCTGTGCCTGCTATCAGTGTCACGGACAGTTACTCTTTTTGACCCCATATTTCCATTAAGCGAACTCTGTAATGACACAGTCCCGTGCATGTCCAGCGTGCATTACCCTGCTGCGGTGCAGGCTGTGTCTCAGCCATCCTGGTGCATGGGAGTAAATCAAGCTGTAAACCTCACAGCGAGGCTGGACGGGCTTGGTTCGCACTGTGGCCCCGCTGTCTGGTGTTGAAACAACTCTTCCTTCTGTCTCTTTCTGTGACACTCAAATACCATTACCTTTTGTTTCTCTTTGGAAACTCTAGAAAGCAGTCACATAATTATGGCTTTGGGGCATTATACTTTTATCCCGATAGGAGCTAAAGGAGCTACAAAGCAAAATACTCCAGGCTGTGCACACACCCTTGGATCCCAATGCCTTTAAACACCCGTCAGCTTTAGTTAAAAACTCTGTGTTCCCAGAATATCTAAACAGAGGAATTAGTCGATGTAAGAGGGGAAATGTGTGGTTTTACAGTTACTCACTGGTAGCCCTTTGGGAAGTAGGAGTTTGGAGAGAAAGATGGGGCGGGTGTGGGGGGGTGTTGATCTGCAAGAGAAGAGGCGTGTGCCGCAGCTGCGGTTCCTGGGAGGCCCGTGGATGTGCGCGCACGCTCTGCCCCAAAGCGTGTCCCGCACGGAGGCCTGTTCTCTCCCGCTGCCGGCCTGCACTGCTGCGCTGTGTCAGAAGCCTCAGGAAGCTGGTTTCATGTCTCGTGTGCCGTCAGGTCTCATCAGAGACCCACCTGCACTGGCACTGGGATTGAAATACTCTCTAATATGAACTGTTGGTGGGCTTATAGCTACATGATTTTTATTTATTTAAATTTTGCCCAGCAAAATATTTTTCAAAGTCTAAAACTAAAGCAAGAACTTCATGATGACTGTTCAATTTCTACTAGGTCCTCCCACTCCCTCCAGCCCATAGCCTTGTATCATCTCAACATCATCAAATTCATATTTATAAACCTGAAAAGATTAATAAATCTGATAGTTAAGAAAAATAAAACTGGGAAAATGTTGATCGAGGAAACTGCATTTGAACTTCAGTCTGTAGCAAAGTCCAACACAGCCACGTTCCTACCCAGTTAGTCACAGCCATGTCACTAGCGGAGCAGGTGGTAATTTATGAATTAACAGTTCTCAGTAGTGAAAATATGAAGCAAACATGAAGAAATGTACACTGTTGTCAGTAACTCAAGAAACACAATTTAAGGTAACTCGAACTTACCTTATTATACCTGCTAAAGAACAAAATGTTTTTAAAAAGAAACACTTGGTGCTGGTGAGACTGAGCCTAAATTGCTACAGCCCCTTTGGAAGTTAGTATCACAGTAAATTATGAGAACCATGAAGATGTTTTGGCCTTTGCTCTGACAATTTCATTCTTAGAAATTTGTCCTGAAGAGATAAATCAACAGAAGTAGAAAGATTAATGGATAAAAGTTGTCACTGTATTGTGCAAAGAGCAGAAGAGGGGGGAGAAAAAAGACAACCACAAATGCGGAGCATCGAGGCGCTAACGTGTCATCGCGTTAACGGTGTCTCGCGTAGCTGTAAAAATCATAACTGTAAAGCTGGCAGAACAAACAGTTGTATTCCTGCTGTGTTTACAGGATATAAAAATATGACCCCAAATGGAGAAGATAGGCAAAAACAAAACACCTCCTCTAATTAGGGTTTGTGGGTGACTTTTTTTAAGGAATAATAATAGGTAGTCCTAATTCTTCCCAGGAGAATACAGGGGGTCCTGCCAGGGGTGGCTTTACAGGCACATCATATAAGCAGTCGTGCAGGACGCCAGGCTTAGAGCTCTTCTCAGCTTGATATTCTTACTGAATTTTGAACCACAGATTCACTTTGTGTAGAGCTCTGCAAATTATGTAGCCAGCCTGGGTCTCACTGTAGAGACACAGACAAGTAGGGCCGTCAAAAACACAGCAGATGGACCACACCGAGTGAAGTGTGCTATTAGACAACTTTGGTATATTTTACTTTGCAAATGATTTTTAAGAACATGGGCACGATTTTAAGAAAGCTCTTTCTCCTGCTCAGCTTGGACTCGTTTGCTTCCCCGAAGGTTCGCAAAGCCAGGGGCAGTCCGCAGCACTCCTGTTTGTTTTCAAATGGCGCAGGTGGCTTTCGGGGTCTGCGCACAGCACCAGTCTCTTAGGAAGCCAGCTGTCCCCAGTAACACATCTTGTTACTAATACTTGATAACGTCAGTCAGTCAGCGCATCCTCCTGCAGCCTGTCCCAGCGACGGCCGCGTAACTCGATGGTTCTTTTACATATCAAAGCCCTGTAACAGAAAGTAATTTGTATTTGCAAAGGCTTGGTTGTAAATATGATTTACGAACAACACTTCTCAGTTTTTATCAGAGTGGTGTCCTGTGATCCCCGTGGGCCCCTCCAGCTGAACCCCGCTCAGCCCATAATGAGGCGGTTGGCGGGCTCCTCACAGGCCGGGCCTGGTGGCCGCCACCAGCCGGCCGCGTGCTCCGCCGTGTTTACAGCTGACAGCGTTATTATCCTGACGGGCTCTGCTCCTCTTATCAGACTGTTGTGTGGAGGGAGCCTTTTCCTCTCCGTTTGTGTTTCCTGGCAGGGCTTTTCTTGCCTTATTGACAGTTTGTAAAAATATGCATTAATTTGGAGTTTCAAGCATGTATCATGGTGTCTCTTTGCTGTGTTTGCTTGAAGTTGATTAATGATAGGCCCTCGCTTGGGGTCGGTCTCGGGAGGGTTTTTTCACAGGTTCCGCATATTAACTAGCAAAGCAGAACACACAGCAAGCCGCGCTCACCCAGCCTCCGCACTCCACGGTCCCACAAGCCACCGCCGGCCACAGATCCCTGGTTCACCCAGTGATTTGAAGATCTGTGTTCATCCACCCAGGATGCCATGCGGTGCCTCTTGTCCTGTATCACAGTGTGGTCCTCGGGCCAGCATCGCCTGGGAGCGCGTGGGAGGTGCAGAGGCTCAGGCCGGGTCACGCTCCGCATTTTCACCAGACCCTCAAGTGATGGGAGTGCACACGGAGGTGTGAGAAACACGGCTGAGGGGAGCGCCCTCTGTCCCGGGACCAGCCCTTCTAGAGCCACCGTGTGGGGCAACCTTCTGTGATGATGGAGTATCTGCTCTGTTCTGTCCAGTATGGTGGCCTTAGCCACATGTGGCCCTTGAACAGCTGAAATCTGGCCAGTGCAACTGAGAGACTGAATTTTAAATGGTATTAAGTTTTAATTTAATGGCCACATGTGGCTAGCGGCTGCTGTGTTGGACAGTGTTGGACAGTGTTGTCCTAGAGTGCGCTCCTGTGTTGCCCAAACCTGCTAAATTGCGTCAGGCTAGGAAGTTCTCTCAATGAGCCTTCTCTTGTGTTTCCAGGCACCCCGTGCACGTCAAAGAAGAGCCCCTCGACCCAGAGGAAGCTGAAGGGCCTCTGTCCTTGGTGACCACGGCCAACCACAGCCCAGACTTTGACCACGACAGAGATTACGAAGACGAACCGGTAAACGAGGACATGGAATGAACGTCTGGGCAGGCCGAACCCAAGAAGGAAGATTGGGGGAAAAACAAAACAAAACAAAACATGTCAGAAGTTAGCAGTGAGCTTGCTCTCCGTTTGTTGTACAGTCTGGAGGAGTGTCACTGCATTTCGACAGCTCTGAGATGTGTTAACTCTTAGTGCCATCAAGAATCCCATTTGGGAGTATTTTTGATTTTTCTACTTTTTGTTGAAAAAAGGAATTTGTACTCTGTGCATTGGATGGACTTGTTTGGTACTTGGGATTTTCCTCTCTTAACAGGCAACATCTGTTGTAAATTTGCTAAACTGATTCACTTTTAGCAGCAGACTTTGAACTGCAGTCCTGCCCACGTTGGACCCTGAGGACACCCAACTGAGCATGTGCACCTACGCTGCAGACCAGCCTCTGCCCAGAATCTAAGGGTTCCGTGGACGACCTATTTGCACAGTACTGCATGTTGATTATCACTGCCTTTACTCCATTTTTATTTTTTATTTTTTTTTTATTTTTTTTTTTTGCTTCCAGTTGGGATGGGGAAGGCCTTTGTGTGTGTATTGGGGGGAGGGGGTTAAAAATAATTATCCCAAACTTTTTAATGTATTGCTTTTTTTTCTTGCTTCTACTATACCATTTTAAGTTCTGACCTCAGGCCTCCACTTGGGCCCACGGCCTCTTGGAGGCTTAATGTTTTCTGTACCTTGTGATGAATGTTTATAGGTGTTTTTATTATACAAAGCTGAATGTCATTTCTTGTTTGTAGTTTTCTGTCACTCATTCCATTTTTCTTCAGACATCACCATGTTTTCTCTAAAGTCAGAAAACATTCCGTTTTGGTCTTTTTCAAAAAGGTCCCACATGCTGCACTGTACACATGAAGGTCCTCTCCCCCAGAGCGAAGTCCTGCCAGAAAGAGAGTGAATGACAGAAAAAAATAGACACTCTAGGAGCAATGCAGATTCACCCCCAGGGTGACATCGGAGGTGGGAAGGGTTGTTTCCGATTTTCCTCTTTTATTTTGCAGCTGCCGTCACTCTTAGTAAATGCCACCGCCTCTCACAGCACAAGGAAACAGGCAGCACCCCCGAAAATCTCGTAATCGCGGGATGGACGGTCTGGCCTGGAAGGCTGGCCTTGGTGGAGCCGTGTTGGGACGAGCCACGCTAACCAGTGTGGGTCGCTTTGCTTACAAAGTGGCCAGAAAACTGGCTCCCCGAGCAGCCCTGCCGGTGGTGGTGATGCTGCTGGGTTAAATGTCAGCTCAGACCTGCTTGGTGGCATGAATCTGTTTGATGCAAATTAGATTGCAGATCAAACCTGTTATGGGCGTTAATGAAGACTTGAGTTCAGCAAATGCTAAAATGTCCATTTCAAATGTGCAAATTTGCTACTGCAGTTCAGTTGGTTATGCCACGTGATCACACAACCCAGTGTCAGAACTAGCAGTGGAAGACGTCAAGCGATGGGGCGCACTTCAGCCCTGGGCTCTGGGAAAGGAGCACGCAGGGCGTGATGGGCCCTGTCAGTGCCACCCCGTCCTGGGGACCCTGGACACTTGGGTCTGCAGCCCCTCCTGTCTCTCATTTCTCACCCGGGACTGTAGCTCTTGTTTTTAGTTTGAGAGCCCTTTGGAGCTTAATTTATATTCTTTGTATCTTTTTTTTCTAAAATTACCAAAGATATTACACAAAGGTAAATTATGTTCTCTGTTTTATGCTTTATCTGATGAAGCCAAATATCCTCTTATTGTTGATCAAAGGAGGCGAAAGAATTTAGAGGCAATTGGTGAGAGATAGGCTGTTGCTAAGCTGAGGAAGAGAACTGCTCCTTCATACATGTATAGAAAACCAAGTAGGTGATGGAACCAAAGCTGTTACTTCTTTTAGTTGTCGGTTTTTTTCTCTTCTGTTTCTCTACAGAGACCAAAACTCATTCTTGTAAAGAGAGATTATGGGGCTACTGATGATAAAAATAGGACACAGTATTAAAGGAGCAAACAAAGGAAGGGAGTCCCGTCTCAGAGGAAAACATGACTGTGCCACTGAGAACCGGGGTGCCCAGTCGAGGAGGCAGTCCCCGTGTGCCACTGAGAACCGGGGTGCCCAGTCGAGGAGGCAGTCCCCGTGTGCCACTGAGAACCGGGGTGCCCAGTCGAGGAGACAGTCACGACAGAATTGAGAGAGAACAGAAGGCTCCCGCAGTGGAACTGCGTCACGTACCAGTGCTCCTGCAGCGCCTTTTTTAAAAGAAAGGTGGTACGCTGCTCTTGTCTAAGGACTATGCTTTGATCGCTGCGTTAATTTTGGTTTATCTTGGCAAATATCCTCTTACTTTGTTTAAAAAATTTTTTTCTTCCTTTTTTTCTGATTAGGCTTTGGTCAGCATTTTTTATTTTTAAAAAAAAGTAGCACTCCCGCCCACTCGCACGCTTGCTGCAGGAGCTCCCGGCAGTTGGCTCCGAAGCTCCTCTCGCGCCCGGGCCCCGCCGCCCGCGGGCCCTGGAGACGGCGGCCCCCGGCGTGGGCAGCGGCGGGCAGGGCCCGGGCGGCGCCCCTGGGCTGAGTGGCCGCCGGCTAGTGTGGGTTCAAAGAGGATACACACCTGGTAGATTAGTTCATCCTCAGCATGTGTAGCTAGACATGAGTCCGATGACAGCATGAGAAACCGTTAGTGCGCATACCTCAGTCCAGACCTTTAGGGAATGATTGCAATTAAACATTTCACTCGGTTGCACTTAGTCGTATGTCTTGCATGCTTAGTCTAAAGACTGTAGCAAAAGGAAAAAGAGAAATTAGATTTCACGTATCTTTGCAGGCGCCCCAGCCTGCAGAAGAACCAACTGAAAGAACTCTCAGGCTTCCCAGCGAGCAGCCGTCCCCAGACCCTGTCCTGACTGTACCCGGGCTCCCCGCCCGTCCTGAGGACGGGCCGCCGTGTTGTACATATCCCGCTGTGTCTGTGTGAACCTTTGTCTTTTTTGGGGGAGGGAGGAGGGCCGTTCTTTTTTTAGATATTGTTCCTAAAAAGGAATAAATGCATACACCTGTTTGTCAAAACACCTTTGCTTTTTGTGCAACTGCTTTATATTAATGATACTTTAAAAAAGTAGCTTTGGGGAAAACTACTGTATGTAATGGAATCGCAGAACATGCTGCACATGTATCTTATCAGTTACCCTGCTTTAAATGTCGATGGCATTTCCTGACACGTGGGAGAGAGAAATTCCCTAACCTTTTCTTTGCTTTGCTTTTAAATTGTAACATAGTTAACATACTTTCTTTTCCTCTTCTCATTGATTGGAGCATTTTGTACAGGTTTTGGGTGTGTGGTGCGCATGTGTGTGAATCTGTTTTTGGTACATTCCCGCCCATTGTGTTCATCCTACCACTGCCTTCCTGGGTATCTTAAACAAGCTCGTACATTTGAAAAGAGAAAAAAAATGTTTTAAAAAAATGTTTCCTCCTGCTGCAGTAAATACTTTGCATGGTGAAATTGCAGGGTCACACTTTCAGAGTTCATCAGTGGAGTGGTGATTAATGAGGAGTGTCGAAGCTATTGAACTTTTTGTATTAAAAAAAGAAAAGAAAACTTTACAAGGTGCCAAGATGTAAACACAATTTGTTACCTTTTTTGTTGTTGTTTTTTCAAAGAAAAGCATACCTGAGGGATAGTCCCTCGTATCAGGCAAAATGCACTGTCAGGAATGAGGACCCATGCCCCCTGCCCCCGAGTCTGTCCTGTAAGACCTGTTTCGCTGCCCGGGCTGGGTTGAACCAGCAGCGCCGTGAAACGCCAGGCCTGTGTCCAGGGTGAGGGACCGCCAGCCCGCAGCCTGGGACAGCTCTAACACTCCTCCCAGCAGCGACCGGCACCTTGGATTCTTAACCCAAAATAGGACGTAAATCGCTTGCTTTTTTATCATGAAAAAAAAGTTAAATATTTCCTCTCCTTTCCACATTCCAGCTGAGCTCCATTTCCAAGGGTACAAAGATGAACGTGCTTTTAAGGATTTTGAGTATTTTTGGTACCTTTTGGTTAATGGTATATATACTTTGTTGATACTTTGGATGTTTTTGAGAGTTGGTTTCACTTTTTTATCCTGAGAATGAGATTTGTAATCTAAAGGCATTTCGTGGGCCCGGGGTTCACGGGTCTCAGCCACCCAGAGCCTTGGCGCGGATGGTACCGTGCAGACCCGCTCACGGCGCTTCCTGGGTGCGTGCTGCCAGGAACGAGAACCTTTTCGTTTTGTTTTGTTTTAATAAGGCATAAAAGAAACTCATTCCTTGACATCAACTGTAATTCCATCATTCCGTGTCTGTGGATACAGACAATAAAAAAAATGTGTGTAGTCAGTACTGATCACTGACATTATAGCATTCTCAAATGCAATAAAAATGCTGGTTGTTCACACTGGTGGTAAAAGTCGCCACAGCCTAAGTTTCTTTCCCTTCTGACCTGCGGATACCGTCTGTCAGGCACATGCCTTGGGTTTGTCACCAGCGGCTCCCAGCTCGGCATGAGAATCACGAGCATCGGCCTCACTGACAGCGCTCGGCGCCGCAGGGCTGGCGCCGTCCTCGGGATTTCGGAGCGCAGGCCTCCGCTTCGGGGCTTGGAGAACAAAAAGAAGGCTGCCTTTCTCTTGGGGATGCGCACCCTTACTTTTCTTCATCAAATTTTATAAGGAAAAACAAAATGTTTAATAACTAGCATTAAGAGCAAACTGAAAATTCAGAGGAAAGCAGTATCATGAATAATTCATTACAGTTTCACATCTGCAAGATTAGTCATCCAAATAAAATGCTAATGTCAAAAACACGCACCGTCTATAATATTCTCATCAAGAAATCTTTTTGCATATAATGATAAATGCTTAGATTAGAACAAATGATTTTATAAAAATATTCTATCAAAAATAATGCTGGATAGCTGACTCGGTGAAGGAAACGGTACAGCGCCAGGAACTAAATATTCCAGGAAAACTATCTTGATCTTGAGATTTTTAAGAATTGCGTATCTCCAATAAAATTTCTCTGTAATGTTAACTCTATCGAACACACTAAGGATTAATGAATTTGGCATCATCTTTCAGTAAAAATTAAATTGGTCCATTGCAACGATTTTCAACCTTCATCTCATGGTGCATAAACTATTGAAATTCTGTGGCACGCCAAAAAAATGTGTTTTTTGCTGATCAGGCCAAAAAAATAGGTATAATTTTGACTCATTCACACTAGATGGCTATTGTGTTGGCTTTTGTCTTGTATTTGACAGTGTAAGGGGAAGAAGGGCCGGCATCGCATGTTTTAAACATTCTTGCAGCGCGCTGTTGAGATCGCTGGCCTACTGAGCGCAGCACGTTAAGTGGCTGAAGCGTGGTCACAAAAACCAAGATGGGACTTGAAAATTAGCCTTGCAGTTTTCATTTGGCAGGACACTGGCTGATGCTGAGGAGCATGTAATATTCTTTCCTAGCCTTGTTTGAAAAGCCCATATTAGGAAAAGCCAAGTTTTTAAATGTAAGGTGTTGCTATTAAGCTCTTCTCAGGAGCTTTAGCCCGCAGCCTAGGAGTCCTCCGGGCTGGCAGGAACAGCGCCTCGGCGCTCCAGCCGCTGGGCGCCTAGTGTCGGGGTAACAGGCCCTGTGAAGGGGCCAGGCGCAAGCGTGAGTGAAGTTAAGCGTGTGCACGAACCTGAAGGAGCCGAGGGACCCACACCGAGCGTGAGGATGCTCGAGCCCTGGCGCTGCGGGCTGAGGCCTGGCCCGCTTTTAATTGAATTTCAGGAACTGCTCTAAAGCAAGAACATCTCTTTTACATATTTCAGGCTTGTCACTCAGGTAAACAAGGCAGCAAACCCCAAATACTGTTTTTTCTTGTACATGGGCCTTTATATAAAGAGCCTGGACTCTTAGGAATACCTGTTTCACACTCACACAAACGCACATGACGGTAACACCCCCTCCTCCCAGAGAGCAAACCGAAGCCGAACCAGCCTGTCCCACTAGAGTAGGTCTTTGATAAGACACATTCAAGGTTGTGATCACAACTTATCTTTTGTCATCCTTGTAGCTGAGTTAAATAAAAGTATTCTTTATTCAAATAAAGTGAAGTTGGGTCTGGAACTTCATCTAAGGAATTGACTGATAGATGGTTTAAGACAGAGTCCACATTGGAGGGAAGTTGAATTACATACAAAAACTGGTTTAACAGGGACGACAGTACTTGATCTTAAAAAAACCTATGTCATCTTATTTCCACTTTGTAAAATGACATTCAGTGCCATACATATATATATATAGATATATATGTGTGTGTGTACATATATATCTATATATATAATCTCTATTTGAAATTATTGATGGTGGCAGGGTTTGGGTTTTTTTTTTTTTGGCTTATACCGAGAATATAAGAAGGGGAAAAGACAAGCTTCAAGTTATAATGTTAATTTGAAGGTAACTGATCTTTGAAGAATTAATTTCAGCCAAAGCAATAATCATTATTTACCAGTGTGTGACATTTTTATCACTCATCATATTAGCAAATTTCCATTGAAAATGCTAAAATGGTTCGTCATAAGGCAGATTACTGCTCTAGCTGTAAAAATGACCAACACAAGTGCCGGTATTCAAACATTAAATTATACTGTAATTAATAAAGACAGTTAAACTGTCTACTAGCAACAGCAATTTAGGTAACCACATTTGATCGGCTATAAATTGTAACTACATTAAAATTCCAGAAATATTAGCAATATGGATTACTTGATGGAAGTCGGTGATGATCACCAACTCTCTTTTTTTTTTTAACAACGGAAGCACAGGTCAAGTTGACCACAAATCCATGGGCGAAGATCAGGCCTTAGCACTTTTAATCTTGTGAAACAAGCAATTACAAATAGCTGCATCGATTTGGTAAAAAGCTTTAGGTGACATAAATTGTTTCCTGTTTAGCTTATTGCTCTGATACATAAATGTCACCAAGTCCAGTATTAATTAGGGCCATAGAAGGAACACTCGGTGGCTTCCAAAGATTTGTCAGTCCTTTCGTGACTGTTCTCTGGAGCTGCTCTCACTGGCTTCCTTTTCATTAGTGGGAAAGGAAAGGAGAGCTGCTGAGTTAAGTGGAGTCTTGAATATCAGATCCATTTTAGGTTCTAAACTAAATTGCAGGATTTCAGACTTGCTTTCTTACCACTTGACAAAGCACCACATTTAAGAATATCTTCTAAATAGAATAACATTTACAAGGCATTTCAGCCGCTGGAAAGTTAACACTGCCTTCTCAATATATGGTACTATACATGTTTCCTTGGGTTGATATTTTTACACTTAAAATACAATTTTAAATGGCTTGTGCATGTTATTGACTTAACATAAAGGTATCATATATACTTTCTTTAGGTTGGCAGGCAGGCCACTTAGAAAAATACATTAGATTCCGGGGGGGAGGGGGAAAGGGGAGGGGAGGGCAGAGGGAGCCTGGAGAAAATTTATTAAATAGAAGTTTTTACTGTAATAGAATATTAACGTAGGCCAATGCTCATTTGCCATTAAACTGATCCTTTTTTAACATACACATGCTTTTTATTATTTTGCACTCAAGCAAAAATTCCACATTCAAAGACTTTCCATCTAGTCGGGAATGTCTCTGGCAAGAAACACGTAAGGAACCCTGACCTTTTGAAAGAGCAGACATGGTCCACGTGGAGCACTAGCCCCACCAGGGCAACAAATGAAACCCACCCTTCAACAGCTTGGGACCACGAGAGAATCCCTCTTTAAATCCTTCCTCACCCTGCTTCGCCAACACACAGATGAAAATGTTTGATTTGCAACATAAAAGATTCATTAATTACCACTTGAATATTTAAAGCTATTTTGCGGCCTAACAGAGATAAAGCAGTGAATTAAAACCTCTAATAAAATAGTAAAAATATTTCTGTAAATTTACCCGTGTTATGATTTAGGGAGAAATTCAAGCATTCTCACAGAATAGAGTCTTAGCAGTTTTCAAGTGTGTATTTGAAGGAGGGAGCTAAGTGTTCTGGGACTAATTTGTTTCCCACTTTCAAATGTTTACTAATAATTTATTTTCGAATCAAGCTTGCTACTTTAGGATTCTGTGGATGGCAAAAAGTCTACCAAGCCCATGCTGGAGAATTGTGTGTCTGATTCAGAAATTAAAATCCTTCCAAAAGTATTCCACTAGGCTGAAGAATGTAGAAGCTATCACATGAAAGTGATTTCCTGCCCACAAAATGCATCAAATCTAAAAACCCCCAACCCCCAGAACAAAAGCCCTTCCCACTTCTTGCCCAGCATTTCAGTGTCTGGATCTTGGGCTGGGATCCTGGAAGCAGACGTGCCCAGCACACTCTTTGACTCAAATGCTAGAGAATCCAATGCCAGGTTACCAGTCCCAGCCTGGCTGTAATGAACTGGGTGACTTTGGCAAGTTACTTCATCTCTGTTCCTCAGCTTTTTCTTTCTCTTAATTGAGGCCATTTAACTAAATGATAAAAAGGGTTCCTTCCTTCCAATTTTAAAGTTCTAAAAATTTAATAACATATTCATCCTTGGGGGACTTTTCTTGATGAAATCCATGGTCTCAGCATGGAGTTGGTGTGGCACTCACTCCATATTTTATCAATATTAAAATATTGTCTAATTAAACTCCGCCTTGGAATATGACCTGTTAGGAGAAAATTTCACTGGCATGCTCGCTTCCATCCACCCATCCACCCGTCCACAAATTCTCATTAAATGACCAGCTCAAATTCAATGCTGGAGATACAACTGGGGATAAGACAGACACAACCTTGGCTTCACGGTACCCAGTGGTTCACTGGGAGGACAGTTCTGAAACTTTGGTGAATGAGAGGAGACAAGCAGGAACGTAGAGGGAGACCACCTAGTGCCACTGGGGACAGTCGGGGCGGCTTCCCAGAGCGCACAGTGTTTCACTGAAGCCCAAGGACGTCGAGGAGAAGCCAGGAGGGAAGGAGAGAGCAGCTCACGCGGAGGCAAGAGAGCTGGACTGGGAGAGGCGGGGGGCTCCAGAGCAGGGCCAGCAGGGCCGCGGGACAACACTGAGGCCGTCATGCAGTTGCCATCACCGAGCATATGGCAAAATCATAATTTCAGTCACAACAAAGCTGAGCGCTTCGCACAGTCCAGCTCAGCAACTCCTGAGGCGTCGCCCAGCAGCGCGGTCGGGGAGGAAGCCCCGGGCCCGTCCCCCCGGGCTGTTCTCCCCCCGCCTCCCGGTGTCCTGAGAGAGGCGCTGCTCGCCCATGCAGTGCACCTGCACCCTCACCACTCTGCCCTCTGCTCCTGCCCGCTTCACCCCCATCGTGCCACCTCCCCTCAGCTTGGCACATCCGTCTGCGTCATCTCCCTCCCGCTGCCAGGGCAGAGACGCCCCCTGCGTGGTTCACTGCTCCCCCAGCACGACCAGCAGGAATTCGTACATTCGTTGAGTGAATGAACAAATGTCACACTGCTGGGAAGGTTGGAGGTGGCACGAGTCCCTGCAGTCGGTTTCCAGAGCCCGTCTGCATAAACCATTCTACGGTGTTTCAGGCAACCCAACTACACTTCATTTCCACGAGTCTCACACCGAACCTGCGAGGTAGGAATGTTTGCCAGCGTGTTGCAGTCAGCACTGGGGCTTTCTAAGTCAGCCTCTCAAGGCTGCATGGACAGGAATCTGGAGAGTTGGTATTTGCCTCCATGCCTGACGCTTTAGCCCAGCTGTCGGTACTGGTCATGCCACCTACCTCTAAAGAGCCTCCCAACAAAAGGAGTTTCAGATAAAGGTACCAAATATACTCACATGATAATATAGCTTTAAAACAGAATCATTGTCGTTCATTTTTAAGATATTACAAAGTTCTCAAGTAATGTGGAGACAAAACAGTCCGATGTGTGCCCACTATTAAATACAGCGATGCCTGCGCGGGGTCTTGATGACTCGCCTGGCCTCGCCTCCCCCCCTGGCTGCATGGTGAGCAGGCCACACCTTTCTTGAATCTTCCCGATGAAGTACATTCAAAGTCTTTCTAATAGGTTGGTAACCACTGCTGCATCCAGAATCCCACACGGTAGCTGAGATCTGGTGTCCCTGGGAAAGACGCCTAGAGCGGCCAGGAGCTTCCCGAGGACAGGGCTCACTCTGTCTTGTTCCCTGTAGGGCCACCCTGAATGTACCTGGCAGGGAACGAGAGGCACTGGACCCTGGAACAGACAAGCCTGGAAGCGGAGCCCCATAAATAGGATTTCTGTCTCCCTGGCCCCTCGATGACCATGCGGCCTTGGTCAAATTACTTAAACCTCCGTGAGCATCAGTAAAAAATCTCACATTACAAGATAGTTATAAATGACTAAGCGAGATCATGTATGTAAAGAGTAAGCCGCGGAATGCATTGCTAATACATGGAATAGAGTTTTGAGGACAGACCCAGTGCCTGTGCTCGCGTCTTTTGTACTCTAGCTGGGAGCCAGGCCTTAGTGAAACAGCCTCACATGGAAATGCAAGATCTTCTTACAAGGAGATGTGATCCACAGAGGGATGTGTGCTTGAGAGGCAGGGCCAGGGACTATGTCTTCTAAACAAGAGGCTGAGTGAAGACCTGAAAGGCGAGTAGGAATCAGCCAGGTGGGCTTTCAGCGACCTAGTTCACCAGCACCATTCCCATTCTTCAAGTAGAGCACCCTTACTTTTCTTTGAGGGAACCAACCCTCCATCCCCTGCCCCCCGCTGTCAGTGTCGATGTTACTTCAGCCACATCAGCACTTTAATTTGCCTGCTCTGTGCTTAACCCAAGACTTTTATTAAAACCATTGAGAGAAATGCTCTTTCTGAAGGAGTTGTTGATTGGCTAGGACATATGATGACTATTTTTGCTATAATATGAAAAAGGCCCATCTAAATTAAAAGAAAGAAGAAAACGGAGACAAAGAGAAAGAGACAGGTGGAAACCCAGAACAAGACTGAAAGCTGAGACCAAGACAAGATGGGGATGTAGAGGGGAGACTGGAACCAAAACTGGGAATAAAAAAAGATATAGTGATCACATCATTTGGGCTCCTGGATCAGCCACACTGGATTTTCAATTACATGAGCCAATAAATTCTCTTGTACATGCTAGTTTGAGTTGACTTCTGTTTTTTTTTTTTTTGGTAATCAAATAGTCCCGATGAATGCACTATGGTGTGGGGATGATTTCAGAGTGAAAACATCCATGGAGGCCCTGTGGCAGGCGGGCGCATTCCAAGCTCAAGGCTGTGCAGGGAGGCCCGGGAGCGCGGAGCTCGAGTGAGGCGGCGAGCGCGGGCTGCCGATGCTCGGCTGGAGGCGAGGGCCGGGCCGCCCGGGACCGTGGCTGCCGAGAAAGAATCCTGTGGCATGCCCATGCATGTCCAAATCCTCCTCCTGTCATTCTGCAGTGAAATTGGAGCTCCGAAAAGCAGTGGCGTTAGGGAGAGGATGGCACCTCTGGGGCTGGGAGAGGGGCACAGCGGCAGTTGTGTCTCACGAAGTCCAGCCTAAGCCGAGATGCCGAAGAGGGATGCGATCGGTCACTGGGAACGACCAGGGTGAACTTGATGTCATTTCTCTCAGTCCTTGATCACAAGGAATTTGGCTTCAGGCTTGACTAAATGCCAGGAACACAGTTATCCAAAGGTGGTAATTCTTCCAAAAATGTCCTCATAGTTCCAAATAAGCGTGTCAATTAAGAATATAAAAGATGCTGGAGAACAGAGCAAGATGAGACACGTAGAGGATGGACTCAGAGGGTGGCACATATGTTATGTGCTTCCTTCCTCACCAAATATTCTCTCTTTCTCCCAGTTCTGCGCCCGCTGAAACTGCACCCCTGCCGACACCGCACACCCTCCTGCCCCGGGTGGGTTTCTCCAGCTGGACCCCAGCTGGACCCAGCCGTGTGATGACGTTGCGGTCTTTGCCCATGTCCAGTTTTGACTGCTTGCCGTCCACGCCATATCAGCTGCCAGATATTGTGAATATTGCCCTGGTCTCCGCTCTCTAAATAAGCTGACCACGCGCAGTGCCGTTCTGTGGGCCCAGAGCAAATGTCCCCTGTTCTCACCAGCAGAGAATTCTAGGGCAGGACTTGGATTGGCCCAACCTAGATCACCTCCTCCTCTCTCAGCCCATCATAATGACTGGCAGTGGGAGGGATGTCCTCTAACTGGCCATGCCTGTGGGAAATGTTTGCCAGAATCACAGTGAGTCGGGTAAAACTTTTCCTTCTAAAAAAAGAAAGTGATTTGGGGGAGGTCAAAACTATTATCCACTATCCCTAGTAGTGCTAAGCATTGTGTTGAGCTCACATCATTGAAAGCGGGGTCCCCATCCCTTAAGTTCTTTATAATCTGGTCACACCTTAGACATAGACCATTGATCTAACAAGCAGATATACTAAGTGCCTACTGCGTGTGATGTGTCACACACCTTGTTACACTCTGGGGATTCTGTGGTGAACACAGCAGAAAAGACTCCCTGCCTCCCAAAGCTTTCTTTCTAGAAAGGGGAAACAGACAATAGTGGAGTAAGTGGGGATAAGCGTTAGGCAGGACAAAAATAAAGCAGGGAGAAGGCATAGAAAGTCCTGGGGAGAGGGCTGGGGGTGATTGCCATAGTAGGGACCGCAACCATGAGGTGACATTTGACTAAAGATTTGACGGAAACAAGCCATGTAGATATCTAGAAGAGCACTCTAGTCAGGGGGAACAGAAAAGGCAAAAAGCCTGGGGTAGAGAAGAGGCCGGGGCTGGGTATGTGAAGGGCTGTGTGTTGGAGGCGGGAAAGGGTAAATAATGCCGAATTTCAGTAACATGGAGAAGATGGAAAATCTTTGCCACATAAAAACAGAATTTAATTTGGAGAAAGTATATAGTTTGGGTTAAATGAAATCAAGGATTTGGAGATTCAGTTGAATTATTTTTGGCCCAACATCAGGTGACTTACTTAATGAACTGCTGTCTTTGGGGAAAAAGTCTCTCATGTTGGCCTTAAAGGAAAGGACATGGGGTAACCACTTAGTGCTAAATTAAGTTCATAAAACAAAAAATGTTAATTGTGGAATGAGAACTATAAAATAATTGTGTGTGCGAGAGACAGAGAGACCTTGTGTGTTTATATATAAACAACTTCTAACCTCAAGTATTATTTCCTGGGTTGGACATTTTCAAAAATAAAGATCACTTCACTTTAGGTTCATTGTCTCTCAGAAGTCTTCCCTTAATTACCCAACCTGCATAACCCATTTCCTCTGGTGTGCAAAAAGGTGTGTAATTAAACCATCAGCACAGTCCCTATCTCCATGGGAAACCCGCACTTAGGGACTTTACTGCTGAATAAAAACTCCCATTACATGACCATTAAGTGTTATGAATAAAGCAGGTCATGGTAGGACTTGATTAATTTTTATGCACTATGGGTTGTGTCTGAAAGAAATTTGATTTTGGTGGGTCTCCTCCTAAGCAACCCCAGAGCCTTCGATGCTTCACCTCAGGAAAGGTGTGTGCTGAGTGGACTCAGGAGAAGGTGCCTGACCTCACCGGGGACCTCAGCTGCTCTTGGTGTGTCTCCATTCAGAGAGAACGCTCAGTCCTCACTAATAAATTGTCAACAGTCAGCACTGGAGAGAGAGAAAGTGAAGGCAACGGTGTGCAGAAAGGTAGTTGCTTGTCCTAGATATAGTTTCCAAATATGAGCCTTTTAGGTTGATGAATATTTTAACCTTTTAGGTTAACAGATGAGAGTCCCAGTTTGAAACTGGAATATTTCACCTGCATTCTAAAAATCATCGCCTTTGCTTTAGGAGCTGAGACTTAGAGACTCCTGGTTTAGACTTTGTCAGGGGAGAGGAAGAGCGGGGGACAGCCTCTCAGCCCCCCGCAGTGGTTTCCACGGGCCTTGGGCAGGGGAGCAGAGTAAGGGCGGTGTCTCCGCCTAATGAACCGAGCTTGACCAGCAGGTGGGAGGGAGATCTGAGGCATTAATAACTACGGTTCAGAGGCGCGGGTCTGAGGGGTACCCAACACACAGGGCACTGCTGCAGCGGATGGCAGAGACCCCAAAAAGTACAGGGTGTCTTAAAAATGTATAACACTTTAATAGCTGACGGCTCAATTTTGAAAATAAAATAAACACTGCCTTTATAATTATTCTAAGTGTGCGTATACATTTTGGGGGACCCCCTATATATATAAGGGTCCCTAAACTGAAAGGACATAAACCACGTTTCCAGGGTTAGCGCAGAGGCGAAGGGCCCCATATTCAGCAAAGACTGACCAGAAGGTCCCGCGCGGCCGTGAGGCGCTGGCAGGCGGCCGGGGGGCCGGGGCCCTGGCTCGCGGTGGAAACGCAGGAGGAGGGGGCTCCCCGCCCCGGGGCTGCGGGGTGGATGTGAGCCCGGAGGCGGGGTGCGGGGGGCAGTGCCCAAGCCAGGCGGGGCCGAGGCCTGGCCCTGGCCGTTTCCCTGCCGGTCTCCTCAGCACCCAGAGGTGTGAACCCCGCTAAGGGGTCCGCGCCTGGGGAACAGGCCAAACAGGAGCGAGTGGGGCTCCCCGGGGGGGGGATCCGTCACAGCCTGAGGGCACCGCGGGACCCCAGCAGCCGGCCCGCCCCCCGCCTCCTTCCCTGGGCCAGTCAGCCGATGCCCAGGCGGCCTGAGCCCGAGGGGACACCAAGGCGCCTGCGATGCAGTTGCTGTTCAAGAAGAGAGCTGTCTTCTCGCCATGAGCCAAAGTAGATTTCCAGCAGAGACCTGTTTTGAACGCTGAGTGCATGAGGTTGACGTTGGTTAATAAGATTATATCGGCCTCAAGGTACATTTCTATGACACACGATCTGTATGCGCACGGCGGGCGCCCCGCGAAGTCCAGCCATCCTCTGTCACCTGTGTCTGCCCCCTCGACCCTCGCTGCCTCCGCTCCCCCTTCTCTCCGGGAGCTGTTCTCCGTCTATGAGGATTTTTGTTTGTTTCTCTGGTTTGTTCATTTGTTGCTTTCAGTTTATAGCCCACATGTGAGTGAAGTCATGTGGTTCTTAACTTTTTCTCTGACTTATTTCACTTAGAATATATTGTCCAGGTCCATCCACGTTGTGGCAAATGGCGGTGTGTCACCCTTTCTCATGGCTGAGAGTGTTCATTGCGCTGTGTGCATGTCCCACATCTTCTTTGTCCAGTCCTCTATCCAGTGACACTTTGGTTGTCTCCATGCCGGGGCCACTGTGAATAACGCTGCAGTGACCATAAGGAGGCACATATCTTTGTGAATAAGTGTTTTTAAATTTGGGGAGTAGATACCCAGACGAAGGGTTGCTGGGTCAAAAATTATTCTTGATTTTTATAGGAACTTCCAGACTGTGTCCCGTAGTGGCTGTCCCGGTCCACATTCCCACCCGCAGTGCATGAGGGCTCCCTTTTCTCCGCAGCCTCCCCAACACTTGTTATAACCTGTCTTATTGATAACAGTCATTGTAACAGGTGTGAGGTGGCATCTCCTTGTAGTTTCAATCTGCGTTTCCCTAATAGCTAGTGAAGCTGGCCATCTTTTCATATATCTGTTGGCCATTTGTGTGTCTTCTTCGGCGAGGTGTCTGTTCAGGTCCTCTGCCCATTTTTTACTTGGATTGTTTGTTTGGTGTTGAATTGTATGAGTTCTTTATATATTTTGGATATTAACCCCTTGTCTGAGCTGTTGTTTGCAAATATCTTCTCCCATTCAGTTGGTTGCCTTTTGTTTTGTTGGTGGTTTCTTTTGCTCTGCAGAAGCTTTTTAATTTGATATAGTCCCATTTATGTATTTTTGCTTTTAGGGTCAAGTTCATAAACTCTTCTCTAAAACCAAGGTCCATAAGTTTAGGATCTATGTTTTCTTCTATGTAATTTATTGTTTCAGGTCTTATATTTAGGTCCTTGATCCATTTTGAGCTAATGTTTGTATATGGGAACAAACTGCTGTCTAATTTCATCCTTTTGCATGTGGCTTTACAATTTTCCCAACACCATTTATCGAAGATGCTTTCTTTTCTCCATTGTATGTTTTTGTTTCCTATGTCAAAAATTATTTGCCCCTATACATATGGGTTTACTTCTGGGCTCTCAATTCTGTTCTGTTGGTCTGTGTATCTGGTTTTCTGCCAATACCTGGTTTTCAGCATAGGCCTTTTTGAAAACACTTCTGGAGGAAGTACTCCAGCTAAAAGAAAACAAGTTTAGAAAATATGGTATTTGATAAATGAAGGTAAGTAAATAACACAGTAAAGCTTACTTTTGTGTACAAAAGCAAGGACAAAAGCAGGATACATTGTGCCCTGGCCAGGTGCCTGTTAGTTGGAGCATCATCCTGTGCACCAAAAGGTTGCCGGTTCAGTTCCCAGTCAGGGCACATACCTAGGTTGCAGGTTCCATTCCTGGTTGGGGCTCATACTAGAGGCAGCTGACCAATGTTTTTCTCTCACTTTGATGTTTCTCTCTCTCTCTCAAAAAAAAAAAAAAAAAAAAAAATCAATAAAAACATCCTCGAGTGAGGATTAAGAGAAAACACAACAGGATGCATCCTTAGTAAGTCAGAACTAAATTCTATTTGACACCAACATGCAGACATTATAGTGTGGGCTCAGACCTGAGCATACAACAGAGGAAGAGGAGAGCAAACTAAGGTAGTTTTTTATTGAAGGGAATATACAATTTTTTGTAAGTTCAACAATTTAATAAAGAAGCATGGTAATATATATGAATCTTAATAAAGTAAGACAGCCATCAGGATAAATAAAATGGTGAGTAGAAGATTCAAGCCAGCAGTGGGGGTGGAAACAAGGAAGGCATAGTATATAGGAAACAGGAAACATGATAGAAAATAAGTTTCAGTAAAATAGTTTTATGGTAAATATAAACATGTTAAACTGAAAAATCAAAAGATGGACACATGTTAGATTTAAACATATAAGTGCTAACAATATGGGTTTTGTTTTGTTTTGTTTTTACAAGAAGCACACTTAAACAAAAGGGTACAGTGTGAAAATAAAGCAATGAGTAAGAAAGACCAAGAAAATATGAAACAGAATTAAACCATGGTAGCCATTTAGGGGAACAAAGGACTTTTGGGGAAAAAAATCACAACAGATAAAGAGGCAAGTTATAAGCCTGATAAAGAAATAAGGAATAAAGAAGGCAAAATTATAATAAAAACTTAACATGCACCTAATAATATAACATCAAATGTACTGAGCAACAATTTGTTACAGAAAAAATAACAACATCATAGATCAAAGATTTAACATACTCCTCTCATGATGTGTTGGATCAATAAGGAATAAAATCATCACAGGTATGAAACATTTAAATAAATTGATTTGTAGGCTCAAGCTAATAGAATAGGGCATATGAAGAGTGCTGTAAAACAAACAAAACCATGCATTATTTTAGTCATACATGGAACATTCCCTAAATTAAGCATGCGCTAATTCGAAAAGGAAGCCTTACCCATGCAAAAGAATCAATATCAGAAAAACTACATTATCTTAATAAAATAACCCTGATTTAAGTAAAAATCATAATAAAAATAAACTACAATAAGAATGAATGTAAAAGTGCTAAAATAATTCTTACATAAAAATGTGTAGTTTTAAAACATTTGAGGGTAGGTAAAGGAGCATAAAAAATTTACTCAAGAAGTTGAAGACTTCTACTGTTTCCAGTCAGGAGGAAATAACGGAATTGATTTACCCTCCTACTTAAGCAAACAAAACAAAATAAATCCCCAGAAAAACAAACAAACAATAAAACCCAATCGAGACACTGGATAGCAGACAACAAAAGACATTGATCCTTAAGAAATGGGAAACAAGTAAGATGAACCCCTGATTGCTCCAGGTCGCTGCCTTCAGAGAGGTGGGAGCCTGCAGCAGAGGCCGGCGGATTAGAGAGAACATTGCTGGCCACAGCCTGTTATAATCAGCCACCCTGGAAAAGATCACGGGACACAGGGCATTGGTTAGTGGACTCAGAAGGGTCTTGCCTCAGCAATGAGGATTACTTAGCCTTAGAGTAAATATTCATTGCTCTGGGCCTGGCTGGCGTGGCTCAGTGGTTGAACATCGATCCATGAACCAGGAGATGGAAGTTCGATTCCCAGTCAGGACACATGCCGGGGTTGTGGGCTCAATCTCCATTAGGGGGCGTGCAGGAGGCAGCTGAGCAATGACTCTCTCATCATTGATGTTTCTATCTCTTCTCTCTCTCCCTTCCTCTCTCTGAATTCAATAAAAACATATTAAATATATATATATATATATATTGCTCTGGTACTGTCTTAAAAGCTAGACACTAAGGGATCAAGCTATTTCTAAGTAACTGCATCCCAGAACAAATCTCAAGAATATTGGTAGGAATAAAAAATATCTAGCACTCAACTAGGTAAAATTTACAACTGGTATCTAATAAAAAATTACTAGGCACAAAAGGAAGCAGAAAAATATGACCCATATGAAAAGGGGGGAAAAAATTAATAAATTGAAACTTTCCCAGAAATAGCAAATATATTTGAATTAGTAAGAGAAGGATATTAAAACATTTATAATTGTATTCCATATTTTTTAAAAATTAAATTAAGACACAGAAAATATTTTAAAAGACCCAAATTGAACTCCTAGAAAACTACACTGTCTGAAATAAAAAAAATAGAGTGGATGGAATTAATTGCAGTTAGACTTTGTAGAGGAAGAGACCAGTGAACTTGAGATTATAGCAATAAAAACTATCCAAAATGAAAAATAAAAGAGAAAATAAATATAAGAAAAAAAAAAACCAAAGAGAGAATAAATAAAAGAAAAAAATAAAAGAACCTAAGCACAGTGAAAAATAGAAGAAAAAAATGAATAAAAGAAAGAGAATGAATGAAACAAAGAAGAAAGGAAAGAAAATAGAAATATAGGGAGAGAAACAGAGAGGGGGATAGAATAAATAAAACAGAAAAGTGCATTAGTGATCTGGGGGACAACTTCAAGCAACATAACATATATGTAAGAAAATAAAGAGTGTGACATAAAAATATCTGAAAAATAATGACTGAATTTTTTCCAAGTTTACTTAAAGCTATAAACCCATTGTTCAAGAAGCTCAATAAGGCCCAAGTATTAGAACCATGAAGAAAACTGCACAAAGCACATTATAATCAAATGCTCAAAACCAGTGGTAAAGGAAATCTTGAAAGCAGTCAAAACAAAACACATTTGGTAGTGGAACAAAAAATGACTGCAGATTTACATCAGAATCAACACAAGTGAGAAGACAATGGAACATCTTTAATACATTGAAACAAACTTTCAACCCAGCATTCTATAAATCCAGCAAAAATTTTTTTAACTGAGAATAAAATAAACACCTTTCCAAACAGACAGACAAAAGCTTACAGAATTTATCACCAGCAAACCTGCACTACAAGAAATGCGAAAGAAGTTCTTCAAATAGAAAGAAAATGACAACAGAGGGAAATGTGGATCTTCATAAAGGAATGAAAGATGCCAAAATGGTAATTATATCAGTAAATATTTAAGATTTTACAATTTAACCTTTTATGAAAGACAACTGATGGGTTAATCAAAACAGTAACAATGTAGCGTGAGGTTTTAAACGTGTGTAAAGGTAAACGTATGACAGCAGTACGAAGGCTGAAAGAAGAAACGCAAGTATATTCTGATGTATCACCCGAAGATGGGCTGATCAGCGAAACGTCCTAAGGCAATGACTAAACTTAAAAATGAAAGTGTATAGTTAACAAGCCAACAGAGAAGATAGAATAGAATAATAAAAAAATATTCAATACAACAGGAAGCACAAAATATAAGAGAGAAGAAAAGAATAGATGGGAAAGATAGACCTCAGATAGCATGATAAACTTGAATATAACCATATAAATAATCACTTTATTTTATTTTAAAAAATATATCTTTATTGATTTCAAAGAGAGGAAAGGAGAGGGAGAGAGAGATAGAAACATCAATGATGAGAGAGTCATTGATCGGCTGCCTCCCGCAACCCGGGCATGTGCCCTGACCGGGAATCGAACCCCGATCACCTGGATCCTAGGTCGACGCTCGACCTCTGAGCCACGCCCGGCCGGGCTCACTGTGAGATTTCAATACCTCTCTTAATAATTGATAAAATAAGCACCCATAAAATCACTAAAAATATGGAAGATTTGCATAACACAATTAACTATCTTGATATAATTGGTGTTTTTGGAGCACTCTACCCAAATGGAGCAGAATACATATTCTTTTCAAGTGCACACACATTTACCCAAATTGACCATATTCTGGATCCTATAGAAGTCTTAATAAATTTTAAAGATTCAAGTCATACAAAGTATGCATAATTAAATAGAAAAAATAAAACAAATACTTAATTAAATAGAAATAAATAAGACAAATAATTAAAATAGAAATAAGACAAATATTTCTGGAAAATATTAATGTGTTTGGAAACTAAATAATGCCATTATAAATAACCTATGAGTCAAAGAAGAAATAAAAAAATGAGAAAGTACTTGAACTAAGTGAAAATGAGAACAAAATATATCAAAATTTGTGGCATGCTGTTACCATAGTGAATACTTATATTAGAAAAGAAGTAAAGTCTCAAAACAATGATGTCACTTCCACCTTAAAAAAAGACTAAGCCCGGCTGGTGTGCTCAGTGGTTGAGCATCCACCCATGCACCAAGCGGTTACCTGTTCGATTCCTGGTCAGGGCACATGCCTGGGTTGTGGGAAAGATTCCCTGTAGGGGACAAGCAAGAGGCAGCCGACTGATGTTGATGTTTCTCTCTCATAGATATTTCTATATCTCTCTCCCTCTCCCTTCCTCTCTCTGAAATCAATGGGGGGGGGGGGGAGTGAAAACAGAAAATGTAACCCAAAGTAAGCAGAAGAAAATAGATAGATCAGAGTGGATATCAAATAATTTGAAAACAGAAAAACATTAAAGAAAAATTAATGAAACGCAAAGCTGGTTTTTTGAGAAGATCAATTAAATTGGTAAATATCTATCTGGACTAATCAGCAAGCAGAGAGAAGAAACAAATGATGAATATGAGGATTAAAAGGGTGACATCATGTAAGTTCTATAGGTATCAGAAGGATAACAAGGGAATATTTTGAACAACTATATGTCAACAAATAAAACTCTTATTTGAAATAGACAAATTCCTTGAGAAATGCAAACCACTGAAGAAGAAATAAGTAACTTGAATACCTTATATATATTAAAGAAACTGAATTTGTAGTTAACAACCTTCAGAAATAAAGCTCCAGGGCTAGTTACAATTGTCAATTCTATCAAACATAGAAAGAAATGATACTAATTCTTCAAAAACATTGGAAGTGAAGAGGAAACACTGCAGAACTCGTTAGCTAAGTCCAGCATTGCCCTGATACCGTCAGAGAAGGAGTCTTCTCACAAACATGGGTGAAGACATTCTAAATGAAACCTTAGCAGTTGAATTCAGGAGTACACAAAAAGACAACATGTTATGACAAAGTGGGTCTTATTCCAGCGATATAAAATTGGTATAACATTCAAAAGTTAATGTAGAAATTCTGAAAATATTATGTTAAGTAAAATACGCCAGACACAAAGTGACAAATATTATATGATCCCATTTATATGAAGTACCTGGATTATGCAAATTCATAGAGACAGAAAGTAGAATGGAGGTTAACAGGTCTGAGGGATGGAAGATTGTTTAATGGGCACAGCTTCTGTTTGGATGAGGAAGGAATTCTGGCAATAGATCTTGGAAATAGTTATACAACATTGTAAAAGTAGTTAATGCCACTAAATTGTGGCACTAACCATATTTTAAAATGGTTAAAATGATATATTTATGGTAAGTATATCTTACCACATAAAATAAATAAATAAATTTAAAAATTAATGTAATTCACCATATTAACAGCCTAAAAGAGAAAAATATAATCATCTCAATGGACACAGAAAAAACGTTTTACAAAAATTCAATATCTATTCCAAATAAAAACTGAGCAAACCAAAGATACAGTGGAACTTTCTTAACCCGATAAAGGGAAGCTTCTAAAGACCTACAGCTAACATCAGTCTTAATGGCGAAAGATTAAATGTTTTCCCATAAAATCCAAGGATGTTCATTCTCACCACTCCTATTCAACACTGGACTGGAGGTTCTATCCAGTGCAAAAAGACATTAGAAAGGAAGATGCATTATGTAGAATACCTAACGGAATCTAAAAACAAACAAACAAACAAACAGCTAGAACTAATAAGTATGTTAGCAAGGTTGCAAGACAAAAACCTTTTTCTTGTATGCATATTAACAATGGACAATGTGAAATTGAAATGAAAAAACAATGCCATGAACAATAAGGTAAAAATGTAATATACTTAGAGATAGATCTGACAAAAATATTAACTCCCTATACTCTGAAAACTGTAAAAAATATCTAGTGGAAACTAAATAAAACCTAAATAAATGTTTATTGATTGGAAGACTCAATATTGTTAAGATGTAAATGCTCCCAAATTTAACTGATGCTTCACTGCAACTTATACATTCAAAATCTTAGCAGACATTTTATAGAAATTGACAAGCTGGTTCCAAAATTACTACATAAGATTTAATTGGGTACTAATATTACTACATAGGGAATGCATAGGATCTAGAATAGCTAAAACATTTTGAAAAATGAGACCAAAATTGGAAATGTAATACTATTTATTTTCAAGATTTATTATAAAGCTACTGTAATCAAGATAGTATAGTATTGCTTAAATATAGAGAAATATATCCATGAAAAAAATATAGTCCTAAGACCCAAACAGATACAGACAACTGATTTTTTGACAAAAGAGCAAAGACAGTTTAGTGGACAAAGGATAATTTTTACTAAATCAAGCTGAAGTAATTGAATATCCATATGCAAAATAATAAATTTCTGTCTATAGCTCATACGTTATATAAAAATTAACTCAATATGGTCCATAGAACTAAACATAACTGAAACTATAAAACTTCTAGAAGAAAACATAGGAGAGAGATTCTAAGATGGCGACAGTTTGAGTGGAAGCTACACTGACACTCTCCCAGGACCACCCTGAATAGTCAACTGCAACTGAAGATGAGCTGGAGAGCACCCTCATAATCAAGGAGCAAAAGTGGAGACCACATAGAAACTGGTAGGAAGTGTGGAGGCACAAGAGGGCTGGTCCCATAGGCAGCAGTTGAAGTTCCTGAGGGATATCTCAGAGGTGGGGCGTTCCCACTGAGGACTCTGGGGCATAAACCCCAGGCTGGGATTCTCAGCCCAGAGACCAGAACTGAGAAAGGTGCCCACATAACAACTGGCTGTGAAAAGCAGCTGAGTTTCTGTCTGCCAGGGAGAGATGGCTAGAAATGCAGGCACCCTCTTAAAGAGCCAACACACAAAGTTTTGTGTGCAGCCGCTCACCTTAGGCTCCAGCAGAGGGAGGGCAGAGTGGACTGGAGCTGTGTGAGAAGAATCTAGGTTTGTGGGCTCTGGAGATAGAGCTCGGAAGGCACCCCTCTGGATTCCTGTGCCAAGTTGTTCCCCCATACAGCAAAGAACATTTTTCAAGGCAGACCTTCCAAGCAGCCTGGGGGGGAAGCAATTGCCCCACCCTCCTGGAAAACCCTCACCCTACCCTGTGGAGTTTCTATAGCTTGAGGCTCATTAAGAGAATCAGATTAATCAGCCTGCAGGCAGAGGCAAACCTCAGAGTGCCTTGAGTCTTTGCCTGATCTGCTTCTGGACCCAGGCCTTGGAAAAGAAGACTTTGGTGTGCATCTTGGTCCTGTCCAAAGGCACCAGCCCCAACAGAGGTGACCTCTAGTTGTGGGTTGTTGATAGCTCCAAACAGGGTACTCAAGGCCAGTCACAGTGTCTGACATTGGCCTGCACCAGAGACCATCCAAAAAGACTGAGAGTCCTAGCAGACAGATGTAATAAGTAGAAACAAATGCAAATAGGCAGCTAAAATGGGAAGACCAAAAACACGGCCCAAATGAACGAACAAGAGAAAAAGAGCTAAATGAAATGGAGATAAACAATCTATCAGATACAGAGTTCAGAATACTGATTGTAAGGATGCTCAACAGCATGGAAAAAGAATGGAAACTATGAAAAATGACCAGTCAGAAGTGAAGAATGACATAGCAGAAATAAAAAATGCATTAGAAGGAATAAACATCAGATTAGAGAAAGCTAAGGATCAGATTAGCAAATCAGAAGACAGGGTATAAAAAAATCACTGAATTAGAGATCCAAAAAGAAAAAACAATTATAAAACTGGAGGACAGTCTAAGGGAGCTGTAGGACAACATGAAACGTAACAACATTCATAACATAGGAGTTCCAGGGGAGGTCAAAAGTAAGCAAAGATTAGAGAACCTGTTTGAAGAAATAATGGCAGAAAACTTCCCTAACCTGGTGAAGGAAAAAGTCCCAAAAGTTCAGGAGGCACAGAGAGTCCCAAGCAAGAAGAATCCAAGGAAGCCTACCCCCAGACACATCATAAATAAAATGCCAAAAGTTCAAGACAAAGAGAGAATCTTAAAGGCAGCAAGAGAAAAGCAATCTCTTACCTACAAAGGAGCTCCCATAAGGCTGTCAGCTGATTTCTCATCAGAAACTCTACAGGCCAGAAGGGAAAGGCATGAAGTATTCAAGGTCATGAAAAGCAAGAATCTGAAACCAAGACTACTCTATCCAGCAAGGCTATCATTCAAAATAGATGGTGAAATAAAGAGCTTCCCAGACACACAAAAAAAGCTAAAGGAGTTTATCACCACCAAAACAGCAGTGCAACAAATTTTAAAGGGACTGCTGTCATTAGAAGTAGAAATAAAGAGAGAGAAACAGGCATAAAGATTTGAAATGGCAATAGATAAGCATCTATCAATAATAACCTTAAGTATAAATGGATTAATGTTCCAATAAAAAGACATAATGTGGTCGAGTGGATAAATAAATATGACCCAACTATATGCTGTCTATAAGGGACCCACCTCAGAACAAAAGACTCACGCAGTATGAGAGTGAAGGGATGGGAAAAAATTTTCCATGCAAATGGAAATGAATAAAAAGCTGGGGTAGCAATATTCATATCTGACAAAATAGACTTCAAAATGAAGACCATAACGAGACACAAGAAAAGTCACTACATAATACTAAAGGGATTGATCCAACAAGTGAATATAAACCTGATAAACATATATGCACCCAATATAGGAGCACCTAAATTTATAAAGAAAATTTCTAAAGGGCTTTGAAGAAGAGTTCGACAGCAATACAGTCATAGTAGGAGACTTTAACACCCCACTGACTTTACTGGATAGATCTTCCAGACAAAAAAATCAACAAGGAAACAGTGAATCTAAATGACACACTTGATCAGATGGATGTAATTGACATTTAAAGAACATTCTGTCCCACAGCTGCAGAATATGCATTCTCCTCAAGTGCTCATGGGACATTCTCAAAGATAGACCACATGTTAGGACACAAAACAAGTTTCTACAAGTTCAAGAAGATTGAAATCATATCAAGCATCTTCTCAGACATTTATACTATGGAATACTATGCAGCTGTTAAAAAAAAAAAGGATTCCTTACCCTTTGAGACAGCATGGATGGACCTGGAGAGTATTATGCTAAGTGAAATAAGCCAGGAAGGGAAAGACAAGTTTTACATGATCTCACTCATATATGGAATCTAATGAAAAGAATCAACTGATAAACAACACCAAAAAAGAAAACGTAAGACAGAATTTTTGTGGCGCTGGTGTAGGCAAAACTTTCTTGATACTACATTAAAAGACTGATCATAAAAAACTTTGCTAAATTGCACTTCATAAAAGTTTAAAAACTTTTGCTCTATGAAAGGCACCCTTAAGTTAATGAAAAGATAAGCAACAGACTGGGAGAAAGTATTTGCAAATCACATATCTGATAAAGGCTTGTATCCAAAATATATAAAGAACTCTCAAAACTTGCAACCCCATTAGAAATGAGCAAAAGATTTGGACATTTCATCAAAAAGATATACAAATGACCAATAAACTCAGGGCAAGATGATCACATGTCCCCATTATGAAATGCCACTATACATCATTAGAATGACTAAAATAAAAAAGACTGACCACAGGTGCTTGCAAAGGTGTAGGAGAACTAAAACCCTCATACAATGTTGGTGGGAATGTAAAATGATGCAGTCACTTTGAAAAAACATTTTGGAAGTTTCCTAAAAATAAATCATACACCAAACACATGATTCAGTCATTCCATTTTGGATATTCACCCAAGAGAAAAGAGAGCCCATGTCAATACAAAGACCTGTGTGTGAGACATCATAGCAGTTTTATTTATGATAATAAAAACCCAGTGACAACTGAAATGTCCATCAATTGGTCAATAATCAGTTTGTTGAAACTTGTGTATCTGTAGAATGGAATACTACTCAGCAATATAAAGGAATTAAGTATTGATATAACATCTGTCTTGATACAATATAGATGAAAATTAAAATAATTATGTTGAGTAAAACAAGCCAGAAAAAAAAGGGTACATGCATTGTTATTCCACTTATCTAAACGACATGAAATGCAGAGGAGTCACAGTGCCAGAAAGCAGATCAGTGATTACCTGTGCCCCAGGTGCTGGAAGAGGGGGGAGGGTGTGCTGGATGTGTTCACTGTTTTCACCGATATGATCACTCATGGTTGTACATATATGTCAAGTCTTATCAAGTTGTACAGGGTAAATGTGCACAGTTTATTCTATGTCAAATATACTACAACAGAACTGTTTAAAAATGAAATTGAAAAAGGGGATGAAACAAATATATATACAGAAGTGAGGATACACTAAAGATAAGAACAAACATCTATGTAACAGGAAAAATGAAGAATATTAATGAAAGTAAAAGTTAGTACTTTGAAAAAACTAAAAGATAAACAAGCCTTTGGCAAGACCGATTATGTACACAAAGGAGAAAAGACTTAAGAAAAGCAAAACACAGAATGAGAAGGGAAAAATCACTACAGAGATTACAGGGAAAAATGAGAACAACCCAGAGTCAATACAATTGAAAACAGGACAAAGTAAACACTCTGGTGTAATAGAAAAATAGAAAATTAAAATGGAAATGATAATGATCATTAAAGACCTACCCACTTCTATAATATGCCCCAATCACAAATGATTTTACAGGCGAGTTCTTCCAAAATTTCAAAGAGCATATAGCTTTTTCGGGGGGGGGGGGAGGGGGGAGTGAAAGAGAGATAAAACTGTACAACTATTTTATAACCCAAGCATATCCTTGACTTCAGATATAATGAAGACAAAATAAGAAAGAAATTTGCAAGCCTATTTCTCTTAAGAATATTTATGCAAGAATTCTAAGTAAAATAGAGTGAAATAAATAAAAATATAAAATATATTATAAACATTTTATAGTGAAAAGGATCTTTGTTCTAGAATACAGGGATAGTCTGACTTCAGAATATTAATTAAAGGGGAAATTACTGGGTTAAGAATAAACATAAAAATCTTATAAATTTCAACAATGATTAATATACATATATATGATTATCATCAATATCTATCTATCATCTATCTATATCTATCTATCTATCATCTATCTATCTATATCTATCTATCTATCTATCTATCTATCTATCTATCTATCTATCATCTATCTATCATCTATCTATCTATCTATCATCTTTGGATCAACATACAAATATCGTCTACTTGAAAATAGTTTAGAAACAAAACTACAAGCTCATACATAATGGAAAAATTTTAGATGTGTTTAAGATTAAAAAAAAACCAAAAACCCAAAAACACAAGACTGATGCTTTCTTCCATCACTACTGTTCAAAATAGTTCCAGAGATGCCATTCATTTCAAGAAGAAAGAAAATAATAACTATAAGAATTGAAAGAGAAATATATTTTCTAGGAATAATATATTTTAAAGTGTATAGTTTATAGAAATTTATAAAACTGTATTGAAAGCTCTAAATTAATGGGAAGACATTAATAATTCTCCCCCCAAAATATTTTAGATTCAATGCAACTGCAATCCACCCCCCATTTTTTTTTTTTTTTTTTTGGTAGGGGGAAATTTGACAATCTGGTTCTAAAATTTACATGAAATAAAACAGATTTATAACAACAGCTTAAAAGAAGAACCAGATGGGGACCTTACTCTGCCAAACATCAACACTAATTATGAAGCTATGATCATCAAGATAGTGTTATATGTCATAAGGATGCATAAATAAACTACTATGAGAATAGTGAATCCAGAAGCAAACCCCACATATATGGATACAGCTGGGGCTGTAATAAGTGAAGAAAGGATATACTCTCCAAAAAATGGTGCTGCTACAGTTGGTTTTTGATACAGAAGAACATGAAGTTGGACCCTTATCTCACACTATATATAAACCATTCCAGATGGTATTAAGAACTTAAATGTCCTTAAAACAACCCAACAGAAATTTAGACAAAGCATTCAATAGTAAAAAAGCACATATATAGTGATTCAGATGGTGGAGTAAGTAAACACCTCCTCCTACAACCACATCAAAATTACAATGAAATTATGGAACTACCATCCTGGAGAACCACCTGAAGACTAGCTGAACAGAACAAATATAACTAAGAACATAAAAAAGAAGCCACATGAGACTTGGGGGGGGGGGTGGATAAAGAGGCAAAATAGGCTTGCCCCATACCCATGTGTGGTGGTTGAGAATCAGGGGGTATATCTCAGCTTCAGAAGTCCCCACTGAGGAGCGAGTGGTCCCAGCTCCACCCTAGGTTCCCCAGTCCAGAGCATCAGAGCCATGTAGAAGAATCCCTACAACATCTGGCTATGAAAATCAGTGAGGATTGTGGCTGAGTGAGACAGAGGGCTCTGGAGTCCAAGACATTCCTCTTAAAGGGCCCACACACAGACTCACTCACTCACATGCACGCATTGTGGGCTCCCACAGAAGGACTGCAGCTCTGTGACAGATATATTGAAGAAACTAAATTGTGTTGAGCCCTCCTTCCACACAGCCTCCAGGCAGGCACCATTTTTCCTATGTTAAGCCCTCCCCCAACACTGCCAGTGGGCACAGGCAGGCAATAAATCTGAATTTGCATTAACCTGGTGAACACAGCTTGCCCCACCCTTATGACTCCCTAAGCCCCCCCTCACTACTCATACTAAGCCAGGCTTATTGAGAGGTGGGAAACCAGCCTCCACCACTGCTGCAGACTTTCTTAAAAACTCTCAAGAGTCCACAAGCCCCAGTAAGGTAGCAACTGGCTTCTGTGTGCCCTGTACCTCTTGATGAGCAGCCCCCAAGTCCAGCACTGGTGCCCAGTCTGAATCTACATTAACCTGGTGAACACCATTGGTCCCTCCATGGTAACTCCTTGAGACCACATCCTGCACAACTCATACACAGCCCAAAGTTCTTTCAGCAGCTGTGCTTATGGGCAGCTGGCCTTGGCCCAAAGTGCAAACTTTCCTAATAACTCTCAAAGGTCCATAGGCCCCAGGCAAGCAGTAGCTGACCTCTGAGAATCCTGTACTTCTTGCTAAGTGACCATAGGCCCAGTTCTGGTGGCAGCAGGCCTCAGTTTGCAGTGTGGCCTCTCCAACACACCTCCAGGCCCAGCACAGGTAGCTACCAAAATTGGATTGTTTTGTAGTTCACACTAAGGGGCCCCAGTTTGGAAAAAGGCAGTGACTGACTTTGGCCTGCACCAAAGCCCCTCCCAGGAGGCCCCAGAACCAAAACACTGGCTGGCTTCAGACCAAAACAGAGAACAACCCAATTAGCTCCATAAAGTTCACAACCAAAGGGGAGTCTTGGCAGGCACCAGAGCTCACTCAGGTGAATCTCACCATGTGGGGTCAGGCCCCACATAGCAGCTTGTAGGCTGTGGTTGTGACCAATCCTCACATCCAGTCAGACTGAAGGTCAACCCCACCTACTAACATGTCAACAGCAACCAAGGCTCAACTACAACAGGAGGGCACACATAACACACACAAGGAACACTCTTGGAAGACCAGGCTCAGATGACAAAGGAGACTGCACCACTGGATCGTACAGAACACCAACTACATAAGGCCACCTTGCCAAGACTGGGAGACACAGCAGATATAGCCAATACACAGAAACAAACACAGAGAGGCAGTACAAATGAGGAGACAAAGAAACATGTCCCAAATGAAAGAACAGGACAAAACCCCAGACAAAAAACTAAGCAAAATGGAAACATGCAAAGTTCAAAACACTGGTTAAAAGGATGCTCAACATAGTTAGGGGAAGAGTAGATGAACTTAGCAAGAACTTCAACAAAGAGATAGGAAACAGAAAACAGAGATAGCAAACATAAAAAAGAACTAGTCAGAAATGAAGAATAGAATAACCAAAATGAAAAATATACTGGAAGGAATAAACAGAAGATATAGCTGAAGCAGAGAACTGAATCAGCTATTTGCAGCACAAGGGAGCAAAAAACACCCCATCTGAACATCAAAAAGAAAAAAAGAATTTAAAATATGAGGATAATTTAAGGGACTCTGGGACAACATCAAGAGTAACAACATTTGCATCACAGGGATACCAGAAGGAGAAGAGAGAGAGCAAAGGATTGACAACTTATTTGAAGAATAACGACTGAAAAGTCTCCTAACCTGGTGAAGGAAAAAGACACACAAGTCCGGGGAGTGCAGGGAGTCCCAAATAAAATGAACCCAAAGAGCCCCAAACCAAGACACACCATAATAACATGCCAAAGGTTAAAGACAAAGAGAGAATCGCAAAAGCAACCAAAAAAAAAAGCAGTTAGTTACCTATAAGAGAGATCCCATAAGATGGTCAGCTGATTTCTCAGAAGAAACTTTGCAGGCCAGAGGGAATGGCATGAAATATTAAAAGTGATAAAAAGCAAAGACCTATACCCAAAATTACTTTACCTAGCAAGGCTACCATTTTGAATCAAAGGAGATAAGAAAAAGCTAAAGGAGTTCATCATCACCAAACCACTATCACAAGAAATATTAAAGAGACTTCTTTAAGAAGAAGAAGAAAAGAAAATATAATATATATATGAATAATTAAATGACAATACCTACCAATAATCACTTTAAATGTAAATGAATTAAATGCTCCAATCAAAAGACACAGGGAGGCTGAATGGATAATAAAACAAGACCCATACATACGCTGTCTGCAAGAGACCACTTCAGATCAAAAGGCGCACACAGACTGAAAATCAAGGGATGAAAAAAATATCTCATGCAAATGGAAAAAAATAAGCTGGCATAGCAATACTTATATCAGACAAAATAAACTTAAAAAAAGGCTATATCAAGAGACAAAGAAGAATCAGTCCAAGAAGAGGATGTAACCCTTGGAAACATTTATTTGCCCAACACAGGACAGCTGAATATGTAGGCAAATGGACAGACACAAAGGGAGAGACCAATGTAAAACAGGTATAGTAGGGGATTTTAACACCCCATTGTCATCAATGGGTAGATCATCCAGACAGAAAATTAACAAGGAAATTAACAAGAAAATGGCAAAATTTTTTTATCAGACCAATAACTACTGATAAAATCAAATCAGTAATTAGAAAATCCTCAACAAACAAAATTCTGGACTGGATGACTTCACCGGTGAATTTTACCAAACGTTCAATGAAGAACTATCACCTATCCTCATACTATGTAAAAAAATTCAGAGGAGGAAAGCTCATTTTATGAGGCCAGCATTACCCAGACTCCAAAACTAGACAAAGAAATTACACACACAAAAAAATTATAGGCCAAAATCTCTGATGAACATAGATGCAAAAATCCTCAAGAAAATATTAGGAAATCAAATTTAGTAATGTATTAAGAAAATCATGCACCATAATCTAGCAGAATTTCTTACTGGGATGCAAGGTTTGTTCGAAATCTGTAAATCAATTAATGTGATATATCAATTAATTTGATAACAAAATAAAGGATAAAAATCTAATGATTATATCAGTAGATGTAGAAAAAGCACTTGACAAAATCCAGGACCCATTTATGATAAATCTCAGCAAAGTGGGAATAGAAGAAACGTACCTAATCTTAATAAAGGGCATATATTACAAACTTACAGTCAACATCATAGTCAATGAGGAAAAGCTAAAAGTGATTTCTTTTGGATCAGAAGCAAGACAAGAATGTTCACTTTCACCATTTTATTAAACACTGTACTGGAAGTCCAAGCCACAACATTCAGACAAGAAAAAGAAACAAAAGGCATGCAAATGGGAAAGGAGGAAGTAAAACTGTCATTAGTTGCGGATGACATGATATTGTATATATAGACCACTAAATACCCCACCAGAAAAATTATTAAAATTGAGGAATGATTTCACTAAAGTAGTAAAATACAAAATTAATATTCAGAAATTGGTTGCATTTTATACACCAAAAATGAACTATTAGAAAGAGAAATTAAGAAAACAATCTTATTTATAATTGCATCAAAAAACTACCTAAGAATAAATATAACCAAAAAGGTAAAAAACCTGTACTCAGAAAATTGTAAGATATTGAAGAAACTGAAGAAGATAAAAATAAATGGAAGCATAAATACTATGATAATGGACAGGAAGAATTAACATCATTAAAATGTCTATACTGCTCAGTGCAATCTATGTATTCAATGCAATCTCTATCAAAATACCAATGGTATTTTTCACAGAACTAAAACAAATCATCCTAATATTCATATAAAACCACAAAAGGCCCTGAGTAGCATCAGCAATCTTGAGAAGGAAGAACAAAGTTGGAGGTATCATGCTACCTGATACCAAATTATATTGCAAGGCCATAGTAATCAACATGGCATGGTACTGGTATAAAAACAGAGACAGGGATCAACGGAACAGAAGAGAGAGCCCAGAAACCCATGCCTACTTGGTCAACTAGTCTATGAGACAGGAGGCAGTGACAGACAATAAAGACAGTCTATTCAACAAACAGTTTTGGATAAACTGGATAATACATGAAAAAAAATGAAACTAGACCACCTTTTCACACAACATACAAGAGTAGACTCCAAATGGATTAAGATTTAAATGTAAGACCCGAAACCATAAAACTCCTAGAAGAAAACATAGGCTGTAAACTCTTTGATATTGCTCTTGGTAATATTCTTTTGGATGTATCTCCTCTGGCAAGGGAAACAAAAGAAAATATAAACCAATGAGACTGTAGCAAACAAAAAAGGTTTTGCACAGCAAAGAATTCCATCAACAAAATGTAAAGATCACCTACCAAATTGGAAAAGATATTCACCAATGATACATTTTATAAGGGGTTAATTTCCAAAATTTCTTCAGAACTCATACAACTCAACACCAAAAAAATAAGCCATCTAATTAAAAAATAATCAAAGGCCCTGAATAGACATTCTTCCGTAGAGGACAGACGGACGGCCAAGAGACATATGGAAAGATGCTCAGTCACGAATCATCAAGAGATGCACACTGAGGCCTCACCTCACACCTGCCAGAATGGCTCCATCAACAATCAACAAGCAAGTGCTGGCGAGGGTGTGGGGAAGGGGGCCCTGGTCACTTCTGGGGGGAGTGCAGACTGGGGCAGCCGCTGTGGAAAACAGTGTGGGGGTTCCTCAAAAAATTAAAAATATAACTACCTTAATATCCAGCAATTCTACTTCTGCTATTTATTGTAACTAAAACACTAATTTGAAAAGACATATGCACCCCTATTTTCTTTGCACCATTGTTTATAATACGCAAGATATGGGAGCAATCTAAGTGTCCACTGATAGGCATTTAGATAAAAGAGATGTGTTACTGGGCCATAAAAATGAATGAAATCTTACTATTTGTGACAACATGAATGAACCTAGAGGGTTATACTAAGTGAAATACCATATGATTTCACTTACATAGGGAATATAAAAAACAAAACAAACAAACAAACATTATAGAAACAGACTCATAGACATGGAGAACAAACTGATGGTTGCCAGATGGGAAGGGAGTTGGGGGCTGGATGAAAAAGAATTAAGTGATACAAGTTGGTAGCTGCAAAATAGTCACGGGGATGTAAAGTACAGCATAGGGAATATGGTCAATAATATTGTAATAACTGCGTATGGTGCCAGGTGGGGACTAGACATGTCAGGGGATCCCTTCGTAAGTTATAAATGCCTAACAACTATGATGTACACCTGGAACTAATGTACTATTAAATGTCAACTGTAACTGAAAAAAATAAAATTAAAAAAGAAAAATATACAAAGACACCAACAGTCATTGCACAGGAAAAGGAAATATAAATGTTTATAAAAATATAAAAAGTTGCTCAACCTTTTATTGTCATTAAAATGCTAACTCAAATTTCAATGACATACTTTTTCTCACTGGTTTGATATTTTTTTGTCAAACACTCACTGGTTTGGCAAAAATCGACCTGCCAGCCCATAAAGTGTTGCTAAGGATCTAAAGCAAGGGACTCTCCTGTGTGGAAGTGGGTGCTTGAGATGACACACCCACTGTACAAACACTCTGACTAGCAAAGCCGAACAAGCACATTCCCGGCAACCTACACATTCGTTTCTCAGAGCATACTCTAGAGAAAATCCTGCAAATCTGCACCCAGAGTCAGGTAAATGTATATTTATAGCAGCAACATTGCTTGTAATGGTAAAATGCTGGAAGCAGCCCACACACCCATCAATAATAGAATAGGAAAATTAATTGCTGTATATAAACTGGAAGGCCGTAAAGGAAGAGATGAAAGAGCCATCTGGGCTGGGAATCTCAGGCAAGTAACGTCCATCAAAGAAAGCGCGCCGCCGAAGAGGGAGTGCAACGGGATTCCATTTTCTTCAGTCCCCAGTCAGGCAAACTAACAATATTTTGTTTAGGAAATATGGCAAACCAAAAAAGTAGAGCAATAACTGTGCGGTTTTCTGTAGGGGAAAGAATGTGAGGACTGTGGCTGGGGTGGGCATGTGAGGCGCTTCAGCGGGCCGGCGTGCTGTTTATCTACTTGGTGTCCGTCTCATGTTACTAGCACCAGTTTATATTTGTGGCCTGGTAATGTTACCTTCCGGGTGGTTACCTGAGCTTTTGACCCCGATCGTAAATCCTGTGTTTCAGCTCACCTTCCCAAGGGTGACTCTATCGGAGAAAGAGGCAACAGATATCTGAGCATTTTGAGATTTCAGAAAGCGGGAAAGTAGCGTGAAAGCCAATAGGTGACACTCAGAGAACATTCAACAATGACAGACACGAAGCCCTTGCCGCTGCTCTGCCTTGGACAGGAGTGGCAGGCTCATACCAGCTTTCTTTCCTACTGAACCCAGAGTGGCCTCAGATTTTCAGCATTAGGCTCCAAACACCCACTCACACTCCCATTGACAGGTGAAAGAGTCTGTTTGCAAGCCCCGTTCTTGAGTTTAATGTCTTTAGCTACATTCATGCCAATGGGCTCAGAACTGCCTATCAGTCCATTCACAAAAGCCTGGAAAAGCACTGTTGTGGTCAGGTGATCAACAGAGAGGGAGGCCTGTGGTTTTTACCTCAGTCTCCTGATCTATCCTAACTTGAAGTTATGTAATGGAAACAAAACTGCTCTTGTGCTAAGCAACTGACTTCCACGAATAATATTTGTTTTGGGCCTAAGGATGCAGTTAGTGTTTAAAAAGAGAAAAATCAAATAAATAAGATTTCTGCATTTTTTCTGGTTCAGGTGACTCAGAGAGACTTTTCCAGTGGCTGAAATTCTTTATCTGTGACATACTCCTGTTACTGGGTAGGAAGAGTCTTCTATGACCCCGCATTATGGTAAGGAGGTGGGAGCTCTGGAGGACCACTCCTCTCCTGTCATTAGTGAAAGTCCAAGCAACGAGAGGAGCAGCCCGCTGGGAGTTACTGAGTGGAAACTGCCGTCTTTACTTTATTCCTCACTTGTGGTAGTTTCTCTGAGTGGTGACTCAGCCTGAGTCTGACATGCACTGGTCTGCAGTTCTCTCCTGTGCAGGGTTAGTTTCTTAAACTTTGCTGCACACATGTGGCCTGTCTTTTGGGCAGCCTAGTCTCAACTGAGAGTAAGGCAGCACCGTTTCCTTCGACCCCCTGTGGAGCCTGCCATCCCTACGCAGTCCCAAGTCTCGCCCAGGGGAAGGAGTAGATAGGCCATTTGGCCAGCAAGTCCCTGCCAAATAATAAGAACCAGCGTTACCAGTAATAAAGCTTATGTTGTTACTTGTAATCCAACTCTCTCTTTTTTCTCAGTTGGGTCTGAAAGTGTGATTACTTCTATCCCTCCCACTATAGTACAAGGTGAGAGGAAGACTAGCCTTGATTCTGATTAACAGATAAAAATGAAGAATTAGTGTAAATTAATAGGTGCTGTCATAGGCAATAGATGGAAGTGTCCAAAAACCAACATGTAGGTCATATTTGAGTACAACAAGTTAAGAATAATAAAAGTTAATATTTATAGAGCACTTACTGTGTGCCATTTGCTGCTCTAAGTGCCTTCCATGGGTCGGTTCATTTAACTAGCACATTATAGTCCTACTAGGCAGATGTTTTTATTACTCCCATTTTACAGGTAAAGAAATAAGGCTCGAAGAACTTGAGCAGGCAGACTGCAACCAGAGCCCAAGCCATCATTTTCTTTTCTTATAGATTATCAGCTCAGGCACGATATGTAAGGCTACTGTAACACTGAATAAAGTTATAATACCATTCGCTTATTAAAGCATTCACTCTGCAAGAACTCATCGGTGCTAACTAGGTGTTGAGCACACTTACAGATGTTCAAATGTGGTAAAAAACAAGCTTCATGGCTTCAAGGAGCTTATACTTTATACTATTCAATAATACACGGATATCAAACTATACTACGAGGCCACGGTAATTAAAACAGCATGGTACTGGTGCCCTGGCTGGACGGCCCAGTTAGTTGGAGCGTCATCCTGTACATCAAAAAGGTTGCGGTAGGATCCCCAGTTGGGGCACATATGGGAGGCAACTGGTCAGTGTTTCTCTCTCATATCATTGCTTTTTTCTCTCTCTATTCCTTCCTCTCTCTCTAAGATCAATAAAAAAATATCCTTGAGTAAACTAAAAATAGATTAAGGACGTAAATGTAAGACTCAAAACCATAAAACTTCTAGAAGAAAACATAGGCAGTAAAATCGCTGACATTTCTTATAATTATACTTTTTCTGATGTGTCTCCTCAGGGCAAGGGAAAGAAAAGAAAAAATAAACACACTGGACTATATCAAACTAAAGAGTTTTTTCCCAGCAAAGGAAACCATCAACAAAATAAAAAGACAACCCACTGAATGGGAGAACATTTTTGCTGGTACATCTGATAAGTGGCTAATATCCAAAATTTACAAAGAACTTATAAAATCCAACACCCCAAAAAACAAACAATCCAATTAAAAAATGGGCAAAGGACCTGAATAGACACTTCTCCACAGAGGACAGACAGGTGGCCAATAGACATGTGAAAAAATGCTCAGTGTCGCTAATCATCAGAGATGCAAATTAAAACCACACTGAGGTGTCACTTCACACCTGTCAGAGTGGCTCATCAGCAAGTCAACACATGACACGTGCTGGCGGGTGTGAGGAAAAGGGAGCCCTAGTGCACTGTTGGTGGGAATGTAGATTTGTGCAACCACTGTGGAAAACAGTAATGAATTACCTCAAAAAATTAACAATGGAGCTGCCTTATGACCCAGCGATTCCGTTTCTGGGAGTTTATCTGAAGAAGCCCGAAACACGGATTCTAAAGGATCCATGCGCCGCTGTGTCCACTGCAGTCCTGTTCACAGCAGCAAGATCTGGAGGCAGCGCAAGTGCCCGCCAGTAGGTGAGTGGGTAGAAAAGCTGTGGGAATACAGCTTTTTTACACAATGGACTGCTACTCAGCTATAAAAAATGAAGGAAATCTCACATCTGCTGTTGGAAGGATCTGGAAGATATTATGCTAAGTAAAGTAAGCCAGTCAGAGAAAGACAAACACCATATGATTCACTTCTATGGAACCCAATGAATAAAATAAACAAACAAAATAGAAACAGACTGATAACCGTCAGGGGAGGGGCTTACGGGCTGGGTGACAAAGGTGAAGGGATTAAACAACAAAACAAAACAAAACAAAACCCCTCATAGACAGACAAGGAGTATGGTCCCAAGCAGAGGGAAACGGGGTAGGGAGAGGCCTGAGGGTGAAGGGGGAATAGATGGGGATGGAAAGATAATGACTTGGGGTGGTGAACTCACAATACAATATACAGATGATGCATTATAGAACTTACTCCTGAAGCCTACATAATTTATTAACCAATGTCACCGCAATAAACTCAATAAAAAGTAATAATAGAAACCAGGGCTTTTAGGAGAAATAATTGATTTTAGGGCTGGGGCAGGAAAAATATGTGAGCCTGTAGCATCTTATATTAACAAAAATTAAATAAGTGCTCAAAAACAAGAGTAGGTGTCGTGTCAAAAGGACGCAGGAGCCAACCTGAAAGTGTTCCTGATTCTCAAAGATAGAACAATTTGAATCACACCTGCAACTGTAAAACTTCCAAAAGTAAAACCTGAAACTACAAAACTCCTAGAAGAAAACAGGGGTAAGCTCCTTGACATGGGCCTTGGCAATGATTGTTTGGACTTGAGCCTGAAAGCAAAGGGAACAGAAGGAAAAACACATGCTACGCCATCCGACTAAAAAGCTCCTGCACAGAAAGAAAACCATCCGCAAAATAAGAGGACAACCTACTGAATGAGATAAAATGTTTGCAAACCAGATGTCCAATAAGGTGTTAATATCCAAAATGTATAAGGAACTCTTACAGCTCAATAGCAACCCCTCCCCCAGCCAAAAAAAAACCCTAAATAAGCCAATTAACAAATGACAAGGGACCTAAATAGACATTTTTCCAAAAAGGACACCGACATGACAAAAAAGTTTATGAAAAGGTGCTCAGATCACTAACCATCAAGAAAATGCAAATCAAAACCACAATGAGATGCCACCTCACACCTGTTAGAATGACTGTCATCAACAAGATGAGAAATAAATGTTGGCCAGGATGGGGAAAAGGGAGGCCTGTGCACCTTTGGCGGCGATGTCAACTGGTGCAGCCACTGTGGGGGATAGTGTGGAGCTCCCTCAAAAAATTAACTATAGAATTATCACGTGACCCAACAGTTCCACTTCTGGGTACATATCTGGAGGAAATGCAATCACTATCTCAAAGAGATGTCCATGTCCCTCATTCACAGCAGGATTCACAACACCCAAGGGATGTAAACAGTCCAAGTGGATGAAGAGAAAGAAAATGCTATCTATCAATCTGTCATCTATATCTATCATCTATCTATCTATCTATATCTATCTATCTATCTATATCTATCTATCTATCTATCTATCTATCTATCTATCTATCTATCTATCTATCTATCATCATCATCTATCTATCATCTATCTCATCTATCTATCTATCATCTATCATCTATCTATATCTATCTATCTATCTATCTATCTATCTATCTATCTATCTATCTATCTATCTATCTATCTATCTATCATCTATCATCTATGTCTCTATCTATATATATCTATCATCAATCTATCATCATCTATCTATCCATCTCTACCTATCCTATCTATCATCTATCTATTCCTCTCTCTATACATCACATTTTTGTTACCTTTGTTTTCGGTGTCAAGTCTGGAACCCTCCATCTTATTCTACCTTGAAAAAGGAGGGTTTTGGTTCAAGGTGGCAATGTAGGCAGACCCTGAACTCACCAATCATAACCATACCAAATATAAGGCTACATATGGAACAACTTCCTTTGAAAAAACACACACCAAAACCCCAAAGTTAAGTGAGTGGCGAACAAACAAAAATTCCTACATCAAAGCGAGTAGGAGAAGCAGAGACATAATCTTGCCATTAATCCCATCCCTGGCTCAGCAACCCACAATCAGGAGGGAACTCAGAACCTCGAGTTTCTTCCCGAGGTGAGCTCCACATCATGTACCCCAATTTTTAAGATCTGCACCAAAGACATGAACCCCTATACATGAGCCCCCAAAACATGTGTCATTAGAGACCAAGGCTAAGGCCATCCATACCCTCATGTGCCCAGTTACTATGTACAGACGTGAAAGCTGGACAGGGAAGAAGACAGACAGGAAAAAACTTGATTCATTTGAAATTCAGTGCTGGAGGGGAGCGCTATGGATACCCTTGGCCATCCTTGGCCATCAGAAAGACGAACAAGTGGGTCCTGGAACATCACAGGAGGCGATCATGAAAACTGAAGCTCTCAGGTGGGCACGTCATGAGAAGGCAGGTTCCTTGGAAAAGACAGTAATGCTGGAAAACAGAAGGCAGCGGGAAAAGACGGAGACCTTCAGCATGAGATGAACTGATTCCATCGAAGAAGCCGCAGGCTGAGCCCGCAGGAGCTGCGCAGGCCGCTGAGGACGGGGCACTGTGGACGTCACTCAGAGGGTCGCCGGGGGTCAGAGCTGGCTCAACTGCATGTAGCACACACAGTTATATTAACAGTTAATTATTTTAAAGATAAAGTCCCAAATTAACCCCTTCCTCTCCCTACTACTTACTATGACATGTGACTTATTTAACTACATATTATACTCAAATTGTGAGAAACGCTTCTTTAGATATAGTGATACTGTTCTGGAAACTTCATCTGGAAAATGAGGGTCTCCTTGTGTAGGAGAGAAAGTCTGACTTAGCTGTCAGGAGAGGAAGCTTTTCAGATTTTGGGAAAGCTCTGAATATTTGCAAAGCAGAAAGAAAAACTGAGGTGTAAAGGAAGGGAGCTGGGCACTGTGCAGAGAAGCACTGCCATGCCTGGGAGCGGGCTCTGGCTTTGGAATGGCTGCTCGCCCTGCTTGGCTGCAGAGGGAAAAGCCTATCTTGGAAAATACATCTGAAAACGTATACTGGGAGATGGCGGAACCTGGGGTTCTCTTTACAAGATTCACTGTTCTATTTTGCCATGTTGCACATGATCCATTCAGAACAAAATTAGCGCTGCATTTCTAAAAGTTCTAGGCATTTTTTTTTTTTTTTTGGCAATTCACTTGCTGAAGTTATATTAAATGCTTCAGAAGGGCCCTTTAATGTATTTCAAAATATTTTGGGGGAGGGCTTCTGAATCCTTTCATGAATATCCATGGTAGCATTTCTGAAAATCTGTTCTTGGAAATACTTGTGTATCCAGACACCCCATGAAAAAAGGATTCTCTGGTCAAATAACGCTGGGAAACACTGTAAGCCCATCTCCCTGTTCGAGACTCACAGTGTGTATTATGAGGCTCTGCACAGAGGCCCACGAGAAATGAAAAAATATAGATATTGTTGAACTAGCATATCTGAAACTTGTTTATTACACAGCCTTCTCATACAGGATGACCACTGACATCCAATGACATGGATGTTTTGAGGCCACACTTTGGGAAATAGAGGTGAAATTCAAGATGTGTCCCCCAATTCTCAGCATTTCATCCACAAGACCCATTTCTTCACGGGAGGCAGCTCTGGGAACTCTCAGACACCTTGGGCTTGTCCTGCTGCCCTAACGGAATGGTCAGTGGCATTCTAGGGGACGTTGTGTCCCACACTAGGCCTCTCCTGTGCTGGTGGTAGCAGCAGAAATTAATAGAGTCACAAGCCAGCTGTTCCGTGGACAGCTGCTATTCCTTAGAATAAAGGACGCCTTTGGTTGAGCGCAACGTCAGCCTGTTGGCTCCGGGTAGTCTTCTGTGCCACTAACTACTGTATTTGAGTTTTCTGCTTCCTTCTCTGTCACATCAGGCCTCAAAGGAGCGCCACCCTGCTGCTCCAGGGATGACGGGCTGTCAAGAATCCATTGCATATTCATGAGGTGGATGTTTGCCCATCTCCACCCAGGTAAGCAGGGCTCTCACCTTCCCAAGAGGAGTGGTAATTAGCAAGGAGATTGGAGAAGAGCCAGCCAGGGCAGTGGGGGGTCTTTATGCCATGGGGAACAAAATCCTCTCAGGTGGGAAGGCGGGGGAGGAGGGGACAGAGGAAGGAGATGAAGCAGGAACTTGTCAGATGAGGTGGCAGCCAACTAACACCTCTAAAATGAAAACAGCCTACTTTTTCTTGGTCAAAAAGTCATAGGCACTCAGCAGAAAATATTCAGTGAGTAATATTCAAGATAAGTTGTGCATCACACCCCTATCTTAGCGCACAGTATGCCTATGTTCCTGGTTTACATCCAATTGGAGAACGAGCTGTCACATAGGGTGGGACACCTTCGACAAACATTTCCTCTCCAGGTTGTCTTTCCTCCCTCAACCTGAACCAAGGCTGAGAATCCTTACAGACAACAATGGTCTGGACTTGTCATCCCAACTGTCCATGTTATGTATAATTGGTATTTTTTTACTTGTGTATTTAATGTAGACTCACCTCTTCTTTCCCTCATGCATGTGTGCACCATATTGGAACAAAGTTGAAGGGAATGGGTATTCATTCTGTACCATGCAAGGTGATGGGAATGCAGTGATTAATATAAAGATCTGTGGTTTCTATCCTTATGGTACTTATTGTCTAGTGGGGAGATACAGATATTATTCAAACAGTCATACTCTAAATAATATTTTAGAATGTGATGAGTGCTATAGAGAAAAATAGGAAACTGTGAATGCTTATGGACAAGTTTAACCCAGTCCTGGAGAGCAGGCTTTGCCTTATATCATATATAAAATCTACTTTATCTTTTTAAAAAAATTTACTTTAAATAACTTTTATTTTTTAATTACAGTTGACATTCAATATTATATTAATTTTAGGTATTCACCTAGTGATTAGACATTATATAACATATTAAGTGATCACCTCGATAATCTAGTACCCATCTGACAACACACATAGTTATCACAATGTTACTGACTATATTCCCTGTGCTGTACTTTACATCCCCGTGACTATTCTGTAACTACCAATTTGTACTTCCTAATCTCTTCACCTATTTCACCCAGCCTCCCAAATCCTCTCCCATCTGGCAACTATCAAAATATTCACTGTATCTATGAGTCTGTTTCTGTTCTGCTTGTTCATTTATATATTTATTTTGTTTTTTAGATTCCACATATAAGTGAAATTATATATTTATCTTCCTCTGTCTGACTTATTTCACTCAGCACAATACTTTCTAGGTCCATCCATGTTGTTGTAGGTGGTAAGATTTCATTCTTTTTTTTATGGCTGAGTCATATTCTGTTGTATATATGCATCACTTCTTTATTTTATTTTTTTGCTAATCCTCACCTGAGGATATTTTTTCCGTTGCTTTTTCAGAGAGAATGGAAGGGAAGGAGAGAGAGAAGCATCAGTGTAAGACAGACACATCAACTGGTTGCCTCCTGCATGCACCCCAACTAGGGGCAGGGAGCAAACCTGTAACCCAGGTAAGTGCCCTTGACCGGGAATCAAACCCACAACCTGTTGGTGCATGGGTCAATGCCCTAACCACTGAACAACACCAGCCAGGCTGCACCACTTCTTCTTTATCCATTCATCTATTGATGGACACTTAGATTGCTTCTGTATCTTGGTTATGGTAAATAATGCTGCAGTCAACAAGTGGATGTATATGTCTTTTAGAATTAGTGTCTTGAGTTTTGTTTTAAAGTCTATTTTGTTAGTGTCTTGAGTTTTGTTTTAAAGTCTATTTTGTCTGGTATAAGTATTGCTATTCCTGCTTTTATTTGTTTGTTTGTTTCCATTTTCATGAAATATCTTTTTTCATCTCTTTATTTTCAGTCTTTGTGTGTCTTTCCATCTAAGTGAGTCTCTTGTGGACAGTATATATATATATACAGTTCATATATCTGCAGATGGCTTGTTTTGTTATCCATTCAGCTTCCATATGTCTTTTGATTGGAACATTTAATCCATTTGAATTTCAACTAATTGTTGATAGATATGTATTTACTGCCATTTTATTATTCATATTTTTTTTATCTTTTTTCCTCCTTCTTCTTAAAGAAGACCCTTTAACATTTCATGTAACACTGGTTTGTTGATGATGAACTCCTTTAGCTTTTTCTTATCTGGGAAGCTCTTTATCTGTTCTTCAATTCTAAATGATAGCTTTGCTGGGTAGAGTAATCTTGGTTGTAGGCCCTTCCTTTTCATCAGTTTGAATATTTCTTGCCAATCCCTTCTGACCTGCAAAGTTTCTGTTGAGAAATCAGCTGAAAGTCTTATAAGAGTTCCCTCATAGGTAACTAAATGCTTTTCTCTTGCTACTTTTTGAGATTCTCTCTTTGTCTTTAACCTTTGGCATTATAATTATGATGTGTCTTGGTGTGGGCCTCTTTGGATTCATCTTGTTTGGGACTCTCTGTGCTCTCCAGACTTGTATGCCTATTTCCTTCATCAGGTTAAGGAAGTTTTCAGGCATTATTTCTTCAAATAGGTTCCCAATCCTTTTCTTTCTCTTTTTCTTTTTCTGGCACCCTCATGATGCAGATGTTGATGTGCTTATAGTTGCCCCAGAGGCTCTTTCTACCAGCCTTTTTTTATTTTATTCGTTTTTCTTTTTACATACTGATTGGGTGTTTTCTGTTTCCTTATCTTCCAGATCTCTGATCTGATCCTCTGCTTCATCTCCTCCACTGTTGGTCCCCTGTAATGTATTCTTCATTTTAGTTGATGTATTGTGACTGGTTATTTTTTTTTCCAGCTCTGTTTTTATTTCCTGTCTCTTTGGTGAAGTCCTCACTAAGTTCTTCTGCTCTTCCCCTAAGTATGCTGAGCATCCCTGTAACCGGTGTGTTGAGCTCTGCATCTGGTAGAGCTCGTCTCCATTTTGTTTAGTTCTTTTTCTTGAGTTTTGTTCTGTTCTTTTACTTCGGACATGTTTCTTTGTCTCCTCATTTTGGTGGCCTCCCATGTATTAGGTAGAGCTGCTATGTCTCCTGGGCTTGGTAGAGTGGCCTAATGTTGTAAGTGTCCTGTAAGGCCCAGTGGCACAGTCTCCCTGGTCACCTGAGCTGGGCACCCCAGGTGCACCCCCCACATGTGGGCTGTGTGCATCCTCCTGTTGTAGTTGAGCCTTGATTGCTGTTGACACTTCAATGGGAAGATTTACCCCCAGCTTATGGCTGTGAGACTTTCTGAAACCACTGAGGAGAATCAGCTTGGCAGGGGCCCATCCCACAGAGCAGGACTTACTTCAGCAAGGCCTCAGTTTCCTCTTCTTCACGCTTTAGCACTAAAATGTGGTTTCTTTCCTCCTTACCAAGCTCAGTCCTACCTACGCTGTAAGCCCAGTTCAGATTGCATCTCATGTGTAAACTTTCCCTTTGGCTGCAGGAACTCCCTGTCACCTTCATTTACTACTAATATTCCAACCTGGGGCAGCATCTTTGGCTTTTCCCATTAATTGCTTTCTTAAGGACAAGTACCACATTATTGATAGACTGGTGGATAGTCAAAATTATTATCTATCTATCTATCTATCTATCTATCTATCTATCTATCTATCTCTCCATCTATTATCTATCTATCTATCTATCTATCTATCTATCTATCTATCTATCTATCATCTATCTATCATCTATCTATCATCATCTATCATCTATCTATCCATCCTTGTTGATAAAAGGCTGTAAGCCAGAGACCACATCTTGTTGTTTCTCTATCCCTGTCCCGACCTTACCTCTTCTAGGCAGATTTTAAAAGCTCTCAGAATGTAGGCATTCAGGACAGAGTACTATAGGTTCATAGAGTAGGTTGGTCTCTAGTTCTGAGAAGTAAAAGCATATTTTGAAAATTTGCAACTTTTAAGTGCCCCTCCTCCCAAGGAAATGACTGACACCTGGTTGGTGTGATTTTATGATCTGGGATACCTTCTTAGAATCCCTATGTTTGGACTGGCCTGGGTACAATAACCCTTAGGACAGTTTGAGGATGCTACAGTGCTAGGGTCTATCTGAACCTTAGATGGTGAAGCATCTTTAGTTCTGGAGAAGAAATATTTTAATTTACTCAATTTGTGAAACACTTACTTTGTGCCCAACATCCTAATTAATTTATATGAATTTTAAGTTTAATCTCCATACCAACTCTTCAAGGTAGGTGGTGTCATCTCCACTTTACAGATGAGGAAACTGATACATAGGAAATTCTGGTCCACAGCAAGGCCACACGACTCTAAGTGCCAAGCTAGGAAGAGAAGCCCAGGCTTTTCTCACTACCTTTGACCACCTACCTTCTCTATATATGATCGGCATAGCACATAACTCTTTGGAAAGGACTGTCTTAATGCACCAAGGTGAATATTAGGCCCTTATAATAAATTGTTTCATATTTATTGAGTTGAAAGAAAATGCAACTGTGAATACTGTACATTAATCGGTTTTATGCGTAACTGATGGTTTGATGGGCCGCTATGATGCCCAGTAATACAGCAAGTGACCATGAGATTGTAAGAAGAGAAAACTGTGCTTTATCACTGGAAAATGGAATTCTTTCTAAAAAGTAAGATGGAGATAGATCAGGCAGGTCAGGGTTAGCAAGCTAATTAATGGCTAGGTTAAAATCTATTGCAATCCTCCCTTTTTTCAGATTAATAACTCACTAAGCTAAGCAATGCCTTTCATTGAAAGCCTGGATATGTTCTTCCAGCCATGCCAAGGAGCTGATGAAGTCTTGCTCAGTAGAGAAAAGGGGTTCAGAGCATGGGCTATGGAGACAGCGGTGAAAGCCGAGCTCTGTTCTTCACTTGTTGGGTAACCGGGACCACATTATAGGACCTCTTTATACCACACTTTCCTTAACTGAAGAAAAGAAAGATAAAGCCTGTCCCTCAGATCTGCTGGGAGGACACACGGACAGTTTATATCCCCATGTGGTTCAATTCTAAGTAAGCTCGCAAAAAAAAATTAACTACTATTGTCTTCTGAACTAGAGATCCAGAAACATTTTTTGTAAACATTTTTGTAAAGTATTTTAGCAAATACTTTAGTCTTTGCAGGCTACTAGTCTTTATTGCAGTTATTCAAATCTGTTGTGGTAGCCTGAAAGCAGCAACAGACCCATGGCCCGGGCTGTGTTCTAATAAAGCTTGATTGACCTAAGTAGGTTGCCAGCCAGGTTTGACCTGAGGGTTGGTTGACCCCCATTCTAATCTAAACTATGTAGGAATACACATTCCAGTTATGAGGACAGAAAAGAATTGCAGTGCAGGCTGAGACTGAGGCAGGACTAGCCTCTCTGTTCTCAGCAGAGAACAATAGGACTGCTTTGTACAGAGTTAAGTGGTTCTAAATCAGGATTCTTGATGGGAGGTTTTAAAAATACAAATTCCCAGACTCCAACCCAAAAAGGTGATAGGCATTTTCATAGGCAATTCTGATAAGCAGAAACTTGCCTTGAATCTTTACACATTCAGTATTGTAGCCACCGAGGGAGGAACAATGAATCTCTTTAAAGCTTAACCTTCTCTTGGGGATAAATCTGTCTTGAGGACCACCTAGAGCCCCAAGGTGACCAGTGAAAGTCTTGTCAAAGCTTTTTAATGGATCCAAATTCATCTGAGAGGTGAATTGAACTATAACTTACCTGAGATCATTGGATTGCATAGGGAATCTGCATATGCCCTTTCCTTTATTTGGAATGCTAAAGTAAAGATGCCCCTACCACCTTGGTTACTGCTTTTTATATATTGGGTTTTCAATAAATATTTATTTAATATTCACAGTGATTACCTAGCATGTCCCTTTCTACTAGGGTGGTGGGAGTCAAAGTTAAATATCTATCCCAAACCAAATGAGGTCGTGGTTCAGCTCTTACCCTTGACTTTTAAGTTGGGCCAACATTACAGTCATCTTGGATTAGTTTGGATCGGGCAAAGCAAGAGGATTTTCCCATCTGTATTTGCAGGCTGTAGAGATTAGAAGAATTTTTGGGTCCTTCTTTCTGTTACTGTGGAACCATAGAAAAAATCCATGACTGAGTGAAAACAAGATATCTTTTTTCAATTTGTAGGAATTAAATTTTTCAATGTATTTTTAAATCTCTTAGATCAAAACAATTCTTTGCTGGTCAAGTGAGCTCTTCGAGTGAGGACAAAAGCGACATTAACCTAAACACAGATTGCTTAGCTTTATGATTTTAATGGAGCAAAGAAAACTGATTTATTAATAAAGTATATTGCTGAAAGGGAACCTTTGTGGAATTTCAGACTGTGCAATGCATCCATTTGTATTGGCTTCACTTTGTTATGCTTTCAGAGCTATTTATAATGTTATTTCACTGAAAATTCTTTTCCATATTGTCATTTGTCTCCCATCTCCAGAAAGCTCCCCATCCAAATTAAAAAAAAAAAAAAAAAATTAGCCTTTCTTCTTTCCTCTCTGCCTCCCTAAAATCAATTGGAAGTGGCATCTCCCGGGAACAGGTCCATCTCTACCCATGTCTGAAGTTTCTTCTGCTCCCAGCAGGGGAAGAAAATGAAACTTCCTTTCAAAGAGTTTGCTCCTCATGAGAAATGGACCTCAGGCAACTGCTCCCACTCCTTGATTTAACATTGTTTTCTTTTAGCACAAGTAACGTGAGGATCACAGCCTCTTCATGGGTTGTGATTTGTGCAATTACACAAGAAGCCCTGTTCTCAGAAGGGCCCTACACATTGGTTTAATGCTCTGCTGCAGCCCCATTGAAATTCCTGTTGGTCTGTGAACAAGGGGCCTCATCTTTTCATTTTGCACTGGGCCCTGCAAATCATGTAGCTTGTCCTGGTGAGAATTAACATGGGAAGCAATGAATATTTTTCTTCAATAAACTTCTTTCCTTAGGAAAATGAGAGAAACAACAAAATGTCAAAATTTTTCCAAGTTCTTTCTGTGAGCTGGGTTCTACGCTAAGTGTCTTGTGTGAGCATTTCATCCCTAAACAACCCTATAGGTACAATTATAGTCTCCACTTCTCCCCAGATGGGGAAATTAAGATTTAAAGAGAGCTAACATGTTGCAGGTCATAGAGCTACCGAGGGGCTAAGCTATTCTTTTAACTTAGCTCTGTCTCCAAAGACCGGTGCACTATCTAACAGTTCATTGTCAATCTCACTTTGAAATCAGTAGTTTAAACATTTAATTCAAATTCAACCGCTTTCTTCAGCAGGTTTATAAGGCGTGTGGGCGCTGGATCTAGGAGACAAAGTCGATAGCTATGCTCCATCTCAACACTGCTCCCCCACTTCTACCTCATGTCTGGGTGTAGGCACCTCCAGGTAGAAGACCGTTGCTTCTCCCACTTCCACGGAAATATTTTGACTCTTTTAAACTCTGTATTTACAATTTCATGGCAAGGTTGTTAAAAACTGCTACTTGCCATGTTTTGTCCCTCTGCCCAGTGACCAGCCCTTGGACTTCTTTGGCTACCCCTTTCCTTGTTGTTCAAGCCGAATGCCCCACTCCAGCCCAGACAATCAAACCCTCCAGGCTTTGGACACCACCGTCTCCAAGGCCTTATGATGGATTCAGGGAGGGCAGGTTTGTGGGAGTCATTGTTGAAGAGAAACAATTCCTCCCCCGCTGAATTGGAAAATATGAAGTAGGAACGCCTTGGGCTTTCAAATTCAATCAGAACCAAGAAACGGAGGGAGAGAAACGTCTGGTGCACTTGAGCCCTTGATTTGCGCACATTCACTCCCTGGACCCTTTGACTTCATGATGCAAGAAAGCCCTTTCCTGCGTACGCCACTTTCGGCTGCGTTTCTGTAACTGGCAACTAAAGGAGCCTGGTTAGCATAAATACCAGCCGTACCTGTCCTGTAAACCGGTTTCCCCAGCGTCGGCACGGTGCGCTAGCTAAGCCAGTGGCCGCGTGATCTCAGCTTGGGTCTCCTTTTTCATACGTGGAAATCAGTACGAGGTCTGGTATGAGAGGCAGATATACTGAGAGCTGGGAAATCTCAATCACAAAGATCATGTGCTAAATAATCTCAATATTTTTTCTTCCTTGCTGTCGGCTGTTATTTTTTCTTCTCCAACTGTAGTGCACAATTTGCTAGTTTTTGAGAAAAGGTTTCCACATGGTAAGGTCTAAACTGTCATGTGTTGCTTTGTTTCCCTAGTACCTGGCAGGGTCACCACTATATTGTAGATGATCAGACAAAATTGCTCAGCGAACGAAAGGCCTGTCAGAATTCTCCCTCTATAGCCAGAAGTGTGACCATCGCCGTTCATGGACCGAGCTAGTTGCCCAGGACAATATCAACCCCATTTGGACTAAGGAAATGACAGCCCTTCTCAACCATCTCAACTGAATGAGTAGATACTCATGAATTGAAATTGGTAATGGCGTTTGGGGGAATCTAAAACAAAATTACAAGGGTTTTTCTTCATTTTTTATCTATCAGAAGAGACCTTGCCCTGGGTACTTAATTATGTGACTTTGTCAAATACAAAGATTCTGTTCTCAAAATAAATACGGAAAAATATATAAAGTACATTTGGCTCTGACAGAGGTATGGTGAACAAACATTCGTGTGTGTGTCATTTTGGTGACTTGGCACATATTTTTGTACAGGTCACATGGCCAGTGTTGTCAGCCCCAGGAATAAAAGAGGGGCACTTGACTCCCCTCACTTGCTAAGTGCAGTGCTGGCGGCCATCCAGGGAACGCAGGGTGTGCGGACCATCAGCCCGGGCTATTTTTTGCTTTGCGATATCTAAACATTAGTGGTCCCTATGTTTAAACTGCTGGTGGATAGCCCACTCTCCGCTTTATTCTATGGGCCTGAGTCACTTACAGGGAAGTAGCACTCTCCTAGATATTCCCAGGAAATAGCAGGCCATCTCTGTATGCCTCACAAATTCTTCCCAGCAAACTGTCCTAACAAGAAGATATAAAGTGGCAGGCGATGGTCCAGGGACAGGTCTGAGTTTGGAACTTCAACTCTGTTCTTCCTGTCTGCTGTGTCTTGGACTTGCAACTTCCCTTCTGTAAAATGGGAATTATAGCCCTGACCTAGCTGAGCTGTTGCCTAGGTTAGAGACAACGTACCCTCCATTTAGCCTGGCTGGACGCGTAGGGGGTGCCCGATTTACTCTCCTTGTGTCATTTCCCTCGGATGACCGTGAACTACTTGGCACTCTCTCCCATTCCCAGGCTCTGCTTAGTCCTTTGAGCAAGTGGCAGAGCATGGAATTGGCAGTCAGAGAATGTGGATTTGAACCACAGTAACACTCCTCATGGGTAGAGCTGCCAAATTTAACAAATAAGAGTATAGGGCACCCCACTAAATTGGAATTTTAGATTAAAAAGCAAACACTTTTTTAGTATAAGTATATCCATGCAATATTTGGGACATACTTACACTAAAACACTATTTTTTATTTATTTGAAATTTAATTTTAATAGGACATCCCATGTTTTAGCTGGCAACACTGCCCAGAGGATGTGTGTAAGTCATGTATTATCTTCAATTTTATCATGTGCAAAGATCATATTATCGACAGTTACTGAAGAATTCTTATATGCCACCAAGTTTTTCAATCTGTTTATCCTCTTAGAAAATATATGAGCTAATTTTGTTATTCCTATTTTGTAGATGATAAGATGAAGATACAGAGGGGGTAAGCAACTGACCCATGACTGTACAGCTAATATGTAGCCGGACCTGGTTTTGAACCCAGCTGACTCAAGAGGTTCTGTGATGTCCTACCACCTGTATAAAATGCAATTATATGTCTACCAAATGCTGACTCCAAGTGAGAAAAGCAGATAGTACATATTGGTGTAATCCTAAAAAAATGTACGTTCCTCACATAGCTCAATCTCATGGAATAAAATTTGTATTGTTTTTTAGTCTCTCTGTCATTAATCTCTGCTCTGATTTTTCTCATGGAATAAAATTTGAAGAAACATGGTTTCACTGCCAAAAAGAGTCTTTAAGAACGCCATTAAAGAGGGCCCAACCATTTGATCAACACTTCCTAAACTTCTCTCCCCTTTCCTGCACGCCCGAGGGCTTCTCAACACGTCCCGGAGAAGTTCCCCACCTTCACCTGTGACTTAGTTTCCTCTCCTCTCAGCCCTTAGCGTGCAGATTCACTGGGGCTCTCTCCTAGAAGAAAGAGTCCATATTCTTTATTTTATTTATTTTTTCTGCGTTTCTTTTTATTAAATGTGTGGGGTGACATTAACCAGGTGTACAGTCCTATAGCACGTCACCTGTATATTGTGCGGTGCTCACCACTCCAAGTCACGTCTCCTCCCGCCAGTGTTTATCCCTCCTTTACCCGCTTCTACCCGCCCCTGCCCTTCCCACCTGGTCACCACCACACTGTTATCTGTGTCTATGAGGTTTTTTGCTTTGTTTTGTTTTGCTTAATATTATTTAGAAGCTAGGAGAGGCGAATTGGACTGGCAAGTTCAGAATTCTCTTTGGTAGGCCGAGGAAGTTGCTGGAACTCATGCAGGTGTCCATGTTCGTAATGTCTTGTTCTTTCACACTAGGTGCTCACTAAATGTAAGTTTCCCTCTGCCTCCCTGTGCATTTGCCCTTGTTTTTCCCACTATTATAGAAGGTTCTCCCCCATGATTCCGTTTCTGTATTTTGCACATGACATGACATAGCTGAGCTTCTTAGAAACGAGGGGACCGCGGCCCGTGGGTGTTGCCCGTGATTACTGGGTTAGACTGAAGAGGAACCTGAGGAAAGGCAGCTCAGGGAATAAAGGCAATTTTTAAGAGACGGTGTTTCCTGGGAACTAAGGTGCAGCACAGAGACAAAGTGAAAATATATTCCAAGGAAATGTTTTTCTGGAGTAGGATGTGTTTATAAGCTCAGGCTTGTTTCTCTGTATCACTGGCTTCTGAATGCTGATGGATGGATTGTTCTACATGCTCCAAGGATGACTATTCAAGGAGTTTATTTGTAGCCAACTGGCCAATACCACCTTCCCAACTACAGCTCAGTAACAAGGCCAACACTTGAACTGTACACCTGGGCTTCTATATATGTTCTAGTGACTTTTCATTCTGGAGCACCTGGTAGAATTCACTTTTAGGTCACCTTGGCCTTTAATCCCAACAAAAAGTAGTTTCAAGTTCAGGCCTTGATAATTATAAGCACTTAAAAAAAACACATCCCAAGATCTAGAGCAAACGTTTTCAAAGAGTGACATTGAAACATTTCTTATATCACTTCTTTCACAACTTTTACAAGCTTATAAGTATATCCTTGTATCATTTTTTTTTTTTTTTTGTCTCCTGATGTATAGATATCACATCTCCTTATCACATGGGAAATAACAATAAAATACCCCAGGTAATTTATATAGGATATTACTTATTTTATTTTCAAAAACCCACTTCAGATTTTTTTTTTAACTCTTGTCATTTTTCAGTTGAGGAAGTAGTGGCCCACAGAGGTAAAAATCTTGTCTGAGATCACACAGCTAAAAAGCTGTAGAATTGAGCCCAGCTGGTGTGGTTCAGTGGTTGAGTGTCGACCTATGAACCAAGAGGTCATGGTTCAATTTCCATATGGCAAATGCCTATGTTGTGGGCTTGATCCCCAATAGGGGGTTTGCAAGAAGCAGCTGATTGATGACTCTCTGTCATCATTGATGTTTCTATCTTTCTCCCTCTCTCTTCCTCTCTCTGAAGTCAATAAAAAACCTTTTTTTTTTTTTAACTATAGAATTGAGATTATTGCTCAGGGCTTTATGGCCCCAAAGTCCATGATGCAGAGCATGACTCGAAATGCATGACAAAGGACTTGAATAGACAGTCTCCAAAGAAGGTATACAGTGGCCAGCTAAGCGCACAAGATGCTCAGCGTGACTAAATCACAGAAATCCAAATCAAAGACACACTGAGATACCACATCCCGCCCAATAGGATGGAGCTATATATATCCACACACACACACATCATAACAAGTGTTGGCAAGGGTGTGGAGAAATGGGACCTCTCTATGTGCTGGTGGGAATGTAAAATGAGGCAGTTGCGATGGAAAAGTTGTGACATAAAGTTACCATTTGATCCAGCAATTCCACTTCCAGGTCTATACCCCGAAGAAGTGTAACAGAGACTCAAACAAATATTTATACACCCATGTTCACAGCAGCGCTATTCACAGTAGCCAGAAGTTAGAAGCAACTCAAACGTCCCTTGGTGGATAATAAACTGGTATACACTTACAATGGAATATCATTCATCCTTACAATGGAAGGAAACCCTGATACATGCTGCATGGTTGAAACTTGAAGACCTGCGCTAAGTGAAATAAGGCCATCGCCAAAGGGCGGACATGGTATGATTCTGTTTATACGAGGTACCTGGAGTAGTCAAATTCATAGATACAAAGGCCAGAATGGTGTTTGCCAGAGGGTGAGGGAGGGAGAAATGAGAAGGTAGTGTTTGATGTGTGCAGTTTCAGTTTGGGGAGGTGAAAAAGTTCTCAAGATGGGTGGTGCTGGTAGCTGCACAACAGTGTGAATGTACTAAGGCCACAGAAATGAAAGAGAGAGAGAGAGAATCATACACACACATACACGTGAAAGCTCAGTGGTTCCAGACCATGCCGTTCAGGGAGTGGGGTCCTTGATGGTAGGTCTTAGGCTCAGGTTGCTCACTGCTCAGGCCGACCCAGGGGGACTGGAATAGGGCCCCCAGGTGTGACGGTGACCCTGCTGCACAGGTGGCTGTGAAGCGGGTGCTTCATGGACAGCCTGTTTGAGGGAGGCCCATTCACAATAGAGAAAATTCAGATTGTCCAACATTTCAGAACTAGAAATTGGTAGAGGTGGAATTTGTTTCTGGAGAGTCTGACTTCAGACTCTGCTCTCATAGGCACTGCCATGGGAAGCTTAATAATGCACATTTTAAAACTTTACTTTGGGTGTCTTCTGGTGCCCAAAGTAAAAGATAGAAGCTCCTGGCAAGTTGGGAAAGAGGATTTTGATGTATTGCTGCCGATCAAGGGTTCTCAACTGGGGGTGATGATTTTCCCTGTGGACATTTGATGAAGTCTGAAGACATTTTCCCTCCCATTGATTTTAGAGAGAGAGGAAAGGAGAAGGAGAGAGAGAGAAACATCAATCGGTTGCCTCCTGTATACACCCTGACCAGGATCGAACCTGCAACCTGGGCATGTGCCCTGACCAGGAATCGGCCCTTTGACCCTTCTGTGCATGGGACAGAGCTCCAACCAACGGAAGCACCTGACCAGGGCATGAAGACATTTTTGATTGTCACAACTGGGGCTGCTACTTGCATCTCATGAGTTGGCACCAAGGATGCCACTAAACATCCTACAATATACAGGACAGATACACCTCCACCAAAAACAAAAACAAAAAGAAATAGAATTATCTGGTACAAAATGTCAATAGTGTTGAGGCTGAGAAGCTTCAGTGGAGGTTATGTATTTAGACCTCTAATGGAATTCCTTTACAATTCTTTTGCTAGTTAAACTGAGCTTCTTTAAATTTCCCTGTGAAACTGAGCTGGGTGGGTACCTCCAATTATTTAAATTTGATCTTCAAGTAATGTTGGTATTATCCTTGAAGGCCATTTGATTTTGCCAGCAAAGTAGTGTCTATTCAAAGCATACTGCCTCTTTCTTTCTTTCTTTCTTCCTTTCTTTCTTTCTTTCTTTCTTTCTTTCTTTCTTTCTTTCTTTCTTTCTTTCTTTCTTTCTTTCTTTCTCTCTCTCTCTCTCTCTCTCTCTCTCTCTCTCTCTCTCTCCTCCCTCCCTCCCTCCCTCCCTCCCTCCCTCCCTCCCTCCCTCCCTCCCTCCCTCCCTCCCTCCCTCCCTCCCTCTCTCTTCTTCCTTCCTTCCTTCCTTCCTTCCTTCCTTCCTTCCTTCCTTCCTTCCTTCCTTCCTTCCTTCCTTCCTTCCTTCCTTCCTTCCTTCCTTCCTTCCTTCTTTCTTTCTTTCTTTCTTTCTTTCTTTCTTTCTTTCTTTCTTTCTTTCTTTCTTTCTTTTTCTCTCTGTTTCTCCAAGTGGTTTTAGGTTCTTCAGCCAGAGATCACATGTACATTGGGAAAAGCATCACACATCAATTTTCTCCTTATAAATACATAAAATTTTAGTGTATAGCAACCTCATGTATAACATGAGGTCTTGGCAATATACCATTTCATTTTTACTTTCATGTTCTTTCCCTAGATTTCAATTTGCTCTTAGAAGGTAATTCCAGTCTAATGATGACTTTGTAACACACAATAGGTGGCAGCTTGCATAAGTGTCCACACCGCCCACTCTCAGGCCCTTGCAGTCTCCTTTGGAATACAGATTTTCATCACTGAAGCAGAGCTCATTCATTCAAATGATTCTGATGAAAACAGATTTCTACGATTCCTCCATGAATTCAGGAATTTCACTGGCTATTGATCAGCAGCTGTAATTCAAGCTACCCTGGAGAGAATCAAAATGCTTCCCATGACGTTGTTCCATGCCTGTGGCCTTGCTGGCCGGCTCCCCAGACCTCGCCCAGAGCAGCATCTCATACCCAGCTGCTTGTCTTCAAACACGAGATGAAGACCTGGTGTGGACCAGTGGTGCCTCTGCCCTCTATGGCGAATTTCAGTCAGTCTCGGAGGTCGACTTCCTACATTAATAAACACATGATCCACATCACAGACATCAAGGTCACCAGGAGTGGTGGGGATTTCTTCATCCAGCAGGCCCACAAATTTGATGAGCTCAATCGAACCCTGAAGAAGAGGGGACAGACACCCTGAGTGCATTCACATTCGAATTAGCCAGGAACCTATTCTGATGTCATTGTTGGTGGGGAGTATTTTTGCCACCTGTGAAGCCTTTACCGAGCTCAGCCATCAGCCCGTCAACTGAGCTGAAATTTGTTTGAATCAAGGACTGAAATGTTTTACTCATCTTGGTCAGCTCTACCCCCAAGCAATCTTGATATCACTAAAAGCAGAAAAATTAGAAATCATGTGCATCCTGATATAAAGAAAGAGGAAATATACAGCACCACCCGTGAAAAATTCCGAAGATAAAATTTACTCAGAATTTAATCAAGTCTTTAGATCTAATGACCTGCTGATAGGAAATCAGGGAGATTAAGAAACAAATAAAATGACACCCTAAGAATACAATCAGCCAGAATCAGAATGTGAGAAATCCACCCAGGGCAATGGGCCTTGTTTGGATTCTGGTTCGCACAACCAAGTACAAAGAGCATTGGAAACAAGAAAAACTTTTTGAACATGGAATGGGTATTAGACTGTGCTAAGAAATCTGTTAATTTTTTCAGTGGTGATAACGGCATTGTGGTTCTGTAAAAAAAAGTCAGCCTGCCTATTGCTAGCAACAAAGTTTCCAGATGTGAGACTGGATGTAGGTCAGGTGCTCAGCAATGGCCATGCTTTAAGCCGGCAAGGTGAGTCCTCGGCGCTCCCGGCGGTCACGTTTAACAGTGGGTCAGCTTTCGGCGGAGCTGCAGAGTGGATGACGACTGTCCCGCACAGAAACGGCCGGAGGGCTTAAACGTGCACAGCACAAGGCGTCTGGATAGAGGTACAAGCAGTATTTTAACACATTGACCAAATCGGCAGTGACTGGAAGGCGCATTCAGACGGGCAGGACGGGCAGAGGCCGAGCCAAGAGGATGGAGGCGCTTCGGCCGAGTCACGGGGCGGCGCGGGGTCCTGGGGGTGCGGGCCGGCGCCCCGCGGGCCCGCGTTTCTGGGGAGGCGCTGTCGCGGGGGGACCGCACGTTTCGCTCCCAGAGAAAGGACGAGAGGAAAGCCGCTGACCGGCGAATGCGCCAGCACCTAGTGACGGTCAGTTTACCGTCTCTGCGCTCAGGCACATGAAGGCATCTTCCTAAAGGCCCCGCTGCGAGGACTTGGCCTGGGGCTGGAGAAGCCTGACTACCCCCGTCCTGTCTCATCGGGGTTCACACTGGAAGCAGAAGTGCCTGGGCCTCGCTGAGGCTGGGCCGCAAGCGCGTGGCCTCGATGGGAGCCGTGGCGCAAAGGCCTCGGAGGGACATGGGCGCCTGACGGGGGAACCTGGTGACGCGGGAGGCTCCCGCTCGGCGCCAGGGCGAGGGAAGTCGGGGCGCGCGGGTGCCCCCAGCCTCCAGCACTGTGGCGGCTCAGTGCTGCCCCCGGAGCTTTCCGGGACGACTCGCCCGTGTCCTGGCGCCTGGACAGAGCAGCGCCCGCCTGCCCGCGTGTCCCGAGGCCCGTTTATGACGCCGGGGATCGGGCGAGGGCAGGGCCTGGGTGAGGGGACGCCGCCCTCCCGGTGTGCCCCGCACAGCCCGGGCGGGGCGGGTCCCCCGCAGCAGCGCCCCCTCGCCGCCCCCTGGGAGCTCAGCGCCCCCTCCCGGCGAGGCCCGGCTCTGCAGCGCCCCCTCTCCGCCCCCGGGAGCTCAGCGCCCCCTCCCGGCAAGGCCCACCTCTGCAGCGCCCCCTCCCTGCTCCCGGGAGCTCAGCGCCCCCTCCCGGGGAGGCCCGGCTCTGCAGCGCCCCCGAGAGGCTCTTCCTCCCTCTCCCGGGACAGGCCACGCCGAGGTTGGCACCACTCCCGGGGGGTTCCGGGGGCGGTGCTGGGCGCGGAGGTGAGACGGGGGCTATCGCACCCCACCCTTACCTACCCCATCTGACAGCGCCTCCCTGGTGGCAAGTCAGGTGCCGGGTGGGAAGGGGCATCGTTTGACAAGGCCTCTCCCATCAGCCTTGCGCCCTCTGCTCCCCTCTGGGCGAAGCCTGTTCCATGGGGCCTCACTCTCCCCACCAACTACTAGTGTGGGCGCCCCGCTTTCAAACCTGGGCCCAGCTTTCGGGTCCTGTCCGCCTGCTGGCCCACCCTGAGCTGGAAGCCTCTCCTGCCCTGCTCTAAGGGTAGAGCCGTTCATATGGGCCTGCCTCTGAGGGTGTCCTTCCAGCTTATCCTCTTCTACATTTTTTCATCTTATGATGCAGCAACTGCTTTTTCAAGCTGAAGATCATTTTAGGTTTTATGATCTTATAACCAGGTTGAACTTCTTGGCTATGAAAACAAACAAAACAACACGAGGAAGGCAAAAAGGGATATTATGAGTTCTATTAAATCTGGCCCTTGTGTTCAATGGTGTAACGTATCACAATTGCTCTCATTTAACAAAAGAAGAACCTGAGGCACAGAGGTGCTAGTACCTTGCCTGAGTCTATCCCCTGAAAAGTGGAAGAGCAGGGACAAGTACAGCCAACTTAGCATATCACTTCCCCCCAACCCTCCACACAGTGCTTTAGCCCAATTTACATATTCTGTCTTCAAGTTTTCCAAGCCAAAGGATTCCTCGGCAGGCATGGGTTCCTCATTGATTTCCTTTATATTCCTTTTTTTAGAGCATTTGAAAATTGGCTTAGTACCAGGCAGAACACATTGGTTTATGTTGTAATAACAAAAATTTCTTCAATACTAGTGACTTACAGCACACAAGTTCAAATGGCGCTGAAGGAGAGCACTGTGCCACCCCAAACACGCCTCTCTGGGATCTGATTATTTTAGACTGGTTATTTTTAAGAAAGGAAAGACTCAGGACAAAACTTTCGACCTTCTCCTTTCCCTAACTGCCTAAAAGAATTTAGACAGAAAGGGAGATGTCAGCATAGATAATGTAGTTTAACATGAACTAGCATGATAGCCAGGGAGGAACCCAGCAGGGCCCGTTTGATCAAAGTCTTCTCTGTGTCCCACTGTTAAAGGTGGCCCAGCAGACATGTGTTTACCAAACACCTGCTTTTCCATCTCCAACTGAATTGCCTTCCTGTCCTTTGAAGGCTCAAACCACTTACTGCCCCCTCCGACTTTCCCCGTAGCTTAAGAGGGCAAATAAGCCTCAACTTTGGGCCCATATTCTTATGAAACCCCTGGAGGTACACTTGTAATTAAATTTGGTTATGTTCTCCTGTTAATCTGCCTCATGTCATTTTAATTGTTAGACCAACCAGAAGAATTCAGAAGGAAAAGAGGGAATTTTCTCTTCCCCACACCATCTGTTACATGACAATGTGGGTCTGCAGGTCTCAGCTTCTCCCAGTTGCTCTGGGAATCAGGCTGCTGCATCTTGCCCCATGTGCCCTGATGGTCCATTTTGGGGAAAAGTAAACACAGTGCATAATATGTAGGCTTTTAAAGCATCTCACTGGAAAGACGTGTATCATTTCACTGGCCAGAGCAAGACATCTGCCAGTGCCTATCTTCGAAGGTGATGGGAAAACACCATCCTCTAACGTGTCTAGAACTGGAAAACTGGAATATTCATAAATATTTTTAAAAACGTTCCAGCAAGTTCCATAGCAAATAGTGTTTCCTAATGATGTAAATAACTCATCTATTACTAAAAAATATACAGCAGCTACTGTGGTTATCAAGACCCCTGATCTCATTGGTTGGAACCTGTCAGACAGTGGGGACTGGCCAGCTCACCCTGGAGTGTATTTTCCAGTACAGCTTAGATTTTTCTCAGATATTTTCAGTTATAGCATCTCAAATTGGGAACTTAGTCTCACCCAAGCTAAAAGGCAGCATCTGTAGGCAGCAGTGACGTTCCTGTCTCAAGCTGATCAGTTGGTCCTATCTTACATCAAGACCTTGCTCCACATCACTGTCATTAAACAGTTTGTTTGTAAACAGGTGCACAGTTTGACCAATGCAAGTAAGTGAAGGAAATAGGCACGCATTATAAATCATCTCATTAAATATTAAAGCCAGATAAAACTGTATACATTTCACTAAATTACCTTTCTAGGCTTTGCAAATATTCTGAGGGCAGCTAATCTCTCCATTTTAATTAGATTGCACATCTTTTTCAAAGGCTACTGTCCTGATGTTTTAATATAAAAAGACTGTTTCTATTTAAGGCAGAAATCTGGAGAGCTGAGAATTAACATTCACTGTTAACCTTTTCTTAAGGGGAATGATTTAATTTCAAGTGAGGAAGACCGTCCATATTTGAACCACATTTATGATTTTAAAAATAGAGTAGTAGCAAATTATACTCTGCATGTCTGAGATGCAGCCTGTCTCAGATTCAGCTCCCCCCCTCTTCCTGTATGCCCCTTCCTTGGTTTATTTTTACCCCTATCCTTTATAATTACTCAACACATTCTATATTTTGATAATTTTCATTGCCATCCATTATTTCTCTCCCCATTGATTCAGGGATCCTTTTCTGGGTCATGGCTTTATCTTTAATGCAAGGCAATGTGCCTGGTACAAAATAGATGCTTAATAAAATTTATTCCATGGATGAACCAATCGATGATTGAATTTCACAATTCAGGAGTACTTACCACTTGAACATAAACTCTTCTGGGATAGAATCTCGGTCTGTCTTTTCCTCTAACTCTCTTCCCGGAACCTAGAATACCGTGTGGCACAAGCAGGCTCTCAACAAATACTAGTCAACCAAGGCAGTATTGGCATCTGAAGAAAGAGGTGTCGTACTATTATTGGAGAATTGCACTGCTGGATTTTCTCCATTGCTAGTGGGAGTGGGGTTCTTATGATATCTTGAGAAAAAGAATTTTCTAAGACTCTCATGGAAGCATGAGTGGTTTTTATTTGGGTAGAGTTATATCCTTTGTTTTCCAAAGTCCCATTTTCCTTAAACCAGTCCTGGAAAAGGTGCAGCTGAGGATCCAGCAGAGCTAAAAGCAAAGCCAGTGTCCAGAGTTTCCGTTCTATGGTGAAGCTGGGTCTGGCATAGCATCAGGCTAATCACAATCCAGGAGTCCATTATGTGGGGGGTGCACATGGCTCTGGGCCAAGTGGGCAAGCGCAGAGCACGAGAGACCACCCTCTTTAACAAGAGCCCCAAGAGAGCAAGAGGCCAGGAGAGAAAGGAGGCGCCTTGGCTCAGGAGTCTATGTATTTTCTATTTCCAGCTCTTGCTGTGGCCGCACCCACTCTGACCAATGCCCTGTTCCCAGGTATGGCTGACAAGCAAGCACCTTCCCACGTCACCCACACCTTGCCGGGCATTTGTCTATTGTCTGGTCCCTTCCCCAAGGACCTGCGGGGAACAGACCTGGAGAGCTCAGCTGCAGCTTCCTGGGAAAGCTGTGTCGATGGCATCGTGACTGTCCTGTCTGGCCTTCCCCCGCTCCTTTCCTGTTGTTAATAAACAGGTTATTACAACGATATCAGTACCGTTTAATTTCGGTAGCGGGCAGGAAGAGGGCAGGCCTGGCACTAACAGGTGCCTGCATACGGTAGTAGAGGTGGCTGGGCGGCACATGACACTTTGCTGGCTCTGCCCCGGCCATGCTGAGTGGCTCTCTCCGCCCTGTTGGTTGTGCTCCTCCCTACGTCTCGGTGCTCGCACCTGCTCAGCAACGCTGGGCCACGCTCCAGCCACTCACTTGGTGGCTAACTCGGATTTCTCCTCAGGGCCTCACATTAGACTTCTCTTTCTATAACTCAAATAAGTTCATAAAAAATATATGTTGAATGTATTAATTAAATCTTTGATTTGTTCAGGTTCCAGATCTTTGAATTATCCTTAACATCTCTCTGTTTCTTACACCCCACATCACATCCTCTGGCGAATGCTGTAAAATCACTTCAAAATACACCGAGAACTTGGTCCCATATTCCAAACTCCATGGCCACCTTTGTCACTTGTCAGGGCATTGCAATGGCTTCCCGACTGGACTTTAAAATTTATATATATACATATATATATATGAAGTTTTTTCAATTATAGTTTACATTTAATTATAGCTTACTTCTTGTGTTAGCTCACCTACATTCCTTCTTGCTCACTCAGCCCAGGCCATGAGGCCTCCCTGGAGCCCACCAAGCACAATCCCCTGAACGGCCTTTGAGCTGGCCCTTTCCACTCCCTGGCAACTCACCCCCGATACTTTCAGGACTTGTCCTCTCACTTCCTTTTGGTCTGGACTCCATGGTAGCATCCGAATGACCGTCCCTCAGCCCCGCCTCCTCGGCTCACCTGCGGGCAGGTGCCTACCTGTTCACTGCTTGTTGTCGCTTCCTTCCTCTAGGGTGTACGCTCCAGATGCCTCCAGTGTTGTCAATGCTTTGCTCTTTAGAGATGGTATAAATTAAATAAGTATTTCTTGAATTGAATTATTGAGTTAGAATCATTGAATGCAGAATACTTTTCTTTCTGAAGCTTTGTCCAGCCTGTAGAAACACTGCTGTCTAGTAGGTAGCTTCTCTAAGGAAGTGTCCAACCCACATCAAGAGTGGTAAAGTCCATACAATGCAACATGGTAGGGAGATTTCAAAGCCATCTTTAATGGAGTATTAAGAGAGGAAGTGGCCTGGCCGGCGTGGCTCAGCAGTTGAGCATCGACCTAGGATCCAGGAGATAGCGGTTTGATTCCCAGTCAGGGCACAGGCCCAGGTTGCGGGCTTGATCCCCAGACAGGGGGGTGCAGGAGGCAACTGATCAATGACTCTCATCATTGATGTTTCTCTCTCTCTCTCCCTCTCCCTTCCTCTCTCTGAAACCAATAAAGGTATTTTTTTTTTAAAAAAAGAGGAGGTGAACCTAAGGCTATGTTCAAAATGTAAGAACCCTGTACATCATTCAGAATTTATTATTAAAATAATGCCAACATTTAGAAGCTGTTCCAAATAAAGCACTTCTTGGAAAAGCAGAGGGTTGAGAGGCTTCCTGAGGAAGCCTGCAGACAGTCTATCGTGGTGGCCAAACCCGTGGGTCCTGGGCTCAGACTGTCAGTTAATCTCAGCCATGCTGTTCCCAGCTGTGTGGCAGCGAGCTTTTTCAAGTCTGAGTTTCCTCCCCTGTAAAATGAGAGTCAAAATTCTTATTTTTTTTTTTAATTTTTAAATATACCTTTATTGATTTCAGAGAGAGGAAGGGAGAGGGAGAGAGATAGAAACATCAATGATGAGAGAGTCATTGATCGAGCTCACAACCCAGGCATGTGCCCTGACCGGGAATCGAACCCTGATCGCCTGGATCCTAGGTAGACGCTCAACCGCTGAGCCACACCCTTGGGCCAAAATGCTTCTTGGTAGATCAGCAGGAATAAATGAAATGACCTCCATGCTTAGCACAGTTGCTGGCACAAAGCGAGAACTGAATGTGAGCAGCCGTTACCGTTACTGCTGTTTTCAATGCTCCTCTCATGTCCAGCCAACCACATTTCAGTTGTATGCTCAGTATGGAGAAGACCAAGGTTTTCTTTGGGACTTAAAATGTCTTTATTTAGGCATCTACCTTTCAGCAAACTCAGACTTGAATCCTTGCTGGGCCTGGGCATGTGGCCATTTGTGAAGGTGAGAGAGGGGAGTCGAGGTCAACCCTGCTCAGTGCTGGCACGTGGTTGTAGGTGCTCTATAAATACCTACTAGGAGGAAGAATTAATGTCAAGATAAATTTCACCAGAAAATAATAGAGCTTTCTCTCGAGATGGTCAGATTCGGAGAGACTGCAACACAATGTTATAGTCAGAAATCTCAATGTCAAAGCTTTATTAGAGAAAGGAAACAGAGAGGCATTTTATCAGTTTGTGCCCATGGAAACAAGCGTCTGCAGGCGCCTGTTTCTGGAGGGTGGCGGGTCTCTGGCCTGTGCAGTTTGGTTCGACCAGGCAGAGATGTGAATCCATCGTCGCAAGCAACAAATGAGAGGGAGGACTGCGGAGTGTTAAAGTTTTCTGGAGCACATCACTCTTAGGCCACAGGGTTAAACTGGATGCCAGTGAAACCTGCCCTCAGATGTAAAGTTACCGTAGTCACTTGTAAGACAGCGTCTCCTCTCCATCCATCTTTTTCAAAGATCTACTAGTTACCTTTCTCATTTCCCAGATTCCCCTCAATGTGGGGCCTTGTTAACTCTTAATTTCAAATTGTCTTTTTTTTTTTTTAATTTTTTGAGATAATTTTTGAGATTATAAGAAACATCAGAGAGAGAGATCTTGTAGGCTTTGCTTGGTCTTCCCAGTGATGACGTTTTGCGGAGCTATGGCAGTGTCACACTGGCTGATGTGACCACTGGTCTTTCTCAGGCCCCTAGTCCCACGGGTCGCGTGTCTGCGCTGCGCGTTAACTTCTGTGCGCAGTTGGCATCGTGCATCCCGAAGTCCAGGTGCGGAATGCCGCTCGAAGCCCCCGAGCCTTCTTCTTGCCCTTCCCGGCCACACCTCCCTCCCTCCCACCCAGGGCCTAACTCCTGGGAATCCATCCCTACTTTTCAGATCCTGTCATTTCAAAAATGCTTTGTAAGTGGACGCAGACAGCATGAAGCCGCGGCTGCTGACCGCTCACTGGGGACTGTGTCCCGACGCCCGTCTCTGCCGTTGCTCTGTCGGTCACTCGTCCCCGTGGCTGCTGAGCGTGCTCCGAGGCACGGACGTGTCACACACGGGGCTTTTCCATGGACGTGTCACACACGGGGCTTTTCCATTCATTTGCTGAAGAAAATCGGAGTGAGTCCCAACTTGAGGCTATTAGACCTAAAGCTGCTATAAACATTTGCGGACAGGTTTGTGTGTGAACGTAAGTTTCCTTTCCTTGGGATAATGCCCTGAGTGCAGCTGCTGGGCCTTATGGTGGTTGTGTATTTGGTATATTTGGGAGCTGAGAACTGTCTTCCGAGTGGCTGTGCCATTTTACACCACCCAGCACACACTGTGCGCTCTCGCGTCCCTCGCGTGCTCCTCAGCGCTCGGCGCGGTGGCTCTTTCCCCGCCGTCCCGGCCTCCGACCTGCGTGTGCGCCCGCAGCTCCTCTGGCTTGGTTTGCGTTTCCTTCACGAGGGTTGTGTGGAGCGTCTTTTCCTTTGCTTCTCTGTCTCTGTGCATCTTCTTCAGTGACACGTCTGTTTGCATATTTTGCCCATTTTCTAAATTTGTTGTTTGTTTTTTTGCTGATGCGTTTGGAGAGCTCTTTCCATAGGCTAGGTAATGATCTTACGCTGCACGTATGTTTTGCAAATGTTTTCTCCTGCTCTGCAGCTTGCCTTTCAATCTCTTCACCTGGGTTTTCACAGAGCAAAGGTTTGTAAATTTGATTAAGCATTTTTAAAATTAATTTTTCCTTTTATGGATCATGCTTTTCATGCTAAGTTTAGACTCTTTGCTTAGTTTCTAGACCTCGAAGATTTTCTCCTATGCACTTTCTCTCAGTGTTTTATATTTTTACATTTTCCAATTAAGTACGCGATGCATTTTGAGTTCATTTTTATATGAGATGTGAGGTGGAGGTTCGTTTTTTAACACTTTTGCCTGAAAATGTCCTATTACTCTAGTAACGTTGTTGAAAAGGTCCTCCTTCCTCTCCCGAGCTGGTTCGCACCTTTGCCAACGGTCGGGCGTGTGTGGGCCTGGCCTTGCCCTCCGCCCGGCTCCACGGCCCGCGTCCCACCCCTTCCCGGCCCTGCTGCCTTGACCGCCGCAGCGACACAGTAAGCCTGGCGTCAGCCAAGTACTGCTTTCACTCCTTCTTCTTTGTCAGGATCTTTTTAGCTATTTTAGGGCCTGTACTTATCCACATAAGTTTTCAGAATAAGGTTATCTATGTCTGTGAAAGGCCTTGCTGGGTTGTTGATAGGAATTACATTCAACATATGTATGGATTTGGGGAGAATTGCATTGTTACTATGTTACGTCTCCCAATCCACAAGCACAGTGTGTCTCTCCATTTATTTAGGTCTCCTTTGATTTCCTTACCCAGCATTTTCTACTTTTAAGCACACAAATACTGTAAATGCTTTGTTTGAGCATTGCTACCACAGAAGAGATTCTTATCTGTTTTAATTAATCTGTGATCTGCTTTAACTAACCTACTTTCCATGCAGAACGTATCAAGCCTAACGATGAAGAAATGATCTGAGGTCAGCATTTTATTATAGACAACTTAATTCCAATTCTGGAATGACTTGTCAGGAAACCCTTGGTTCACTAGCTCACAGAAAATTAAGCAGTTTAGGGGCTCGGAACCCAAACTTAACTTTTAATGATTTGAGAAGTTATAGAATGTGCAGAAGCCATCTTCTCAAGAAATGCATGGCCAGAACGGCATTTGCCAGCAATCAGCCCGAAATAGCTCAAGAAGACGGCTGATCCTATACATCTCCTTTCTTATGCCTTTTTTCCCTTTGAAGGGTTTCCTTTAAGGAATTAAACAGGACCAAGTTTTCAGCTTTATTTTTTTCCATGTCCCTAATTTTGATTCAGAACTACATCTTTGTTTAAAGGTTTATGTAGATAAATCTCACTTTTCTCAGTCTCAATTTTGTCTAAGAGGTAGGATCAGCTTCTAATTTTAAACATTAGATTCCCAGCTCTACTTTCTGCTGCAATATTTTCAAGACGACTGCACCGGGTTCTGTAACATGCTAGGCCAGACCTTCTCAGTAAACCGAGTAACTGCCCTGCATTGTTGTTCAGCAGTGCTATTGGCAGATCTGAAAGAGTTTATACTCAGCAACTTCAGTTGCTCAATGTTATGGCTTCAGGTGCTGGAGGGAACACGGGAATCCCAGAAGACTCAATGCCTGGGTCCTTTCCTGCTCAGCGCTGGGAGGCATCTGGAGGTCTCCTGGGAGAGCTTGGCTTCTTTGGTGAGCCTTTGGCTCTAGCAAAATTAATCCATTTTCATAAGCATTGGAAGAGATCTGAATGCTTCTCCCAGGAGCAAGAGATGAAACTGGCACCCTTTGTCACTAATGGTTAGAGAGTATGTTGTAGCTAGAATATAAAACTTAGATGCCTTGGGAGGGAGGGACAGGCAGGAAAGGAATGAACGAACAGGCTTGCGTAAGTTGAGGGCAGTGGGGACTGAAGGACACTTACAATGTAACCTGCCTAAAGGCGCTCAGATTTGAAAACAATCTCTAAGATGTCGACTATGACCAAAACAAACAACCAAGCAACCACCTGCCATCTGAATTTGTCCATAAGACCAGAATGTAGAGCCTTTAGGTGGTGGTTGAAACTCTGTAGAGGAAAAAATACTTAGGATTTCAGATATTGTTTGTCTGAAGATCTGCAAAGAAAACCAGCTCTCAGGCCAATGAACTGGTGACTAACTACTAGTTATCCTCGAAAAAGATGATTTAGTGACTTCCCTCACCGTGGCACCCAGCCTTCCAGTCCACTACGAGAAGAGAAGTCACAGAACTTAGTTCAAGCAAACAGACATTTATGAAAATCACTCTTCTGAGAAACATATTTATGTGCGTTACAAACAAGAACACTTTTTAACATTAAAAAATTTGAACTTTAAAAAATATGTAAAATGTTCAAGAAATGTAAACAGGAATTTTCATCTCATTTTCCATATGGTTATGTAAGCACCTTAAATATCAACACAGATCACAGGCAAGCCCATTTACATTCATAAGAATTTTCAAAATAAGGAGAAATTAATTAAAAATTGTTTCCAAATCGAAATGTTATTTTTTGGTAGCTAAAGTAATACTTGTTGTAATCAGAAAGGCAGAGGGTAACAGGTGCTTCATATAAGCAAAATGTCCACACAATTGAAGTTTTTTTCTTAGAAACGACTAATATGTCTAGATTTAACATTTCCAACAGATACTTCCCCACAGGCTTTTCTGACTTTTTATATCTGAAGATATGGAACCTGAAATTAGATTTTCTTGGTACTCTGATTAGCACTATAAACATCCATAACTGTTCAGCATTTCCTTCAAAATTTTCCTTTCTTCCTTCTCAATGACTGGTTGTTTATAGAAATTTATGCCCTTAATATAACTTCTACGAATGTTTTCATATGCACTAATGTTTTCACTTGCAATAGGCAAATGACCTAGATTGTTAAAAATATTTATCAAATAAGAGTAAAAATTATTGCATGAGATTTTAAGAAATGAGTAAGTTGAGCGAAGAGAGCTATACCAGTTATGTGACAATTCTTTTAAGCAGTCAGAGTTGCTTTAGGATTTTGTTTTGTTTATTTGTCGTTTTTGTTTTGATATGTTTTGCTTTGTTAGTTTTTTTGATCAGGGCTTATGTTCTAGGTTGCCTAAGGTTAACTTTTAGAACAGCAACTTTTAAAAGGAAAATGATCTTATTTGGTTTATGATTAAAGAAATGAACTTTTGTGTGTTAAAATGAAATAAAATGTCTATTTTGTTTTTGTCTAAAATAAATTCTAAAACTTACTTAAATTTAGTAAAAGGCTTCACTTAGTTTTTCAACCAAACACAAATTTTAAGTGTTACTTTGAATAAAAACACATATTTTTAATATAAAACTGAAAAAGATATGTAGGTAGCATTCCTTTCTGTGGCTGCCATAACAAATTACCATAAACTGGGTGGCTTAAAAATAACAAAATCTGTTCTCAGAGTTCAGAAGGCTGGAAGTCAGACATCAGGATGTCATATGGGTCATTACTTTGGAGACTCACAGAGAGGATCTGTTCCATGTCTCTCCTAGGCTTTGGTGGTTGCTGGCAATCCTTGGCTTTCCTTGACTTGCAGTTGCATCACCCCAGCTTTTCCTTCCATCTTCACAAAGCTTTTGTATGTGTGTGTGTGTGTCCCCTCTCTCCTTATTGGGACACCAATCACTGGATTTAGGACTCTAATGCAGTATGACTTCATCTATTACTTGATTAGGTTTGTGAATATCTTATTTCCAAATGAGGTCACATTCACAGGGTGTTAGAATTTGAATATACCTTTTTTTGTGTGTAAGGGACATTATTCCACCCACTATATTTGTGTACATATTAGCTATTTAATATGTACTATAGAATGTACAATGTGTAATTACATAAAGTACAAGCTTTCTCTCGATAGACAATTTTATGGATATGGAGGAGAAAATCAACTGTAAATTGATTTCTAAATGGCACTATCTTAAAAATAAAGGTTTAACATCCTACTTGGAAAAAGTACATAACCTTTCAAGTCAAAGAATGAAGTTCCAACACCAGGAAACTCTATTCCTGCCACTCTATCTTGATTCTAAGTGAACATTCTAATTAGAACCAACACTCATTATCACTTTTAAACTAATAGCACTGTAAGGTAAATGGTCTTCTATCTGGGTTGTATCTCTCTGCTGTAGATTGCATTATTACTTCATATCATGTCCCTTGCATTATCAATTATTAGAGACACTTTTTACACAGAATTGGAGCCATGAGTAATGTAGAAACACCTGAGAGATGGTTGGAATTCCTCCCTACTTTGCAAGGCTGGATCTTTATAATTTGGCTGTGAAAATATTGATATATGACAACCCTTAACTCTCAACAAAGTGAGTATAGAAAGATTATATATCAACATAATAAAGGCTGTATATGACAAACCCACAGCAAATATCATACTCAGTGATAAAAGCTAAAAGCCTTTCCTGTCAGATCAGAAATAAGACAAGGATGTCAACTATCACTACTTCCATTCAACATAGTACTTGAAGTTCTAGCCATAGTAATGAGACAATAAAAAGAAATAAAAGGCATCAAAATTGGAAAGGAAGAAGTAAAATTGTCATTAGTTGCAGATGACATAATACTATATATAGGAAACCTTAAAGACTTCACCAAAAAACTACTCAAAGTAGTAAATAAAAAGCTTCAGGATACAGAATCAATATACAGAAATTTGTTGTATTTTTATACACCAATAACAACTAATGAGGAGAAATTAAGAAAATGATCCCATTTACAATTGCATTAAAAAGCATAAAACACCTCAGAATACCTTTAACCAAGGAGATGAAAGATCTGTACACTGAAAACTATAATACATTGAAGAAAGAAATTGAAGAAGATATAAATAGATGGAAAGATATATCATGCTCATGGATTGGAAAGATTAATATTGTTAAAATGCCCTTGCAACCTAAAGCAATATACAGATTCAATGAAATCCCTATTAAAATATCAATGGCATTCTTATCAGAATCAGAGCAACTAATCCTCAAGTTTATATGGAATAATAAAAGACCCCAAGTAGCCAAAGAAATTTTGAGAAAGAACAAAGTGGGAAGTATCATGCTGCCTGATAATAAACTACCTTACAAAGCTACAGTAATCAAAACAGTATGGTACTGGAATAAAAAACAGACACAAACATCAATGGAACAGAATAAAGTGCCCCCAAATAAATTCTCGCTTATGTGGTTAATTAATCTTTGACAAAGGAGGCAAGGCAGTCTATTCAATAAGTGGTGTTAGAAAGACTGGACAGATATATGCATAAAAATAAAACTAGATAATTTCTTATACATACAAAAATAAACTCAAAATGGATTAAAGTTTTTTTTATTATTGATTTTTAGAGAGAGAGAGGAAAGGAGTGTGTACATGTGGGAGAGAGGGGAGGCAGAGAGAAAGAGAGAAATATTGATGTGAGAGCAAAACACTGAGCCCGAAACCCAGGCATGTGTCCCGACTAGTAATTGAGCTGATAACCTTTTGGTACCCGGGATGACGCCCAACCAGCTGAACCACACCAGCCAGTGCTTAAAGTTTTATTTATTTATTTTTTAAAAATATATCTTTATTGATTTCAGAGAGAGGAAAGGAGAGGGAGAGAGAGATAGAAACATCAATGATGAGAGAGTCATTGATCAAGCCCACAACCGGGCATGTGCCCTGACCGGGAATCGAACCCCGATAGCCTGGATCCCAGGTCGACACTCAACCCCGAGCCACGCCCGGCCGGGCAGTGCTTTAAGTTTTAAATGTAAGACCTAAAACCATAAAACTCCTAGAAGAAAACACTCTTTGATATGACTCTTAGAAATATCTTTTTGGATATGTATCCTCAGGAAAAGGAAACAAAAGAAAAAATAAATCAGTGAGGCCACATCAAACTAAAAAGTTTTTGCACAGCAAAGGAAACCATCAACAAATGAAAAGATGAACCTATTGAATGGGGGAAGATATTCACAAGTGATACATCTGATAAAGGGTTAATATTCAAAATATGGGAAACTCATACACCTTACACCAAAAAACAAACAACCCAATTTAAAATTAGGCAGAGGACCTGCATAGACATTTTTCCAAAGAGGACATACAGATGCCAATAGACATAAAAATTTGCTTGCCCAGCTGGTGTGGCTCAGAGGTTGAGCATCGACCTAGGATCTAGGAGATTGCAGTTCAATTCCAGGTCAGGGCTCGATCCCAGCTGGGGGCGTGCAGGAGGCAGCCAATTAATGATGACTCTTATCATTGATGTTTCTCTCTCTCTCTCTCTCTCTCCCTCCCTCTCTCTGAAATCAATAAAGATATATATATATTTTTAAAATGTACTCAATGTAAGTAATAATGGGGGAAATGCAAATTAAAAACACAATGAGTATCTCGTCACACCTGTCAGATGGCCACCATCAATAAATCAACAAACAAAACGGTTGGCGAGGGTGTGGAGAAAAGGGAGCCCTTGAGCACTGTTGGTGGGAATGTAAATTAGGGCAGCCACTGTGGAAAACAGCATGGAGTTTCCTCAAAAAATAAAATAAAAAAGACCTACCTTATGACCCAGCAATTCCACTTCTGGGTATACATCAGAAGAGATGCAAAACGCTAATTCAAAAAGTTATCTGCACCCCTATGTTCGTTGCAGCATTGTTCACGGTGGCCAGGACATGGAGACACCCAAGCGTCCTTTGATAGATGAATAAATACAGAAGATGTGGTAGATATATACAGTGAAATATTTTTCAGAAATAAGAAAGAATGAAGTCTTGCCATTTGTAATAATATGGATGGAACTACAAGGTATTACACTAAGTGAAATACGTCAGAGATAGGCAAATACCACATGATCTCACTTATATGTGGAACCTTAAAAAAACAAAACAGAAAGAGACCCATAGACACAGAGAACAGCTGCTGGGGAGAGGGCAGGTGGGTGGGGGGTGTAGGAATAAAATATGAAATAAAATAAAAAAATAAAATAAATAAAATAAAATAAAAAGGCAAAGCTACCAACATCCATCTGACTGAAAATAAAAAAGCTACCCTTATTGTGTTCTGGTATTTTTTGAATGCCAGTGTAAAAAGCTATCAAACAATAAAGGGATTCCTAACAGATGAGCCTCTGGCTTATTTTTAGGATTTTTTTTTGATGTCTTGCAAAGAAGGAAGTACATTTATGCTTAAAAGCATGAGGAGCTTCTATCTCTGGGTGATGCTCCCTTTAGTTCAGTGCTAGCTACCACCCGACTAGAATGAAAGGGAAGTTTACATTTTGGAGGAGCAGACTTCTCTTATATATGTTTAAGTTCAACATAAATCGGTGACCTTGAGGGGAGACATCTTAGGCCCTCAAATCCCCAGGTTCACCTAGAAATCCATCTTGATTCATTTTCATCATCTGTAGTGGTTTCACTTATGTCTGAACCTTGTTTTCATGGGAGTCAGCTTGCCTTTCTCACCAGCCCTTCTGACCCGCGCCTTTCCCTGGTGGTGACGGCGTAACGGGCCTGAAGCCCCTGGCAGGGCAGCCGTGGCCCTGCCACAGCGCGCAGGGCTTCATGGGCTGCGGGAAGCTATTAATGGGACAGTAGCTGACAAAAATGTCAAAGACATAAGTTATTGTTCCATTCCACTTGAAACCTTAGAATACGTTCCTCCAGTCAGCCTATTAATGAAGACATATTATCTCTCTGAGCTTTCCTGTCAAACTCTGTTAAGTAAATAAAGGATAGGCGAAATATCAGAAACAGAGCTAAGAGATGGAGCTAAGGCTCCACTTGAGAGCCAGCTGTTTACGGTGCTAATTTGAAACAAAATGAAAATCTATGTTTTTCATCTATGTGAAATATAATTTTCAAACACAGCTTTCAAATTGGCTTTAGAAAAGGCTTTTTTAAAAGGATATTTAGTGGCCTGGTCTCTGTGTGACAGATATGACTCGGCCCTGACGCAAGACAAATGCCTGGGTCAGCCGTGCATATTGCCTCAGAATTGAACTCCAACCACAAAGTGTTGCTGGAGTCATTTAGCTGGGTTAGTCTCCATGTGTCAAGATCAGAATACACTAGAATTATTTTACAGTCTGGGACCTGTAATCATAGCTACCAACAATCAGGCAGGGCCAGGATGTTTGGCGGGGACGCACAAAGCCACCCGGCCCTCTGGCTCTGGTGGTCCTGTGCAGGTCTCAGCCAAACTCTGTGTCACTCTAGGAATCCAACATGCAGCTGGATTTTTTCCTGCAGGCCAGTAGTTCTCAACTGGGAGTGATTTTTTCCTCCCAAGGCCCATTGACAATGTCTAGAGACATCTTTGTTTGCCACAGAAGTGGCTACGCAACTACTGGGTTGAGACCAAGGATGATGCTAACCACGTTGCAGTGCACAGGACGGCCCTCAGAAGAATCTGACTTGAAATGTCAATGGCACTGAGGTTGACAAACCCAACTCCAGAGCAGTGGTTCTCAGACCTGGATATGAGTCAGAACCACCTGGAAAGCAAATGAGAAATACGGAGGTCTAGTCTCATTGAAGTAGGTGAGGGCCTGGGCCTCTGAATTTTTAACAGGTGTCCAGGTGATTCCCATTAAAGTTTGAGCATCACTGCTATGGGGTATTAATTAGATTTAAAAGTTGAAGATGGTCATTAGTCAAAACTTTTGGAAGTAGGTCATTTTCAATTGCTCCAGATCTCTGGCACAGGAAAGAAAGAAATCCTATAACAATAATTGATTAATCATGATTTCTTTAGACCGGTATTGCCTACTCTGTGTGTTGTGAAGTCATAAGGGCTGAAATGATCCTTATGTGTGCAAACATTGCTACTAGAACTGAAAAAATATTCTCTGATACAAATAAGTATACTAATATTTTCCAAATTGCATAGATGATCTGATTCATAGTGTACTCACTTATTTTAAGAGTGTTACTCATCAATGTTTTTTAAAATAAATGAACACTAATATATAACTAAATCATGTGTGGATTCATGAAATATTTTTATATTATTTTGCAGGGAATGCCCCAACTTAAAAATTACATGCAGACCACATTTTCAGGATTTTTCCTTTTTTTTTTCTTTTTTTAACCAGAGTATCAGTGACACCAGTTCCTCTGAGATATTAGGTTTCCTGCAAGCTTGATCTCACAGGTAAATCACAGGACTGCTGTTAGCCTACGAATTCCAGTTTGGTTGCCCTGGGCCTGGGCTTTGCATTCATGATAGTTCCCAAGGAAATGAAATGCTCCTGGTCCTCAGACCACGATCTGAACAGTGAGGACTCGGATGTGGCTGTCTCTTGATATTTGTGCATTCTGCACTGCACATTTTTTAACGTACTTACACTGTTGAAATGACGAGATCTCAATAAAACAGTAAGAAACACATCTGCACGGAAGGAAACATCCTGAGTCACAATGAGCTTGTGTAACCCTCACACAAAGGCCTGCAGGAGCGGACTGATGCATCCCCCCCAGGGCCCCTGGACAAGAAGAGCCTTGGAGACAATCAGGTGAGAACACGGGCCCACAGGAGACTTTGACCCTGGGAGGGCTCTGTCACAGCGGTGCCGCAGGTCTCCGAATACGAGCCAAGTTTTATTTCCAGTCAACCCTTATGTCATAACTTCTATCGCAGGCCTGGGGAAGAAAATCTATAGGTTCCTGGTGAGCAGGGGACCAGAGTCTGTCTATCAACCTCTTGCTAAATGCTCCTAAATATTTCTTCCTGACTTTCTGCAGCTATTATTTTGATTTTATACATAAACTTCAATATGCTAGCAATTTTGACATCACTCATATGATTCAGGATAACAAATTTTAATAGGTTTTAAAAAGATAATCAGCTGGATTTCCAGACCAGTTAATTGGTTTGTTTTCTGTGGTAGACAGGACACTTGTGGAAGAGCACAGGCATACAATAGGGTCTCCACATGGGTCTGCAGGTAGCACCCATTTAAATAAAACAGTCTGGCCCAGCTGGCATTTCCTCCCGTGGCCTAGGTTCTGGTACTAAAATCTGGCTAATAAAATAATTTAAAGCCAATATGAAGGTAAAGAGCAGTGAGTTAAAATGCAGGTGGTAAGTCTGCATTGACACTGTCCTTGCAAATGCTTGGCTTGGGGGACAAGTGACGTCTCCCTGCTGAGAGCCAGCAGAACAGATCACACCTAACTGGGGGCAGTTGACCCACTCCAGCCAGTGAGTATGATGTGGGAATGTAAGTTTCTAGATTCTCTCAATTTCTGAAGGTGGAAATCTGGATTTTTATGTGAAAGTTCCCGATTTCTAAATAATTTTAAAAACTTAAACCACTGTAAAAAAAAAGTAAAACGAGACTGGAAGTTAAATTTGGTTTTCAGAGCCCTGGTTTGCAATCTTTGGTCTATAAGTGGCTCTTAAAGTGGGCTCCCCAGACTAGCAGTACCTACTTCACCTGGGGATGGGTTAGAGATGCTCATTCTCGGCCCCACTCAGGTCCTGCTGAGTCAGAGACTCCGGGGAGGGCCCAGCAACCTGTCTTCATGAGCCTTCCATGTGGCTCAGCTACCAGCTCAAGGTTGACAACCACTGACCGTGAGCTTCTCAGAAAGGCCCACAGTCCCTTCTTGCAGTGAACCTGAGCTCCTCCCTCAGTTTACTGTTCAGCGCTACAGCCTGAGAGCTTTGAGGCGCAGGCCTATCCTCTGCCTTTCTAGCCGACACTCTGAGTGGCTGTTCCTATCTTTGCCACCCCGTTACTGGTTTGGTCCCTACTCTAACCTGCTTCCTACATGCCTAAATCTCTAGATTGGAAACCCTTTAGCCCCTTGATATCAGGCTGAACCATGCAAAATGTTTGTTTCTGTAGGTCAGAATTGTTGTTTCTGACGTAACATATTTGATAATATTGTTTATAATACACTTGCTTTCTACCATGTGCTATTATAAGCAGTAAATAAAATAATGCATATAAAATACGTTTGTAACCCAGTGCCAGGCACAGAGTAAGCTCTCAGTAAATGTTAGCTATAACTACTATCATCGAAAATAATAACTGCCAGCAACTTCATTATCCCCCTTTCAGGTGAATATGATGAAGCTCAAGGACTTAAGCTCTTGTAAACTTAGTCTGATAGCTGATGAGAGGCAAGGGCAGGACTTAAAGTGATCTGTTTCTGCTCCCAAATCCTGTGCTTTATTTACCATGCAGTGTGGCCCCCCGACTTGTCTTAGTGAGTAGTGCGACTGGTTTACCACTCCTTTTTGGACACAGCAGTCTGAGCCTTCAGATCTCCTTGCCCCGTCTTGGCCCGTTCCTGTCATGTAGATAACAGAGGTTCTGCCTCAACAGTGGGAGTGTTCCAGCTCCAATGGGCACCGGATCTATTCCAGAGTGCCCTAGGGACAGAGAGGTTAACCAGTAGATGAGCCTGGGAGGACCTGATATTTTCCAGTTAGATTGATGGGGCTGCTAAAGGAAATTTAATTCCTGCCTACTAGCAGGATGTTTCAGTTCCCCTAGTCGATAACCATAAATACAGGAAGGATGGGATGTGCCCTGAAGGGGCCACGGTTGTTGGGAAGCAAAGCTATGCTGCCAGCAGAGGTGGGCAGCAGCGGTGCCTCTCCAATGAAGGCATCACCTAGGACGAATGGAGGTGACAGAGCCACCGCTAAGATTTGTGTCTACTCCTAACGGTGGTCCTCACCAAAGAGGCAAGAGGGAGCTGAGCTCTTGACGAAGCTCTGCCATGTTCCCATGGGCCAGCGCCTTCTAGAAGAGGTAGCTTTTCCCTAATTTTCTCTAAGACTGAGAATTGGTTCATGCTGGTCCTGAGTAAAGGTAAGTGGGGATGGGCTAAGGACTGGGCTGAGATGTGGGTAATCCCGTATGAGACAGCGAAAGAGTCTCATAGGACCTTTGAAATTAGGTGGCACTGAGGGAAGATAAAATGTTGTCAAGTGCTCATTAAAAAACATGGAACATGCATTCATTCACTCATTCAGCACTTGAGAGCTTTAACAATATTAATAAAATTTAATTTTTGGAGCAGTGTTAGGTTTTCAAAAAATTAAGCAGAGCCTGGCCAGGCGTGGCTCAGCGGTTGAGCATCCACCTTATGATCCAGGAGATCGTGGTTTGATTCCCAGTCAGGGCACATGCCCAGGTTGCGGGCTGGATCCCTAGTTGGGGGAGTGCAGGAGGCAGCTGATCAATGACTCTCATCATTGATGTTTCTATCTCTTCCTTTCCCTCTCCTTTCCTCTCCCTGAAATCAATAAAGGTAAATTTAAAAAAAAACTGGAAAAAAAACACACAACTGAGCAGAAATGCAGAGAGCTCTCAGACCCTGTCTCCCTCCCCAACCTCTCCTCCCCTCCAGTTTCTACTAGCAACCTCTTTCTTTGATGTGGTACACTTGTTACAATTGATGAACAAATACTGATATGTTATTATTAACTGAAGTCCATAGTTTACATTAGGATTCACAGTTGGTGCTGTGCATTCTATAGATCTCTACGAAATGTATAATGACCGTTACAGTGTCATGCAGGATAGTTTCGTTGCCCCAGATGTCCCACGCTCCACCTATTCACCCCTCTCTGCAATCACTGACTGCAGATATTTTACTGTCTCCATAGTTTTGCCTCTTCCTGTAAGTTGAAATCATGAGGTATGTAGCCTTTTCAGACTGGCTTCTTTCACTTAGCGGTATGCATTTAAGTTCCCTTCCTGACTTTTGTTGCTTTAACAGCTTATTTGTTTTTAGTACTGTATAAGATTCCACTGTGTGGGTATCACTTGAAGTTTTTTATTTGCAGAATACTATGCTAAATGCCTAAGAATACACAATAAACATTACCCAAAATGCTATGCCCAGATTAATGCATCACCTCCACTAATTCTTATAAAGTTCCTGTGAGGTATGTATTAGTTTCCTGATTTTACATGGGAAACAGGTTCGGCTAAATTAGTTAACTTGCCCAAAGACAGCCAGTGCTGGAGCCTACATTTGAAATCATCACATCTTACTAGTTTTAATGTAGATATGAATATGCATTGCCCCTGGGGAGGTAACAGTTTAGTGGGAAACAAAAGCAGAAGGATTTGCCTTGAGACCCTCAATTCTCCACTGGATATCAGTTTACTTAAGGAACATGCTCTTCTCCTGCCTACTGTCTCTTGCTTTCTCATAAACATCCTCTAACATTTGTGCCAAATATGCCAAGCAATTCAGATCTTGCCCCCAGCTTGCATTCCCTTTCAGAAAAATAAAATCCTGATAGTTAAGTAAATGAGGACCTCTGGCCACATGATACTCTGGTTCCAAAGCCCAGTCTTTACTCATGCATCAGAGTCCATCTCATCTAGAGAAGACACAGAGATAACTGGCAAACCAGATCCCATGTTCTGCAATCTTCCATGCTTGGCATTTTCTTTGACATCTTGGCCAGTTGGTCTGCTGTTGGGAACCTGAGGATGCCCAATAAGAAGTGTTGGTAAGACATATGGACTGGGGTTCAAGGTAAGACTAATAGAACAATATATTCCTTCCTGACCAAAAGGCTACATGAGCTCACATGCTACAAGGGCCTACTGATGTTGACTACCCAGCCCAGCTCATGCCTGCTTACCTGTAAATATTCCAATACTTTAAAGATAACGTTAAGCTGAAAAATCATCACTTGGAAAGGATTAAAATGGCAGCAGGTTGAGTGGAAGCTACACTGACACTCTCCAAACTGGAATTACAACTAAAATATAGAAAAACCATCCTGAATAATCAACTGCAACTGAAGAAAAGCAGGAGAGAACCCTCATAACCAAGGAGGAAAAGGGGAGACCACATAGAGACGTGTAGGAAGTGTGGAGGCGCGAGAGGGCTGGCTGGGCCCCCACAGGCAGCAGCTGAAGGTCCCAAGGGATATCTCAGCTGTGGGGGGGTTTCACTGAGGACTCTGGAGCCTAAACCCCAGGCTGGGCTTCCCAGCCAAGAGAACTATAACTGAGAAAGGTGCCCACATAACAACTGGCTGTGAAAAGCAGCTGAGTTTCTGTCTGCCAGGGAGAGGTGGTTAGAACTGCAGGCACCCTCTTAAAGGGCCAACACACAAAGTGTCCTGTGCAGCCACTCACCTTGGGCTCCAGCAGAGGGAGGGCAGAGTAGACTAAAGCTGTGTGAGGAGAGCCTAGGGTTGTGGGCTGTGGAGATAGAGCTCAGAGGGCACCCATCTGGATTCTTGTGAAGAGTCATTCCCCCATACTGCAGAGGCAGACATTTACATTCCAAGCAACTTTTGCCTGGAGGGGAAGCAGTTGCCCCACTCTGCTGGAAAACCTCTCACCCTACCTTGTGGAGTTTTTATAGCCTGAGGCTCATTAAGAGAACCAGATTAATCAGCCCGTACGCAGAGGCTGGTTTCAGAGTGCTTTGAGTCTTTGCCTGGTCTGCTTCTGGACCTGGGCCTTGGAAAAGAAGACTTTTGTGTGCAATCCAAATGCATTAGCCCCAGAAGGGACCTCAAGCTGTGAGTTGTTGATAGCTCCAAACAGGGTACTCAAAGACAGTCACAAACAGCGTCTGACATTGGCCTGCACTAGTGACCATCCAAAAAGACTGAGAGCCCTAGCAGGCTTACCTAATACATAAAAACAAACCCAAACAGGCAACCAAAATTGGGAGACAAATAAATAAGCCCCAAGTGAAAGAACAAGAGAAGTCTTCAGAAAAAGAGCTAAATTAAATGGAGATAAGCAGTCTATTAGATATGGAGTTAAGAATACTGATTGTAAGGAAGCTCAACAGCATGAAAAATATATGGAAACTATGAAGGAAATTAAGAATGACATAGCAGAAATAAAGAATACATTGGAAGGAATAAGCAGCAGATTAGAGGAAGCTGAGGATCAGAACAGCAAATTAGAAGACAGGGTAGAAAAAAATCACTCAATCAGAGATCCAAAAAGAAAAAACAATTACAAAACAGGAGAATAGTTTAAGGGAGCTGTGGGACAACATGAAAAGGAACAATATTCACATCATAAGAGTGCCAGAAGAGGTGAAAAGTAAGCAAGGGTTAGAGAATCTGTTTGAAGAAATAATGGCAGAAAACGTCCCTAGCCTGATGAAGGAAAAAGTCACACAAGTTCAGGAGGCACAGAGAGTCCCAAACAAGATGGACCCAAAGAGGCCTACACCTCGGCACATCATAATTAAAATGCCAAAAATTCAAGACAAAGAGAGAATCTTAAAGGCAGCAAGAGAAAAGCAATCTGTTACCTACAAAGGAGCTCCCATGAGGCTGTTATCTGACTTCTCATCAGAAACTCTACAGGCCAGAAGGGAATGGCATGAAGTATTCAAGGTAATGCAAAACAAGGATCTGAAACCAAGACTACTCTATCCAGCAAGGCATCATTTAAAATAGATGGTGAAATAAAGAGCTTCCCATACAAAAAAAGGCTAAAGGAGTTTATCACCACCAAACCAGCACTGCAGGAAATGTTAAAGGGACTGCTGTAATAATAAGAAGACATAGAGAGAGAAACATAGACATAAAGAATTAAAATGGCAATAAATAAGGACCTATCAATAATAACCCTTAAGGACTTTAAGGGAGGGATCAACAGCAATACAGTCATAGTTGTGGACTTTAACACTCCACTGACTTCACTGGATAGATCTTCCAGACAAAAAGTCCACACAGAAATAGTGACTAAATGACACACTAGATCAGATGGATTTAACTGACATTTACAGAACATTTCACCCCAAAGCTGCAGAACATACATTCCTCTCAAGTGCCCATGGGTCATTCTCAAAGATAAAACACATATTAGGACACAAAACCAATCTCTACAAGCTCAAGAAGATTGAAATCATGTCAAGCTTCTTAGATCACAAGGGCATGAAATTAGAAATCAAATACAGTATAAACACTCAAAAACATTCAGACACATGGAGGCATGTTATTAAACAATGAATGGGTTACCAATAAGATCAAGAGAGAAATCAAAAGTTTCCTGGAAGCAAATGAAAATGAACACCCAACAACCCAAATCTATGGGACACTGCGAAAGCAGTTCTAAGAGGGAAGTTCAGAGCAATGCAGGCCTCGCTCAAAAAGCAAGAACATTTTTTAGTAAACTATCTAATCCTACAACTTAAAGAATTAGAAAGCTCCCCTGTGAAGCCGTCCAGACCAGGGCTTTTGTTTGCCAGGAGTTTTTTTATTGCTGCTTCAATTTCATCAGTTGTTGTTGGCCTATTCAGATTTTCTGATTCTTCCTGACTCAGTTTTACATCTCATTCATATGTGGAAACTAATAAACAACATAAACCAAGGAACAAAATAGATCCAGAGACACAGAAGCATGGAACAGACTGAGGGACCTCAGAGGGGAGAGATTAATCAGAGAACTTATATGCCTATATGCATGACCCATGGACACAGGCAATAGTGTGGGGAAGGCCTGGGAGCAGGGGGGTGGATGCAAGGTGGAGGGGATCCATGGGGAGAAAAGGGGGGACATCTGTAATACTTTCAACAATAAAGATAAACTAAAAAAAAATCAAGAAAACGGAGGTGGGTGGTACACAAGGGGTAAGGGAGTCTCCATCGTCTAAAACTCCTGTACGTACTTCTTTGGGGGCACGCGTTGCACAATTTCCTGGTTTGCACCTTCAAACTCTGCTTGGATTTGAAGACAGGGAATATCTCTGGCATGTAGTTTGCGTCTCTCTCTGTTTTTGTAGGTAAACTCGCTCAACCCAGTTTTGGAAATACGGCCTTCGGTGACTCATTTTTGTCTGATTGGTACATAATGATCCTCATCAGTAGCTTATTGCTATGCAATCAAAACGACTCAAGGTTTCAATGCTGCACTAATATTAACTTCAGCCATTTACTATTTTAATGAAGGAGTGTTGACATAAACATTTGCATACTTATTTGTCAATACAAACAGATTTGATGTCAAGTAATAAGGTCATTAAAAGTAATCGCATATTTACAGTTTTAATCCCTTTTCCCCTCACCCGTTGCTTCAGTTCCTCTCCTCTCTACCACTGTACGAAATACAGTGGTGCTCAGCTTTCGAATGTGACCTGTTCCAGAAAACCATTCGGGTTCTGAAACCTTCGGAAACCGAGGGATTCATAGCGGACAGCGGGGCCTCAGGATCTTGCCCTCAGCGGAGGCCGTGGGGCATGTTCGACTTCTGAGGCGTGTTCGAAAACCGAGGCATTTCCTTCCAGGTTTACTGCCTTCGTAAACCCAAATGTTTGTCAACGGAGACGTTCGAAAACCAAGGCACCACTAAAAATTGACAAGATAGCATCAGAGCCACAGTAGCAGGGCCACTGTGGGCTTTTCCATTATAGAATCTGTCACCAGCTTTTAAGAATTTGCAGGCAGTTGCCAAGGTCACTTTCTCTAGTCAGATTCTTGCAAAAGGCTTGGAGGTCACTGAGCTGAGCTGTGATTTGTTTGGGGCGTTTGATGCCTTCAGTAAGTCCCTCTGCCTGTAGTCACCCCGGGGAAGAGCTATTGAGATCTACTCTTTCTGCATTGGCCACAGGCCTGTTGGGAGAGTCAGTCAAGGTACCCCGTCCTTCCCTCACCAATGATGGGCTTGTAATCCTGGGCCAACAGTATTCTTTTGTTTTGGGGTTTCTGCCTTAGCACAGCAGACTGAACACGGTTAGAGCTGATGCATTCCGAGGTAACTGCCTGCTAGAGGCTGTCTCCAGGTCTTGGTCCCTACAAACAAAGGACCGTTCTGGGTCTTTGATTCTGGGAGTGGCTGCTGTCAGCAGACTAATTTAGTGGTTCTTAACTAGGGATGATTCCTACCCTCCAGGGGAGCTTTGGCAAAACCTGAAGACATTTTGGTACTTATAACTAGGAGAGGGATGCTCTAACTAATCTATAATTCATGGGACAGCCCTACAACAAAGAATTAGCTGGCCTCAAAGGCCCACATTGGTAAGGCCGAGAAATACTGTGCTAACTCACTGCCTATCTCCAATCCCCTATCGCTTGCTTGCTTCCCTATAGACAGTGAGAATATTCACTTTCCCAATCTTTCTTATAGATAAGAATTAGGGATCCAAGTCACAGAATTTTGGCCAGTGACACTTAAGCTAAATCTATGTTCCTAATAAAAGGGACAGGCTCAGCTGGCACTCTCCCTCCCTCTTCCTCTGCCTTTGGGTAGGTGAAGCTTGGTGTGCTGGCAGCCGTTTTGTGACTATGAGGGAAAAGTGAAGAGAATCACGGGTATCTAGTCTTTACATTGTCTAGCCTTTGAACCAACTCCAAAGGCTATCAGACTTCTTGCTGCTGAAGAAAGACTGAAATCCTCCTTTGGTTAAGCCACTGACAGTCAAGGATTCATTTACATTTAGTTGGGCGGTCCTGGGTCCTGTGGTTTTCTTCCCCTGTGTATTGTTTCTCAGCTTCTGTTAGCGAGAGTCTGTTTGTGTATCTTTGTAAGAAAAGAGCACCCCTGGTGCAGCGCAGGAGAAGGGAGCCCGTGTGGATCCTGAATTGCAGTCGGACTGAGCCTTCTGTCTCTGGTTGTCCTTGTGCTGACATCCTGGCAGGTTCCTTCCCTGTGCTTTGTGCTAAGGTTTATGATGAAACTGCCTTCTTTCTTTTAACTGTCAGGGAAGTTCTTCACTCGAGAAGCAGCTGCACCTGCGTCCCAGCAGGCCTTTCAGCAGGAAGGGAGGCCCGCCTGTGGGGACTGAAAGGCTCGCCCTCCTCCAGCCGCCGTCCCCCTTCTCTCCCAGCACTGCTGGACAAGGGCTGCCCGGGATCATTCTCGGACCACGACTCAATCCCTGGTGCATCCCAATTTTGATACCGATTTGAGTGAGGAGATCAGTGTCAGAAGCAGGTCCCAAAGCACTTTCTGGTTAAGGCGCGAATGGCAGCTGCCCCTCTCTCGCCCGGCAGGGGAGGCTCAGCATCCCACAGTGGAGGAGTCCTCCTTGCGTCCCCTCCCGCAGCCGCCCGGAGCAGGGCCACTCTGCCTGGGCTCCCCCACGGCCTGTCAACTGCAGGCCCAGGGGCGGATCCTTCATTGGCACCTTTTCTCTGATTAGTCACTGGGGGCACCTGGGTCTTAACTGCTTCATTCCTGAGCTTTACCTGGATCGGGGTGACAAAGTTTAGTACTTCTTTGGAACTGAAACATTTTTTGGAGGCAGTTATATGTGTAGAGATTAGGATACAGGTTCTGGGGTTGGCCTGAGTGCAAATGGGGCTTTACCCCTAATGGCAATGTGAGTAAGGACAACATCAGCAGGGCTGTGATATTATTGAGGACTGAACCTGTGCAACATTGTTCTAAGTGCTTAACAAATATCACTCAGTAGCTGTTTGATTTTCATCAAGTTATTAAATGTCTTTGAGCTTCAGGCTCCACAGACAAAAGGAGAGTAATAAGGGACCCAGTTCACACTATTACAAAGATTAACAGAAATGACACCGCAGAGCGCCTGATGCCTGGGGAGCAGTCCTTTAAGGTTAGCTCCCAACATTGGAGGTCCCAGGTCTTGACCAGTGGAAAGCTACCCCAAATTCATATTTAAAAGATACATTTTAAAGCAAATGCATTTAAAAAAATTAAATCCCAGTGACCTCATACTGTTCATTTTGACTCGGACTTTTCACGAAGAGATCATCATGAGCAGCACACTACCCGCCCGCCAGCCCAGCACGATGTGAAGCCGAGACCGACCTGAGTGCAGCCGAGGCTCCTGGCTTCCTTTTTCCTCAGAAGCCTGTAAAGCTTGTCTTTGAGGCTGGATTTGATAGGACTGATCTGAGTGTTGGAAGGCTCGTGACTCAGTATTCTCTTCCTTTGCTTGCTAGAGCAAGCTTAAAATTAATAATTTAAAAACTATTTGTCAAAGCCCCCATTCTAATAGTCTGCAGTAGTAAAGTTGGAGGGAAAGTGGCCTATCGAGCTGTGATGAGATAACGTTAGTGGAGGTGATTGGTTACAATAAAGGATATGGCTACTGAGTGCCCAGTACCTTGCATGAAATCACACATCCTTGTGAGAAAGACATCACCCCGCTGTACTAAAGACTACATGACTTGTCCAAGGACCCAGCTAGGAATCGGCGGAGCTGGCATTTGAACCAGAGCCATCTCCAAGCCTAGTTCTTAGAACCACGGTGCTACAGGGGGTGCCACAGAGCAGGCAGAGCGTCCTGTCGCTCTCTGGGCAACCCCACCGCACAGGGTAGAAACTGCCCCGCTAGTCCGAGCGGATGAGGCTCTGTGGCCTTCTGGAACCTCAGGGCTGACTTCCTTTGAGCAGGAACTGAGCCCTGAGAAACTCCACCCAAGGATTCTTCAAGGCAGAAAAGGAAGGTTTGCCTCACAAATCCGAGTGATTCTTTTCGGATACTGGAGCATTAACTTGGGAAAACTCTGTCTTCTTTTCCTGCAGCCTCGTCTGATGGACTGTGTAGAAAGCCCCCAGGGTCCTCCCTGTACGGCTGATCTCCATGAGAAAGAGAACTGGCGTGAAATGTATCCCAGTGACCTCATGCATCCTGCTGATATGTATCTGGATCCAGGAGAACAGCCATCTATGTGGGACAGGTCACAGCTGCTGGGCTCTGCGGTGTGTGCTCTGCAGGATCCGTGTGATTTGTAAACAAGCTGTCACCTCGGTTCCGGCCACGCTCACCGATGTGGGCGCTCAGAGCTGACCTGTGAACTCTCACTTCATTAACCATACCTTTCTAGGTGCTGTTTATTATTCCTTGAGATAAATGAAAGTCTTCTCTTTCTTGCCAAAGCTCTTACAGAGAAACCTGGCTCTTTTTTTTTTTTTTTTGTAATTGTCCTTTTTCAGACTCAAATATAAAATTAGAGGTAACTCATAAAGAAATTTAAGATCAAGCCCATCTTAGTCAATGCACCTTAGACTGTTAATGAAGCAGATGGCTGTTAATGACGGTCTCACTAATGGGCATTCAAATAGGAAGGGTGTGCTTTTAGCCAGCAGTGACAGGGAGGGGCCTGCTTGTCATCAGAGACCAGGGCAGAGTCCTGGAAAGTCAGAGTCCATCAGATCTGAGGGCTACCCCAGGTCTCTCCTTCTTTCGCCCTCCCTGCTGTGAGAAGCAGCCACCTTCACCGAGCAGGGCGACCACATGTGGGTGCACAGCTGTGCACTGCACAAGCTCCCGTGTCTACAGGGCTGATGAACAGCGCCCAGACCACATGTGAGACAAATGGTCCCAGTGAATTTGTCCTCCAGGAAAAGTCTTACCTAAGGGTTTTAATGAGAAGTAAAGTAATTCAGGTTGCTTAAGCTATTGAAGATAAGTCAAAAGACTACCTAGCCCTTTGTTTTTCCACTGATAGTAAATCCATGGTCGAGAGGCGACCGTTCTCACCACTAAGGCCCTAATGTTCTCTCCCAATGAGCCTGGGGTGACCTTGAAGTCCTTCTCAGAGCAGTACCCGCCCCAAAGAGTTCAAGATGGCAGGAGATGGAAACTGCTCTGCTTACATCTACAGCCCAAATTCCAGCCCCCTCAAATCTTTTGCAAATAGCATTCATAATTTAATTCAGAAAATCTTTGTTAAGTTTCTGCTCTCATAATACAGAGCGCATGAGCAGACCAGGTTACTTCCTACAGCACTGAGAGTTTAGTGAGGGACCTGGACACTGAGCAACGTGTAAGGAAGTTACCTTTGAAATAAGGTCTGATATTGGAAGAAGGGTCAGTGAGGCCAAGGATGGGGTGGAAGGGCTAAGGGGTGGGGGGTTGGAAAAACAATTATAGTAAGAGCAAAGGTGGAGGAATCCACAGGAAGTGAGTGTGGCCAGATCACCTGCAGCAGGAATTGCACAGGGCTAATTCTTACAAGGCCAGGAAAAAAAGGTGAAGCAGGATTTCCCCCATTGTCACTCCCTGCTGAGATCCTATCCATCCTCCAAGGCCCAGCTAAAATGTCCCTTACTCTCTTTCCTCTTTTCCCTGCTGCATCAGAACAAACCTGCTCTAACACCATAGACTTTTTCATGCTCAAATAGACTTCATTTCTAAAGTCATTAACTAGAGAAAAATTATATAGCTTAAAAATTTGTCAATAAATATGAATTTAAGTCATTAGGATCTGGTCTCTTGCAAGCCCCGAAGTAAATATTAAGTTCTTTTGTTTCTCTTGCCTGGGCATCTGTTTCCTGAGGGCACTGGAGAGCAAGATCTAGTTGAAACAAGAAAGGCTCAAAGGTGGTATTTCTCCCCCTTTTCTTTTTTCTTGCCAAGCTTCTGAATCCCACTGCTTTTGGTTTGCTGAGTAAGGTAAGCTACCTGAGGGCACAGAGCTGCTCTGGGAGAGGAAAGATTCTCAGAGGCTCTCTGGAGGAAGGATGTTGCAGTGCAGAGATAGGCCGGAACGGGCAAATAGGGCTGTTTTAAATGCTTCAACAGATAATCCTCTCTTTTGCCTCATTAGGGAAGCTTATATAAAAATCTCACTCGTAAGCAATATTTCAGGCATCGGGTTGGGTACTGTGTGAACTTTCGATGCTTGAGGACAGTTCGCAGCCTTAGGGTGCGTGCAGAGCACAGGGCACATGACACTTCCTCGTCTGGGTTACGTTCCTTGGAAAAGTGCACCGTGTCCGTGCAGAGATGTGTGGGGCGGGGGATCTCATCCATGCACGTAGCCACACACACTGCACTAGGAAAGCTAAACACGAAAGCAAACCAGCTGATCACCTTGGGTCATGAACACAAATTGATGAAGAGAAATGCTTTCCTTCTGAACTTTGGCCAAAGTGGTGGCCCAGGGCAGTTACACCGAAGTCTACCAGGTCGAATAATTTGACCTGCCCCTTATGCTAGATCACATCTTTTCTCTACAGTGCGTGCTCCCCTGTCTTCCAAGATTGCTCTCTGTGACCTCGGAATACTGGTAATTACTTGTTATGCCTGAATCAACGAGACTGTGAAAGCAGCAGTTCTGGGTCTGTTTCATTTACTAATGAATCCTTGTTCATCGCTCACTAATTGCTTTACTCATTCTAGAAACGTTTCACCAGCTGCTGTAAGAAATTACCGCAAACTTAGAGACTTAAAACAACACAAATTTATACACAGTTTTGGAGGTCAGAAGTCCAAAGTCAGTCTCACTGGTGTGGACCCCGAGAAGAAAGATTCATTTGATGTGAACATCCAAGGAATTTATCTGCTGAGATGGACTTCCCATGGTCCACCTAGAGCCCAAATTTCACAAATAACAGGAGCCTTGTGGGGTTCTGCTGCCAGGGGCTCCTCACGTGCCCTGCAGACCAGGAAGGACTCGAGATGGGCCAGCTCTCTCGCCGGGGCTGCAGCTTCTTTTTGCTCAAACAAATGCTGTTTATTCTTTATCAGGATCTAGAATTAATTTTGGTTTGCACTGTGCTTAACTCAAGGTGATGGCAGGGCTGCATTCCTGTGGACACTCAGAGAAGATCTGTTTCCTTGCTTCTCCCAGCTTCTAGAGGCTCCCACTTTCTTTGGCTCATGGGTTGGCTTCATTCTCTCCCCCTGCAGAGTTCTCTCCCCCTGCAGAAAGGGCAGTGGCTTGCGGACCCTGATTTGCATGCTTCCAACACTGTGAACCACGAGGCAAGGCCAGCTCTCCTTCAGTTCCACACTGAGGCGAGATGAAAGGTTCATTCTCAGTCACATGCTCATTCCGGGACCACACGCCGCGACCAGGGGAATGGGTCATGACGATTGGCTGGGCTGGAGTCAGGTACCCCTTCTTCTTGCTGGAGACCGACAGCCCTGGCAGCCCTTTCAAGTTCCTGACTTTAGTGCTGGTGAGTAGTTTCCAAAGGAAGTGCAGGTCAGACGAAAGCTAACGTGCCTGCCTGATGCCTTCCCTCCTCACCTGGATTTCTGCCAGCCAGCCTCAGCCTATTTTCTTACTGCTTCATGTTAGGTCATTCTTTACCTAACAGCCAGTGTGACTTTTCTAAAGCACGCTAAGATCATGCCACTGCTGTGCTTAAACTCTCTGTGACAGGCTGGATAATGCCCTGCATGTTTGTCCCCTTAGTAAACCTCCAACCTGTGGATGTGTCACCATACCTGGTAAGGAGTTTGCTAATGTAATTAAGCGACAGATCTTGAGATGGGGAGATTATCCTGGAATATTTGAGTGGGACCAATGCAATCCCAGGGTCCTCATGGAGGGAGGCAGAGGGTCAGATAGACAGGGAGGCCGTGCAGTAACAGAGGCATTGCTGCGGTGAGGTCATGAGGAAGCAAGGAACAGATACCTCCTCCGAGCCTCCTGAAGCAGCCGGCCCCTGTAAGGCTCATTGCCGATTTTGACCTTATTATTTGTAAGATAATAAATTTGTGTTATTTTAAACCATGAAGTTTCTGGTAATTTGTTATATTAGAGATAGGAAGCTAATATAACTCTAACAGCTGTTTATTGCACTTAGAATGAACTACAAATTTTAAATTCCTTACCATTGCCGACCAGGCTTACGTTGCTGGCACTTTACTTCCTCTCGGCCCACGTAGCTCCACTCTCCCAGTTCCTGTCCTCTCCTTCTGTACTGATTGAAACGGTAGCCAGGGGCCAAATGTGGCTACCGAGCATTTGAAATATGGCCAGTGCAGCTGAGGAGCTGAACTTTAAAATAAAATTAAATTTTGATTAATTTACATTTTAATTTAAAAACTGAAGCAGTATGCAATATTACTTCCTTGAAGCACAACTTTATTAGTTTGGTAGGATTAGATTTTACTTTGCATATTGAAATTTTAGCATCCAATTTAAGATGTATTTTAAGTATAAAATGCATACTAGATTTTGAAGACTAAGTATGAAAAATGTGACATTCTCATTAATAATTTTAGTATTGATTGCATGTTGATGTGAAATGATAACATACTGGATGTGTTAGGCCAAATGATGTTGAAATTGATTTAATCTGTTTCTTTTGCTTTATTTGGATGTGGCAACTGAAAAAAATTTTTTTATTCAAAAATACTTATTTTTAAAAATATTTTTTATTTTTCAATTACAGTTGACATTCAATATTATTTTATATTAGCTACAGGTATACAGCATAGAGGTTAGACATATATATATATTTTATGAAGTGACCCCCCATTGGTCTAGTGCCCACCTAGCACCATACTTAGTTATTACATATTACTCACTATATTCCCTATGCTGTACTTTACATCTCCATGACTATGTGATAACTTTACCAATTTGTACTTTTTAAAAAATATGCCTTTATTAATTTTAGAGAGATGAAGGGAGAGAGAGAGAGAGAGAGAGATAGAAACATCAATGATGAGAGTCATTGATCGGCTGCCTCCTGCACATCCCCCACTGGGGATCGAGCCACAACCCAAGCATGTGCCCTGACCAGGAATCGAACCGAGATCTCCCGGATCCCAGGCCCATGCTCAATCGCTGAGCCATGCCGGTCGGACACCAATTTGTGCTTCTTAGCTCCTTCACCTTTTTCATCCAGGCCCCCAAACTCCTCCCATAGGCAGCCATCAGCTTGTTCACTGTATCTATTAGCGTGTTTCTGTTCAGCTCACTCATTTATTTTGCTGTTTAGGCTCCTCATGTAAGTGAATCATGTGGTGTTTGTCTTTCTCTGTCTGACTTATTTCACTCAGCACAATACCCTCCAAGTCCATCCACGCTGGATGGAAATAAAAAATATTCCATTCTTTTCTAAGGCTGGGTAATATTCCATTGTGTGACATTGTCTTTGTACAATCGTCTATTGATGGGCACTTAGGTTGCCTCCATAGCTTGGCTATTGAAAATAATTCTACAATGAACGTAGGGGTGCATATATCATTTCTAATTAGTTTTTTTGTTTCCTTCAGATAAAACCAAGAAGTGGAATCGCTGGGTCATAAGGCAGTTCCATTTTTAATTTTTTGAGGGAACTGCATACTGTTTTCTGCAGTGGCTGAGCCAATCTTCATACACAACAGTCGTCTCCACACCCTCGCCAACACTTGTTTGTGGATTTGTTGATGTAGCCATTCTGAAAGGTGTGAGGTGACATCTCATTATGGTTTTAACTTGCATTTCTCTGATGATTAGTGACCTTGAGCACATTTTCATATATCTATTGGCCATTTGTGTGTCCTTTTTGGAGAAATGTCTATTCAGGTCCTTTATCCATTTTTTAATTGGATTGTTTTGTGTATGTGTGTAAGTTGTATGAGTTCTTTAGAAACTTTGGGTAGTAACCCCCTTATAAAATGTATCATTGGCTAGCCCTGGCACAATGGTTAGAGCATTGGCCCTGGCAATTAAGGGTCATGGGTTCGATTCCTGGTCAAGGGCACATGCCTGAGTTGCAGGTTCAATACCTGTCCCCCAGTCAGGGCATGTGTGGGAGGGTACCAATCGATGTGTCTCTCTCACTTCGATGTTTTTCTCTCTCTCCACCCTTGCTTTCACTCTCTCTGAAAATCAATGGAAAAAATATCCTTGGGTGGAGATTAACAACAATGACAACAAATTGTGTCATTGGCAAAAGTCTTCTCCCAATTGGTAGGTTGTCTTGTTTTGTTGATTGATTGATTTATCTTTATTGATTTCAGAAAGAGGAATGGAGAGGGAGAGAGAGAGATAGAAACATCAATGATGAGAGCTGTCATTGATCTGCCGCCTCCCGTATGCCCCTAACTGGGGATCGAGCCCGCAACCCGGGCATGTGCCCCAACTGGGAATTGAACCTTCACCTCCTGGATCCTAGGTGGATGCTCAACTGTTGTGCCACGCCCAGCAGGGCAGTTGATGGTTTTTTTTGCTGTGCAAAAACTTTTTAGTTTGATATAATCCCATTAGTTTATATTTTCTTTTATTTACTTTGATATCATATATATACACACATATGTGTATAAATATGTGTGTGTGTGTGTGTGTGTGTGTGTATATATAATATTACTATGAGCAATGTCAAAGTATACTGCCTATGTCATCTTCTAGGAGTTTTATGATTTTAAGACTTATTTAAGTCTTTAATCTATTTTGATATTATTCTTGTATATGGTGTATAAAGGGGGTCTAGTTTCTTTTTTTTTTTTTTTGCAAGTCTCTTTCCAGCACCATTTGTTGAACAGACTATCTTTACCCCATTATATATTCTTGCCTTTTTTTCTCATAAATAAATTCATGATATAGGCATGGGTTTATTTCTGCGCTCTCTGTTTCATTCTGTTCATCTATGTGCCTGTTTTTACGCCAGTATCCATGCTCTCTGATTCCTATGGCCTTGTAGTGTAGTTTGATATCAGGTAGTGCGATACCTTCAACTTCGTTCTTCTTTCTAAGATTGCTGCGGCTAATCCAGGTCTTTCGTAGTTCTATATAAAATTCAGAGTTTTGGGGTTTTTTTAGGTCTGTGAAAAATGCCATTGGTATTTTGATAGGTATTGCAGTGAATCTATAGATTACTTTGTGTAGGATGGACATTTTAATGATGTTAATTCTTCCTATTCATGAACATTATATATGCTTCCATTTATTTGTATCTTCTCTCTTCTCTGATTTCTTTCTTCAATGTCTTATAATTTTCTGAGTATAAGTCTTTTCCTCTTTGGATAAATTTATTCCTAGGTATTTCATTTTTTTTAGATGCAATTGTAAATGAGATTGTTTTCTTAATTTTTTTTTCTGATAGTTCATTATTTGTGTAGAAAAATGCAATCAATTTCAGAATATTAATTTTGTATCCTGCTACTTTAATAAATTACTTTAATGAGTTCTAATAGTTGTTTTTCTTTTTCATGGATAATTTAGGGTTCTCCCTATATAGTATCATGTCATCTGGAAATAACGACAGTTTTACATCTTTTTTTCCAATTTGGATGCCTTTTATTTCTTTTTCTTGTCTGATTACTATGGCTAGGACTTCCAGTACCATGCTGAATAAAAGTGGTGAAAGTGGACATCCTTGTCTTGTTCCATATTTAAGGAAAATGCTTTTAGCATTTTTCCATTGAGTAAGATGTTAGCTATAGGTTTGTCATATCTGGCCTTTATTATGTTGGGATATATTCCCTCTATTCCCACTTTGCTGAGGGTTTTTATCATAAATGAATGCTAGATTTTGTCAAATTGTTTTTCTTCACTTATTGATATAATCACATGATTTTTATTCTTCATTAATTGATTTTGGATATCAAACCAACCCTGCATCCCAGGAATAAATTCCACTTGATTATGGTGTATGATCTTTTTAATGTACTGCTAAATTTGGTTTGCTAATATTTTGTTGAGGATTTTTGCATCTATGTTCATCGGTGGTATTGGCATATGATTTTCTTTTTTGGCAGTATTCTTTTCTGGTTTTGGAATCAGGGTAATGCTGGCCTTGTAAAATGGAGTTGGGAGCCTTCCTTCCTCTTGAACTCTTTGGAATAGTTTGAGAAGGATAGTTTTTAATTCTTTGTTGAATATTTTTTAAATTCACCTGTGAAGCTATCTTTGTTGGGAGTTTTCTGACTGCTGATTTGATTTCTTTAGTAGTTATCAATCTGTTTAGATTTTCTGTTTCTTCTTGATTCAGTAGTGGAAGATTGTATGTTTTTAAGAACTTATCTGTTTATTTCACATTGTCCAATTTGTTGGCTATAATTGTTCATAGTATTTTCTTACAACCCTTTGTATTTCTATGGTGTAACTTGTCATTTCTTCTCTTTTATTTTTTATTTTATTTATTTGGGACCTCTCTCTTTTTTTCTTGATGACTCTGGTTAAATATCTATAAATTTTATTTCTCTTTTCAAAGAACCAGCTCTTGGTTTCATTGATCTTTCATACTGTTTTTATAGTCTTGATTTCATTTATTTCTATTCTAATCTTTATTATTCCTTCCTTCTACTCTATTTGGACTTTATTGTGTTTTCTAGTTCTTTAGGTGTAAAGTTACATTGTTCATTTGAGTTTTTTCTTGTTTATTAAGGTAGGCCTGTATTGCTATGAATTTCCTTCTTAGAAATGCTTTTGCTGTGTCACATAGATTTAGAGTCATTGTGTTTCCAATTTCATTTGCCTCCGGGTTTCTTTTGATTTCTTTCTTTATCTCATTGTTAACCTTTCATTGTTTAGTTGCAAATTATTTAGCCTCCATGTGTTTTTAAAATTTTTTTAAATTTATCTTTATTGTTGAGAGTATTACAGACGTCTTCCATTTTTCACCTTCTTGCCCCCCTCTACTTGGCTCCCACACCACCCCAGGCCTTCATTAAAATTTTTTTTCATCTTGTAATTGACTTCTAGTTTCATACCATTGTGTCTGCAGAAGATTTTTTTTATTAGATTTAAATCTTCTTAAATTTATAGAGACTTATTTTGTGGCCTAACATGTGGTCTGTTCTGGAAAATGTTCCATGTGTTTCTGAAAAAAATAGTATATTCTGCTGCTTTGGGGTGAAATGCTATGAAAATATCAATTAAATTCATCTGGTCCAATGTGTCATTCAGTGTCACTGTTTTCTTATTGATTTCTGTTTGCATGATCTATCCATTGATGTCAATGAGTTATTAAAGTCCCTTATAATTACTAATGTTGATCTCTGCCTTTATATTTGTAAATATTTGCTTTATAAATTTATGTGCTCCTACATTGAGTGTATAAATGTTAACAAGGGTTGTATCACCTTGTAGAATTGATCATTTTATCATTATCTGTGTCCTTTTTCTCTTGTTACAACTTTTGTTTTAAAGTCTATTTTGCCTGATATAAGTATTGCTACCCCAGCTTTTGTTTTTCATTTCCATTTGCATGAAATACCTTTTTACTTCTTTTCACTTTCAGTCTTTTTATGTCTTTTGATCTGAAATGGATCTCTTATAGACAGCATACACATGGGTCTTGTTTTCTTATCCATTCCCCCACCCTTTGTGTTTGATTGGAGCATTTATTTATATTTAAAATGACTATTGAGAGGTATGTAGTTATTGTCCTTTTATTATTCATATTTATGTTCTTTTTTCCCTTCCTCTTCTTTTTTAAAAAATTTTTATTTATTTATTTATTTATTTATTTATTTATTTATTTATTTATTTATTTATTTTATCTTTATTGTTGAGAGTAATACAGGTGTCCAATTTTTTCCTCCCAATTGACTCCCTCCACTTCACTCCCTTCCCCTCCCCAGGCCTTCACCCCATTATTGACTATGTCCATGGGTTATGCATATATGCATATAACTTCTTTGGTTAGTCTCTTCCCACCCTCCAACCCCCTTCCCTCTTTCTTCTGAAATATGATCATCTGTTGCATGCGTCAATATCTCTGGATCTATTTAGTTCATCAGATTCTTTTGTTCATTAGCTTCTTCTTAAAGAAGACCCTTCAACTTTTCCTGTAGTGCTGGTCTGGTAGTGATGAACTCCTTTAGCTTTTTTTTTAATCTGTGAAGCTCTTTATCTCACCTTCAATTCTAAATGATAGCTTTGCTGGGTAGAGCAATCTTGGTTTTAATTCCATGTTTTTCTTCACTTTAAATATTTCTTGCCATTCCCTTCTGGCTGCAAGGTTTCTGTTGATAAATCAGCTGACAGTCGTATGGGTGCTACCTTGTAGGTAACTGTTTTTCTCTGGCTGCTTTCAAGATTCTCTCTTTGTCTTTAACCTTTGGCATTTTAATTATGATGTGTCTTGGTGTGGGCTTCTTTGGGTTCCTCTTGTTTGGGACCCTCTGTGCTTCCTAGACTTGAAAGTCTATTTCTTTCCCAGGTAGGGGAAGTTTTCTGTAATTATTTTTTCAAATAGGTTTTCAATTTCTTGCTCTCTTTCTTCCCCTTCTGGCACCCCAATAATACAAATGTTGGGCCTCTTGAAGTTGCCCCAGAGGCTCCTTATACTATTTTCATATATCTGGATTCTTTTTTGTTTTTGTTCTTCTGGTTGGGTGTTTTTTGTTTCCTCATGTTCCAAATTGCTGATTTGATTCTCAGCATCCTCTACTCTACTGTTGATTCTCTGTAAATTATTCTTCATTTCAGTTTGTGTAGCCTTCATTTCAAATTGGTACTTTATTATGTTATCAAATTTCTCAGTTATTTCCCTAATAGTATGCTTAAACATCCTTATAAACAAAATTCTGAACTCTGTATCTGTTAGCTTGCTTGGATCTATTTCATTTAGTTCCTCTTCTAGAGATTTCTTCTGTTCTTTCCTTCATGACATGTTTCTTTGCCTTCACATTTTGGCTGCTTTCAGGTGTTTGTTTCTATGTATAAGGTAGATCTGCTATGTCCCCTGGAATTTGTAGAGTGGCTTTGTGTAGTAGGTGTCCTGTAGGGTCCAGTGACTCAGCCTCCCCAGTCACCCGAGCTGGGCCTTCTAGGTGCTCCCCTGTGTGGGCTGTGTGCACTGTCCTGATGTAGTTGACCCTTGGTTGCTGTTGGCATCAGTCAGCTGTGAGGACCAGCTGCAACTACAGCCAAAGAGCTGCTGTGCTGGAGATACCGCTATGGAGCAGGATTTACTTCAGTGGGGCTTTGGTGTTCACCACAAGTGGGCCCCTTGAGTGTGTCACTAGTGGATCTGGTTGGGTTGTAATCTAGTATGGTCAAGCCTGACCACCAGGTGCACTGTCTCTGGGGCCTCCCAGGAGGTGCAAAGTCAGCCTCTGCCTGCCCCTTGCCCAGGGCCACCCAGCATGAGCTACACAGCAAACCATAGTTGGCTGTTACTTGTGCTGGGCTTGGAGGTGTCCAGGAGAGGCCAAGCTATGAGACAATGCAGGCTGCCACTAGTGCCAGGCCTGGGGCCCCTTATCAAGCCATATGGGGCACGTTGCTGCTTGTTTGAGAGATTTTAGGAAAGTCCTAAGCATAAGTCTTGAAAGGCCACTTGCATAGAAAAGACACTGAAAATGGCTTGGATGAGCTTGCAGGTAGGGAGGGGCAGAGCCTCTGGGAATAACAGGGCCGAGCCAAAGGTGTGAGTCAAATATGGAGCCTGGAGATTCAAATATGGCACCTGCCTGCTGTGTTGGGGGAAGGACTCACCTAAGGAGCAATGGCCTCTGCCAGCTCTTCTGCCTGGGAGAAAGCTGCCCCTCCACCTCTCGCCCCAATCTCAGGCAGGTTAGTTCTTCCCTGAATGTCCCAGGTTCCTTTCAAGCTGCTGCTGGGAACTGGTTACAGAGGAAGCGAGTCTGAGCGAGCATGGTTTGAGGCTACTGAAATCACCAAGGGCAGTGAGTGAGTTGGGTGGGTCAGGGTCTCAGAAACTCACCAGGGTGGGGTGAGTGGTTGTCACCAAGTGTAGATTGAGATTTGGGGCCACCTGCACTTGCAGGCTGTGTTGGGGGAGGGATCTAAACAGAGACAATGGCAGCTATCCATCCAGCCCTCTCCCTTAAGCTATACTGCTTTGCTTCCCCTCTTATGTTTATGGTTTCTTTCCAACTGCTGTCTCTGCGGGATCTTAGAGTGAGTGTCTGAGAGACAGTGCGTCTGTGGATGGGCCCTTTAAGAGGACACCTGAGCCCTAGCGGGTTTGGCTCAGTCGTTAGAGTGTTGGCCCTCAGACTGAAGGGTACCAGGTTTGATTCCGGCCAAGGGCACGTACCTTGGTTGCAGGCTTGATCCCTGGCCCCAGTTGGTGCATGTGCAGGTGGCAACCAATCGATGTTTCTCTCTCTTGCTCTCTCTCTCTCTCCCTTCCACTCTCTCTGAAAAGCAGTGGGAAAATTATCCTCAGGTGAGGATTAAAAAAAAAAAAAAAAAAGATACCTGGGTTTTTAGAATCTCTCCTAAATTGGGTTGGGTGGGGCCTCAGGGATTCATCAAGTTAGGGCCAGGAGTGTTCCCCAGGTTAATGCAGATTCAGATTTGTTTCTGAACCTGCAAGCTTGAGGGGAGGGTTCAACACAGGACACAAGGCCCTTTGCCTGAAGCCACACAATTCAGTTCCTCCTAATATATCTCTGGTGTCCTTCCCTGGAGCTTTGGGAGAATGTTTGTGAGTCTGTGCTTGAGCCCTTTAAGAGGCTGCCTGGGTTTCCTGCAACCTTCTCTCTCACTGAGTCAGAATTCCTGCTGATTTTCACAGCCAAAAGTTATGGAGGCTCCTATTCCAGGCAGTGGTGCCCTGGGTTGGGGAGCCTGGTGTGGAGTTGGGACCCCTCACTGCTCAGGAGAACCTCTGCAGCTGAAATATTACCTCCTGACTCTCAACTGCCACATGTGGCTATGGGACCAGCCCATTCTGAGTCTCTGCCCCTCCTACCAGTCTTGATGAGGCTTCTTCTTTATATCCTTAGTAACAGAACTACTGTTAGCTAGTCTTCAAGTGGTTCTCCAGGCTCATTGTTCTATAATTTAGTTGTAATTTTGACATGATCACGGGAGCAGGCGGGCTAGCATAGCATTTACTTACTCAGCAATCTAGACTGGGAACTCTCTCAGACAATATAGAAATTAGATATGTGGCTGGATTATATGCCTATTGGACAACATAGTCCAGTCTTCGGGCTTTTGACATGTTTCTTCTGCTTGCAAAGCAGTTTCCCTAGGTTTTGCAGGACTTAGAGCTCTAGTCTCTTTCTGTTCTTCTGGGTTTCAATGCATGTTTCACCTGTTCAAGAAACCTCTCCTTAATGCACTGAGCCCCTGACTTTCTTCCTCCCCCAATTCCAGGACTGTTATTTTATCTTAACTTTGTAAAATGCATACGTACTCTATCTTCTTTATAGCATGCATCAATATTTGACACTGTTATTTACTTGGTTGTGTGTTTATTGTCGGTTTTTCCCCCTGGAAGGCAATCCCATGGGAGCAGAGCCTCTGTTGGTCTCTCTCATCCTGTCTCCAGGATGTAGAATGATGCCTGGTAAATTTCAGGTACACAATCATTATTTCTTGACAAGACCCAATTGTATTTCCCACTGTTGTGTTCCCAGAGATCCCCCTGGAAGCTTTTACATAAAAGTTCCTTGTTTTGCTTGAGCAAGTTTGAAAGGATTTCTGTTACCAGCAAGCAATGGGACTTGGATGAAGTGCGTGGCTGCAGTGGCAGGAAGCGGGTTCTCCCTCCGTTTTTGTACAGAAGCAAGGTTTCAGTCCTACTCAAATGTCAGTGTGTAAGTCAGGCAAATGACCAGGGAGATGAGAGTAATAAGTGACCCTTCTTTCCTGTCTCCCTCTCCAAATTGGTAGGCAAGAAATGTTTTCACTTTATTCTTATTTTTTCTTTAATGATGTACAAGTTCACTTTGAAAGGTTTTCCTCTAGGCTTCTTGATGCAGGAACTTTGAAAGAAAACTGCATTTGCGAAGGAGACGACGTGCAGCCAACCCTCCTATGTCTACTTGTGGCAACTTGAATTCCTTCTTCGGTTCCCCTGAGGTTGCTACTTTCTTTTTATTAGTTAATGGTACTGCTGTTATTTACACAGCTATTAATAGTGCATTTTTTCCCCTCATGTTATTTTTGTTTTTTCCAATGCTGTTTGTCAGAGCAAATTTGAATGCTGACAATTTATGTAGAGCCTGAGATTTAAATGGATTTGTCAGTTATTAAAAGCTACAGAAATAACAGCTCATCCTCTTAAGATAGAGTGTTCTGGATGCAATTTTTGAAAACAGAACTTGAATGAAACAAATGACATGAGCAACTTGGACTTTTTATTATTAGTCAAAAGGTAAATCTGTTCTCTCTGTGTTTTTAATTTGAAGGTAAAGTAGATTGCAAAGATAAGATCTCCATTATGATGATATCTTCAATTATGGAGGGATATTCTTTGGATTTTAAATTTACATATTTTACTCTAATTTTACATTTTCTCCACTCTTCTTTTATCTTTCTATCTTTTGTTTACCCTAGTATTCATAAAATACAGAAAGCAGAAGAGGGAGAAAATATATTTGACATGAGAACACCAGGAACTGACCTAGACAGATTGATAAGCAGCAGAAAGTGAACAGCTATTTTTAAAAAATAGTTTACAAGTGATTCAGTTTCATCTGCAGAAATAAGTAGCCATGCAGTCCGGAAAATTTCATGTCCCATTTTTCTCTAGGCGAGAATGACTGGGTTTTGTGGGAAGAGATAAAAGTAGTGAGGACCAGAGTTTTTGACGAGGTGTCTACACTGCCCTGGCTGAGATAGCTGACAAATATTTCATTGGCTTGTACTACATGGAGGACCACTCTGTGCCCGAGCAACCACTGAGGAAGTTGCAGGACTGTGACTATCTACCTTCCTTTGAAATTCCTCCCTCATCCCCCACTGTACAGGCTGCTTCTTACACTCTATAAGATATGTGGTCATACATGTATTTTGACAAAAATTTTCATTGCAAAAGACAAAATGCACAGGGCAATCAAGGAAATAATTTTATTAAACCTATTGCAATCAGGAGAATATCATCAATGAAGAACATTTAAAAATCAAAGGAAGGGAGCCTTGGAAGAAGCGAGTAATCAAGGGAGTCATCCCAAGTCTTATGGGAGCATGAGGACAGATGAGTCTTATCTCAGTCATTAAGGAAGGCAGGGCCAGTCTCAACTCAGAATAAGTGGGGACAGGGTGGTCCCTGGAGGGTGGCTCTTTCTCAGAACCTGAAGGGGTAGAAAGGAATTTTCTACCATTGCTGCTTTCTGGAAGCACAAGGCCCAGGCGAAGTTCAATGTTGTCAATCCTCCCATCTAGTCAAGATGAATGAATATAATTTGTTGCTGAAATTATATCAGAGATGATCAAAAACAGAATCTAAGAAATCATGTCTTGAGGATTTTTGTTTGCATTTGTCCAAATCCAGTTGAACTGTCTGTTGAGAGGTGGTGGCAAAGGTCAGTTGTCTTAGAGTCCTTGAAATCAGAAATCTTACAAGAAGAATGGTTGAAATACAAAAGAAAAATTAATATAAAAGGTTATATTTCAGTGAAAAGTCAGGAATTAAACCCTGAGAGTAAGTGGCCTAGTGGATTCCAAGAATTCTGAGGGCAAAAATCTTCTGGTTATGCAACTCTGAGTTTCCTGATGTTCCCAAGAAAGGAGGCTGCCGTTCTGGGTGACAGTGTTCACAGCGTTAGTTGTCTCTCTTCCACATGTATACATACTGACTTCTTGAATGCCCCAGACAGCAGCTTGCCCAGGGAGAATTCTGATCCACGCATGATGGGCTGCAACGATGCGTCCTTTGACATTTATATCAAGTTGCCAGCCTTCAGCCTGCAAGACTTCTTCAGAATTTGGAGTCTGATAGGGATCTGACCCACTAGGTTTTAGTTCTCGGTGATACTCAGATGGAGGGAGGAAAAATTAGAAACACTAGCTTGGGGAATTGTACCCAGACATTGGAGGGAACTGTGAGAATTGGAAATTTGGTAACAGTTGACCATTACACAAGGCAAAATGTTCCAGTCCAATCTGCAGGTAGATATCAACAGAAACAAAATTTCTATAAACCATTCCTCTGTTTACAGATATCACCAAATGGTCAGGCCATGAAACGAAAGGAAGTCAGCATCTGAATCAAGTGCACCCTTACCTTGCTGCCAAGGGACAATGGTCCAGAGCATAGGATCAGGAATTAAATTCACTTTTGGGTCCCCATATGGTCAGTCAGGAAAGGGCTGCCCCTGTTACCTAGTGTGAGTAAGCAGGGATCTGAAGATAAGGTCCAGGCCTACGCAAGCCAAAGACCCAAACTGTGAAAGACAAAATACACTCACCAAATAAGGAGATGATTCTATTCAGGCTGTTGCCACGGGAAGAACACCTACTAATGAAGATAACCTCAAAGAAAAGAAAGTGAGTTTAGGGTTTTGTAGATGCAGGTTAACGAGAGAATCATCCAGGAGTTTTCTGAGTCAGAAGAAAGGATGGCGGTGGGTCTTATCTGAGAGGAAAATAGAGGCCCTGCTGTCTCAGGATGTGCCACCCCAGGGGGCTCCTTTGTGGTTAGCCATTTCTCAGAAGGCAAAAAGTGGGGTGGGGGGATTTCTCTGCCATTATCTCTGTTTTGGAGAACTCAGACTCAGATCAAATTCAACACTGTCTCCATTTTCCAAAGAGTTGCTGCAACATTATATTAAAAGGAAGGTAAACCTAGGGAACAAACAAGTGGTGTGCGGTTGACTGGGAGTATCCGTTACTTGTAGGTCTGACCACCAGTCTAATACTTACTTTCTGTTACCCAGTTTTTTCTTGCACCTTTACTGACAAGGAAACTCATGTACCTGAGGAGGCAGCAATTCTAATTTGAGCCACCTGCGTTGCAAAGTTTGCCTTTTCCCCACCTCTAAATTTCCAAAATAACTTTTGTCTACCTGTCGGTTCTAACCACTGGGAAGTATACAATATTAGGCCATAAAAACATTACCTACCTGATATTGGAAAATACAAAATTTAGTTACAAAACTATGATTTAATCCTATGTTTAAAAATCTACTTGAACTTTGTGGAAGAGAGTTAGGAACTGAACTGCAATTGCTCGCAGAATGTTAGCAATTTGGATTAATTAGCAAAAAAAGGTAATTTACAATTAATGAAAATTCTGAATTAGGGAATACAGTATTTAAAAGAAACTCTGGCTTATTACTTTCTGCCACATTCTGTCACTGAAATTCACTAAGGGAACTGGCCTAGATCATTTCCAGAGACCTACTTTAATAAGAATTACTTATAATTAGCATAACAATTTTATATGCAAATGGTACTTGTAAAGTACTTTAAATTTACTCTTAAGTACTTCATACATTCCCATTTGCAGCCTTATTTACAACTTTAATTTGAGCTTTCCATGAAGAATGACTTCCTTAAAGGAGAGTCAGCTTGAAGCCAGCCCCACAAACTCGGAATTAGCAAACCCAGATCAGTGAGACTCCACTTCATGTGTGTTAACTGGTGCTATATATAACACAAATACTGACTCCCGGTGACATATTGTTATACGAAAACTCCGCTCATATTTAAATTCTGCGTTTATACATACATGATTTATTATAGCTTGGGAAAGAAACTAAGTTATTGCAAGTAATTGGATGAGAAAGGCTTTAAAATTCATAGTGTAGCTGCCTGTGCTATATACCGTATATCTTTATCGGGTACTTTTAAAGAAATAGCACTTTTGAAGACTATTTTCAGAAAATAGTTCTCTATTGCCCCAAATCTTAGTTCTGCGTAGAGTCAGTAGGAGAAAACTGTAACCAACAGCATATTAATAGGCCTATGAAACAAATATAAATTAAAATGAAAAAATACAAATATTCCTAAATTTATATCTAACGAGTAAAAGAATATGCAAAGTAGCTTCTAATTTTAGCTACCAGGACACTGTATCTTTAACTTAACTCTGAGAGGAAATGCCTTGGACTGCTTTGAATTTTTTCCCATTTGGCAAGTATCCTGGGCCAGTTTCAAAATCCAATTCTTTCTCCACCTACCTTTTGCAGTTTCCAGCTCTCCATTTATCTCTAGGGACTTGCAGGCTGTGTTTATGTTATGCCAAAGAGCTGAAGCAAAAGTGAAATTCCAATTCATCACCCAGATGTTTCCAAACTCCATGCAGCCATATTTGGAATTGTATATATAAAATATCTCTATAATTTATTAATTTTTCTTCCCCACCTGGATGTTTTGGCATCACGTCACTGTATGATTGGTAACCCTGGGATTTCACATTAAGGCCTGGAATGGGGTAGCTTGCTAATGAGTCTGCTTTAATCTTGACGCCCAGCCAGGTTGGTGGGGGTGGGAGGTGGCCAGACATTCCACAGCCACCCAATGCTTATAACCCAGGTATGTTTTTCAGAAGAGTCGTGATCCAAACACCAGCTCCAGTGAGTGTGCTTTCTGCTCCTGGGGAGTTAGTGACCAATGAGAGAGACAGCTGTGGACAAAAAAGGGGCCCCGTGGAAACGACAAGCTCAGGGGATGCCTGCGTGGTGGCCTTACACACTCGGGCTGAAAGTCTGGAATTGAAACTTCGTAACTGAAAGCGAGTCAATGCGGGTAGTCGTGTCCTAGACCAGCATCTTCTGTGACAAAGGCTAGTCTTTACCTTGACTGAGACTGCTATCTATTGTCTTTTTGCACCTAAGGCAGCTTACCTTTGGAATGTCGAGGAACTCCCCTTTTTCCAGACCCCTTAGGGCCCAGCCTCCCACCAGAGCAGAGACCACAAGTCCCCTCACAGTTATTGTTACCATGTTAATTGACTGTTAGCTATCCTACACCCACCTACGTAAAAAAAGCGTGTGTCTCTCCAGTTGACTTTCTATCCAGTTTCAGAGCCCCGCCTCCCTCATCTATCACCCGTGGATTTCATGTAACCCACTTACGTCTCCTCTTTTGATTGTAATGCATAAAACAAGGCGCAAAGCTGCCCTTCTCTGGAGAATTTTCTCAATCTGTTGAGATTTTGCTTCCCGGCAATTGTCATCAGTTTGGCCCAAATAAACTCACAAATATTCTTACAGGTTTAGATGTTTCTTACATTGACACAGCAGATTTGTCCTTCGTATATGTATGTATATGTATACGAATATGTATGTTTGTATGTATATATGTGTATATGTATATTTGCGTGTATATGCATATGTGCATGTATATCTATGTATACACACATGTGCACATATGCATGTGTATATATGTGTACATGCATGTGTGTACATGCATGTGTGTATTTGCATGTGTGTATGTATACATGTATGCATGCGTGTGTATGTTTGTATATGTGTGCGCGCGTATGCATGTGCGTATGTATATTTGTATATGTATGTGTATATGTATGTGTGCATGTATATGTGTGTATGTGTGTGTGTGTATGTGTATATGTGTATATGCATGCGTATACATGTACACACACATATACATGTGGTGTTACTTTTGTTGTCAAGCAAAATATGTTTATCCTTTTGAAAAGAAGATGATAAAGCAGTAATACAGTCTGGAAGTTTTAGGGGCCATTTCTGCCTGTCTCCTTCCTCTCATAGAGGACTGAACTATGGCCAAGACAGGGGAGGTGACTTGTCTGAGGTGGCAGATTGAAACAAAAAGGAGCTGAGACCAGAGCCAAGGCCTAAACCAGCTACACTGAATGTCTATGCCAGTATTAAATTTATTTTGCCACTGGCAAAACCTATTAGGGTGAATAAGGTTTTTATTACTTTACATGCCAAATTATATTAGGATAATTCTTATATTGAAATAGGCTTAGAAAGTTTTCATTTTGTTTAAATTATACAAACACTGGTATTTTGGGGCTTGAATCAAATAATCCCTTCAGATTGTCACATGTAATTTACCATGGGGTCACATGAGAGCTCACAGGAACATATCCTACAAGTCTCAGTTTCTCCTTTTGATAAGGAAAATGAAGGTCAGCCTCACAGGTGGAGATGTGAAGAGCCCTTTGGTAAATGGCTTCAATGGGACAGTGACCTGAAAGTTCCACCCTGGAAGGGAAGATGCTTTTTCCATGAACATCTAGATGGAAGACAAGCACGCATTCTCAGTCTCCCACAGCAACAACCTGCAAGATCTCACGAATTTATCCGCTGAGTGATGTGTCACATCTGCAGGAAACCAGTTCATGACTAGTAAGAGAAGCTGCTGTGGTTACAAAAACACAGAAATGTAAGCTCAACTGAAATAAAAAAAAATTGTTCTTATGATGCTGGGGGTGGTGGTGAAGACAGAGGTGAGGGTTTTCTTAATATACAACATTAATATTCAAAGGAGCTTTGATAGAGCTTGGGAGACAAAAACCAAAACTAAAATAAAAAAACAAAACAACAAATTGAGCCCAACAATCTAATCTAACTGAAACCAGACAATGAATGGGTCAGGGCTGCCTGTTACTACCTGAGCCAATTAAGCAGAGACAGTGTTGAATTGTATATGAGCATTTATCCAGTATTGCTGGCAATATGGGAGAGCAGGGAGTCATCCACGAAAAGCTGCTCTACTGCCCCCCCCCCCCATAAGCCAGCTGCTTATATTGAATAGAAGGACAAAGATTACTTGGGAAGGCAGGAACTGCAGGCATGGGGAAGTAGGCAAAGTAAAATGCTAACAGGTTATAGGCAATGTGCTCCGGGGGTTGCAGAGGGAGGGCACCTCCAGGATTCCATCGTTCCAGGAACAAGTTTGTGAATCTTCCTATGCTGATAAAAGGAGAATGGACCGACTTCCAAAGTGAACCCCCACGTCCCGGGGTGTACAACTCCCAGCCAGGTTAGGACGTGCTTTCTTTAATCAGAACAGAACAATCATGGTTAACAGAGCATGATTAATACCTCTTATAGCTATAGCTAAAAATCATGGTTAATAGAGCATGATTAATAGTTCTGCCCTAACATAACCAACCCACCAAAACTCTTGATCCAAAGTGGAAATACATTAAATATCACTAACATTTGCACTGGTTTGGAAATTGAGAACCTACGTCAGGTTATACTGCACCAATATGTCTGATTATTGATCCCTAAGCTTCCTTTGCACTCTTTTAGCTCTGTCTTCAAGCAGCAGACCTACTGATTATCTTTTCTGACAAAGTTTAGAAAAACAACTCCCTTCTAGATAGTGATTAAATGTCTACTCACTCAGGGCTGAGGAGACTTTTTGTTAAAATATCTCATTTCTTCTATGAGCTTATGTAGTAGACACTTAACATTTAGGAGGGATATGTCTTAAGACTATTGAAAATACAATTTTGGCCAATAATTCCAGTCAAGTACCACTGAAACTTTAAGGAATGCCTATGAATCCTTAGTAAGAATTTTTGCATTTATGTAAAAAAAAGTGTGAATACAATAAAGTAATATTAAGATTCTCTTTCATGAAGCAAGTGATGAAATCTTGAATTCTAAGTTTGCTATACATGAAGTTCAAACATCACACCTTTATTAGCTCATGGTTTCAGGCTGCAAGGTGTCAGCCAAAGTTGGGTTCTCATCTGCTTCCCCGCTCTTAAGATTGTGGGAAGATTCAGTTCCTTGTGGATGCAGGACTGAGCCTCTTCTCTCCTGGTCTTCCTCCTCCCCTCCCCTCTCCTCCTCTGCCCCCTTCTTATCTGCTGTCAGATGGAGGCCACTTTCAGCAATTGAAGGCTTGCCTGGAGTTCCTTGTCATGCGGGCTTCCCCAACATACCACTTACTTTATGGCAGTGTGATTCTTAGAGAAAGCGAGGGAGAGAGAAAGAGAGAGAGAGAGAGTAATGGTTCCTGCAGTCGTATCTATGTACATGTAATCACATGCAGCCTGTAACCTTTGCTGTATCCCATTGGTTAGAGGCAAGTCACATTCTGCCCACACTCAAGGGGAGGCCTGAATGACCAGGTTACAAGTACTAAGGATTATGGTATTTGAATTGTCTCTTGAATAGTCAAAATTGCCAATATTAATTCTGTAAATACCAAAGGCATACTGTATTTGCCTAATTCTAAGAGTTCCTACCTTATAGAGTCAATTGACAAATTTTTCTTGAGTACCTGCTGAGCGGCAGCTGTGCCCTCATGGAAGGATAACTACGGGCATACTTGTGGGCGTGTCCTAGGCACACAGCGATACTTGCTCACTCTTTTCTCCAAGATATTATAGCAACAAAGGACTTTGTGCCTGCTCCCCTTGTCATTCCCTCCGCCATCTCCAAGGGGAGAAAATGTCCAAAGGCTGAGATTTTCTTAGTTTACCAGCACATTGAAATAATGCCATGAGAGAAGGTCAACATGACTGTAAAAATAAATAAGCTCTGATACAGTTTCCTGACAGTCCATTCAAGTCCCTGGGAAGGTGGAGGGATGCTCAATGCTAATGGGATGGGGCTTGAACAAGACGGTGGGAGATCAAAGAGAGCAGAGCAGTGGGTACCTGTGGGGAAGAGAAGCAGGCTGATCTGATCTGTGACTTGATAAGAGAAGTAATGACCTGCCTCACACCTGCAGGGCCTGCTCATAGGAGATGGGTTTGGCCTCTGTCTCCTAGCTCTGCGGGCATGAGTAATACTTACAACTCTAATATCCCCAAGTGAGTGTGGATAAGCACTCTTTCACCCTAAAGAAATAAAGAGGATTTGAATATCACACAGTTACAGCTCCACCCTAGATGATTCTGGAACATTCCTCAGGATGAGAGAAAACTCAGCCTTGTTAGGAAATATTTCAGTGTCCTCTCAGGATAGAAAAGGCTTCTTGGAAGAAAGTCACAGGAGAGGACAGGTAAACTGTTTACATTGGCTCTTTCGATACACCCTCTGAGCAGACAGTGCACTCCCGTCAGCGAAGGAGCGGAAGGGGTGCCTCTCCCTCGCAGGCGGGATTTATGCGGGCACCCATATTACTGTTAATGGTGTTAGACGTGTAAAACCCAGCCTTCAACATGATAATACATAATATACCCCTTAATTTTTAATTCACTCGGGTCTCAATTTTAAAGCATTTTCTTGTAGTTTGTCCTAATTATAATCATTTTTAATGACAGCTTAAAAATTTCATACAACTGTCTTATCACATACGGTACTTAATTTCTCAAGTGAACAGTTTTACTGTACACCATTCTGGGAATTTTAAGAACTACAACATAAAAGGAGAGAAAGTCCTTTGTACGGCGAAGCTAGATGTTAATTGTTCTAATATCCATAAAGAGACCAAAGCAGCTTCTTGAAGCGGAGCTGGCTTTCCTGCAGAGCCTTCTCCCACCCCTTTCAAGGGAGATGCTCGAAACCCCAGGGGAAAGGAGAAGAAAAAGATTTTTTTTTCCGTTTTGCTGGGTTCTGCCAAAATCGCAACTGGGGCTGAATATTCATTGTTGTAGCCTCCGCGTTGAATAGGCAGCCCTTGTTTGCTTAGACCAAAGTGGAAACTACCCAGCGAGGAACAATCGGGAGCCGAGTGCCTGGGCCGCGCGCGCACCGGGTGATTTGTTAGGTTGTTTGAGGCACAATGCACTTCCTCGCATCTGCTTGCAGCGCTCTGGGATGGTTGACTTCCTGGTATGTTATCTAGCTTATTGGCACCCAGGAAAACACAATGGCTCACAGAGTGGCCGCGCTGTTTAGTTGTAATTAATCATGAGCCCCATGTAGGACACGCGCGCGCGCACAGCTTCTCAGCCCGGCCAGAGGCACTGGAGCTGTTTCCTTCGGCACCCCCAGTGGTGTGAACTGCCTGGCACGTGGCCTTTCCGCCGTTTCCCGGGGCGCTTCCCCCGCTCCCGAGCAGGCCCACATTCGGCCTTGCGCGCGGATCCCGCGCTGTTCTCCACCGGCCGCTCCCCTTCCCCGCAGACCCGCTCTCCGCTCCAGACGCTGCCGTCTAAGAGGCTGTCTCTGCCTGGGCTTCGCCCCCATCTACCCAGTTACTCCTTTTTAAAACACACCCCCTATTTTCATTGATTTCAGAGAGAGGAAAGGAGCGGGGGCAGAGAGAAACACCGATGAGCGTCACTGACGGCGCCTCCCGCCCGCCCCGCTGCGCATCGGCCGCGACCTTGACCGTAAGGCCGGTGCCCGCCGTCGCTCTCACAGGCTCACCCCGCTTCCTATTTTCCCCCACACGCCCGTGGCCGCCCCAAACCACCTCCTGCGCCGTGGAAGGAAAATGCTCTGCTTCCAGCAGCCGCGGCTTCCGTCCCAACCGAAGCGCCCAGAGGAGCCCTGCGAGGGCCGCGCTCGCCAGGCCCGGGGGGCCGCGCCCTCGCTCCATCCTGGTCACCAGGCACGAGCGGCGCAGCCTCGGGGGGCCACCTCCGTCCCCCCACGGGCCCCAGGACTGCGGGTGGGACCGGAGCGCCCCGCCCCGCAGGTACCGAACCCGCGCCGCCGGAGGGAAGCGCGGCAGGAGCGGTTCTCGCCGCCGCTGCCCCGGGGCCTGGCACCCGCCCGCCCGCCGTCTGAGCGGGCCCATGGCCAGGCCAGCCCGGGGCAGTGCCCTTCCGACGGCACAGGCGGCCCTTCCCGCGGTACCGGGGGCGGGCGCGGCAGAGCGGCCGTGGCTGCCCCTTGGGCTGAGCAGGGCCTGCGGGCGCTTCTAAAGCCACGGCCCCCCCCCCCCGTCGGTGCGCTGCGGCCGCCACTGCGCAGGACGTGGCCGCCGCCTCCGCGTGGCCGGCCTGAGCTCGGACCGCGCGAGGGAACCTGCATCCACCCGAAGGCAAATGCCGCGGCCCCTTAGCGGCGCCCAAGCGGCAGGCTCCGCGGAGGCGTCGGGCGAAGGGCGCGCGTCCCGGCGGCCGGGGTCCCCGACGGCGCCCGACGGCCTGTGCCGCGGCTCCCGCTGGCCGCTCTCTCCCGGGGCACCTGGGCCCCAGGGCCGCCTTCTCCCGCGGCCCCTGGGAGCGTTTCAGTCCTCCCGGCCTGCGCCCTGCGCGGACGAAGGAAGGAACAGTTCTAAAGCCGCCCAGTCGCGGACAAATCACTAAAAACGCGAGCTTGGTCCTGGCAAAGCCGCGCTACGAGAAGTGTTTCAGAAGGCGGGAGGCGACCCTGAAAGCTGGGCGCCGCTGCGTCCCAAGGACCGCGGGAGGCTGACCTGGAAACGCAGCGCCCGCAGCCCGCGGGGGGGGGGGGGGGGCGGCGTGGGGCGCGGGGCGCGGGGCACAGGCCCTGCGGGGCGCCCACGGGGCCGGCGTCCGCCTGGCCGACTTGCTTGCAGACAGATGATAGCCGCGTGTTCTCTGTTCGATGAAGTTCATTAATCCGCTGCCGGTTGATTCAGAACAGCCCCTAGGTGAAGCCCCTTCCAGGTGACACCACCCTCGCGCCTGCCAAGGAGAAATCGACGGCAGGGCGGGCGCGGGCGGCGGGCGCGGACACGGGCGGCGCTGTTTATTACTGACTGCGCTGCTTTCCACAGGAACCGCGGAGGACCCGCCGGCGGCCCTGCGGTTAGCTCCCGGCTCAGGCGCCGGTTAAACCGCCCGGGTGGGCTGCGCGGTAAGGACGCGGGCGCGGAGCTTCCACACGCGGAGGGAAGCGGGAGGGAAGAGCCCAGCCGCGCTCCCGCCCCACTCCACCGGCCCGCGGCCGCACTGTGACTTTCTGTTCCCTGCCCCCCCATGTGCGTGTTCCGCACCCACGCGTGCTCAATAAGCACTGAAGTAAAAAACCGATGCGGCTGCAGAGTTCAACTTCAGTGGAAGGACACTGTTTTATTTCGTTCATTGGCCAAGAACACGAAGGTCATAATTTAAAAAAATAATTCTGTCAAGCAAAATGAAACATTTGGGGTGGTTTTAATTGATCAACGGTGAGACCCTCAGCCCAGGGATCCATTTCAAAGTGGCCCACGGCGAGCCCCGGGGCCCTTGGCCACACGCTGTGACGTTCCTTGGCTCACACGCAGTGACCTTTGGGTTGGCCATCCACGTGTATTCCAAACAACCTATTCTCCCCAAATGTAACAAAGAGTGAGTATTGTAAAACCCAGGGAAGACATTTGAGAAATGATAAACAACACTGAGGATCTGAGTATTTATTCTAGGCTGCTTATGATGACATATTTTTATTACACTTGTCTGGGTGCCAGGTAACGGCAGGATGGAAAATCACATTCCCCAAATAAGTGAAGGGCGTGTCACCCAACTGCTTCCATCTCCAGCAAACTCTACTGATAGCTGAGAAAGAGATTTAATTCTCCTCAAAATGTCTTTTAAGAACCTTATGTTCAGAGAAGGCCTCTCCCCCACCGCCACCCCCCCCAACAGCCTGCTCTCAGTGTTTGCCAATCTGTGATCTTTAGAAATGTCTAATGTGTTTTCGGGCCTTCTGTGTACCTTTAGTGAGAAAGGTTTTTCTGCTTAATTAATTGGTATTTGTTTGTTTGTTTGTTTGCCAGGCAGGGTTTTCTGTTAAAAATTTGTTTCCTCCAGGAAGCAAGAAGGGATTGAAATAATTTTGCATCTCAGTTTCACAGCGTTTTATTTGGGGAATTCGGGGATCGGGCAGATGAGAAGAGGGGGAGCCGTATACTTGATTCCTCTCAGGCTCTCCAGCGCTGTGTTTCACAGAGCATTCATGGGAGGTTAACCTAGTCTTTTTTATTAAAGTACGACTTGAATTGGGGTTCCCATAGGAACCCTGTGTACCTTCTGAGCACATTGCCACTTTTCATTGTAAAATAACCCAATATAAAGTTTCAAACACTATACAAATTAGGGATGGTCATTAAACTAGTCACCCAAGATGCCTGTATGTGTTTCCCCAAGTAATTAAATTTACAGATGCACGTTAAAAGCTGCCACAGAAAGAGAAACACAATTTGTGTAAAAACCAGGGCCTGGTCCCTTCTCAATGAAAGTTAGAATTCTAATAGCATGTGGAACTATAATACTGACTTCATGCTGGTCAAATAAGAGACCATTATTAGTGACAAGGAAAACCAGGAGATTTGCAGTTATGACTTTGTTCAGTTAGGGCATGAAAACTGCAGACAATTTATGCTGAATACATCTTATTTCCTGCATTTTTTGATGTTATTAGGAGACCTGGCTTTCACATTTGCTGAAATTTGCATGAGGCATGTCCTAACTCTAGGGAAAAGAGTAAATACTGCATCTCAGTGGCCAAATCTAAGCTCATACCTCTAAAGACCATGGAAAACTGGCCCTTTTTGGGGCTGAGGGCTATCGCTTGGATGTTTCTTTGAGATGTCAGGGATGTAACAGCAGAGACCATTGGCATTGTCCTTGAATGCCCAGTACTGAGCATCTGGAGGCGACAAGGAAGCGTTCTGGATACACAGATAACACAGGCGGCCTGCATCAAACAGTTCACGGGACTGTGACTTGTGCAGTCGCACAGGAACCTCTGTTCAAAAGGGCTGGCACTTGTTCTCCCGTTGCCTGGGTCTTGGAGTCTTAAATGGATGACCTGTTTATTACAGTACTTTAAAGGGTGTAACTCAGGAGCGGCCAGGTAGAAGAGATGAGTAGGGCAAGGCACGGGGAAGGGGCTCAGCGCTCCCGTGCTCTCTGGGCAGCTCATTCTTCCCAAGTTCCCTGTGTTCACCAAGCCTTCGAACCTGTGTTTTGGAAGTAAGGTCCGGCGGGATGACAGACCAGGTGTGTGAACAGAGAAATGTGTGTTCACCATTCATTGCCACCGTTTGCACATAACCTTCAAGATGTTGCTTGAACGTGGGCTTTGGAGGGTCCATGCGTGTAGGAGTTCAGTGAGACTCCCGGCGAGTGGAAGGGAGTGTGCATGGAAACCCTGAGCCCCAGAGCACTGGTAAAATGTGGGCGAGTCAAGAAGTCAAATAAAACCAGGAGAGTTATTTTGCAGTGTTTGTATTGTTCTGGTGAGAATGAAATACATATACACACAAGGGCTATGGAATACAAATGGAAAATTGGTGATTTTCTGTTTGAGTTAACTGTTCTTACATAAAGATGAATGGTCAGAATCATGCTATTCATTTAAAGTTTTAATTTTTCTTTACTTAGAATAACATTAAATGGCAAACAAAAAGATCATGACAATTTCTATGACAAGTTGAGAGAGAGAGGCACCATGGAGGAAAGGGAAAAACCCCCACTATATTTTAGTATCTTTAATGGCACTTTTCCTGTACTTTTAAGAAGGAGGTCCTGCACTTTCATTTTGCATCAAGCCCTGCAAATTATGTAGCGGTGGTTGGTTAGGAAGACAGAAACTGCACTAGCTATTTCAATATAGACGATCTAATACGGGGAACTGGATAAACAAGTATTGATGGGCTGAAAAGGCAAAAAGAGAGCGTGGAGGTAACTCAGGCAGCAGTCACCACTCCCATGGCAAGGAGAACAGCGGGTGGAGCTCAGAGTGGGAGCCTCTGAGCTGGGTCCCAGAGGGCCAAGGAGGGGCTTTGACTACTGGGTGCTGGTACCTCAAGAACTCACAGAAATAGCCCGAAGAGCCAGGACTGAGGCCTCTGAACAGGTCTCACGACAGGCGCGGACTCTGCTTCGTGCGCTGGCACCTCCAGTGGAGGCCTGGGAGGCTGGTCCTGGGAACCGGCTCCGCACCGCTGTGGGAATAGCTCCCAGGAAAGGAGCAGGCCCTTCAGCTGCTTCTGCCGAGCAGTTCACTTTCACTGCTCACTGCTGCCAATCTAATAGGATTTCAGTTGGCACAGGAGAAATGGAATTTGCAGAGTCCCAAGGTCAGCGTCACAAAGCAGAGTGCAGAGGTATGGGATTGGTGCTGAGACACTGGGTTAACAGCCAGGACATAAATTAACCATGTTGAGAATTTGGGAGTATTAAGGATTTGTTACAGAAACCAAGTTTTCACTCTGGCTACATACAACCTTATAAGGTTCAGCCCGAGAAGGTAAAGAGAAGCTTCCCATAGGAACAACACCCGTGTTCAAGGCTGAGCATGTGGCTCTACAAGGCTCACTCCAGACACAGTGACTTTCATTCTCTTTCATGACCTGTCAAGCCCATTTACACCCCAGGGGACTCCTAGGTCTGGATTGCTCTTTTCCCAGACATTCCATGGCTACCTTCTCCCTATACAGGGAGAGACCCTTCCTGACCTCAAATCCAAAGTGACAACCTTCCCTCCCACCTTGAAGTATCTCTACCTCATTCTACTCTTGTCTTGGAAATTATCAATATCTGAAAGTTTCTGCTTGCTTGTTTCATGTCTCCCCCATATTAGAGACTCAGCCCCATGGGAAGAGAGAGGTTACCTATCCTGTTCAGTGTCTACAAGATGTTTGAATAAGATTTCCAAGTGGGAAAGAGTCCTATAGGAAATATTTTCCATCATTAATATCATTATGGGAAAGTATAGGATATGGCCAGGACTATGGTGCTTTGCTGATGTGCTTGCTACTCATCAATTTTCTAACCATAGAAAACTGTACTATTTTTAAAATATAATTCAGGATTAATCACACTTAAATCATTGAAACTTTCTACTTGAGCCCTGTCTGGTGTTGCTCAGTGGTAGAGGGTCAGCCCACATGCTGAAGGGTCATGGGTTTGATTTCCAGCCAAGGGAAGCACCTGGGTTGCAGTTGGGGCACTTGCAGGAGGCATCCAGCCTGTGTCTCTCTCACATCAATGTCTCTCTCTCTCTCTCTCTCTCTCTTTCTCTTCCCCCTCACTACCTCCCTCCCTTTCACTCTCTCTAAATCAGTAGAAGAAATATCCTTGGGTGAGAATTAACAACACCACCACCCAGAAATGCACAGCAAAAACCAACCAGCCAAACAAACGCTTTCTACCTGAGGGGTTCCTGGTGTGCGTGTGTGTGTGTGTGTGTGTGTGTGTGTGTTCAGGCACACTCTTAAATTTTAGTGACACAATTGAAGAGGTTAAAAAGCTCAAAAATGTTTCTTGAACAAGTCAAATATCCATCAGTTGAATAGATTAAGAACACGTGAAGGTATTATATAGTGGAATATTATTTGGTCATAAAAATGGAAAGGTGTAATCATACATACTACAACATGGATGGAATTTGCAAACATTATGCTAAGCGAGAAAAGCCAGTCACAGAAGACCACATAGTACATGACCCCATTTATATGAAATATCCAGAATAATGAAATCCGTAGAGACAGGAAGCAGGTTCGTGGCTGCGGTAGGGCAGGGGGGTGGTGGTGGCAGTGTAGGGGGAATGGTAACTAAGTACAAGATTTCTTTTTATCTATAGTGTCAGGTGCATATATCTGTGAATATACTAGAAACTACTGAATTGCATACTTTACCTGGGTAAATTATATTGTATGTAAATCAGAACTAATAAAACTATTATTAAAAATACATGTTTTCTGGTTCAAGGTGGTAAATGAAGCATATGCATTTATATGTCTCCCATCCTATATACCAGGGATGGATGTCCTATGGCCCAGGGACCAAATCCGGCTCAGTGCCTGTTAAACTGTTTTTTGTTGTTTTTAAAAGTAAAGTTATATTGGAATGCAGCCATGCTCATTTGTTTACCTACTGCTTATGGTGGCTTCCTCACTACAACATCAGAGTCGAATAGTTGTGACAGAGACTTCATTGCCACAACACCTAAAATGTGTATTATCTGGTCCTTCAGCAGAAAATGCGAACCCTTGTCTTAGAAGAAAAAGACAGGCAGACAAATAATAGCAATATTATTGAAAAAGCAGATAGTTGTCACGCTAAGCGATGTGTAGCACATTAAAACAGAATATGTTGGAAATGGCCATCTGGAAGATTTCCCAAAAAGAGCCAAGCTTGTTAGGAGTCTGTCTTTCTTTCGTCATCATATTATTCCCCGATCATTCTATGCCATCGATTGCTCGATGATAAGAAGCCGTTATTATGTCCAACTAAGGAAGAAAGGACAACTTCACACTTGTTCAAAGCACATTTTCAGATTTATTTTGATGAACTTCTATCATAAGTTATTCTTGCCCACGCAGAGAAAGGTGGTTATGAGCTGTGGCAACATGCAGAGAGAAACCTGGCTGCGGCAAATCTGGGGACGTCCCTGTGCCTGCCACTCCATCTCCTGCCCCTGGTCCTTGTTTGTCCTACTGTCTCGTTTGTTTCCCCCTCTTCCCAGTTGTTGCATCTGCTTGTCTTCTCTGCCCAGATGCTTCATATCTTCCTTGCCTCTGGTCATCCACTCAGCATTCCCTCCCCTTTGTCCGTTTCTCTCTACTTCTCACGCATTGCCCCGTCGCCCTTCTCTATAGCGGTAAGTACAAAGGACCTGTGCACAGTGATAATAGGATGCAGCTTGGTTCCAGGGGGGGTAGAATATGAAATCCATGAAGAATGGTATTGGAGGCCTGGGGACTCTCTGATGATGTAGAGTGGTTATAGTGCGACTGTAGCCGATACTGTTTGGATTATATATTTGGTAGGTTTTGTATGTGTGTGACCAACTCATAATGCCTGGAGACATTCTTGTGTTCAACCCTGTAAAAAAGGACCCCTCCATCTCTCTGCTGGGGCAGCTATTGTAACCTGGACATGCACAGACTAGCTCTTGCTGGAGTTCTGGTGGCTGGAGCCTCGTTGCAGTCCCTGCTCCGACTGATACGGAGCTCTGCAGCAATTTTCAGGCACCTGGACAATACCCTCCTTTCTCCACCTTCAGTTTGCTCTCTATCAGTGGTTCTCAAAGTGTAGGCCCCAGACTAGCAGTATCAGCATCACCCGAGAGCTTTTTTTTTTTTTAAATATATCTTTATTGATTTCAGAGAGAGAAAAGGAGAGGGAGAGAGAGAGATAGAAACATCATTGATGAGAGAGTCATTGATTGGCTAGCCCACAACCCAGGCATGTGCCCCGACCAGGAATCGAACCCCTATCGCCTGGATCCCAGGTCGACACTCAATTGCTGAGCCGCGCCCGGCCGGGCTCACCCGAGAGCTTGATACAAATGCAAATCCTTGGGCCATGTCCCAGACCTTCTGAATTAGAAACTCTGGTAGTGGTGTCCATTAATCAGTGTTTTAACAAGTTCTCCAGATGCAAGCAAGTTGGAGACACTCTTCATAACCTACCTTAAGTGGAGATCTCTATCACCTTTATAGGTTCCTGGCCAGTAGGCCTTCATCTTCTGCTCCATTGGGATTAAGGGTGGCAAGAGGTGACAATAACCTAAGTGTTAAAAATTTATATCAGGTGAGACTTTTTCTCTGCATAAGGGTCTGCTCAGTCAGTGAAGAGACCTATTGCTTTTCATTGTTTGGAGTAGGAAGCGTGTGCTCCTCGACGGTGTCTCTTCCTTTCTACCTACCACTGTGTCATGGTATTAAACAATCACATTAGCCATGTGTCTTTTACCAAACTCTTCTATGTTACTATGGTTTTTAATTAATCTAAAGTCTATTAGCATCTCTACACACTGTCCACATTACACGATTTATACCTTGCTTTATAGCTGTTACCTCAAGTTGGAGACATGCTTACCGGGTGTGTAGCACGTATACATCCATCCTCCCCCTCCCCCGGCCCAGGTATTTTTAAGATTCAGACCCTATGGAAGTTATCACTTTTCCCCCTACAAAGTCTATATTGTAGGTACTTAATGAATATATATCAAACTCAAATAGGAAAATAGACCTTTAAATAAGTATTCTAAAGAAATTGTGGCAGTTTTTGTTTGCTGTATCTAAACAAACAACAGAGGTGGAGTTGGTAGGAATCTGTGGGGAGACCAAGAAGATACCTCCTGAGATGAAAGGGTTTCCAAAGGGGACCAGCAGAATAGATTTTTCAGTGTTAGGAATTTCATAAATGGGAATAAAGAGTAAAGGGAAGGAAGAAAAGCAGGAATGATGAAAGGATGGGTTGCAAATGAAGTGCAGTTTTGAAAAATAGAACTCCGAATTAGGGGATGCATTTAAAAAATGAGCACAATAGCCATAGTTGTTTAATGGCATGGTTCTAATCTCTCAGTTTTTGAAGTTTACTGCAATATATTCCTCTAGAAGGATTTCCAAATCCCAATGTAAATGGCAAAAACCAGGGTTTGAATTCATCTCCAACACCTGATAGCATACACAGGTATGATCTGAGCAAACTTTCCTACATCACTGAGCCGATTTCAGAGGCATGTCCATTAAAGCATCCAGTAGCCCTCAGAAAGTGAGACAAAGGCAAGAAGGCTGGAGCATAGGACAGTGGCTAAGAGTTTAGCATCAGAAATCAGATCGCCGACACCAGGCAGCTGGTGTCAAATATGTTTCACCCCTCCCCAGGTGGCGGCCGTAGGCAATGCACGGAATCGCCCCTGGGTGCAACTGTAACTGTACTGCTTAGGTTGTTGCAAAGATAAAAACACAGCACAGGAAGCTTTAGCAAAGGGTTTGGCAAATAATAGACAATAAATGCCAAGTATCATGCAGAGAAGAGGTCTTTGTGTAACCAGAAGGCAACATTTCTTTCCTTTTAGGTTTGTAGATTCCACCATCAAGTGATTATAGAGCTATTTGCTATCTCCGCTCAGAGGCCTGCTTGTCGATTTAGTTTTATGAGTTTCCTGGCTATCTGAGTGCTAGGAAATCCTTTGTGTGACCAGCATGCCACACCCATTTCCCTGCTAACAAAGCCAAAACTGTATCCTACTCAAAAACAAAACAAAACAGAAGCCTAAGAACTAAGGCATTTCCACGGTAAAGAACAATGAGCCCATCAAGAATGTAATTTCTGCCACTGGACAGGTGGCCTTCGAGGCAGGTGACCGCAGGGGCTATGATGGTATTAACTTCATAAGAGTAGATAAGCCAGCAGGAGCTGCTCAATCACTTGACAGAAGTCAGTCCAGGTGGCCTCGGAAATGCCTGGCTTTAAAGGTAATCGTGTTAGGAATCAAAAGGGGCCTAAGGATTGAGTCAAGCCTCTCAAGCGCAACAATCATTACACCTGGCAAGACTTATGGACACGTGTATTTATGCTGACACTGGACCACTAATACTTTGACAAATGAGGGCCTTGACATGGACAACAATAGGCCCAAGTCTGTTTCCTGATTCAGAAACAGGGCCGCAGTAGTGAATTGTGACGGGCTGGTGACGTGGGCTGGCATGGCTCTGCCCATTGCCACTGCCGCAGGGCCAAACAGCACTGAGCGCGGAGGGCCCCCCTCACCAGTGATTAAGACTGGAAATGGCTGGTGTGAACGTCTGAAAACGCCTGGGCTCCTCTGGAGGTTCCCCACATGCGGCAATGAGGCTGCCTCCCGGGCCCAGGGCTCTGAGCCCTCTGGGAAGGCCGCCGGAGAATTCCATCAGCAGCTGAGAACCTGAATGTGGTGACACTGCAGTGGCCTCAGCTGCTGAGTTTAATAAGAAGTCTGATTTTTATCAGTGAATCAAAGTCAGGGTTTCGTTCATATCCAAATACTGTTCCTGGGAGAAATTTCCTTTGGAAAAAAAAGTCTGGGCTCCCGGTAAAGATGGCAGCGTAGGTAAATGTGGTGCTTGCACCCTCCCACAGCCGCATCAAAATTACAACTAAACTGCAGAACAACCATCACTCAGAACAGCCTGAAATCCAGCTGAACGGAAGTCCCACGACTGAGGACGTAGGGAGAAGCCACCTTGAGATGGGCAGGAGGGGCAGAGACACCGAATGGCCTATCTGGGAGGGATATCTAGGCTGGGGAGGCCCCCTGAGGGGCGAGGGGCCTCAGCCCCACACCAGGCCTTCGAGCCCAGGGGCCCAGCCAAGCAGTGAAGTCCCCATGACTTCTGGCTGTGAAAATCAGCAGGGGTTGTGGCCGAGGGAGGCTGAGGCTGCCGGAGTCCCAGGCATGCCTCCAGGGCCCGCACATAGACTTACTTCAACTCATTTGCTCTGAATTTCAGTGCTGGGGCAACAGGGACATACAGAGAGGGACCAAGAGCTCTGGCCTCAGGGAAGGAACTGGAGGGGCAGCTTTCTCCCAGACAGAAGTGCCGGCAGAGGCCATTGTTCTTTCCTGGGCCCTCCCCCGACAGAGCTGGCAGGCGGGCGCCATACCTGAGTCTGCATCAACCTGGCTCACACTGTGGACCCCACCTGGGTGATTCTCTGAGACCCTGCCCCACCCAACTTGCAGGCCCACCCAAGCTGTTTCCAGTGGCCTTTTCATATGATCAGCCTGTCTTGGCTCATGCTTCAGACTTTCCTAAAATCTCTCAACAGACGGCATCTGGCACTGGCATGCCGGTAACTCTTGCTAAGTGGCCCCACGCCTGGCACTAGCGGCAGCCGGACTTGGTTCCCAGCTTGGCCTCTCCTGAATGAGAGGAATGGAGATGGGATATGGGTGTTACTGCCCACCAGGAGAACTTGACCCTACTGTGTGAGAGGACTTAAGGCAGAGCAAACAGTTGTGGGGAAAACAAAGGTTCAGCCAGCGTATCTTCACGCCTTGCACAAATACACAGACCTTCTGCATTTAGTTGTGACTATGGGGAAAAAAAGATCAGTTCTGCAGGGTGCGGAAAACAACTGTCTCAACATTCATTAATTCAAAAACTATTTATGAACAATGACTGTGCTCCAGACCTCATGCTAAGCCCTGGAGATATACTAGTAGAATATTAAGGTAACATGCCAGCTCTCGGGAGCTTACACACGAGTTGCAGGTGGTGTTAGGGAAGGAGTGCCCAACAATGAACACAGAGGCAAATGAAAAGATAAACGCAGTGTGAGACGGGTGCAGTAGAGGGAACAGATACTCGAGGGATAGAGAATAACACGGGGAAGGAGCTACTCTAGGCAGGAAGCTTAAGGAAGGTTCATGAGAAGACGACTAACAGGAGGCCGCATGCAGAATGCAACAGCCATCCCCAAAGCTGGCGTGCTGGAGGCCTGAAGGCCCCGAGATAGGCGAACGCTCGGCTCGCTGGGGGACAATAGAGGAAGCTGAGGAGAGAGGAGGTAGAGGGAGCAAGGGCAAAGACTGGAGAGGATCCACCGAAGTGGTTTAAGTGTAGGAGTGATATCTTCTGATTTACATGGAAAAAATACGCTGTGATTGTCTGTCAGGAATTGATTGTGCAGAGGTCAGAATGAGCATAATTCAGGCACGATGATGGCAGCTTGGACCATATGGATACCATGCAGATGGAGAGAAGTGGATGGATTTGGGAGTTATTTTGGAGTCAAAACAGACTGTAATTCCATAGTCAGTATTTTTTAAGGTTAAAAAAATATTTTTCTACCATGCACCTATGATTTATACGGAGATTAATGAAATGGTACCCGCACAGTGCTTTGAATTCCTTGGAGGGAAGCAAAGCATTATTATTATTTTCTTTACTCATATTATGAATTTATTAACTTTTAACTCCTATACTGAGGTAGGTATTTCACTGACAGCTGGGGTCTCATTTAGCTAACCAGGTGCTCATGTTAAACAAAGGTTATATTATTATTGAAGTTATTATTAGAAAAACATAATAGCTCATGTTGAGCACCAATAACAAAACCTAATTTCATGTAACTCCAGCAGGCAGCTTTAGTTATGGGGCCTGGGTAGGTGTATTCAGTGATTGTGTTTCTGATACTCAATTTCTCTTTTCTTACCAGCTTTAAGAGGTTTTGGGATCTTGAGTGATTCTAGCCCAATTTATTCTGAACAATAGGTTTACACATTGGTCAAAACCAAAATTTTCTCCAGAATTATAAATCAATCTCTTGAGGAAGTGGGGGCCAGCATGTTGACAAGGCAAACGAAAAAAATCCAAATTAACTGGTACTTAAGAAGTAATTAAACACAGGAAATTTGGTTATAGGAGGAAGGCAACTTGAGAACAGGCTTATGATTAAATTTAACAAAGCATACATATGTAGTAAGAATACATAGGACTGCATTTTTCATAACTTGGTCATGGACAAAATCGAGCTAATATATCACCTGAGAGCTTTCGATCTCCCCTTTCAAGGTCCTCCTCCAAAATTAGATTGGATCAGGCATAAATTTCGTACAGTTATTTGTAGGCACAATCTCTTAAGAGTTGTTTTTTTTAAAAAAAATTAGAGCCTGCAAACTGAATAATATAGCTTAAACAAGGCAATTTTATGCAGATTAATACTGGTTAATATCCATGATGCCCAGGATAAAATAATATCCCTTAATATAGACTGGGGACCTGTTTAGGATACAAGCATTGCCATTAGCATTTGTGTGCATCATTGAAACGAACCATGAGAATCTGGAAATGAGTGCCCTCTGAGAGTCAGGAAGGTGGCCTTTAGCAACAGCATTAACCCAACGAGTCAAACGGGCAGAGGAAGAGCTGTCTCCACGTGCGTGATGCTCTCTTTCTCTAGGTCCAGGCTCTTGTTCTCGTACTCTATCACAGAAGACATTAGTCTTGCCCTAGATACCCATCCACTTTTTACCCTCCTTTTCTTCTTTGTTGACAGAACCCTGATTTCGTTTGGGGTAAGCATGTGCCTAGGAAAAATGTCCAGCTTCCCAGATTCCCTTGCAGCTAGGTTTGGCTATGACACAGTTCTGGCTAATAAGATGTATGTGGAAATCTATTGTGTGTGGCTTTCTTGAAAGCTATTGTTTTCCTAATTTTAAAAGGCCAGACTCAACTGCCAAGTATTTGAAAAATTTTTGCTGGAATCATGGATGTGATTCTCAAATCTGTACATACGAGATAGTGGAAATGGAGCAAACATTGCAAGAATGTGAAATATCAAAAACTAGCTCCCTGAGGATGGTGTTGAAGCTAGAAAGCCTGGGTCCTGCCAACATTGTTGAGTGGAGACAACAACCCTAAATTGCCTACTTCCAGATTTGCTAATACATTTTCAAGCCATAGCTGGCTGAGCTCTCTGTTACTTATACACTATCCTGAAACAAGCAGATATACCTCAGCGTTCACCTCGGAGCAGAGCAGTGTTCCCCGTTTACTGTAAGTTTCCTGAGGGCAGGATCAAAGCTTTCTTCATCTAAGTGTTCTCCATGATGCCTAGCTAAAGCTGGACACTAGGGAATACTGAAATATTTTTAGATCGTAAAATGGATACAAGAAATCTAAGATTTCTTTTACATTATTGATTCTTAACTAGGATCACACATCAGAATCATCGTGTGCATTTATATGTGTAGAAATAAACAAGCAAACTTGTACAGCATACCTACCTGAGCTCCATTTCCAAACATTCAGGTTCACTAGGTCTGAGATGGGATCCTGGTATCGGTATTTAAAAAATAAAAAAAACTCCATAGATGAGATTGAAATTCTATTGCCATAGGATTTCCAGGAAACTTGGCTTTAGCTTCATGTTCTATACACATCTACCCTTCTCTGTCTCTCAAATAGTACCATCCAGAAAAGTCTGCCACTTACGGGCTTCCTGAACTTTTCAGTCATACTTGGAACCTAGTGGTCAGAACTTGCTCCTTTCACTGCCCCATTAATGAAACATGGTTTATTGTGATACCTGAGCCTTTTACATTTTAGCCATTGGAGAGGAACACAGATTAGAGCAAGAAATGAACCATGGCTGGCCTGGCCAGAGCATTTCCAGTGAGAAAGCGTCAAGAGCGCGTCCAGTGGTAAGGAGATATAATTATAGCATCACTTAAGGAATTAAATTTCAAAGTGGCTAATAGTGCTTGCCTCTGGAAGGCTTAGGGTAGGGAGATGGGTTCACCCAGTCAGGTAGGGGCACCCTGGGCTTTAGAGTGGGACTGTTTCTAAAAGTGGGTGGGAGGCCCATGGATATTTCCTGTCTATATACGTACCTTGTGTATGCATTAGAGAGAGAGATGCTTGTGAGTATTAAATAGTTCATTAAAATATTGAGTAGTTCAGGCAGAGGATGTTGTAATTTTTCTTTGATCGAAGAACATAGAAACAAATGAAACAAAAGCCAAATGAACGAAAATACCCCAAATGGTTTCATGCAAGTTTTCCCTGACAGCGAATGATCCGAGTTTCCAGCCTCAGAGTTTTTCTTTTCCACTACCCTAGTGTACACACGTTCCTGATTAAGGAGCTCTTCTGTAATAAAATGTAAACGCTGAGCACATTCGAGAACTCATCTCTAAAGCAAGGACTGCTTTATTAGAGCAATAAGGGTATAATTGCTTTCCATTGACCCTCAGCTTAGGAAAGAGAGGCAGGGAGAGTTGTAGATCTATCTTGTTTTATTTCAAAACAAATTCTACTTTTATTTTTCCCGCTTGGACTAGGCTTTCCGATGATACGCACTTCAGGAGAGATGCGAAATTGCCCTGCCGCCCACAAAGCATACCAGCTCGCGTGCTGTGATTCCGGAGGCGCTTGCTGCCCGCTCAGCCTGCACCCTCCCCAGAGCGGGCGTCGGGGGCACGGCGCCTCCTCCTTCCCGAAAGGGGTGCAGGCCGGAGCGGGGCGGTGGCAGGCAGCCGCGCCCCAGGGAGAGTCCACGGCTAAGCCATTAACAAACTCTTTCCTATTGAACTGAACAGTGGCCTTAGAATCTACCACACAGCGCTTCAGACAGTCGCTGCCAGTCTGCTGGAGAGGGCAAGCCCTGGGCCTGTTCGCCCCGCTGCGGAGAGCTGAGGGCCAGCTCTCCACGGGGCGGGGACGGTGAGCCTCCCAGCCACACGCTCACGCTCACACTTCGTGACCTTCCATTGGTGATGTCAGCCGTCTGACTGGTAGGTTTCTGAGACGTTAGAAACCAGGTCCACCACACTGAAGGAGATGGTTTCCCTCCAACTTTTTAAAACTCATCCAGAACAGTAGCTCTCAAAATTAGAATGCATTAGAAACACTTGGGGCACCACCTCCATAGATTGAAGTAGGGTTAGGGTAAAGCCCAGCTGATTCTGGCACAGGTGCCCCACAGTCCACACTTTTAAGAAAACTCCCTCTGGATTGCTCCGTTTCCTCTTTGGAGCGAGACTCTCATTTTTGGTGGTTCTGGGAACTCGCAGGTGTAATACGGATGCCGTGAATATCTCTGCCAGGCTCCACTGCCCCTGCACATTTGGTTTGGACCTGAAAGGTGACACCAGATGGAAGACTTGTGGTAATTCACTCACCCCCAAAACAGTAAATTACTGACACATAGTAGGTTCTCAAAAACATGTTAAATGGATGGATGTGTGAATCCAATTTCACTTCAGGAAAGAGCTCTTACAGAGTCTCCTGAGATGTTTTTCAGGGCCTTTTGAGGTCTTTACTTGGCATCACCTCTTTAAATATTTTTGCAGGAAAAAAATTATAAGGGTCTTCTCAGGAACCCACTCCAAAGACAGTGGTGTGGGTTGGGATGGGCTTGGAGTGGCTCAATCAGGGTGCATTTCTGCTACAGAATATTGAAAAGAGTCTGGCCGTCACTGACCCCAGGGCACAACCACTGTGGCAACTTCCTCTGTTGCGCAAGCGGCCCACCGTGAATAAAAGAACACAGGTTGGAGCAGATGTTTGCATGAGAGTTGTCCAGTTGAAAAACTGGCCCTGAGTCCATTTAAACATCAGATTTTATAAAATAGAGCACACTTTTTCAGTGACAGTTATTCACCTGTCTTTAAATCACTCAAGTACAATTTTGCCAGATGCTTTTTTTAGGGAAAGAATTGGCTACGACTTCCCATTATGTCTTTTTAAATTTTAATGCCATGTTCTCAGCAAGACCTCATCCCACATAACTGTCGGACGTCAGCCTGACATACCTCAGGCTGGGAAATGAGGCACCTATCACCACAGGGCCACCTTCTTCTCCAGGGACCAGCAACCTGCCAGATCCATGGGGAACACACTTTTAAATAATGCCAGGCTAACATTTGTTGAGCTCCGTCTCAGTTCAGTTCAGTACATACTCACTGAGCATCTGCAGTTTGCCAGGCTTAGTGAAAGTCCTGGGCATATGCTGCTGAATCAGCCACATGTGGTCTGGCCTCCGGAGCTTTGAATCGAGCGTGGGAGTTCTCACCTCTTCTGTGCCAGAGAGCCCTTTTGAAGTTTGGTGAAGCCTATGAACCGCATATCAGGAAAATACATATACATATATATACGTATACACATGTAAATTATTGCATCATGTCTACACGTATACATATGTATACATATATATGTATATATACACACACACATATATACACATAACACATATATATACACATATATATATGTGTGTTTATATATTTTAATCCTTACCTGATGATATGTTTTCCATTGCTTTACAGAAAGAGTGGAAGGGAGAGACAGACAGACAAAGAGAGAGAGAAAATCGATGTAAGAGAGAAACATCGATGGGCTGCCTCCTTCACGCACCCCAACTGGGGCCAGGGATTGAGCCTGCACCCGAAGACGTGCCCTTGGCTGGAATCAAACCCAGGACCCTTCAGTCCGCAAGCTGAGGCTCTAACTGCTGAGTCAAACAGGCCAGGACAGGATAATATTTTTAAATTCATTAGATACAGAAGGTTATAAAGAAAACCAATGATAATAAAATTACTTAAATAATTTTTTAAAATTGAAATAATAATATATGTTTCTTTATTAATGTATTAAATAAATTATTGCATCATGTCTAACAACTACCATAAGAGCGATGAGCATAAATATTTCCAGAGATCAGCAATAGCTGTAATGTGTGATGAAATATCTGTGTTCTATTGTTGACAAAGTTATAGCTATTGCTAATACTACTGGGTTATGTTGCCTCCATTCCTTCATACTGGAAGGAAATGATGAATTTCAGTTTGAGGTTAGTGGAAAAAAGGTATTTTCCCCCAACTAAGTCTATGAATTTTGCTCCCAGTCCCCCCCCCCCCATTTCTAACTATGGATCACTTGGAGGTTTATCAAGTCAGGTTAAGAATTCTTGGCCGTGGAGTAGACTATGAATTTCATAGTTCTACTACATCATATCTGTATCTATATATCCATCTGGAAATAAAGTATAATGTTGGCAGGTGTGATAAGAATAGATGTACCTTGTATATGCCATTGTAATACCTAATCCAGTCATGGGTGGAGGAAGGCTGCAACATTTGGAAGAAGCAACAGGTAGATTGGGACATAAAAGTAAGTAAAATTAAGCCAACAGAATGGGTATAAGGAGGGGGAAGTACTATGTTTCAGATAAAAGAGACCATATGTGCCAACTCCATAAAGCAAAGTAGAGCATTCGTGGGAGGGATGGGAGAACTTTCCAGGGCTGACTGGGAAGGGTTAAGAGTTGAGGCTGGAATGGCGAAGATACCAGGTCATCAGGGTAGGAAATCCATGCTAAGGAGTTTTGCCTTTATCCTGAGGCCTGCAGAAAGCTTTGTTGATTTCCAGGAAGTGTGCTGACTGAGAAGATCACATTGACTGCTGTGTGGAAGGCAGGTCGTGGGGTGAAAAGCACGTGGCGGAGAGACAGTGGGTCACTGACTGGATGTGGAAGTGAGCAGGGCCCTCGGGTACAATGCTGTCCTCGCTGGATGAGACTGCAGAAAGAGATGTGGGTTTGGGGCGAGGGAGAAATGTGGCTTTGAGCCTGGTAAATTTCATGTGCCTGTGAGAAATATAAGTGGCCTTAACCAGTATGCAGTTGTACAGCTGCATCTAATCTGATGCACAGAAGTAAAATATGGGCTGGAGATGCAAATTAAAATAATCGTTTTCTTGTTGGATATCAAACCAAAGATTCTAAAATTGGTGGAAAACTATTGAATCACATAATAAGCAATTATTTTAAAAACTACTCTTAATGCTGTGTGTAAGTAAGAATTATATACTATTATATGTAAATAATATATTTATTTTATATAATACATAATGTATTTATATTATATAAATAATGTATTTATAATTTATATAATTCATTTATATAATGTATTTATATTATTACATATAATGTAGTTATATAATGTATATGTTAAGTTATCATGTAAATAATAATTATATATTATTATATATAAATAATATGTAATCTGTGTTTTCTCAGTCTTCGAAAAATTGTATGATCTAGGTATGTTTGTGTTAACTTTGCAAACAGGAAAATCAACACTAAAAGCAGCTGTAAGTAATATTTTGGTCATATAGTGAGCAAGAGGCAGAAACAGACTTGAAAGCAGGCCCCGCGATGGCGCACCGCGCTCGGTCCCCGCAGCTCAGCGCCCTGGCGAGGGAAGCGCGTGGGGCTCCGTTTGCAGAGAAGACGCGGCGCCCGCAGCTGCTCCTCCCTGAGCGGCCGCCCGCTAACACACCGCTTTCCGCACTTTTCTGTTTGCGGGCATGGATTATACACAAGGTCTCTCCATCCACTTCATTGGTTGTGTCGCAAGTACTCAGCATGTATTTAGTAAATGAATGAAAATACAAGTTTCACCTGGATGGATTCGTTAAGAAGGAAGAATTTGCATGACAACTTTATGAATTAGGTAGAATTGTGTTAGTTGCAAGAGACATAAACCCATAAACCTAATTTGAATAGTTTAAGGGGGAAAAGAGGATTCTTTCCTGAATAATAAAAAATTCTTCTCTTCAGGATGGCACGATCCAGGTTTTGTTGGAACGATGCCACTGGACTTGACCTCTGGGCTCCCCACAGTGCTGGGCTTGTCTCAGGCTAGCCCCAGTGGCTCCAGGTGGACACCCCCCTGGATTCAGCTGCGTGAAGAAGAGCTCCTTTATCCCAGTCCAGTGTGAGCCTCTGCATTGCCTCGCTTTGGTGTGGCTGGGACCACAGGCCCCGTTTGAGCAAACCTCTGTGGCCTGGAGGAAAGTCTCTGATGTCTGGCTGGGTCTGAGTCACGGGTCTACCTTCAAGAGTGGGCGAGGGTGAGGGTCCTCCCCAAACCACATGCTCTCAGGGGATGAGAAGGGTGGGACCTCCCCCAAATGCAGCCTCTGCTAACAGTAAAGGAGGAATAAGTGCTGGGCAGGCAAAAGCAGCAGATGCCCCTTACATTTGGTCATAGCAAAATAAGGCTCCGGTTTGTCATAACGAACGCAGTTTTCATATAAATATCTTTGTGTCTAGAGATAAGAATATTTCGACAATAGTAAGTTCCATAGTTAACTATTCAATCACCAGGTGTTATTTTAGAAGAGTTGTTTTGTGATTTAAACTGGAATTGAAGAACATAACCAAGACATAAAATTTTAAGGTCACCTAACTGCAAAAAATAAAAACAACCATAAGCAAAGTCATGTGGCCAACTGTCAGGAATTTCTAAAGTTAAATATTCTGTGATTTAAAGAAAAAGATATCATCCCTGACACCAGTGTAACTTCTGTGCAAAGAATAAACGGCTGATCTTAGAGCAGGATGAGAAAACTAGCCGTCCTTGAAAAGCTACCTGGTTCCTGAGTTTGAAGAGTGGGAGTTGCTGTTCTTTGGGACACCTGTAAGCTAATAATTCTCTATATTTTACGGAAGATAACTTTCACTTTGGGGTGTATCCTCATAAACATCATTGACATACAGTTATGTAAACGTAACATTTAACAAAGTCCCACCCGTGAAAGATGCCGACAGTCTGTCTGGGAGGCAAGTGACAGCACTGGGAAGAGCAGCTAGCCGCCCAGTCAGCAGCGCTGTGCCCCTGGCACCGCCGGCGTTAGGACGCCCAGGGTGACAGAGGCCTGGACATTTGACAGAGAGTAGGTTAACCTCCCAGCAAAGAAGGCCAAATTAGGTCGAGGCTTTCCTTTCGTTTTTCTTTTCTCTCTCTCATTTTTGGCTTCTTCTGGCTTTGTTTTGCTTGTGCACCAAGAGAAATAGTTAAAGGACGAAAAATAGGAAACTGTTCTAGGAAACTGATCGACATAAACATTTCCAGGTCAAGAGAAGGAAGTGAGTAGGATGTAGCTTACGCTCACTGAACACCTACTGTGTGCATGGAATTTGGCGATTAGGAAAAACCCTTTTTTGGGAGATAATTTTAGACTTACAGAGGAGATGAAAAAGACGTAGATAGAATTCTGTTTGTTCCTTGTTTTGGTTGTTGTTTTGTCAATCCTCACCTGAGGATATTTTTTCCATTGATTGTTTTAGAGAGAGTGGAGGGGGGAAGGGCAGGAGGAGGAGGGGAGAGAGAAGCACCCATATGACAGAGACACACCGAGGCCGGAATCGAACCTGCAGCCCAGGGATGTGACTCTTCGGTTCCTGGGCCAGAGCTCTAACCACTGAGCAGCACCGGCCAGGGCCCCTGATCAAAATTAACAAATGAACATTCTATTCCAGGATCCAATCAAGAATTCCAAGCTGCATGTGGTGTAATTCTCTTTAATGCTTATATATATGTCCTTCAGTCTGTATGACTTTGATCCACATTAAACACTTACTAAGAACTTATTAAGATTCTTCTTTTTTTGAAACTAAAACAATTACTTTTTATATACATTAAAAACCATCCAGGGAATTTTTTCCAGCCTCCCCACCAGGAGGAAGCAGCTTCAGTGGGAAGTTTTGGAGCAAGCAGCCCACTGACAAGACGACAACAGGCTCAGAGGTTTCTAGTTATCCTAAGTACGGATGCGAGCGGCTAATTCACAGCTTCCCCTACAGACAAACGGGCTATTTATTCACCTCCTTAGGTTAATATTTTGCATACGGAGAATGTTGATCAAAATTAACAAATGAACATTCTATTCCAGGATCCAATAGATACTGTTCTTGCTGATACTGTTACGTCTGTTCTCTACCTGTACTTGCTCATTGTGGCTGCTGTCTTCCTCTGGGGCCATTAGCAAATCCAAACAGTGTTTCTTTTTTGTAAGACAATTTTTATTTTATTTTATTTTTTCCATCACCATTTATCTCCTGTATGCCTTCTTCCACCTCCCCCCTTCCCCACCACAGTCCCCACACTGTTGTCCACGTCCATGAGTTCTCTCTCTTTTTTCTTTTTTGCTCAATCCCTCCACCCCCACCCCCCCACCAGAGCTGCATGCCTGCTCTCTATCTATGAGTCTGTCTCGATTTTGCTTGTTAGTTCAATTTGTTCATTAAAATTCACATATGAGTGAAATCATATGGTACTTGTATTTCTCTGACTGGCTTGTTTCTCTTAGCATAGTGTTCACCAGGTCCATCCATGCTGTCACAAAGGGTAAAATTTTCTTTTTTTTTATGGCTGAGTAGTATTCCATTGTGTGAATGTCCCACAGCTGTTTTATCCACTCATCTACTGATGGACATTTGGGCCGCTTCCAAATTTTGGCTATTGTAAATAACACTGCACTGAACATAGGGGTGCATATATTCTTTTGAATTAATGTTTCAGGTTTCTTAAGGATAAATTCCCAGAAGTGGAATTTCTGGGTCATAGGGCAGTTTCATTTTTAATTATCTGAGGTAACTCCATACTGCTTTCCACAGTGGCTGCACCAATATGTATTCCCACCAACAGTGCAGAAGGGTTCCCCTTTCTCCACACCCTCACCAACGCTTTTTATTTGTTGATTTGTTGATGGAGCCATTCTGACAGGTGTGAGGTGATATCTCATTGTGGTTTTAATTTGCATCTCTCTGATGATTAGTGGCACTGAGCATCCTTTCATATGCCTGTTGGCCATCTGTCTGTCCTCTTTGGAGAAGCATCTATTCAGTTCTTTTGCCCATTTTTTAAATTGGGATTGTTTGTTTTTCGGGTGTTGAGTTTTATAAGGTCTTTATACATTTGGGAAATAAACCCTTTATTAGATGTATTGGTGAATATGTTCTCCCATTCAGTGGGTTGCCTTTTCATTTTGTTGATGGTTCCCTTTGCTGGGCAAAAGCTCGTTAATTTGATGTAGTCCCATTTGTTTATTTTTTTCTTTTGTTTCTGTTGCCTGAGGAGGTACATCAGAAAAAAAAAGTTGCACAAGAATATCCAAGATTTTACTGCCTATGTTTTCTTCTAGGATGTTCATGGTTTCGAGTCTAACATTTAAGTGTAATCCATTTCTAGCTTATTCTTGTGTGTAGTGTAAGAAGGTGGTCTAGTTTCATTATTTTGCATGTATTGTCCAATTTTCCCAACACCATTAATTGAATACACTATCTTTAGTCCATTGTATGTTTGTGCCTCCTTTGTCAAATATTAATTGACTATAAAGGCATGGGTTTATTTCATATGCACTTGACAGAATGTATATTCTGCTGTTTTGGGGTGGAATGCTCTGAAGATGTCAATTAAATCCATTTGATCTAGTGTGTCATTAAAGGCCGCCATCTCCTGGTTGATTTTCTGTCTGGAAGATCTATCCATTGATGTCAATGCAGTATTAAAATACCTACTATGGGCATATTACTGTCAATCTCTCCCTTTATGTCCATCAAGATTTGCTTTATATATTTTGGTGCTCTGATGTTCGGTGTATAAATGTTTACAAGGGTTATATCTTCTTGTTTTATTGATCTCGTTATCATTATGTAATTTCCTTCATTACTATAGTTTCTGTTCTACTGTCTATTTTGTCAGATATAAGTATTGCTATCCCAGCTTTTTTTCTCTTTCCATTTCCATGAAATATCTTTCCCATCCTTTTACTTTTAGTTTATGTGTATATTTTGTTCTAGGGTGGGTCTCTTTAAACAAGATATACATGGGTCTTGTTTTCTTATCCATTCAGCTACCTTACGTCTTTTGATTGGAGTATTTAAGCCATTTACATTTAAAGTGATTATTGATAAGTACGTATTTATTGCCATTTTATTTATTTTAACTCTGTTCCCCTGTTGTTGCTTTTTTCTTTTGCTTTTTCTTCTTCTCCCACTTCTTCCAGCAGGCCCTTTAACATTTCTTGTAATGCTGGCTTGGTGGTAGCAAACTCCTTCAGCTTTCTCTTGTCTGGGAAGCTCTTTATTTCTCCTTCAGTTCTAAACGACAGCCTTGCTGGGTAAAGTAGCCTTGGTTGTAGGTCCTTGTTTTTCATCACTTTGAATATTTCATGCCAAACTCTTCTGGCCTGAAATGTTACTGTAGAGAAATCAACTGACAGTCTTATGGGAGCTCCCTTGTAGGTAACTGACTGCCTTTCTCTTGCTGCTTTCAAGATTCTCTCTTGTCTTTAACTTTTGGCACTTTAATTATGATGTGTCTTGGTGTGGGCCTCTTTGGATCCATCTTGTTTGGGACTCTGCACTTCCTGGACTTGTATGTCTTTTTCCTTCACCAGATTAGGAAAGTTTTTAGGTATTATTTCTTCAAGTAAGTTCTTGATCCCTTGCTCTTTGTCTTCTCATTCTACTACCCTTAAAATGTAGATGTTGTTACACTTCATGTTGTCCTAAAGGTCCCTTAAAGTATCCTCATTTTTTAAAGGTGTTTTGTTTTTTTTTTCTGTTCTGAATAGGTGTTTTTTTCTACCTTGACTTCCAAATCACTGGTTCTATACTTTGCTCCATTGAGCCTGCTGTTTCCTCCTTCCAGTACATTCTTCATTTCAGACATGGCATTCCTCATTTTTGGCTGGTCCTTTTTCATGGTTTCTGTGCCCTTTTTCATGCTGTTGAGCATCCTTATAACCAAGGCTCTGAGCTCTGTATCTGATAGATCGCTTATCTCAATTTCATTTAGCTCTTCTTCTGGAGAATTCTCTAGTTCTATCATTTGGGGCCTGTTTGTGTTTGTTTCTATGTATTAGGTAGATCTGCTAGGACTCTCAGTCTTGGTTGCATGGCTTTATCTAGTAGGTGACCTGTGGGAGCCAGTGGTGCAGTCTCACTGATAATTTGAGCTGGGTGCTGTAAGAATGTCCCTTGTGTGCATTGTGTGGGCCAACTTATTGTAATTGAGTCTGATTTCTATTGGCCTGTTCATGTGTGGGCTTGACCCCTAGGCTGGTTGACAGTGAGGCTCAACCCCCAACATGGCATGCAAGCTACTGTGCAGGTGCTGGTCACACAAGCAGAATTCACTTCAGTTCTGGTGCTCTGGGCTGGGTCACCCAGCTTGGGACTTAGACCCCATACTTCTCAGAGGGAACCACTCACAGCTGAGATATCCCTCTGGAACTTCAGCTGCTGGCTGTGAGAGCCTGTCAACCCTCTTGTGTCTATGCCCTTCTTACCAGTCTCGATGTGACTTCTTCTTTATGTCTGTGGTTATAAGAATTCTCTTCAGCTAGTCTTCAGTTGGTTATTCAGGATGCTTTTTCTATATTTCAGTTGTAATTCCAGTTTGGTCTTGGGAGAAGGTCAGTGTAGCTTCCACTGATAGTGCTGCCATCTTGGAATCACCCCAAATAGTATTCCTTGAGCTCTTATACACTGGTGGGATTTTTGAAGCTGCAGGGTACCTAGGACAGTGTCCCTTGCAGATGCGACATGCTAGTCAGTCTCAAAGTGTTGGGGTTTTCAAGTAGGTCACTTAGAAGCAACTTCTGTCTCTGGAATTCTCTCACTTGCTTTTGTTGGCTTAGTTCATGTCTGCTCTTCTCTAAACAAGTCTAAATTACCCTTATTAAGATTCTTGCTTGCAGGACCTCTGACATTAAGTGCTACAAGTTTCTTACCCCTATACTTCACTTTGCTTATGAATTCATAAATTTAGAAATTATATTGGGGATAGATATTTTTCCCTAAATATTTTTACCAATTAAAGTATTTTACTTTCAAACTTTCAGAAATTTCCCCTTTAAAGAGTATGGTATAGTTAGTTTCACAACCAGTGTTGATCCAAAACTAGTCAATCAAGATCAATATAGTAAGTACAAAAGATAGATGCTTGTTTACCAAGATTCTGAACAAATGGACAAAGAAGAAATGGTTGAGCAGATCTTGTGTTCATTTGTAGCCTCGTATCCATTCCTACTTTTTCATGTACCTCAGTTTTGGGGGGAGGATTACCTTTTTGACTTTGCAAATATCCTTGGTGGAAGAGAAATTCCTTGTGATGGTTTTATCCTGGAGAAGGTGAGGGATCACCTTGACCTTCCTTCCACCTGGGGAGAACCCAAGAGTAGGTACAATACTTAAGCTCAATCAGTTGGAAACTGTTTCCCAGAACTTTGGATCCTGAGCAGATAACAAGAATGAAAAGACCACCCAGAAATCTGTAGCCAGTTCACTAGACCATTTTTACTATTAAACTCTGGTCCCTATTGCCCAATCCTCTCTTTCTGCCCATTTCTAAGCCAACTTCTCTAGCTACCCAGTAATTCTGTGAGTCCTCACCTCAAATTTCCTTCCAATAAATTCCCTTTTACTTAGATTAACAGAATTGGTTTCTCTTGCTTGCAACCATGTGCTCTAAGAAAAACATACAAGTTTTCCTGTTTTAGCATTACTAATTTGTTACATGTTTAGAATGCTTTGTAGGGCTGCAAAATACTTTCTTATGCAATCCTTCCTTTGTTTAAAATTCTGAACATCAGCTTCTAGCTTTATGGGCCCAGAACGCAGTCCCGCCCATTTGGTCATATTCATCATGCTTAGCTTTGGCCGTCTGACTTCTCCCACAGATGACAGTCTCCATGCAGGCAGGGCCTTGGTCACCATCATCGAGCACCACGTTGGATACATAGCAGGCACTCATTCCATGGAAGGGAGAGAAATGCATGACTATGAAAAATATTTCTCCCAGTTAATAAATATATACCTCTCACCACTACTCACGACAAGTCACATTTTTATCTTTTTGATGGTTAAACTTCTGGTGAAGAGCCAACATTTGTGTTCAACTCCAAATAGCAAAAGCAGATGCAGTTTCACCAGATACTGAAGATGATCCCTTTAAAGGTGCCAGAAGCATTGTCGTCATGTAGATTGAAAAGTGTTTACCAATTTTGACTTTGTTAAATAGGCCCATTTTATTACTTGGCCTAGGATGCTTTAGAAAAAACCAGTTCCATATGCTATGCTGAAACTCTTAAGGGAGATGCTATTTTCCTCTAGATTTAAGACATATTCAGAATCATGGGCTAGTAAGTGGGGGGAAAAGTACAGCCAACCAAAGACATAGCAACACTGTTTAGCAAACAAGGGTGATGTTTGCAGCAGGACTGAATGTGACAGCTTTCAAAGCATTATGTATATTTCTAGGCATACACATGCATGGCTCTGACAGCATGTCAGTTATAATTTTTGTAATAATGTGGATATAATTTATTAGAATTCAAATATAGAGTAAACTGAGCACAAGCTTTGGTCCAAAGTACTAATTTGTCTATTGCTGACAGTTTTGTATGTGTTTTAAGTAGAAATAAAGACATTATAATTGAATAAACATTTTCCCCCTTGCTAACCATGCCCTTTCAGGGTTAACAGCAAGCAAATGGAATAACGTGGAATCCTTACAAAAGTAACCACAAATAAGACAACCATGGGGAGAGGTGGGTTTCAGCTTTCCTGGTTGCCTGCCATAGCGGTTTACTCATATGTGATTGATTGCCCTGGTGAGTAATACCAGTTGGCAGACATTAGTAACACTTTGTCTTACTTTTGGTACAGTTGTTAGCTTTTCTATGTTTAGCATGTTTTCATATTTTAATAAGAATTCTGAAGCTGTGTATATATATTCAGCATTAGCCTGAAACTTGACACTTTTGATTCTGGGGTAATTTATAGCTTCATCTGAATTTGTCATAACTACAAGATGCTTTCAACATATGGAATTATGCTTGTAAAATTTAACCTTATTACATTCCTTTTCCAGCCCCTGTGCATTTTTTAATACACATTTTACTTTGCATTTCAAACATTTTGATTGTATATTGTTAGTGAGGTTGGCTTGGTTTTGCAGGAGACACAGAGGACGGGAGAAAACCAGGAGATATGTGGAGTTGTTTTTTGTTTTTTTTGACAACTGACCAGAAGGCTCCATTTCATTTATGAACCGAGATGGATGAGGTACCAGCCTGAAATCCTTTGTGATTTCGCCAACAACATGAGTACCAAGAATGTTTTTACCCCTGCACTAAAGTATCCGATGAGGTGTTGGAAACATGTGGACTCTTCCAGTATTTTGCGTGGTGCACTTGCTCCCTTCTGGGAGTTGGAACACATCCACCAGGCGAGCCATGTGAAAGGCATGAGTCTTCAACAATGGTGTGATGGAAATTTAAATAGGCAAGGACCCGAGCCAAGTTTGCAGAGTATTGTTTTAGGCTGACTTTAGCTCAAGCCAATGAGTGGCTTGGCTTGCTTACTTCAAGGCAGAAGTTGGAAATGGCTTAGGGTTTCTTGAAAGTCCTGGGAGTTTCTTGATGCTTAATAAAGCATCTCCCCCACATTCATCAGAAAATAGTTTTAAGAACTGGCTTGATCTAGAAATGACAGGAAACACCCGCAAGAAAGAAGGCTCTGGATGGTTTTAATTCACAATGACAAACTATTACTAAAATTAAGTGACGATAATCCATTCTGTATTTGCTTATTTCAGTTTATTGCAGCAGAGAAGTGCATTGTAAATACTTTATTATGCCCTTTCTGTGGAGTTCAGTTAACACTCCCTCAGGCCCATGAGTAGGGGAAGCTTAGAGGTTTTTCTTAAACAAAAGAGAGGCGAGCTTTCTCCTGGAGCAGGTTTCCCAAGGTCATGGCTACTTCTAATTACAATTCTAATGAGACATCAGGAGATCTTCCCAAGAGATCATTACTTGGTAATTTTTCAACAATAGCTATACCATCTTCTTTCCTATTTGGAAAATACAGAAAAATGGCCCATCAGTGTCCCTACCAGAGATTTCATTTTCATACTCGGTATTTCTGAATCCCTGATTAGTTCTCTGACAAGCAGCACATTTATATACAGTATGAAATATGAGCTTTATCTGTGCCTTGGTCTTAATTTAAAATTTGCATTATACAGTATTTATGTAGACCTTCTCTGCAACCTTTCAAGTACTCGAACAAATGATTCTCCATTAAAAGAGCTTATCTTGAAATATCTGTCTGAGCATTGTAAATAGCATGTTATGGATCATGCGTTTATTTAGGCAAGTGAAATACAACATCAAAAGCTATCGCTGAAAAACTAGGCCAATATGGGCATTAAAAATATAGCACCATATATCTTGGGCAAGAAAGTTCGCCGGATCCCACGTGCTATGATGGGGAATATTTAGACTCTAGCAAAGATGACATGTTTCTTGATTCATCTCGCAGCGCAGGTCCGCTTCATTTGCAAAGTGATAACCTATTACTATAACTAAACCGCCTATTGCATGGAGGCTCAGAAATAAAATAAAAAGATTAGCCAGTTATCTTATTTACATATATTGAATTGCAGTAATACAGCCCGATCTCTGCCTCTCATTTGAATCTAATTAAAGCGTGGCAGAGAAACTGCAATCCACACAAGAGCTTATTTTAATAGTCAGAGCTGGCAAAGTCCCAATATCACAATGTAGCAATTAACAGCACGGCTGTATTTGCTATTCATGGTTTGATGTAAAAACTTGTTTATTAAGATGGGCTGGAGGCGCTGGTGTGCAATAGACCTGCATGTAATTAGATTCCAATTATTTGTCTGTTTCTGATATTGTAAACTGGCACTTAGCACATCAGTTAAATTGACACACGGCGCTGCATGGTTTACTCGGTAATTAAAACATGTTCTGTTAATTAGATGATGACCACTTTATTTCAGGGCTCTTGTGTTTGGGTTTTCTAGTGTGCTCTGTTTGTATCATGAGCCACCAGACGCTCCTCTAATGAGTCCTTGTTTTGTTTCAATTACCACCTGCTGTTCAAAAGCAAAGCTTGTTTTAACTAAACAAAATTAATGCTTGTCTCTTCCTTTGTAAGAACTTAAACGTTAGACAAATTAATATGCTTATTATCGAAGTGCTAAGCTCTGGTTTTAAAGACTGCTAAGGCAATTAGAAGAAAGTTATAAGATGTTGTAGAGTGTGGCATAAATATTGTTTAGCGTATTAAGAGGCATTACAAACAATGAAATATTTGCTGGGGTTGAAAAGAAGCATAGAGACTTAGCCTCCCCACCCCCAAATTAAATTAGTTCTTGCAATTTGCAAAGGGATCCAGAAACTAAAGATACCGGGGAATTTCTAAGAGAAGGAACTGAATGAAGTTAGACATGAAGGTATGTGTCCTGGCTGTAAACAAAATCCGGGAATGACATTTGACCATCTTGGATGGCTTCCAAAACTGCGTGTTTGCTGCCCTGTTCTCCTCCATGATCTATGCTGTTTTCACGCCAAATAATCGATGAAGCTGTTTCTAAAAACTTGACTGCAACACTCCCAGGAACGGCGCGTTCATTTCCTGGGAGGTTGGGGCGGGTCCTGTCAGCCGCCCTCATTGTCCCCGACGGCGCGACCGGAGCTGAGACCCGGGAGGGCGCAGGGCAGCGGGGAAGGCAGGCTGCTCGGTTCCCAGAAGCCCTTTCCGTCAGCTCCGGGGACCCATCGATGAGCCTAATAAAGTGAGCCACTGTAGGGTTTAAGCCACTCCACACAGAGTCGGGCATTTTATAAGGGATGCAAAACCAACAGTTAGTGCCCTTCCACGGTCGCCAAACCAGAAAAGTCAATCGCGGGGGACTTGACTTGTCTGAGACAACCAAATGCAAAATAACTTCAGGGGTTTCCGAGGTTCTCTTTTGTTAACTGCAGTTCAGAATTACTCAGGGCTCATATCAACATGCTTTAGAGTTAGCATGCGCCATCTTTAGGAAAACACACAAGTAGATCTGGAAAGGCCTATTCACAATGTGTTTTCTTGGAAAGGTATTTCAATTGCAAGGCAAATCTTACTCTCTTGTTGCCCAGAATTGGTTTAACTCTTACAGGCTAATTCTAGAATTTGAAATACCATTTACCCCAGATATTCAACGGTGTTGATGTCACAATGTGGAATGCAAACCTGAGCTTGTTGACATCAGCCACCAAGACATGGACCCATCAATGAAGGTGATACACTTGTGTACAGATAGTAAATGCCATACTTCCTCCTGGAACTTTAATTGGAAAAAAAAAATTAACAGCAGCTGATTTCTATACCTTAGGGGTACATTTCCAAAGCAATGGGTGGCAAGTAAGCTGCACAATTCTATTGATATTAATGGCAGTCACAGAGCTGAATCACTGAGCAGCACTTGGCAAACTTACTCCTTAATGCTGCAGTTGCCTTAAATTAATATTTTACAAAGACCCAAAGTAATTAGATGTGTCTTACTAAATGCCCATTTACTCATTAGATATTTCAAAATGCATCTTCTGCTGCAGGCCTGTTGGGTCACATTAACTGCTCTAAATTATATAAATGACTTCAGTGGGACCTTTTAAAAAATGCTGGTACAGGAGAGGGCACAGGTGCTCACCGGTAACCAATGAGTGTTGGCCCATTAAGGTGCACACTGTTGGAACTCAAGAGATATGACTTGATCGCGGATATCCAGATCCAGGAAGCAATGAATTATTTTCAACCACATCTCATGTATACATTTTAAAATGTAACCTTAATTTATATACTTGTGTTAGACATTTGCTGTTTTGGCCTCCCAGGTTCCATTCCCCTTTGTCTAATTTCTTTTATTTTTTTAAAAGTTTTTATTGATTTTTAGAGAGAGAGGAAGGGAGAGGGAGAGAGAGAAACATCGATGTGAGAGTGGAACAATTATTGGCTGCCTCCTGTATGCCCCCTACTGGGGTTCCAGCCCAAAATTTGGGCACGTGCCTGACCGGGAATTGAATCAGCAACCTTTCCGTGCACAAGACTATGCCCAACCAACTGAGCCACATTGGCCAGGGCCCTTTGTTTAATTTCTTATTTGGATTCTCATTCTTGCCCATTTACACTGGGGGAGCTGACTCCACTTCCAGTTCTGGAGTGAGAAGGCCAAGTTGGGCCCACTCTTCTTGGCTACAGTTGGTTCCAAATGGGCATCTTAAATAGGATGTTCCAATCACTGAAGTCAAAGATGTTTATTCAATAGCTGAAGGAAGAGAGATGTTCTTTTCTCTGGAGGGAAATAGCCCCAATAGTTGCTGGCAGGAGTCTTTGCCTACATCTTTTGAGGAAAGTGCCAACTCACAGGAAGCAGAAGCAACAGATGGAAGTTGACCAAATCATGTGTGCCCTGTGTTAAGACAGGCCTGAAGTTAATGCCCCCGTAGATTTATATGAGCCATTATCTCCTCCACTACCTGCACCAGCCCATTAAAAACAAGCACCCAATTCAGTTAAGGGTGGGTGTTTTCACTTGCAAATAAAAAAATTCTTAACTGACACGACGCAACTTTTCATGTCACATCACAGTGCTATTTTACCCATTCAGGTTCTGAAGCTCGAGAGAAGAATTCCTAAAGACAGATTCTCCACCTGGGGTCTAGGATGGGTTTCAGAAGATTACTCAGTTACCTGAAATCATAAGCAATATTTTATGCTATGTGTATTTGTCCAGGGAGTCAACATGATTGTCAAAATGTTCCCCAAGAAAGTTTAAGAACTGCTTTTAATGGGGCAAAAGTCCTGGCAGGCCAAGCAAGAGAGGTGCAGCTACCTACAAGTGTCATGTGTCTGGCTTCAAAATCTTGGGAGCATGCGGAGGGGCTCTCAGAAGAAACCTGCCTGGTTAGAAACTAGAGCTTCTCAGAAACTGGAATGGGTTGTCCTGGGAGATAAAGGAGGCAGGCTGGGCCCCACACGAATGAATGAAGTGGTGCTTTTTGAAAAGCCTTGGTGATCGGCTTGTTTCAGAGTTTATTGCTTCTATGGATGTATGGTGTGTGTAGAATATACTACCTAAATTTCCCCCTAAATAAAGCCACACCAAAGGGTCTGTAGCAAGAAGTGGTTATTTATAGTCCTGGCTGCAGCTGAAGGAATGCGTAGTCAGTTTCCCAGGATGAAACCAGAACAAGTGGGCACACGGGCCGCCGTGGACAGGCAGGGCGGGTTTCTTCATCGCTCCCCATATTCTCTCGCATCAGCATCTGCTTTGCTGGTCTAGATGACACCAAGCCACTGCTACTCAAGGGCAAAGTACAAGATAAAACAGAGCAAAGCAAAACTGAACTGAACTAAAAATTAAAAATCAAAATTCTCCCAAACTTATCACTCATTCACACTTTGGAATTATTGAGCAAAGTGATCAAAAGCATGGATCAGGAGCCACACCGTGAATTCAGATCCAGCTCCATCACTTTGTAGGTAGGTTGCCTTGGACAAGTACAGTGGAACTTCAGTTCTCGAACTTAATTCATTCCCAAAGGCTGTTCAAGAAACAGTTTGTTCAAAAACTGAATCATTTTTCCCCATTAGAAATACAGTGGTGCCTCGGTTTTCTAATGTGATCCGCTCTGGAAGACTGAGCTCTGAAACGTTCAAAAACCGAGGGACCCACAGCCGACAGCTGGGCCTCCGGATCTTGCCCTCAGCGGAAGCCGCGGGGCATGTTCGACTTCCGAGGCCAGTTCGAAAACCGAGGCATTTCCTTCCGGGCTTACGGCCTTCGTAACCCGGAATGTTCATCAACGGAGAGGTTAGATAACTGAGGTACCACTGTAGTGTCAATTGAATTAATTCATCCCACACTCCCAAATGATTCCTTGTTTTACCCTTTCTTATATACAGTACATGTCTAATGTACTGTCTAAACTATAAACTAACACTTCTTTTCTTACATTTGTCGAACCACCCCTACTAGCCTTAAACGAATCCCTTTCAGCACTCGTTCCAGGGTGTCTTTCAGGGGGTCAGATGCAGCATCTTCGCTTTTTCACATATCACTGCCCCTGGAACGCTGTCACTGGCTCACTGCTTTTCGTTTATCCAAATCAAACTGTTTTTCTGCCTATTCAGTTGCCTGTGATCATTGTTTCTTTCACACCCTTAGCAACATTAGCACTCTTGATGGCCTCTTTTTGTTTTAAAATTGTGCTAATCATCCATATCGTCAGGAAAAAAAGGAAAAACCCCCAAAATATTCACAACACAATTTCTTGAAATGGTAGCCATGCAACGCTTGGTGGTAAACTGACTTATGTTTTCTCCTTTGTTTGTGGCCTGGGAGATGGTTTTTGATACATTTTTTCTGTGAACATCTTGGCCCAGAACCAAACTGTTTGAGATGAGAGGTGTTCGAGAACCAAGGTTTGACTGTGTATTTACATGCCTGTAACTTAGTTTGTTATTTAAAAAGTAATAATAGGTTAAATTATATAAATGCCTTGACACTCATTGATATTTATTAAAAGAGCAATTTTGTATGGTTCACACCCATACCTCTCTTGTATGTCCCTAGGGCTGCTGTAACAAAATACAACAAATTGTGTGGCTTAAAACAGCAGGAATCTATTCTCTTACGGTTCTGAAGACTAGAAGTTCAAAATCAAGGTGTCTTCAGAGCCATGATCTCCCTGAAGCCTTTAGCAATAACCCGTCCTCGCCTGGTGCTGCCTGTAATCCTTGTTGCTCCTTGGCTCATAGCTGCATCACTCCAATCCCTGCCTGCATCTGCACAGGGCACACTCCTGCGTGTGTGTCTGAGTCCGGGTCTCTGTGTCTTTCCTCATGAGCACACCATCCTAATCCAGTATGACCCATTCTTAACTCGGTTACATCTACAAAGACCCTATTTCCAAATAAGGTCACATTCACAAGTACTGGGGTTTAGGACTTGAACTGTTTTTTGGTGGATACAATTTAACCCACTATACACTGTCTCATAGAAATGTCATAAGAATTTTAAAAATTAATGTATGCAAAGTGTTTAGTGTCTGGCACATAGTAAAGACTCAATAAGGGTCCATTATTGTTGTTATTACCATTTTATCTTATCCCCACCTATCTGCATTTGACAAAGCTCTCCCTCTCTTAGACCCTGCATACCTCCATGTCTACCTCAGAATCAAACAAACTCCATTTCTTTCCCATATTCCCAAGGTAAGTCTTTATATACTATTATTACTGACCCAACTGTAAAATATCTCATTATAGAGGTTTAAAAAAAGATTTAGCTGTAGAATTTCTTCTTCAAAGTAAATGTTATTGGAAGACTGGTGCCCAAATTGGTGGAATTGCTCTGAGAAGGTGGGAACTCACAAGCAATATCAGCTCCGTATTCACTGTGCTCCCCATTGCTCTTCACCCCAGCCCCCAATGGTGCCTGAGACCCTTCTTTAAACATAGAAAAGACAGTTTAAAAACTACTCCTCAGTCATAAACAAGCTCACTTCAAGCATGTAGGAAGAGATGGTCTTTAGACCCTTCTCCCACTTCCCTTTTATTAATTAACCTCTCCCTCCACCCCTTCCCCCAGCTCCTGTGCCCCAACCAAGCCAAAGAAGAGGTGTTGCCTCTCTGGGCAGAATCTAGGGTATTGATTGCGCGATCTTCAATATTAATCATACTTCTGGTTCTGTAACAAGGCCATGCTTAGCACATGATCCTGTGCTTTTATGTGCCAGATTTTGCTTGGGATTTTCTTAGCAATAGTCATCCATATGAGACAGATTTCCAAGATCTATGTTCACTTGTGCAGAAAGGAAAGGCCTTGCTCTCAACTTGGGGTAAAGCTATATGGCCTACTGCCCCTTCATCAAAGCCCTGCATGAAAGGCACTGTTTTAGTCCATCCAGGCTGCTATAATAAAATATCATAGAATGGGGGCTTACAAACAACAGACACTTAGTTTTCATAGTTCTGGGGGCTAGAAGTCTGCGGTCAAGGTGCAGCATCCTGTTTTGGTGAGAGCCTTCTTCCTGGTTTACAGCTGGTGCCTTCTTGCAGTGTCTCCCCTGGTGGAAGACGGAAGGAGCTCTGTAGAGTCTCTAAAACACTAGTCCCATTTATGAGGGCTCCACCCTCATGACCTAGCACCCCCTAAGGCCCCACCTCCCAATCCCATCACAGTGGTCATTAGGGTTTCTACATATGAATTTTATGGGGACATACACATTGAAACCATAGCAAGTCCTCAGGAAGAAGCCCAGCTGACATCACAGTGGCAGAGTCTTCCTCATTTGGTTACTATTCCTTCGCTGTCGACCTACTGGGATATTACTATGAGGCCTAGCCAGATGCTCTCAAGTCTCTTCAAAGAATCCTTCCTTTCTCCTTCAAACAAAATCTGGGTTTTCCCAAGGGATGCTATTTTGACTACAGGCTTCTTGTGCAGAAAGCTGCTTTTCCAACATCCTATGAACCTTATTATCCGCAGCAAGTTTGAGCTTTCATTAGGGGTCGCCACTTACTCCACATCATGATGTATCAACTCATTAAAAAGAGCCATCCGGTTAAGGGCTCTTTCCCCTCCCTGCTGTTTGCCTCTTCCTCATGTGCTCACTCTCATCCTCACCCCAAAACACCTTTTTATTGGTCAGGCAGACAAGCTGAGTTAGAGCTTTGTCTCCCTCTTATTTCTTCCCAGGTGCTCAGGGACATCTTCCCCCCCAAAAAAGTGGTCACAAGCTAAACAGAGATATGCGTTCATCAGGGTCCTTCAGAGAAACAGTAGGACGTGTTTATTTATAGAAAGAGACTTGTTACAAGGGTTGGCTCATGCAATAATGGAGGCTTAGAAGGCCCAAGATCTGCACTTGGCAAGCTGGAGACCCCAGATTGCTATTGTGTAAGTCCAATCTGAGCCTAAAGGCTGGAGGACTGCAAGAGCTGATGGTGTATGTTCCAGTCCAAAAGCCAGCAGGCTCAACACCCAAGAGGAGGCCACGTTTCAGTTTGCATCTAGATGCAGGAAAAGACTAACGTCCCAGCTGAAGGCAATAATCAGGAAGCATTCACTCTCACTGTGTGAGGGTCGGCCATTTAATTGTATTTAGACTTTCAACTGATGGTGTGAGGGCCACGCACATTAGGGAGGGCAATCTGCTTTCTTCGCCTACTGATTTAAATGTTACTTTCATCCAGAAACACCCACGCAGATGTACCCAAAATAATGTTTGACCAAATATTTGGACATCCTGTGGTCCAGTCAAGTTGTCACATGAAATTAACCACCACTAGATGGTTCTTTCCTCTGAGAGAAATTCTGCAGACAGTTCTTACATTTATTATTATTATTTTTGCTACTCTCCTTAGATTACTTTAACAGTTTTATCATTGGTTCCCTGTCACCAATGACCTCATACCATTTTATTCTCCACATAACTGGCAGACCAAACTTTCTAAAATGCTGTATCCTGCCTCTTTCCTGTCTACTCCACCATACACTCCTACTCTTTGCAAAAAAAAAAGAAAAAAAAGAAAAAGAAAAACATAGAACTCAAAATCCTTATTTTGGAATACAAAGCCATCCACAAATTAACCTACTAAACCTTTTTAAATGCATCCTGCCCTTCAGCCACATGGAATTTTTTGTTTTTCCTTCTGGTATTTTACTCTCAGAGAAGCCTTTCCATTCACCTAGAATACCCATTCTCTTGCTCTCCTGCATATTTTTTTTCTAAATTTTGGTAAAACTACTTGGTCTATTTGCTATGTTTATAAAACATTTCTCCACATAATTATAATAAAACTTCCAATTTTAAAATTCTGTTTATATATGTCTCCCTACCACTAGCCAACATTTCTCAAAGTAGGTACCTGAGAAAGATAGCCATTAAAAAAAAAAAGGCACTCTTAAAAAAAGGGTTTCCTATTTTAAAAATTGCCAACTATGTATATTACATTACCCTGCAAGTGTGGTTATTTGAAATATATACGCTAAAGACTAATAAATTCCTCGGAAAACAAACATATTTAACCTTCTCTAATCTAGTATTTGACAATTCTATTCTAAGTGTGCTTTATTTTGCATTCATACTGGCTGGAGGTTTGTTTAGCTTCTTGGATCTATGGGTTCATTTTATTTGAAAAAGATTCAACATCATTTCTTCAAATGTTTTTTTGTACTCTTCTCTATTTTCCTTTTTGAACTCTAAATATATGGTTAGAACATGTGGTATTTCCCCATAGTTCACCAATACTCTACATGTATTTAATTTTTTTCAACCTTTCCCCACCTCTGGCTTCAGTTTGAATACATTTAATTGACCTTAGTCTTAGTCTTTTCTTTCTCAGTGTCCAATTTCATTCTAAGCTTTACCCATGAAATTTAAAAAATAACATATATTTTTTTATGCTAGAATTTTTAATTGGTTTTTTGGAAAGTTTTAATTTCTTGCCAGAAATACTCTCATTATCTCTATCTTTTCCTAGAAATAATTTTATGTATTTATAAAAATTATTTAAAGCCTTTATTAATTTCAATAATTGGGTCATCTATTGATCTTTTTCTATTGACTGTGTTTTCTTTTGATTATTTGTCACATTTTCTTACTTCTCATAACTCATCATTTAAAATTTCCTACTTGCCTATATAAAATGTAGAGTCTGAAAGAGGAAAATATTGAGAACAAACTTGTGGCTTTTCTTCTTTCCTCGCGGAGAATGCAAGCGGATGGTTCCCCTGCAATCAAGCGTGAGGGCTTCAAGGACCTCTTGCAGAAACAATAGGTATCTGCCGGAAGAAAGGCTGGGAGTCCATTTGCTTTGTCGCAAGCTGATCTGTCTTTGTGCCCGTTTGAGCTTGAGCAAATGAACAAGGGACAGTAGACAAGGTGAGAGGGCACAATAGTGGACCAGCCTATACTCAGCGTGACAAGAACAAACGAGATTTGTGTGTCAAGTGGACCAACCAAACCTGCGCTGTCCTGCTCTGCATCCTAGACGGCTGCTGCCAAAAGGCTGGGGGTAGAGAATGAGGGTGGGAAGGGGGGGGAGTTTAATTCACATTGGGGAATTCTCAGTGAGAAGGACTCCTGTAGGACTTTCTGGAGAACTCATACATGAGTACCATTGTATGCTTAAGGGGTAGAAAAGGAAACATGAATAGGGCACTTTTCAAAGTATTGATTACATCCTTTCACAACTGTACTACCCCATCAGGGTCAGAATACTTAAAAACTGGTTACATTTAAGTGTCTCTTATGATGAGCCGTAAGCCAGGGCTGTGTCTGTCTTGCCTTGTACTTTATTCCTGCTGCCTGCATGGTGCCTGGCACACAGTGGGCCTCAGTGTTCCACAAGGATATTTTGAATGAAGGAACAAGTGAAACAGAGCGTCCCCACTTCTGTCCGTGCCTTCTCTTCACTTGATTGTCCTCCCTGGCACTCTTCACATCTGACATTCTATATATTTACTTATCCATTTGGTTACGGCTTATCTTTCCCATAGAGTGTAAGCTCTGTACTATGAAAGGGCAGGGACTTTGTTTTCCCAATTTGTGTCCCTAGGGCCTAGGGCAGTGACTGGCACATACTATGTGCTCAACAAACATTTTTTTGGAATGAGTGTTTTTGCTGTATGTTACAATTAGAACACAGAATATGAAAATGGGAGCAGGGCAAGCTAAAAGGATATAGTCATGGCAAACGTGTGATGTGTATTTTGATAGTGCAGATAAAATGGAGGCAGAAAAAAAGGTATGCTAAAGCAGTTTTTAAAAATGAATTGTTAAGCTGTTTCAGAGAGCCTTTCTTTGAAATTTTTCCTACGTTTTCATATATATCTTAAGACAGATAACTGCGTAAATCTTTAAAAAGTCTAACATTTTAATAACTCACTCTGTATGGCAAGGATAAAGAAAGAAACAATTCCTGGTTGATAGGATTACAACCTAAGGAGTTAGCTGAACACCAAATATTTTAAAAACCAGTTGAAAAGACATTTGAATACTGACTAACCTGAGGCTTTGCACAGTAATTATTGAATCTCCATAAGCAGATAGAGTGAATATTAGCTTTGGAGAGAAGATTTTTACAAAAAGTTTTAATATGCAAAATGAAATAGTTTTATATTGAAATAAAAGAATAGTTTAACTTAATGATATACTTGTGATATGCATTTGTTTAGAATGTTTCTTGGCTTATATAACCTTTCCCATCTTGCTTGTAGGCAGGGCACCACAGCATAAGCCAGGGCAGGGGCCATGCCTTGGGTAGCTGGTGGCTGTCAGAATGAACCAGTTTCAGAGAGTTTGTAAGCAGGGCTTTGGCCGGTATCTATCAGGGTAACTGTCTATCCCATCACGGTCAATGAAGCTCGTCTATAATCGTCTATCTGCTCTAAAGAAAAAAAGAGGTGATGGGCTTTTGCCTCATGACACTGAGCTTTACGTAACAGGCACCTTCCGCAAGCAACCAGCCAACGGCCTGGTGCGCCTGCGGGGCCGCCCCGCTTCCTCTGCTGGCTGCTCAGAGGCAGCCAAGCGGCCCTGATCTTCATCCCGCCGCGTGCAAAGGGAGCGTCAAGGCCGGAGCGTGAGCGAGACACTGTCAGCCGGAGGCTTCAGATCTTGCTTGAGGTTACTTAGATGCTTAGTGATAAAGCTTAGGCCACATGGGACTTCAGGAACCTGTTTTAATAACCACACTTACTAAAAACGTAGGCTTTGATGTCAAAAAGGTGTGGCTTCACCACGCAGGAAATTAAAGAAGAAAAGAATCTGCAAGTGACAATTTTTACAGTAATAGATTTTGATAACTGTTTTTTCAAAATGTTCTGCTGATACTTGATGTCATAATGACTGAGAGCAGATTATATTGATCATGTTATGTCACAAAAAAAACCCAGCAACCCCAAAGCACAACGTGACTGTTAAATATGGAGTTGCGATGGGCCATAGTTAGGAGGTATCCATTTTTTGAACGAAAAAAAACTGTAAATATTTTGTACTTAGTACCCAATTACCAAATTAAGAAGTGCTTTTAAATTCTCTTTGAAAAACAGAGAAGTTTATATTTAATTTTTGAAAATGAGATATAAACCAAGGAAAAAAGCATATAGAAACAAATATTTTAAATTATATATATTACAAATCACAAATCATATTGATTGGGACCACTCTCAAAGATTATTCAGTTCTCTCCAACTTAAAGACGATTCTTAGCTTATCGACCAGGTGAGGCATGTAGAAACACTCCCATGTGAAACAGAGCTTGCACCAAAGGATAAGACACTGCAGCGGGACACGGGGAGAACAGGGAAGATAAATGATCCTGAAGGGTCTGCATCACCCATAAAATTCCTAGGGACGGTCTCTGTCTGTTTGAGCCTCTTAACTAATATTTCTGCGGGATGTCAGTGTCTCTGGGATCAAGGAGCACGTCCTCCTAAGTCTCCCACTCAGTCACTTTTTAACTCCACCTCCTCTTTTCTCATCCCTAGTAGAGACAAGAAAAAATGCACCCTTCCCCCTTCTCTATATTATTTTTAACTATTTTAACCTATGAAATCTTTTTTAAAATAAAATTTTAATCTATAAGAAGATCAAAACTTCTCAGGGGGTGCAGGGGGTGCTCCAATCCTTCTTACGGGGACTATTTCATTGACCTCGTCAGGCTACAAAGAACACCTGGGGTGCAGTGTGGTGACTGTTTCATCCACCTTGGCAGATTCAGACCCAATCTAATATTAGCAATTTTTTTACTGTTTTGGGGCCCCCACTTTGCATTTTAATATGTGGAGTCTGAAACTGAAAAGTCTTGGAAAAAACACACTGAAATTCTGATGCAAGAAAATGAGTGCCGTGAATGAACAACCCGGCTAAGCGCAGCTTGACTGGTCAGTTCTTTCTGTCGTAGATATATTTCTTAATACCTTTGAGGACATGAATGTCTCCATGGGTATTTCCAGGTTTTCAAAATTTGTGATTAGGTGAAAACTTTTAGAAGTTTAATAAAAATTCTTTTTTTCTATGTTTCTAAAACTCTAAACTGATATACCAAATTCTTGGATTTTGTATATGGTTGTAACCATTCTAATACAGGAAGGAGGGAGAATAGGAAGAAAAGCAATCCATGCGTGTTAATTTGACACACAAAGAAAGACGTCTATACATATACGACAGAGTGTAGAGTATTGGGTGTCATTGTGAGATTGGCAGTCAGCCTGCCTGGAGTCTAAATCTTCACACTAATTACTAGCTATACAACTTTGGTAAACTATTTCATCTCTTAAAGCCCATGTTTCATTTGTAAAATGGGAATATTAATAGTGGCTGACAGAATTATTGTGAGAGAAAATGGCATAGCACATTTACCACAGAGGCCTCACTTTCAGCAAATACAGTTGGTCCGTGAACAACACAGGGCTTAGAGACCCCAACGACCCCCAAACTCCTTGTGATAGAAAATCCATGCATAACGTTTGACTCCCACAAAACTTAAGTTGTCCCTCAGTATCCACTTGGGGTTGATCCCAGAAACCCCCGTGGATATCAAAATCCATGGATGCTCTAGTTCTGTATATAAAATAGTGTTGATCAATGCATATAATGAACTGCTCACATCCAGTATTCCCAAACACAGGTAGAAAAGAGGACGGGTACTTATTGAAAGAAGTCCATGCATAAGTGGACTTGCACAGTTCAAACATATTGTTCCAAGGTCACCTGTACTCACATATCATCTATATTATATACAGTATTTGGGAAACAATAGTCTATTATAATTTTTACATGCCACTTTAAATTTTTCAATGTTCAAGAATATAACCAATTTTGTACACCTCTCTTAAGACTGAAAACAATCAACCAATCTTAATCATAAACATTTTTAGAGGATTAAATACTATAACAACAAGTATTAATATCTCATTCATGACTTGTAGAAATATTGGCAAAGAAACAATGTAGTTTGACTTCAGGTCATGGTTAAGAAATACCTGATTCTTCATAGCTCTCCCTTTAACCACTAGAAAATATTTACTCTGCAAAAGAGTTCTCTCTTTTTAATGGATCTTTAGCAGCTTTGAGTTTGGGTATTGGCTGGTATATTTTTGGATCCTTGTCAAATGGCTGAAATTGAAAGTTGGAGAAACCAGAAATCCTTCATGGTGAATCGTGGCCTAGGGCCTTATAAAGCTTCTCAAAGAACATCACAGTTTACCACCTGCTCTGAACGGAATGTTTCCTAAAAATTGGTGGTGTGGTGGATGGCTGGGGGTTGGTGGGGGCTGCTTCCACTCCCCGAGCTTTGCAGCATGTGAGAGCAAGTCACATGAGGAGGACCGGGACTGGAGACTGCTTTGATGACAGTTGGCCATCGCCAAGGAAACTGCTCCCTTGGTAACCATGGTCAGTACATCTGTCTAGTTGCATTTCTAACACTCGCATAGTCACTACCATGGAAAATGTGTTTTAAAACAGAAACACATAGAAATAAAAAACAAATAAAAATATAATGGAGTTGATAAGGAATTTTTTGCTTTTATGGCAAATTTGTTCAGTCAGAGCTACAGTGTTCAGCAGAACATGTTGAAGGGTGTTAACTCATAAAAGGAAACCAGAATGTCCTCAATTTAAGCAAGCCTGTAAAATAAGACAAATCTAAACCAGATAATCATTGGGTTTATTATTGACAGTACACATGGGTTTAAGACTTCACAAAAGTATTTGTAAGGATCTTGTTACAAACACTGAGTACACCCAAGCACAGTTTAGCTAAAATTTCCCAACTTTATCTATTGTAAAGAGAGATGTGGCAAGAGTGCAGGAGACAGTCACCCCTTTTGGAAAGAGGGTAGAATGCTGTGAGCTATCAGAAATTGAGAAAGGCAACACTGAAGCAAAAATCTAAGATGGTAGAAAATATTGTACTTAAGAACACTTAATTTGTCCCCAGTTCTTCAGGAATACAATAATGCAATAAGTAAGGAATGTCTACTTGAATTGCCATTGCCTTTGAGAGCATAAAAATCTGAGTAAAGAGAAACAAAGGTTATAATATACAGTGCCTACCTGAATTTTATGGGAAGTTTACTGCTTCTATGAATATAACTTGTGAATTATAATTAACACAGTGAATAGACTCTTCATTGAAATAACTTGAAGAGTCTGTACCAAGAAGGGAAGGTATGAATTCCAAAGGGGTGTCCTTTACAGTGAAACACCTATATTAATATAAAGGGCTAAATAAATAAGAAGTTACGTAATGTTAGTTATATTTTATATTCCGAAAACATTAACCCATGGGAGGGAATTGAGATAAGCATGGGTTATGTTTTCAAACGCAACTTAAAAAATGAACAGCTTTTAACAAATTTTTGATGTACTTTGACACATCTTAATGCAAATCATTTTAACATCACTGCTGACCAGGCCGTGGCTGTGACAGAGTTATCATCCCCTGTGCTTGGTCATGAAAACTCGCTCTGTGAGAGTGTCAGCAGCTGAGGAAGAAGCCTTGGGAGTAACAATGTGGGAGTAACAATGGAGTGATCTTTGAAGGCTGCTGATGCTCACGATGACACAGAATATGAGAGTACACAAACATAAACAACTACGTCAAAAATGAATTCAGAAGACTTGGACTAAAAATAAGCAGGAATTTTAGGAAGACTTTAACCAATTTATTTTACTTATGTTTTACTTTTTATGTTTGCACAGTGTGAAATATAATAAAAATGTGTCTAAGTCTAAAACTGTTCTTTGGATGAGTATAGAATAAAAATTCTAGGTAATAAAAGAACATTACATTATAGTTTAAGCAGCACTGTATTTTCTTTCTTCGAGATAAATAAAACATGGTCCATCTTATAATCGACAACATCTTTTTTTTTTTTAATATATCTTTATTGATTTCAGAGAGAGGAAAGAGAGGGAGAGAGAGAGACAGAAACATCAATGATGAGAGAGTCATTGATCGGCTGCAGCCCGCAACCCGGGCATGTGCCCTGACCGGGAATCGAACCCCGATCGCCTGGATCCTAGGTCGAGGCTCAACCGCTGAGCCACGCCCCACCAGAGGACAACATCTTACATTCAGTGAAACATGGGACTAAGTTTAGTCATCACCTTTCATTGTCTAAGAAGTGAGATAAAAAGAGGGGAGAGAGACAGCGATGGAAATACTGACAAAGAAGGACTCTACATACCGCTCTTCTCCTCCCTATCAAATGGAAAAAAGCAAAGATAGTAAAAGGTATTCAGTGACTTGCATATTAGTAAAGATTAAAGCACAAAGTTTGTAAGCTCTCTGTCTGGCAAAGCATGCCATGACTAAACAACGGCCACATTGATTTCATCCATGACCCTGGTGTTTAACCTTACTCTGTTTCTGTTACTTAATCTGGAATCCAATTAATGTTTGCTTTGTACATCAAAGAGTAACAAAGGTCCATGCTACATATTTTCTCAAAGGAAAACTTAAAGGAGCAAACTTCCCGTATAGTGATGTTGATGTACATGCATTAGGCAGAGTAACACTAAGTTGGGCAGTTCCATAGAGCAAGTTGATTTTCTCCTAGATAAATTATTCTTCAAGGATATCTTCGAAGTCAAGCTTCCAAAGTTGCTTTAGAATACTGCCAGGTGGTTATTGTACATGTTCCCTTTCACCTGACTTATCGACCATGGCCTTTTTGTGCCTGTTGATTAAAAAGTCAACCCTGGCCCAGCTGGTGTGGCTCAGCAGTTGAGCATCAACCTATAAACCAAGAGGTCACGGTTCAATTCCCGGTCAGGGCACATGCCTGGGTTGGAGCCTCCATCCCCAATGTGGGGTGTGCAGGAGGCAAGCAATCAATGACTCTCTCATCATTGATGTTCCTATCTCTCTCTCCCTCTCCCTTCCTCTCGCTGAAATCAATGAAAACATATTTAAAAGAAAATACACCTCCCCCTCAAAAAAAATTTTTTTTAAAAGTCAACTCTAAATACATCTTGTTTCCTTGATCTCTTTGAAAAAGTCTTATGGAAACATTCAAGGAGAGCATTCTGCTTCCACAGTTACATTATTCTGTTTGAGATTCCATTGAATTTAGTAATAGATAATAATAATTACAACTTGATAGTATAACTTCCATTTTGTGGAAAGCTATTTTCATTTTGGCACATTAACTAGTACAATATGAAAGCAAAAAAATCCAAAAGTAAATTATGAAAATTTATGTAACCTCCAGCTGATTCTTCAAAGTTCATTTTCAAAATGTGTTTGTCTTTAGATTCTCTGAAGCAGGAAAAATATATTTACCAAACCATGTAGCACATCCCCAGACATATATAATACCACCCAATCAGTCCATTTAGTGTCAGCATTCCCTTACTTGAAAGTTTGGTCTGAGCACTGCACTTTCCTCATTGATAATATAATTTCTGGAGATCCAGTAACTGGTGGCAAATTTTAGTTACCATAAAACCATATGTAGCACTAGGAAGGCCACATTTCCCAGCCTGCAGTGCAATCAAGTGGGTCATGTTACTGTGTCCTGACCAATACAATGTGGACGGAAGTGATATATCCACACACAGGCTTCGTCTTTGTGTTTCTCTACTTGTTGAATGATAGATGCGAAGTTCTAGGGAGGACTCTGAAACTTCACTGAGAGATTAGCAGTAGGAGGAAGAGCCTGGGTCCATGTGTAACTCTGTGGAGCAGAGAAGCCCACACCCCCAATCCACATTTGACTGTGCCAAGAGTGAGATATCAGCCTCTGTTGTGTCAAACTGCTAAATGCTGGGACTGTTTGTTACAGCAACTAGGGTTACTGAACCTGACCAGTATTGATAGTATAACAGAGAGGTTCACACCTATGTTCCTTAGACATTATATAATATAAATATATAGCCTTTGTGACAGAGGAAAACATAATCAAAATGTATCTGAACATTTACTTCCTCACCTCAGAAATATGTTTGAGTGCCTATGTTCCAAGGATTGGGATAAAGTCAGGGATGTAATAATGAACCAAATAGACATGGTTCGTTTCCTCATGGAGCTTACAGCCCACAAACTAGACATTAAGCAATAGATCATACATATAAATGTAAAATTATAACCACGATCATTTTCATAACACAGAGAATTATGAACCTATCAGACACAAAAATAGAAGCATTTGCCTTAATCAGGGAGATGCCCAGGAGGAAGGATTGCATGCTGAGGGGACAAATGTGCAGTTCTATGTGGACGTCAGATGACATAAGGCAAAAGAAGAGAGGCCCAGAGCAGGTAGGGTAGAGAGAATGAAGGGAAATGGTGTAAGAGGAGCCCAGATGGGAATGCAGGGGCCCAACCAGGTAAATATTTTGCTCTTCACTCTGATACTAAATGATGAGATTTGCCTTTTGAAAAAGGCCCCTCCGGCTACATTATAGTTATATGAACAGAGTGTGTGATAATATGAGCATCACCTGTCAAGATATGTATACCCTAGAAATAAAAGAAAATATAAAAACAGTTCAGACTGCGAAAGCTTTTGGGGTTGGAGGTTGTTTTGGAAAACTTTAGTTACTTTTACTTCAGTGCCACTTTTCCTTTTACTGTTATAGATGACCTAGGAGCTCAGTCTGGTAAATTTGAGGATGGAGACATTTGTCTTAGGCTACTGAGAATATCCAGGGCAAATGAAATTGCAGCAAAATGTGAGATTTCTGTCCTCAGTGGCTCTGCACCCAATGCCCTTTGGGAAACTACAAGTCGCTCATTCATACCAGCCACGCAGGGGAACTCCCATAAGAAATATTTAAATTCCCTGACTCTCATTCCTGGGAAGACATTATGACATCTCAGTTTCTCTGCGGAATTTATGCAGCATTATGGCCAGCACATGAAGGAGAAAGACTTCCTCAGTTTCCCTGATTTACCCAGATTTCAGCACCAATGTCAATTTGTCTCAGACAGTCTCCCAAGCCCTGAGAATTATGTTGATTTATTGAATCTTTTATATTGATTTTTCTCTCTTTATGTATGAAATCACTGGTCCAGAGGCTTGTGATTAAATAATCACGTAGGGATGCGCCCTGGCTCACTCTGGGCTCCAGTCTGATGTCTTGCCCTTGCGGCTCAGGCCGTGGAGCCTGGCAATCAGACCCTCCCCGCCACGTGCACCAGGGCAGGTTCATGCTGCTCCTCTTTCCTCAGTGAATGGGGAAGAGCTGGAGGCTCAGTCCTTCGTTGCTTTTTACTTTTAGATACACACCACCTTTCCAGAAGCAGCGTGTAGCGAGAATGCTAAACAGGCTGCCTGCACTGAGATGCTTCTGAAACATGTCTTTTTCCCTATAAGAAAGGGTGACTGATTCCAAGGAATTCTTTCCTAAGGTACAATTGTAGATCTTCAAAAGTCAGGCTGTTAATTTGGAGATATTAAGTTTGAGTCTCTTGACTAGTCAGTTTAGGAAGCAACAATTCTCTTAAAACTCTTATAATTACATTTGGACAAGTTTGTGGGTAGGACCACAAGTCCATCAGCTTATTATAACCATGGCGCATTTCACACACCATCTTCATTATCTTGTGTGAAAGAAGAGAACACACTCTCTTCCGTGGGTAATTTTAGTTTGGCCACTGACATACTCCACAGTGTTTATAAAGAAAACAAAACTTGGATGTTGGCCCTTTTAATTATAACTGGCAGAATTGCTACACCCAAAATCACATAATCTTGTCACCATATTATATCTTTGAAGACATCTGCTTGCAAAGCAGTAACAAGGAACTTGAAATCTAAAAACAAACTTCGTACTAGATTGGTTTGGCGAGCCAGACTCTGAAGCACTGATGGGATCTGAAAGACACATTCCTGAACTTCAAGAAAAGTTTAAAATATGCTATATGGAGCTACATCAAATTGCCCTTGGTTTGTCTGGACAAGTGGATTAGAACCTGTCATCAGAGTGCCTTTTATTGCTAAGGAAAGTTCACTGATCCACTGGAAGATGTCATAAAGTTCAGGTCAGTTTCCAAATAAATGTCTCGTTAAAGAAACGTTTCGATAAGTTCAGTTTCACCTGAGAAATGGGCCCTGTTAAGGCACTACTTTCTAGGTGCTGGATGCAATATTCTGAGGACAACCGAGGAGACCAGACTTTCCACCAAAGGATGGAAGCTGGCCCAGGACACTATCCTGACTCTTCCAATAGGTTCCTCTTTTCACATGGATTTGGACATGACCTGAGCTCACTTTTGAGTAGTTACACTTTCCTTTGGACACATCGGTTTACAGCTTGCAGAGTTCCTAAACTCACAGCATTGAAACCTGAAAGACAAAATGGAGCAATTAATTAAGCAACTAATTAATCTGTGCTCTGCAGATGAGTAAGAATCTTTCCTTTCATAGGTGACTTAAGCACATGCATTTGAATTAAGTATGAAAGAAAAACATGCAACAGCCTGAAATTGTTGCCAAAATAAATTTGCTACATCATATGCAGCCGTATAATTCATAGGGTCCCACCCTCCTTCCACAACTCTAGCCAAGGAGTCTGTTTTTGCTTCCCTAACACAGTGTTTTCTGGAACCCAGAACTATTGTGAAACACTAACAGGACTTAAGACGGCTGCTGGAAACCGAGAGCAGCCTCACTGTGCTGCATGCGCTCAGCCAGGGTGACTCACACACTCAGCATTTAGAATTTCCAATGGGACAGATATTTACTGCTCAGTTAGTGAGTTTATTTTAATACTCTTAATCCAAAATTACTTTGCTGGTGGTAATGCTTTGAACATTGCCTATATTTTAGAAAAACTGATTCCCCCCCCCCAACTGTTAAAAATTACATGTATAAATAGGCCCATTGCCTAGCATTTATAAAATTGTGTATATAATTTTTTAAATGTCAAAAGTCTTAACAAAGCTATAAATATGTTACTTTTTTTGTCATTCTAACATTAATTTTAGTAGTTGAGAGCGCTTTTGCCCAGATGTCCTCCTGAGACGCGCGGCCGTGCCTGCTGCCCCGAGCGCCGCGCGGCGCTGACCGTCGGGCAGGCTCCTCGGCCGAGGTGCTCGGCTGGCGCGTGCCGGGCACTGGTCGTTCCCCCAGCCATCTCTTCCTTGCGAATACACAGCTGAGAAAGTTAATAATTTTGATGTGAATTAAAAACTTCTAAATGTCTTTATATATGTAGCACTGACTCAGGAGAAATTATTAGAACCAGCAGAGCACTGGGATGATAGAAAGTGTGAAAGTAAAACAAATGATTATGGCACTAAGAATGATTTATTTTAATGGAGCGAGTTCAGCATTTCCATTTGTGTGTTTATGGTGCAGTCATTCAGCATGGTTGTTTTTTTTCTGATAGGTCATGTCAGGGAGACTTTGGCTAAGAAAATCAGAACAGACAAGATAATACAGTAGAAAAATGCAACCACCCCGTGAAGATGTCATTCTAGAACTTTCTGTTCTAGAACTTTCATGAGCTTAGGTACGTGAGGATAAAGCCTTGAGTTCTCAGGGCTTCCACAGAACACTGGGCAGGGACAAAAGACTAGGAGGGGCTTCTAATGAGAACAGTTGGGTGGCATGTGCTGAATCTTACTTTCTTTAGTGTGTAGCTTTGTGCCACAGAGAGACGTCCGAGCCATAAGGTCTGGGGGTTTTTTACGCGTTTAATTTGCAGGATTAGTCTTCTAAGGTGTTTTCCTGGGCCAGATAAATCCTGATTGTCAAGAGAGGTAAATACACACGTGCCCCCTGCAAATTAATTTCTCAGAGGCTGCTAGCGCACAGAGTCCTCTCAGGCTCGGAGGGTCTAGAAAAGCCTGACTTCTGCTGGGCTCGCGGATGGCAAGGAAGCAAGCACAGCTGCTCTTTGATTCTCAGAGGAAAAGCACAGATGTAATTTCTGCAGTGAGGAATGGTACAAATGCATTTATGTTTATTATTATTGTATTCATGGCATTTAATTAAAGAGGGAGACGGGCAGTCAGACCACAAAATAGCCTTAAACAAGGAGGAGGCCCCTCCCCTGCTTTGAAATGAGCTCTAACAGCACCGGGAGGAGCGCGCCGAATGCTCAGCAAAGCCGGGCTCCACCAGCCCCTGCGCACTGGGGTTGGTCAAATAATGGACCGTTGGCCTATTTTTCAAGCCATTTCCCTGCAATAACTAGACATCTGATAGGATTACGTTTGGATTTTTGGTCTGAGTTTCTGCTATGCTTGAGAAGATTGTCATCTTTTGATTTAAAGATAATAGAGCCAAACATGTGAAACTGCTCTGTGAAGAGTCAACCTGTGACTCATAGCCAGTATCAAAGATTCTGTCTACAGTTTGCTTTCTTTTGTTGTAACTGAAATGATCAAATGACTAGTTTCCATTATAAACACCATATATTTATTTTATAAAAAAGCTTGACATTCTTCAGAGATGAAATATGATAGTATCATAAAACCAGAGGCGATTCTCTCCCCCTGAAGACTCAGAGCATTTGCTGATTGTCATTTTAATTCAAAAGTAATTTTAACACCAAAAAGTTGAATCAATTTTGCTTAAGCATAACATTGGACAATTTAAAAGACAGCTGAACAGGTCAGACACAGATAAAATCAAAGTACGAGGCAATGAAATTGTATACAGGGGGACAAGCAAAACACACCTAAACATTCTCAACGCAATTGACCATTCAACATGCAGTTAATAAGTTCTCAAACATGCGAGTTTGAATTTTAAAATTAAGCTTCCCAATTGCCAATTTCAAAAAATGTAATGAGGTTAGAGTGGCTTTTTTATTATGCATGGTTTTATGTCTTTGGATTTCAAAATTACCTTGCATGCATTTTCAACTTTGCTACAATTTCTGGACTGTTTTCATTTCTATTTAAAAAAGGCTAAACAGTAAGATGTGCTTCTGCTTTGCATTCTAATTGCACGTAACTGATTTGCACGCAGAACAAAAAACTCATTTTCAGATTAAGAATCATGCACCAAGAAATAATTATTGTTCTACTAGAAAAAACTATTTTCCCACTTTCTCCCTTCCTTTATGTGAACTGTTTGCTATGTTTCCCCCAGGTTGATCTCTTTTATAGACCATCATGCATTGCTCTTTAGGGACTAAAATAACGCCAATAGAAACAAGGGATATACAATTGTTTTGACTACATTCTTCTGTTTGCAACGTAACACTTGCCTTTTATTATTTTATCTTCAGTGATCAAGGGGTGGCTAAATGGTTGCAGGTGGTGGTGAAAATAAAAGCCATCCATCATTATTTATTAGGCATGAAAAAGATACACAATAATGTAATTTAATCTCAGAGCAGACAATTATTTCCACATATTGATAATACAATGTGAAAACTGTCATGAATTCTAATATGATATTTTGGCTTTATTGGTGCACCACAGTCAGCATGGCAAATAATGAAATTGTATCAAAAAGAAAAAAAAATGTTAACTATGTGCGTATGTCAATATCATGGATGGAAAACGTATCACCCAAAATTTTAAAGCTTCCTCATTACAACTTGACCAATTCAAAAGTTTAAAGTGGAAAAAAGTACATTTTCAGTTTTCACTATTTAAATGCAATATATTAATTCACACCACGATCTGTAGTCTGAATAAGCATTGACTATGTGTTTTATCATGTAAAAGTTTTGAGAGCAGCCAGTTTGCTAGCACATTTGCAAGGACTATGAAAGGGAGGATCTGGAAGGGTCGAGTTTGCAACATGTTCTTTGGTTCACGTTATTCCGGTAAAAGTTTGCAGATGAAAACTCTGTGATCTCTACTCTACTTTGGGAGAGCATACACATGACTATTAAATGTGGCAAAGAATGTACATTTTAGCCAAATAAAGCAAGAAATGGTTGAAAATAAGCATTTTGGTAGGAAAAATCCTGACTGATGAAATGCTTGGTCAAAAAAAGCAAAGGCTCGATTTTTGTTATGTTAAATGATTCCTATTTTCACCCAGTTGTCTAACTCTACAACCAAACAGGCCTTGGTGGGTGAAAATATGACAAAAAAGAAACAAAGCAGCATTTGATCTCTATAAATGGGAACCAAAAGCATTTTATGACTTATATTTGAATAGATTTTGGTTTCTGCCAGAAGAGCAACCTTAATTAGAAACTTTTCTAGTTAGAAATAAATGAAATGGTTTTCAAAGTACCTGCTCAATACAGTGTTCACACACACAGACATACAAACACTCATCTATAGCAGATGCACACAGCATGCTCTGTACTTTTATGGAGAAATATTTATTCAGAGTTCATCTGTAGATTAGAGATATAAACATAAGCTTATTGAACGAGATAAATGACCTCCCCTTGGAAAATGACTTTTAGAATTACTGAGGAAGGAAAATATTTTAGACTTGGCTTTGAGTGGTGGACAGGACCTGAGAGAAAAAGTATCTTTGAATGATCACAACACTGTGACCATTCTGGACTGGGAGAGAAAATTTATATATCATGTGGTTACTCAGTTTTATAAAGGGAACCTAAGAACAAGTGTAGGCACTAGTTAGGAAAAACAAATGAAAGAAATCATTTAAAAAGTCAATAAGCCACAGGAAATCTGGAGACTGTTTAAAAACACCTATTGGAAGCCTAGCAAAAGTATGTGCCAGAGATCAAAGGGACACTTGGAAATGTGGCCCAAGCAAGGAAAGCAGGGAGATCCGCAAACTGTGGCGGGTCAGGTGTGAACAAGGATGCGGGTGAGCCAGAAGAGAACCCAAGAGCGCCTTGCAAGGGACTCCAAAGCTAATAAAAATGTTCTTCAAAATATACCCGTGGCAGGAAACCAAGTAAAGAACTAATGGGCAGATCAGGTGACCCACTGTGGGCAGAAGACATATTCTTCTGGAAGGGTGGAAACTCTTCTGACTTTACTAAAATGATTTAATAAATAAATAAATAATTCACTTTTATTCACACGTTCAATCGTCCATCCAATTATTTATTCATTAAAAAAAATTTACAGAATGCTTACCGTGAGCCAGAGTTTGGATTCAGTACTGAGAATATAGAAATACATAAATAGGCCTTCCTTCCTCCCTCCCTCCCTCCCTCCCTTCCCCTCCCTCCCTCCCTCCCTCCCTCCCTCCCTCCCTCCCTCCCTTCCTTCCTTCCTTCCTTCCTTCCTTCCTTCCTTCCTTCCTTCCTTCCTTCCTTCCTTCCTCCCTTCCTCCCTTCCTTCCTCCATGCATTTATGCATCAGCTGGCCCTTCCATGCATTTGAGCACCTGTTCAGCAAGAAAAAATTTACAGAATGTATATCATGAGACAGTCCCTGGATTAAACAGTTGGAATGTATTAATACATAAGACATTCATGAGGTCAGTCAACAAATATTTGAGTGTCTACAATGTGCCAAAGGCTGGTCTGATTCCTTGAGATAGATCGGTGGAAAAAAGAGACAACACCCCTGCTCAAATCTAGCTTCCTTTCTAGCAGAGAGTAGCAGTGGAGTTAGGCAATGCATACAATAAACAACTAATCACAAAATCAAAACCAGTCATTTAGTATGGTAAGTATTATGAAGGACAAGTTCAAGTAGCCGTGAGTGCCTGAAGGGGGTCCCGTCTGAGGCAAAAAGCAGCCTCCTTCGGTAGACCTGAAGGATAAGAGGAGAGAGAGGGGCAGGAGGTGAGACTGATGAGTGGCACAAGGGTCATGTTATTTGGGCTTGGTAGGCAAAGTGAAGATCAGCAGACTATTTTAAGAGCAAGGGAAGCAGCGGAAGGGTTTTAAGCAAGAGTGATGTGCTTAAAAGTTCAACACTCCTCTGTTCAATACCCAGAAATGGCTTTCTACTTCAGAGCAAAAGTTGAAGTCCTTACAATGACCTATAAGACCCTCCGGACTCCTTCACCCACCGGCTTTTTCCTTCCCCAACCCAATCCATGGATCCACCTTTTTCAGATCCTTCCTCAAATCTCACCTTTTCTATGGGCATATACTGAGGACCACACTGGCTATTCTCTTTCTTCCCTTCTCCTACTTTGCTTTGCATTTTTTCAGCCTTGTAGCATTCAGTACCTTCTGTTGCATAGTACACTTGATTTATTTATTCTGTTTTGTGTATTATTTACCCCCTTCCAATCCGAGTAGAATGTATTTCCCAGGAGACAGGAGTTTTTGTCCTTTGTTCACATTTATCCTAGTCAACTGAAACAGTGCCTTGGACAGACAATTCAGTAATCATTTACTGAATAAATTAACGAATGCATTCGACTAACATGGTCCTATTGGCACTGCAAGAAAATTACCCTGACTGAAGCTTTTTTAACTTCATATTTATTGTTGACACTATTACAGAAGTCCCTATTTTCTTCCCCTTTGCTCACCTCTACCCAGCCCCTACCCTCTGGCCATTACCACAGTGTTGTCTGTGTTTATGAGTTATGCACATATATACTTTGCTTAATCCCTTCATCATCTTTCGTCAAGTATATTGAGGTGAATGACCAGATTTTTAAGAGAGCACAAGTGTTGACACAAAGGAATGAATATCTGGTGGTGAGATTTCACCCATGAGAGAGAAGAATAGGAAAGATATTTTGAGGCCAGGTGCAGTGGTCCACTCCAACGTAAGCAGGTCCCGCTTGGCTCTAAGAAATGGAGCCACATCTAGGACTTTGTCCTTCACTATGTTGAGTTCTTCAAGCTGAAAAATATTTTTTCTTAAAATTTTGGCTGATGAAATTCTAACACATGTTGCAATTATATGGCTAAAAAAATATTTGACCGCATATTAACACCACTAGTTTGATTTAAGAAATTATTATTAATATTTTTAGCATACACCTGTAGCTATGGAATCTAAATACCTAATACTACAGTGAGAATTTTAAATTTCACAGTTTATTAAGTATATTTTTTAAATACTATAATAGATTGATTGTTCCCTTTATTTTTTTAAGGTTCAACTTTAATTTAACTCTCTAAAAACACATACTCTGGAAATGCTATCTTTTTTTCCCTTGTTGCCTTTAGATCTTAATGCCTACACTTTAGTTTTGAAGTTCTTGGGCACATTTGATTTAGTATTTTATTATATACTATTTTCTATTCATCAATAGTGCTTTTTTTAAAAAAATTAATGCTTACCCCAGGATATTTTTCCCATTGCTTTTTAGAGAGGGTGAAAGGGAAGGAGGGAGAGGGAGAGAGAGAAACATCAATGTGAGAAAGACACATTGATTGGTTGCCTCCTACAGGGGCCCCGACAGGGGTGGGAAGTGAACTTGCAACTCAGGTACATGCCCTTGACTGGGAATTGAACCCAGCACTCTTTGGTGCAGGGGTGGGGGTGGGGGGGGACACTTTAACCACTGAGATCACCGGCCAGGGCTCACTAATGCTTTTTTAAAACTATATGTGTGTGTGTGTATGTGTATACACACATATATATATGTGTGTGTATATATATAATGTTTTTATTGTTTTCAGAGAAAGTAAGAGAAAGGGGGGAGAGACAGAAACATCAATGATGAGTCATAAATCAGCTGCCTCCTACACACTCCCTACTGGAAATTGAGCTCGAAACCTGGGTATGTGAGCTGACTGGGAATCGAACCCTGAGCTCCTGGTTCATAAGTTGACATTCAACCATTGAGCCTTGCTGGCTGGGCTTAAACTGTATTTTTATTTTTTACTCTATTACAGATGTCCCTATTCCTCCCCCACCTTTGCCCACCCCTACCCAGCCCTCACCCTCCCTTCCCCTCTGGCCATCACCACACTGTTGTCTGTGACTATAGGTTATGTCCTCCCTCCCCCTACCAGAGCCCGGGATGAGTGACTGTGAATGAAACTTTGTGCATTGGCTCTTTAAGGAGGGTGCTCATGTCTCCGGCAGATTCCGTCTCTCCCTGGTGGACAGAAACCTGCAGCTTTTCAGAGCCAGATGTTATGTGGGTGCCTCTTCCTGGCTCTGGTGCTCTGGGTTGGGGAGCCCAGCCTGGGGATTAGGCCCCACACTTCTCAGAAGGACCACACTGCAGTTAAGATACCCCTCCAGAATCTCAGCCACCACCCATGGAAGCAGGGCAGGCCCTTTGTGCATCTCCATCCTTCCTACCAGTCTTGATGTGGCTTCTTCTATAAATCCTTGGTCATAAGACTCCTCTTTAGGTAGTCTGCAGTTGGTCATTCAGGGTGACTATTCTTTAGTTTAGTTGCATTTCCCGTTTTGTCCTGGGAGGAAATGACTGTAAGATCTACTGACTCTGCCTCCATCTGGAAAGCCCTGATCTCACTGAAGCTTGAAGCTTGAAGACTAAGTTGGGAAGGAGTTGAGTGTAGAATCATCAGGGCCTCCTTTTAGTAGCGTGCTGGAGCTGCCTTGTATTTTACTATTATCTACGCTTTGGAGGCGTTTATGCCGTGATTCTGTGAAATCACTATCTGATAGCGTCTAGCTGCACATATCTTTCCAACTCCACACTTAGTTATCAACCAACATTGGTAGCTTGAAATTGGTGTTAGAGGGAGTATTTATTCCTTGGTAATTGTCAAACATTATAAATCAGAGCTTGCTTTATTGTATTGTTGATTTTCTAGACTTAAGATGTTAACTTAAAATGTTAATGATACAGATTAATTTTAAAAGTGTGTCATATCTGCAGATGTTTCATTGTTATTATCACACAAAACTGAGGAAATATTCCTCTAGTATGTGAAAAGAATGATCTGATTCAGCAAAGAAGTCATTCACATCATTGACAAAAGAATGAAATTCTGACATATATATTCATTGTATCACTCCCATCTTACTCTTTTTGAAAAATTTATCTTTATTGTTGAAAGTATTACAGATGTCCCCTTTGTTTCTCCATTGATTCCTTCTACCCTCCACCCATGTCTTATTCTTTAATGTGAAAGAAACTATCAACCAACAAACACAGCAAAAATATACTCATTTGTTAGTTGCGGCTACAAGTTGGCTATGGATCCAAGTTTAGCAAAAAAAAGAGAAAATATTATGTGAGAATCAATTGGCTATATAAAATTTACAACAAAGAGTACCGTATATTTTATTATTTATTTGTAAACTGTGTGCTACATTCTTTAAAGATATCAATAAAATCTATTCATATATATATGTTATATATAAATATATAATATATATGATTATATGTATTTATCTAATGTATAAATTATACAAATTTAAATATATATACATTTTATTTTTAAAGAACTGGTTGTCAAACAGCATACAAGTAGGTATATATGAGTCAAGAGAAGAAATTGGTCAAAAATGCTGCCAGTTCTCGTCTTGTTCAACTGCTTAAATGATACTATTCGTTTCCTTACACAGAGAACATCAGGCAAGGACTAGGTTTCATGGATGGCGATAGGGAAGGCAGTGTCATGGGTTAGGTTGGGTGATACTGAGTTTGAAGAGATGGACTACATGGTGACGTGGCCAGTTGGACCTAGAACTTTGAGTTCAGAAGATAACTTTAAGCTGCAGACATCATTTGGTTGATACCTATGAAAATCATTTAATTGAAGACTTGGGAGTGTATGAAGCTAGATACTTAGATAAAAGTGGCAAATGCTGGATATTCTAGTTCTGACTGACAAATCAATAGTACATGAAGCTAAACAATATTCTCGAAGAATATTGGAGGTTTGCATCAGGAATCTACAGTTCCATAACCAAAGACATGCCCTCCTTTACTAGAGAAGGCTGTCTTAGCTCAGTGGGCAGTGGCAGTAATATAGGTCACTGTTGGGAGCCGTGATAAGTCAGAGACTGTGAAGGGTGCCACGTGCAAGTGATCTTGAGCTATTTACTTATTAGTTACCAAGGATTCTGAGTACTGTTAGTAGGATTAGTTAGTTAATTGATATGAAATGTGGGAGTCAGATCCTCAAAAAAGGAATTTTATTTGAGGGCTTTATATTACCTTCAAAAAAAGAATCATTGACCTCTATGTCTGGGAAGATGAGATCTCCCCCATTTTCCTTACTTAATTACAGCCAAAATTCCTGGACAGTATATATAATGTGTCTCTTACAACTTTGAACAGTAGAGAAAAGAAAGCAGACCAGCCAGGAACCTTAAGGCCCAAGAACAAGGTCGAGGCGAATTTCCTTGACTTGCTTTTTGTCTCACGTTTCTCAGACTTGGAGCAGAAGAGGGCGGCAATCCAGAGACGCCAATGGGCACAGACAAAGAGAAAGAAGCCTACTCTCTCTAGTCAAAAAATCATTAAAGGAACAGCCTAAAAAATAGAAAACTTTTAGAAAACAACACTCTACTCCAACCAAACGCCACAGGAAAAAAATGTGGTTCCACCCCAGCCACCCCAGCAATGAGCAAGTGGGGAGCCTAGATTCCCACCCTGTTGGACTGTAGCAAGGCTCACCAGCCACCACCCAGATGGTGCCAAGATGGTGTCAGAGAAGCCCAAGTGAAGAGCTCCGACTTTCATCCCCACCAAGCACCATGAGACACCTCGCCCCGGACTCATCCCCAGGGTGCTCGCGGAGACCAGTGGAACCTGGACTGAAACCCACCAGCGATAACACGGACTCACCACCACCTCTGGTGTCCACAGAGGCTCGGTAAGGAGCCTGGACTTTTACCTCCAGGTGGCAGTAAGGAAACACTGCTTCCTTCCTCTCTTGCTGGAGCTGTACCAGAATAAGTAAGCTAAAACGGAGGTTTAAATACGATTTAGAGCATCCTACATAATAAAAATGCTTAAATGAGTAATTAAAAATATGCATGAAACAAATGAAAAATATGGAATATTTTAGAAAATAAATAGAATGCATCAGCAAAAAATAGAAGTTAATAAGAAGAACCAAGTGAAAGTTTTACAACTAAAATGCAATAGCCAGTAGAAAATGTCCAGTGAATGGGCGCAAAAGCAGAATGGAAGAAACAGAGAAAAAAAATCAATAAGTAGTAAGACAGAACAGCAAAGACAATCCAATCTGAAGAACAGGGAGAAAATACACTAAAAAATTTTGGGAGTCTTAGGGACCTGCATGATAATAAGAAAAAATATAAAATTCATGTCTTCAAAGTCTGAGAAGAGGGGAGAAGGAAAATGGGTTTAAAAATACTCAAAAAAATAACCCAAATTTGCGAGATATGTAAAACTACTAGTTCCAGACACTGAGTGAACCCCAAATAGGATAGACACGAAGCGACCTGAGCTCAGGCACCTCATAGTTAAATGGAAAACCAAAGACAAAGGGAAACCTTGAAAGCAGTGGAGAAAACACCACCTACCTACAGTGAAAAGCAATTTGAGTAGTTTAAGTACAATGTGACCTACAGGGTGTCCCAAAAAATGTACATACACTTTAACAGCTGACAGCTCAATTTTGAAAATGAAATGTATTTTAATGACCACTGCCTTTATAATTATTCAGAGTGTGTGTATACAAATTTGGGGGGCCCTTTCTCTATATAGAACATATATAATGTTATATAAAATATATAATAATTACAAATAATGTTATAAAGTTATAATGTTATATAAATTATATATATGTATACATATATAAAACTATATAATGTCCAGGATGTTTAGCTGTATTTACATGAGAAAAATAGAGAAAACCACATCTTCCCAGAAGTGGTAGTCCATAATTCTTTTCAAAAAATATATCTTGCCCGGCTGGTGTGGTTTAGCAGTTGAGCATTGACCTATGACCCAGGAGATCGTGGTTCAATTTCCTGTCAGGGTGCATGCCCAGGTCGTAGGCTTGATCTCCAGTACGGGCATGTGGGATGTCTTCATTGATTTCAGAAAGGGGAAGGGAGAGAGAGAGAAACATCAGTGATGAGAGTCATTGATTGGCTGCCTCCCGCACACCCCTTGCTGGGGATCGAGCCCACAACCCTGGCATGTGCCCTGACTGGAAATCAAACTGTGACCTCCTGAATCACAGGTCAATGTTCAACCACTGAGCTACACTGGCTGGGCCATAATTCTTTTTTAAAGGTAATGTAAAGCCCTCAGGTAAAGGTCCTGCTTTTGAAGATCTGCCCCTAAATTTCTCAGCAGAAATCATGAAGGTCAGAAAGAAGCAGCACCATATTTTACAGGTGTTGAAAGAGAAAAACAGAAATGTGGACTCTTGTATCCAGTGAAAATATCCTTTACGAGTAAAAGGGCAGACATTTTTAAATAAAGGAACCTAAGAGAATGTGTTACCAGCAGATGTCCTCTAAAATGGCTAAAGGAATTTCTCCAAACAGAAAGGAAATGATAAAAGTAGGAACCTTGGGACATCAAGAAGGAAGAACACAAGAAGCAAAAATACTAGTAAATACAAGAGTCTTGCCTTTGCCTTTGAGTTTTCTAAGTTATGTTTGACAGTTGGAGCAATAATATTAATAATAATAATACTGTCTGATTTTTTTCTAAATGCATGTATAGGAGATACTTAATACAATTATATTATGAAAAAAAGAAGGTAAAGGAAAGGTCATAAATGGATGTAAGGTTTCTGTATGTTACTCAAACTGGTGAAATGACAATGCCAGTAGACTGATAATGTTTGTAAACATAATGTAATATTTAGAGCAACCACTTAAAAAGGTAAACAAAAAAATATACTCAAAAACACTAGAGATAAACAATAATGGGATCTGAAAATGCTCACTTAACCGAAAAGAAGGTCGGAAAAAGAAAACAGAGAAATGAAAAATAGGAAGAAAAACCACAAAACAAAAAATAAAATGACAGTCTTAAGTCCTAACACATCAATATTATTTAAATGTACATGGTTTAAATATGTTAATTAAAAGGCAGAAATAGTCATAAAGCATTAAAAAACAAACTTCAAATATAATAGATAAATACTGCAAACATTAATCAAAGGAAAGCAGAAATAGTTGTCTGTATTAAAGTTAGATTAAAACAGACTTCGGATTGAAGAATATGTTAAAAATAGAAAGGAGAAGTTATATAATGATAAAAAGACCAATCCACCAGGGTGTATAAACTAAACAACAGAGCTACAAAATATATGAAGCAAAAACTGAAAGAATAGAAAGGAAAAATAAAGAAAGTATGTATCTCTTTATCTTTCTCTTCACAATTGATACAACAACTAGAGAGAAAATCAGCAAGGATATAAAGCAACTTAACCATCTTCCAAATTCTAATTGTTATTTGTAGAACTTTTCATCAAACAACAGCAAAATTCACATTGTTTTTATGTGTCCAAGAAAGGTATTCTAAAATAGATCATATCCTAGGCCATAAAACAAAACTTAACAAATTAAAGAAACTGAAATCATACAGAGTGTGTTTTCAGGTCACAAAAGAATCAAACTAGAAATACATAACAGAAAGATTAAAAAAAAATTCGGTACACTTGGAAACTGAATAGCACATATATAAATTTAGTGGTCAAAGAGAAAATATCAAAGGAAATAAAAATACATTGAATTGTATGAAAATGAAACTACATAGTATCAAATTTTGTGGGAAGCAGCTAAGGCAGTGTTGAGAGGAAAATTTTTAGCACTAAATGTTTATATTAGAAAAGAAAAAAGTCTCAAATTGATAATCTAAGCTTCCACCCCAAGAACCTAGAATAAGAAGAACAAAGAAGGCCAAGGCAAGAAGGAAGAAAATAATAAATATGAGTAGAAATCAATGAATTTGAAACAGAAAACTAATTGAGAAAATTTATGAATAAAGATCTGGTTCATGGAAGTGATCCTTGACAAACTCATAGAAAGACTGGGGGAAAAAGAGAGAAGACACAAATTACCAATATTAAGAATGAAACAGGCTACCCCTTCAGACCTTGCAGTCATCAAAATTATAATAAGAGCCTTGCCGGTGTGACTCAGTGGTTGAGAGTTGTCCCATGCACCAGGAGGTCAGGGTTCGATTCCCAGTCAGGGCCCAGGCCCAGGTTGTGGGCTTGATTCACAGTAGGGGGTGTGCAGGAGGCAGCTGATCAATGACTCTCATCACTGATATTTCTATCTCTCTCCCTTCCTCTCTCTGAAATCAATAAAAAATATTAAAAAATTATAATAAGAGAATCCTACAAACAACTTCACACACATAAATTTGACAACTTCGAAGAAATTGAGTAATTACTTGAAAATCACAAAGTTCTACAATTCACCCAATATGAAATAATCATTTGAAGACCCCTTATGACCACTAAGGAGCTTGAATTCACAATTGAAAAATTTCCTCCAAAGAAATTTCCTTGTCCCAGTTAGTCTCACTGGAAAATTTTACCAAATGTTTACAGAAGAATTAACATCAGTTGTATGCAATCTCCTCAAGAAACTAGAAGAGGAAAACTTCCCAATTCGTTTTATGAATTTAATTAATGTTAATTTGATAATGAAACCAAAGCCGGTGTAAAACAAAACAAGAGAACAATGATCTCATGCATACACAGGCAAAAATCTTTATCAAAATTTTAGTAAATAGAATTCAGTAACATATTACAAAATTTTAGACTATGACCAAATAGGATTTATTCTAGGATGCAGGACTGATTTATTATTTGATAAATCAGTGTAATCCACTATTTTTATTTATTTATTTATTTATTTATTTATTTATTTATTTATTTATTTATTAAAGAACATTTTAGCCAATTGTGGTGTTTGGTTTTTTTTTTTTAACATGTCTTTACTGATTTCAGAGAGAAGAAGGGAGAGGGAGAGAGAGAGAAACATCAATGATGAGAGTCACTGACCCGCCGCCTCCCGCTGGCCCGCGCCCCCACCGGGAATGATCCCCGAGCTCCTGGGTCCCGGGTCCACGCGGAACCGCTGAGCCCGCCCGGCCGGCTGATCCACTGTTTTAAAGGTAAAGAAGAAAATTCATGTGATTATATCAATTGATACAGAAAAAGCATTTGATAAATCTCAACACATTCCTGACAAAACTGTCAAAAATAATGGAATAGAAGAAGTCTTCCGTTTGGTAAGGGCAGCTCGTGAAGACCGTGCCCTGGCCGAACCCCCGCGAGCCCGCGCTGGACCGGACACCGCCCCCCGGCCGCCCGCTCCCCGCGCTGGACGGGACACCGCCCCCCGGCCGCCCGCTCCCCGCGCTGGACGGGACACCGCCCCCCGGCCGCCCGCTCCCCGCGCTGGACCCGACACCGCCCCCCGGCCGCCCGCTCCCCGCGCTGGACCCGACACCGCGCCCCGGCCGCCCGCTCCCCGCGCTGGACGGGACACCGCCCCCCGGCCGCCCGCTCCCCGCGCTGGACGGGACACCGCCCCCCGGCCGCCCGCTCCCCGCGCTGGACGGGACACCGCCCCCCGGCCGCCCGCTCCCCGCGCTGGACGGGACACCGCCCCCCGGCCGCCCGCTCCCCGCGCTGGACCCGACACCGCCCCCCGGCCGCCCGCTCCCCGCGCTGGACGGGACACCGCCCCCCGGCCGCCCGCTCCCCGCGCTGGACCCGACACCGCGCCCCGGCCGCCCGCTCCCCGCGCTGGACCCGACACCGCGCCCCGGCCGCCCGCTCCCCGCGCTGGACCCGACACCGCCCCCCGGCCGCCCGCTCCCCGCGCTGGACCCGACACCGCGCCCCGGCCGCCCGCTCCCCGCGCTGGACGGGACACCGCCCCCCGGCCGCCCGCTCCCCGCGCTGGACGGGACACCGCCCCCCGGCCGCCCGCTCCCCGCGCTGGACCCGACACCGCCCCCCGGCCGCCCGCTCCCCGCGCTGGACGGGACACCGCCCCCCGCCGCCCGCTCCCCGCGCTGGACCCGACACCGCCCCCCGCCGCCCGCTCCCCGCGCTGGACGGGACACCGCCCCCCGCCGCCCGCTCCCCGCGCTGGACGGGACACCGCCCTCCGCCGCCCGCTCCCCGCGCTGGACCCGACACCGCCCCCCGGCCGCCCGCTCCCCGCGCTGGACGGGACACCGCCCCCCGGCCGCCCGCTCCCCGCGCTGGACCCGACACCGCCCTCCGCCGCCCGCTCCCCGCGCTGGACCCGACACCGCCCCCCGGCCGCCCGCTCCCCGCGCTGGACCCGACACCGCCCCCCGGCCGCCCGCTCCCCGCGCTGGACGGGACACCGCCCCCCGGCCGCCCGCTCCCCGCGCTGGACCCGACACCGCCCCCCGGCCGCCCGCTCCCCGCGCTGGACCCGACACCGCCCTCCGGCCGCCCGCTCCCCGCGCTGGACCCGACACCGCCCCCCGGCCGCCCGCTCCCCGCGCTGGACGGGACACCGCCCCCCGCCGCCCGCTCCCCGCGCTGGACGGGACACCGCCCTCCGCCGCCCGCTCCCCGCGCTGGACCCGACACCGCCCCCCGGCCGCCCGCTCCCCGCGCTGGACGGGACACCGCCCCCCGGCCGCCCGCTCCCCGCGCTGGACGGGACACCGCCCCCCGGCCGCCCGCTCCCCGCGCTGGACGGGACACCGCCCCCCGGCCGCCCGCTCCCCGCGCTGGACCCGACACCGCCCCCCGGCCGCCGGCTCCCCGCGCTGGACCCGACACCGCCCCCCGGCCGCCCGCTCCCCGCGCTGGACGGGACACCGCCCTCCGCCGCCCGCTCCCCGCGCTGGACCCGACACCGCCCCCCCGCCGCCCGCTCCCCGCGCTGGGCCTCCAGCGGCTCCGCGGAGTCCGAGCCCGCCAGGGGCTGGCTTTCCACAGGCGTCGCCGCAGCCGTGGGCATCCGCCCAGGAGTGAGACGAAGGGCCTGCCCTGAGGCCCGCGCTCACTCGGGGTCCGCTCCGGGGCGCGGCTCGGGCGCAGGGCCGGCATTCCGCGGGGTCGGAGGAGCTTCGGGGCGCGGGCCGCGCTGTGGGTGCGCTCGCCGTCCAAAGCGCGATCCGTCAGAGCAAACGGGGGTCGGGCTTCGTCCCGGTGAAAGCGTTGCCCCGGGAGGCCCTGCTGGCCTGACGAGGCTGCGGGCGGAGGGGACATTCGCGCGCCGCGTGGGGACAGAGGCCGACGCGTGGCCCGGGCGCGGGCGGCTCTCAGACTCCCCGCGGGGAAGGAAGCGGCCGTGGGGGGGTCCGCAAAGGGGCCGAGGGCGACACCCCGGCCTCGTCGGCACCGAGAAGTGGACGCCGCAGGAAAGGCCGCCGGGCCCGCGGGACGGGCTGGGACGCGGGTGGGGCCTGACGCGGCAGGAGCGGGGCCGGGGAGGCGGGAACGCACCGCAGCGCAAGGACGCGGGGCGAGTCTGGCAACAGGGAAACGAACTGAACATGTTTTGTCTAATTCAACGTGCAACTCATGCTTCCACCCGCGATCAGGGTGGGAGTCAGTGACGCCGCGTCCGCAGGGCTCCTCGCCGACCTCCCAGCTCGGGGCGCTTCATCCTCCCGCACATTCAGCTCGAGTCACGCTGGCCCCGGGGCGCTGGAGGCCGCCGCGCTTCGCCAGGCTCGGGAGCTCCCACGCGGGGACGCGTCCCACCCGGGCCCGCGGGCCCTGCGCCGGCGGGAGGCTGTGGACGAGCGGCGCTGGGGTCGGGCGGGGAGGGCGCCGCGGCTTCCCGCTCGGTCCTCTGGAGGGACCTCGGGTCCTCAGGCTGCGTGACCGGGTCGAGGTCCTGCGTGGGGGCCGCTTTCCGAGCCCCGCGGGCCCAGGGCAGTGCGGACGCCGGCCCGCGGCTCAGGCCCGGCTCAGGCTCAGGCCCAGCTCAGGCCCGGCTCAGGCCCGCGGGCCGCATCGCAGGGGCGCGGGGGCGGGCGGCGTGGCCCGGGCGGGGCGCGGGGGGCAGGAGGGCGCGCGGCCGAGGCTGGCAGCGGGGAGAAGGCAGCCGGGACGCTCGGTCCCCCCAGGACGTGCTTCACGCGCCCACGCGGGGTCGGGCGGGCGGCGTGGGGGGCGCCGGCGTCCCCCGAGGGCTCATCCGCGGGTGGTAGCGAACAGAAAGGAGGCGCTGGTAGGACGCGGCCGTGCCCTAGGAGCCTTGTTTTGGGGTCAGGATTTTACAGAGTTCTCTGTGCTCAGCGAACAAACCACCCAGGCGCCCCCGCCCCCGCCTCGCGGGCCGGCTTCCCACCCTCCAGGGTCCCGCCCCCCTCGCCTCTCACGGGGTCTTCTCGGTCACCACATAAGCTTTAAAAAAGGTTAAAAAAATAAAAATAAAATACATTTGCACACCTACTTATGCTCCAGGTCATGTATCACACAGATATTTTAATAATATGCAATATAACATTATAGAAACATACAATTATTGGGTTGCAGTTTCTTTATAGCTCTCTCAGCATCTGAAATTTTCTTGTTCATTTTTAAAAAAAAAAAATAATGCCCAGGTTAGTTCCTCCTTTCCAAAATTGTTAATGGTTCCACAGTATTAATAGGAAAATCCAAATTTTTTGGATTGTCAACCAAGACCTCCGTGATCTGGGGTATCTGACTTTTAGGCATCTCCTGCCTGTATCTATTTCTTGCTCGTCAGCCCCAGCCCATCCCATACCTTTCCCCTCGGTACATGGAAACACTTGTATTCCTTTTACCTGCCAAGTAACACTTGCCCTTCTTTTAAGACTTAGCTCAGATGCTACTCTTTGGAGCCCTTAGGAAGATTAATTTACTCTTCATTGGATACTTTCCGTGCAAGTCTTTGATGTAACCGGGCCCCTTGTCCGTCTGCCTTATATTTAACACTCCTAGTGAGTGGGAAAATGGTTTATTCACTCAAATAGTTTCCTGCACAAAATAACTTTTTGGTGATACATACTTTTAAAAAAATCTTTATTGTTGAGAGTATTACAGATGTCTCCCACTTTCCCGCCCCCCTCCCCCCAATTCCCACCCAGCCCCGGCCTTCACCACACTGCTGTCTTGTCCATGGGCAATGCATACATGCACGTAAGTTCTTTGGTTAATCTCTGCCCCCGACCCTTTCCCCCTTCGCTCTGAGATCCCTCAGTCTGTTCCATGCTTCTGTGTCCCTGGATCTATTTTGTTCATCTGTTTATTTTGTTCATTGCATTCCACATGTGAGTGAGATCATGTGGTACTTGTCTTTGTCTGACTGGCTTATTTTGCTTAGCATAATCCTTCCCTAGCCTGAATACTCTGGTTTTCTTCTTTGGGTAGTTGTTTGCCCATCTTAATCCTGAAGTGTGAGCCTCAGAAAACTGTGACAAAACTTGTCATAAATGATTAATGTCTGTATTCCTAGCCTCAGTTTCTGGCACATAGTAGCAGTTCAACAAATGTTTAGCATTGCTCCAAAACAAACGCAATACTGAAGTAAATATGGATCCACTAATCACAGTAGAGCAAGATTTCCATTTTATCTTTCTTCTGAATTCATATGTATGATTAATAAAGCCTGGTCACATATCACACACATATTTTCTTTTAATAAATTATTATATTACACAGCATGACATTGTAAAACTGTAACTACTAGGATGGCTATTAACAGCAATCAGCAATCAACAAATGTATAGCACCTACTATGTGCTATACACTCTACTAAGCTTTCAGGTTGACAAGACGGATTGCATGAGTCAGGCTAGGCTCTGCTCTGCTGGGTAACAAATCTCCACATTTCAGTGGCTTAACAACATAAGGGTTTACCTCTGCTCATGTCATAGCTCACTGGGTATTCAGTGGCAAGTCCATCCAGAGACAGTTCAGTGATCCCGGCTTATTCCACCTGTTGGCTCTGCCGCCCTCTGAGGACTTTGAGTCTGCCACTGGAACTCTTGCACCCAATCAATTGACAAGAGAGAAAATGCTGAGAGTCTCAGAGGAGTAGAAGCCTTATAGATGATTCCTGACCACATTCTCCTGGCCAAGGCTAGTCAAGCAGCCCAGAGCTAACTACAAAGGAGGCTTGGAGTGTGGTTCCAGAAGAGGGTGAGTGCGGAGTGTTTCTGTAATACAGGTGGTGCCCATAGGCTCCTGGATACTCCGAGCTTATACGATGCTTCGGTCTGATTCCACTTCTCAACTTGAAACAATTTTGGTAAGTAAGTATCTAGAGGTGTTTTCCTATTTAAAAATATTTCTCAGAGTAATTAATGATATGTTAAAAGAAATTTCCAAAAAAAAAAAATTCCTTAAACTGCTCAGGAAGCACTTTGAAAAGCAGAGTGGGCCAGATCCAGCCTCCTATGTCGCTGATACACGGGAGCTAAGAACGGCTTTTACATTAATAAATGGTTAAAAAGCGTCAAAGGAGAATCATATTTCATGATGTGAAAATTGTATAAATATCAAGTTTGTGTGTATACATAAAATTTTACTCAAAACTACCATGTTCATGTATTTATATGTGTCCCTGGCTGCTTTCATGTCATGCGGCAGAGCTGAATGGCTGTGACAGAGGCCACATGTCCTGCCACGCCTCAGATACTAACTGTCTGCTTCCTTATGGAAGAAGTTCGCTGATTCCTGTTTAAGAGCATTTGAATAGCATATATTTAGTGTTGATGATTTAGTAACCTAATTACAAATCAACCTTGTGTTTGTGTTCATTTTACAGGGTTGGGTCACAGAAAACCAGCTAGATCTGAAGATGGAAAAATAAAAAGTCAATAGTGAGGAAAAAAAGCATATTTTCAAACCAAACAGATCTGGCTGAGGTAAACAGGATTATTTACCTGTAGATTCTTAGGAGAAATGAAGGTAAGATCTCTGTTCCTGTGATAAGCAGACCCATCTATGCACAGTTTATTTATGCAGGAATGTACCAGGTGTTCCTTGCTGCCAAAAGCAAGGTTTCTTATACGCTTGATATTCCAGCTCCTGGCTCTCAAAATTTCTGGACACGGACACCTGTCACTGGGCTTTATACACAGCACTCCACCATTTGCTAAGGCAGGAAACTCATTGTCAAACACAGTGGGAAGAAGCTCCCGTGCACTACAACCATCTCAACAAAAAGGTAGGTTCTGAAAGAACATCTAGTAGACACTTTAGTTTAACTCTAATTATAGTGTAAGCCTTTAGAGTAAGCATCTAGAGTAAACAGTATTTCTTCTAAGGACATTTTGCAATTTAGATTCACTAGTTCATCCTGGCAATATTTAATGGGTTGTCTAATATATTCGAAAGACAGTGTGGGTCAACAAAGCCCAAAGCCAAACTGATGTGGTTTTTGTGTGTGTGTGTGTTTTGAGAAAGCTCCAAATGTGTTATAGAAATGGATGCAGCATTGCAACCCAGGGGAAAGTCCCTTCCTAATTTGTACCGAATTGTTGCCTTGAACACTGCTTTGGAATTTCAACAAATGTTTATCGTGAATTTGAATTTTTTATTCATAACTATGAATATATAAATATTTTACATATAACTATGAATATATGTATTTATAGTTCAGATTACCTTTTTGGTGTAAACCAAACCCATCACACTCTTTTCGACTGAAGGCGTAAACTTGACTGAGCCTTTTGTTCACTTCTGTATCGTTGCTTGCCTCCAGTTACTAACGTGTGGTCCTTGTTTCCAAATAAAATCCTGACTGAATTCTTGCTATGACAAGTTAATGTCGTCCAGTGACTGAGGTGAAGCAACTAGGATGTGGGATCAGGAAGCTTGAGTTAAATTCCTACTGCTGTGCCTCACACTGAGTACATCTTGGCGTTTGCTGCTAAGACTCGCCTACTGGTGCTGATCTGTCACGGTCCAGATCCATGAGTGACAGGCTTGCTCATTTGGCTTTGTTTTTTGATTGGGCACTTTTGATAAAAGAAAGATAGAACTGATTTTTAAAATTAAATTATAGTTGACATACAACATTATATGAGTTTCAGTGTACAGCACAGTGATGTGGCATTTATCTATCTTAGAACTGGTTTTTAACTAAGTGGAATGCCCTACTACTACATCTCGTAGGGCGAAGCATGTTGCTGAAGTTTCTGTTGAGCAACCACAGTAACAAATGTTCAGGAATTTTGTTTTTATGTGTGTGGAGTAGCCTTAAATGATAAGATATTGGAGATTTTTGGGGGGAAAAGAGTCACATTTATTATTTTTTATTATGATGACCAAATTTGTCAAAATGAAAACTCATATTACTGAAGTTTGGGAAACTTACTGTGTTTTAGGGCTTTTATTTTGACTCTCTCTGCTGATTCATTTTAAAGTTTGTTGCCCTGACCTATTTGACTCAGTGGTTAGAGTATCGGCCTGTGGACTGAAGGGTCCCGGGCTCGATTCTGGCCAAGGGCACCTGCCTCGGTTGCAGGCTCCATCCCCAGCCATGGCTGGAGCACGTGTGGGAGCAACCAGTCGGTGTCTCTCTCACATCGAGGTTTCTCTCTCTCTCCCCCTTCCACTCTTTCTGAAAAGCAATGGAGAACATGTCTTAGGGTGAGGGTTAAAAAAAAGTTTATTTTTCTTCCCAATCATTTACTTCTTCCTAATAACATACTTACCTCCCAAGTGCTGTTGTTAAATGTGAGCACAATGGGGCATTCTTATTTTCACTGATATGTAATTACATTTGGACCAAATATTTGTTTGGTAGGAGAGTTAACATATTTAGCCTCTCAGTTTAGAGAAAGGTATAAAAGACTACAAGTTCATGAGAGCCTATGGTTTGTAAAAAGAAACAGAAAAAAACTCTAAAATTTATTTTGGAGGTAACCACAAAATATCTTGAAGTTTTATAAAATTCAAAGGTAAAATATGGGAAATGCTGGCAAATTGTTCAGAGTAGCTGAAATTATGCATTATAAATGTGTGTGTGTGTGCGTGTGTGTGTGTGTGAAATCACTGACATTTTGTGAGGATCAAAATGACCACAGAAATTTGGCCAAGTCAGCATCAAGTGATTTCACCCAATGATTGAACTTTTCTCTGTTGGAGATGTTCCCAGCCAAGTCCTTCCTTTTTGGAAATGTCCTGCAGCTCCCTCATTTGCCACAAAAAACAATGAGCGTCTCTTATTCAAGACTGAGGAAGATGTTAGTGCCCCCTTTAGTTTTCAGCCAAGCTTTTATCTCTTACCTCAGGACAAGTTCCTTAGTATTTATCTCCACTCTTGATTTTCGCATGTTTGAGGAGCTTTCTGGAGAGGCCTCCGGGGTTGACCTTGCTCACCCATCAGCTTGGCTAATTTTGCAGTGCAGATTCTGGAACAGTGCTTTCCAACAGAGCCTTCATGACGATGGGGACGTTCTGCACCACATTGTCCAGTATGGTGGCCACCAACCACACGAGGCTCCTGAGCACTTAAAATACTAGTGCACGGGAGAACTGAAATCTTAAATATGTTTAATCTTAATTAGCTTTAATTTAAATAGTCACATGTTTCTCTATTAAACAGCACTGCTCTAAATCATCTCTTTCTGTATAGACTGCAAGCCTTTTAAAAACTAGGTTATAGATCCCATAAAAACAGACCCAGGCTATGTCTGTTGTGTGCACTGTTGCATCAACACCACGAGCACTGTGTTTGGTATGGGATAAGCTACTATTTTTGTTAAATGTGTGATTGAATGCAGGAATAAATATTTGAAACTTGAGGATAAAAATAAGATTAAAATAGGGAAGGAAAAGGGGTCTACCTGCACCCTTTTATCTTAGAGTACATCAAATCATTTTCTTTTTAAAAAAGATGATCTCTTTAAGATGATATTACTGGTTAACCAGACCGTGGGGCACAGAGAAGTCATGCATTTCCACTCACTGTGAATCATTTTCTGGACTCTGGTTCCGTAATCTAAAAGGACTGCGTGAAATGTGCTTGAAACTACCGAGGAACGTGTTTGCATGAGTCTGTCCTGCTTACAGGCCTCTCTCCAACAGTTGTGTCAGTGGCTGGCGCATACTCCCTCTCAATAAAGGTACGTTTCTGAGACACCAGGAGCACTGCACCTGTTGATTGCAGCTCTCTGACCGCGCAAGTCTGACAGTGGAGAAGTGCTGGAGAGGCACGGAGTCTGGTTTCGCTCATTAGTTTGCTCAGCTCGGCATTGCTATTCCGGCTTCACCTGTTATGACCTACCAGGACCAAGTGGAGGGCAACGTGAACGCTCTGGCTGTAGAGTTCTACTTCACGCTAGGGTAGTACCCAGTGAGAGCAATCACGTTCCAGATGAGAATAAAGAGATGAGTCCTATGCAGTAAAGCCAAAATAAAAATAGTGGCCCACAAACCACCCCAACCTCGTGGCAAGGAGCTGTGTGAAATAAAACAGGACTTAACATTAAAGCCAACTTGCAGATAGAACAGGGGCGCACTTGAAAAAACACAAATTCATCTATTTCAAGTTTCTTAATACAGCCACGCAGCAGAATATTGTCTGGTGCTGAAAATGAAGGGCCTTCCTTTTTGTTTCTGCTGCTCTGATTGAGTGCTTTCCGCTACCTTGTCTTCCAGATCATTGCTTTGATCTTCTGCTTCATCCAATCCGATTTGATTCCCTCTAGTGTATTCTTCATTCCAGATACTGTGTTCTTCATTTCCGACTGGTTCTTTTTTGTGGTTTCTGTGTCCTTTCTTATGCTGTTGACATTCTCACTAAATTTCTCGCACATCCTTATTCCCATTGTTTTGAACTCTATCTGGTAGATTGTTTACCTCCATTTTATTTAATTCTTTTTTTCTGAAGGTTTCTCCTGCGCTTTCATTTGAGGCATGTTTCTTTGTCTTCCCATTTTGGATGCCTCTCTGTTCTTATTTTTTTCTGTATATTAGGTAGATCTGCTATGTCTCCTAGTCTTTGCAGGGTGGCCTTATGTCGTAGGTGTCCCGTGGGACCCAGTGGCTCATTCCCCCCATCACCTGAGCCGGGTGCTCCAGGAATGTCCCTTGCGTAGGTTATGTGAGCCCTCTTGTTGCACTTGAGCCTTGATTGCTGTCGGCCCGTCTGTGAGTGGGGTTCACCTTCCAGCTGGCTGACTGTAAGAACTGACTCCAACCACAGTGTACGAGCTGCTGAACACAAGAAGAGGAATTTGCCGAGCAGGTCTGGTGCCTGCTGAGACCTTCCTTTGTATGTGCCATATGTGGAGCTAATTGGGTCTTACTCTGATGTTGTCTGAAGCCCCCCAGTGGGTGTGTTGGTTCTGTGGCCCTTAGGAGGGGCTCTGGAGCAGGTCAATGTGCAATGTTGCCTGTGCCTGGCCTTGGGCACCCTGTTTGGTGCTACAAAGTGATCAACAGTTTGTAGTTGGCTCTGCTTGGTCTGGGTGTGCCTGGGGAGGGCCAAACTGCACACCAAGGCCGGCTTTTATCAGCCCTGAGCCTAGGGGCTGGTCAGCAAAAGGTCAAAGGCATCCTGAGACCTGCCTCCGCCTGCCTGCTGCCTGTTAGGCTCAGTCACTGAAAGAGCCTCTGGTGGTACATGAGTTACAAGAGGTAGGTTCTCAGTCACCAGGTATGGGTGAGTGATGTTCACCAGACTGATACAGATTCAAAGTTGGTGCAAGTGCTGGGCTTGAGGCCACTCAGAAAAAGTCCCAGGGCACACCAAGTTTAGCTGCCATCACTGGGTGCCCGCAGACATTTGTGGTAAGGGCAGGATCTTAGGGAGTTGTCAGGGTGAAGCAGCAGAGTTCATCAGATCCAAACAGACCCAAATCTGGCCATTTGAAGGGAAGGCTCTGGGCAAGAATGGTGGCACTGGTTGGGCGTGCCAGGAAAAAATGGCCCCTGTCCTAGAGCCACACAAGTCAGTCTGTCCCTGACTCTGCCCAGATCTCCTGGAGAACCCAAGCTGGGCAGGGCAGGGCCTCCAGGAATCAAGAGGGTGAGGCTAGTGAACCTCCCAGGAGGGGGGAGATGCAGGTCAAGCTCCCGGGAAAGTAGGGGGAATGGCCCCTGTCCCACAGCAACACAAGTCTGTGGACACCCCCTGAGTCTGCCTAGACCTCTACACCCAGGGACCCAGGCAGCTGACTCCTCCTCAGGGCATGAACTTGGCAGGGTGGGCAACGGGGTGTCGAGAGGGTGGGCCTACTGCTTTCCCTCAGGCTGATGCTGCACAGAGCAGAGTATCCCACCCCAGAAAGATGGCATCTGTGGGGTGGGAGAGACCCTGGTGGATGTCCCTTCAGATCTCTCCACAGACCCACGAAGCCCAGTCTCTCCCCATGAGACTCTAGTCTGCTCCGCCTTCCCTCCCTCAGAGCCTAGGGTGGGTGGCTGCAAATGAGATTTGTGCATTGGCTCTTTAGGGGGTGCCCTGTGTCTCTAGCAGACTCCCGTGTCTCCCTGGTGGACAGAATCTCTGCTGATTTCCACAGCCAGATGTTATGTGGGTGCTTCTTCCTGGCTCTGGTGCTTTGGGCTGCAGAGCCCAGCATGTGGCTGAGACCCTGCTCCTCGGGGGAATCTTTGGGGCTGGGATATCTCTCTGGAACTTAGGTGCCACCCATAGGAGCGGGGCCAGCCCTTTTTGTGTCTCTGCCCTTCCTACCAGTCTTGGTGTGGCTTCTTCTGTAAGTACTTGGTTATTAGGCTTCTCTCCAGCTAGTTTTCAGTTGGTTATTCAGGCTATAATTATTAGGCTATAATTCCAGTTTGGTCCTGGGAGGAGCTTAGTGTAGCTTCTACCTAGTCTGCGGCCGTTTTGAATCTTCTGAAAATGAATGCTATTGCATGTACCAACATAGACACATCTCGAAAATGTTGAATATAACAATTTGTATAAGATTATATAAAGTACTAATTATATAAAATGTGACACCTAAGAACCATGTGGTAAATTTATGTACACTTCTGTATATAGTAATAGTATAAATATTTGGAGGAATGATAAATGCAAAATCCAGAACAGTGGATACTCTGGAGGATGGTGGGATTACACTGTAAACACATCTGTAAAGTCCTATTTCTCCCAAATATTGAAATGAATAACAAAATGTTATGATAATAAAGCAATACTATTTTATAGGTATGCTGTTTTGAATATTTGAAATGTTTTTCAAGTAAATTATTACTTTAGACATCTTAAAATCATTTAAACAAGAATTTTTAGCATTGAAAAGGAATGATTTTTGCCTGTCTCCATCTCACACGTGTCTCAGACAGTTAATCCATAGAAATTATTTTTGTGCTGGGAGATTGGGCTCAGCTGAAATTTGAAAATATTCCCAAACTAAATTGAAGTAATTTGACCAAGAGTTTTGGACACAGAACCTATATAAGTGGAAGGAGGAGGCTGTCACAGGTAAACTGAGACTAGGAGATGACAGAAGGTGATCTGACTTACTGAGATTGTCTGGAATGTAAAATCCCTTCTGCCTTCTCCACAGAGTGAAGCCAGGACATTTGTGAATGACACAATGATACCAGCCACAGTTCTGGCCCAGGCAAAGGCCCCTGAGGCATAAAGGTGAGAAATAACACAACTATCTTTCAGAGAGAATTTTTGTGCCAGGCAGGGTACTAGAGGAGTTATTTTAATTCACAGAAAATTTTTTTTTTAAATATATCTTCATTGATTTTAGAGAGAGGAAAGGAGAAGGAGAGAGTGAGTTGGAACATCAGTGATGAGAGAGAGTCATTGATCGGCTGCCTCCTGCACGTCCCCTGCTGGGGATCAAGCCCACAACCCTGGCACGTGCCCAGACAGGGAATTGAACCTCCATCTCCTGGATCCTAGGTCGACACTCAACCACTGAGCCACGCCCTGCCGGGCTCACAGAAAATATTTTAATATCCATTATACAGATGAAAAAACTGAGTCTCATCTGTCCACAATCACCCAGCTGTTGGGTGGCAGAGCCATTCAAACCCAGTGTTGCTTGGTAATAATGGATGTGCTTTCATTATTCCGCAAGACCAGTAAAGCATTTTGAAGAAATAAGTATATTTTCATGTCCAGAATGCCTAGTACTATCTTCTAGAATGAGTATTTTGGGCGTCATATTATCTGAATGACTTCTATTGAGTAAATATACTTTTAAGGCACTTTGGGTACTATTTCAGTTTCCTTCATTCTTAAGATACTTCTCTTGTACAGAAAGCTTCCCTTATTAAGCAAGTAGAGTAGCTTTTGTATTGGTCATTACATCTTTGTTATTATAATTTCCATTCAAACAATGTATAGTTACCTAATTCCATTTGCTAGAACTCTCAAACTCTAAATTAAAAAAATAAGAGGAAGAAAGAAAGAAGAAAAGAAAAAAAGGTGAAAACTTCCAATGAGGTTGTTCCCACGTGTTCTTTGGCCTGCCAACACTGAGGTAATCATACGCCTAATGCAAAAGAGCTTTTACAGGGTCGTGCGCCGAACCTACAACCAGTTACTGAATTTATCACCGCGGGGGCTGGGCGAAGGTGAGCATGGAAGACAGGCGAGCACAGACACACGAGGCCTGTGGGTGTGAACAGCTCACCCAGGACCCAGCCCACTGCATCATTAGCTGTTCTGCAAAAAGGCTCACCTCACCTTTGCAGAAGTTAGCTTGAAAAAACCCACCGACAATCTTCTTTCTTTACTGTTCATCACTGGAAAAGTTCCGTGGACGTTATATGGTTGTTTTGTTAGAGGAAGTCTCCTCTCCAAGGTTAATTTTCACTTTCCTCAGATGTCTTTTCTGCATAAACCCGAGCAAAACAACATTCTAGATGCTCATAGAAAATTCTCTTTTTCTCTCTGCAAATATTATGCTGAAATATGTCATTCACTCTATGTCCCAAATCAACAAATGGTAAATATTTTAATATAGTTGTCTGGTATATTTTGGTATCTCCCTCTCTGAATTCTCTTAAAGAAAATGTCTGCCCTTCATTTAACTAACGGTACCTGCAAAGAAACCAACAAACAGCCTGGGGCAAAGTGTCTCCTTCACTCTCACACAAGGACCTTTGTGCCTACAATAATCTGTGGAAAACGTCTTCGTGTTCTATCAATAATACATGGAGGTTCAGTTTATTTCATTTTACATTGCTTTTACTCTGCTTGGCAAATAACCCTCTCTCCTTCTAATCAAAGTGTAGAATGCTAATAAGACAAATCCAAACTAATAAAGCGCATTTCCTCTGTATTAATCCTCTTAGAGTTATCAGGGACTCACATCCCTAGGTATAAATAGTACAATCAGAAATAAAATAAGAAGATAAAATATGGATAAAGAGACTATTAATATACAAGATATTAAGACAAAAACATAGTGACAAAAGCTGTACTGAACTTTATTATTTCAGATGTTGCGTGGAGACGCCAGCCTATAGGAACATCTGATATTGTTGAAACCTCAGCACCTCTGCATGAACACTATTTCAGCATTCATAAAAAGGATTTTTAAAACTTTATTTTTACATTGCTTGGTTTTGAAAAATGTTTCATCCTGCAAACCACAAATGTGATCATTGTTTCCTACGTGTTTTCCTGAACCGCTCTAGATTCTTTGCTTTTCACAGAGAAAAATTTCCTCTGAAATCTAGTTTAGTTTAATTATAGCAGCCTGGGTGTGATTTCTGTTTATATCCCTCTGACTGAATCTGCTCTGGCTGGGTTTGGGTCAGAGCTATTTCTAGGAAATGTCTGCTACTTTTTCTCAAACTAAAACTTCTTTGTGGTTTTCTTTTTCCAACTCAATCTTTGTTACTTTAATATGAGAAGAGGTGATCCATGGGCACGTCTAGAAGTAGGCACATGGGTGTGATACCTAGTCAGCTAATTCTAAGGGAGGCTGGTGAGTATGTGAGCATGGTAAGTACTCTCTTTGAATATTAAAGCCACTATATTAAAGACTCTTCAGCTCCAGGTAAGAGCAATGAAACTTGGTTTAAGCAAAACCAACCAACCAAACTAATGAGCAGAGAAAGAACATGCATACAAATGATACAGAGATAGCCCATGGATTCCTGGGCAAGAAATCTGTTGGGCTTCAGGAAGCACTAGTCCCAGGACCCCAAAGGCAGCCTAGGACCAGTGGAGCACTCTCTCCCACCCCGCGGCCGGTGGGCTCTCTCAGCCTCCTGGCAGAACAGCTTTCTGTGCTATACAATGCATGACTCCCAATGTCACGGGTAACACTTATTTTCTCACGGAGAAATGAACTTGTTCTTTTCCCATTTCTACATGCCTAGGAAAGCAATCTGATGGGAGGCGAATTTGGTATAAATTCCCACTCCTTACAGATTTCAGGCCTCATTGTAATTGACCCACAGGGTAAAGTCTCCCTGCCACTGTGATGAGGAGAGACCAGATTTCACCTGTGACAGTAGCAAGGCTGAGACTAGTGACACTCCCACTGGCACCTGAGCACAGCCTGTGAACTTCAGGACCAGCTCGGCTGCCATGGTGAGACGTTCAGTCAAACAAGTGGTAGTGCCTACCTAGTTCATAGCTCCTCACAAAACGTGGGACCTGGTCAGCGTGATACCTCCAGTTCCCATGCTCTGCTGTATTGGGATTGAATTCTGCCTCAATCTGAGATGGCAACTCGACGCCCTTTACCTGAGAAGACAGTGGACTCTAGATAGGTGACTTCTCCAAAGCCTTGTGAACTTTATTCCAGAAACTGAAGTAGAATCTGATACCCAAAGAAGAATTCAGAATGAAAAATTTCATACGCATTACATCCGTGTGTCCAGACCAGACACTTACATATAAAAACAAACTAGGAAAAAAGGTTTGGATTGTGCAGTTCACATCGTTCCACCCACTGAAGGCCTGGCTTCCAAGTAAAGACATCTTCCCGTTCTTTGCTAGAAGGTAACAAAGAAATTTTTAAAAATTCCTCTGGACTATACCATCAACATTTATAAGCCTGTACCAATGAAAACTAATCAAAAATTGAAACTCCAGTTATTCCCTGTGCTTTGATTTCATCTCTTCCTCCCCTGAAGAGGGCAACAGGAGTTCCTGAGGGAATATCCTGGTACAGCTCAACTAAACGTCATCGTCTTGACTCTCCCTGAAGGGAGAAGTTTGTGCCTGGGCCTGGGCCTGGGCCGATCCACACTGCTCCTCCCCTGGAAGCAGGTGGCATATCATTGACCTTGATCTGTAGCCAACATTGAGGGTGGTGAGATTTTCCTTTCGGCCTTTGTCTTGTGGAGAACCCAGTGAACTGCCCTGCAGCTCTGTGTAACAGACGTGCTGAGGAAGAGAAGTGAGCCTAGAGCGGCATCCTATAATTCACCAAGATGCTAAGGCCTCATTTTGTACATTCATGTTTATTTTCTACATTTTTCTTCATAGGTCTATTAGATTTTTGTCAGGATGCATTTGTGTTTGTGTAATTCTTGGATTGACAGTTGTCTTTGCACAAGACTATATTTTCTCTGAAGACAGGAACTTAATATATCTTACTGTTTAGTAGCAGGTGAAACCAGGAGCCCAGTACAGTGCCTAGCAACGTAGTGTTGGGGCAGAAACATGGACTCTAGAGGCCAACGGTGGGGTTTCAGTCCCAGCCTTGCCATTTGCTGTCTGTGGGAACTTAGGCCAACTAAGTACATAAATCTCCCTGTGTCTAAGTGTCTCACCTATAAAGCAGAGATGCTAATTATGTCATAAAGCTGCTATGAGGATTGAAATGAATTACATACAAAGCACTTAGAAACACTGCTGGCACATGGCAAGTGTGATAGAAGTGTTTGTTAAATAAATAACACACCATCCAATATTTGTTAAATGATTGTTTGACAAATTACACAGAGAAAGGAATAAGAAGCATTTACAATTTTACAAGATCTGTGGCCTGGTACACAGTTTTGTATTTTGCCCCCAAGCCCTAGTGCGTTCTTTCCCTGTGTATCACTGTTACGTAGACTTTATGTAGGGCATGATTTTTCACCCCCAAAGAGCCTCAAGCAGCTTGGTGCTCTCATGTGGGCTGACGCGGTAGGCACCACGCCACCTGTGGGTGGGACGAGGGGCATCTCCATTACGAGAGAAAAATGATGCCATCTCTTTTCAATCACCAACTCTCTCCAGGCACAAAAAATCAGTAATCATAAAGAATACATGTTCACTATAAAAAAAAATTGTTCATAGAGAAATAAGTGAAATACCCTTAATCATACTACAGTGAGAGAGTTACTGTTTTGTAAAAATGTTATGTTATATGCCAGATTATAAATAAAAAAAGTCACTTAAAAATTGAGGCTATAGTAAACATTTATACCATGTGCATCTCCCTTATTATTAAATAGTCTTAAAAATGAGAATTTTTAAGTGGCTGTATATTTTCCTTTACATGGATAATTTATGATTCCGAGATTTTTGGATACAGAGGATGATCTGATTTTTCTATTATAAATCATGCTGTGATCAGCATCCTCACAGGAAGACAAAGAGGCTTTACCTGAAAATATAAGAAACAGGAAGGGAAAAAATGCCTGCAGAAGAGAAACCCCTGCCTTGATGTCAATCTAGAAGCCCAAGGAATATTTATTTCTGGTTTCAGACTTGCCTATCAAATTTTAGTAAGTTCACATCTAATCTTTTAACCTTCATATTCTTGCAAAGTATTAAAAATGCTGAAAGTAAGTTCACAGTGCCGAGATCACCTCTCTCCTCGAGAACTGCCTGATGAATTATTGACTCCTACTTGCTCTCTCCGTGAGAAGTTTGAGAGTTGAAGCCACAAAACGAAGCTGAAAGCTATTCAAAGAATAAAATGGGAAAGTGTGTGGATGAGAAGTTTTGCTTTTCAATAGTCAATTAATAGGAGCCCCCAGCTGTTGATTGAATGGGCCCGAGAATGAGCCCCCGTGGCCGCCCTCACCCCGTCACGGGGCTGGGATAATTGTTAAATGCCCCCCCCCGACCCCCCCCCGACCCCCCCCCCCATCCCGGCTCGGCGGGGGCCCCGCCCGCCGCCCGCTGCGCCCGCGCTCTGCCGTGGGGGCTGCGCTGCAGGGAACCGGGGGCTCGGCCCCGCGGGCGGTCCCGGGGGCCCCCGCCCCGCCCCGCCCCGCCCCGCGCCCGCACCCCGCGCTCGGCTCGCCGCTGCCTCCCGAGGGGCAGCCGGAGGAGAAGGCGGCGGCCCGCGGGCCACACCGCGCCCCCGGCTCGGCCCGCGGCCCTGTCCCGGCGAGAGCCGCTCCCCTCGCCCCGCCCCCTCCCCCTCCCCTCCCCTCCCCCGCCGCTCGCGGCCTCCGCAGCCCCCTAATCCCGGGTGCGCCCTCACCTCCCTCGCTGGCTCGGTGTCACCCGCAGGCTGGCAGCGCTGTCATGTTTCCCAAGTTAAACAAAAACAGGGGCAACAGAAGACCGGCCGCCCTGCCCGCCCTGCCCGCCCTGCCCGCGGTGCCCGCGCGAGGCTCCTTGGGTCCTGCCTCTGTTGGCCCCCTCGGTGCTCTCTCCGGTCCTTTAAACTTCCTCCGGCCTGGTCCCCGTTTCGCCACCTGGCCACGCTCAGAAACACCCGTTAAACCCAGGGTCCTGCGGGCCCTCCTGCGCGGCCAGCACTGGCACAGCGGTCACCGCCCCTGCGCCCCGTGTCCCTCGGCCTTGGGACACACACGGATTCTCCTGCCCCTGCGCCGGCGGCTCCCCCGAGGCGCCTGGGCGGCGCCTCTCCAGCCCCTGCGCCCGGCGGCCTGCCTACGCCTGGCCCTGGCGACATTCCCCAGCGCCTGCTGCTGGGGCGTCACCGCCAGACCCCTCCCCGCTGTCCCTCCAGCAGCAAGGCCCTGGCGACATTCCCTAGCGCCTGCTGCTGGGGCGTCACCGCCAGACCCCTCCCCGCTGTCCCTCCAGCAGCAAGGCCCTGGCGACATTCCCCAGCGCCTGCTGCTGGGGCGTCACCGCCAGACCCCTCCCCGCTGTCCCTCCAGCAGCAAGGCCTCTGCACCCTCAGCCGTCGAGTCGATGGCGGCTGCAGTCATTACTCCCTTAGCAGGGGTCCTCCTCGGCTTCCCCGTGACCCTCACAGTCAACCCAAAAGGAAGTCCTGTGGCCCTTCCTGCAAATGTGTCCCGAGTCAGACCACGTCCCGCCGCGCCGCGGTTCTGGTCCCGGCCACCGGCGCCTTCTGCTGGGTAACACAGCAGCCTCCTGACTCTTGACCCTCCATGTCCCTCCCCCATTCAGCAGCCAGAGAGGTGCTCTGAGAACAGGTCAATCCTGTGGCCAAAATTTGCCGAGGTTCCAGTTTCACTCCAAGTACAATTAAAATTCTCACTTGGCTACAAGGCCCTCCGTGATCTGATTGCCCATGAATTTTCCGCCTTCTCCTGTTCACTCTGTCCCAGCCCCGCTGGCCTTCGGAAATGCGAGGCTGGCCCCGCAGGGCTGTCGCAGTGCCTGTTCCTCTCCTGCTTCTCGGTCCCCTGCAGAACTCTTTGGCTCATCATTTATCCAAAACCTCGTCTCAGAGAGGGCTGCTTTCACAGCCCACGGAAGATCCTAACCTGCCCAGCCCTCTCACCGCCCCTGCCATCCGCCCTCTCAGTCTCCCCACCGTGTGCCATTTTGTAACAGTTACCAGTCTCTAACAGGGAACAGGGCTTATTCATTATGCTCGTTGGTTAGTGTCCCCTCCACCTCTGGAGTGAATGTAGGTGCTGTAAAGTTGGAATATTTGGTTCACTGTTGAACTCTAATGCCTGAGACGGGGCCTGGCACACTGCAAGACCCTAAGTATCTCTGGAATGGACTTAGGAATGAGTGAACGATCACTCCTCTTTAACTGTTCCTTTGTCTGAAATAGTCTTTGTTCACATGGTGGCTGATTTGAATATTAAGTAATCAAAGAGGTCTTTCCTAACAACACTATCTGAGAGAGCCACCACTCACTTGCTTTCACTCACCCAGTTTTCAAAGTTTTTATCACTTACCTAATATTTTACTTGTCTATTTGTTTTTTATATACTCTCTGTCCCCACCCCCACTCATTCTTACTCACCTCTGGATCCCTAGGACCTAGAACATCCCCTGGAATCCATCAGGCACACGTTTATTATATAAAGAAATATCACACAGGGTACCATCTGGAAGGCATTACACAAGTTATATGTTAATGGCAGAATCCAATGCAGAGCTCTTTCCTACTGCAGGTCAAAGTGCCCCCTGCCCCCCCATAGGTGTGCTGCCAATTTAGCAGAAGAATGCTAAATGAGAGATAAAACATGAAATTACTGTTTTTAGTAGACTGTGGCCATCGTGATTTATCTAACTTAGTCTCAACCTAGCTTTCAGACACTTGGCCCAAACCTATGGAGTGTTGGAAATTTCAAGCTGAGTTACTCTCCCATTTCATAGGGTTTCTTTTTTTTTCCTTTTTATTGAATTTATTGGGGTGACCCTGGTCAACAAAATTGTACAGGTTTCAGGTACACGATTCTACAACACATCATCTGTACACTATATTGTGTGTTCACCACCCCAAGTCAAGTCTGTCCATCACCATTTACCCCCCATACCCTCCTCCAGGTCCCCCTCCCCGCCCCCAGCAATCACCACACTGCTGTCCCTGTCCATGGTTTGTTTCTCTTTTCTTTTCTTTTTTTGCTCTATCCCCCCACCCCCCACCCAGCCTTCTCTCTATCTGTGAATCTGTTTCTATTTTGCTTGTTAGTTCATTTTGTTCATTAGATTCCGCATATGAGTGAAATCTTATGGTATTTGTCTTTCTCTGATGAGCTTATTGTCCCGCCATGCTGTCCCAAAGGGTACGAGGTCCTTCTTTACAGCCGCATAGTATTCCATGGCGTGAATGTCCCACAGCTTTCTATCCACTCACCTCCTGATGGGCACCTGGGTGGCTTCCAAATCTTGGTTATTGTAAATAATGCTGCAATGAACATAGGGGTGCAGATATTCTTTCAAATTAGTTTCTCAGGTTTCTTAGGATAAATTCCCAGAAGTGGAATTGCTGGATCATAAGTCAGTTCCATTTTTTTTTAATATGTTTTTTATTGATTTCAGAGAGAGGAAGGGAGAGGGAGACAGAGAGAGAGAGAGAGAGAGAGATGGAAACATCAATGATTAAAGAGGATCATTGATTGGCTGCCTCCTGAATGCCCCCCACTGGGGATCGAGCCCACAACCCGGGAATTGAACCCTGACCTCCTGGTTCATGGGTCAGTGCTCAACCACTGAGCAGCACTGGCCTGACAGCAGGTTCATTTTTAATTTTTTGAGGTAACTCCATACTTTCCACAGTGGCTGCACCAGTCCGCATTCCCACCAACAGTGCACAAGGGCTCCCTTTTCTCCACACCCTCGCCAACACTTATTTGCTGATTTATTGATGGTAACTATTCTGACAAGTGTGAGGTGACATCCATTATGTTTTTTTGCATCTCTCTGAATGATCTGTGACGTTGTGAGCATTTTCTCATGTGTCTCTTGGCCGTCTGTATGTCCTCTTTGGAAAAGTGTCTATTCGGGTCCTTTGCCCATTTTTTTAATTGGATTGTTTGTTCGTTTTGGGGGTTGAGTTTTGTAAGTTCTTTATAAATTTTGGATATTAATTCCTTATCAGATGTGTGGGTAAATATGTTCTCCTACTCAGGGGCTTGTCTTTTCGTCATGTTCATAGAGTTCCTATTACAGGGGCAGGTGAATCTTTTACGTGATTGACATTTCCCTTACTATTTACTAACGTACTTTTCTTCGCTTGATTTCATCTGAACAAACGTCTAGAGAACCCTACCCCCCTGCCTTTTCACGCCCACTTTAGGGCCTATGCCCTGAGTGCGGCGGTGCCCGCTTCTCCGTGAGCCTGGAAGTGGCGAGGGCCTGAGGCAGGAGCACTGTGTGCTCGCCCACCCTCCCCGGGCTGCGGTCGGGCACCGGTGCCCACGGAGCAGCTGTGTACGCCGCGTGACGAACGCGGGGAGCTTGATGGGTCTCAGTAAGTGTTGAGGGGTTATGAGCTCAGAGGGAAGGGCTCAACGTAATCGACAGATGTGAAGGGCAGGACATACTTCCAGTTTGATGAGTGCCCCCTGACGCTACAGGTGCGGGTTTCTCCATCACCGGCTCCCCCAGCTCCCCCTCCGGGGAGCAGCAGGAAGTTCTGAGCACCCTGGACCACTGAAAATGTGGGGGTCTGTCATATGGCTATTTGGGGGGCTTGGAAAAGTCTCAGGGCCTTTTGTTGAATCACCAAGACAGCACGCGGGCTGACGCACTCCCGTCAGGAGATTCCTAGTAGAGCTGTGGGAGATGCTCACCCCGTGGCGCCGGTGGCTGAGCTTGCACAGGCCCTCGGGCCTGCTCCCCACGCCGCTCCACCTTCTCTTCGTGAAGCGGCCTGGGCTCTGGCACTCTCCTCTCTGACACTCTGCCTGCCCTTCAGTGTCATGTTCTCATCACTTCTCTGTCTCTCCTTAATCTACGTGAGCTTCTTCTAATTGTTAGGATTTTAGCAAGCAACACAGTGGGTATTTGGATAAAATTGGAGGACCTCCTTGGGAGGCAGTTGCGTTTATTCAAATTACATGTTAAATTGCTTACCTGGAGTCACAGGGTAGGTGGGGGGTGCACAGGAGGCAGCTTGCCTGAGGAAAAAATCAACAAAGGGAGGGAGAGAGGAAGGGACAGGGACAGGGACACATGGAGAGAGAAAGAGAGAGAGAGAGAGACAGAGAGAGAGAGAGAGGAGATCAAAATCTGCAGAAATAATCCACACATTTGGATCCAGTGGTGTCTTTTTGATTTTAAGATCATTGGGTCAATAAACCCCTATTTCTTAAGCCACTTTAAACTGGGTTTCTGTCCCTTGTAGCCAGAAGAGTCTGACAAATAGTAAGTATTAACTAACACACGGTACTCCCTGTGGGTGGGTCACACTGAACCTTTTACATACGAAGTCGCATAATCTTCTAGGAACCCTATCAGGTGATGCTCTTACAGTCCCATTTTATAAGTGGAGAAACTACGTGATCCTTAGATCATATGACTAGTCAACGATGGATTCGGGATCCAGACTCAAGCAGCCTCGCTCCAGAATTGACGCCCTTGACCACTGCCTCCCACTCGTGTCACTGAGCATAGAATCAGCTTGAAGGAGGCCCTTCATGGCTCCCAGAGTGACCTGTCTGGGCCCAGCTCAACCAGGGCTAGAGGGTTTGGGCTGGAGCGTTTTGACTTCAATAGAGTTTCACTTCTTGTAGAGTGAGAACCACATTTCAGACTCCAGCGTCCAGCATGCGACTCTACAGTCAAGGCAGATGCTCTCCTGAAATGGAAGGTGGGGCTCTTTAAAAACAGACCTGCAGTTGGCCCACAGGGTAGAGAATAAAGTTCCAGATACAAGAGCCCAGGTAAAGTGTGCGCACGTGGCCACGCGAGCAGCCCTGGTAAGGGACCAAGCTGTAGAAGAATTGCACTAGGACAGCCTAATAAATTATGATTCACTTTAAATAACTCAGTAATTCCCCCCCCCACACACACACACAGGCACACACATTAGCTAGGGCTGCTGCTTAAACCATAAAGGAACCGATTTCCTGAACTCGCCCTTGGCGTCCTCCGCAGGCTGCAGGCGCTGCTGGGGCGCCCGCAGTCCTCACTTGGCCGGCTCCCGGCTCCCAGCACGGGGCTCGCTTCTCTCTGCCGCCTGCCCGCCCCGGGCCGCCCCCTCCCAAGGTCCGCTCTGGTCGGGTGGACAAGTCAGACTTTGCCCAATTAGTCCGCTTCAAGTAGCTTACCCTGTGCTTTATTAAAAGCACAGTCCACATTGGGTTGACAAGATTAGAGGAAAATATAAAAATAAATTAATGTATTAAAATTAATTAAATGAAAAGCTGATCTAATACCAGGAATGATGGACTTCACAGGAACAGTGAAGCCCTTAGTTCAACAAATGACTTTTTAAAATCCTAAAACCCCTCAACCCAGGCCTAAATTAAATATTCCACACAGAGTGAAAAAGCAAAAAGATGTTAATTTGGGGTTTTGAACAAAGTGAATAAAAGTTCTTTCTGCTTTTTGCTGTTGAGAGACATTCCCTTGCTCGCAGCCCTGCGGCAGTGCGGGCGTGATGAGTGGCGCCGCCTGGACCCGGCTGGGGTCTCTGAGCATTTTGAACACGTTCGCTCAAGCGCAGGACGGGATGGACAAAGCTCCAGGCTCAAGGCTCAGTCTAAATTTCATGGAGCACCCGTCAGGGGCGAGGCTGTGTGCCCAGTGATGAGGGTCCCTAAAAGCCGTGCGAACTAGAAAATAGAGGGGAGAGGACCAGGGTTGGAATCCCACACGGCGTGCCATGTGCTTGGGACTTTACCCCTGGCCTCAAGTCTTTAAAGCATAGTTATTGAGAAGGCCCGATCCCTTCGGTCCCTCGCTAGCAGTAGAAGGACCCGGAGTGGGGGAAATAAAGTCCAAAGTAGACTGTCCTGGGACTAGCTCGGTGCTTCGCTCTCCATCTGTGTTTCGCATCTGTGGTACTAGTTCCGTTCAGAAACCCAACTGCATCTCACTTTCCTGCTGATGGGGACGGGACTGGACAAGAGCTGAGGAACGGAGCTGAAGTTGTCAAATCTTGGGGTAGGTTTTCCTGGCCCACTTTCCTCCTCTAGAGCAAGCCCTCAGCAGCCCCCCCCCCCAGGCCACCGGGAGTGTGACTGGTCCCGTCCCTTGTGCCAGCCTCTCTGCGCCCATTGCCTCCTCTGCTAATGGGCAGTCCAGCCTCAGCCTCGCAGGGCGGCTGTGCGGCGGGATGGTTCACATGTGAAGCTGGCAGCACAGTTCCTGGCACACAATAAGGGCTCGGTAAACGTTAGGCTCCCCAGCGGAGCTGGCACTGTGGTGTTCTGTGGGCTTGATGATGTCCCAGTGTGTGTCCCTTCCTCCTTCCCAGGACAGCCCCTCTGCTAGCCATCTCCTGGCCTCTGCACTCTGGCCCTGCCCTGTGCTCTGTTTTTCTCCATAGTGTGCATACCATGAACACACATGTATTTATATGCTTCCTGTTTCCCCATCACCTTCCTGAGGGCCTTACATGACTCTCACACACCAGGGGAGAGCGCTTTTCCCTCCCGCCACCAGCACACAGCTCTGAGAGGGGCTGGTTCGCTCTGCCTCTGACTCAGGCCCAGATGCCAGAACGGTGCCGTGCACACAGTGGGCCTTCAATAAACATTATCGGGAAGATTGAATAAACTAGTTCTCGACATGAATCAGACCCGCAGTCCCTTCCTCCTGGAATCTGACGCCGTCGTGGCCAGGCCGCATGCTGGCTCTGGATCTGAGGGCCCTGGGCAGGAGGCCTCTACCTGTTCCCCCGATGAGCATCCTTTCCCCAGTGTGCTTGCTACACAGTCATTCCTCCAGAACATTCCCCTGTGATCCCATGTCCTGGGAAGTTAAAACTAGCCACCGAGGCCAAAATGTTTATGTGTATATTTTAGAATCTCAGCAAATATGTAAAAATTAGGAGATTTCAGGTGGAAACGCATGAATTCAAAGGTGTGGCAACTCTGGGCCCATACTGCGGGGCTTGGAGGCTCCTAGAGGCTGGTTGTAGGTGACTGCGCCCCGTCTGGATGGAGGGCGTGTTTCCAGCTTGCTAGTCTTCATCACTCTTTGTTGTCTTTTGGCGATTGTGGGCGAGTGTTATTATTGCAATCGAGCAATATTTCCTAAGACAGAGAAATATTTTGGTCAAAGGTGGAAAGACAGACAGAAGGCTTGCTGCTTTAAGAAAATGGAGGAAAAAAAGTTTAAGAAACTTGACTGTGCTGGTGCGTTTGCTATGGAGTGCCCACAGGCCTGACTCCGTGTTACCTGCCCCGCCAGGCACGGGATCACTCAGCCGTCTTGCGCGGGCTTTTGCTAAATTGATGAATATTTAGGTTTTTTCCCTTGCTGATGTGGGCAAGACATGTTTGGGTGTCTACTAATTTTCTCTCATTTAACTTTATGCAAGCAATGCTTCGAGTAATACTTCTGCAGGATATTAATTCACAAAACACTGTGAGAGATTGCTCTTCCTCCAGGATCAGAAACTGATCTGATTCAAATGCATCGGAGCGTTTTATTTCTGATTACATGCATGTGATTGAATATGTTTCAATAAGTCTCCCTCAGTAATGGGCATTGTAAGGAAAATGGGTTCATGGTTAAGTAAGACTGAAAAAAAACAAGATGAAATCAGGTTCTGCACATTTCTTTACTGTGAATTGCATTGCGAATCTTGATAGGGAGCTCGGTGGGATGGGAAGAGACTGGTACATATTTGTCCTCAAACTTGTTTTTTTGTGATATAGATTTCCCATTTTTTTAAAACCACAAAAGATCAGTTGGAAAGTATTTTTGATCTTTTACTCTGCAGAGAGTTTATTCGCTACATTTTGCAGATCAACTGTAATTGAACCCATGAAACTAGTAGTACAGAAATATCACTCACATCCTGGTTTTCTAAGGACAGCACTGATCTAAACAGCCTTTCCCTAATAATTACTCATATCTCACATTCGTTAGAATCTCATCACTGCCAGGCATTGTGTCAGGCTCACACTCTCTGTCTATTCTCTGTGTTAATCTTGACAATGACCCCCAAGGCAGGTAAATATTATTCCCATTTTACAGATGTAGAAACCAAGGCATTGGGACATTGCATAATTTTCCCAAGATTCCACCTTGAAGGAGTGAAGTAGAATCATCAGAAAATATTTCAGGTTTGTATGTTTTTGGATACCTATTCTCTTTAATGATATAAAGAAATAGCTAGCATTTATTTAAATGCTTATTAAGAGTCTGGCACATGTGGGTTTTATACGTATTATCTAGTTTAATTCTCCTACTATGGATAAGTGTTGTTATAATTCTCATTTTTACAGATTAGAAATTAAAGTTGAGTCAAGGCCTCTAACTCTCACATCATCACAAAGCCCATGAGCTGTGCCCACTCAGTGCACATCTGGGGGTGCCCCTCCATGCAGTTCCCTGCTGTCTGGAAGCTCCAGAGATCGCCTTGAGCATCTGTTCCTTACAAAGTCCCATGATAAATAATGATATTCAGCTGGGGCTTAAAAGCGCAAAAGAAAATCGAAGGATGCTTATCTAAAACATCAAAAGTATCATTAAGATGAACTGAAAAAATTGCATCACTCTTCACAAACTCAGTGAAGGATTCCTGGCCTTTCAATGTGTTTATAATCTCTGCCTTATTTTCTGTGTGTAAATTTTTGCCTAGTACATTTTCCTTATTAGAAAACAGTATCAAAAACGTGTCCTAAGGAATCACATGGGAGAAGGCGCCCAACCCGCCGCCCTCCACCCTGTGGCCGCAGCCCGGGCAGGGGGTTGTCTCTGCTCCTGCTCATGTCCGCCTCCAACGGGCAAGGGTGTCCGCACCCTAAGGCGAGCCCGCCGTTGCAAGAGAGGGGCCGGCGGACTCCCCAACAATGTGACAAATGCCCGAGGAAGGCGCCCGGAGAGTAAGTTGGACGTGCGCGAGCTGCCCAAGAGCTCCCGAAGCGGGCCCTGGGAGAGGGGCGAGGGCGCGGGAGAGGGGCGAGGGCCCTGGGAGAGGGGAGAGGGCCCTGGGAGAGGGGCGAGGGCCCTGGGAGAGGGGCGAGGGCGCGGGAGAGGGGCGAGGGCCCTGGGAGAGGGGCGAGGGCGCGGGAGAGGGGAGAGGGCCCTGGGAGAGGGGCGAGGGCCCTGGGAGAGGGGCGAGGGCGCGGGAGAGGGCTGAGGGCCCTGGGAGAGGGCTGAGGGCCCTGGGAGAGGGCTGAGGGCCCTGGGAGAGGGGCGAGGGCCCTGGGAGAGGGCTGAGGGCCCTGGGAGAGGGGAGAGGGCCCTGGGAGAGGGCTGAGGGCCCTGGGAGAGGGCTGAGGGCCCTGGGAGAGGGGCGAGGGCCCTGGGAGAGGGCTGAGGGCCCTGGGAGAGGGCTGAGGGCCCTGGGAGAGGGGAGAGGGCCCTGGGAGAGGGGAGAGGGCCCTGGGAGAGGGGAGAGGGCCCTGGGAGAGGGGCGAGGGCGCGGGAGAGGGGCGAGGGCCCTGGGAGAGGGGCGAGGGCCCTGGAGAGGGCTGAGGGCCCTGGGAGAGGGGCGAGGGCGCGGGAGAGGGCTGAGGGCCCTGGGAGAGGGCTGAGGGCCCTGGGAGAGGGGCGAGGGCCCTGGGAGAGGGGCGAGGGCCCTGGGAGAGGGCTGAGGGCCCTGGGAGAGGGGCGAGGGCCCTGGGAGAGGGGCGAGGGCCCTGGGAGAGGGCTGAGGGCCCTGGGAGAGGGGAGAGGGCCCTGGGAGAGGGGAGAGGGCGCGGGAGAGGGGAGAGGGCCCTGGGAGAGGGGCGAGGGCGCGGGAGAGGGGCGAGGGCCCTGGGAGAGGGGCGAGGGCGCGGGAGAGGGGCGAGGCCCAGCTCCTCGCGGCGGGCGGGGCTCGGACACCCTTCATCTTCATTAGTTATGTGGGCTACGGAATACTTTGCCTTTTCCGTCAAGCTCTATTCCTGCGGGGAAATTCCTATTTGTTTACCTAATTCGAGCCTCAGGGTTAGTCTGGGTTGAAGGCTTTGCGGGCCAGACCCGCTGGGCTCCAGGGCCTCGCGCGGGCCGCGTCCCCCGCGCTCGGGCGCAGGGGCTGAGCCGTGAGCCCGGGAGGGGCACGTGGCCCGCAGGGTTGAGGGGAGGTCGCCACGCTCCCGGTCGCGGGGAACCCTCGCCAGCACCCCCCGGGTGGTGCCTGATAAACCTGCTCCGGGAGGAAGAGCTGAGCGGTAGACCGTGGTGCGGGCGCCGGGGGAAGCGGGGCCCCAAAGCGAAGGCGGCCGGTGCGTTTTGCCCCAGAAAGGGGCGCAAGGCTCCGAAACCGCCCGAGGGCCGGGTCCCGCGGCACAGCTCGGCCGCGCCCCTCGGTAAGTACGCGCCTGACCGAATTCAACTGACGGTGGGCGTCGCTTGCGCGTTTTGGTTTCAAAGACAAAGAAAGAAATCATGTCTCAGAAGATCTAACGCGGGATCTGGCTGGAGTTCCTCAGAACTTTCTGAGTGTCTGCCCGCCGCGCACGGCGCTGCCGTGTCTTGGGCGTCACGGTGCCGTCAGGGCCGAGGGAGGTGCGGTCCCGAGGCCGCCCGGGGCGCCCCCCGCTCCGCCCCCGCGCCCGCCCCGCGCCCCCCCACGCCCCCGCGCCCTCCCCGCGCCCTGCCGGGACCTCAGGCGGGCGGGCCGGGCTCCAGCCCGGTTCCCATGTGCTCCCACGCTTAATTTTCCACGGTATTTTAAAAACACTTGACCGCTGTGTGACGCGCACGATTCAGGCTCCTCCTGCCCCCCCCCCCCGCAAGGCCTCCGCCAGCCGCCCGCAGCCCGCTGGCCGCGTCTTGACCCCGGGGCCCTGCGCTGGCCAACCCCGCGGAACTGCGCGCTGCCCGGCGCGGCCCTGGGAGCAGCCCACGCGCGGCGGCTCAGACAGGCCCCGACGGCCCCGACGGCCCCGAAGGCCGGGTCAGCGCGGGTCCCACCTGCGGCGCGCGGGTGTCCGTCCCGTGGCCGAGCAGCGCCGCGCAGCACCCGCGGCCGGAGACCCGGCGCAGGCTCTGGGCGCGATGCCCGGCCAGTGACCTCGGGGAACGACCGCACGAATCGGGACCTGGCTTCCCCGCGGGCGTGAGAGCCAGTCCCCGCACAGCCCCGCGCGGGACGCGGGCCCTCCCCGCAGGGCGCCGCCTTCTCTGACCGCGGTCCCCACGCAGGCCGGGCGCGAGGGGCGGCGGGGCGCCAGGAAGGCCCACGCGGCTCCCGCGGGCAGGCTAACCTACCCGCACGCAGCGACTTTGCTTTGGCTCGTAGCATTTTTTTCCCCATATTGGGTGGTAATGCAAGCCTTGAAATACCAATTTAATATTTAGAGTCTACTTTTAATTTGTAATTGTTTTTTAATTAAATCATTTTTAAGGGCAATTTACTTAATGGTTTAAAAATAACAAAAAGATAGCTTACTAATAAGGTCACCTCACTAAGTTTCTTGTGAGCCCTTGAGTATAAATATGCCTCTCCTTTGAGAAACTTCTCTCTCCCTCGCTCTCTTTCTCTCTCTCTCTCTCTCTCCACACACACACACACACACACACACACACACACACGCATCTTGCCCTTATTATATATGCCTTGGGGTCTTTCTAAATCAGTACATAGGATATTTCTTATTTTATTTTGGAAATTTTAAATACTGGCATAGCATCTCATTATATAAATGTACTTTTCTTTAACTGGTCCTATCGATTTAGGTTGTTTTTAATATTTTTGCTGTCACAAACAGTGCTGCAATGGATATTCTTATTAATACATCATTTTTCATGTGTGCAACTTATCTGTAGAAAAAATTTATAAAAGGAAAATTATTGGACTGAAAGATACATGCATTTATAATTTTGATAGATATTACCAGATTGCTTCTATAGGGGTTATATCAATGTATAATTTCACTAGAAATTTTTGAAACTGCCTATTTCTCCTGCTTTTCTAACAGCAACTTTGTAAAAATCCTTTTAACACACACAGAAAAGTACAAATACCATAATTAAATAGCAAGATGAATTTTCACAAACTCAATGCACATAACTATCAGCACCCAGATTAAGAAACAAATCATTCTTCTCAACATCAAAAAACAAAAAAATCCAATTAAAAAAAATGGGCAGAGGACCTGAGATGCTTCTCCAAAGTGGACATACGGATGGCCAATAGACATATGACAAGATGCTCAATGTCACTAATCATCAGAGAGATGCAAATTAAAACCACACTGAGGTATCAACTCACCCCTGTCAGAATGGCTCCATCAATAAATCCAAAAATGACAAGTGCTGGTGAGGGTGTGGAGAAAGGGGAGCCCTGTGCACTGCTGGTGGGAATGCAGACTGGGGCAGCCACAGTGGGATCAGTATGGAAGTTCCTCAAAAAATTAAAAATGGAGCTGCCTTGTGACCCAGTGATCCCAATTCTGGGGATTTATCTGAACAAACCTCAAATACTAACCCGAAAGAACATATGCACCATTATATTTACTGCAGCATTATTTCCAATAGCCAAGATATGGAAGCCACCTAAGTACCCGCCAATAGAAGCATGAATACAAAAGCTGTGGTACGTATATACAATGGAATATTAGTCAGCCATAAAAAAGAATGAAATCTTTCCATTCTCAACAACATGGTTGGACCTAGAGGGTATTATGTTCAGTGAATAAGTCAGTTGGAGAAAGGCAAATACCATATGATTTCGCTTGTATGTGGAATCTAAAGAATAAAATAAATGAAGAAACAAAATTGAAACAGCTTCACAGACACAGAGAGTGGGCTGATAGTTACTGGGGAAGGGGGTTGGCGGGCTGGGTGAGAAAGGTGAAGGGATTGAGAGGTACAAATTGGCAGTTACAAAACAGTCATGGGGATGCAAAGCACAGCACAGGGAGTACAGTCAGTAATATTGTAATGCCTTTGTATGGTGTCAGGGGGGTACTGGAGATATCAAGGGGGGCAGTTTATAAAGTATGTGGTTGCCCAACCACTGTGCTGTGCACCTGAAACTAATACAAAGTAATATTAAAAGTAAACTGTAACTAAAAACAAAAAGGAACAGAACACTCTCATGACTGCCGAAGACTCCCTTCCAGCTCCAGACACTATGCCCCCTGCAATGGAACTTCTATTCTGACCTCTAACAGCAAAAAATTTTTTACAACAGTTGGTAAATTTTTAAATGTTTACATCAAAGTGGCTGACCATAAAAATATTTTTTGCTTTGCTAGACATACTGAATGTCTTGGCTCTAAGCATATAAAATTCAGTCATACCGCTTTCCACTCATCACCTGCCTTTTTGCGGAAGAGGTCCAATAAAGAGCTTTCCATTCTTTTATAAGGACATTTGAAATGATATCCAATGATGCCCATTTTATTTGGGTCAATATACTCTTGCAAAACATTTTTGTCTTCTTCAAATTGAAAAATTGAAGTGTTATAATATGATTTTCACTAAGTTTAGCGAAATATTTGGAATGATTTCTACTTAAAACATAGAGTATATGGAGTAAATGGAATTCATTTCATCAGAAGAACCTTGGGGGAAACCCAAAGTACCTTGAGCTGAAGTAGAACAAACACAACTGCTCTTTGAGGCAGACAGATGATATATTGTGAGGTTCTGGGGGCCAAGCCCATACTTGGGGTTTTGAATATGAACCCAAATCAAAAGCGAGCAGGGACATGCTCCATATTGCAGGTGTTGAGTTGCCAAGAGCTATACACATGGGCAACTCTATTTAGCATCCACTGGAGTAACCGGCAACAGGAATTTATTTAGGATGCTTAGTGATTTTCTTATGGTTCACTAAAGATGTGTAGTGATTCTCTGAAGCAACAGGGTGGCACCAGCTGGTAATAAATGAGAAGCTGCTCCAGTCCGCTCCTCTCTGAAGCCCCCACACTTATTATCCTACACTCTTGGCTCCAGGCCTGCAGGCTTCCACGACTTTCCTATGACCATCCTGCTCTGCTCGTTGAATCCTTACCTTCTTGAAAGTCCCAGTTGTCCTTTTCTCCTTTGTCTATTTGGCCAAACGATTAGTCAAGAGTCAAGTGCATTATAGGAAATCATAAGCATTTCATAAATAAATAATAGAAAACTGCCTATCTGTGAATCTCTCTACCTGGTTTCCCTGAAGACCTGCCTGGCTTAATAGTGAATGTGAACAAGCCAGAATGTATGGTATCTAGACGACAGGGATTTTGGTTTTGTGTAGTTACTAGATTCTGTGGAACATTTAAGATGACGTACAAAAACATACTATCCAGCCAGATGAGGTGAGCTGGCTTAAGTGAGGAAAAGCAGGGCGAGGAAGAGCGAGGGCAGCAACATCAAAGGAAATGCGGAGGGTCACTTGAATCGCAAACATTTGTCATTAAGTCCTTTACACTTTGTAGATGACAAATTTGACTTTAAAATTCCTGGAAGTTAACCTCAATAGGGAAACATGACGATTATAACTGGTATTGTCCGTAAGAAGAAAGCAAGCCAGCACTTTAGGAGAGGCACTCTTTTTTTTCTTAATTTATCTTTATTGTTGAAATTATTACAGATGGCCCCTTTTCCCCTATTGATCCCTTTCACCCCACCCCCGCCCCCTGCCCCAGGCCTTTACCACACTATTGTCTGTGTCCATGGGTTATGCATATATGCACGTAAATTCTTTGGTTTATCTTTCCCCGCCTTCCCTCTGAGATTGGTCAGTCTGTTCCATGCTTCCATGTCACTGAATCTGTTTATCAGTTTATCTCACTTCTATGAGGCCCTCTTCTTGATACCAGGCAAGTATCCCAGTGTCCTCATAGAGAAGCTGCTCAGAATGTGAGCAAGTCCACGTAGCAGGTGTGACAAAGCCCTTCCAGGGCCTCCAGCTGGTCCCTCTGTTAGCAGCTGGATGGATGGTACTGCACCAAAGAAGAGAGTGGCTCAGGTCAATTTAAAAAATGGTTGAGTATCATTGGCCTCGATGGCGGTTTGTCTGGGTTTCAGGTACCGTTGGAGACAAAAGTTTTAGTAGTCTGCTCAGCTGAGGTAAAAGGACAGATGTCTTCTTTTAAAGAAGAGGCGTTAAAGTTCTCACAGTACCCCTCCCAGAGCTCAGCTGCTGCTCAGTGGTGGTCAAAACCTGGGTTTACCTGGGACCCCGACTAAGGTTTTCCTTATAAAATAATTTTAGATTTACTCTAATATGCTACAAAATGGGCCATAGGGGACCCAAATACTATAGTTTGAGAACTATTTGAATTCACCTTACATTGCAAAGCAAGAAACCTCCCCGGAGCCCCAGAGGCTGTCCGCTGTCAGCCGTGAGATTTCCTGGTGTGCGCTCCTAGATCAGCTAGTTGCACAGCTCTGTGTTACTTTCAGGACATAAATAAAATTTATACAATAGCTCATCTGTACAATCATATGCTATCTTAATAGCTAAGTTCCAAATAAAAATCACTTCTACTAATTGCAGAATCTTCTCTGAGGAGAAGGAAATGCACTGTAGGCAGTGGGACTCGAGCTACAGAGAAATATTCCGTAGCAGAGTGAGATAAAATGTAGATGCACTATCCTCTCTGCATTGATCTTCTGTGTTTGATCATAAATGCAGATTGTAAAGAGGTGCCTCAGACCTCCAAGCTAAGCACTGTTTGCTACTCATTAGTGATTTATAAATGGTATTTTCTCCCTGGTGACATATCTTTTGATATGATTCTCTAATAATAACATCCACCAATATTAAAATAAGAAGATCCCCATGTATTGTGATCATCTTCAACCACATTTCCTCACGAAAATTAAATTTTAGCACACCAACTGATATTGTATGCATATATTTGTCTACCATCATTACAAATCTCCTAAGGGTCTCTATAAAATGATAGTTTTGCCTCTGCAGTAATTCTACCTAATGCTCCAAAGCAAGAAACTAATTACATGCTGACTTTTCACTAACTTTGATCTTTCAAATACCATACTATGCAGGTTCTATAGGTAATCATATAATTACAATTCACCAAATGAGTTGAAATTAGCCATAAACCTTTTTATTTAAATTGTATTAACTGTTTCTTCAGTAACACTGTCTGCAGTTGCACTCTTTCCTACATAAGTTTGCCGATATAAGGTTTCAAACGAAAATCTGATTATGGTCACTAATGTTTATAACAAATGCCTCATTATAACACCAGAAGCGCCAATGAAGATGAATATGTGAGGAATTTCTTAAAATATGCTTAAAGAAAGGCCAAGGAGAAACTATAGTGGTATGAGGAAATGACTGAAATTTCTCAGGGGAATGATTTAGTCAGCAAGAAAAAAATGACCTCACTTGTGTTTTCCCATTGAGTTGGTGCAGCATTTCCTGAGAGAAAATTTGAAGACAATTGTTTCTTTCAGGATACCATAGGACTGTGCATGGAAAGGGAATAAAATCCTGGATTTCACCTTTGGAAAATACAAATCCCTCACTCCAGCCTGACAGGAGCACTAGCTAAGGAGGGCCTTTTTTTTTTTTGGAAGATAATGATCACAATTAAATTTCATTTGTTCAAAATAGTCATTATTATTGGTGACTTGTAAGGTGCTTTTGCAATTTTTTAACATTACATATGATGGGTTGTTTTTACTTGGTGCTGAAACTTTCTTTTCTTACTAGTATATTCAACACATTAGGCCAATCTCACAAATGGGGTTCTTTGGCCTTCAAGGACACTTGGCAATGCCTGGAGACACTTTGGTTGTCAGAACTTAGGGAGTCCTCCTAGCATCTAGTGTGTAGACCTGTGGATGCTGGTGGACATCTACAACGGCCAGGAGGCCCCGCAACAAAGAATAGCCCCAAATGCCAGTACTCTGAGCTGAGAACCCTGCCTTAGACCACATAAAATGAAGCCAGTATAGGGTAGTGACTACTTTGAAAAGGCTTACAGAGAAGAAACTCAAGCGTTTTGAGTGGGCAAACTGGTCATGAATTTCCTCTTTAAAGCTGACCCCGAAAGGTATGGAAAGGAAACATTTCATTGTTTGGAAAACAGACCTCTACTTTTACGTGTCTATGGACCTTATTTATCTAATAACATTCAGAGCCGCACAAAACCCTGACCGCCACACTCATATTAAAGCTGAGTAAACAAAGAGTGTTTTGACTTGTCATCAATCATGACATGTGGTCACAGGGAATATTGTGTGCAGGAGGCAGTTGTTTTATCTGGAGCCTCAGTCTTTAAAAAATTCAAAACAGTGAAGTTGTGTATTTGACACCACTCTTGACTTGACCGCAGTGCTTCATGCTAGGAGAAAGGAAAACACACACCACCTTCTGATTATTTGTAATTACATAGGAAGTCTATTTCTCTGGTGAACTCTGCTATGGTCTTAGGACCAGAAAGAAGCAGGAAAGCTTTAGAAAACAAAGTAAAACAAAACAAAAGACTTCCAAGGACAATGGAGTGAATGTGATTGTTATTTCCAAGCCATGTGTAGAAACAATGATAAGCCTCATTTTATGAATATTCAGGATATCAGGGGGCTTTGAGCTCTAAAAATGGCATCCCTTGGAGTCATTGGTTCCCAAGAATGAAATTATGCTCCCAGGAGTAATAACCTGAGCTGCTGGAACACCCATAAACTCCACACACAGAAGCTGGGCTTCGTGAAGGCGGATCGCCAGCACTGTTTCAGACGTGTATTTACCAGTTCTTTTGCTTTCTTTGATCACTCACCCTCAATCTCAGCCTCTTCCATTGTATTTGAAGGTTGTCTTTTACTAACTTTGGACGCCTGGGAAAGAAGTGTTTGTACCTGGGGCATTAACTACCATTCCAGTACAGTGCTAAGAGACCAGGCCTGGCGGACACAACCCTGGTTCTCTCACACACCCACTGAACGATTAACTTCAACTACTTGGCTTTTCCAGGCAAGGATCTGCAGTACAGAATCCAACGCACTCCTGGGCTGTTATTTTCTTGGATTCTTTTGGACAAATGACATACAGATTCAACAGTTATTTCTTTCTCATGCAGTTGTTACAATTACTTGTAACCCACGTAGAAGTTAATGGCATCACCAAAATTTGGTTTCCATGAGATAAAATCACCGTGGAATGAGGCTATCACTGCAGTTCCAGGACTAAGCATTTTGAGACGTTTGACTACAAAGCCTCTCCCCACCCACACGTGCACAACGAGAAATCCTAGTGGGTCCTCACGGGTGTGTGCCAGGGCTATATTTTTTGTTTGCTTGTTTGTTTTTGTTTTGTTCTTTTAAATTGCTTAAGTGGGTAAGTGGGATGTAGCAAAACCTTACAGTTACTGCTCTAGTCTCTGTTCCCTCATCTTCAATTTAGGCCAGTTGGATGAGCAATTTCAAAGCGACATTCCAGTGATTTGGTGGGGGCACATCTACAAATTTAGATCTGCCTTAATTCCTCTTGGGTCAAGCATACCTTATACAGGATTGGGAAGGAGAAACGTAATACTAGCAAAATAAGCATTCTGTATTATATAAAAAGAAGGCAATATTTTGGATGTAAGGAGAGTCAACATATTTTGATTCAGCAAATTACTTTGGTCCTGCTTTCCTGGGGAACTTGATACTTGCTTTCTTTGCTTAGAATGTGCCACCACCACTCTCAGCAGCTCCTTATCTTCCGGCCTCAGCATCCCTTCTCCATCCCTGTGCCACGAGGTCACTCCTTCTGGAGCAGCCGCAGCACTTAGCATATATCTGCGTCTACTACTTCATGCTACTTTGTATCTTTAACAGCTTTATTGTGGTATTTTCATATCACATCATAAAATTTACCATTGAAATGTACAATTCAATGATTGTTAGTAAGTTTTCAAAGCTGTGCATTTGTTATCACAACCAAAAGAACCTCCCGCCCATTTACTGTCAGCCCCGTTCCGCCTACCCCAGGCCAGACACCCCTGCTCTCTCCCTGCTCCTGTCGCTTTCACGCTCTCATCGGCCTTCCTCGTGCCTTCCCTAGAGAAGAATCCAAGCTCCTCGAAGGCATGGATCATGATTTTTTTTTTTTTTTACTTTTCCTTCCCAAGTCCTAGCACAACTGCGAGAACATAGGTAATATAAATATTAGTTCGTAGTATTTATCTAAACCTCTATATATCTGAAGTATGCAGTTAAGAGTGCCACAGACTCACTCTAATTTAGTTCCTGCAGACCCCGTGGACAGGCAGCCCCCTTTGGAAGCGAGGCCAGGGACCCGCAGGGCCCGCCGGGCGTGAGGTCGGGCGGGCGGACCGCGGGGCGCGCGGGCCGGGAGGGGCGGCCAAGGCGCTCCTGTTAGGGGCAGCCTTTCCCGCAGGGGCCCGGGGAGGCCTCGCCAGGGCGCGCGTTTGGCTGCGCGTGGCGCACCTCCCGCCTCGCGTCCGTCAGATGCCCTGAGACTTGCAGAGACGGCCTTGGCCCGGGGCGGCGCCCTCCGCCCGGCGCGGGCGCTGAGGGAGGCTGAGCGCGTCCGGGTCCGCGCGGCGTGGGGGCTGCGTGCGGAGCGCCTGTGGGCGGGGCTCCCGTGGGCGGGGCTCATGTGGGCGGGGATCCCGTGGGGGCCCTGTGGGCGGGGCCCCGTGGGCGGGGCTCATGTGGGCGGGGCTCCCGTGGGCGGGGCCCCGTGGGCGGGGCTCCCCAGCACCTGCTCCAAGCCCGCCCGCTCGGTGCGGAAGCCCACGCTGCCCCGTGTCTGTGGCAGGAGTCGGGGTCCGGCTCTGCGGCTTCCTGGGTGCCGAGCGCCCGGCCAATAAAGTTGTTGGGGGAACTCAAGTGGGAGAAAGGCCTCAAGCGGCACCGCCTCGAGCCTCCCTTCTCCCAGGCGTGGCCCAGCAGGGCGACTTAATTGCGTTTGAATGAATAATGCTAATTAAGCAGTGGCCTTTAATGCCAACTGGCGTTTATAATTTTGACTCACGGTCAGTCGACCCCCATGAGCCCCGCCAGCTGGGCGCATGGGAAGGCCGGGCGCGCGGGAAGGCCGGCGCGCAGGGCGGGAGGCGAGCGCGGGAGCGCGGGGCCGGCCGCAACCGCGACACGCTGACATCGAACCGGAAAACGTTCTTCCCGTCCAGGAGAAAACAGTTCGCTGTTCATTGTACAAAATCTGGAAGACAGAGAAGTGGAAGAAGGGAATGGAAAAACAGGGCGGGGTAAGAGCCGCCTGCAGGCCATCGCTGAAACGCGCGTGACGGCTGCGCGGCCCGGGGGCCACCCGCAGCCTCTTCCTGCGCTCTCACCGCGCAGTTCCCGGCACAGGCTCGCGTCTGTCGGCTTCAGCCTGAGTCCTGCTGCGCACCGGCGGCCGTTCCTTCCCAGGGCCTCTGAGGAGGCGCTGGCCGACTGACCGCGCAAAGGCCTCTGCGCCGTAGTTCATGCGGACATCAGTGGCATCATCACAAGCATTTTATTTCAATTCAGTAAAAATTTCTTGTGCATCTACTATATTTGGAAATAAATGGAACCACCAAATACTTCACACACAAAAGTGTGTATTTATTTATTAGTTCAGCATCTAACTGAGTTTCTACTGTGGAGACACTGCTGTTAGCTCTGGATATAGGCCAGTGAACAGACTAAACTGTGTGTGTGTGTGTGCGCGCGCGCGTGTGTGTGCGTGCGTGTGTGCGCGTGTGTGCGTGCGTGTGTGCGCGTGTGTGCGTGTGTGTGCGTTTGTGCGCGTGTGTGCGTGTGTGCGTGCGTGCGCGTGTGTGCGTGTGCGTGTGCGCGTGTGTGCGTGCGTGTGTGCGCGTGTGTGCGTGTGTGTGTGAGTGCGCGCGTGCGCGTGTGTGCGTGCGTGTGTGCGCGTGTGTGCGTGTGTGTGTGCGTTTGTGCGCGTGTGTGCGTGCGTGCGCGTGTGTGCGTGTGCGTGTGCGCGTGTGTGCGTGCGTGTGTGCGCGTGTGTGCGTGTGTGTGTGCGTTTGTGCGCGTGTGTGCGTGTGTGCGCGTGTGTGCGTGTGCGTGTGCGCGCGTGTGTGCGTGTGACCGCTCATGCTTGCATGTGCACTCTGCCACGGGGGTGGGGTGGGCAGGCAGTGGGAAAGGGCCCCAACCAGCAGTCCTGTTATCTGCCGCCACCGAGCCCCGGGCTACAGGGGAAGTGCCTGAGGGCGGGGGTCTCAGCAAACCAATGTTTCTTACCCCCAAGCTCCCCAGAGATGCTGTACTCTATTTTACGTCTTGTTTGCTTTAATATAATAATAATATTTTAAAATACTGCTCACATGATTTCTCTGTGTGGGAAACCCTGCCTGAGAACTAGTTATCCCTTGGCCCTCAGGCCTGCTTGGCAGACACCCCAGTTCCCAGCTCCAGGCACAGGAATTCTCAGGCTCCTCCTTTAGGAGGGAGCAGGAATAACCCAATAGGTCAGTGAGCAGCACATGGACATTATACACGTATTTTCCATTACAAATTAACTAGCCTTTCCATAGGCAAATCGGCCTTTGGGTTTCTTCTGGGATGAGTTCATGATGATCAGTGAGTGTCGCCCTATCTGAGGAGCCATTCTAGGTCCTATCAACTAAGCACATTGTGGGTAGTCAGGTGTTTCTCACAGACATTACCTTCCTGCATGTATACAGCCCCAGTGCCTGCTGCCAGGTTTATGTGTTCGAATATTAAACAAATGACCAAAACTACTAGGAAACGAACTACTTTAGGATCTATAGCCGTCCTGATCCTATGGTATGAGCCCCTTATCTTGAGCACATGCACGTTGCAGCCCAGAGAGTCAAAATCACTTGGTCAAATCACACCATCATGTCAATTTAAATTATTCTGATGATGTTTTACTGGGGAAAAAGAAAATTAATGAGCATCATGGCAGATGTAGAAGTTGGATGTTTTCAGTAGGCAGTAGAAATGGCTATTTTGAATGACCTAAGCACACTTGTAAGAACTCAGATAATTTATTGCGAAGCATATACCTGATATTTCAAAAATTAGGAGTGGCAAATATTCATGATTTCTTAGGTGATAATACACAAGTATAGCATCCCTCTATGTTTGAGATTTAAAATGAAACAAAAACCCCACGAGGTATAACATTAAATTCAAGAAGGTGTTTAATATTATCTCTGTTGGCAACAAAGATTAAAATACGGTTTTAGTGTCTAATTTGATTCAAAATGTATTTCTGAGTGAGAGTCTAAAATGATTCACTATATATGGTTTTGACTAAAATAATATTTTGTTAGAGTCTAATAGGATATTAATACCCCCATGAGCCAGGCTGGCTCAATTCAGTGTTCTTCTTAATTAGCTAACATTAACCATCATTAGGGTTTTATATGGTACAATGCACATTACTTCATAGCTTCCACCTAGATCATGGGGCTAGATCATAATACATGATATCAATCATCAATTTCCCCGGGTTTCTTAACACCTAGCTTTTATTTTAAAAGTTAAGGTCAATGTTAAGTTTAAAAAAATCAATGTTAATTAACAATGTTAATTAAATGTTAATCATGTAAATGAAAGCATTTTTCATTCACTTGCCTAGTAAGTTATAGTCAGATAGTCTCCCATACACTATTTGAGACGATGTAGGAAAATGGCATCTAGGACTAGAGAATGGGGAAGAAAGCTGACTAAAATGAAACAAAACAAAATTTTACACACAAGTGTTGCCTGTGTGTGTGTGTGTGTGTGTGTGTGAGAGAGAGAGAGAGAGAGAGAGAGAGAGAGAGACACACATGGAGACTCTGCCTTTATTTCCAGAGATCTATCTGAGTGATATAGTGGAAGGGTATAGAAAAAATGAAGATGTATTTTTTGAGGTAGTGTGATATTTGGAAGGTCCTTTTCCCGACAAAACTAATCCTGGCCTGACAAAAGCTGCAGACCCTGTACCCTTGCCTTCAGTGTCCTGAGTGAATGGAAATAAGATAATCTTAAGCAGCATTTTAATATTTAAGAGTATTATAAGGCAGCTCGGGACCCTTAAACCAATAAGACCACTTGGAAAGGTTAAACATCCCTAACGCGCAGGCCTGCTTTACCCTGGTCCTATTGGCGTTAATCATTGCTGCCAACAGGGAATTTGATCTGAAAATTACGTCTTTGTGATTTTACGAATTGTGTTATGCATTTTAAGACGGGAGAGGCAAACTTTGTGTAACGATATGTACTTACTTCGGTAAATGCGTGGGTGCCTGCTGTGTGTCAGATCCTGTGGAAAGACACGGGTGGGCGTGCAATCCTTTCTCATTCCAGCGTGAGTCAAATGAAAAACTTTAGATTCTGAAACACACACACACGCACACACACACACACACACGACATGGGGGCCACTTAAGCTACTAAGTTAATCTCACAGACATGGAATTGGGTGCACAAAGAGGCTAAAGGTTGAGCCAAAGCACGGCTACGCGAGGCTTGGACAAACAGGTCTCCGTAGGTCTATCGTTTCATCCTTGAGTGTTGACTGAAAGGAGGCTTGCATTTGTTTGCTTATTTGAGCAGCAGGACAAGCCCACTTGTCCAGGTCGCTCTTCAACCTGATCACAGGATAGATGATTGTCACGGGCATTATAAAGCAAAAAAAAAAAAAAAGAGCGCAGACGTCATGCCGGCAGTGAGTGGAGCAGTGCTGACCAAACCGCTGCGGCCACAGTGGCACTGCGACCTGCGCCCTGAGCCTGCCTCAGCTTTCCTTCAACCCCATGATCATCTGCCATTCATCTTTTCTGTTTTAAGTTAGAGTGTGCTTCTGTCATTTGCAATTAAAGAATCCTAACTAAAGAAATGAGCCTCCCGTGTCTATCATTTTGGCAGAGAGGACTGGCTGAGGTTCATGAGCAAAGACTCCTGCTCCATCAGTACCTGTCCATCAGGAAGGAAAAGGCTTGAGGAAAGGGGTGCTTTCCATTTAGGGAGGACTTCTCTACTCAATAAAGGTGTGAAATCACTCACACGCTTTTATATTTTTATTATCATTAGCAAAAAAACCCCAAACAATAAACAAAAACAAACAAAAGAACCCTGCTTGTATTGCACATGATTTCAAACCCAAGTGTGCCATAAATTTATATTGTTTCACATCTCAAATCATTATGTGATTTGATGTTTTGGGCTTAAATTTCTATGGTCAGAAAGTAGAACTGATGACTCTCTTCCAGAAATGATAAAGATAAATAATTTCCAAGGGGAAATACTTTAAAGAGAATATATATTTTTCTTTGGTTAAAACAGGTAGTGAAGTCATTTAAGAAAATTGAAATCTCCCTAACCTTAGAGGCCTTACCCATTTGGAGGTCATGGTCCTGAGGCCAGGAGCCAGGAAGCGGGTAGGAGACACTGCCTCTGTTTGAAAACTTTTGCTTTCTTTTCCTTCCCTCTGCCTTCCTAGAACACACACACACACACACACACACACACACACAAACACAAACTGTCTGGAGGAAACCACTTTTACTTGGAGATCTAAATCTGACAACATTTTGTTCACAAGTTTTCTTTTAAACTATCTGGGCATATCTATACCCATTATTAGAAAACAAGCTATTTAAGAAAATTTTTCTGTCTTAGGGTAACGTTCAATGCCTCTGGTTTAATGGTTAGAAGCCAAAACCATTTAATTTGTCAGAATTCCCTTAAAATGAGTCATCATAATTGGTAATCAGGAACACTACTCAGCTTATCAATCTTTTTCCACCTTTCCTAGGCAGATATATCAATTCTAGAACATTGTAACTTGAAATTTGTGTATATGTTGTTGAAAAGCCCACTCTGAAAGTCAGTATGTTAGGGTGATTTTTACTTCCCGAGTTCTGTATCTAGACTGGCAATAGGATTCTCAGGCCAGTTAACTGAAGTGCCAAGTTGGTGGTGTTCAGATGGAGGGCCTGTCCACAGCGCACACACAGGAGCAGCTGGCGAGGGCTGGAGCACAGGAGCTCCCGTTGGCAAAGATGAGGGTCCCGGGGACGTGGGGTTGGCTCTGTGATTATTAATGGAAGGCACATACCCCGTACAGAACAGAAATTGAAATCTGCTGCTGTGCTGGGGATCAGCAGAGCCGGCGAGTGGCAGGTTTTTGGTTTTGAAATTACTAACACTGTTTAACGGTACATTCAAAAGCACAAGGGAACAGAAGAGTCAAACATGTTAAATTAACTTTTTTCCTTGATTAGTAAATCAAATCATGATCACAATGAAACCAGAGGAAAGGATGTCTAGGAATTCTTCATTTTATTCCTTTAACACTTGCTCACTGTGGGGCCGCAGGGCGTCAGGCTCTCCTCAGCGGCAAGACGCAGTCTTGGTCCTGCGATTCCCTCCTGGGGCTGGGCTTTGGGCGTGGATTTAAATGCGGCAAATTTATTTTTAAGGGGTATAATCAGAATTTATCTTTGGAATTTTGATTCAAAAATGAGATAAGACTCCAGGGAAGTTTGCTTTTTTCAAATTGTTTCTCTTTCCCACACTGCAGCCCCAAGACAGATGCACCTATCTGAAAAGTTAACTGTATTCTGGAGGCGCACCACTTAATAAATAAATTAATTAATAAACAAAGTAGATGATAACATAGGAAAGAAGAAAATGACTATCAGTGAAGTGAGTTGCCAAGACTTTTAACCTGACAGCATTTTGAAAGAAAAATCTAACTGGCAGATTTAGAAAACAGCAAATATCTTAATTGTGTGTTAGATAGATGTGGGTTGAATGTATTAGAAATTTCTTCTTGGTAATTAATGAAGTTCTTTGGTTTCAAAGCAATCTATATTTTGCTTGGAAATGTACTTTATTTAGAATTAAACTAATTCCCATGTGGAAATCAGAATCTCTCCCCACCCTCCTCCTTCCTCACTCAGTCATGTAAAGCCCCTCATTGTTTAAGGAAGCTCTGAAAGTGTCTATTTTATAATAACAGGGATAAATAGAAAAGCAAATGCAAATATCTCAGTCGTCTTCTATGGTAATAAATTGCACAGGATTTCTCCCCCGCCGTCCGTTCACTGAATAAAAGACCTGGATGACGTGCTTGTTTTTATCCTCAAGGTCCAACATTTTAAACAGAAGGTTGCTCAACCCCAGCTCTGCTGTCACAAAAGGACGCACCAAGCATTCTAGTTACTTTACCTGACTTCTCCCCGCTTTTGATTTATTTTTTATTACTATTTTGTTGCTATTTGATGCAACTGACAATACATATTTATAATGTAATTTTGGTCTACAATGTATAAAATGTTGGCTAACGAATGATGATTTTCAGTTAAATGCCACATTTTTGTTAAGGAAATAAACCTGATCATGTGCGGAGTCAGTGCCAAGGACTGTGCTGTGCAAGCCCCTGGACAAGCGATGGTCTCCGAGGAGATACGTTCTTTCCCTTTCTGAAGGACTGGGCGGGTCCTGGCTTCAGCACAGATTTCACTTAGTAACACTTTAATTTGTTGTGCTCTTCTGATTTGCTTTATGAAGTTACAAGCCCTTGGCATTAAAGCATTAAGCGGAAGACTTGGAAGTTTGAATTCTGAAAAGCAAGGAAATACGGAATCTGAGGTCATTCCCCTTCCCCTTTCCCTACCTGTATTTAGTCCTGGTGTTTTCCGTGTTGGCACCAATGTTTAAATGCCAAGTAACAGTAGACACTGGAAGTGCCACGATCGGTTATGTGATAGGTCATTGCAGGTGCTGGGTTTAATTGGAATAAAAAAAAGATTTGTCAGTGGAAGAGAACCAGGGTGCGAATGCAGGGGAAAGTGTCTGTAGAGTTCGGGATACTCTCCCGTGGAGACCCAGGAGCCCAGTCTTTGGAAACACTGGCCTTAAAAGGGAAGAAAATGGCCTCATTTTGGAAAAGTGAGGCCGTGAGCAAACCTGGTAGTTCTTAGAAGAGCTCCCTTTGGTACAGAGATCTGGGCGGTGGTGCCCAGATCCAGAGCAGGATGGAGCCAAAGAAGATGATATAAGAAGTGTCAATCCCTGAGTAGCTTCACGTGAAACTCCTCTGGCACTTATTTCTCCTTGCAGCGTATTAATAGCATTTCTCTCTGCATCCGAGGCATAGACAACTTCATTCCTTAAGTGGCAGCAACTTAAACACACGACTCAGCTGCTGCAAATAACTCCTGCCGCAGAGTACGCAATGCTTTACCCAAACATAAAAACTGAGCGTTTGTTTTGATAAGTCTTGAAATATTTTTTCTGTATTTTCTCTCTAAGTCTGAGAACTTTGGCATCTGACTAATTTACCGTGCATTTAAGGCTGGTAGCAATACCGGGAGAGAAATATGATAATCGCCGGCTGCCACAGAGTCTTCTACACACTGTTCTCTTTTTCAGCTCTGGTTTCACATGTGTTGGTTCAATGGAATATTCAATAGACATTTATAGGAAATAAATTGAGAGATGAATGTAAACCATATGGCATCTGGAGGTTTATTTGCAGAGTGCCTGCATCAAAGCTTTCTCCAGATCCCACCATATTAGCTCTGTTTTTCCAGGCCAGCAGAATCAGGAAGGTAACCGCAGACTTCCTTGATGGAAAACACATGAAAAACAGCAAATCTTAATACGTAGCTGGAGCTGCGGTCAAGGAGCATCCCTCACAATAACTTTATTCCTAGTGTTTTCAGCATATTGTTTAGAACTGCATTAAAAACATGAACCAAGTTGATCTTGCTTAGCATTTTATTCAAAATTATTGGACACATTTCTATCTATCTTTACCAATAAAATTATATCACTTTAGCGACATTTTATTAAAACCTCCAGACTATTTTTTAGGTTGGATATGTAAGAATAGATTCCAACCAAAGAGAAATGCAGCACATACTCTAGGGGCAGCAGGGCCCACGCCCACCAGCCACCCACATGCTCAGCAGGCCACCAAACCGAGCTTTGGAGAACCACATTGCTATAAGTAATAGGTAAAAAACATTGATTGGACAGAATGAGAAATGGTTCTCAAGCTTAATTTATATATAAAAAACTTCCCTCAACCTTGAATGCTCTCTGCTTTGTGCAGTTGGTTACAGCTAGCATTACACAGGGTAGCAAATTAATTTTTATGCAGCCTGTTATATAAATCATTATGAAATGTCAAAGCTTATACGTATATTTTTTTTAAGTTTTCACTTACTTTCCAAATAGTTTCCATTTTTCAGTGTCACAGACTTTTCAGCCACTCGCTCCATTTTAATGATTTTTTATCATTGTAGTTTCCCCTCATTACAATATGCTCGTGGATGCCTGCGCCCACCCGCACGTTATGCCAGGGGCACAGGGATGTGCCCATGGTAATCTAAAAATTCTTCGTTCCTCTCTTGGCTTCAGATTGAATGGTCGAATGACTAGCACAGAGAAAGAATAAACTGTTGCTATTGAAATACGCAACATCTGAAGATTGCTTTTTGTACATAAATGTTACAGATTAAAACAATAGCAAGTTGACTCCCTGCCCCCTGCTGCCCACAGATCCCATTTTAGAACAGTTGCTAAGGAAAAGGGTGCCTTGAATTCTTGGCAATTATACAATTACCCATCTCAATGAAGCTCTCCCTTTATAGGTTAAGCTTCAAAATTTATGGCAGTAAGTTAATGCCACTCACAACTTAAAAAAAAAAAGTATGTGAGCAACATCACTTAAAAAATATGTGGCTAACTGCTGGAAGCTATTAAAAACCAAATAAACAAAAGAGATTACACTTCAAAGAAATGTCAACAGTTTTTCCTCTCAGAACAGACGAGTTTTCTTTACTTATATCCACATCCACATCTGGAAAATGCTTATGGCTTTATACATCTTTTATGGTAAAATGAATTTATTGAGTTTTAAAATTTTCGTGATGGATTAATGCAATCTTCATAAAAGGTAAACCCGCAACCTAGTAAAAATCTGTCTTAACACTGAAGAATAATCTCAGTAATATATATTAGTCCAATACTAATTTCAAGAGCAAAATAATTTTGAGAAAGCATTTGGTTAACTGGCCTTAATTTTATTTTTTATACTCCTACATGAAAATAAAAATGCAATACTTTTTTTCATATGACCTATGTTTATATTGGCACAATTAATTCTTAAATTGAGGAAAAAAATAAAGGCGGCCGTGTGCAAACCCGCTCAGAGTTTGAGTGAACACATCGTCTCCGACCCGGGAGCCACAGGCTGAGCACCGTCCACGGACCGATGGCAGGATCTCCCAGGAAGAGCTGGGAAACAGTTAGTGGATTTTTACAGTTCTTCACAAAATTATACAGCATGCTTTATATACAAAAGGCGAGGTTTAATTCCTCATACGAGAATACACGTCGTTCAGGAAGACCCAGCGACTGATCAACATGCTCCACGCTGCTTCTCACGGCCCGAGCCCACGGCGCTCACTTGATGTGTTACAATCTCGCTGTGCCCAAGCTTGGCCAAAACACAAAACAAAGCAAGAACCCACCTTCGGTATCCAACCAGCATCCGCATGTGGACTTAAGGGTAGCAATTTATAGTTTTGGTGGGGAGGGGTGACGTGAAATATGGGAGAAGGTGCCATGGTTACAAGTCAGGCCAAGAACTCAGGGGAAAACAAGCCTCAGACCAGAATAATGTTTAAGATAGAACAACATAATTTGGACAAGTAAGTGGTCTGTAGTCAATAAAAAAGAAAAAGAAAAAGAAAAATAAACCCCAACAGGCCGGCTGCAGGATAGAAAAATAGGTCTATTTTGTTTATTTATAAGTGAGCAGCAAGTAGATCCTTTTGCACTAACTAAGCCAGACAGTAATTATAAACACAGGCTGGTTAGATTCCGTGCACCCTATCAAAGGAAACAAGCTTCTTTCTTTTCCAAACATTGTCATTTGTTTATTGAGCCTCTTTGGGGCTTGGTTTCATTTAAAACTATGTAAGCACACATCTGTTACCCCAAACAATGTCAACCTTTAAAGCTGAACCTGAATACTCATTACACAAAAATTTGCAAGTAACCTGACAGCAGTTCTAAAGTAGCCAGTTAGCATACTGAGTAAAGAATTTGGATTATTTTCGTATCATTACAGAAAAACCTTACATTATGGTGCAATCACACAGGAAGCAAACAGTCCCCGCCTGAGCAGTTTCAGGTAATTAGCTACCTAAATTTTCTGGGGTGAATGCAATGTACTTGGACTGAGGCATATTATTGCTTATATTTTGAAATACCTCAGTACAGTCTTGGTTAACGATGAAATTATAAATATTGCAGTGAAACATCATTTTAGAAATCATTAGGTTTTATCAGTACAGTATAACTGAGTTCCTCATTTAAGAAACTGTTTTATTAAAAAAAATGGGGGCCTGTGATATTGCTTATATTAGCTCATGTCAGATATCAGATTTCAAAAAACTTTAACACAGTAGACACTATTAAAACATCATTATTAGAGTTGTCATGCTTGGGTGGTTTGAACTAAAGTGAATTTCATGCGTTTGCTGGGAGACAGCAATAATAAATCCTGGAGTCTGCATTTCTGAGCAGTGACCTAGAGTCCTGGGGACTGACTTAACGAACCAACAGGACAATTGGATGAGTACTGTGGGTGGGGGCACTGTGGGGAGGGGCAGAGTCTGACAAAAGCTCACAAGGCAATACAGACGTGACGCCCACATCCTGTTGGGCAACCATTCCAAACAGGACAAGCTCTGCCTACTTGGATGGCTGTGCCCCTCCTGGAATACACCTGAACCAGTGCCATTACGAGGTGACCAAGTCTCGGATTGCCTGTACCCCTTCCCTCAGCCATGGCAGACACCCGTCACCCCTTTCCACTCAACCCACCTGCCAGCCTGACAGTAGATGGGATCGAGCTCCTGTAGAGCTGGATCTGCATCCCCAGGCCCTCACACGCTGCCTGCCACGTCCTGAGAGCTAAACAAATGTTTGATTAGCGAATGATTAACTGCTTAACTCCCTTCAGATGGAAGAATATAAGTTGGGAGTGCAGACTGACTTCGGCCATGGTTCTCAACCTCTATTTCTCAGTTTTCTCATCCGTAAAATACGTGTATATAATCAGCAGGAGGAATTAATGAGTTAATATAGTTAGAGTGCTTGAAAGAGTGTCTAATACATAACAATAAATGTTGGCTGCTATCACTTCTTTCTTCATTATTGCTTATTGAAATGCCTTATGTACATGAAAAAATTACCTATAGCTTGTCTGCTCTTGTACCCATTTAATTGTACTCAATTAATTGTCACATACTTGCCAGAGACAACTTTCTGAAACACAGATCTCAGGATATTCACTTCTTTTAAAACCTGAGATGCCTCTGTTATTGATGTAACAAAGGCCAAAGCAACCAATGCCACCTTCTGAAGGGGGGAAACTTAGAATAAATTTCACACATCTTTGGCTACTGGACCCCACCCCACCTTCCTTCAGCCTGCAGCCTGATTCCTGGGCCCGGCCCCGATTCTCCTTGCTCTGGGCTGAGCTGTGAGTTCTCGGTCATGACGTCTGAACCACCCTGCCTTCTGTTCAGTTCTGAGGGGTGATTGCTTCCTGGACCTGACCAACACAGGCTTGTCTTTCGAGACACACTTCCAGCACTCCCTTTGTGAAGCGTTCTCCAAATCCCCCAGTGAGTTAGTTGCTTCTGAGCACATTGTACCTATTTTCATGTAGCATTCACACTGCCTCCCGTTGGCTTCTTGCACTGGACTGTGAGCTCCCACTGTCCTGCTTCTGGGTGCATCCCTTGTACTTACCACATAGGAACTGTCAAATATTTGTTGATGGATGTATAAGCCCGCCCTAAAAACCAGATTTTTCTAAGGCTAGTATTCCTTTGTCTTTACTTGAATTGTTAAATATTGTGCTCTTTACTGGTTTCCAACTTAGGAAGATAATAGGGCTCTGGTAAGAAGTGTAACAAAAGCTAATGATTGTTCCCTCATGGCCTTCAGCACTGCTCCCGGATGTAACCACTGGTAACAGGTGGCTACATTCTTACCTCTCTTTTTGCTGTACCATGGGCCAACAGACCTTTTCTATAAAGGTTCAGAGAGCAAATATTTTAGACTTTGCTGGTAATGTGGCCTCTGGCACAGCTTCTCAACTCTGACCTTATATTGAGAAAGCAGTCATAGACAACACATAAATAGGCGTGGCTGTGTCCCAAAATCCTTATTTATAAAAACAGGCAACCAGGTGGATATAGCCTAAAGTTTGTTGCCCTGTGATTGAATGTAAAACACACACACATGGGTTTTATCTATTCATTTGCTTTTAAATAACATAGCATCATGCCACAAATTACACTGCAATTTGCTTTATTATATACCCTATTAACTTCCAACAAGTTAATAGATTCAAATAGAATTTCCCCCTCTAATTTCTTCATACATATATAAAACATATACACAGCATACACATGCCACAATTTTAAATAAATGGGATATATCATAATTACTGGGTGTGTGTGTTTGTATTTTCTTACTGGTGTACTTAATTTTTTTTTTTTTTTGCTTGCCTCTTGCATGCCCTAAGTCTTAACACTCTCATTGGCATTTTTCTTTACTTTCCTCAATGCTCAGCTATCCAAATATGAAGCACACACCCATGTATATTGTTAGCTTTCCTAAAATGTGCCCATATGGTACACCTGTCTCTGCATCTTACCCTTTTGGCTCATAATGCTCTTGGAAACCCTCCCAAGTCAACTGCAACGGCACTAATCTATTGTTTTTAGTGGGCTCTTTACATGGTGTGGATGTGCCCTAAACATTAGCTGCTCTACACAACACTGCCATGCACGCCTTCGCCCTTACATGCCTGCACACCGGTGCGTAACTATCCATAGGACAGAATCCCCAAATGGCTTTGCTGGTTTGAACCATTTACACAATTTAGTTTTCATGGATGTTATTAGAGTTGTATTTTCACTTAAAATAGACAAGACTGCTGTTTTTTTCTGTGTATCCCTACAAGTAATTGGTATTATCACTTTAAATAATTTTCTTTGTCAACCTGTTAGGTAAAGTAGCATCTCATTGTCACTGTAACTTGCACTCTGAATACTCACGACTGGGAGCATCTTTACATGGTTGCTGATCATTCAAAGTTTTTCTCCTTAAACTGTCCACTAATGTTTTGAACCCATAGATTTTTAGTATCAATAAATCACATTATCTTTAGTTGCAGCGATGTTTTATCTTCGTTTCTCTTAACTCCAGACAAGGTGAACGGTGTGGCTCTGGCCTCCATCTTCTTCCCCGTTTTGTCTGATTCTGCTATTTCGTGTCCTCGTGGAGGTACCCAGGCTACAGTGACCAAGGCACACCTGTTGAAACCGGTTTTCATATGGACTGGATTCTTGGTAGTATTTTCCTTTTTAAGCAGTGATTTTTAATTTCACAGCCACTGCACATTTCAAAGGTACACTGGCTGAGGCTTAAATTAATGGAAATATAGTAGGCTCACTATTAATAACTGTGTACTTAATTAATAATATTTATCGAGCTTTTACTCCATAACAGACACTGTGTTGAACACTTTAAATCCAATATTTCATTTAATACTTACAGGAAACCTAAGGGTAGAGGCTTCTATTACCCACATTATTGTCTGAGAAGACAAACAACTTACCCCAATAGTCTAATTTATTCCAAAAGCTCACCTCTCAACACTGTTAGCCTAACAAATTTAAGGCATTCAATAGATGGAAAAAACATATTTTCAATTTCTGTTGAATAATTTGGAGCTATCCTAAGCTTCACCTTGCGTAATTCATCCGATTAGCCCAGACATTCTACTTGAAAGTAAAATTTTGTCCATCCAGGTTTTCAAAGGTTAGTTCATAGCTCAAATAGTCAGTTGAGAACGTAACAGTAATCGTCAGGGAGCAACCTGCTATGGTCAAGAAAGAAGAAAAAGGCACTAGTTTTGGAATCAGAAAACCCGAGTTCTGGCCCTGACCGAAGCAGCCCGAGGCCTGTGAGCCTGAGCCCGGCCCCTTTCCTCCACCACGCCAGTCGTCTCTGTGGCATTCAGGTCACTTTCTGCTGTGACAGCTTCACTGGGTTTTATGAAGCCCCAGCGAGTTGAACTATAGGGAGGTACTTATGTTGCTGTTTTTCTTCTTTGTTTTTCAGATTTAACAATTGCTTGTCTTTTGCATATTTGCAGTTATTTTTGATGAATTCTTTTAAATAAATCGCATTCTTCATTCCATTTTTATTCTAAACTTCAGACTATCTCTAAATAAGGAGCCTGGACAGCACCTCTTAACCCCAGAGGCTGAAAGGCCGAGGCCTGGGGATGCTGCGCACGCACCCTGCCGCTTGCGGGGCTCCCCCGGCCCCCGCAGCCCCTCGGCCCCCGCCTCCCGCTGCGCCGGGGCTCCCAGGCGGCCCTCGGGGCCCCGCGCTCGGGGTGCCCGCCCTGCCCCGCGCCGCCGAGGGCTGCGGGCGAGCACCGCAGGCCCTGCCCCTACGGCGTCGGCGGACGCGGGGCAAAGCCGACGGGCTGGGCCTCGGGGCCGGCGTCCCGCATCTGTCCCGCCTGCTGCAGACGCGCCCGCCGGGGAAGGGCCGGGGCCGAGGCCTCTCCTGCTCTCCTGCGGCGCGTCCGTGTCGCGGTGACCAGGCCCCGGGGCCCCACCGCCGCCCAGGCCGAGGCGCGAGGGGCCGCGGACACGCGGGCGGCGCTGGGAGCGGGAGCGGCTGCGATGCGGGGCTCGCGGTGCCCCGCGGTGCCCGGCGCGGGGGGCTGTCTCCCCGGGAAGCCCCTGGGAGCCGGGATTTTAATTCGCTGGCTGTTTCCTCACGCGAAGCAGCCGCTGTTTCAACAGCTGCTCTCTCCCCGCGTGTCCCGCGCAGACGGGTGGCTGCAGGCGACGCGGGGCCTGCCCGGGCGCACCGGGCGGCGGGGCCGAGGCTCGCAGTGACCAGTCTCCCGGGAGGACTGTCCCGCAGCGGCCTTTCCCGGGAGCGCCGGCCGCTCACAAGCAGCCCGGGGAGAAACACTGCGGCGGCTCCCTGGACGGCGAGGACGGGGAGGACGGCGAGGACAGGGAGGACAGGGAGGACAGGGAGGACAGGGAGGACAGGGAGGACGGAGAGGACGGAGAGGACAGGGAGGACGGAGAGGACGGAGAGGACAGGGAGGACAGGGAGGACAGGGAGGACAGGGAGGACGGAGAGGACGGAGAGGACAGGGAGGACGGAGAGGACGGCGAGGACGGGGAGGACGGAGAGGACGGCGAGGACAGGGAGGACGGCGAGGACAGGGAGGACGGCGAGGACAGGGAGGACAGGGAGGACGGAGAGGACGGAGAGGACGGGGAGGACAGGGAGGACGGCGAGGACAGGGAGGACGGAGAGGACGGGGAGGACGGGGAGGACGGAGAGGACGGGGAGGACGGGGAGGACGGAGAGGACGGGGAGGACGGGGAGGACGGAGAGGACGGGGAGGACGGGGAGGACGGAGAGGACGGGGAGGACGGCGAGGACGGGGAGGACAGGGAGGACGGAGAGGACGGGGAGGACGGAGAGGACGGGGAGGATGGCGAGGACAGGGAGGACAGGGAGGACGGAGAGGACGGGGAGGACGGAGAGGACGGGGAGGATGGCGAGGACAGGGAGGACAGGGAGGACGGGGAGGACAGGGAGGACGGAGAGGACAGGGAGGACAGGGAGGACGGAGAGGACGGCTGGACGGCGAGGACAGGGAGGACAGGGAGGACGGAGAGGACGGGGAGGACGGGGAGGACGGAGAGGACGGGGAGGACGGCGAGGACGGGGAGGACAGGGAGGACGGAGAGGACGGGGAGGACGGAGAGGACGGGGAGGATGGCGAGGACAGGGAGGACAGGGAGGACGGAGAGGACGGGGAGGACGGAGAGGACGGGGAGGATGGCGAGGACAGGGAGGACAGGGAGGACGGGGAGGACAGGGAGGACGGAGAGGACAGGGAGGACAGGGAGGACGGAGAGGACGGCTGGACGGCGAGGACAGGGAGGACAGGGAGGACGGAGAGGACGGGGAGGACGGGGAGGACGGAGAGGACGGGGAGGACGGGGAGGACGGGGAGGACGGCAGGGACGGCGAGGACAGGGAGGACGGAGAGGACAGGGAGGACGGGGAGGACGGCGAGGACGGGGAGGACGACGGGGACGGCGGGGACGGGGAGGACGGGGAGGACGGAGAGGACGGCTGGACGGCGAGGACAGGGAGGACGGGGAGGACGGAGAGGACGGGGAGGACGGCGAGGACGGGGAGGACGGGGAGGACGGCTGGACGGCGAGGACAGGGAGGACAGGGAGGACGGAGAGGACGGGGAGGACAGGGAGGACGGAGAGGACGGGGAGGACGGGGAGGACGGGGAGGACGGCGAGGACGGGGAGGACGGGGAGGACGGCTGGACGGCGAGGACAGGGAGGACAGGGAGGACGGAGAGGACGGGGAGGACGGAGAGGACGGAGAGGACGGAGAGGACGGCTGGACGGCCAGGACAGGGAGGACAGGGAGGACGGCGAGGACAGGGAGGACAGCCAGGACAGGGAGGATGGCGAGGACGGCGGGGACGGCGGGGACGGCGAGGACGGCGAGGACAGGGAGGACGGCGAGGACGGGGAGGACGGCAGGGACGGCGAGGACGGCGAGGACGGCGAGGACGGGGAGGACAGGAAGGACGGAGGACAGGAAGGACAGGGAGGATGGCGAGGACGGCGGGGACGGGGAGGACAGGGAGGACGGGGAGGACGGCGAGGACAGGGAGGACGGCGAGGACGGGGAGGACGGCAGGGACGGCGAGGACGGCGAGGACGGCGAGGACGGGGAGGACAGGAAGGACGGAGGACAGGAAGGACAGGGAGGATGGCGAGGACGGCGAGGACAGGGAGGACAGGGAGGACAGGGAGGACGGCGAGGACAGTGCTCCCAGAAAGACCGCCTGCGGCCGGGCCGACAGCCTGGGCCCGCGGCTGCGTCTCCGACGGCGCTGACCCTCCGTGAGACGGGGGACGGCCCGGCGGGCACCGCTCGGCGCCGAGAGCTCGGCGGGGCCCGGCGCTGCGGGTCAGGGACACACAGAGCTTTGGGGCGCCCAGGCCTCTATTTTAAATGCCCAAATGTTTACCAGCTGACCTCCCCTTTACTGCAGTCTGGGAAGCAAGGTGCACGCAATAAAGTTCAAACCAATCAACTGCTTTCAGCTGTTCCTGTGCAATGAATTTTTAAACATTTGGTCATTAAGCCCAATATATATGCAGGTCAGTTTTTGAACAGGATGGGAACAGTTTGGGAGCAGATGCCCGGGTACTGCCTTGTGGAAAGGGGATAGTTAAGAAGCACAGAGGATATTTATGTGGCTCCACCCATCAGGGTCAATTCTCCCGGTTCTTTTGCATCCCAGACACCTTTTCACGCTGCTTCAATGGGCAGGGATAGTTATTAACTTTAGTTGTCCCTTTTTCTCATTAATTGAATGGCGGCCCGAAGACCATAAAGAAAAGACCCTGGGCCCGTTTTCTCTTAAACTGGATCCTCCACGAATGTCTGAAGATGGGATGTAGCTGAAAACCGGCCCTGTGTGTTTCGTTGGTGAATGGCACATCGATTTGCTAGTTTCTGAGCAGTCTGTGCTAGATTCTTCAACTTATTTTTTAACATCAATGAGCTGAAAGCTTTCAGTGGTAAAGAATTTAAATCACTTAACCATTCCCTTTGCTACATTCTGGTGGCCATATGTATGGGGGTAGCTTTAATGCTGATATCATGGGGGTCAAACACAAGATTGCACCGAAGATGAGAAAATAATAAGACCCAGTATCCTACAAACAGTTTAAAAGGTTATCTTTGTTAGCTCAGACCAGCAGCCTAGTTCAAACGACTGCATTCCTCATAAGGAACTCCTTACAGCACCATCCACCGAGTTCATAATCTGCACTGCCCTCCATGCCCCCGAATGAGGCAGGAGGGGCGCTGCTGGAATTTGTGTTTGAGATCAGGACATACATAAAATCTCATCTAGAAGTTACCCCAACAAATAAAACTCCCACATGGCCAGGTATGGTTTCGAAGGTGGAAAAACAACCAACCACAGCTTGCTGATAACATAAAGAAAAGAAGCTTGGGGGGAAAGCAACAACTGGCTTTATAAGGCACAGCTGCTCGCATGCGGGGACTTTTGTAGGACTAAGGCGCCTCCAGAGCAGCTGGCGGTTTGGTTTAAGTAATGTTTGAATAGCCAGTAATCTCAATACTATCAAAATTGTAACAAAGCAATAAAGACAGGGTGTTAACCCCTTCCCTCCTTTCTGTGGTGGGCAAAATTCTGTACCCTTCACAAACTATCAAAGACAGAAAATTATTCAGAAAGAAATATTCAATGAACACAAATATCATTTTTAGTGTTCGGTCTTAAAAGTAAAAGTATTCAACCCTGAAAATTTGCATCAAGAAAAGTACACGTGTTTTACTAGGGGGAAGTCATTACTGATTGATATCTTTGTAGAAAAACTGTGGGCAGGGAGGTATGGAGTGAATTGCTTATATTGTAACTAACCAATATCTAAAAATTGTTAACGTGTTGATACTACGTGGAGACATGAATATCAGATATTTCCCTGCAAAATTAAGGAGAACTGGTAAACCAGCAGCCTTATGACAATCTACTTTAACTACAAGAAGGTTCATTTTGAAGTTCTCACTTGGGAGGGAGACAAATAATATAAAAAGCCCATAAGCAAAAACATTGAGGAGCTTCTGGATTTTTCTTAGAATGTAAACCTGTATGTATGAGAAAAGTAAGATTGCACTGATCAAGAAAGAGAAATTTCACACTTCAGACCTAAATTGTTAAGGAGTGAAGCTACAATTGCTTTCCCGATACATCCGAGGAGTAAACTTCAATTAACTACTAATAGAAAGGGGAAAATTATCAGGAAAAGGCAATGGCATGAGCAAAGGGATTTTCAAAGCCTTTGCTAGAACTTCATAAATACAAGGAGATAAGCCGGGAAAACCATCAGGCCAGCCCACTTTGCCCCATAATAAAAACATTTTCCCTCAATTATTACTGTTTCTGACAGAATTTTAAATAAGAAAATATGACTCATCTTAATAGTTGTTGCCTGATAAATGCCTTTCAAAATCTATATACATGGCTTTTTAAAGAATCTTATCCCATGCCACTAGGAAAGTTTATTTTTAACAGCCATTTTTTTGTGTCACAAAAAAACAATGGCTTGTGCTCCCTCTGTTGGCTTTTCAGCAGCAGTTAATTCATAAATGCCATTCCCGGAGGTACCTGCTGCAGCTGGTGCTCCTGCTACTGCAGGGGGCGGGATGCCTGGGTGTGCAGCTAGTTGGACTTTGTGTTCCTGTGAAACATGAAGTCACCCTAATCTTATCTCTTGCAAATAATGCAGAAAGCCGGAGACACTGGTAATAGAGCAGGGCCGTTTCACAAGTAAAGAAGAAAATGGATGCCCCTGAAATATCAGGTCAGATTTTTTAAATGTATGAAAACTAGTTATTCTAACCATTCGAGTTGGTAAGGAAACATATTAGTGCAATAGCTGATTTTCTGTACGTTCTAATTGCTTTTGTGCCCGTGAGAGCTGCAAACCTAAAAGGGCCGATAGTGCTCAAATGAGAAACAATTAATTCCACACTCTGGTCAGAGCCACTTAAAGGGAAAAAACCTAGAACTTCACTTAATTTATTTTCTTATTTTAAAAATTAATATTTGTGCTTGATCACTACGCACCTTCCTTCTTCCTGCCCAGGGCTTCAAAGGCCCTTGATTTCCTGGGGAAACCTGTTTGTGATGAGTGCTGCTCTCCAAGATTCTTCTGCAGCTATTGTCTGGTTGTTGTGTTTTAGGCTTCTCAGAATATTTACTCTGAGAACTTCAAATCTCAAGTACATCAATATTTCAGGCTCATGTATTTGTGGCTCAAACTATATAATTACTTATCTTGAAAACTTATTTTCCCTTGTAGGCATCTTCTCACTGGTTGAGAAGGGTGTTCCCTGTAAAAGCTGATGGGGAAGTAACCACACCCACTACTGAGTGAGATCTGGAATGTGCTAAGCACTACTGTGCGTTGTCTCCTTTCTTCAGAACAGTCCTTTAATTACCAGAGGCATTACCACCAGGGCCACGTGGCAGAAAGGGGACCTCCAACGCCTTGCTGGAAGTCAGTCTGAGGAGTGGAGCTGGGCTTCAGACCCAGGCAAGGTGACGCCGACTCCTTGGTCATGGAAGAGCGCTTCTTCAACACCAGTGACCGAGGGAACCGCCCGAGGCCGCTGTTGCCGCGTGTGCTCTGTTCCCGTGGGCGTGGGCAGGACCGGAGCCTTGGCCTTTCCAGTGAGCTCCCAGGTGATGCTGGCGCGGGGGTCCTTCCAGTGCACATCGAACAGCCAGGCCAAGGCGACTGGCTCTCACACTTTAGTGCCTTCAGAATAACCTGGAGGGCTCGTTAAAACACAAATTGCGGAGCCCCGTGCCCCAGTATTTCTGACTCAACAAAGCTGGAGTGGAATGTGCTAACTTGCATTTTTAACAGCTCCCAGGAGATGTTGGCGCTGCTGGCCTGGGTACCACACTGTCAAATATGAAGCCCTGCCCATGAAATTCTATCTCTGCTGGCACTGGGAGGGGTGGGGAGGAGAGTTTTCACAATAGCCCCAGGTGATTGTTGTAATCAGGTGAATTTTCAAAACAATTCCACTATAGAATATACATGTAGCATGTTACTCTAGAGTGTAGTATTCTATATAGCAAGGCTGTGGCATAATAGGTTATACTTTATTACTCACCAAAGACAATAATACTTTATATTATACAAACACTATACTACCATAGAGAAAACCCTATATAATTTTTTAAAATAATGATTTCCTTTTAGCTGGCTTTTGGTGGGAATTTCTTTGAACCTATACAAGTTTCTCAGAGCAGGGCTTGATCCGCCAGTTGGCATGCTTTTATTTATTTTTATTTTATTTTATATTAACTTTGGTATCTGTTTTCTCAAAATGATGACTATTGGGGAAGCATGCACTTACCTTTGCTTTGGGGAATTTCACTCCGGTAGCCGTGACACTGCAATTACAGGGACGGGACGAGGCCTCTGAGCTCTGTGTGTGTGTTTGCCCTCCACTTTGTCCAGGCTCGAAATCCTAACAAGGTCCAAGTCAGAAGACCATTTGCTAAGACTCTGCTGAGGCAAGAAGTCATGAGATGCTCACCTGAGTTCACCACAAGCCCTGTGTGCATTTGCACCCAAGCAAAGCGGGTGCTGCGCCTCTGCTCAGGCCACCTCCTGGTCTGGAAGCTCTCTGCCCCCTTCCTCACATCCAGCTCTGGGCGAGCTGTTGCTTCTACTAAGAGCTTCACCTCTCCTTTAGACAGGGGCCAAACTTGTCTGCAAAAGGTGCTGCAGGGGATGCGGAGACAGGTTGAATGTTCCTTCCAGAAACAACTTAGAGGTCTATTCACTATACAAAGAAAACAGGAAAAAACTCCACCCACTCCGCATCCATGGATGTGTCTTATTCTTATTGACTAGAAAACTGGGCACTTTGGAAGGAAGGACTATGCACTACTGACTTTCAGTAAATGTTCTTAGATACAGTTTTGACCTTGAACAACGTGGGTTTGAACTGTGTGGATCCACTTAAATGTGGACTTTTCCAACAAATACAGTATGTTCTCTTCCTTATGACTTTCTTACTAACACTTGCTTTTGTCTAGCTGACTTTATTGTAAGAATAGAGTACATAATACATACACATAATGTGTTAATCTGCTGTTTATGTTATCAGTAAAGCTTCCAGTCAGCAGTTAAAATAACTATTCATAGTTAAATTTTGGGGCAAAGTTATAAGATTTTCTACTGTGCATGGGAGTTGGCAACCCTAACACCTGCGTTGTTCAATGGTCAGCTGTATTTTAAATATACAATAGATAGACAGATTAGCATGACAAATACAAGTACATATACCACATGAGTTAGGCGATGAAACGTCATCAAAATAGTTGAAATCCTCAGTGTCCTGTTCCCAGGTCATTTCCTTCTCCCTCCTATCAAGGACTTATCAAAGCACTGTCACTCGAAATTGGTGTTTGTCATTTTTATGTGTTTAAGCTGTTATATGTTTGAAGAAGTTAGGAATAAACAATATTGTTTTAGAGGTCCTTAAACTTTATATTGGTGGTTATCATACTTTATGCATTTTTCTGCAGTTTGTTTTTATCATCCAGTACACTTCACTGTTAAGTAGGGCCCTAGCTTATTTATTTTCATGCTCTATTATATTGTATGATATGAATATGCCACAATTCATAAACCCATTCTATCGTGGATGGACATTCATATTGTTTTCATTAAAAAATTTTGTAACAAGGTTACAATGAATATTCTTCCAACTTCTAGTGCAAATTTGTAGAGCTTTCCTTGGGCACAATGTCAGCCTCACTGCTGGGACACCTGCTGCGCTGTTCGTGTGGACTTCGAGCCATGAGAGGCGGCTACTTTGAAGTGAGTGTCCTGTAAGGGCAGGACACACATGGGGTTTCAGAGACAGTATGAAAAAAGAGCGTAAACTATCTCAATAATTTTTTAGATTGATTACAGGTTGAGATAATAATATTTTCAATATTTGGGTTAAATAAAATATATTATTAAAATTAACCTTATCTGTTTCTTTTTATCTTCTCAAATGTGGCAACTGGAAAGAGCGACTTGCATTTGTGGCTCACATTTTATTTTTTGGGGAGAGCTGGCCTGAATGATCTCCGAAGTGGTTATACCAATTTCAGCCCCACAGGGGTGTTTATGAGCTCCCTCATGTTCTTGCTAACACATGGTATTGCTGCACTCTTGTTTTTTTGTCATTTTAGCTGTGAAATAATATCTATTTGTGATAGATTTTACGTTTAATTTATAATTTGTGAGGTTAAGAATCATACCTATTTATTGTCTGTTTTGGTTTCTTGCTCTATGAATGCCTCTTGACCATTTTTCTGTTGGATTATTTGTTCCTTCCTTACTGATATGTAGGAATTTATATTCTCCCCAGTGTAGGTCTTAAAAACTTTTTTTCATGGTCTCTTTTGATATATAGAAATGTTTAATTTAATGTATCCATTTATTGACTTTGAGAACTTGATCTTCTCAGTAAGTACATTTTGAAATGTTTTAACAGGCTTAGGGATTTGTGTTTATGTTTTGTTTTAATAACTGCCTTTTCCCTAGCACCTAGAATAGGGCCTGGTGTGAACAGGCCCTCGGTAAATATTTGTTGAATGAAGTGTGTCACCTCTCTGTGGCTTTCTGGAGTCTATATTATGCCTTTGTCCTTGGCTTCCTTCCTCAAAATCTAGAATCTCTTTTCCGTTTAGTTTAATGTAACTTGCTTTCTTTCCCTTCAAGGCTCATCAGTTTCATATTTTTCACTCTCCTGGCAGTACGTACTTACATAGATTTCTCAAAGTGTATTGCTTGCAAAAGCAATTCCAGAAGAAGTTAAAAAGGTATGTGAAAAATAGATTATCGTAGACACATAGGGTTTGGGACCTAATTTGGCCACTTTTTGCTATTACAGGACTTCTAGAGACTTTGATATTCTACTGTGCTTGTGGTTAGCTTGTGATATAGGTATAACATTACCCAAACCTATGGGCCTGCTTAAAAACATGTTAAAAGTTGTTCAAGTACTGTCCAAAAAATATACTTTAAAAAAACACCCATAAATGGACCTATTGAAGGACTTGATTAAAAACTTCAAGACTGTGATTACATGCAAAGCAAAATGTTGAATGTGATCAAAAATTTGGAAAAATCAAGTTTTGAAATTTATGTACATTTAACTCAGCTGAATTTTTCAATGTAAGTTGTTTTCTTGAAATTTTAAAATCAGTTCCCTTTGACAATGTCTGGGTGCGCATGTCACCCACATTGGGGCTGTACTTTAAGCTAATGTGATTAACAGGACATACTGAAAGTTAGCTTTTCAAGTTAGAGAGAATAGTTTTGAATAAAGTCTTTCTCATAAGGAAGATATTTCTGTGCGCTTTAAGATTTCTCTTGCATCAACAGCTTAGGATAGGAATGTATTCTCAGTCCTTTCTTTTGTATTTTTTCTCTTTTATTCTATAGCATTAGTATTAAGAAGTCATGTCCCATTAGTACTGTGAGCATTGGGACATGGCGTAGGAGAGGCGGAAAAGTGAACATTATATCCTTGCATACAGTGGGAAGAATGTGTTAAATTTATAAGACACTCCTTCATTTGTTTCTGATTTGGAGGGGGGCAGAGAAAGCCTGATCATAAAACTGACCCATAAGACAAGATACCAAACTGGAAAAGCCAATTTGGAGGGCTAGTTGGCAATATTTATGAAAATTAAAAACAGACATTCCCTTTGGCCCAGTAATTCCATCTTTTGGCATCTGCTCTAGAGAAAAAGAGAAATCACTGATGTGGCTAATATTCAGAGATATTCATTGAGATATTATTTTTAATAGTGAAAAACAGAAAATTATAGACTATTTGAATGTTCTTTACTGGGGAAATACTTTTAACATTAAAAAATACAGAATAGTTTTAAAAAGAATTATAATTGTATCTAATGATTCGGAAAGATTTCCAAAATATATTTTGAGCAGAAAAAGCAAGTTGTAAAATGCAACATACAAAATGATCCTATTTGTTTTAAAAAACACCAAACCTATATATCTCTAGACATATATGATCTAAATGTAGTAACCAAATACAGTATGAAAAAATAGTAGTTATATGTGGTGAGGTACCTGAATTGGAAAAAATAACCAGAGAGATGCAAAATTAATTTTTTGTATTGCTTGTGTAATTATATATTACTAAAAAATTAAAGAAAAATGTTATTTAAATTTCTCTTTAACCTTTTACACATTTAACCGTCCCACATCTCACATCTTGCAAAACCAGCTCAGGTCACTGGTGCTGGCCACGTAACGAAAGGCGTGTTCCTGAGGACGAGGGGCGGGCGCGGGCGAAGCGGAGGAAAGCCTCTTCCCAGGCGGGCGGGCAGGCGCGCATTTAGATTCCCCACCGGACCGCTTCCCGGGACAGCGCGCAGACGCGGGGTCGCCCGCAACCGGGCCAGCCTCTGCGGCGGCGGGCCGCAGGCCCGGAGGCTCCCTGGAGGCGCCTGTGCCGCCCTGACACGCCCTCTGGGGAGCGGCCGCAGGTGTGCGTGCGGCACTGCCCCCCCCCCCGGCGCTGGCCCCCCCCCCGCCCCGGCGCTGCCCCCCCCCCGCCCCGGCGCTGCCCCCCCCGCCCCGGCGCTGCCCCCCCCGCCCGGGCGCCGCCCCCCCCCCCCCGCGGGCACCGCGTCGAGGACGTGCGGAAGCGAAGGCGCCAGGCGCGTGCGGCGACCGAAGGCCTCGGGCGGTGAACGCGGTCGGGAGGCGCGCGCCCCCTGCGGTGGGGCACTAGGGCGGCAGGGAGGCGCTGCGGCGGGATTTATGAGCCTGTTTGGACAGCGTAAGTTTGAAATTTCCAGACGAAATTGAGCCTTGCACGGTTCCGTTTGTCACACTTTCCATTTCAGGCTGGCCGGGTGAGTGACATCTCCCCGCCCTCGCCCCAGGCCGCCGGATGGAACTGTGCCGCGGGCCTGTCCCGCAGGTGGGAGGCAGGTGGAGAGGCGCGCAGCAGGCCCCGCAGTGAGGGCCCCGGCTGGCCGAGCAGGGGAGGGGAGGCCCGGGGGGAGGGGGAGGCCCTGAGGGGGAGGGGGAGGCCCGGGAGGGGGGAGGGGAGGCCCTGAGGGGGGGAGGCCTGGGAGGGGGGAGGGGGGAGGCCCGGGAGGGGGAGGGGAGGCCCTGAGGGGGGAGGGGGGAAGCCGGGAGGGGGGAGGGGGGAGGCGGGGGGGGAGAGGGGAGGCCGGGAGGGGGGAGGGGGGAGGCCGGGAGGGGGAGGGGGGAGGCCCGGGGGGAGGGGGGAGGCCGGGAGGGGGAGGGGGAGAGGGGAGGCCGGGAGGGGGAGGGGGAGGGGGGAGGCCCGGGGGGAGGGGGGAGGCCGGGAGGGGGAGGGGGAGGGGGGAGGCCGGGAGGGGGAGGGGGAGGGGGGAGGCCGGGAGGGGGAGGGGGAGGGGGGAGGCCGGGAGGGGGAGGGGGAGGGGGGAGGCCGGGAGGGGGAGGCCCGGGGAGGGGGGAGGGGAGGCCCGGGGAGGGGGGAGGGGAGGCCCAGGAGGGGGGAGGGGGGGAGGCCGGGAGGGGGATGGGGAGGCCCCGGGGGGGAGGGGGGAGGCCCGGGGGGAGGGGGGAGGCCGGGAGGGGGAGAGGGGAGGCCCGGAGGGGGCCTGCTGCGGGCGATGGGGCAGGACGGGTGCAGAACAGCCCCGCCGCCCCAGGAGAGCACCGACACGGGGCTGCTGATTTAGGACGGTCAGAAAATCCCAAACGACAGAAGAAACAGAGAGGTGGTGCCCGGAGGAAGACAGTCTCGGTAGCGCTTTTATTTCCACTTTTAAGACAGGAGAGGACTGTGAAAATGGGTGGAATTACTTCTGCGTCTCTGAAGGGGCGGCTGCCTCCTGCCGCGGCCGGGATGCTTGCTGGCGGCTCTCGGCTCCCATCTCCTTAGAAAGCGGGGCTTATCCACCCCCGTGGGCCCCGCGGAAACCGCTCCCGGACAGGCTCCCTGTGGGCCTCCCGGGCGGGAGGAAGGGACAGAAGTGAGAAGACCCAGCTTAGCAGTTGCAGGGCTTCCTCTCTGCTCCACCTCAGGCTATGGTGGCTCTCTTCCTTCTGACTTTCTGTTAAACCCACTAAAAACACTTAGTATGTTTTTGTTGGATTTTTTACCACCATCCCCCGGAAGGAACAGATCATGGACTCCTAGAAATCTGAAATTGGCTTGGGTTAATCCAAGGCACATTTTTTGAGGGGGTCCATTGAGACACAGCACTAGTCCTAGTTTGTTTTGAAAATACATTTAGCAGATTTTTTTTTTTTAAAAAGACCATCAATAAGTCTTTGTTTTTCATGAAAACAAAGAGCAGATTTTGCAAACGAAGGAGGTCATTTATTGCCAAAATGAGAGTGCTTTGCATATAAACAGTATGACACTTTACCTGAGAAAATTAGCACTGAATTAATGACACTGGATTCTGTTTATATCCAGCCTGCCTATTTACTGGTGGTAAAAAATTTGCCCTTGAAATAAAGTGTAATGCTTTCTCCTCACCGACTTACAGAGGTATCAGTCATTTTGTGAAATGAAAATTGATAGTTTGATAAGCAATTAACATGTGCTTCTTTCAGATAGAGCCAAATGTTTCATTAGATTTTTAGATAATGGTGTTTCAAGCCTTTCATTCAAATGCACATGTAGTGCATTAGAAATGGCCCATTGGAAGCTATTTCTGAGACTACAAAGGAAAACGTCTGTCTCTAGTAAAGCCCAGCGACGGGCCTTTTCCACAGGAGCTTCCACAGAAAACTCCCGGCCACAGTCACCAGCCACGGCTCCCGACCCGCCCAGTCTGGCGGTAGCTGCGGGGCAGGTGCTCACGCGGAGCTGGCTGTCGCACGTGCTTCCGAGGAAGTGAGTGCAAGTGATGCGAAAACAGCCTCACAACCTGAGCCGCACTGTGAGCCGTGGCGGCCCATTGTTCCCTGGACCTCAGGGGGCGAGGCCACACCGCAGATGCTCCTTTGGAACTGAGCACGCTGATCCAGCACTTCCTTGGCTCCCTACCAAGAGCATAAAAATCTGTGCTTTCAAAATGTAAAGAGGCAATACACTGATTGGACCGGATGCCTTACACTTTACTTGGGATCGACTGGAATATGTGTGTTGGAAATCTCTTTCACAATTACAAAATTTCACTTCCAACACAAAAATATCTTGCAGGCTAAATGAGAAGTAACGCCACTCCAGAGAAAAGCATTGGCGGTCTCCCAGATTAATATGGGGTTACGGGCCATGATTGGGTTCGATGAGGTAACAGTTTCCCACCACTCCTCCAGATAGACAGGAAATTGTTGTGCTTGAAATAGATTTGGGCTGAGTAACTAATTAAAATAATTTGGATCAAGAAATGTGACATGAAATGTGGTGTAGATATTTCCAGTTCTTATTCAGGAAACCTTATTGCTAAAAGGTTGAAAGATAATTGAGAAAATAATTTATATGGTGGTGAGAGTTATTTGTGTGAAGTTAAAATACAGAGTCCTTTTCACTGAGATGGAGAAGCTGCCAAATAGCTCTTGGTGATAATTCTATGCACAGAATTTTCATAGTGGGCTTCAGTACCTTGCCAGATGAAAGCTTTGCTCAGTTTAAAGTTGGAAAAGAGATTTGAGTCTCCACCAAGGATAATGTGTTAAGCTTGGTAATTAAAGACTGTTTTTCATAAATAATGCCAAAAGCACGTTGGGAACATTGGGCTCATACATTACTATACTTTAAAGAAATCAAGGCAAGGACCTAATGACATTTTGATAGGGTCACACACACACACACACACACAAACACCCATTAGCATAAGGACATGAAATGAGATGACATAACTTTTCTAATCAAACATTTTTAAGTGATATAAAAGGAAATTATGCTTATGGTGACTAAATAATAACAGGTTTTTAAAATACAATAAAAACTTTCAGTTACATAGTTCAGTGCAACTCAAAGTGTGGCCCATGACAAGCCCATAAAAAGGTAAATACAGAAAGTGAGACCAAGCATTTAGAAACAGTTGTAGCAATAAGACAATGACTGTTGAATGTCATCATTTAACAAAATGTATTTCCAATCACTTTTAAATTTTCTACTTCATGTTTATTGCACTTTACACATGTGTTGGTCCACACGGTTAAACAGCCTTCTTCTGCACAGACAGTTTGGGAGACACTTACATTAGCTATACTTTTAAGAATCTCAATGCTATTCACATTATATTTTCTTTCTTTTTTAGCTGAATCAAGTTTAAAAAGAAAAAAAATCAACTTTAAATACATTCCACGATGCTTTACAGAAGCAAACAAAATACAAAGCCCTCAAATCACAATTATTAAGAAGCTGATCTTTATCTAAAACACCTAGCAGGGAATGGGCATATGAATATTCCTAACCTGCAAAGTGAGTCCTCCACATTAGATCAGAGAAATTCAATGGTGGGCCACCGGGAGGGGAGGGTTACCTTCCAGAGGCTCACATCAGTCCGATTGTGTCCACTCAGGAGTTCAACGGCTGCAAGTTAAAAGTGCCAGAGGGCCCACTGGGTCCCGAAGTAGCCACAGGGGGAACTTGGGCGGTGCTGATCTCATTGCTGGAGGGTGACCTAACATTATTCCCGTTAAGAAGGTGCATAATTTAACCTCTGCTTAATGAGGAAGGCCAAACATGTACATTGTTACCTGAGGCAACTCCCGAAAGCCCCTGCGAACCCAAGAGAGGGCCAGCGGCCGCTGCGGAGGCAGGTAGGGCTGAGAAAAGAGAAAACGAGAGTGTCTGGACACGGCCTCCCCTGCGGAGCTCGGCGGGAGAATTGAGGTAGAAGGGACACCCAACATTCTGCGCTGGTGACAAAAGAAAGCTTACAAACCACATATATATTCCCGTCGATCTTAAAAGGCTTTGACTTCATATGGAGCTGTATTTTTGCATAAGAAATAGACCCTAAAATCAGTGTATATGGTAATATTGTTAAAAATCTAAGTAATAAAACACGAAATCACACTCATTGTGGAGAGGTGCTTATCCTACAAAAAGCATATAAGAGCCGAGACCTGCAAATGGAACAACAGATTCATGTTTCTCCTCTGATGTCCGTCCTAGGGCAGGAGCCTGTTGAATGGGTGGTAAGCAAATTAGTGACATTTAAAAAATTGTTAGTTTTCTCTTTCATACTTTCTTTCACTCTTGGGACCCTTCCTCTCCTTCTGAAACAAAACCTGTAAAGGTAAGTGGGGTAAGCGCCGACGTCACATGGGCTGTACCGACACATGAAGACGGCTGCGTCGCGGGAGGACCAGGGGCTGGCTGCGTGGCTGGGGCACCTCGGGCGTGGGGCCCGGGGAGCGACAGGGGAGAGGGGTTCCCGCGGCCGCCAGGCCCCGCCTCGGAGGCTGGGGACACAAGGCGAAGGAAGCCCGTGTTTTCCTCGCTCCCCAGTGCAGTGCCTATAGTCACTTCTTAATTAGAAGAGCCCATTTAATTAATTTTTAATTAAAAATTTTAGCAGTGGAAAAAACTTGCACTCATACAGGAAACAGATAATTATTTTAACATTTGGTGGCCTTTCATTAACTATTCTGAAAACTATAAACTCTGCGGATGCCAGATTTTGCAGCGTGATCTTCTTCAGTCTGTTACTACGCGGGAGCGAGCAGCTGAGTGGAGGGAGCAGGCTTCTCTGCTTCAGAGAGAGACGGCTTTCATTTGTCCGGCCTACCCTGCTTTCCCACTCACTGCTATTTTAGAAATCTTGTAAGAGGCTTGCTTGGTATGATCTTAGACCAGGCTTATTAATAGGCGCCCATTCTTAAGAAGAAGATAGAAAGAAATAAGCCAAATAGAAATGAGGGCACAGTGCGGGCAGGTTTAACACACGTTCATATTTATCAAGCCGCAATACGTCCATACCACAGATTAAAATTTCATCAGCTATGCTTCTGCATAGAAGCTCAGTGGCTATTTTCATTTTTTTCTAACAAAGAATAAAAACAGAAAAAAATATTGCTGAACAGGAAACCCAATTAAAAGTCCTATTATTGGAAAGAAAAGCAAGATTCTGCATTCACTTCTAGTTAAACCCAGGAACGTGAAAGATAAAGGCAGTAGGCATCAAATAGAAAGAGACTGGCCACTGGTGGTGGAAGCTCAGGTTGGTCTAACCGTGTCCCTTACAAAGTGTGTGAGCTCAGAGCTCAGGCCAGAAGTTTAGTGTCTCGGAGCCACTGTTGGGTGGTGATGCTTCGCCACAGGCCCACGGTGAGGGCGGAAAGAGGTGCGTGGGAGGCACTCGGTAGTCTGGCACTGTACGCACTTAATGCAACTTAGATATTGTCAGCGGTACAACTGCAGCAAGTGCTTTCCTTGGCACGTGTCTGTTCCCGCCGTTAAAATAAGAGGGCTGAGCAGGATCCATGCAACCCCCTGATGCTGACACCAAGGCAGTGCTACAGAGCATGGGCTGAAAGAACTTGAGTCTCAGTATGAAAAGGATGTTCCCTCGGACAGCTCATCCAAACCTTATTAAGTCAAAGGAACATCTTTGTCAACTTCTTGTTTTCTGAGAGGGAAAAAAAGACTTCACCCTTTGACAGGCAATAATAAGAATGTGGTGCCATATTTATTTTTTATCATATTTATTTTGAAGATTACCTTCTATTTATGGCAATTGATACTAGTTTTATATTACAATAATGCTATGAGGTTTTCTTTTTAAGGCTACATTTCAATACAGTTGTTGAGAAAGGCAGTCCTGTGCACGCAGTCTCTATGCCTCACTCTCCCATGTAGGAGAGGGCCGTGGGCCTGGAGCACTCCCTAACCAAGAAATCCAGAGTCCTCACAGCCCATGCTGGACTTTCCACCTTGTGTGGGGCCACCTTTACCTGTTCCGGACTCAGCAGACTCCTGTGTTCTCCCTAAGTGTGCGCCTCATATGGTACCTGGCGAAGCCCACTGCTCTACCTGCCTCCTACCAGGAGAGGCTGGGGTCCTTTGTCCTGTAACAGAGGATGGTTAGCATGCAGGCCGATTGCTCTGTGTTGGTTGTCTGGAGGGTCTTGCTGGCCATGGGGGACCAATGCCTGTGACTAAAACTGTTCTTGCTCTGCCTCTTCTCATTGTTCCATCCTGTGCTTACCTGTCTTGTGTTTTCCTTGCTGACTCTGATACCAGTGTTACTGCTCAGGGTCTGGGCCCAGAGTGAGTCTGCCTCGGGCTACCCAGTAGAGTGTGGGTTCTTGACTTTGTGAAGGAAAAATTTCACAGTATGAGTCTAGGGGATTTTGAGAGTATGTTTATTAAAGCTAGAGACAGTAAAATAAAGGAAGATCTTAAGGTAGAAAAAGCAACAGGAGAGAGACTAGGCAGTGTTATGCTTGGGCTCCCTAGAAATGTTATAGGAAAGAAGTGAGCCATGCTGGGCTGCGTGGACTCACTAAGAAGCAAAAGTCACAGTGACAGAAGTGAGCCAAGTCTGGGCTGCTGTTAGCTCACCAGAAAGATAAAAGGGGGGCTTGGAGACAGGTTCAGGGGGTTAGCCTGGGATGAGCTGTGGATGCCCATTGCTCCCCTGGTTGCAAGTCTCATGGGGACCCTTAGAGTTTAGGAGAAAGAAAGCAGAAGTACAAGAAGTGGGCGTGTTCCGGTGAGAGCACAAGTGCAGGGTCCTCTGTCTTGAGGCTTTTTATTTTTCTTTAGCTGCTGGGAACCCTAGGGGAGGACTCAGGGGAGGGTCTTAACAGAATATTCATTAGCTTTGCAGATGTGTTCTTCGATATGTTGATTCATTAAAATGTGCATGTAGTGGGGGTCAGGAGTTATTTTCTGGTTAGTTTTATTTTCAAAGAATGTCCTCCAAGAGGGACCTGACTAAAGCTGGTGTGCCCCGGGCCAGTCTGAAATGTGTGAACCATTTGCTCCTAAGTGTCTTTGGTCAGGGAAGATGAAACCTTGTGATTCATTATCTGGCTATAAATTGCTCAAATCGTTTGGCCTTGCTTAATTATTTTGTCTCAGTTTCCCTTCTTCCACTTGCCAAGGAATTTTCTAGCTTCTTACTATCCTGCCTCACCAAGATGCAGTGGGCAAAAGTGCTCAGACTTCTATATGGCCAACAGATATCATTTGCCCACAGAAATGAATGGTTTAAAGAAAAGGTAAAATAATACAGACAGTTGTGCAAAGAGACCTTGGCTGCAAAAGGCGAAAATCTGGCAAAGGTTGAAGATCTGATGTTCTATATTCCATGGGGAAGACCTAATTTTCTCTGGTAACTGTCTCTGCAAAACCTCATTTAGGGTCCAATGTATTCTGATGGCTCTACTTTACCAGTCCTTGTTGGGCATGGCCTGGGATTGTTGCTTTGCAGGGATCAAACAGTTAGAAAGCAACTTAGAGATTTTAGAGGGAAAGGAAGCACATGCATATACACAATGCATGGATTAATGCAATCAGTGCCCTCCACTGTACTACTCCATGTGCTACCAAAGAAAAGTGCATAGATACCTCACCCCTTTATTTATTGCTTTTATTGTGATGAAGTACACATAACTCAAAATTTACAAGTTTGACCGTTTTTGGGAGTACAGTTTGGTGGCATCAAGTAATTCACAGTGTGGTGCCTCCATTCCTAGAGCTTTGCATCACCCCAAATAGTGGCTCTGCCCATTAACAATAACCTCCCTCCAGCCCTGGTAACCTCAGTTCTACTCCAATGGCTGTAAATGTGCCTATTCTAGGCACCCCATAAAAGAGGAATCATATATTATTTGTTCTTCTATGTCTGGCTTACTTCACTTAGTGTGTTTCCAAGGTTAATCTGTGTTGTAGCATGTATCAGAACTTCATTGCTCTTTATGTCCAGATAACATTCTGTGGGGTAGCTTTCTCTCTCGAAGAACATTTGAGTTGTTTCTACCTTTTAGCTATTATGAATAATGCTGCTATGAACATTGCCCCTTCTATTTAATGTTGCACTCAGACAACATGTTCTTTCCTTTTTCTTTTAAAGACTGCCCTTGAGGATGGTATTATTTTCCTCCTGCTGCTGTAACAAAATTACCACAAACTTAGTGGCTTAAAACAAAACAGGTTTATTATCTTATGTCTAGAGTCCAAAATCAGTTTTACTAGGCTTAAAATCAAGGTGTTGGTAAGACTGGTTCCTTTTGGAAACTAGAAGAGAATCTGTTTCCTTGCATTCTTTTGCTTAGGGATTGTCTGCATTCCTTGGCCAGTTGCCTCTTCCCTGATCTTCTAAGTGCATCAATCCAACCTCTGACCCTCCTGACTCCCTCTTACAAGGACCCTTATAATTACACTGGGCCCTCAAGATAATACAGAATAATCTCACCATCTCAAGATCCTTAACTTAATCACATCTGCAAAATCTCTGTTACATGTAAGGCAACATATTCACAGGTTCCAGGGATTAGGAAATGGACATCTTTGGGGAGTCGTCATTCAGCCTACCGGAATTATTTTGACCACCGGCAAATCGCTCGAATCCAGAAGAAGTGGGCTCAGTGATAGCCTCCCATTACTTCTTTGGGGTGAACCCGGCATACCACTTCACCCTACTCTGGTCCCTTGCATGAGGCAAGTGACCTCAGAGTGCCCCTGGGATTGTGAGGCAGAGGACAGTCACAGCTGAGCGAAGACGGCTGGCAAACCAACAGGAGGTTAATTCGTCCAGGTCCCTGGAGGGACGGGAAGTGAGAAAGGGTCAAACATTTCTTCAGTGCGCACCAGGGGCTTGGCGTGTGCTGCCTCCTTAGTCTGCAACAGGACCCCGGGTGCAGGGCACGTGGGCAGCGCAGCTGGACGGTCCGGACAGGGCACCTCACTGCTGAGCCTTCCTGTGGCTCCATTATGCCTGAGTTCCTTGGCCTTAGCTGGTACCGGTGAGAGGCTCGTGGGTTCCGTTCAGCAGATCTCCGGAGTGTGGCTCAACAGAGGCGGAGATGGGTCAGCAATGACTGTACCCGGCTGAAACTTTAAACTGACCTGTATACCCATAACCCCTCATCCACAAGTCCAAAATGCAGCACTCTGAAAACACAATTAATGTTTAACCTCCACTGGAGGCAGACATATAAGTGGACCTGAGCTAACCTAGGCGATTAGTAGGTTTTATTTCTCTTGCTGGGTGTGGATATTGTTACATTTTGCTGAGAGAATGTTAACACGTCTCGTTAAGGTGTGCTGCCTAGAACCTCGGATTCTGGGGCTTTTGTTACATGATATGTAGAATATGCATCTTTCTACCTTTCTGAAATTCAATCAGTTCTAAATTCTAGAACCTATTTGTCCCAAAGGGTTTGGATAAAGGATTGTGGACCTGTATTTCTCATTAAGATTATAGCCAATGCTGAGACACATAATATGACCGCTTTAATTAAACTCAGCGGCAAATGCTGGAGTCGCAACCCAAATTACCTTAAGCGCAGCAGCAGCAACGACAAAGGAACTTGATCGGCTTTTATCACTTGGACGTGCCCTTCAGGTGTGGTGGGCCCCAGGGAGCCAAATGGCATTTTTTGGTGCTCCTTCCTTAGGGCTGTTGGCCTTATTTGCAACAATATTCTTGTGCCACAGGGTAGGAATGATGGCAACCCCAAGGTTGTATCCTGATGGCTTATGATCCAAAAGGAAAACACCCCTCCCCTTAATGTCATGTGTCAAATATCGGGAAATCTGAGTGACTTGGTTACATGCTTACCCCTAAACCAGTCACTCTCCGGTGACACGTTTCTCTGGCCAGCTTAGGTTACATGTGCCTCAAGGACACTGGTACATGGAAGAGGCATGGGATTTACAGTATTACCAGGACGCGAGGAAATCTGGGAAAGTTATAACCTAATAAAAAGCGAGGTGGAGCTAACGGGCGGGAGCAGTGAGGCGGGCCACGGAGCAGAAACGTGCCTACCTCCTCTAACGCACACTGGCTCTAAAGGTGCACGTGACACCAGTGAGTTACTAAAGCTACGCTGTCTTTAAAAATTGTCCAAAACGTGGTTATGTAAATCTTTCTCTCGAGTCATAACAACCAACTTTATCAGGAAACTTTCTTGCTTTCCTAAAGTAGGTTTTTGGCAACTGTGTTTGTTTTATGTGCCCTTAGATATTTGGGATAAAGTGACCCCATGAGATTCCCTCCGTTAGAATTTGGAGTGGGGCTGGCTGGCCTGCTGAATGGAGAGTGTACCCTCACGCACTGTGGAGGGGCGTCTTCTTCCACATGCCGAGAGCCTGAGAAAGGGGGTGTGCAGAAAGGCGGTGCAGCCCGGGTGCCCGACGGCGTTCAGTGCCTTGTCCTGGTCCCTCTGAGCAGCTCGGTCTTCCTGCCCTGGGAATTCATGCAGACATCCTGCATCCGTAAACAGCCCCGCTCACTGCTTAAGCTAGAGAAGCATGATGGGTTCCTGTTCCTTGTAATCCAAGAATCTTTATTACTAATTTATTTCAGTGTCTTAGACCTGAAGTACTTTGGAAATAAAAATAATAGAAGTACCAGATATAGTCAAACATAAGTCAGCTCCTAATCACGAGTATCCAGTTGCATAGCATGAGGACATTTGCTTTAACTACTATCTAATTCAGTATAAAGTAAATTGGAAATTCGCTGTAATATAAGATATTTAAGAGACTCCCTCTTGTTCTGAGGAATAATTTTAGGAAGAAGAATCTTACTTTCTAGTTAGACATATACTAACTAGGGGGTGATTTGATGCTAAAAACTAGAATGTTGTTTGGATACTGTTGAGATGATCACATTAGTCCTAAGCTGACCACATCATAACTTATCTGAGAAATGGAACATGCATAAAGTAATAACACATTTTGCTACTCAGTATAATGCATGCAGAACCTGTGGCCCAGACTGCCTGCGATCTTCCTGAGCGAACCTTGAGACTGGTAGGAACACTCCATACAATAATCAAAGAGAAAAGCTGCCCTTAAGGTAATAAAGCCCCCCAAAGGCAAATTTATTTCCAACCCAGCCATATAGCTGCAGAGGAAAGAGAAAAGTCAAGTATAAAGTGAAACCAAGAGCTTACAGAAAAGCTTTTTATTCATGTGACATGATTTTGTGATAAATTACTTTAATGCTTTCAAAACCCTGGTAAATGGATTGATATGATAACAGATTTTGTTTTGTGGCTTATTTGTTCCCTAGAATTAAATTATGGAGTGGGAAGGATATTAACTCTTTTAGACCACTAGAAAACCATTTAGGGCACTGGACTGGAGAAAGTCCTGGGAATAATGACTCCTGGGAGAATTTGCCAACCTCCTTGTAAACCTGAGGACTTTACCAGAATAAAAACCTCGCAGAGGCAAAGGATTAGGAAGCAAACATCAAAACGAAGAGCAGTGAGGTTTGCGTGTGTGGGAAATTCTGCGTGCTGAAATGGTCGTCCCACGGAGCGCACAATCGCTGAGAGTGAAGGCGGCGCAGTGGCCCTCAGCAGTGGCCCTCAGCAGTGGCCCTCAGCAGTGGACCTCAGCAGTGGTCCTCAGCAGTGGACCTCAGCAGTGGACCTCAGCAGTGGCCCTCAGCAGTGGCCCTCAGCAGTGGACCTCAGCAGTGGTCCTCAGCAGTGGACCTCAGCAGTGGACCTCAGCAGTGGCCCTCAGCAGTGGACCTCAGCAGTGGTCCTCAGCAGTGGACCTCAGCAGTGGTCCTCAGCAGTGGACCTCAGCAGTGGTCCTCAGCAGCAGGACCACCAGAGGGCTCGTTAGAAATGCCGATTCTCAGGCCACACCCAGACCCACTGGGTCCGTCATTATGGAGGCGGGCCCCGACGGCTGTGCTCGGACAAGCCCCCTTGGTAATGCTGATGTGCACTCAAGTTTCGGACCCGCCTGAGCGGAGGCGAAGGGAAAGTGGGGCCGGTGTGGGTCCCTCCGGCAGGCGACGTTACTGCGGCCATTTCCGTGACATCTGAGCGCCCGAGCTCCCTCAGCTGCGAAAGTTGAAAAAGAATTCCCTCCTTCCACTACCGTAAGGTTTAAGTTTAGATTATTTATGCACAGGGCTGTTGGGGTGCCTGCTACGCGGTTGGCGGCGGTGTGTCATCAGCTCCACTCCGGAGCCGGGGTGTGCGGGGGGTGTGTGCGGGGGGTGTGTGCGGGGGGTGTGTGCGGGGGGTGTGTGCGGGGGGTGTGTGCGGGGGGTGTGTGCGGGGGGGTGTGTGCGGGGGGTGTGCGGGGGGGTGTGCGGGGTGTGTGTGCGGGGGGTGTGTGTGCTGGGGGTGTGTGTGCTGGGGGTGTGTGCGGGGGGGGTGCGGGGGGGTGTGCGGGGTGTGTGTGCGGGGGGTGTGTGTGCTGGGGGTGTGTGTGCTGGGGGTGTGTGTGCTGGGGGTGTGTGCGGGGGGGGTGCGGGGGGGGGGTGCGGGGCCAGGCCGTGAGCCCCGCAGCAGAGGCTGCCCCGCGCCCCCAGCGCCCACGCTGACCGCTCCTCCTCGGCTGAACTCGTTCCTCCTGTAACTCCGCAAGCACCATTCTAAGCGATCTATTTATTCTCTCCAACTACATAAGAAATATATACGCAATGCAGATTTTAAAAAACACACAAAAAATGATCATAATTCTGTGACTCAGTGATAAGCACTAATACATTTCAGTACATGAATATCCAATCAATCTTTTGTTATATCTTAAATGTGTTTTCCCCCAAACAAAATATTATTAAGAACCCTTTTTCATCTTGATAAATGAATCTAAGAATTAGGAAGCAATGTGTACTGTAGGAAACATTTTAGCATATATGCTATAAACAGAAACTTTTATTTCTATAATTTTTAATGTAACTAAAATGGAGATTATAGCTGTCTCCCCAATATCCCTTGCACCCTTCCTCTAGTACATAGCTAGGTGGTTTGACTGTTACCAACCCCAGGCCCAGTTCCGGGAATGAACCCCAATTTGTTTAAACCAATGAAAGCTACTGCATTCACCTAGTCACGTGATTGGGCTAGAGAAATGCACCGATCAAAGCTTTTCCATTTCCTTAGTTAACTTGTTAGTTCATGATCCAAGCTGGTCTAGTTACAGGGCAGATATGAATGTTCGGGAGAGAAATGCTCCCCCTCTGGACTTAAGTGAGCAAACATGTAACCAGGAGGTGCTAAGTCATCATGTGACGAGGAGGAGAACTGGACTTAGATTGAACTGATACCTTCGATTATTGGCTCAGAAGATGGAAGATGAGTCTTGTGGAGTCCCTGGTTCAAATTGGTTCTGAAGTCTACAAGGCCACCAATTAGTTTAATTCAGTTTGACTTGTGTTTTCTATTATTTGCAACCTAAAGTATCCTAAACTTATATGGTAAATATAGAAATATGGAATCTAGAATTTGGGAAGACATTAAGAGTTTATCTAATCCAAGTTTCTTTTTTCCAAGGCCAGCCTAATTTTATAACCACACAATAACCTTCTCCCCCAAACTGAAGTAACTTAATTATCCTAATAGCTTTAGCCTTACAACAGGCTCTGAGATTAGCTTTTTTCTTCCAATAGATAACAAATTAAAAGACTAGGAGATTTATGTTTCTGGTCATGACAGAGTAACTATACTTGACTGCCCTTTCCTCTGTATACATCTATAAAACTGCATAAAATATAGGCAATACCTCTTTACTGATGCTGGGGAAAAGAAAGCACAGAACTAAACTGTGATGACTGAGAGCAGGTGAGCAAACAAGGTCAGACCCACAATCGCACTTTCCAAGTAGAGGCCCTCTGCGGATTGCAGTGCAAGACGGGGAAACCCAAACAGAGTATGACCCTGTCGAATTGAGAAGATAGAGAGTAGAGTTTGGGGCTCCTGAGGTGACTGAGATATATGGGGACAGGGTTCCTGAAAAAAGAAAGTTGGGCAGAAAAGAGGTGGAGCCACTGGCCAAACACTAAATATCTACACTCATCTATAATGTCCAGCATAAATCACAACTAGACATAGAAATGGACAGAAAAAATGTTAACCATAATGAAGATAAAATATTGACTGATTTTCTCTTTATTACGGATAAGAGACCTACAAGTTATAGACATGATGGAATTTTCAGACAAGGATTTAAAAATAGCTGCTGTAATTTCAAAGATTTAAGAGAAATTATGAGCATAAAGAAGAAACAATAAAGAATCTCAGTAGAGAAATAGAAACTATAAAAAAGAACCAAACAGTTTGTAGAAATGAAATTACAATATCTGGGGGAAAAAAATCACTGATGAGCACAGCGATTAGATGCTACAGAGGGAAAAAAAAGGTAAGCGAGTGCGGAGGCATGGGAATAGAATCTAAGCAAACTGAAGTGCTCAGGGATAGAAAAGGGAAAACAAGAGAAAAGAAAAAATCCTCTTATACACTAGAGCATAAGGCAACTGGAACAATATCCAGTTGACTCACATTACATGTAATTGGAGTCCCAGAAAGAGGTGGCCATACTTTCTCAACTTAATAAAATGTTAACTCACATTTCCATAATGCTCAATAAATCCAAGGAGGAGAGCAGGAGAAAACCACACCTCAGTGCATCGTAATCAAATTGCTGAAATCAAATGATAAAGAGAAAAATCTTATGGGATGTTAGAGGAAAAACGACACAGAAGGGGCATGGTGATAACAATTTCTGTTGATTTCTCAATAGCAACAATGCAAACCAGAGGCTAGGAAATGCCATTTTTAAAGAGCTGAAAGGAAAATAAACTTGCTAAGCTAGAATTCTATATCTAGCAAAAATATACTTAAAATTAAATCAAAATAATATTTTAATCACACAAAAGTTTTGTTGAAGAGCTTTAAAATTTCTTTTTAAATAATTGAAAGTCAACTTCTGGTTAATGGTGTAAAAGTGAAATGTTTATACTCACCTCCTCAGGCAAGAACTATAATATAAAATATTTTAAAAACTATTGAAAGTCACTGAAAACATGTAAGTAAACAGAAATCAGAGGAGAGTTTAGTTTCGGATATTTCAACTGCAAGAGATAAGAATTTGAATTTTTTGTTTTCTGGTTCAACAGTTTTGCTTAACTCTTATGGCTAAGACTGAGGACAAAAGGGGGGGGGGACTATAACCTGCTGGATAAAGCCTGTCAGAAGCCAAACAACAGGACTAGGAAAGGAGCTGGAAACTTAGGGGGGATATGAGAGTTGTAAGAACCTGATATACCTCTCATGAAAGCATAAACAGTCCAAATCACTGGAGCAGAGGCCAGAGAGAAATATAATCATAAAAGTTGGAACCACTAGGAATCAGATCTGGGAGTCTGATACTTTTCTTAATTGATGTGTCCTATAACCCTTTGAAGCCCAAGTGTTAGGAGAAATGAATGGACTTGACATGTCAGAGGACAGAGTCTGGAGCCATCTAAACAGCTGGGACTTAGAGAGCAATCTTTGGAAACAGGGAACTACAGAGAAAGCAATCCTTATCTCTATTCATCTCCTTGGTTGTAGTCACATTTTGCAGCTACAAGGAAGCAGACTAAATGAGGCAAAAAAAAAAAAAAAAAAAAAAAAAAGCCATAAAATTGATATTAGCAGCTCTGTTTTTATCAGGTGTCAAAGCTTGCAATTTGAATCCAGACAAGTTTAATGCCTCCTACAATAATCAAACAACACTTAATTATCCTTAAAATAATGTGAGAGCTGTTATCATATATTTTAAACAGTGTCCAGGTTTAACTAAAATTTACCAGACATCAAAACATAAGAAGGTGTGACTCACACTCAGGGAAAAAAAGGAGGGCCCCAGATGTTGGATTTACTAGACAAACACTTTAAATCAGCTATAAACTTCAAAAACTCTATCAGCTGTATAATGACCTTGTAATAATGAAAAGAAAACATTCTCAAATGATTTAAGGAAAATGATATTAGTGAATATACAGATAGGAAATCTAAAAATATACAGAGAAACAATAAAATAAGAATTCTAGAACTGCAAAGTACAATAAGTACAATAAAAATTTCCTAGATGATTTAAACTGCAGCAAAAGAAATATTTCATAAACTTGAGATAAAGCAATATAAATTGACAAATATGAAGAAAAGAAAAAAAGTTACAGAAAAAAAATGAACAGAACCTTAATAATATAAAGGAATATATAATGTGGTCTTACATATATATGTTAAATATATAGTCCCATTTATTTTATATATATTTTACTTATTTTATGACTTTCTTGTTGCTTTTTTAACCTGTTCCTCTGTGTCTGTAAAATGTGACTACAATGAAAGAGTTTAATAGAAATGAGGAGCACCGTCTCTGTAGTTTCTTGCTCCTAAGGATTGACCCCTAATTCCTAATATATATAATTAGAATATATATATAATATATTAGATGTGTAATATATAATTATATATAATTCCATATATGTACTTAGAATCCCAGGAGAAAAGAAGAGAAAAAAAGCAGAAAAAATATTTGAAGAAGTAATGGTTTAAAACAGCACAAATTTTTTGAGAAAGATTAATTTACAGATTCAAGGGGTACAAATAATCCAATCAAGTTAAATAAAAGAAAATAATTTCTAGACACATAATAGCTAAGTGCTGAAAGTCTAAGTTAAAGAGAAAATATTGAAAGCATTTGGAGAAAGATGATAGCTTACATACAGGTGAACAACAGTAAGAAAAATGGATAGCTTCTTATCAGAAACTATAAAGTCAAAAGGGACTGGAATGACATATTCCTAGAGCTAAATGAAAAATAAAACTGTCAAACAGAATTATATGTCCTGCAATGGTATCCTTTAAAAAAGGAGGAAAAGTAAAGAAATTTGAGAAAATAAAAATCTGCAAGTATTCATCTAAAGGGAAATTGTCTGGACATGATAAATATGTTATTATACAGGGGTGGGCAAAGTAGGTTTACAGTTTTTTGCATGGAAAATAATACAATAATTAAGAAATAATAATACAAGAATAAAGTCAGTATTTTGCATACTGACAATTGTTAACCTACTTTTGCCCACCCTGTGTATAAAAGACTATTTTTCTTTTCTTTTGTTAATCTGCTTAAAGTATGTATGCCTCTTTAAACCAAACTTGATAGCATTGTAGTGATAGGATTACAATGTTTGTAGATGTAGTATGTGGTGACAGCGGCTCTAAGATGGGCAGCTGCATAACACATCCTCACAATTTAGTGGCTTAAAACAACATGCATTTATTAACTCAGTTTTATAGGTTCTAAGTCTGAACTGGGGATTTTGTTCAGGCTTCCGAAGTCGAAATCAAGGTATCAGATATGTTGTGTTCCTTTCTAGAGCTCAGGGTCTTTTTTTAAGCTCACAGGATTGTTGGCATTCCTTGCAGATACAGGACTGAGACGCCTGTTCTCCCACAGGCAGTTGGACAGGGCCCACTCCCAGCTCCTAGCTGCCTCTCATATATCCTTGCCACGTGTCTTCTGTAGGACCTCTCATGTTTGAATCTCACAGACTTCATGAAAGTTCCACTCCTTTTTAAGGGCCCATCTTAATATGTCAGGCCCACCCAAATGATCTCCCTTTGATGAACTCAAATTCAATTAATCAATAACTCAAGTCTATCATATTCAAAAGTTGTGCCCTTATTCAAGGAGAGGTGATTAAGTAGGGCATGCACACAGTGAACAGTAATTTTGGGGGCCATCTTGAACTTATGCCTACCAAAGAATATAAATGGAAATTAAAACCATTGTGTTTTATATTCTACTTTCAATAATTATATGTTAACTCTAAGTTAATTGGGATAAATTTAAGAGGCAGGTTGTAATCAATATATAGCAACCACTAAATTTCTTCATAGTGATATAACTAAGAAGCCAGTAGAACAAGCTAAAATGGAATACTAAAAAATATCTTATCAACTCAGATGAAGTCAAGGAAGGAGTAAGAGACAAATACAAAACTACAAAATGTTAGATGTGATACAACCATGTCAATGATTACACTAATATAGATGGACTAAACACTCTTGTAAAAAGGCAGAGATTATCAGACTGGATTTTTAAAAAGAACCAATTTTCTGCTGTCTACAACGGATACACTTTAAATAAAAAGACACCAATAGATTAAAAGTAAATTAGAGAAAAAGATATACATTGCAAACAGTAAGCATAAGAACCCTGGAAAGGCTACATTAATATCAGACAAAATATACTTTGAAATTAAGAAGTATTACTGGAGCTAAGGTAGAACAGTTTATAATGGTCAAAGAGTCAACACAGTAAGAAGACTGTGTAGTAAAAGTATCATGTAAACACACAAACACACACAAAAACACCTGATTTCACAGCCCTCCTCCAACTCAATCTCCCTTCACCAGGCAGCCAAAGTCATCTCTTTAAAATCAAAATCAAAGTAGGGTAGCCAAATTAACTGAAATTCGGACATAATAAAAAAATTTATCCCTGGAATGGAAGGATGGTTCATCATCAAAGAATTCATTTTCTTAATTGCATTAACAGCTTGAAGGAGAAAAATGATATGATTATTTTGACAGATGCAGAAGAACATTAGCCAAAGACTACCACTTACTTATAAACTCTTAGTAAACTAGGAATTAAAGAGAATTTTCTTTATACCAAAAACCTTCATGAAACTATACATACTGATAAAACTTTAGCCATATTTCCTTCAGAATGAGGGCTAACAGCAGGATATTTATTACTACTACTATTTAATATTGTCTTACATGTCTCAGTAAGAACTCTATATAAGGAAAAAAATATATACGTGGAGATTGAAAGAAAGATAATTCAGGGGAATCCAAGATGGCAGTGGAGTAGGTGGAAGTTACACTCACTTCCTCCCAGAACCAAACTGAAATTACAATTAAAATATAAAACAATCAACCTGAATAACCAAGTAAAAACTAGCTGAGCAGATGTCTTATAACCAAGGATTACAGAGGAAGCCACAACAAGGCTGGTAGGAAGGGTGGAGACATGAAAAGGGCTGGCCCTGCACCCAAGTGCAGCAGCTGAGAATCCAGAGTGGTATCTCAGGTGCAAAGTGTCCCCCTAAGGAACCAAGGATCTCAACCCTATGTGGGGCTTCCCAGCCCAGAGCACCAGAGTGGGGAAGAGGTGCGCACATAACATCTGGTGGTGAAAATCGGCAGGGATTCTGTTTGCCAAGGAGAGATGGGAGTTTGTTAGAAAATCAGGTGCCCCTTACAAGGCCAGTGAAAAAATTTCCTTCGCAGGCCCTCATCATGAGCTCTGGTGGAGGGAGGGCATAGTGAACTAGAATCCTCTAAGGACAGACTGGGTTCTGTGGCTCCCGGGAGAGAGCTAAAAGTACAGCCAACCGAGTACCTGCGCTGAGTTTCTCTTTCACACCACAGACACCATCTTTCTTAGGTGGGGAACTTCCCTCCACTGGGCATCAGCCAGGGGCAATGCAGTAGCCCTATCCTGCAGACTTCCTGTCACCCTGCCCTGTAGAGCTCATACCATGTGAAGGCATCAGCTGACTAGGCCCATGATATAGAGATCTTGGAAGATCAGGGAGTGTCAGAGCCTGAGTGCCAATGGGTGGGGGCAATTATCACCCACTTCCTGTGGGCCTGACCAGCACCTCCCCACCATGGGAGATCCAATAGCCCCACCCTCCCAATTCCCAGTGTCCCTGCCCTGCTGAGCTAGGGCTCTTGAGGAGGTCCAGACAGAATCTGGGACAGACTGAGTTATAAGGCTCTAGGGTGAAAACCATTTTTCTCTCTCAAGCCCAACCTGTGCCACCATTCTTATGCAGAGCCTTCCTTCCACACAGCCAAATCCTGGTCTGGCCTGATGAACTCTGCTGGCATAACCCTAGCAACTCTCTGAGACATTGCCCCACCACAAAGATCTGCAGGCACTCAGTAGGTGGCAGCTGGCCTTAGTGTATCCTGAGAGTTTTGTTGAGTGACTTCAGACCCAGCACTGGCACCAAGTTTGAATCTGTATCAGTCTGGTGAATATCACCCATTTCTACCTGGTGACTCACTGAGAACCTACCTCATTGAATTCACATACTGCCAGAGGTCCTTTCAGTGACTGAACCTAACAGGCAACCAGCAGGCAGAGGCAGGTGGAGGTGGTTCTTGGTGTGCCTTGGGCCTTTTGCTGACATGCCCCAGGCTGGTGCTGTTTCACAGCCTGGCCCAGCAGAAGCAGCCACAAACTGTGGATTGCTTTGTAGCTCCAAACAGGTAGACCAGGCTCAGTCACAGGCACTGTCTGACATTAATATGCACCGAGTCTTTCCCAAAAGGCCCCAGAACCATCACAACTGGTGGTGGGCTTCAGACAACCTCAGAGCAAGACACACTTAACTCTATAAACGGCACATCCAAAGGGAGATCTTGGCAGACACCAGACCCTGCTGGGGCAAATTCGGCTTTGTGTAGTCAGCACTACCACAGTAGCTAGTATATTGTTATTGGGATCAGTCCTCACAGTCAGCCAGCCTGAGTGTAGACCCTATGCATGGGTGGGATAACAGTAACCAAGACTCAAGTACGACAGGAGGAGTGGCTCCCATAGTCCCATACAAGAGACATTCCTGGAGCACCTTGCTTGGGTGATAAGGGAGATTGCACTACTGAGCCTCTCAGGACACCTACTACATAAGTCTACTCTATCAAGACTGGGAGACAGAGTAGATCTACCTAATACACAGAAACAAATACAGAGAGGCTGCCAAAATGGGGAGACAAAGAAACATGCCCCAAATGAAAGAAAAGGAGAAATCTTCAGCAAAAGAACTAAATGAAATGGAGGCAAGCAATCTACCACATACAGAGTTCAAAACAATGGTTATAAGGATACTCAAGGATCTTAGGGAAAAATGCACAGGCCCAATGAGAACTTCAACAAAGAAATAGTAAACATAAAAGAAGATAGAGAAACTAGAGAAAAGAACCAGTCAGAAATGAAGAATACAATATCTGAAACGAAGAATACACAAGAAGGAATCAATAATAGGTTAGATGAAGTTAAGGATGAAATCAGTGATTTGGAAGACAAGGTAGCAGAAAATACCCATTTAGAGCAGGAAAAAATTTTTTTAAAATATGAAGATAGTTTAAAGGACCTCTGGGACAACACAAAGCATAGCAACATCTGCATCAAAGGAGTACCAGAAGGAGAAGAGAGAGAAGAGAGCAAGGGATTGAGAACATATTTGAAGAAATAATGACTGAAAACTTGGTAAAGAAAAAAGACACAAATTCAGGAAGCACAGTGAGTCCCGAACAAGGTGAACCCCAAGATGCCCACTCCAAGACACATCATAATTAAAATACCAAAACTTAAAGACAAAAACAGAATCTTAAAAGCAGCGAGAAAAAGACAATTACCCACAAGGGAGCCCCCGTAAAACTGTTTGCTGATTTCTTAACAGAAACATTTCAGGCAAGAAGTTAGTGGCACAAAAGATTCAAAGTGATGAAAAGCAAGGACCTACAGACTACTCTACCCAGCAAGACTATCATTTAAAATGGAAGGAGAAATAAAGAGATTCCCAGACAAGAAATACTTAAAGGAGTTCATTACCAAACCAGTATTACAAGAAATGTTAAAGGGACTTCTTTAAGAAGAAGAAAGAAAAGAGAAACATAGTTATAAAGAATAAAGTGGCAATATATACATACCTATCAATAATCACCTTAAGTGTAAGTGGCATAAATTCTCAAATCAAAAGACATAGGGTAGCTGAATGGATAAGAAAATAAGACCCATACATATACTGCCTACAAGAGACCCACCTCAGAACAAAAGACACACAAAGACTAAAAGTAAAGGGATGGAAAAAGATATTTCATAGTAATGGAAATGAAAAAAAAAAAAGCTGGAGTAACAATACTTATATCAGACAGAATAGACTTTAAAACAAAGGTTATAACAAGAGACAAAGAAGGACATTACATGAGTATAAAGGATCAATCCAACAAGAGGATATAACCTTTGTAAACATTTATACACTCAACATAGGGGCAGCTAACTATATAAAGCAAAATCTTGAAAGAGATAATTCTATCATTATATACAGATATGATTATCTATATCAGTGCTGTCCAATAGAAATGTAATATGAGATACATACTTAACTATAAATTTCTAAAATTAAGAAGAGTAAAAAGAACTAGGTGAAATTAATGTAATAGTATAATATTTAATATATAATATTTAATATTATTTTATCCAATTTTCCAAAATACTTTTGTTGCAACATGTGGCACTAGCTACATTTCAAGTACTCAGGAGCCCCATGTGGCTAGTGACTGCCATATTCATCAGTGTAGATCAATGTGGTAACTCCAATAGCTTCAAAAGATAGGCAATAAAAACCAGTAAGAAGCTCAGCAGGGTTGCTGCTTATGTTATCAGTAAATTAAATATGTTAATTCCCTACACCATCAACAACAAACTAGAAAATAAAATTTAATACAGAATTATACCTACTGGCCTATAAGTTAACAAAAATTCACCTAGATCCTGTGACAGAAAAGCTTAACACTAAATTTAAAAATAAAAGAGAATTAAATGAAGAAACTATTTTTCCAAATTTCATCTTTGAAGTCAATGGAATGCCAGTCAAAATTCCAGCAGGAACTTTTTGTTTTAGGGACTCAATAAACTTATTCAAAATGTAGGCAACCAAGAAAATAGCAATGAATAATTACACTACCTACAAAATAAGTCATATTTTAAATCTGTATAAGATTGGTACCAGAATAGCCAGATAAACCAATGGGATATATAGGTGAGCTCAGCAAACTTAATATTTGATTACTAGCAACATAAATACTAGACACTGTTTACTGACTAATGTGAAACAACTAGTTCATTTTTATGGAACAAAATAAAACTAGATCCCTTTGTAATACTATATGCAAAGTGGACTACAGATGGATGAAAGACCTAAGCGTAAAACATAAACATATAAAGTGAACAGAAAACAATGTAGGAAGATACTTTTAGGACCTAAATTGGGGAAGGATTTCTAAAATGAATGCCTCAAAATATAAGTCATAAGTATAAAAAATTGACAAATTTGGTTATAACTAAATTAAAACATTTGTTCAAATGGAAGTTATAATAGGCAAAGTTAATAGAGGGGTGGCAGATTAGAAAAAGATGTTTTCAATGTCAAGAATTTATGAGACTAATATTTAGACACACAAGTGGAATTTCTGCAAATCAAGAAATGGGAACAGCATTGAAAGAAGTTAAGACAATGAACAGTCAGCATGCAAGGTGAAAAACTCGAAAGGCTCCCAACATACATCAAGACACCCATGTCTGTTAATATTTAGAAACACGCTTATTAAAACAATAATGAGATATCAGTTTATACTCATTAGATTGACAAGAATTAGATAGTTAAATAATGCACATTATTGGCAGGAGTCGGGGAATATAGGAGCCTTCAGACACGTCTCTCCAGAGTGTAAACAGCAGAAGCTTTCTGCGGGGAATCTGAAGTTGTTAGTTAAGCTCAGCATATTTATAGCCTATACCGGGACACCGCACTCCTGGCTGCACACAGAGGGGTGTCCCGTGCAGGCTGATAAGGGAGGTGCGCGGGGATGGTCTCCGTAGCTTTATGGGGGCGGGCAGTTGGAAGCCATCTGCTTGTTGGCTGCGTGGTTCCAGGGCACAGGAATTAGGGTGGGTTCACTCTTTGGAATACTGTGCAGCCACCAGAAGCAACTAGTCAGAGACACGTACAAATGGTCAAGTGTTAAGAAAACAGAGCTGAGTGAAAAGAAAGCTGAAAGGAGTGAAGTGACTTGTGGCTATGCGTCCATCAAAAATGCAGGTGACCAACACGAACAGCGAGTGCTTTCATGAGCACAAGCCAACGGAAAGAAAGGCATCGGCTGTATTAAACTGATCATCTGAGGTGGGGCAGGATGGGAGTGAGTGCTGGGACTAAAGAAGGGCATATAAATGAAAGTGAAGGAAAAAGGACTCGCACGGGGCCACCGTGACAGTGGTTAGCCCAGCCCTGGGCGCCTTTGCTCCAGCCTCCCCCCCGCCCCATCGCACATGCACCATCAAATCAGGTTTTGTCGGTTAAAGCGACGAACGACGCCCCTCAGTACTTCAGTCACAGCCAGACACTAACCTGGCCCATAAAGCCCACGTTTTGCGTCCCGTGCCTGGGACAGTGCCTGGAATGTAGTAAGCACTCTATGGTATGTGCTGTTATGCACAGGGGACAACTAACTCTCTTTGGGCTCTTAACATAGTTTAGTCTTATTCCCCAGCTGGTCGTGAGCCCAGGCAAAGCTAGAAGCCTTTCTGTGTCTCTAGAAGGTAGAGGGACCAAGTTAGCATAAATCTGTGAGTGACTTTTTCAGCAAAACAATCAAGTAATTAAAATCATGCAGAACTACAATAGATTCAGAACAAAAGTTTCAAACTTAAAAACAATTTATTAATATTGAAAGTATTACATGATGCTAATCACAATCACTATCATCTATTCATTTAATGACATTTTCAGAAAAGTGTCTCTACTTTGGCAACACTTTGTGCCCCTGCTCCATTAAACCTTGAGCAGTACTTTGAATCACCAAACGTGTTGGAACGTTACGATATATAATTTCTTTAGAAATATTCTGTAATTCTTACTTTCCTACTAGTTAAGTCTGGCCTTCCACCAGTTGGTCTAAATTAGATTTTACTGTATTTGGCAGTTCCTCAGTATTACATAAATCACTCTCTTATTAATATCCTCTCAGCACTAATTAGTTAAGGGACTGTAACCAGTGCACACATGTAACTCCTACTACCTTCATGAGGTTTAAGCATTCATACCTTAGGGCTAAATTGGCATTTAACAAGAGAAATTGTTTCATGTGAATTAACCTTGAGGATGGGAGATAAATAATCCAGGAGGTACAGGAAGATTCCTGAGTGTCCTCACTGGGGATTCCATAATCAGAGTATGGCCCAAATAGCAGTAACATAGGGAGAAATTTGAACTACCTGAAATGATGCAGACGGATGTGCAGTCTGTGCTATTGGTGTTAAATTTTTCAAGTGCCAATTATTGAAAGAATATCTGGTTATCCGAGTACATCGTTTGGTGGACCCAATATTCCAAGTGCAAAGCACATTTATGCAAGACAGGCCTATTTAATTGCATGCATTTTAAATAGTTCAATCACATGTTGATGGCTTGGATACCTGGTTTATAGTGAATAATCTCGGCCTGGACAGGTGGCTCAGGCGGTTAGAGCATTGTCCTGATACACCAAGGTCGTAGGTTCAGTCCTCTGTCAGAACACATGCAAGAGTCAACCAATGATGCATAAATAAGCGGAACAACAGTTGATGTTTCTCTCTCTCTTTCCCTTCCTCTCTCTCTAAAAATCAATAAAATAAGTTTAAAATAATAATTTATTGGTCTATTTTTTAGAGCAGAAGGTAGATTTATTTTGGTTAATTTTGTCAAAAGTTAGAAAGTGTTGAATTTTGGGAAGTTGCTATAACGTATATTTTTTTAGTAATAATTTATGCCAGGCATCATTTTAGGAGTTGTATAAAGTAGTCTCTAATCACAAAGCAATATTAGGATACATGCAACTTGCAACAAAAGGGGAGCTGTCCTATGCCACTGGTTTGCACAGAGAAATTCTGTCTGTGAGGGAGGGGGCAGGGCAGGCAGTTCAAAAAGACTCCAAAAGGGGGGGGTAATGTTGAAGCCGGGTTCTTTTTAAAGGTTCTTTTAAAAGATTTTTTTAAAAAATTGACTTGAAAGAGGGAGAGAGAGAGAAACACTGATTTGCTGCCCCACTTATTTATGCACCGTTGGATGATTCCTGTGCGCGCTCTGGCTGGGCGTCGAACCCACGGCCCTGGCGAATGGGGGCGACGCGCCGACCAGCGGAGCCCCCGCAGGGCCTGGCGCTGGGTGGTCAATGGAGGGGCGAGGCGTGGAGGCGGAGGCACAGATTCCACCCGCGACAGCAGAGAAGGCGGGCGCGGGGGCGCAGGATGTCCGCCGTGGGGGCGCGTCGGTGAGGCCGGAGCGGGGCGGGCGCGGGGGCCGGGGCGGCATTTGGCTCATGGGGGGCGGGGCGGAGAAACCCATCAATGACTCGTCCCCGATGCTCTCTCGCTCCCTCTCCCTGGAATCAGTAAAGATCTATTTTAGAAAAACACTCGCACGGTTTTGGTATTGGGGACCATGTGACTAAAGTAATACGTATTTATGTTAGAAAGCCTAGAAATGGGAAAAAATTGTAAATGTCGTCACCGCCCGTGCGAGCCTGTCCTAACTGGGAGCGGCGCGTCAGCCGCGCCGCTGGCCGCCTCCTGGTCATCGCAAAGCGCTCGCTCTTTTGCGGGGTCGCGGGGCGTGGGGGGCGGAGGCTGTTCCTAAACCCACGCGCGGGGCGGCGGGGCCTGAGGGGCCGCGGACCCGGTCACCGCGGGCGGGGCGGGCGGGACAGGACGAGCCGGGCCTCGGCCGGGCCGCGAGGTGCGGAGGGCCTGCGGGGCGCGGCGGGAGAGGCGGGCGCCCGTGCCCCAGGCCCCCGGGCGGCGGGGACAAGGCCCGCGGGCCCTTCCTCGGGAGCCAGGGCCCTCGAGGGCCGAGCCGATGTGCGCGCGGCAGGTTCTCGTCACTGGGGCCCCGACGACGCGCTAGTGGCGTGGGGTCCCGCGCGGCCGCCACGGGGGCTGCTGGCCCCCGCCGAGCTGCTGGCCCCTGCGTGGCGGCCGCGCGGGACCTGGGCGCGCCGGCCCGGCCTGGGGGTGCGGCGTGTCAGCAGCGCAGCGGCTCGGTCATGACGGGTGGGGGCCCCGAGCTCTAAGAGGTGAGACTGGGAGCGCCCGCGGCCCCACTCTGCGCGTGGGGTGGGAGAGGTGGCAGCGCGGGCCGGCGGGCGGAGGCCGGGCCCAGAGGCGCTGCCGCGGGGAAGGGAGGCGAGGGAGCGGCGCGCCCGGCGCCACGGCGTCCGCCGGAGCCCGTTCCGCCGCCTGGGCACGGCCGCCGGGGGGGGGGGGGGGGGGGCGCGCAGGCCGCGCTCCGGGGCCGCCCGGCGCCTTCAGGCCCGCAGAGCCGCCGCGGGGGCTGCAACTCGGGCACAGTGAGGACGTATTGTCAGAATTGTGACTATACTTTAAAACGCGTTTAAAACATTGTTTTATGAAATGTTATATTTAGGGAAACTTTTCTATTGTGTTAAGGATTCTTTGAAATTATAATTTATAATGATTACATGGCAACGACTGCCTGGCATGTCACGCGTTATGTAACCATTGCTCTTGCTAGAAACTTAGGCTGTTCCCAATCTTTAATTCTTATAAGTTTCTGCGAGGAATATTTCTTAGTAAAAAATCTTTGTCCATATTTCTGAAAATTCCTTAGAATGATTTTAAAAAAAGAAATTGTGATACAAGGCAGGAATATTTTTAAGGTTTATAATAAAAATTGCCAAACAACTTTTTAGAAAGTTTTGGCTAATTTTCATAGACATTTGTAAGAGCCCCTTTCTTGCTGCTCCATACCACGGATTAAATATTTTTATTTAAAGAAATCTTTATTAATTCCAATATAATTTCTTTTCTTTTAAAAAAAATAATATGTTTTTATTGATTTCAGAGAGAGGAAGGGAGCAGGAGAGAGAGAGAGAAACAGCAATGATGAGAGAGTCATTGATCAGCTGCTTCCTGCATGCTGTCCCTGTTGGGGATCGAGCCTGCAACCCAGGCATGTGCCCTGACCGGGAATCGAACTGTGATCGCTTAGGTCTTAGGTCGATGCTCAACTTCTGAGCCACAAGGGACAGGCCTAGTATAATTTCTTAATTAAAGAAAGGTTATGTTTAGAATTTTGGTGGTGTTCTAGAGTATAGATCTATGTTGAGGTATCTTCAATGCTTTGCTCTTGGAAAGCAGCCCTTTTTCTTTCTTTTTTTTAATTCCCCTTACATGTATGTTTTGTTTCATTCTTCTAGCCCCTTCTCTCTCCTTGGTTTCCATCTCCCAGACAGACTCTGCTTTCAGCCTGTGCGGAGTAACCCAGGGGACTGAGACAGTGTCGCTGAGGAGCTGCATGAGAGAAGTGACATTCCGAGCTGTGTCAGGGAGTAACCTCGAGACCAACGTGGATTCTGAGCCCTTGAGTCAGGCTTGGTGCACAAAGGAGATTTGTGTGCTGCTCTTCGTGTAGGTCAATAAATTTTAACAAAGACAATCTTAACATGGCATGAGAGACTGTTCTTATACCACTTAAAATTTTTCGATAAATGAAACTTTTCGTTAAGGAACAACATGAGAAAGTGTGCTTCCATTAGGTGGTTTGTGTGTGGTCTCACTGGAGCTTCTGTGTGAGTGTTTCTGTGTGAATATGTTTTGAATATGTTGCTTAATCTAAGTATCTCCTTGGTTTTGCAAGCCCAAGATCAAAACCTATAATTGTTTAATAAACTTCTTTAAGTTCGTCCCACATTTAGCATTTCTTTATGCTATATTGTATCATTTTATTTGCTTTTAAAAAGGTATACTGAATACCCCGTATGGGAAAGGCACTTTTTTAGGTACACTTAAGGGACTTAAGTGTAAATAAGATCAGATTTCTTTCCTGCATTCATGGAGCTTATAGTTTAAGAGAAGAGACCAATTTTAATTAAATCCTCATTTGGATAAGTTACAATTATAAGAATAATAAGTGCTTGAATGAAGGAATGGTACAGATGAGTTGAGAAAACATACAATCGAAAGGGATATGGCCTAATTTGGAGAATGGAGGGCAGGGTGAGGAAGACCTCTGGGAGGAAATGTTTGAGCTGCTATGTGAACAGTAAGTAGAAGGAACAGAAAAAAAGAATGGGAGGTAGGATGGGAGAAGAGACTACTATCAAAGGAAGCATTTGCCAAGGCCAGAGAGTGGAAGGGATCAGTCCTTCTTTGATTCTTTATGTTTTATTTATTAGCTTATATATATAACAAGTATTAATTGAGTACCTACTATGTGCCAAACCTGGGGGTCTGTGAATACAGCATTGACTGAGATAAGCGGAGGTGACAAAACACACAAAATAAAAACTGAATAAATGTCATAATTTCAGCTAACAAATGCTATAAGGAAAAAAAGGCAGAGCTTTATTTGTGGAAGGGCTGTTTGAGGGAGAAAGTTTAGAAAGGGCCTCTCTGAAGAGGTGCTATTGAAAACAGAGACATGAAGAATGGCAAGAAAATAAAAAATAAAAAAAAAAGCAGCGAGTGTAAGGCCTTTGGAGGAACAAGGGGATTTTTAGTTTGTTCAAAGTAGCCTGAGCCCATGTGGCTTGAGCACAGTGAGTCCCAAGTTCTGTTCTGGACAGTGCAGCACATGCCGTCGGCCCTAGGGCCCTGGGCATCCACTGAGCCTTGTGCGTCAGGGGTCCAGCAGCAAGCACCTGTAACTCTCTCCCCACCAGGGCTCTCTCAAGCCCTGGTGCAGGGACCGTGGGAGGCCAGGGAGTGCCAGCCTCCACAGCCCTGGGTGCTGGGGGGGGGGATGATGTGGGGTTTCCTGGAAGGAGTGAACCTCATTGCCTGCATAGAAACCTGCTCATTAAAATACATTTTAATCCTGCCCTTTCTCTACCTGACTTCGCACCCCCCTCTCAGTGCTCCCTAGTATCACCTGCTAAAGAATCTGCCAGGAATATTTGTCTTGGAGTCTGCTTTTGGGAAGCAAACCCGGGATAGACAGTTCCCATCTGAGACACCGACTTGCTATTCGAGCGAAGGTGTCAAGCAGGCAGTTGAGTATGAGTTCGGAGCTCAGGGAGAGCTCATGGCTGATGACAAAAGTGTGGGCATCACTTAGTGTGTAGATGGCACCTAGGATCATGGCACTGGCCAGGACCATGGCACATTAGAGGAGAGGAGAAGGAAGGTGGCCGTGATTCGAGTACCTACTATGTGCCAAACCTGGGGGTCTGTGAATACAGCATTGACTGAGATAAGTGGAGGGGAGGGGAGGCGAGAGTAAGAGCCAGACTGCTCAGCACCTTATAACTTGCTGGCACTTGGGTCTTTATCCTCGGAGTAAAACCAAGAGGCTTAAGCCTTGTGCGGTCGACTCCTTCAGTGTTGCCGGGCAAGCTGATGTCTGCCTGTTGCAATTGCATGTTTTCTTCTCTGAAGGTCACACTAGCCACCAGTGGGACAGGAGAATTCCCTTGCTTCCTCTTTCCACAGTATATCGTATGCAGCGCTCATTTGACATTCAAAATCCTTCTCATTAAATGTGTTTCTTTCCAGATATCCTCAAATCCCACACACCAGAACACATAATCCCACTTCATTTCAGTCCCAGGGGAGTTTCAGGAAATATTCCTCTAGGCCCCATCCTGCCCCCAGTCAGCAAACCAAAGCCACAACATTTTGCTGGGGACTTTCTTGCTATCAAGGTGGGGTGTGGGTACATCACCTCAATTTCATTGAATTTCCATATTAATGAGCCCTCACACTATGGGCTAAATGCTTTTCCAAGTGCTTCAAATATATTTGCTCACTTTAATTCTCAGAACAACTTTTGGTTGTAGATTCTACCATATTCTTATTTTACTAATAAACAAACTGAGGCACAGAGAAGCTAAGAGCTGAATTAGGGTGACTAACCATCCACTGGGAGTTCCAGTGGCTCCACATCCTTTCCAACACTTGGCACTGTTAGGTTTTTTCACATTAGCCATTTTAGTGGGTGTGAAATAGATTTTTATTGTGGTTTTAATTTTAATTTCCCTGATGACTTATAACGTTAAGTATTTTTTAATTTGTTAATTTGCCATTCATATGTCTTCAAATCTTTTTCTCTTTTAAAAGCTCTATTATTTGTCATTTTTTTTTATTGAGTTGTAAGAATTCCTTATATATTCTGGATAATTCCCTTTTCAAATATGCATTTTACAGTTTTTTTGTCAGTTTGTAACTTTCTTTTTATTTCCTAAATAGTGTCTTTTGAATAGCAGAATTTTTAATTTTGAGAAAATCCAATTTATCAATTTTTTTCTTTTACGGTTTGAACTTGATGTGTATGATCTAGATATTTGTACAATCTTAAATCACACAGATTTACTGTTATTTTTTAGAAGCTTTATAATTTTAGATTTTGTTATCCTATGACCAATTTTGAGTTAATTTTTTATATTTATATATTTTTAATTTTCAAAAAGATTTTGTATAATTTTGTATAATTTTGTATATTAGATGGTTACTTTGGGCACATTCTATGTTAAGCATATATTGTATATAGTTTTATTTCATCCTCACAATAACCCTATGTGATAGATATTACTAGTATCTACGTACTATTGATGCAGAAGTTGATGTTTAGAAACTTACGCAAGGTCATTAATCTAATTATTCAAGGAACAGAGATCAACTGCAGATGTTTTATATTGGAGTCTGGCCTTTAACCACCTAAACCGTAGCTTAAGTGTAGCCTCATCTGCAATATGATGAGGCTCTTCTAGATGGGCTTCTGTACGCAGTTGTGACTCTAAGTAATTTCAATAGCTTATTCTGAACTATGATGGGAGAACATTCATACTAAAGCTTCTTAATATTGTAGGTATTTATTCACAAGTTGGCATAGGAGATGCACCAAATATAAAAGTATTAATTTTTTTATAGAAAACTACTATATTTACATTATTCCTGCTGAACCAGGAGCATAGCACTTAGTTTTCTAATTTTACACCTTTAAACGATTTGACAAAGGCATCTTAAACTGCTTAAGTGAATAATATCGTAGAGTCAGTGGAAGAAAAGTAACCCTGGAGGATCAGTAGGTCTGTTTCACCACTTTCCATTCAAAGGCATACGGCACTTCAAAGAGAACTGAGGAAAGGGATCCCATCTGGGCTCTACCATTAGTTAAGTAACTTGGCCTTATTACTTGTATTAGTTTGCTGGGGCTGCTGTGACAAAGGACTACAGACTGGTGGCTTAAACACTGATGTTTGCTTTCTCATAGTTCTGTAGGTTAGAAGCCCAAGATTGAGGTATCAGTAGAATGGTTTCTCCTGAGGCCGCTCTCCTGCCTTCCCCTTGTATCTTCATGTGGCCTTCCTCCTGTACATGTGTCTGTCCAAATCTCCTCTTCTTACAAGGACACCAGTCATATTGGATTAGGGTCACCCTAGTGACTTAATTTTAACTTAATTACTTCTTTAAAGACCTAACCTCCAAATATATTCACATTCTGAGGTACTGAGGTTGGGGCTTCAACATATGAATGGGGAGTGGGGAGACACAATTAAGCCCCAAATATTATCTAATCTCTGGGCTTCACTTTGTTCATCCATACAATGGGACTATTGAAGGAAATAAAAAGTTTTAGTTTGGGGTAGAGAGGGTCTTCATACCATGGTATTTCACACCATGTTTTGTATGTGATTTTTTTTCTGAGGAGGAAAGTCTATAGCATTAATTAGATTCTAAAGGGGTATAAGATCCCTTAAAAGATTAACAGGCAACAAATTAGATAATCTCTATATTCTCCTCAGCTCTTAAATTGTAAGAATCTACTCTTTGAAAAGACAATGTTCTATTCTTTCACAAGATTACAGCCAGGAAATTCTTCCAAATGCCTTTAGTAGAGAGTTTCCATTGTGAATACGATTCACTCGGCTTTGGACGGACTCGAGAGCAGATGCAGGCAGGAGAGGCCACGTGGCGCATTTCTAGTTTCCACAGTTCAGTGACTAGAGCCTCTGCGTGGCCGCCGCTGGAGCGCTGGAACCGAATTCTCCTGTCGTTTTCCTCGGACGTGTGGCCACTACCTGCCAACCACCTTCGTTGGCCTTCCCTGGCCATTGCTCTTGTCCTTTAGAAGGTTAATGCCTTGATGAATCGTCACCTGTGTGCACGCACCACACACACGTACAAGCCGCACAGCTCGGTGACGGCACCTTGACCAGAGGCTGCACTGCACCGGTCAGCGCCTGCTGCCGGGCGGTGGCCGACGAGTGACCGAGCGGGCCGAGCCCTGGGCGGGAGAGCCCTGCCTGGGTCCCTGCTTTCCAAGCCGTGAAGGCATGGCCGTCTTACCAGAGTCCTGATTACGAGCAACTACTTCATTAACGGTTTCGGGTAAGAAACCTAAACCTAAACAGCGTATCAAACAGAATGTGCAGTGACTGTGCACATGCTCAGGCTGTCTGTACTTGTGTTTGCAGGTCACCGTTTAAGGTGAAGCCCCGTGTGGACTGCGATACAATCAAAGACAGAGCAGTGCAAACGGCACCGCTGTCGGCCCAGCCGTTCCTCTCCGCCCCGGGCCCGGCGAGCCGCTTGGCTTTCCTTCCTGTGGCCCCGCTTCGCGGAACCACGCGTGGGGAGCCATGCACCGCGCGACGTGTTCACCCTGGCCCACCTCGGCCCGCTGTGCTTGCCGGGGAGTCTGGGCGGTGGTCCAAGTAGAGATCAGAAGGGACATGGAATTAAGAGGAAATGCGGGGCGATTCACAATCTTCCTTTTGCCCATTTCACGGGGGCTGCATTTCCACACACACTTGTTTATTGTACTTTCTAAGCATACTTTGCCGTCTGCTTCAGAATGTTCTGCTTCGGAAGGCTCGGGGTTCCACGGAGGCTGGGGAGAGGTGGGCATGTTTGCTGTCGTGGCTCCAGCAGGTTTGTCTCCCATTACACCTGTTCGGGATCGTCTAGTGTTTGGCACAGTTTGTCTCTTTCAACACATTTAACCTCCCCTCTATCATAAACATTCTCTCCTGCATTTGGGGTTAGAGGACTATGAGAAATATGCTTTGGATACTGTGGTCTATTTTATTTGGGGATCGTTAATGTCCAGAGAAAACTGAAGCTTTCAAGGGTTGTGCTGAAAGATCACCACCTTGTCAGGACTGCGTCACAAGGCACTCAATTTATCAGCCTTCCTCTGGGGTGACCCGGCTGGGATTTGAACCTCTGGCTCCAGGGAGTCTAGGTTGAACTACGGTGATGTGGAGGCCACTCAGCCACTGCCTCCAGCCAAAAAAGATTAGTGTCATCAAAAATAGATTAGCACGTCAGTTAAAAAATTAAAATAACCCCTTTGTTCTAAAATATTTGTCAAAGTAAGCAAAGAAATTAGCTTTCACTTCAGATTAATTACTGAGTAAATTAGGATTTGGGGCAAAAACAATGTAGATTATTTTCCCCTTTCAGTTGTGAAAATGGAGAAATGTGTAACATTTATAATAATGATGTTTAAAGGCTCAAGCATTTATGCAAAGGCCTGGCAGAGCCCACTGGAGCTCCCGCCTGTAAATGTTTTGTCATTGGAAAGTTCCTGAAACGTGGGCTCTGCACTTACCCTGATGGAAAGAAGAGTGTTTCAAAGAAGAAAAGAAAAGCTGGCCTTTGGCCTCTTCTGATTCTGACTTCCCCAGCCATGGGACCTTCCATCCCAGCTACCCCCAGCCGGCATCCTTGACACAAAGCAGATTGAAGCCCCGCCCCAGAAAACGATGATGCTAAATCTGTGCATGTAGTGACTGCAGACTAGATGTCACACAGGGAGAGAGCCTACCTGCTTTTCTCAGGGAAGATCGGGGAGATTAACACAGCCCTCCCTCCTGCAATGGGGCAGTGCTGGCTGGGGCACACTCAAGGGCAGTGCCCCGCTGGGGCCTGACTTTGAGGAGAGAAATTTAATCAGCCAGCACTCATTCACTTATAAACAAATATTTACTAGGCAGCTATTATGTGCCAGGCATTGTGCTCAATGTTGAAGACACAGTGGTGATGAAAAACAGAACAGTAACTTTATAGTAAAAACAGACCACTTAGGCACGTGGTCAGAGGCAACACCACCAGCGATTAGGCACATGGACATTCTGCTCTCCTGATGGGGCGCACTGATAAGCTATGACATCACTTCTGTGGGATTCTTGCCAAAAATGTAACTGTAATCACGAGGAAACACCAGACAATTCTAAATGGAGGCAATATTGAAGACCAGTACCTCTGAAAGCCTCAAGTTCATGGAAGACAAAGGACGGCTGAGGAACTAGCAGAGACTGAGATTAAGGAGACATGCCAACCAAAGGCAGGGTAGGATCCTGGGATGAGTTCTGAACGGAAAAGAACAAATGTGGGAAAACTGTCAAAATTCAAGTAAGGCTTATGGTTCAGGTAAGAGTTAATTACCTGTGTTCACTTCAGTGTTAATTTTTTGGTTTTGATTATTGCACTCTGGTTCTATAAACGTCGGCATTAGAGAAAACTGTGGGAAGAATACACAAGAATTCTCTGTGTAATTTTCATGACTTTCTGGAAAGCTAAAATTATTTCAAAAAAATGTAAAACCTCCCAAACTAAAACAGATTCAGCTCCTGCCCTCATGGAATTTGCCCTCTAATGGGGAGGATATCCAATCAGTTAGTCACACAAATGAATATGTAATCACAAAGATAAATAAGCCCTTTCAAGGATGGAAGCTCCACAAGGGAGCATAAACTCAGTAATCAGTAGAGAAAAACTTTTATTTAGTGCATACTATGTCCGGGAAACTGTTCTAAGAATTGCACATGTAGTCGTCGTTTAATTCTTACCCTCACGTGTGCCACTGTCATCTCTGGGCTGAGGAAGTCCTCTGTCAACATTTCAAATATTTTCCTTAAATTTTTCACTTGCACAGTCAGCCATCACTAAACATCTGTGCGTGGATGTCCCAAGAATACTTCGCACTCGCTGGGTACAAGGTGGACCGTCACTGTCCTCTGAAGCCTGCTGGACCTTGCAGGACCTTGCAGGACATCACGGCCCCTACCTTGTATCTCCCTGCCTTGCTTTCCTTCCTCTGTTTGTGCCCGAGAAAGTCATCGTGGGGTGCAGAGCTCTGTCTAATCGGCCAGCCGCAGGCACCTCTGCTCTGGCTTCCTTGACGTCCATGACCGGTGGGCTACGCTCCACGCTCTCGGGTACGCAGTGTCCTCCAGGGCCGGCCCCGCGCACCCGCCGGTGCAGCTCCCGCTCTTCCCTCGCACCGCCGCTCCCGTCCTCCTCTGGTTTGGGCAGAGGGCGGGCACCTCCCCTGCCTGGCTCGCTCCTCACATTGGAATGCCACCTTCTCGGGCTTCAGGTGAGTCCCTGCATTGTGTGTGCATCAAAGTCACTTTCAATACAGTTTATGGATGTGTCACAATTACCGCCTAAAGATTTTCATTGCTTTGTTTGCCGGTAGGCAGTTTTGTATTCTATTTGTGGTATAACTTTTTCAAAGTGTGTGGCCACTGCTCATAGTCTGAAAACTCCTGAAGGATTTTCTTCTTTTTTACGTTTGTGTTTGCCTCATTGGCTCCAGTGCGCTACACGATTCTGGCTTCTAAATATGCACCATAAATAGTTTCATAGAAAATGAAAGCCAACCACCACCATGCAGTTTTCCCAACACCATAGTCAGGTTAATATAACCATCTTGCTTTTGAGATTTCCACCTGCTTGTTTCTGAATTGCAATCTGACCTTAAAATATTCAGACCCCAGACGGGGACAATGGTGCTTCTGTGAGCCTCAGCCCCAAGAACCCAGGCCATTTAGTCCTTGGTGGCCAAGCGGCGTTTAGTAAGAATTCCACGACTTTCATCTTGGTGGGAAACTCTTGCAGCTGCGTGCTTCTCTACACTGCCTGCTTTCTCTAAATAAAGCAGTGGCAGGGAAGGGGGTGACTGAGTCATAAACACTCCATTATTACAGCACTCCCAATCTGTCCAAAAGGAACATTTTTATGTCTCTGATTATTTTGTGATTAGTTTAAGAAGGTTTGTGGAGCTCCCAGGAAAACCAGGAGGAAGGGCGATGCACATGCACATCTCTGTGATGCTAATGCCTCCCAGACACTGAGCACACAGAGACTAACATGGTCCCCAGAGTGCTCATCTGCTCCGGGCCTATTTCATACTGGATCAATTATGCAGATGAGATGTGAAGATAGCTCCCTCTTTTAGTAAGGCGTGATTACCCCGCACTCACAATCCCAATGCAGCCTCACCGGAAATACCAGTCAGATTCCGAGCCACCTGGTTCCATCTGGAAAATGTGTTTTCTTAATTGGGGGAAGGGGTAAGAAATTTTTTTTTTATTTCCACAGCATTACTATTTATGTACATTTAACATCATAACATGTTTGCGGTTAAGTGATCCAAGTAAAGACATTTACATATGCGTGAGTTTGATTTCACACAAAAAACTATAGAAGATGATTTATATTTTTAAAATGTTAATAATCTTAATACTTATTTATCACTTCAGAGGCCTGAAAGCCAGATACTATGACAGGTACATCCTTTAAGATAAACCTTCTTATAAACGCTTTTAAGAAGCCACTACACAAAGAATGTCTAAAATTCCAATGGGCTAAGAAAGTTAATGAGTGGTAAATCAGAAAATAATGAGGTCAAAGGTAGATAATAGCTGGAGAAATGATATCTGGTTAGAAAACTATTGGGCAATTATTATTATTGCTGGAAATGTGAATTATTTCCCTCTTCTTTTCCTCTGCGTCCAACACTCAGAGTTGCCACCTGGGGTGTGTGAAACCTGCCTTCTCTGCTCTGTGTCCACACTCTCCCTGAGCAGCCTCGTCTTGGGGAAACCTTCTTTTATTCTCAGTGTACTACCCAGGTGGTAACTTCTGTGTCTTCTTTTCTGGACAGGTCTCTAAAATGAAGAGAATTCAGTTTAAGAAAATTAGGTAATGAATTCTTGTACTGAGAAGTAGCAGAGCAATCTGTAAAATGCCACAGCACTGGATGCACAGAATACCTGCGGTTTGTCATAAGTAAGATGCAGTCATTTAAAAAACGACCATGGCTCGTTACCTAGGCCTACAGTTGAGTGGCCCAAACGGCCTTCTTTTGTCCTTTGGTGCAAACCAGTAGCTCAGAGAAATTTGGAAAATTTGCAGACTTGAATAATTGCATACTTACCTCATTTGAAAAATGACACACCCACACACAAAATTGACAACTCACAGACATAAATCTCAACTGGTTGAAAGTACTCTTATTTCAAGGCACATGAATCTTTCTAAGTCCATCCATTAATTTTATGTGGTTTTAATTACAGCTTCTAACCTCTGCAATTATTACTGCCTGGATATTTCTCCTTATGTCAACAGATGCTGATGAGAAGTGTGTGAGATGTAGCAACTTTTGCTCAGCTGAACAGAGAACACGTGTCCTTTTAATTCCTCTGTGTTGAACGCTTTCAATACAATCCCACCCAGTTCCCTGCCTCAGTTTTCTTTTATAAAAGCTGGGAATCCTGGAGCTTCTTACTAGTCTCACAGGGACATGAAAATGATTTTAGGTTTACAAGCTTTCTGAAAATTTAAAAAAAAAGCTCTTTATGAAAGTGCTATTGCCTTCAGAACTAACCTATATTTTATCAAATATAATGGAGTCAATTATTTAAAAACGTAGACTAAGACTTGTCTACGGCTGACTAAAGTGAAAGGAATTCACACATAAACCTTTCAGGTGTGTGTGTGTGTGTGTGTTTTATAAAGCTCCTAAAACACATGCCATATAAAATCACAATAGTAGAATTTCCCTGAAAGTTACCGTTAAACGTGAAAGTCACTTATATGAGAAGAATTTGTATTGCATTTGTGAAAGCAAAATTACAATAGCTGACAAAACATGAGCGTTTCATCATGGTGGGTTAGAGCAGGCGAGGAGCTCGGAGGAATTTATCGTTATTCAACATTTCACTAAAGTTCTCGTAGCGTCTCTTCTGGGAGTAGATCTGTCTCCTCACTCAGTGGGAAGCCTACACACATAAAAAGTTAGATTAGAGACACACAGTAAATAATGTAACAAACAGCCCCTACCGTGCTAGGCCGCGCTGAGCGCAGGGCCCGCCCGAGCCTCGCCGCCTGGTCGCCGCGGGGCAGGGCGGCTCCGTGTCTCAGGCTGAGCCTGGCACGCGGCGCTCCTTTGCCCTGTTGTCCAGACTGATGCCACTTTCTCCCTCATCAAACAGAAATCACGCTTGCAAATTTCCTCTGTCTTCTGAGCCGAGGGCTTGACTTTAGGGAATGACATTAGATTAAGAGAAAGGACTGAAAATGTTAAAAATATTTGGATTAAGTGCTTTTCTTTGTTTTGCCTAGTGAAGTTCTTTGATTTATATGGCATTGATTTGATATCATTTCTGCTTTCCTTACAAATCCCCTTTCCTTCTCCAGGTGCCTTCCTATAACCCCCATGCTCATCCCTTTAAGAATACTGACCACTGGAGGAGAGAATTGAAGTTTCTGGTTTGTTTGTCTGCCACCAGACTAGTGATTTTTAAAACTCTCATTGGTTGTGGATTCTGTCTGTTTGGGTTTCCCCAGAACGGCGCCTGAAACAAAGATTCTAGTGGAGTGGTTGATTTAGGAGGAGGCCCCGGGAGACATGGGGGGCGGGTGGAGTGGGGAAGAGAGCAGGGCAGAAGGGCCTTATCAAGCAATTTCCACTCTAGGTAGCGGAGTTGAATCCCACTGGGATCACCGCAAGAACCGAGGCCTCAGAGCTGTCTCACCAGATGGGAGAGCGAGGCAGGCTGTACACTTCCTTCCCATCTGTGTTTGATTAATGGCTGTTTGGGGGAGGGCATGAGTTCTCGCTTCCTGCCTGCTATACGCAGGGGCAGAGGGGTAGAAACTTAGGGGTACAAAATAGAGGGGCCACCAAGATCAACTCGAGTAACTAATAGAAACCTGGCAGATCTCTATCCAAGCCTTCCATTCCAACATATATTGACTGAAAGAGAGATAGATGGAAATAAGTATTGCTAGGTATTTGCAAGTAATTTTAGCAGTTAGATATTTTATTTCAGCAGCGGTTATAGTTATATTGAGAGCACATGTCTTTTTTTATTAAAGAATAGTTGGCATACAATATTATATAAGCTTCAGGTGTACAACATGGTTATTCAACATTTATATACCTTACAAAGAAGTGATCGTTGTGACAAATCTAGTAATCATCTGTCACCGTGCAAAGTTGTTATGCTACTATTGACTATATTCCTTGTGCTGTGCATTCCATCCCTGTGACTTATTTATTTTATGACTAGAAGTTTGTAATTCTTAACCCCCTTCCCCTTTTTCACCCAGCTTCCTTCCCCCTCCTCACTGGCAACCATCAGTTTGTTTTCCGTAGCTATGACTCTGTTTCTGTTTTGTTTTGTTTGTTTTTTGTTTTTTAGATTCCACATATAAGTGAGATAATATGGTATTTGTCTTTCTATATTTGACTTATCTCACTTAGCATAACACCCCCTGGGTCCATCCATGTTGTTACACACAGCAAGATTTCATTCTTTTTATGGCTGCATAATAGTCCATGGTGTATATATACCATATCTTTTCTATTTATTCACCTATCAATAGACTCAAAATTCTTGAAATGAATTTATGGATCCTAGATTATGAACACTTAAAATAGACCAGAAGCATTTTGAGGATAGAGCATACTTAAGCATTGTTATATTCTCACCACCTGGTACCATTTCTGATCCCTAATAGGCTCTCAATAAACATTTAATAAACATTAGTTATTTACTAAACATTTGTTTAGTAAATAAGTAAATAAATAGGAAAGGTGCAGGAGATGGTATGCACAAATTACTCATGCACAGAAGATTTAACACTGAATAGAGTCATCAATTATGGTGGGATGATCTTGATTTCTTAAAACCCAGATGATGAAGTAAGCTTTAACTCATTCTAAAGCACGAATAGATTCTCAAGCTGAGGGGAAGTTTACCTTTCCACTGTTAGAAAGATTATAGGGTTAGCAGGACTAAAATGCTAAGAAACCAGAAATTTTGGTCCCACATGGTCTTTTGGGCCTGTTTCCTGGGCTTCTAGGCCAGGCCCCTGGTGACTGGGGGAGCACTCTACCATGCAGAGCCTGGTTCCCTCTCCTTTAGTTGCTAGAACTTGGGGGTTCATTCTAGGTTTCACCAACTGGATACTTTCTCTTGGAATATTGAAACTTGAGTGAGTGATGCACAAAGGCATGGATATTTAGAGACTATTCATGGGTAGCAGTGAGAGTGTCACGGGCTGTGACTTGAGATGTGCTCATTGCTGAATAGGTTCCCTTAGATCCTGGATGAGAGTTACGAGCCTCTTTTCCAGCATTCTGGTTGACTCTGAGCAGTCTGATATCCTTCCGATGAACTTTTCTCTTTCTTGGAAGCATTTTTCTCAATCTATTGAGATCTTTTTCTTATTGAATTTACTGGGGTGACATGGATTAATAAAATTATATAGGTCTCAGGGGTACAATTCTATAATACATCATCTGTATATTGTACTGTGTGCTCACCACCCAAAGTTAAGTCTCCTGCCATCACCACCAATGAATGTTTTTTCTGACAAGTTACTCCAGAGTTGGTTTGTGGTGTTTGTGTGTGTATGTGTGTGTGTGTATTCATAATCAGGGACCCTGACTGATAAGCTGACCTTGAGAGATTGTGTCCTGAGAAAGGGTTTTCAAGAAAACCCTAAAGATAAAGACATAAGAACAATAGGTGGCTCAGACTTAGAGAAAGGGACTGCCACTGAATGCTGAAACTCACAGAAAGACCGTTCTGAAGACACATCTGCCGTTTCTAGAAACTGAGAAGACTAAGTAATTCTGAGAGTTGCCAAATGAGACACTTTATGCTTCCTGTGGTTTTAGCTTTATTTAAGTTGCATCTGAAATGAATTGGTCCAATGGATTTCAGGATCTCAAGGAGAGTTTGCTAAAAAAGATTGCTGGGCTTCACTCCCAGAGGCTCTGATCTGTTAGAATTTGAATTTCTAACAAATTTCAAGGTGATGTATTTTGGGAACCACTGGTTTAGTAGATTCAGAATCCCAGCATCCAGCCCGCCTAGGCGCCAGTGAGCTATGAGTTGCAGAAGAAGACTGGAAGAATACTCTAGGGTTGGCCTGCATGGGAATGCTGGCTTTTTACTTACTACTACTTAGGTGACCTTGGGAAAGTTCTCTCAGTGCCATAGATTCCTCATTTATGGCATTAGAAGCTCCCAAATATTATCCCATGTTTCAGCCTAATCTGTATTCCCCAAGACGCGTGTTCAAGTTCATGCTCTTGGGGACATCTACCCAGACCCATGGCGCGGGGACAGTGTGGGCCAATCCGACGCTCGGGCGGCTTGGCGGACTCCTGTGCACTCTGCTTCTCCGTAAGTGCAGCCTGAGAGCCTGAGTTAGCTTCCCGGGACTCGGCTCATCCTGACGACCGTCAGTCACTGTGCAGGAGTTTTACTGCTTTGTCCTGTTGCGGGCTCTCCTCTGCAGCGTCGTCCTTGCTCTGGGGCATCCCCGCCCCCATTTCTAATTTGCACTGACTAATGTGCTCCGCGGTGATTAATCAGGCTGCGGGCACTGTCAGGACTGGGGGAAGATGTGCATCGGGAAGCCCTGCCTGCGCCGACGGGAGCCCGGGACGCGCGCTCGGGCCCAGGCCTTCTGGGCGCAGCCCCGTTGCTGGGCAGGCACTTTGCCAGGAGCCTGGCCTCCAAAAGCCGGGATGGCGCCGCCGGTCTTGCCTTTGTGCGAGGCTGAGCCCAGGCCTGAGCGCAGCTTCCAGGCCTGTGCAAGTGGACGAGCCTCTCCTGAGACACACGGCTTGTCGTCAGCATTTCAATCCGCGTACAAATCATATCACATATTTATTTCACTTTCTTATTACTGGTTTCCCTTAGAGATATTCAATCTAAAGGTTGTTTTTAATATTAATATAATTTTTAATACTTCAATATTAGAGTCTTCTAATGATGGGAGCATATTTGTTTTTCATTTGGAGATCAATTTCTAGATAGAGAGGCTAACTTGTGGGGACATCTTAATTGTTCAGATATCTTCAATTCAAGGGCTTCAATTTCCTATGTTTGGAAAAGCCTGTGCTCAGTGATTCCTACACAGAGTGACACCCTTCATCTCAGCCACCGTGGACTGGAGGAAGAAAAGCATTGGGAGAATCCATTTTAAATTTTATTTCCCCTGGTTTTATGTAACATTGAGATTTAAACATTTTTTCCCCCAAATCTAAAATCTGTAACAATATTTACTTCACATATGTCCTTTGTTCCCACTGTAAAATTATATTCTTGGTAATTTTACAAGAGCAACCACAGACCCCATGAGCAAGGATGGCGTTTTGTCTTTTGCTAATTATTACTCTCAGAAAAAAAATGGTTCAGAAATAGATTTAGGTTGCTAGGCTGGGAGCGGGGGGGAGAGAAATGCATTAGAAAAATTATGTATTTGCCCTCTGGGGACACCACCCCCTGTATGAAAACTCTTGCCAATCAATCCCCAGAACAGAATCTGACTCAGTTCTGGGCAAACACTTGCCTGCTGTTGAAGTTCAAGGAGAGAAAGATGCTTCCTGTTCTGGTGCCAAGAAGGGAGGCAGAGAAAATGGGAGTCCCATCCAGGGGCAAATAAAGAAATATGTACATGTATATTTATGTATTCTGTATTTGGGCTCTAATTGCTTCAAAGATTATTTATTTTTCTTTTTTTCCTTTCATTTAAAAAAATACCTTCCAGCTTCTTAACATGTTTTTCAAAGTGGAAGCTGGAAGGCATAATAAAAGCAAGCAGGGATATGTGTTTTGAATAGAGTGAAATAATTAATGTAAGAATGCTTCCATTTGGGCATTTTTTTATGAAGTGAAATATATTATTTTTGCTTTTAAAATGGAGGTAATTTGTTACACAAAAGTGGTGTTTTCTTTAATCTGAAAATAATACTAATTATAACACTATTTGGAAGCTGGAGTTTTGGAGCCTAAGATTCCTTTTGTCGTTCGAAATTACTCAGCTGCCCTGACTGCACTGGCTCTGCTCCCTGAGTGCTCCGCTGCCCCTGGCATTGTCCTTCCCCTGTGCCCCGGCCCCTCTCCTCCCGGGCGTCGGTGAAATGCCTCCTTGCTCCGCAGGCCTCGGGCTGCTGGTATTTAGTCTCTTTGATTTAACTCGTTCCCTCTGCTGCGGGTGCTGCTCGGGCGCCGCGGCATTCCTTTGTTCAGCCGGGAGGCTGTGTGGCAGGCACACGGGCACATCCTCAGAAGATCTTGGTCAGAGAGCGGGGGCTGCCCGGCCATGAGGGCCGGGGGCCGGGGGCGTTTCTCCTCTCTGCACAGCGCTAAGCCCTCCAGGTTGACGGTCCATCGAGACTTCTCAGGGACCAGAAAAGACATTTGGTTAGCCTCCCGGCTGGTCTCTCGGGGACAGAACCGTAGTCTCTAATTTGTTGTTTAAATTGCTTTTTGACATTTTTTTCAGTATCACGAAAAGATGGCAGGGGGGCATTGAAGTCCAATAAACTGCTGCTTCCACAACCTGGAGTGTACCCAGATCTCAGAAAAACCCTAAAACAGGCCTTGCTCCAGGTGAGCTTGGGGTGTACATGGAGAGGAACAGTGAAGGACCTAACTGGACATGTTTCTCTGTGCAAGCAGCAGGTTTCTAGTGATGACATCACAATCTCTTTTTAGGGCAGTAAAACAGTCAGAAGTACACATGTCGGTCTCTGACTGCGGTTCCTGACCTTGGGCTCCTGAAACCCCTCGTAAACAGCGGTGTGGGGAATCTTTTGTTCTAACATTTCCTCTTGGACCCTGGTCCCTGACACAGAGCTCCAAGACATTTGTAATTTCCTGGGTGCTGGGATAAGAGTGTTTGACATAGTCCTAAATCTCTTGGAATTTCCTGGGGGATGGGAATGTTTTTTGTTCCAATGAGGTGGTTCTGGGTGGTTTCCTGGATGGCTTTAGGAAGGGACTGGTCACCAGAATGACCAAACTATGTTTAGAGGTTGGGAACTTTCAGCTCTATCCCCCATCCTCTGAGGAGGGGAGAGGAACTGGGGATCAAGTTCATGACCATGCAGCCTATGTGGGGAAGCCTCCATAAAAATCCCTGAAGTGCACCCACCGAGAGCGGCACAACATCGCCCTGTGCACAGCAGGGTGCAGGTTCGAATCCCAAACAGGTCACATACCTGTGCGACAGGTTCAGTCCAAATTGCGGTGCATATGGGAGGCAGTCGATCGATGATTCTCTCTCACATTGATCTCTCTCTCTCTCTCTCTCCTCTCTCCTTTCCTCTCTCTAAGCATATCTTTGGGTGAGGATTTTTCTGGGTTGGTGAACATGTGCACCTGGTGCACCCCAACTCCACATGACAGGAGCTCCTGCACTCAGGACCCACTGGGCCTCACTCTTCCTATCTCTTCCTCTGAATGTCCATCTGCAGCCTTTATCACATCCTTTATTAGGTAATAAATTGGTAAATGGAAGTGTTTCCCTGAGTTCTGTGAGCAGTTCTAGCAAATGATCAACTCCAAGAAGGAGGGTCATGGAAACCTCTGACTTGTAGCCAAGTCAGACAGTAATCCTCAGAAACCTGTGAGTACTTGTGATAAGTGCCTGAAGTGGGGTGCAGTCTTGTGGGACTAAGCCCATAATCTGTGGGGTCTGCATAACTCCAGTCGGTGTCAGAATTGAACTGAATTCTGGTGTCACAGAGAATTGCTTGATTTGTGGAAAACCCACACACCTGGTGTCAGAGATGTTGTGAGTGCCAGTAAAGGAGAGCCCCAGGAAGGATGTGTTTCTATACCAGGGTCATTGCTGAGGATCCATGCAAAGTATACACGTAGACATATGCATAAAAGTTTGTGAGTTTTCAAAGGGATTCAGAGATATCTTCACCACCCAGGATCAAAGTCCCTCCAAAGGTTTTTGGTTAAGAAGAACTGTTTACTGTTCCAACAGACCTGCCTATTGCCCTCTCCCCTGTCCCCACTCTGCGTACTCCTCAGCACTTCCCAACCTCCTGGCTTCCCTTCAGCGTGATGTACTTGTTCCTGCCTGCAGCCCTTGGCCGAGCTTGTCTTACATCGGCAATGCCCTTTCCCCAGAATGTCTGCCTTCCGTTTGGATGTCGGCCCCGTCGCTCCTTCAGAGAGGCCTTCCTTGGCCATTCTAGCACAAAGTGATGACAACCTTCCTTATCTCCTTCAGCTTCATCATCTTTAGAAAACTATTATCGTGTAAAATACCTGGTAATATATTCGTTTCCTTATATATTGTCTATCTCCCTCCCCCTTTAGGAAATAAGCTCCATGAGAGCCTCTGGGTCTCAGCCCTAATAACGATATCTGACTTAATATATATGGTTACTGAATTCATTAACATAAGGAATTGAGGAACTGTCAGAAATTTTATATTTTATCTTTATAGTTCTATTCTACTTAACAATAAAGAACAAACTTAAATATTTTCTAGGATGAGATTTTCAACCTCAGCTTTACTGATATTTTGGGCTGGACAGTTCTTTTTTGTTGGGGGTTTGTTGTGTATATTGCAAAATACTGAGCAGCCTCCCTGGCCTCTACCCTCTAGGTGTCAGTGGCACATCCTCTCCAGTTGTGACCACCAAAAATGTCTCCAGACATCGCCAAATGCCCCTGGAGGACAAAATTCACCCTGGTTGAGAAGCACTGTGTGAGAACACTGAAGGGACAGGTCGGCCCTGCAGGTTTTCCGGTTCCTGTGCTTAGATGGCACAGGACTGATGTCTGAAACACACCTGAGAAACCTACAGGCTAACAGTCGAGGAGAAGGGGCTGTGGTTTGAGAAGTAACTGTGCTCCTTAGTGCCATCTGATCAAAGAAAGTGTGAATACTTCCTGCGACCTAATATGGGGCTTCTGCACGCACGAGGGAGCTGCCACTGGCATCCAAAGGCACAGGGTGCTTTAGTTGAAGGAAGCGGGGGTGGACCTCTGAATGGCGATGACCTGAAGAAGGTGGAACTGGGACCAATGGAACTGGTTGCTCAACCACATGTCAGATGAGCTTCAGAAGAGAGATGCTCACTGTTGGGGTATCTGTTAAGATCTCACAAAAACACTCATTAGAGAAAGGGTTAACTTTATATCCCAGCCAAGCCCAGAGGACACTCGTGCTGGGTCATGGCGACAGTGTCCATCAGGTGAAAACATTCCTCTTTCTCTCCTTCCAGGCCTGCTCAGACCCTGCTTGCTACACTGAACCTGAGCTCAGCAAGCTGGCTTAGAAGGGATGGGAAGTTCAAGGCAGGGGCAGAAAGAAGGGGGCCATGATGCCTCCCCAGCTGCCTATCTGCCCGCTTGCCTTCTGCAGTTCCAACAAAGTGGGGAAGAAGCTTCGACGGAAGGCACTTGCTCTGGGACTATTATATGGGGGTGGAGATTCCAGTGATCACATCAAATACATGGCTTAATTGCCATCAGAAAAAGCTTGACACTCTCCCAGTTTTCATTCGGAGAAGCTTTTGCCCACTGATTAGGACACAGAAATAAATTTGTTCTATGGATAAATTCTATGTCTTGTGCTTGTTTGGCCTTTTCCTTCTCCAAGTTTGTCTCTAGGTTCCCAATGTCTAGCCCATAATAGACAGTAAATACTTATGTAATTATGTACTTTAACATAATCTGTCCAAACTCCTGTATATTTGTGGGTGTCATAAGTCCTGTGATCACTGAGAAATGAATTTTCTCTTTCAGTCAAGTCACCAAAGGATGCGGCCTCAAAAGTCTTTGAAACTCATGACAATCTTTTTCCTGTGGTCTGATGAAGTTGTAAGCTTTTCTACTCGAGATGAGGGTGAGGGACTCGTCACTTTCTGTCTTACCTATGGCTAGTCATCTCCTCTATCGCTCTTCCCAGTCGGCACCTCTGACACTGTGCAGCGATTTACAGAGCTAAGCTCCGCTGTGGTTTCCCATCAGGCTTGTAGGTAAAGCACCGCAATCATTAGGTCCTGCTCCGAACGGGCAGGATGTGACAGAGAATCTATGATCCAGGAGAAGGCCAGTGTCAACTAACTGTGACATTCCATCAAATAGAGCATCCTTAATGTCAGGGCGAGTTCCTCTCTGCATGGGCGATGAAGGATGGGCACGCTGACAGGCTCTTGCTTAACTGCACTCACTGGCCTTGGTATGTTCATGCCAATTCATTGTTTTATAATAGATTGGCTCGCATTAAAATGAGGGTTCAATTTGAGATTTTATTGTTAACCTTTAAGGTCCTTGGAGGCAGTCTTGGGCTCCTCTGCCGGCGGAGCTGACTGACGTTTATGCTCCCATTTGTCTGTGTCTGTCAGCCAGGGTTTTATGTGGACACGTCCACATCTGTCTCCCACGCCTTGCCGGCAACGCTTCACATAAAAGTTACGTATTTTCAATGGGAATAAAGTTGGGCGACTGGTATCCCACGCCTGCTGTGCCCTCTTAGTGGGCACCAGCCTGTTGGCTCTCTCTGCGCTCGCTGGCATTCCTCCCTCGTCGCACGCCCCGGGCTCCGCGCAGCGGCGGGGTCCTGTGGCCGTGGCCGAGGACGCCCCTTGGCCCTGGAGGACTTGGCTGCCCAGTTTCTCTTTGGCCTGAAGGCCTACGGTCCTGAGTCCCTCCTCTTTGTTAACATCAGTGACCGCTGCAGGTCTGAAATGAGTCTCAGGAGACGCGCAGGAGAAACACGGCACATGCTGGACCCGAGGGACCGCCGCGAGCTGCCGAGCACCGGACGCGACGGCGGCGGGCGGTTCGTTCCGGGCCCCAGGCCCGCGGCTCACCCGGCGGCGGGAAGGCACCGAGGGGGCGCCGTCGGGGCGGCCGGGCCCGGAACAGCGGGCGCGCTGCGGGAGGAACGCCGCCTCCTCGGAGACCCCGCGGGGGCCCGGGCTCGCCGGGCCGCCGCCTTTGGCTTCACTTACGCCCTCTCAAGGCCGGCGGGTGGCCGGAGCGCGTCTTCCTACGAATGAGTGGACTCATGAATAACGCGTGTGCTTGTATAAAAACCTTTATTTTCTAACTTTTTCAGTAAATACAAATGTTTTTAGTTTTTTAAATGTGTGCAGCCTAGATTTCTTACGGCGTGGGCCTTACCCAGCACCGCGGCAGCGGCTGCTGCTGGCAAAAGGCTCCCGCAGAGAAGCTGAGCGCGAGGCCCGCAGCCAGCCCGCAGCCAGCCCGCGTCTGTACCGCGCCGGCCCCGAGCCGGCCCCCAGTCAGCCCCCGTCGGCCCCCGTCGGCTCCCCGTCAGCCGCCGTCAGCCCCCGTCAGCCCCCGTCAGCCGCCGTCGGCCCCCGTCGGCCCCCGTCGGCCCCCGTCAGCCGCCGTCAGCCCCCGTCGGCCCCCCGTCGGCCCCCGTCGGCCCCCGTCGGCCCCCCGTCGGCCCCCCGTCGGCCCCCGTCGGCCCCCCGTCGGCCCCCCGTCGGCCCCGCTGGCTGCTGCGCTCCGGGGACTCGGCCGCGCCCCGTCCACCGGCGCGAGAACGGAGCCCCGCCTTTGCCGCGGGTTTTACCGTCGGGTGCTGCTCCATAGGGGCCGCGCTCTGGGCGAGGGCCCGGCTCAGCCCGCGAGGCCCGCTTCCCCAGGCTAAATTCCTCTGGACACCCCGGGGGTCGAGTGCGCTGCGTGCCGCGACCTCGGGTGGGCTTTCCGCGCGGGGCGGCTGCTCCGCAGGGCTCCAGGGGGGCGGGGGGCCGGCGGCGGGCTCTGCTGGCCCCGCGGCGGAGCGGCGGGAGCGCGGGCTCCTGACCAGCTGCGGGTCGGCGGCAGGCCCCCCGCTTCCCCAGGCCCCCGCCCGGCTTCCTGGGTTTCGGCCGACTGAGCCCGGCTGACCCCCTTCAGGAGCGCGGGGGGGGCGAGAAGGGCGCGGGGCGCGGTGCCCCCCCCCCCATTTTGAGACCCCGTCGGCTTCTCCTCGTGTTTCCGGAGCCGGGCAACAGCAGACGGGACGGACTCTTCCGAGAAGTCGGCGTGGCTGGAGCCAGCCTGCTCCCGACGGCGGCGAGCGGGCGGGTGGCGCCTGAGCCGAAGGGCGGCGCTGGCGTTAGAGGGAGGAAAATTCAGTTTTCGGAAAGATTAGGGTCCTCCCGCGGGGACCAGCTTCCACGAAGAGCGGCCGGAGCGGGCTCCCGACGGGCTGGGCGGGGTGGGGCGGTGAGGTGCGGGGCGGGGCGGTGCGGGGCGGTGAGGTGCGGGGCGGGGCGGTGAGGTGCGGGGCGGGGCGGGGCGGGGCGGGGCGGGGCGGTGCGGTGCAGTGAGGTGCGGGGCGGGGCGGTGAGGTGCGGGGCGGGGCGGGGCGGGGCGGGGCGGGGCTTGCGGCCCGCGGCCCCGGCGGCCTCCGTGCGGTTGGCCGGCTCGCGCTCACGTGGACACGGAGCGGCCTGCCCTCAGGAGGTGAGTATTTCACCATAAAACCGATAGAAACGGCGAAGGGACTCTTCTGAGATGAAGAGCACGCGCTCCCCGCAGGGCGGGGGGGGGGGGGCAGGGCGGGGGCGGGCGGGGGCAGGGCGGGGGCAGGCGGGCCCAGGGTGGGGGCAGGGCGGGGGGCAGGGCGGGGGCAGGGCGGGCCCAGGGTGGGGGCAGGGCGGGGGGCAGGGCGGGGGCAGGCGGGCCCAGGGCGGGGGCAGGGCGATGCCCCGACGCGGGGCCTCTGCGCCACGACCGCGTGGCCGCGTCCAGCACGGGCTTCGCGTGGCTCCCTCCGGGACCGCGACGAAAAACAGACTGTAAACTGCAACATAAGGTAAAAGTTGCTACATTTTTTGAAAAATTGCTTAGATACCTTTAGAAGAGATTTAATCAGCTATTTACCTAGAAGCTTCTTAAGTTCTCATTCTTCCATCTCTTTTGGCTCGCTCCCTCTCTCCACCCCCCCCCCCAACTCTACCAACTAAGTTTCTGTCGGTCCCCAAGCCTTCCCACCCGCAGTCTCCTAGGCGTCGTATTTACTAAGGTGTGGTCTCCCTACTCCCCACCCAGCTCTGCGCTTCATTTTTCTCCTCTCCTGAGAGGTGCTTCCCTGCGGCTTTTATTTTCCCTCCCGACTGGCTGGACACACGCGAGGCTGGGCGCCGGCTGCTGGCCTGGCGCCGCCCAGGTGGTGAGGAGAGCGGTGGTGTTGGACAGAGGGCACTGCTCAGGTGGTGAGGAGAGCGGTGGTGTTGGACAGAGGGCACTGCTCAGGTGGTGAGGAGAGCGGTGGTGTTGGACCCAGGGCGCTGCCCAGTGGTGAGGAAAGCGGTGGTGTTGGACAGAGGGCACTGCTCAGGTGGTGAGGAGAGCGGTGGTGTTGGACCCAGGGCGCTGCCCAGGCGGTGAGGAAAGCGGTGGTGTTGGACCCAGGGCGCTGCCCAGTGGTGAGGAAAGCGGTGGTGTTGGACAGAGGGCACTGCTCAGGTGGTGAGGAGAGCGGTGGTGTTGGACCCAGGGCGCTGCCCAGTGGTGAGGAGAGCGGTGGTGTTGGACCCAGGGCGCTGCCCAGTGGTGAGGAGAGCGGTGGTGTTGGACCCAGGGCGCTGCCCAGTGGTGAGGAGAGCGGTGGTGTTGGACCCAGGGCGCTGCCCAGTGGTGAGGAGAGCGGTGGTGTTGGACAGAGGCGACAGGAAGCTTTGATTTATCAAATCTTTTGTTCCCATCACATTGGCTTCTGAAGCGGGCAAGCTTGAGTACAAGCGTATGACTTCTAACATATGCTTACGTAAGAATTCGTTTAGAAAGATTTAAAATATTTTTATTGATTGCTTTTGGAGAGAGAGACTGATTTAGAGAGAGAGATTGATTTGAGAGAGAGAGAAACAGATTTTTTGTTCCGCTTATTTATGCATTCATTGATAGATTCTTGTCTGCGCCCTGACTGGGGATTGAACCTGCAACATTTGCTTATAGGGACAACGCTCTAACCAACTGAGCTACCAGGCCAGGGCTGGAGGATTTTTTGAAGGCAAGTAAAATATTGATAAAAATGGAATTTGAAGTTGCTCATCACAACGTTTAAGTAAAGCGTTTTTTGGTTGAATTGCAATAGCAACTTGCCGTACATTTATTTTCTATCATTTTACTTACACCTGCATCCCACCACTTTCGTCAACTTCTCCTATGCCTCAATTTTCCCCCTCTAAATAATAGCAACAATAATAATAGTATCTACCTTATGGAGGATACTATGAAGTTTAAACAATACATCTCTATGCAACAATAACACTGTGAGGCACATAGTCATGACCCATCAAGGGTCACCATAATTATTGCTATTATTAACATTTTAATTATAAGTACTATGATAGCTACAAAGCTCTATATTAAGTTTTAGCTTGAAATGTTTTAAAAAATAAGGTTAATGTAAATTTTTAAAATTGTATTTATGGTGAAGACTGGCTAGCTGATTATTTAACTAATTCCCTCTTCTTCATAGATTATACAATCTAGGTTAAGCATGACCGTACATCTGAGACCTAGCCAATGAAATGCGGTAGTGAATGATATGAATAACTTCCAGGAATGGCCCCTTAAGCTTCTCTCATGCCCATGTCTCCATGATCATGACCCTGCTGTGATATGATGAACCTGAGTCAGCAGCTTTGGCAGCCACACCTTGGGGATGACAGAAACACAAGGTGAGAGAAGCTGTGGGTCCTTGAATCACTGCTTGAAGAAACTCACTTGACAATTGAGACACTAGTTTTGGGCTTTATGTGAGCATGAAATAGACTTTTATCATCTTTAAGCCCATTTATTTATTAGTTTTTTGCTATAGCACCTTAGCATAGTAATTATTCCTTCCCGTTTAAGCACCTTGCAAAACCTCTCATCAAAATAATCTTATGGAGTAAAGTCTTTGACATGATTATATTAAAATGTCAACTATTTTTAATTTTCATTGCCGTAAACATTTCATTTAACTTATTTTTCAAGGCTTCCCTTCATTTCTTCTTCCCGTAATTTAGATCATGAATACTTAGAGATGGCGGCTGTCTGATGCTCAGAACAATGTCTTAGAAACAGGCATCAAACAAATCTGCTCACTGATAATGGGGGGTAGGAGGTAAGTAGAAAACAATGACAGAAAGTTTGCCACAGAGTCCATAGACTTAGTGGGAAGCACAAGTGGAAACTATTTTGGTATTTTGTAGATGGAGAAAACACGCCCTGAAAAAAATGTTTCTTTTGTAACTTAGTTTTGATGGAATTTTATAGATTTAGTTCCTGTCTTCTGAGTCCTGTAAACTGCGTCATGATTCCAGAATGAGGGTGTAATGAAATTAGCATGATTGTGACGTCATGCTCTATGAAAGCAATTCTGCTATACATTAATAGGAATTATGTCAATAATAACGTTTTCTAGGCTGCCCTGGAAATATGGAAGACGCACTGTGTACATGCATAAACTACCCTTAATTGTTAAGTAGTTGGGTAGCAATGCTGAGAGAGAGAGAGAGAACTGAGCTGGGAAGGAGGTTGGAAGAGTTAGTGTATAATTTGGGTTGTAAATGCAGATTTCCATGTTAAGTGCTAACAATAGCGACATCATTATCACCAATAATAACATTAATAGTAATAACACTTCTGTAGCATTTTAGGGTTAGGAAATTATTTCACAGTAGATTATTCAATCATGTCGTGATCTCACAGTTTTACGAGTGCACCGCTGTGTGTTGCCCTGGCTTCTTCCTTGTGAGCAGCACTGTAACTCTGTTCAGGAAGCCAGTGACTGTCCTGGATCTCAGCGGGAGGCCTCTACCCCAGCCTCGCAGGATGAGTCATGATCGACCTGTCCCATCATAGTGACTCCCTCCTCCTGTGATTATGGTGGGGGCAGGTTAAGGCCCAGCTTTGACCAATGAAATTCCATGAGTAGGCTACCAGGCCGTTTCTGGAGACACCAGTCAGGTCCCAGAGGACCCAGAGCTCTGGAGGAACCCTGGGGTTGCTGAAGGAATTCCAGCCAAACTGACTTCCTGTAGCATTAAAAAAAAAAAAAGAATCATTTTGTTTACCAGTACTTGAGAATCCTAATATAGTGACATGGGAAGATATAACCACCCATATCTTTGTTAAAGTAACTATATCAGGCCCAAGATGAAGGGGCATATGTTAACCCCACATCAGCATTCCAGAATTTACCTGAACTTCTATGCTCGGCTCTCCCGGGGGAGGAAGGCAGCGGACCAGCGCTTGCCTGCTCGGCACTGGCTTCCTGACTCGGGCGCGACTTCCCTGTGCCCCACCGGAGGGGAGTAGCCCAGCCGCCCAGCCGGCCGTGTCCACCAGGGCGCCCGGATCCTGCCCGCTCTGGCCTGGCAAAGTCTCCCCCGTAGCACAGCCCTCAGAGCGTCTTTCTCTCTGCCGGGCTGGATGCTGCCTGATTCTTGAATCATTGAAGTCACCTAATCAGGTACTTAAGTTGTGCTCAGTTGTGTTCTTTACCAGTTTAAAAGTGCGGATTGTAAGGCTCTGAGAGGCTAAGTAACTTGTTAGTTCAAGCAGGCCTTCTGCCTTAGGATGTAGGAACCCTGCCCTCGCAACGCTGTGAACTATCAGTGAGAGGGAGAAGTTTATTTTTATTTTACCCCGCCCACAGAGCGATATGATGCGGAGCCAGGACTGATTCTCCACCTGCCTTCGCTAAACAAATGGGATTCTCACCCCTATTCCGTAAAGAATCTATCTAAGGGGAACAAATAATTCTATTTTCTAAGGACAAACCATTGTTTACATAAAAAGCTATTTGTGACAGAATTTTGTTTTTCTATATTTTTCCACTATTGTGAAGTTAAACACGCTTACTGTTTTGATTTTTAAAACGTGTTTTCCTTTATAATGCTGTCTAAACGGATATGCTTCAAACCATAGGAATCTTTCCTGAATTCGCGTTAATGAGGAAACAGAAGTTATTGATGACATGCTCCTGCCCTGTGACTAAGATGCTATGATACCAGCCATCTGACTTAAATCAGATAATTTCGTCCAAAACAAGGATCATTTCTTTCCTGTGTGATATTTTATAGTAGAAGTGTCATGATTTAAAATTCCTGCAACTCAAAACATTTCTCAAATTTTAATGTATTTCCAATCTGTCAGATTGGAGAAAATAAGAGAACTATGGGCAGGGCAAAGCAAAGGGCTGGTTTCCACATTGCAGCTGGGGAAAGCAAGTCAGATGGAAGTTAATCCAGACAACTCCAGTACGTGTAGAAAAGCACAGGTAAAGCCCCAAGGAAACGGCACCCCACATGCCCACTCAGTGTCAATGGCTCTCAGGCTGCCACAGAAATACACCTACCTTTGGAGAAAAGAGGGGGTCTTGTTTGAGACTTTAAAAATGCACATTGGCTTTAATATGAAGTCATTAACTTTTCGAAGATGAAACAGTCTAGATAAGTCTCAGTGGAGATGTATATTTAATTTTATTGCAGTTGACTTCGTTAAATCTGTAGTCTCATTGCTGCTGCAGCTCCCAATAGCATACTCTGATTTCTTTCCTGTGCCCCCACCTCCAGCATCAATAAATCCCATTATTTTCACTTACATAGTTTTCTACAAATTTATTCTTAATTTTTCAAATTTTCCATGAGATTTGTCATATCTGTCACATGATCTTATATGTGAGCATTCCGATGGAACTACAGTTTCCGTTACCCCCCCACCTCACGCTCCGAGGGAGGGAGTCCTTGCTTCCACAGGGCTCCACCCTCTGAACAGGGTTCTCGCTGTTGGGGATCGCTGCCAGACACCCCGGTGACCACTGCAGACAAGCAGCTGGATGCCTCCGGTTCTGGGACTTCGGTAGCTGGTAAACAAAGCATCTTGACTAAGTGGCTTTTTCCTTTGCATCTGGACATTTTGACCCTAACCAGATATCACAAAAAATGAATGCAAGGTACTTGGCCCAATGATTGGAAGTGGGCACCATGTACAAAATTATTCCCATTTACTGAGATTCCTCAACACTGTTCACCCCTACTTCTTAGAAAGTTTGTACCACTTAAAAAATAAACAGTGCTTACATTTTGAAAAAAAATAACTTAATAACATTCACTCTTGGGGTGTTTTTGCAGAGAGCACTTCTCTTGCAAATTTTACTAACCCCCAGTTTGCCTTAAAAAAATCAGGTGTGCTGTTTTGCTGGGAAAATCTAGTTCTACTATTAGAAAACAGATAATTCCCTCATTTGTATTTATTCCTACCCCAAAGTCCTATTTGTGGGCATTTAGACACAGGCCGAATAAAGTATGTTGTCTTTACAATCACCATGGATTTTAGACACACACTTCACCAAAGCTTTTAACAATAAAAATGCGATTTAAAAAACAAATCAACATTGTCAAGGAGCAGCTCTGCTCCCAGGGCAGCCTCACCTGTAGTGTGGAGGGAGGACTGTGATTGGGTCACAGAGAGGAGGGCACAGGGCACCAGGACTAATGAAGCAGCTCCTCAAACAATATTTTCTAGTATCAAAATTCTAGTCTTCCAACTTTGGATGGAATTATATTCTGCCCCCAGTTTGGGGCAGTTTGCCTTTAAGGAACTACTTTGCTCTGCTTTGTCCGGCCAGCTGGCCATGCAGGAGAGGCAGCCTCCGTTTCTCTAGCCAGTGATGTACCTAGAGGATGGGCAAAGAGGACTGTCGCTTCCAGTAATCTTAACCCTTTTATGAGTGCAAATTGATCACAACATTTTTTTTTTTTAAAAGTCCATTTGGTATCTGACCTGCTAACCTTCATATGACGCCATGACATCTTAAAATCAGAGAAACTATTAGAAGAATTATGTCTTAACTATGGGCCTTTGTATCTTCTACACATTCTCTTCTCCAGTGGTTATTACCTAATAATTTTTGACACTGGCAATTAAACAAAGTTTTACATTTTATGATTCTCTTTCAAACACAACTGCTAACATATATATCAAGGCAAAAATTAAACATTCTTAAAGAGTCTGTAATTGTATTTATACATTAAAATATCAACTGCATAGAATGAATAACTTTAAACAATATTTTAGTCTAATTGTTTTCAAACAAAACAATCAGTATTTTATCATTAATTCTAAAGAATCTGATGTTTTAAAAATAGAAACACTGATATTTTTTATCAAGTTGAGTGGTGATTATGATTAGGAAAATTAGTTAATTATTTTCCTAACTACATCATATCTTTCTGATTAGAGAGTGAGCTCTAGTCTTTCATAGCTTGATTCCTAAAACATTTCTTATGCTTTCATTTATTCCTAAATCTTCAGTACGTGAGGCCCCTCAAGGGGCTTAGGTCAGCGTTAAAGACTTCGTGTCTCAGCTTGCTGGGTGTGCTGCCAGTCCGTCTGCGCTCATTTCTGACACTTAGGTAGAAGTCTTCTGAGGTAGAAGCCTTGTTTTAGACAGAGTAGGAATTCTTCGGGCAAAGTTTATCTTCCAGAACCCCCAGCCTTTACTCTCTTGCTTTCTTCCCTTCTTGAGGATTAGCAACACCCACAGGTTTTGAGGGTCTTCATGATTTCTCCCTTCTCTGTAAATTGTTTGCCGTGTGTATCTGCCCGGCCGAAGGACAGTATCTATCGAACTATTCATACGAGATGCAAATGGCTGGTACTAAATGTTACCATTACCCCTTTGGGCCGAACAAAGAAGTCATCTGCAGCGGGGGGGCCTCAGCACCAGCAGATCGAAACGGTTTACCTGACTCAACAGGCACATGCATGACTCTAACATTCCTGCCAGAGCAGAAGATAAAAAACAAAGATGAACTAGATGTTTCTGTGAACTTCAAGGCCTTACAATCAAGCTAGACCGATGAAACATAACAATAAATTAGCTTTAATGTCTCATCCTTCTGTGCAAGCATTTTGCTCTCTGGGTAGCTCAGAAACTCCTCCTTACAGGCTAGCACGGGCATGAGAGCCTGGGTTTCTTTTTTATCAGAGCCGATCCTCTGTCTGTGGACTGCAGACTTGTAGACTCCTTGAGGCCAGTGGCTGCCTTTTATTTCTGAGTAGTATGCCATAGATTTTTAATAAGTGTGTTTAAATGAATGGATATATAAGCATAATAATTAGCTATTCAGTCACTATTTTTCCAGATGCTATCCACAGGAGGTAGTCATTGAAGTTATCTGTGGCAGGAAGAAAAGAAGAGGCTACAGAAAAAGCCAAGGGGGCGATCTGCGTGCAAAGGACAGGAGGAAGCAGAGAAACCTGGGCGGCTCGTGGAGGTAGGGGGCCCACGGTCCCCTCCGAGACACTGAATTCGCATTACATAGCTTGGAATACCTGGTTATAAAACCAATTTTGAAAAAGACATTTACCCTATTACCAAGGGGTTTGAACATATTTTTTCAGAAAAAGTTAATCCCCAAATCTGTGATCGAAGGAGGGTGCTGGAGAGGCTGTTAATCAGGCAAGCAGGTGAGTAAGGACATGCTGAGGAACTACCTCGGAGCTCAGGGTGCGATGCACCCGAAGCTAATTCATTAAGAGTATTTTTAGAGAAAGACAAGTACTGCAGGACATCAGTAATACGTGCAATCTGAAAGAGCCCACGTGGTAAAAACAGAGTAGAGTGGTGGGCCCCAGGGGCTGGGGAGCGAGGAAGTCGGGGAGGTGTTTAATGGTACAAGCTCGCAACTAGTGGATAAGTGAGCCCTGGACATCTAAGGCCCAGCATGGCGACTGGAGGCACAGCACTGTTCTAGAGGCTTCAGAGCTGCTAAGAGATCGACCCTAATTGTCCCCACCGTACACACAAATAATCATCATGTGAGGCGGTGAGGTGTCAGCCAGCTGCCATTGTAACCATTTCTTAAACTTCCACAGTGTTATATGTCAATTATATCTCAATAAAAAGTATTTTCCCTTAGACTTCAGACATGATCAAAGAAAATGCACTATTAAAGGCCAAATTCTTAGGTTTTCTGCTACAGTTCTGATGCTGGTAATTTAGAAAATTTAGATTTCCAAATAATAAAATCTGATAGCATAATTTAATTGTACCATATTCAAAATTTAAAACAAGACCTTGATATTTTGAAACCATTCTTAGTTTAGACAATATTTAATTTTTTGGTACTTTAGAAACTGTTATCACTGGCTACAGAAAACAAGTACTTTATTTTTTGCTCGGTAGTATTACCTGTGGTACATTTTGCTGAACTATAAGCCCTGATGTTTCTTTGTAAACCCGATGGATATATTTAAGTATTCAGGAATATTTTCCCCTCAGAATTATTATGTTTTAAAAAGTAACATCTGATTACTCTTTAGTACTTTATTGAGTAAATCTTGAAAGTTTATGAATATTTATTAAATCTTATATATTTTATGTATCTTATTTAATCCTCATTGTAGCCCTTCCAGTTCAATCATTTTGTTTTTGTTATTTCGGTATTCTAATTTAGGAAACTGGGGCTTGGAGAGTGAGTCACTGGAGGTGAAGGTCAGAGGTAGCCCTTCAGCGAAAGTCAAGGTTTAAACTCAGCCTCAGATTTTATCTCCTTCACCACAAGCTACACTGACTTGGTCAGCCTCTGAAAGCTGCTTCAGCCTGGCCACTTACAGTATAAAAGTCCATCACTTTATTTGCAATGTAATGATTACAAATACCTTCTGAAAAAGTCAGACAGCATAGAGAATGAAATTGCGACTTTGTTCCAATTGAAGCTTCGATTTGTTACCCTTTTAGATGATTTTACAGGGCTTTCTGGGAATATATATTGAATATCAAAAGAGCTAGTATTATTGCAACTACGACTATCAACACTGCTACTACCTTGCCTACTGTTACTACTCCCTCCCAAACCCGATCTCAGCTTTAGAAGTAACCAGTGAGCTACATTTTCAGATCTTATTTAAGGAAGCCTGAGGGCAGCAGTGGGCACCCAAGGTAACAGGCTCTGAGCTGGCAGCTCCGCCTCCCTCCTTGCCTGCTCTGCGCGTCCCCCTTCCCCTCCCTGAGCAGCCGGCCAGCTGCCCCCCGCCCCGCACCCGGCTCATTCCACCCGGAGACGCTCCATTCCCACGCCTCTTGGGCAGCCAGGGTCCGCGCGTTAGGACCCGGTCAGTGCGGCGCAAGCTGAGATGCCGGTGCGGTGTTCCAGAGGCCTTATTCCAGAATCCTTATTGCAGAGTCCTTATTCCAGAGTCCTTATTGCAGAGTCCTTATTCCAGAATCCTTATTCCAGAGTCCTTATTGCAGAGTCCTTATTCCAGAGGCCTTATTCCAGAATCCTTACTCCAGAGTCCTTATTGCAGAGTCCTTATTCCAGAGGCCTTATTCCAGAGTCCTTATTCCAGAATCCTTATTCCAGAGTCCTTATTGCAGAGTCCTTATTCCAGAGTCCTTATTCCAGAGTCCTTATTGCAGAGTCCTTATTCCAGAATCCTTATTCCAGAGTCCTTATTGCAGAGTCCTTATTCCAGAGTCCTTATTCCAGAGTCCTTATTCCAGAATCCTTATTCCAGAGTCCTTATTCCAGAGTCCTTATTCCAGAGTCCTTATTCCAGAATCCTTATTCCAGAGTCCTTATTCCAGAGTCCTTATTCCAGAATCCTTATTCCAGAATCCTTATTGCAGAGTCCTTATTGCAGAGTCCTTATTCCAGAGGCCTTATTCCAGAATCCTTATTCCAGAGTCCTTATTGCAGAGTCCTTATTCCAGAGTCCTTATTCCAGAGTCCTTATTCCAGAATCCTTATTCCAGAGGCCTTATTCCAGAGTCCTTATTCCAGAATCCTTATTCCAGAGTCCTTATTCCAGAGTCCTTATTCCAGAGTCCTTATTCCAGAATCCTTATTGCAGAGTCCTTATTCCAGAGTCCTTATTGCAGAGTCCTTATTCCAGAATCCTTATTGCAGAGTACTTATTCCAGAATCCTTATTCCAGAGTCCTTATTCCAGAGTCCTTATTCCAGAGGCCTTGCGGGCAGGGCGGCGTGCTTGCCTTCCCTTCCTTCCTGCTGCTCGGAGCTCTAGTGCGACGGCTGGGGCCAGGCAGCCACGTTTCGCAGTGAGGCCGAGCGAAGGCCGTGCACGGGGCCGAGCAAGGCTGCGCGTGATCTGGAGAAGCTGCTCTTCTAATCCAAGTCTGGCGAGAGACGTTAACTCCTATCTTGTTTTCACATCAGGATTATTCTAAAGTTTATTTTGTTTTGTTATATGCAGCCTGAAGCCAATTTTACCTGATGGCCACTAATTATCTTTATATCTAGGCTTAAAATTAGGACAAATTACCCAGGTATAGCACAACACTGCCCTACTTTGTTAAGATCTGTGTCAATCTTAGTGCCGTTGCCTGACTCCTTTATGTTCTGATTTGGGTTTCTTCCCGACGGGGTTGTCTTTCCCCACAGTTTTTAAGAAGATGAAGATGCTTGATGCTTTCTTTGAAATTAGATGTAAGATAATGCATGTGAAATTGCTGTGTAAATTACATGGTGCTACACAAAGTTTCTGGAATGATTACTTATAAGTTCCTTTCCCACACACTGAAGCTTGAGAACCTCTGGCTGAATCACACGTCCATCCACCTTCTAGAGGGGAGTGAGTTAGGTGCACAGTGCTGGGGCCAAATCTCTCGTTAATACCTCATGAAAAGTGGCAAAAGGCAGAACTCTAGTCAAATTATGCTCAACCGTAATGGGAACCAGAAGCCTTTCATTCCTATGAATTTGCTTACTTATGATCTGTGTGCCAAAAGGCTCTTCAAGAGAAACATTTTATTCATCTACAAAATAAACAGGTGCAGTGAAGCTTTAGGTAATATTTTGTGATGTGTTGAACAATAATATAAACAAAACTTCGGCTGTCTAAAGCCTATAAATAGGAAAAATATATACACAGAGAGCAAGTGCTTGAATATGCGGACATATGGATATCCGATGTTAAATTGTGAATGGAGAAACATGGCCAGATACCACAAAAGGAAAATAAATGAATAATTCCTATCAAATGACAAATATTATTGTGACCAGTTGTCAAGGACTCATACATTGGGGTGCTTCTGAATTTTTAGATTTAAATTTGGAAATAGGTATGTCATATAAATACTGCATCCGGGTCTAATTACCGAAGAGAGAATATAATACATCTTAATAACCCATTTTAGGTTGTTTTTAAAAATTGTATAGGTAATTTTATTATAAAATTTTCTTTAGTTCTTCAGATTTTCACCGGCAATTCTGAATTTTTTTAAAGGTAGGGAGGCCGAGGGGAGGGAAGGTCAGGGAGAGTTCCAGCCGTGAACGAGAAGGGGACCCGGAATGTGACTCAGAAGACGACATAAAAAGAAAAGAGTCACAGAAAGTTAGGGTCAATGAAGAGTGAGGGGTGCGTGCCGCGGGAGTCCTGTGACTGATCTCTCCGTTTCCAGCAGAACCCTTCCGTTCACGGACTGTGGGGTTTATTTCTCTCACCTTTGGAACCAAAATCACAGATGGCAAGGACATTTGTGCATATTGTCATCGCCCAGCATGTGCTTAACTTAAAATCAAGGAGAAAGGAGAGACTGCGCCAGATGCAGTGAAGCGTGGGAGTGAAGGAGAAAGCCTGTGCGCAGACTGGGCTCCAAGGCCCCGAGCCTGCGGCCGGCTCTGCGGGCAGTCACACTGCCACTGGCCCGCACTCTCCTTTCCTGGGTAAATGCTGAACTTATTTAAAAGCTGGTGTGATCAGGTTACTGTAATATCAAAATATAAAGCAGAGGACATATTGAAGTCCTACTGTGTGCAAGGCTCAGTGTTTGCCCTGGGGATACAAAGAACCAAGTTACCCTCAATTGTTAAGACGCTCTCAGGCTATTTTGGCAATTAATTATATTTTCAGCAAAAGTATGACACATAAAACTATGAACATTTGCTGTTGGGGGATTTCAAAGAAAAGAGAGAGCACTTATAATTTACCAGAATTTTTTTTAAAAATCCAACTTACGAAGTAGGTGGCCTCTGAGTTATATGACTACTAAGTTCCCTGCATTCCGTGAACCTCAGGTTCCTTCTCCTTAATATTGAGATAATAACAGCACCTGCTTCATGAGACTATTATTGAATGATTAAGTAAAATATAAAGAAGCAGAACTGTGCCTACACATGATAAACATTGTACAAATATTAGCCATTGATTTATTATTATTAAGCTTGAACAGATACACTTAGAACTCTAGTGAGACCCAAACAACTTTCATTTCCTTTGGCCTCTAGTATATCAATAAAGAAATTATAAAATAAGGTTGTTAAAAGTTGAGATTTATTTTAAACATTCACAAGTAAGAAATTAATCCTTTTAACACTAAGGCTATACCCTCCCTCTCTGAGCACACACGAAGGGAAATGTGGTCTTCTGTGGGCGGCAGATCCAAGGTGAATGGCCCTCCTCCCACCCTCCACACACCCTGAGGTTGCAGAAATGGACATAAATGAGATGGTGGAGATGGGTAGGAGGGATTTCAGGTGGAAAAAATAAAAGGAGCAAAGCTGTGGAAATGAGAAGATACAAGCAGAGCTTGCGAAATAAGGAAGTGTCTATTTAGTAGGGGTCATAAGACACACCTTAGAAAGCAAGATAGATATTTTGGGGCCTAAAGGACTCAATTCAGGAGACAATAAGAGATTGGCTTCCTGTTTCTGTGTGTGTGGGGGGGGAGGGGTCATATAATTGAAATTGTATTTTAAGGTGATTAATTTGCAACCGTATACAGTGTGGACCTTGTAGAGACAGGTGACAGAGAAACTCTCAGCAGGGAACTGGAACGAGGGTCTGACATGACACTGGGAATAAAAAGGAAGAAAATTATAAAAGAAAGGGCTTGCAAATGCAGATACATGTTCTCAGCTCTTGCCTCACATTGGCGTTTTAGCTGCTATCCTGGCCTAGCCTGATAGTATAATGAGCAGTCCTTAGATAGAAACAGAAAACAAAGCGAAACAATGGAGCCCCCTCAGCAAATCTTCCTATTCACAGTCATCTTCACTCACGATGGAGTGGTTCCAGAGCTCACTCCTGCACCCAGGAACCACCAAAGTCCCTTTCTGCGGAAATGTGTCCCCTCTGATGTGAATGCCTGCTGCTCCATGCCCCCGAGAACTTGAATCCATGACCTTCTACTGCCCTGGCCACCCTTCTTTCCCGTGGCTCCTCCCTGGTCTTTCACACTGCTCAGAGTATTCCTTTTAAGATTTCTAGCTTTCTGGGCCAGTCCCATCCTCTCTTAAGTGTATGTTTATTTGTTTGTTTTTATCTGCTCCACCAATGGTTCACTCTTTGGTCTCTTCTCTTTTCAGCCTACACACCTCCCCTATGTCTGTGGTTCATTGACCACCAGTGAGTTTGCGATTCTAAAATGCCCGGGGGGTGTGTTCAGTGGGTTCTCAGGGTGAGTGGCATGCTCAGGATGAAACTCACTATCTTTCCAACCCCTTGCTCCGGTACCTTATGCATCATAGTCTGGCAGCATAATTATCTTAATCGTTCAAACCACAAACCTAAGAAAAATCCCAAATGCCTCTCTCCTTAATCATTTATCATTAATATGTTTCTAATTCTTGGGCTACATGAGTTGGAAATTTTGGAAGGAAGCAACATATAGAAACAGTAATTTATTGTAAGCACACCACCAGAAGTTGGAAGTTTGCAAAACTAGACAATAACAAGTTTTGACAAGGGTGGGAGAATTTGGAACTCTCATGCATTGCTGATTGGAAAGTAAAATGGTGCGGATTCTTTAGAATGTAGTTTGGATCTTCTTAAATTACTAAACATACATATTACCTAGTAATTATACTCCTGAGTATACAACAAAGAGAAGTGAAAATGTATGTTCACACAAAAACATGCACAAGAAGGTTCATAATAGCATTTTCCATATTAACCAAAACATGGAACCATAAAGAATGTCCACTGACTGATGAATGGGTGGAAAAAATATGGTAAAACCATACACATGAATAGTGTTCAGGAAGAAGGAAGAACTAAGTACCAAAACATGTCCCAGCATGGGCAAGCCCTGAACATGATGCTGAGTGTAAAAAGCCGGTCACAAAAGACCACGTATTGTATAATTTCATTTATACGAAATGTTCAAAATAGAAAAATATGTAGAGACAGAGCAAAGATTATTGGTTGTCAGGAACTAGGGGAATGGGGAGTGACTACTAATGCGTATGGGGTTTCTTTTTGGGGGTGATAAAATGTTTAAAAATAGATTGTGATGATGGTTGTCTGACTGAATATATTAAAAACCACTAAACTGTATAATTTAAATGGGTGAACTATACAGTATGTAAAACGTATATCAATAAAAGCGTGGATTTTTTTTAAAGGAAAACCCTGTTGAAATCAGTTACTTAGAAGCCTTCAGTGCCCCCCGTGAGGCCACAGCTCTCTGGGGCGTGCACACTGGTCCACAGGAGGAAATCTAAGCTGCGTTGGCTATTTCCACGCCTACAGCTCCTTCCTGACGCTGGCCACCCTCAGCGTCACACATCCTTCGTCCAGCCATGCAGCAAACTTGAACTGTCACTGCTACTCAGCTCTCTCTCACTTCTCTGCCTTTTGCCACCCGCTACCCTTTGATTTCCCCTCCCCAACTCTCGTCTCAAATAATACCAAACTCTTAGATACCCTTTAAGACTTACTTTGCATATTAACTCTTCCAGCGTATCAATTATCATTGTTCACTTGCAAAAATGACTCTAAGTAGCTTTGGCAATAAAATAAAATTTTTTTGAAAGTGCATGGAATGGCTCAGAGAATGACAGAATAAACGGAACTTTCGAACCACAGAAAAGAAAAATCCAAGGATCTAGGCCGCAGGAACTAACGGATAGCCTCTTTCAGGTGAGGGTCTTTGAACTGGTTCTATTTTTGGATTACGTGATGAGACCCTGTGGCTAATTCAAGCCAATGGCATGTGACAGGAAGTGATATTTCTAAGCTCTCTTGTCTAAACTAAGACGAAGGGGAGCCAGGGCATGAAGGCCCTCCAGCTGCATTGCCATGTTTTCCTTACTGAGTGGCAGAGAAGGTAGAACCTTGGTCCCTGAGTGCTTGTGGACCAATGAAGCCCTCTGTCCTGTGCAGGATGTGTAGTGTGAACAAGAAATACAAATTAGAGGTGGCTTTGATTAATCTACCCAGACTAAAACCTCCCTCAAACTAAAATTGAGGCAATGTCATCAGCAAATTGGGAAATTGATGGTGAGCAAGCAAACCAACAGCTGCCGGTTAAGTCCGGGGAGTCTTCCTGACCCCACGGGGAGTTACCCTGCCCGCTCTGTGCTCTCAGCCTGTGGTATGTGCCTTAACTAGCACATGTCAAATGGCTGTAATTATTTGGTTACATGCTCTCTTTTCCTATCACCAGCTGCTGGACTTGACACTGATGAGCCAATAAGCAAATATTTGTTAAAGGAACTACTGAACAAATGAGTGAAAATGAAGACATGAAAGAAAGACCAGGTGGTTATTAGATAGCCATCTCTGCTGTATCAAGGGTACAGGGTTTTCTCTCGATGCGTTTTCCTTTTGTGTCTACTCATGTTTTGTTTCCATCTTTGGAGAATAACAGATGCTCTAATGCAAAATGGGTAAGGGGCAGACTGCTGGTCTACCTAACTTACAAATGTGGTTTTAGTCCGCTCTGTGTCTTAAACATGTTGATTTAATTACCAAATTTGTACAAAATATAGCTAATTTTACCCAAGTATCTCGGGTTCTACCTTGTATAAAAAAACTGGAAGGGCATACCACATGAGGCACCATTTTCTCAGGGGTCTGAGGTGGTGTTTCCCTCACACACAGAGAAAATGCTTCGTATTTTGCAGAGAATCTCTGTAAATTCTTTAGACACTACAGTGCATTTAAATGGACCTTCCTGTGACACCAGGACTGTGAACACTACCTTGCTGTGAGTCTCCCTTTCTGGTTGGGAACTGATCTCTGCATTCACAGAGCATGAATAAAAACGCTTAACTTTTAGAAACCATCTGGGAAAAGCATTTGTTATATATTATGCGGTAATGGTCACTGTCTACTAGAGGTGCAGGCGATTAACTTTTACTTGGTGATTTCTTCAATTTTAGGGAAACATTTTTGATTTGGTCTTGATGTAGTTTAAATGCATTGTATGAACTTCGTTTTTTCTGAAAGGGTATAATTTGGTTCATAAATTGCAGATGGTGGAATCACGCTAAATGAATATCCTCATTGCTCAGAAAATTAATTCTTTTGACAGAATCATTCACTTAAAATGAAGTGAATATTTAACTTTATATATTAAGAGGTTTGAATGAAGTATCAATGCCTTCATTTTCATATACTGTCTCCCTCAATAATTTCATAGTTCATTTCTCTTTTATTGACGTTAGGGATATCTGAGCCATATTTTTAAGTTCTCCTTGCCAAACATTTTCCTTTCATTCTTTTTTTTTTCTTTTTGGTGAGGTGATTCTGGTTCCCCTAAATTTTCTATTAAGTGGAAATGGTTATCAATACACATAACTAGCAAGTGACCAAAGGCTATATAGGATAGGGGTTAATAGGAGGGACCTAGAAGAAGACTGGCCAGAATTTAAATCCAGGAATCTCTTTCTTCTGCTATGTGACCTTGGGCAATCTGCTAAACCTCTCTGTATGAGCTTCAGCTTCTTCATGGAGATGATAATGGAGATAACAATGGCTGTTCAAAAGAATGAATCAGGAAATATATATATTGCTTAGCTATTATTATTAAGATGAATGATACTCACTGCAAATTCTAAGAAAACTGACCTTGCATGTATTTCTTTTTAAAAATTTTATTTTTATTGTTGACAGTATTATAGATGTACTCCATTTCCCCTCTTTGATTCCCCTCCACCCAGTCCCCACCCCACCCTAGGCCTTCCCTGAACTATTGTCTATGTCTATGGGTTATGCATATATACATATAAGTTGTTTGGTTAATCACTTCCTGCCACCCCACTCCCCATCCCCCTTCCATCTGATATCTGTCAGTCTGTTTCATGCACCCAGACCTCTGGACCTATTTTGTTCATTAGATTCCACATATAAGTGACATCATGTGATACTTGTCTTTCTCTGCCTGGCTTATTTCACTTAGCATAATACTCTCCAGGTCCCGCCATGCTGTCCCAAAGGGTACCAGATCCTTCTTATTTACAGCTGCATAGTATTCCATGGTGTGAATGTCCCACAGCTTTTTATCCCCTCATCTCCTGATGGGCACTTGGGCTGTTTCCAGATCTTAGCTACTGTAAATAAAGTTGCTATGGACATAGGGGAGCATATATTCTTTCTAATTGGTGTTCCAGGATTCTTAGGATATAGTCCCAGAAGTGGGATCACTGGTTCAAAAGGCAGTTCCATTTTTAATTTTTTGAGGAAACTCCACACTGTTTTCTGCAGTAGCTGCACCAATTTGCATTCCCACCAGCAGTGCACCAGGGTTCCCTTTTCTCCACATTTTCACCAGCACATGTCATTTGTTGATTTGTTGATGGAGCCATTCTGACAGGTGTGAGCTGAGACCTCATAGTTTTAATTTGCATCTCTCTGAAGATTAGTGACGTTGAACATTTATTCATATGTCTCTTGGCATCTGTCTGTCCTCTTTGGAGAAATGTCTGTTTAGGCCCTTTGCCCATTTTTTAATTGGATTGTTTGTCTTCCTCTTGTTGAGTTGTATGAGTTCTTTATATATTTTGGAAGTTTACCACTTATTGGATGTATCACTGGTGAATGTGTTCTCCCATACAGTGGGCTCCCTTTTTGTTTTGTTGATGGTTTCTTGCTGTGCAGCAGCTTTTTATTTTGATGTAGTCCCATTTGTTTATTTTTCCCTTTGTTCCTCTTGCCCTAGGAGATGTGTTGTTGAAAATTCTGTTATGTAAAAAATGTCTGTGATTTTACTGGCTATGTTTTCTTCTTAGATTTTTATGGTCTCACAACTTACATTTACGTCTTTTATCCATTTTAGGCTTATTCTTGTGTATGGTGTAAGTTAGTGGTCTAGTTTCATTTTTTTGCATGTACCTGTCCAGTTTTTCCAACACCATTTATTGAAGAGACTGTCTTTACTCCATTGTATGCTCTTGCCTCCTTTGTCAAATATTAATTGACCATAAAGACATGGGTTGATTTCTGGGCTCTCTGTTCTGTTCCATTGATCTATCTGCCCATTCTTATGCCAGTACCAGTTTGTTTTGATTACAATGGCTTTGTAGTATAGTTTGATATCTGGTATTGTAATACCTCCAACTTTATTCTTCTTTCTCAAGATTGCTGAGGCTATTTGGGTTGTTTTTTGATCCATATAAAGTTTTGGAATATTTATTCTAGATCTGTGAAATATGCTGCTAATATTTTAATAGATTGCTTTGGGTAGTATTAACATTTAATGATGTTAATTCTTCCAGTCCATGAGCACAGTATATGCTTCCATTTGTTTGTATCTCCCTCTATTTCTTTTTTCAGTGTCCTATAGTTTTCTGAGCACAGGTCTTTCACCTCCTTGGTTAGGTTTATTCCTAAGCATCTATTTTTTTTTTTTTTTTTTTAGTTTCTCTTTTTGAGTGTTCATTATTGATGTATAAAATGTCATCTATTTCTGGATGTTAATTTTGTATCCTGCACTTTGCCAAAATTATTGATTAAATCTAGTAGTTCTTTGGTAGAGTCTTTAGAGTTTTGTTATGTACAATATTATGTCATCTGTGAATAATGACAGTTTTACTTCCTCCTTTCCAATTTGGATGCCTTTTGCTTTATCTTCCTGTGGCAGGATTTCCAGTACTATGTTGAATAAGAGTGGTGAAAGTGGACAGACTGTCTTGTTCCCATTCTTAAGGAAAATGCTTTTAATGTTTGCCCAATTGAATATGATGTTGGCTGTAGGTTTGTCATATATGGCCATTATGTGTTGAGGTATGTTCCCTCTAGTCCCACAGTGCTGGGAGTTTTAACAAATGGGTGCTGATAAAATTCAAATTATATATCTGGCATTCATGATCTAAATAGTACAAAAATTCTATGTGTCTCTAAGTATTTAAATTTATATTCTGTGGAGTGTGTGTTTATGTTTGAAAGATACCAAATTATTAACTGGGATAATGTGGATGGTACAATGATGGAAAATTTTATTTTTCTTTTTGATTTTGGCTTTTATGGATTTTCCAAATGTTCTACAATGGAAATATGTTACTTTGAGGATTTTTGCTTCTAGTAGTATGGTGGACTAGATACCCAGAAGGGCCTTTATGCCACAATCTAACCAAGATTTTAGATGAAAATACATCTAGTGCATTTTTAATGCATGGTTGGACTCTCAGTAAAGTTAGGGAAATAAATTAATTTAACCATTTGATCTCACTGGGGTCAAAGAAGTCCTAGAAGTAAATGCTAATACCAGGGCTGGGACAAGAAGGATTAACTGTAGGCTGCGACATGTCCATAGGGCTAAACCTTTGATTCTTGCATTAAGCTGGAAACTTGAAAAGTGCTATAGTGGTCCTACATTAAAACTGCAAATCCTCTCTAGATGAATGAATCCCAGATGTATACCATTGGTATTTTCACAGGTCAAGTTAAACAAAATTTGAGCTTGCAATACAAAGGAAATGACCAAACACATGGTGAAATAAGGCATTATGGGTGGGAGTCAGTGCACACAATGAAGGTTTAAGTCTAAAGCTGAAGAGTATATAATTATCAAAAATAGACTATAAAATATTGATGTAGTATAAGTTTAAATAAGTAAAAAGTAGAATAAAATGATCAAGCAAAGAGAGACTATCAAGAGTGACCAACCAAATTGAATTTTTAGAAATAAGAAATGTAACTGTTGAAAATTAAACTAAATGGGCAGCTTATATAATAGATTGGACACTGTCAAAGTGAGAATAAGGGAACTAAAGGAAAAATCCATAGAAACTATTCAAATATAGTATAGTGAGACTAAGATGCAAAGTGTGAAGAATTAAGCTTTATGGAAAATAGAATAAGAAGGTCTAGTACACTCTCAGTGGATGTCCCAGAAAAACAAACTAGAGATAATGGTGAAGGAGAGGAAATGTCTGCAACCTTTCTACATTTTATTAAGGATATGCTCTCACAAATATAAAAAGCACAACACAAAAAATGCAGAGATAAAACAGATAAACAACTGTAATGAAACTATAGAACATCAAAGTCAAAAAAGACATTCTTAAAAGTTGCTCAAGAGAAAGAATAAATCGAATTCCAAGATGGTGGCAGGTTGAATGAAGCTACACTGACAATCTCCCAGGACCAAACTAGAATTACAACTAAAGAGAAAAACCATCCTGAATAATCAGTGAAAGACTATCTGGAGAACACCCTCATAACCAAGGACCTAAAGCCAAGACTGTGCAGAGACTGGTAGGAAGTGCAGAGGTGCAAGAAGGCTGGCTGGGCTCCCACAGGCAGCAGCTGAAGATCCAGAAGGGTTCTCAGCTGTGGGGGTTCCCACTGAGAACTCTGGGGCCTAAATCCCAAGCTGGGCTTCCCAGCCCAGTGCACCAGAACTGAGAAAGGTGCCCACATAACATTAGGCTGTGAAAAACAGCAGGGTTTCTGTCTGCCAGGGAGAGGTGGCTGGAAATGCAAGCATCTTCTTACAGGGCCAATGCATAAAGTTTTGTGTGCAGCTGCTCACCTTGGGCTCTGGCAGAGGGAGGGTAGAGTGGACTAGAGTGGTGTGAGAAGAATCTGGGTTTTCAAGCTCTGGAGATGGAGCTCCCCAGTGGAGGGAACTATAAGCCATGGGTTGTTGATAGCTCCAAACAGGTTACTCAATGCCAGTCACAAACAGCGTCTGACATTGGCCTGCACCAGAGACCCTCCAAAAGGGCTGAGAGTCCTAGAAGATCTACCTAATATGTAGAAACAACCCAAATAGGCAGCCAAAATGAGGAGACAAAAAAACAAGCCCCAAATGAAAGAGTAAGAGAAATCTCTAGAAAAAGAGCTAAATGAAATGGAGATAAACAATCTATCAGAGATAGAGTTCAGAATACTGATTGTAAGGATGCTCAACAGCATGAAAAAAGATATGAAAACTATGAAAAATGACCAGTCAGAAATGAATAATGACATAGCAGAAATAAAGAATGTATTGGAAGGAATAAACAGCAGATTAGAGGAAGCTGAGGATTGGAACAGCAAATTAGAAGGCAGGGTAGAAAAAAAAATCACTCAGTGAGAGATCCTAAAAGAAAAAACAATTAAAAAACAGGAGGGCAGTCTAAGGGAGCTGTGGGATAACATGAAACATAACAATATTGATATTATAGGTGTGCCAGAGGGGAAGAGAAGAAGCAAAGGTTAGAGAACCTGTTTGAAGAAATAATGGCAGAAACATTTCCTAACCTGATAAAGGAAAAAGTCACACAAGTTCAGGAAGTACAGAGAGTCTCAAGCAAGAAGAATCCAAAGAGGCTTACGCCCAGGCACATCATAATTAAAATGCCAAAAATTCAAAATAAAGAGAGAATCTTAAAGGAAGCGAGAGAAAAGCAATCTGTTACCTACAAAGGAGCTCCCATAAGGCTGTCAGCTGACTTTTCATCAGAAACTACAGGCCAGAAGGGAGTGGCATGAAGTATTGAAAATAATGCAAAACAAGGACCTGAATCCAAGACTACTCTATACAGCAAGGCTATCATTCAAAATAGATGGTGAAATAAAAAGCTTTCCAGACAAAAAAAGGCTAAAGGAGTTTATCACCACCAAGCCAACATTACAAGAAATGTTAAAGAGACTGCTGTAATAAGAAGAAATAGAGAAACATAGGCATAAAGAATTAAAATGGCAATAAATAAGGACCTATCAATAATAACCTTAAGAACTTTAAGGGAGAGATCAACAGCAATACAGTCATAGTCATGGACTTTAACACCCCACTGACTTCACTGGGTAGATCTTGCAGACAAAATGTCAACACAGAAACAGTGCCTCTAAATGGCACACTAGTTCAGATGGATTTAATTGACATTTACAGAACATTTCACCCCAAAGCTGCAGAATATACATTCTTCTCAAGTGCACATGGGTCTTTCTCAAAGATAGACCACATGTTAGGACACAAAACAAGTCTCTACAAGTTCAAGAAGACTGAAATCATATTAAGCATCTTGGATCACAATGGCATGAAATTAGAGATCAACTACAGTGAAAACACTCAAAAACTTTCAAACACATGGAGGCTAAATAGCATGTTATTAAACAATTAATTGATTACCAATAAGATCAAGAAAGAAACTAAAAAACTTCCTGAAAACAAATGAAAAGGAATACACAACCCAAAATCTCTGGGACACAACAAAAGCAATCCTGAGTAGGTTCATAGCACTACAGGCCTGCCTCAAAACGCAAGAAAAATTTTTAATAAACTAACCATACAGCTTAAGAAATTCAAAAGCTCCCCTGTGAAGCCATCCAGGCCAGGGCTTTTGTTTCCTGGGAGTTTTTTTTATAGCTGCTGTGATTTCATCAGGTGTTATTGACCTCTTCAGGTTTTTTATTTCTTCCTGATTCAGTTTTACAGGATCTCACTCATATGTGGAATCTAATAAAAAAATAGATTGAGGAACAAAATAGATCCAGAGACATAGAAACATGGGACTGACTAGGGGATCTCAGTGGGAAGGGCAGGTGGGGAGTGGGTGGGGAGAGATTAATCCAAGAGCTTATACGCTTATATGGAAACCCATGGACACAGACGACAGTGTGGTGAAGGCCTGGGGGGAGGGGATCAATGGGGCAAAAAAGGGGAGATATCTGTAATACTTTCAACAATAAAGATAAATATTTTTAAAAAGTGAGAAAAGATAATCAAATGAATGTAAATTAGATAATAGCAGCCTGGGAAACTACAGTGGAAGCAGGAAGGTAAGTATATATTTAGTTAGGAGAGAAAATTACTGTTAAACTAAAATTGTGAACCCAGGAAAACTGTCTTTTTTTCTGGGAGGGTTTGTTTAAAGTTATAGTCCTTCTTTAAATAAAACTGATAGCTTCATTTTAGCTCAGAGTTTTCTTGGTTGGAAGTTTTATTTACATATTCAATCTTTAAAATAGATATGACTTGTGCTACCTGTTTGGGACCCCTTTCGCTGTGGTGGGAGCTTTTGTCTCTCCTCTCCCTCAATAAACTTTTGCTTTCCCTTAAAAAAATAAAATAAAATAAAATAGACATGACTTTCAGTTTCTTCTTGTGTAACAACAAAAAAGCTATGTTTTTCTGATTTCAAATTTATTAGCATGTAGTAATTTTTCAAAATATTCTGTTATCTTTTGGGATATATAGTGATGTTCCTTCTTTCATTTCTGATATTATTTGTGTTTTCTCTTAGTTTGTTGTTCAGATTTGTTGAGGCTTTATCAAGTTTTCTACATCTTGGGCCTGTTGATTCTATTTTTTTTCTGTCTCAGCTCTTAGTTTTATTCTTCTTTCTCTTTCTTTTGTTTTAAGTCGCTATTTAAAAAAAACATTCCTTGAGACTGCGGCTCTGGATGGCCTCTCTGCCTTCCTGGTGCTCTAACAGACATTGTGTAACTCAATACTTTTCAAAGTCAGTCCCGGGACTACAGCATTAGCATCACCCAGGAACTTTTTTAAAATGCAATTTATTGGGACTAGTCTTAATTGTAAAATAAAAATTCTGAAGGGTGGGGTCCAGTAATCTGTAGTATTCTGATAGGCTTGCTTTTAATAACTGGAAATTGTTTAGAACCAGTAATTAGATAAATAAGTAGACAGGTTTAAAACTAACCTAAATGCAGGTGAAATAAGTCATTTTCTATCAGAGAAAAATATTATTACAGAAATAATTACTGAACTAAGTTTGGTTAAGAGAAGCTGGGCAACATCAATATAAAGAACAAAACAAAGCCTAACCTTAGAGAACACAAAAATCTTACTAAAGCTGAGTAGCTGATTACTCTAATTCCTAACACTCAGGTCACAATTCAGTCATAATGTTTTCTAGAATTCTGATCTACTCCTGTTTTCTTATATCAAATGGTCTTCCTTAACTATGGAAAAGATATTTTCAGATTGCATAGAAGAAACGTCTCATGATAATCAGTCACTAAGTTCCTTACAAGAAATGTACAAAGAGGCAAGATTTTTAGCTATATTGTTAAGTTACTAAAAAAATAATTTTGACTAGACATTAACAAAAGGAAAAAAAAGCCACCAGTAACATTATCTCAAACAGATGGTTTCAAATAGTTGGCCTGCTATTCTTTGCATGGCTCAATAGCACCTGAAATAACACATAAAATCCATAAATATAAGGGAAAAAGCAAGTAGACAAATCAGATACAGAACCGAGTGAACTGCACTTGCAGTTGGTTGTGGAGACTGCCCTGCCTTCCAGGAAGTCTCAGTTACCAAGAGCACGTTCTGTTTGCGGGGCTTAACTTTCCACCTTTGTGAAGAAGATGCCAGAACAGCAACCTGTAGGGGAAGACAGAACAGCTCAGTCATCTGAATGTTAGAGAGAAGGTACCAGCGAGAGAATTATGTATGGAATGGCAAAGTCTTCTCAAAATCCAGAGGGAAAATTTGCAATTCACTTATCGCCACTGTGTAATTCAGGCAAAAAACCCCTACTTGTTTGTTTGATTGTCAGTAATTCTTATCAAGATATTTTATCAGTACACCTAAATTCACAACTTTTTAACAGGAAATCAAATGTGTTTATATTTTCATATGGAAGATCTGATCAAGACTTCAAGGATAACAAATAACATTTTAAATTTTCAACTAAAATAAAGCAAAAAAAAATTCCCAAACCTACAGATTGTTTCAAGTTTGACAATGATTGTTGAAATTTGTCAGTCCAAAAACATCTTTTTTTCCTCTTTTCTTAATTAAATCACCGATGATTGAGTCACATTTTCTTTTTGTATTCTTTTCTTTTAAAAATCTTTCCTTAAACAGTTCAAAGGGTAAATAACAAAAAATAGCAGGAAAGCAAAATTATCATGATGACCTAAAAAAGATAACAGATTTTGAATTTATGCAGAAAAATTTAAATTCCATAAAGCCACTAAATTATTGGTTACTAAGGAAATTATTAAAATCCTATTTAATTTAGGAAAAACACAGGAATTATATATTTTATACCCAAATCAGTAAACCATCATAATTTCTCTATAAAAATAGAGAACATTGAATATTTTTGTGTGTGACAATTGACATATTTTATTAGAGATCCTATGGATGTTTCTTTCAGTTATTTACAGAGTAAAACCTGAATATTTTATATAATTTACCCCCAGTTTTACTGCTGTTCTTTTATAGACAATGCATATTTTGAAATAAACGAAGGACTTGTTCAAACATCTTTGTTCATTTGTGCCTTACTGAGCATACCCAGAGCAGATCTAAGGAAAATCTTTTATAACTGTTACTCACAAAAATATTAATGATATATAAGTTTGTGCTGTGCGGACTGGAAATTGTTTGCCAACTTTTGGTGGAATAGAGAGCGCCCCGTGAAACATCAGGGCCGGCGCAGACGGGACCCGCGCTTCACGCGTCCGTCCCGCTAAAGCCCCGCAGTAACTGCGCGGGACGGCGGCGTGGAGACCACGGAAAGCGCGCTCATCTGCTCGCGGGCGGAATCCTCACTGTCCCGCTCGGCCCGGGCGCGGCGACGGGCCGCGGGCAAGGGAACCGAGTGGCCGCCCTTCGAGAGGCGAGAGGCGGCGGGGCCCAGGCGGGCGGGGCCGCCACCACCAGCGGGCTGCTGCGGCCGCTGGCGTCCTGCCGGGCGCCCCGCGCTCACCCGGGCTCACCGGGGCCCACCTGGCTTCACCCGGGCTCACCTGGGCTCACCTGGGCCCACCTGGGCTCACCCGGGCCCACCTGGCTTCACCCGGGCTCACCTGGGCCCACCTGGGCTCACCCGGGCCCACCTGGGCTCACCTGGGCCCACCTGGCTTCACCCGGGCCCACCTGGGCCCACCTGGGCTCACCCGGGCCCACCTGGGCTCACCTGGGCCCACCTGGCTTCACCCGGGCTCACCTGGGCCCACCTGGGCTCACCCGGGCCCACCTGGGCTCACCTGGGCCCACCTGGCTTCACCCGGGCCCACCTGGGCCCACCTGGGCTCACCCGGGCCCACCTGGGCTCACCTGGGCCCACCTGGCTTCACCCGGGCTCACCTGGGCCCACCTGGGCTCACCCGGGCCCACCTGGCTTCACCCGGGCTCACCTGGGCCCACCTGGGCCCACCTGGGCCCACCTGGGCTCACCCGGGCCCACCTGGCTTCACCCGGGCTCACCTGGGCCCACCTGGGCCCACCTGGGCTCACCCGGGCCCACCTGGCTTCACCCGGGCCCACCTGGGCTCACCCGGGCCCACCTGGCTTCACCCGGGCTCACCTGGGCCCACCTGGGCTCACCCGGGCTCACCTGGGCTCACCTGGGCCCACCTGGGCTCACCCGGGCCCACCTGGCTTCACCCGGGCCCACCTGGGCTCACCCGGGCCCACCTGGCTTCACCCGGGCTCACCTGGGCTCACCTGGGCCCACCTGGGCTCACCGGGGCCCACCTGGCTTCACCCGGGCTCACCTGGGCCCACCTGGGCCCACCTGGGCTCACCCGGGCCCACCGGGGCCCACCTGGCTTCACCCGGGCTCACCTGGGCCCACCTGGGCTCACCCGGGCCCACCTGGCTTCACCCGGGCTCACCGGGGCTCACCTGCCTTCACCCGGGCTCACCGGGGCCACGAGGAAGCGGCCCCGAGGGGCCGAGCCGCGCAGCGCAGGCCCCGCCCCGACGCCCGCAGGGCCCCGGCCGAGGGTCTGACGCCGGGCGCTGCCGTCGGGCGGCTCCTTGACGTCCCAGCCGCGTGCTCCTTAGGGCCCCGCGCGGCCAGGAGACGCGCTTTCCCGACGGACAGACGCGCTGGTTATTACCTGCACAGTATAAAAAGGGAACTTGGGACTCGGGACATCAAAAATTTTCTTAAAATACAAAACAGCAGTATTCTACCAAATCTGTCAAACCTATTTCTTTCGAATCCAGGCATGTTACTTATAGTGAAATAGAGATACGTGAGATAGGCAATAAAAATCATTTGTGATAGAAAGATGGCTAGAGATCTGAAAAACGTCTTGGGAACTGTAATTTTATTAAAAAAAGAAAAGTTATTGGTAAGGCTCTCTTGGTATTCATATATTATTTTTAAAATACTGTTTAAAATATTTAAAAATTCATGATCATTAACATATGACATTTTGAAATTTACTTTCTAGCTACCTCTCAAAACTTGTTTTCTCATTTTCATAGATTTATTTTCTGTATCAATCAATCAGATATAATTTTTATTTTATTAATTGAATATGTTTGAGTTAAAGAGAATTTAAGAGGAAAAAAATCGAACAAAGCTGTACATTTTCAACTTCCATTAATAAATCCTCAAAAAGCAGCTTTACCTCTATTCACTTAAGTTTTCTGAGGGCTCCACATTGTTCAAAATGCTAAAGACACAGTGATGTATATGATCTGGCTCCTACCTTTGTGGATTTGAGTCTAATACAGGAGGCAAATGTATCATCATAGTAACCACAAAAATTATAATAGAAACACAGTCTAATGGAGAAAGATCTACCTTACATTTAGTCTAATGAGCACAGGTAAGAAATGTTGGTTGATTTATTTGCTTACTCTACGCAAAATATTATGATGCTACGTGCCTACTCCACACGTTTCACTTCTAGAATGGCCTTGTGCAGTAGCAGGTGGAAAAATTAAGATGACTGTGGATTTGTAGAAGGAGTTTTGTTTTCCTCATTAAATGATACGCAAACAACCTCCCCTGCCCATTTTTCAGTGGATATATAATATTTTATGTCAACTAGCTACCTGCAATTTATCCATACTACCCTTAAAATATTCAAAATGTAAGAGGGGTGAAAGTAAATGACTTGCTCTTTACCATAGAACATATAAGTGTTTCTATTTTAGATTGATTAGGACAGAAAAGTCTTGTTTTTTCTTATCATTTTAAAAAAGTGTTTTGGATAACAAGATGCATTCCAGGTGAAAGAAAATAAATAACTTAAGAGACTTGTTCTTCTACCCCCTTGTTTTACTAAACATTGATAAAATGGTACTGAGTTTATGAGCATTATTTTGTTTAGGTCTCTGTACAATAAATGAAAATGTTGATCTCCTATCTTAGTATGTATGTAAACAACATTGGGCACTGATAAAAACATCTTAGTTCGTCGTGAATATAAACAGTGAAAAACAACATGTGAAAAGATTAAACAATATTCTCTGTAAGCGAAATGACTCTTTCTTATCATGTTATGACACAAAGGAGAAAAAATGTTTTGATTTAAAAATCTGTCAGCTATCATGTAATTTAATATGTAGCGACATATACTGCTAAAAGCATATATTAACATTAAAGACCCAAACTCCAGTGATTAATGTTATAGTGATGACAGAATGAGAGTGCCTAATTTTAATCCACTGTTTATCTGTGTGGGGTAATTTATAGATCACTCGACATGTTTTAATAGCAGACATAAAAAGATATCCTCTAGTACCCACTTTCTTTCAAGATCTGACATTTTGCAGTTACAAATACAAAGAAATACCAAAGGTTGCCTTCACTGGGTATGTATACAAATAGCTAGTCATCCCATGCACAGTTTATTAAAAGTGATCTATTAATAACAAATCTGCTCCAAAGACCCAGAGTCTCTTAATATTCTAGTTGAATATCAAGGGGTTGACTTGAAATGAGGGCAGAAACACAAAGAGTGGACAACACATTGGTTTGCCTGCCAAATATAGTTTTACCATCATAAATCTCAGGCTGACAACCGCACAAAGCTTGCCTTACCTAAACACTGCCAAGTAAGGGCGTTAAAAATGATTGGCTGATAGTCACCATGACAACTGATGCCACAATTAGACAAGTACAATCCCACTTTCAAATATGCACACAATTCATTAATTCAGCAGGACCTTGCTGATGATATATTATGAAGGAAATATTTAATACTATTTAGAGGCTAGATATATCTGCCTCTTATCTAGGGTAAAACAAATTATAAAAAGTGATGAAAACAACCATTTAATTAGACTAAAGGAAGTTTGACAAGCAACTCAGCGAATTTAAGTATTTTTAATAATTTTGTAGGTGTCTCATTCTGTAAACTGAATGACTATTGAGTTAACCTTCTAGCTATTTTCCTTTAAAAGCAGGTTGGAGAGAATGGGAGTCTGATTTTCTACATACTAAACAAGATGACAACAAGTATTTCTTCCGTACTCGAGAGGAAATGATTTTACTCAGTGTTGAATGACTTTTAAATTTAACAGATATTTATCTGTAGAGACCACAATGAAAATTGCAAAAGGATTCATTTACTTACTTTGTTTATATGGAAATGATATTTACCAGAGTAGTTTTTTAAGACAGACTAACAATGTAGATTCAGAATCTAAGTACTAATAAAAGTAATCTAATATAAGTAAAAATTTTGTGTGTCAACTTTTACTTCACTTTAATTCATCCAGTCTTATCAACCAAACTCCTGAAAACAAAATGCTGACATTTCTAATTTCATTTCTCTATATTGTGATCCAAGGGTGTGTGAAAATACAGTTGACTTGAAATCTTATGCATGCCTCTGAGCTTCTGTTCATGTTGATAGGAATATACAGTGGCAGGTGTGGGAAGGCTAGACACCAAGTTTGAATGTAGTTTACTGCAGAGATGTTGGTTAGGGGAGGGTGGGGAAATACTTTTTCTTTATATATTCTTTATAATTGATTTAATTGCAGTGAAGTTTAATTTTTAACTTTAAGTACAAAGTCAATAAAGTACTAAAAATGATTGTGATATTTTTAAAAGTCAAGGAACCAAAGTATTACATTTAGTATGATCTCATCTGTTTCTGCATGCACCATGTACACCAATGCACATCAGAGTGTGTGTGTGGTGTGTGTGAGTGTATAACACTGAAAAAGAGTTGCCCGGCGGGCGTGGCTCAGCGGTTGAACATCGACCTAGGATCCAGGCGATCGGGGTTCAATTCCCGGTCAGGGCACATGCCCGGGTTGCGGGCTCCATCCCCAGTCGGGGGCATGCAGGAGGCAGCCGATCAATGACTCTCTCATCATGGATGTTTCTCTCTCACTCTCTCTCCCTTCCTCTCTCTGAAATCAATAAAGATATACTAAATAATAAATAAATAAATAAATAAATAAATAAATAAATAAATAAATAAAATTGAAAAAGACTAAAAGAACATACACTAAATTGCTACTGTTGATTATCTCTGGATAGTGGGATTATTTTTTATTTTCTTTTTTTTACTTATTTGTATTATTTACAATGAGACTAATTTAATTCTTTTATTAAGAAGTATTTTGTTATAATCAATAAAAATGAGTGAATGAAACATTTGTTTCTTACCTTCTATGTACAATACTCATTGTAGGAACCAAAGAAGATGCAAAGAAGAATCTGCCTTCAAGAGCATTACAACTTATTTAATTTTTAATTTTTAAAAAATATATTTTTATTGATTTCAGAGAGAGGAAGGGAGAGAGAGAGAGAGAGAAACATCAATGATCAGAGACATTGATCAGCTGCCTCCTGCGTGCCCACTACTGGGGATTAAGCCTGTAGCCCGGGCATGTGCCCTGACCAGGAATCGGACCTTGATCTCCTGGTTCATAGGTTGACTCTCAACCACTGAGCAACACTGGCTAGGCAAGTGTTATGATTTAATGGGGATACCCAATATGAGTATGAAAAATTATAACACATAATAAAGAATGCAAATGATTTTACAGCAGTTCATAATAATCATCGTATACCTTTTTAAAGAAAAGATATGCGTTTGCCATGTTAATACTACTGTTTTGCTAAAGCTTAAAGACTAAATTATTTGATCCATGTATAATCTCAATATTTAAAGAATAACTACCAAAATTGAATTTGTTTAGGCAATAAAAGAAGAAAAGCAATTTCAAAACCACTTAAAGTAGGACAACAATTTTTAAAAAAATAATAATTTAAACCATTTCTTAACAAAACAAGAAAGACTGTCTAAATGGACGAAGTTTAGAAACATTCAAGCACAAAATATTTTCTCTTATTCTTTGACTCTGGGTGTAACCCAAAAGTTCACTTTTGAAAAACCGCTCAGCCATTGGTGCGGTTGTATAAATTAACACCCGTATTTGCTGTCGCTTCAAGGAGAAGGCCTCCCACGGGTGCCGCAGGGGGCGCAGGGTGCCCGCCGGCCGGTGACCAGCTCCGCCGCGCTGCGCGCAAAGGACGCCGAGACAAGGCCGCGCTCCGCCGCTGGGGCGCTGAGGTGGGAAACGTAACTGAAGCTCCGGCGGCCTTTCCGCGTGTGCCACCCAGAGCCCTTGTTCCTGCGATGCAGCCCGGCGAAGGCAGAGGCGGGCTCAGGCGCGACGCCCGGGTTCCTGCAGCCCCGGCTCTGACAGTCCAGGCCGCCCGGGAGCCTTCTTAGCTCTGAGGGCCAGCAGAGTCCAGCCAGCCTGCTGTTCGCTTGGCCTGCCAGGCAGCTGGGTGGGCTAGGGTGTCACCCCATACCCCCAGGTTGCACGTCTGATCCTGGTCAGGGCGCGTACAAGAATCTACCAATGAATACATCAGTAAGCGGAACATCGCCCCCCCTCCTTCCTTCCCTCCTTCCTTCCCTCCTTCCTTCCCTCCCCCCCTCCCTCCCCCCCTCCCTCCCTCTCTCTCTCATCTCTCTCGTTAGAGAGCTACCATTTATTCCTAGCCTTTATTTTTTTCTATATATATAATATAAATACTTAAAAACAATGATATGTGTAAGTTATTTTTAAAAAGCTCCCATGGAAACTCACATCACTTTTTCAATCTCCCCAAGGCAACAACTTCAAATTCTTCTGGCTATTTATTTTTGTATTTACTTCCAAGTCTGTAAAAATAAGCATATAATTTTAGCTCTTGATCTATTATTTCACTCTAGATTGTAGCTATTTTTGGTGCATCCACTGGTACTCTGGCGTTTTATCTTTCGTTTTGACCTAATTTTTTTAATCTCTCGAAGTTTCAGATCCCTCTGTGCCCTGGGTTCTGTGTTTCTGTGATGGTGTGTCCTGGTGAGCTTCTAGTTCATACACTGTAGTGAAAACTTAGTAGGCTTTAAAATTTGGAATTTTACAGTTTTTATCGTTAGAAAGGCATTTGAGTATTGAACTTCCCGGAAAGATCATCTATTTGTCTTATCCTTTCCAACCCACTTTCCAGCTCCATGGCTTTTCACATTAATTTCAGAGGCATTTTCTCAATTTCTTAGGGATTTTGTCAATTCCATAATCTAGACCTACTGAGATTTTTTATTTCTTCTGTCTTAATTTTAATCTCTAAGACATTTATTTTTGTTCTCTAAATTCTCTTTTTGTTTTTTGGATTTAATATTGTCTCCTATCTCTGTAGATACAATGATAGATTTTGTTATTTAAGTTTTTGTATTTCTGCTCCCAGCTATTTGCTTATTTCTGTTTGTATGTTCGGGCTCATGCCCTTCACGTTGGAGGCTTTGCTAAGTAAGAGATCTGGCCATCTTTGCCTGTCTCTCATATTTTAGAGTGAATGACTAAAAAGCTGATTGAAAGCTCTGTGTACATGAGCAGTCGCATACTGACATCCCATCGTATTGTAGGGTGACATAGCTCGGTGGGTTCATTGAGGAAACCCCAGTGTCACTGTTCTTAGGGCTTTGCTCCTGGACTAGTCAGATTCACTGGAGAATCTCCCGTCTCCAGCCTGTAAGGTTTCTGCTGGTCGAGGGGAGGAGGAGGACATGGGGCATTAGTGTCAACATTTACAGCTACAGAGACCCTTGATTTCTTCATTTTTAATGCAGAATCTTACCTTCACCTCCTGTGCCAAGATCCCTTTGGTTTACAGTCTCCTTTCTGGGGAAATCCCAAATTATGTATAGTTGTAGATATTACTAGCTGCTGACCACAGAAATGGAATGGGTCTCTTCTTCCTATCATAGAATAGGCACACAGATTTATCCAACCAGAGGCTTTCCTGAAGGACTTTGAGTTTTCAACTGGTGATGCAGGATGTGGGGATCTTGGGGTCATATTTACAAGTGGTGTTGGACAGGTCTAGTTGTTCTTTGGTGTGAACATGTTCTGTTCGCACCGTAGGGCCATTTAGAGTGTTACAGACTTTTATGCCTGTGTTCCAAAAGTGGTCCTCCAGGCTTACATTATTTTTGTGAGCCCCTTAGAGCCTACCAATAAATTTCACATTTTGCCTGAGATTACTAGCATCAGTTTCTGTTGCTTGCAATCAAAAATCCTTAACAAACACAACAGCTGCAGCTCAAGTGGCAAGGTTCCTAAATTCTGCTTGGTTATTCATGGCTTTTATGTGGTCACATTTCACCCACATACGTGTACCATTGTTTTAAAAACAAATGGTACAAATTTTATAATCAATAAAAATTGATGAAATTAATTAAAAATAAACTCTCAGAGATTTCTTTTTCAGAAAGTTGTGTCTATTTTTTTCAATGGGGAGATCCGCATTAAGGGTTTCAAATACAATATTTTTTGTAAGCTTACATAATCAAAATGGAGTAGTCAGTCACTATAGATATTTTTATGGCTTTTTCCCCCTTAGATAAGCAACTTAGAAGAAATAGTTACCATTTTGCAATTAGTAAACACTTTTGTGTAATAATGAAGGAGAAACAGAACTTTTACTCTGAACATAAACTCAACACTCTACTTGCTTGGCTTGTGGTATCTTCTAAAATACTGCCTCAAAAATATTGCCAGTTGGCCCTGGCCGGTGTGCTCAGTGGTTAGAGTGTCGGCCCTTGGACTGAAGAGTCGTGGGTTCGATTAAGGGCATGTGCGTCGCTTGCAAGCTCTATCCCTGAGCCCAGCCAGGGCACATGAGGGAGGCAACCAACCGATGCGTCTCTCTCATGTGGATGCTTCTCTCTCTCTCCCCCTTCCTTCCACTGTCTCTGAAAAGTCAGTGGAAAAAATGTCCTTGGGTTAGGATTAATAAACAAACATACAAATATTGTCAGTTCTCTGCATAGCTTTCAAATACTTCTTTTTTGTCACCTTGCTTAAGCCCATGACTACTTAAGGTTAATAGTTTCTGAGGCAACAGTCAGAAAAACAGCCTTCCAGCTCACCTTTTTTTCTTTTTGCTCTTACTACATGTTTATATGCTGGTTGAAAATTGGAGTGTCTTCGACATCATGTCAAAGATGATACCACCATTTCTCGATGTCTTCTCTGTTGCAGGAAGCAAGTGAAGGGCATTCGGCAGTGATCCTTACTTTACTTTTTTGCATTTTGCCTTAACTGGACCTTTCTTGCACAAACAGTAGTTTTTATTGAAACCTGATTTAATAACAAAAAAAGTAGAAGAAAACAAAAATACCTCGTCTGCTTGCTAACTGGATTAAGTTGGACTAATTACTAATTTTCTCTGAGCCTCACAGTCTCAGTTTTAAATAGAAAATTAATACCTGATCTTTCCTACCTCAAAAGGTTGTTGTAAGACTCAAATGAGGTAATTATGTACGTGGCAGCACTTTATAAATTGAAAAGCACATTTTAAAATAAGGCTGATGCTCAAACAGGCATAGACAACATTTTCTGTGTAAGGTCACTCTTGCCTGTAGCAGTTTATTAATTCCCACAAAAGCAAATGCTTACATGGAATAATATTCATTCTCACCAGGAAGAAAAGAAATGCACTTTCAAGCAACAAAGAGATACCCTTTTTATTGAATAAAAGCAATGTTTAAAAAATAAGCTTACTTCATGCCAATGAGACTGGGTTGAATTCGGGACTCGTTCAATGCAGGTAAGATGACAATAATACTTTTGTCAAACAATTTGGCAATACATCTGTTGAGTCTTAAACATTTAATGCCTTTTATCCACTTATTTCACTCACCCGGAATCATTATAAATGCTTCAAGAAATAATTATTTATAATAGAAAAAATGAAAACAACTAAATGGCCAACAATAAGAGAATAGTTCAGCAAATTTTAGTATGTTGATACAGTGGACAGCTGCACAATGATGCCATTAAATTGTGCTTTCAGAAATTTTCAACAAACGGGGAAATAGCTCTGATATATATTATGGGCTGTGTTATACATTATGTGCAGACATTATGTGTTTGTGTGTATATGTTATAAATTAACTGAAAATAGCAGGACATAATATTTATATATGGCATAATTTCAAAAATTTTAAATGTGTCAAAAATGAACACACTTCACCCAGAACTAACACACATAAAAATATTAACAGAGGTTGTCTCTGGATATTGGCATCACGAGAGCTTTATTTCTATTTCTATTTCTTTATATTTCTTAGATTTTCCATATTAAGCATGTACTTTTTTGTAATCAGAAATTCAGAAATAGTCATCAAGATCACGATATATAATCAGGGTAGAATAATATTGCCTTATGTCTTAAATCTTTGGCTTATTTAAGAAAACAGTGATTTAAGGACTTTTTGAAATGTAGATGCATCCAACCTGCTTCTGCACGATTGGCTCTGTTCTTGACTGTCCATTACTCAACACCCTCAGCTGGCATACAGAATTGTTTACTGGTATTGAGCTTTGTGACAGTCTAAAGAATCTTGGTCTCATGAAAGTGTTGGGAAATGCCATACCTGTTGAAGAGTGAGTGTGGTAAGCTTTGCATCTAATTTACATTTGGGAGGGCACAATCTAACAGCGAGCTACCAGGGAAGCTCTGTGCTTTCATGTCTCCCATGGGAGGGGTGTTTTTAAGAGGCAACGCCATAGAGTTCATCCCCTTAGTGTAAGTTGTCCATTGCAGTCCTACCAAGTCATTCCTCAGGGGCCAACACTTGCTGGCTACCAGAGCTGACATGACATTATGGGGCGGGAGGAGGGAGGGAGGAGAGACTCATCTAATTGTTATGTATGTGAACTAGTACCCTAGACTAGGACTAAATTCTCTGATTTCATTGTCAGATAGTCACATGGTTTCACTGAATTCAGCGCTGTGTCTTTTATTTTTCTATTTTAGGCTTGAAGCAGAATAGAAATGTGTCTGCATGTCTTTCAGAAATAGAATTACATCTAAATTATTTTATTGTCTATTTTGTAGAACAGACACATTCAAAAAATAGTGGTGCATTGGTCATACTGAGAATCTCTCCAAGAAATCTGTTTAAGTGATAAAATAATTACAGGAAGTGTAGTGAGAAGAAGGGAGACATCTGCTTAGAGTTGCTAGTCAGTATCCACTCTCAGCAACCATGGTGCTGGGGAATGGGCCACCTCAGCCAAACGGAGCCCCAGGCCCTCCCCGCTCCCGAGGCTCACTCCAGCAAGTCCACCACGTTCTCTGACAACTAAGAAAATGCTGGGGGTCAAAGGGTGAGTTCAGCTCACAGAGTCTCGTGGGGTCAGGCTGGGCTGTAAACGGAAGGGCAGGCTATGTGCTATGTGCTATGTGCTATGTGCTATGTGCTATGTGCTATGTGCTATGTGCTATGTGCACGAGACCGGGGACAGCGGAGAACACGGGGCACTGGGCCATCACCGAAGGCTTCAGCCTCACCTGAACCTCAGCAGAGGCTGGAAAGAAGGAATGTACATAAAATTTACTGATATGTAGACAATGGGTTGTGGACCACAGTTTGTAACTTTTGACTTAAAGATAAAAAAAGACATTTCTGAATAACAAATTTAGTCGTTAAAATATGGGTTAAATGTCCATAATATGTTGTTGAACAAAAAACCACTTGTAATTCAAAATATATTGAATTGTTCCATCTTATTAAAAAAACCCAGTCTATAGAGGTTTGGGAGTGGCTCATTCCTACATAGATGGGCGCTGTTTGCCTTTTCCCAGCATGTGTCACTCGTGATTACCAAATTTCATTGATTCTAAGATACATTTTTTACCTACCTTTCTCAGAATTGAGATTAGTCTTACAATTACAATTCACATTAGTACATAAAATAATGATGCATTATACAATCAATGCATCATAGATTGAATGAAATATTTAAAATTTTAGAAGCAAAAAACTTAAAAAGAAAATTTATTTAATTCCATTTCTTTGACATCTGATGTCTGAGGAAAATAATCTGGTAGTTATGTCTCTTAGAATTTATCTGTTTATTAAGAAAAACATAAAAAAATTAAGCTAGAAAATAAAAATTCAGTTACCTTTTCAGTAGAAATAATGCCACGTTTCTCTATATTAGAAAGCATGCTAGTTATTTCACTTTTCATTTTAATGGTTGAAGTGTCAAACATCAGCACCCCTAAATCTTCATGTGACCCACACGACGTCAGGAGCAGATTTGGTATATATAAAAATTCTTGCTTCTAAAGAAGTTATGGCCCAAACTGTTAGAGACTCTAATTGTCAGAACCTATAATTGCCCCAGAAAGCACAAAGACCTTTATTGCAGGTTTCAGATCAGAGCTGTACTGTGCTCCACATGGCTCAGTACACGGAGCTGGGCGGCTCCACTCAGCACCAGCAGGGGCACCCGTGAGGTCTAGGGTCTGTCATGTTGTTCAATGAACTAATGAATAATTCCTAGGAAATACTTAACAGTGATTTCTTTCCCCCCTCTTATGTGCCATTACGGCATAGACCCGAAAGAAATTTCTAATAAAAGTGTATTACATTCCCTTTTCTTCATTAGTAACTACAGTGTGGACACCGCTGATGTCAGGGGAGGTCAGTGTAAATCTGCAGTCAGGTATATTGCACCAGGTATCACAACAGGCAGTGTAAAAATACAACAGGCCCGAATCTAGTGATGTGATGTATTTTTTTATGCTATAGACCATGAAATTATAGAATCTCCCATAATTCTGACATATTATTTCTCCTCCTAAATCATTATAATCACCAGGCCCATCTCATGCCTCAGTCTCTAAATGATAATGGAAGCAGAATCACGTATAATCAAGGAAGCTCTCAAGATTCATTTTCAGAAAAATATGATGCTCACCCTCACTAAGTAGAATTCTTCATTAATTACTACTGTCGTTGAGGGCACTGTGTTACCCACCACCAGCTTTCTGAAAATCTTACTTTATGGCACCATAAAAATCAGAATCTGTGGAAAGTATATGAATAAATAGTCATATTATAGTCAAACAGGAACAATGGTCTGGAGAGACTCTTAAGAATTCCTCAGTCCTCGTTTTTTCTTCTTCTCAGGAAGTGGCACTCGCTCCTGCGAACTGAACGCATGGGCCGCATGTTGCCTTCCAGGCCTTCACCGAGTGTTGCCCTGGAAGGGGTTCATGGGCGGGACACATACTCCAGACTCTGCAAGAGGTGTATTGTATGAACTTCACCTTCCCTGTCCCCTGCATTCCCAACATAGCCCAGGTCTTAGTAGCTCACTCCCAAAATTGTGGCTTGGATTTCAATGCAACTTTCTTATATGATGTTTCTAGATTAATCTAGAGCAAAGATGAGACTTGAAAGTTTAAAAGGGTGGTGCATGGCTATAGTAGGCACAAAATAAGTGTGTATTAGTGAGTTAAATTAGTGAATTTGTAAACATAATACCTGCTTATTTGACAGGTTGTATTAAAGAGAATAAAAGTCCCACCCCATAATCTCTTCCTCCTTTATAGACACTACTTTCAATCATGTGTACAGTTGTGACTCTGTCTACTACATACCTGCACATGTGACTATATGTACACATCCTTCTATAACCTGTTTTCATCTTTGTAACCAAAGTGACATCTTTCTAGGTCAGTGGTCAGAGATCTGTTTCATTAACTGCAATGGTTGCATGCTATTTTATATTATTTATCTGATCCCCTAATGATGCTCATAAAAATTGATTTCAGTGATGCACTATTGTAAACAGTGCTCTACTGACATTACAAAGTGTCTGAGCTTTTGGGGAGGAGATGAGCTTATTTTCATTACCATCCCATCTTCATCAGCCCTCCCTTCCCTCCTACATATGTAAATTCTATACATCCTTGATGAAGTTTTCTCCTTAAAACACAATCATTTACAGTGACAAAGAGTTCTGGTTTTGGAATTAGACACATGTGTGTGGTCAAATCCCAGATCAGCTACTTACTACCTATGTGGCCAATGCTCTGGAGCCTTGATATCCCGAACTTCAAGTTGTCTGAGGATTAGAGAATGAAACACATGAGAAGCATTTAGTTCAGGGTCTGACACACATTGTCGATGTAACGTCTGTTACAAAACAATAACCCCACCATAGAGCAGTAGTCTAGGGCGAAGTACAGCAATTCTTTTGTGAAACAGGAATCAGCCCTGCCTATCAGTCAGTATTACTGAAGGGTAATATACAACCAGCCGAGTCCACATGACAATACCCTATGCTAGGAGCTGTAATCAATACTTTACAAAATGAGCACATTTTACATATATAATTTCCCCCTATTTATTAACTTTTACCCTAATTTATGGTCAGGGTCACTGAGGACTTGAATTCATGCCTGTGTGACTTTGAAGTCACTCTTCTCAATTAAAATGCAAACCTGTGCCCTGCACCAAAAGGTCACAAGTTCGATTCCTGGTCAGGACACAGAGCCAGGTTGTGGGTTCGATCCCCAGTTGGGGTGCATAAGGGAGGCAAACGATTGATATTTCTCTTTCACATTGACGTTTCTATCTCTCTCTCTAAAAAAAATCAATAAAAACATATTTAAAAAATAATAAAAAATAAAAAATGCAAACTGTTTTCTTCTTTGTCAAGTTAACAGTTAAAAAATGCAAATATCTCTGGTCAAGGTGGTGGGGTAGGTAACCCTGCAGTACTTGCTTCTTCCCACAACTACATCAAAATTACAACTAAACTACAGAACAACTGTCATTCAGAACTGCCTGAAATCTAGCCGAATAGAAGTCCTACAACTCGGGAACTGAAGAAAAAGCCACATAGGGACAGGTAGGAGGGGCAGAGACGCAAGAGTGGAGTCGCAGAACCTGCTGGTTGCACACCCACCTTTAAAATTGGGAAGGATATCTCAGCTGTGGAGCTTTCCCCTGAAGAGTGAGTGGTCCCAGCCCCATACCAGGTCCCCAACCCAGGGTTCCAGTGGTGGGAAGAGGAGTCCCCATATCTTCAGGCTGTAAAAACCAGCAAGGAGTGTGTCTGAATGACAGGGAGGCTGCTAGAGTCCCAGGCAACTCCTCTTCAAGGACTTGCACACAGACTTACTTGGATTCACTCACTCTGAGCTCTAGCATTGGGGCAGCAGCTTGAAAGGAACCTGGGACATACAGGGAGGAACTGAATTGCCTGGCATCAGGGCAAGAGTTGGAGGAGCAGTTTTCTCCCAGACAAAAGTGCTAGCAGAGCCCGGCCGGGCGTGGCTCAGCGGTTGTCGACCTAGGATCCAGACGATAGGGGTTCGATTCCCGGTCAGGGCACATGCCCTGGTTGCGGGCTTGATCAATGACTCTCTCCTTATTGATGTTTCTATCTCTCTCTCTCCCTCTCCTTTCCTCTCTCTGAAATCAATGAAGATATATTAAAAAAAAAAAAAGTGCTAGCAGAGGCCATTGTTCCTTTGCTGAGCTCTGCCCGCACAGAGCCAACAAGGAGGCACCATATCTGAGTTCCCATCAACCTGGCTCACAATTTTCACCCCACCCTGGTGATTCCCTGAACCCCACCCCTCCCTACTTGCAGGCTCATCAAAGCAATTTCCAGTGGCTTTTCTATACAACTGGCTGGCCTCTCTTGACTCAAGATTTGGACTTTCCTAAAATCTTTCAAACAGCAGCTGGCCTCAGCATTCCCCATACCTCTCTATAAGTGACCCCAGACCCAGCACTAGCAGCAGCTCACCTTGGTTCACAGCTTGGCCTCTCCTAGGCACCTCCAAATCCAGCATAAGTAGCAGCCATCTGAAGATGGCTTGTAGCTCATGGTGGGTGGCCATGGGAAGAGCAGAGGCAGAGGATGACTTTGCACCTCCCAAGAGGTCCCAGAGCCAGTGCACCCAGTGGTTGGAAGACCATGCCAGATTACAACCCTACCACATCCAGGAGCAACACACTCAAGGGGCAGACTCAGTGAACACCAAAGCCCCACAGAAGCAAGTCCTGTTCCATAGGGTCAGCTCCTGTACCGCAGCTCTTCCACTGTAGTTACAACCGATCCTTGCAACCAATTGGCCTGGGGGTCAGTCCCTCCCAGTGATGCCAACATCAATCAAGACTCAACTACAATAGGACAGTTCACACAGAACACACAGGGGTGAACCTGGAGCACCCAGCTCAGGTGACTGGGAAGGCTGAGATACTGGGCCCTACAGAACACCTACTACATAAGGCCATTCTACCAAGTTTGGGAGACATACAAGATCTACTTAATACATATAAACAAACAAAGGGAAGCAGCCAAAATGTAGAGACAAAGAGACATGTCGCAAATGAAAGAACAGGAGAAATTTCCAGAAAAAGAACTAGATAAAATGGAAGAAAACAATCAGATGCAGAGTTCAAAAACAATGGTTATAAGAATGCTCAGGAAACTTACTGAGAACTTCAAGAAACTTAGCGAGAACTTCAAGACATTTAGTGAGAACATCAACAGCATAAAAAAGGACCAGTCAGAAATAAAGGATACACTAACTAAAATGAAGAATTTACAGGGAATCAATAATAGAGTGGAGGACGCCAGGAATCATATCAATGACTTGGAATATAAGGAAGCAAAAAACACCCAATCAGAACAGCAAAAAGAAAAAAGAATTCAAAAATATAAAGATAGTGTAAAGAGCCTCTGGGACAACTTCAAGCAGTCCAACATTCACATTATAAGGTTTCCAGAGGACAAGAGGGGGAGAAAGAAATTGAAAACCTATTTGAAAAAGTAGTGACAGAAAACTTCCTTTACCTGACAAAAGAAATAAACTTACAAGTTCAGGAAGCCCAGAGAGTCTCAAACAAGAGGAACCCAAAGAGGCCCACACCAAGACACATCATAATTAAAATGCAAAAGGTTAAAGACAATGAAAGAATCTTAAAAGCAGTAAGAGAAAAGCAATTAGTTACCTACAAGGGAGCTCCCATAAGACTGTCAGCTGATTTCTCAACAGAAACTTTGTAGGCCAGAAGGGAGTGTCAAGAAATATTCAAAGTGATGAAAAACAAGGACCTGCAACCAAGATTACTCTACCCAGCTAAGCTATCATTTAGAACTGAAGGTCAGATGAAGAGCTTCCCAGATAAGAAAAAGCTAAAGGAGTTCATTACCACCAAACCAGTATTATATGGAATTATAAGGGTCTTGTTTAAGAAGGAGAAGAAAAAGATCTAAATATGAACAATAAAATGGGAATAAATACACATCTATCAACAATTGAATCTTAAAACCAAAATAAATGAACAAGCAGAACAGAAACAGACTCATAGATACAGAGAACTTTTTGACAGTTGCCATGTGAGGGGGAGTGGATGGGTGAAAAGGTGAGGGGTTTAGAGGTACAAATTGGTTGTTATAGTGTAGTCATGCAGGTGTAAAGTACAGCACAGGGAAAATAGTTAATAATATTGTAAGAACTATGTAGGGTGTCAGAAGGATATGAGATTTTTCAGGATGATCACTTAATAAGTTTTATAATGTCTAATCACTGGGGTATACACCTGAAACTAATATAATATTATATGTCAACTGTAATTGAAAAATAAAAAAAATGATTTAAAAAAATAAAAAATAAAAATTGCTAAGAAAGATCTTAAATTTCTCATCACAAGAAAAAAATTTTTATAACTATACGATGACAACTAGTCTAGATGTTAACTAGACTTATTGTGGTGACCATTTCACAATATATTCACAATCATTATGTTTTATACCTGAAACAAATATAATGTTAAGTGTGAATTACATATCAATAAAAAAATGGGGAAAATAAAAAAATTTCAAATATTATATTCACAAAAAGTGAACTGATTATTGTGTTTTATCAGTGCTATTGAGATATTATTCACAAACCAGACAATTCATTCATTTGATTACTGTGTTTTATGCAAAATTTCCTATTGAATAAGTTAGTAACTTCATAGTAGTACTCACACTTTAATACATATTTATCGACAACCTCTTATGTGTCAGGCCTTATCCTAGGTGTTGGGGGTAAGACCCAGTGTTATGACTCAGGGCTTCTCAGCGCCAGCATTGTTAACATTTAGGCTAGAGAGTTCTTTGTTGTGGGGCTGCCCTGTGTATTGTAGGAGGAGCAACATCCCTGGCCTCTCCCTGCTATATACCAGTAGCCCCTTCTTCCATGGTTGGGATAACCAACAATGTTTCCAGACATTTCCAAAATTCCCCTGAGGAGCAAAATCATTCCTGTTGGGAATCACTCGTCCCAACGAGACAGTCATGCTGCACTCATGCTCAGGAGGCATGGCTGTGATCACATGATCAGCATTTTGCTTTGATATAAACATATGTATATATGTTTACTTATATATATCTTCTTGCACCCACCACAGCACCAAATGCAGCCTGGCACCAGCATGGGACTAGTTAAGTATTTGTTGACTCAAATGACATTTAGGCTTTATACTCAGTTCTTTATAAAGTGGTTAAATCATTGCTTTATTGCACAACCCAGGGTATCTGTCTCCCGCAATATAGTCAAAACCATGATAATCTCAGAAGTGAAAAAACTTAAATTTTTTAATATATATAGTTTGTGAGTTTGTCAACTTACATTTTAAGTATTTGTGTCAGAATGTGTCTATAGAGCTTCCCTACTCAGTATTCACGCAAAAGAACAGTAAATGATTCAAATAATCCTCCCAAAGCTACTTTGTTGGGATGAGTTTTCTTGCCCATATGCTGGAAGACACTGATTAGCACCTGCCTGCTGGCCTTGTGTGGACAGCACAACATTTAAGGCCATTTGGTGGCCTCTGCCCTGTCGTTCCTCGCGCTGATTTCCTGACCGGTGCCGCTCACTGACACGGATGTGCAGTCTGTTTTCAGAACCCTCTCCTGCCCTTATTGGCCACATTCAGGCTCATCTTTCTTTTCTGACTGTAGTCAAAAGAGTAGAATGTGGCCAGAAATGGTTGCTCTGTTCCTTTGAAACTCAAGACAAAATGATAAAAGCCACGAATGTAAACTCCCTGTAAAGTGTGGCAAAGGAAAGCTACTCATTATCGACTAGCTGGAAATATCCCTGGTGGCATTTCACACAACCGCTCGAGTGCTCAGACCCTCACACCCAGTGCACAGGGTTTCCATTCGACGCTCCTGATGATAATTCAGATCTGGAAACTGCACAGGAACTCTAATGAGACACCATTACCTAACAGCCACTTGCCCGAAGATTGCATTAGTGCGGTGTAAATCAATAAACGGTGATTAATGAGGTTACGTTTTATGTGTTAATTCAGTGGTGTTCAGTAAAAAATCTTTGGTTGCTTATACAGGTTAAAATAGGAACGTATACGAGCAAGAAAATATTCTTCTTTTTCTTCCTTTACGAACATTCTCTTTTATGATGTCTAGTTGTCTGTGGGTTTTTTTGTTCTGTAGCAACCCAAAAAGGAAAAAAACCCACAATGATTATTAAAAGGAAATGTGCCATATCAAGATTATGCCGGGTCTTTCACTGTAATCAAACAGGCGAAGGAACAGTGAGAACGGGGGCTCCATCGAGCGCTTCCTGTGTGCCAGGCACCGTGCAAGGAGCGTTACACGCACTGCGTCCTTTCATTCCCCCGGCAGCCACCTGAGACCAGGTGACAGGAGCTCTGCGGCCTTTATCATTAGAGTAAAAACATCCACCACAGGACAATACCTCAGTGTGTCAGAGCAGCTAAAATAAAAAGACAGTGACGGCCAGTGTTCGTGACAATGTGAAGAGACTGGAATTCTCACGTGCTGTCAATGGGAGTGACTGGAATGAGCACCTTGCTGCCTTGTCTGGCAGATCTGCTGAAGCTGAACATACGCATGCTCTGTGACCCAGCAGTTCTAGTCCTGTTACACACCCAACATAAGCGTGTGCAAATATTTACTAAAGACACGTACAAGAGCATCTGTAGCAAGCTATTCAAAGTAACCCCAAACTAGGAAGGAAACAAAGCCTTTTCAATAATAGGGTAGACAAAAAATTGTGTATATTCACAGAAAGGAATACTGTATCACAGTGATATGGAAAAACCTCTACCTACATGCCCCAAGGGTGATCTTCCCACACATAATATTGAGAGAAAAAACTAGACAGAGCCCATGTTATATGCATAAAGAAATACGTACAGAAAGTAGGTGACACTGACCTGTGATGCTAGGTCGCGAGCTTGGTGGACCTTGGTGGGATGGTACGACCAGGGCGGGGGCTTAGGAGATCTTGTGCTTTAACGTGGGAGCTGGGTACAGGGTTGTGTTCACTTTGTGAAAAACCCATCGTGCTCTGTGCTTATGACCTGTGCACTTCCCTGTATGCATGATGCTGCAATAAAACAGTTTACTAAGACATTTTGAGGCGTCATGGACGAGTCCCTTCCTCAGTTTCTAGGTGCAGACATGGAGGGTTGGTGGAGTTAAGTCGCTTGGCTGAGGTCACAACGGGAGAATCTGAATCCAGGCAGCTGACCGCAGACGCCCTGCTCTTACTTGCCATCTGGACACCAGGCTAGAGGTGTCTGGTTTCGCTCTTCTCCTCAGCGCTCACCACTTGCTCCGATTATTCAGAGCTGAAGGAATGATGAGAATCAAGCAGGTTCACTGGGGACCTCTCGTGCAGGCCCTGGGTGTTCTCACCTGACGAGACCTGACTCTGACCCCAGTGACCAGATGAGAAGTAACACGTCATTGGTTTTTCAGTTGGCAGAGGACACGCCCAGTTTCAGGCACTTCCCCCAGGCCCGATCCCAGGAGAGAAACCCGAAGGTGAAGGCCTGCGTGCAGATATCTCCCAACGTCCCGGAACGTGGGATAAAGAAGGTACGACCTGGAAGAGCTTCTTGCAAGATCTGCGTAATAGACAATGGGTAGCTGAGGAGGGACTCGGAGAACAATGTGGGGGGAGGCGGGCGAGGCGGGCTCCCTGCTCGCTCGGATGGAGGGAGCTGCTCCGGGCACTGCCACGGGAACCAGGGCCTGAGGCTGCCAGTGGTGACGCCGCCCACGCTATCTTGTGGGACAGTCACTGGGCAAGGGGTTCAGCTAGAGCAGGTGTCAGTGCAAACAGGAGGCATTTTGGGAACTATCCTTGGCGATTTCCTATCTGAGGTGGAATTCAAGAATCTGAATGTGTTTAATAATCGAACTTAGCTCTACTGCAGCAACAACACTGGGAAAAGCTGTTTTGGTGAACTGCTATTTGAAAGAAAATGCCTACAGTGGGTTATCCTGCCTGTTTCAGGCTCCTGAGGTAAAGGGGCAAGAGTGAAATAAAATGGCAGAGAGAGTTAATTCATTTCTTAAGCAACCCTTTTGTAGGTTAAATTTTAATTTAGTTTTAAATTGCTTTACAAACATTACTCTGATTAAAATATAATAAAATCAAGAACAAAAGAAAGAGTAAAATAAATCCCCAGTAATCCAAGGTATGCAAACCGAACTCATTTCTTAAGTACACTCTTACACACACACACGTAATTTCTTAAGCCCTCCAGGCTTTCTCAAAATTTTAGCATGATGGATATCCTGAAGTTAATTGAAGAAATAATTTAAAATGAGTGTTGATATATTCTGGGAGTTGAAAAAAGATATAATGCCAGTGGCTTAGAATTTCAAAGAATGACATGGGATTATATTGCTTACACTCCATACATGCACCAGGAGAAAGTACTGTTTTCCCCGAGACACTGCTGATGATTTTTGTGTGATTATTTCTACACCCCAGAAAGCTATCTAATTCAAAATATTACTTAACTTTATTCTTTATGATTATCTAAAAATTAAATTGTAATCTATTTTAGAGAATTCTGCCTCTTTTGACTAAAGTTACTAGGGAATGTTGTATGTCTGCAAGAAACTTGGCTTCAGTTACTAGCATTCAGGGTGGCACAAACGTAGGTTTACAGTTGTGAGTACTCTAAACATGGTTTATTCTTGTATTATTGTTTATTAATTATTGTAGTATTTTTCATACAAACAACTCTAAACCTACTTTTGCCCCACCCTGGCAATTGTTAATGGTGTCTTACATTACAGAATTAGAGAATGTTCATATTTTTACAAATTAATTAAGGGGAAACCTAGAAACAACTGTTCATATATAATAACATGAATAGTATGACATAGATTTAATTTTTAAAAATTTGTCTCATGTTGCTTAGATTTTAAGGTTTCTAAAAAAATCTAGATTGTGAGCTTCTGCTTCTGAGTAGGATGTAGCAGGTTACCGTATTCTCACTGACAATTAGACAAAGCTGAGTAAGTGCAAAGTTTTATTTTTATAGGATCAGAAAGTAACAAAAGTCAGCCTACATGTATGAGAGAGGAGAACCAGCAGGGTGAGTTAATAAGTCGATGAGCAGTTTATGTTCCTGCAGTTGTTTGCCATACTGGGCACATACTGGTGCAAGCAGAAGGCCACTATAGAAAGGAGAAATGGCGAAGTTTTAGTGGTACAATGAAGCAAGAATACAACATTTGAAGATTTGAGGGATTTCAAATAACCCATTTCTACATGAATTGATTAATATAAGGCTGTGTGAAAGGCCACAGAAATAGACCAAATAAGAAAGAATGAAAAATTCCACCACCTTGCATATTCAGGAAACAAAGCCTGGGAGAACTGAAAAAGAATTGAGCAACTTGAAAACCCTTAAGGAGGGTGGATCGGCACTGAAGGTTTGTAGCTGATGTCACCTGGTGCGCGCAGTGCTGTCAGCCGCCACTGAGGCTGAGAATACAGAAAGGTGCTCTGAGGGACAGGAAGCTGCCGAGTTCTGGGTATTTATGTGGGACTCACAAATCAGGTTGGAGGCTCAAAGGCCTCCAACACGTGGCCTTAAGAAACATTCACTCAATTTTGAAGCTGCATAAAGCAAAAGGTCAAAGAGCTGAGCTGAACATCTTGAAGGGCAAAACTGAAACTTGCACAGAGATGGACCAAGTTTTCAAAATCTACAGCCCAGCTCCAACTCAGCTGAATCCCTGATTTCATTTAGCCAGTTAGCCCCTCACATATCTGCCTGCAGGGGAAAGAGGAGACTTCCTTTGTGGAAGTTAACAACATTTAAAGTCTCTAGAGGTTGTTTATTGTTCTTTTGTTTTGTTAAACCTCACCCAAGAATATTTTTTCCATTGATTTTTAGAGAAAGCAGAAGGAAGGGAGGGAGAGGGGAAGAGAGAGAATGAGAGAAAGAGAAAGGAAGAGAGAGAGAGAGAAACATTGATGTTAGAGAGAGACATCGATTGGTTGCCTCCCGCAAGCATCCCAACCAGGCCAGGGATCTAACCTGCAACCCAGGTTCGTGTCCTTGACTGGGAGTTGAACCCGAGACCCCACAGTGAGTGGACTGATGCACTAACCACTGAGAAACTCTGGCCAGGGCATCTCTAGAGTATTTTATACACAATGTCTTACATACAGTAAAAAATGATTATATACAAGAAGCAGAATAACTATAATCAATAGTCAAGAGCAAAAAGAGACAATAGAAACAAACCCATAGATAATATAGATGCTGACATTAATTGGCCAAGTCTTTAAAATAGATATGATTAATATTCTCAAGGAAATAGAGAAAAATGGACAAAATATAGGAAGGAGAATTTCAAAATGCTTATTTAAATCTATAAAAAATGATTCTAAAGGACAGTTTATCACTAAAAATAAAATTATCTGAATTTAGGAACTCAGTGGAGGGATTTAAAATAGTGAGAGATGGGACTGGTAAACCAACACAGGTTAATAAAATTTTATTTATTTCAAAATGAAACATAGGAGGGATAAAACAATGGAAAGAACATAAAAGAGCACAAGAGACATGTGAGACAGTCAATAGTTGTGTCATATATGGAACTGGAGTCCTAGAGGAGAGAGAAAGACCATGGAAAAGTTCTCCAACAAATAAAAGATATCAACATAAATGCTCAAGAAGCTTAGAAAACCCTGTAAAGATTTTTTTTTTTAAATCCAAAAGATTATGAGAATCAGAGAGGGACAAAATGATACTCTAGCCAGCTTTTTATATTGTGACATTGTGGGAATGGTGAGTACAGAAAAGATACTTAATAAACCCTTCTTGAAACAATTGCTTTCCTGCGTAGCTTCCCACAACCACCATCATTTTTGCAAATATTTCTGTAGAAATTTTACATGATTAAGCCTGGGAATCAATTACCTCCTAGAATTGTGGAATGTTCATATGAAAAGAGACCTTAGAAATCCTATAGTAAATAGTTTTAAATTGAACTTTGCTGGTTTTTATGGCTTTGATTTTTGTTCCATTAAAGAGAGTCATGACAGGAAAGAAAGAGACTGGGCAGGAGGGCTCAGGGGTACCCATCCCTGCTTTATACAAAGTCACCCTGCTTTTATCTGCTTTACTGGTTTGCACTTATATTTCGTTGAAAAAAGTTCTTCAGATTAAAAAGATGGTGTGGAATCATGAATTGATTGCACACCTCTCCGCCACACGCACTTTGTATAACAGACAATATAATTGAGGCCTGGAGACACAAGGTGACCTTCTCAAGGTTACATTGCTAATTAATAGCAGAACAGGAACCAGACTAAATGTCTCCTGAATTCTGGTTCATGGCCTTTTCTAATACATCATACTGCTCTCCTCATCTAAGAATTTATGCAAAAAAGGCTACTTTTGCAACATAATCATTAAGAATGTGCTGCTTTCTGCCATGTTATCTGAATATTTGTTCTGAACTCCTAGAAACCCATTGTTTTGCTTTCCCTGGGCAAGAGACATAATTAAATGTCATTGTCCCTCCCGCTCTTCCCCTAGTTCCATAATCTCTGCGTCCTGTCGGCCCCCTCCTCTTACACTTGTTTGAATGATGTGACCATGAGCTTGCGCCACATGGATACGATTAAGACCATCTTAGTTCATGCTGACACTTTCTAATCGAAGTTTTAGGTTCCAATCCAGCTTAAGGCCCACTTATTCCAAACCTTTCTGAGCGGCATCGCAGGGCAGTCATTTCTTCTTTCCAGTTTCCCTAGCACTAAACATACTTTTTTGCGCTTGCCCTTATATTGTCTTAAAATAATGCCTACTTTCAAAAAGTTAGTTAGACAGGCACAACAAATATTTGGACAGAATTCAAAATATGCAAAAAGGATGATAAAGAAGTTGCCACCCTACCCCAGTCCTCCACACATTCATCTCCTCGGGGCACCAGACCTTCTCATGTGGGCCTCGGAGCATGTTCCCTCTCTGTGGGTGGGTGCCTGCAGGCCGCTTTCTTGACGCCACCGGGGCTGAGCTGTAACACTGCCCTGCACCTCCCTGTCTCATGTGACAATAGTTTTAGTTAAAACTCCTTGCTTGTACTCACACAGATGCTTCATTCTTCCAGTGGCTGCATAGTATTCCGTTGTATGGATGAAGCAAATATACTGAGCATGCCCCCTGCCGATGAAGGCCGAGGCTGTTTCCAGCGTTTCCAGAGCGAGAGGAGCCCCAACAAGGAAGCTGGATTTTGGCAGCAGGTGAGGATCCCGGAGGTGAGCTGAGCGCGCTCGGGCCGGGCCGCTGCAGGGATCTCCGAGGTATTACAGCAAATCTGCCTCCGCCCGCATAACATTTATAACAATTTATACTCAGACCCTTGCTAACAAGGTGGTTATACAACTTTTCTCAGTATTTAGATATGCTGGGTGAAACGATATCCCATTCGTTTACACTTATCTCAGGAAGAATGTCCATTTCCCTAGTATGTTATAAATATCTTTGTTGTTTTGTAGGAATAGTATGTCTATTAAAAATTGGTCCTTTACTGTGATATGAATTGGGAAAATATTTTTCAATGTATTGTTTGTCTCTTGACATTTTTATGACTTTCTTTTGCCATGTGGGTTTTTTTCATGTTTATGCTATAGAGCTCGTCATTTTTTAAAATGGCTTTTGAGTTTTGGTCATATAGAGAGAGACATTCCTCTCTCTAATGTTAAGGGTGTACGGCGGTGCCGCGGTTTTCCAGTGTGACCCGTTCGGGGACGGTCCAGCCCTGAGACGCCGGGAAGCCGCGGGGCCCCCGCCGACGGCCGGGCCTCAGGGTCCCCCTGAGCGGGGCGCGGGGTGTCCCCTCGGCCTGTTGCAGCCGGGGTGCGGCCTTCGTCACCGAAATGCTCCTCAAGGGAGGGCTGGGAGACCAAGGTGCCACTGTACAAATGTCTTAAACAGTCCATGTTTTCATTTAGTGTGTTAATGTTTCATTTTGCAAGTTTCCATGTCCTCAATCTGGAATTTATTTGCTGGAAGCTATGAAGCAGGAATACAGCTTTGTTTTCCCCCCAATGTATCTAATTGTAAGAGATTTTTAATTTCTATTTTATCATGGCTTTTCTAGCTTGTCACTTAAGTTCAGAGACCTGTTTTTTAAATAATTGACACAGCACTGAGCATAAAGTTAGCTCTCAATAAATGTGTTTACTGAACTGAAATGGCACGGACAGGAGAGAACTATAACGATTGACTTCAACCAAAAATACGGATGTTAGGTTAATTCCATCTTTTAGTCCTTCCTTTGTTCAAGCTCAATAACTTAGTAGATTCAATTTCTTTTTCTTTCTTTCTAGCTAATGTTGTTGGAACGCCTGTTTTTATAAATAAATTCCCTTCTTAAATATAATCATTTTTATTAGTATTTGTTATTTTGTCACGAGTACTATATATTTTAATATAATATAAGTCACTGACATTAACTTGTAAAAATTAATAAAAAAATAGAAATTTAATCCAGGACAAAGCAAATGACATAAATTCTCTTAAAAATATATAAAAACCATTTTTGTTTCTACGCTCATTTTACATACTCAGTAGTCTCTCCAATACGCATACTATAAAGCAGGGTTTGGAAACCACATTAAGAAGAAAACTTTCTTTATTAGATGAAGAATAAAGAAATAATAATAAAAATACGCTTTAATTAGAAAAAGTGTCCATAGGAATTAAAAAGAAACGATAGTGATCATAAGTTATTAAAATCCCTGGACAGTGGACCTAACACCTATCAATGCTTTATGCATATTTTATTTGCCTATTTATTCTGCAGTTCAATAAAAATTATATGTTGCTATGGAAACATGAAAAATCACAGATACCTGCTCTACTTAGAGGTACGGCATTTCACTTTCTTAATGGAACACACATCATAGGGGCTTAAGTCTTGTATTTGGTTATAACTTTCGGAAAGTAAAATTTGTTATATAATGATCAGTTACTTACTTTTGGTATTTGTACTGATTTAACCAATGTGCTACAAATATTACATAAAAGTAAAACATAAAAAGCCTACATCTAGAACAAAGTAAGTAAAGTGTTTTCTCCAAAAGTATGGTAATGTTTATGCTTTTAAAAATAATACCTAGGTTAAGGCCCATGTGTGGGTAACATAAGGTCGTAAGATTACTTTCAAAGGGAAAATAAGCTGGTTATTTGCTTCCTTTCCTAGAGGGGACCAGTTGGGTGATTTCAAGAAACATAAAGCGCCCTCCTTCCTTGAACTCTCTTGCGTTTCCAGAATCCACTCCACGGGGACCAAAAATTCCACCCCAAGATTTCCTGGTGCTCCCCACTGTCCAAACATTGCCTAGTGATGTCTGCAGAGTGTCAGAGAGGTGGAGAAATCCTTCAAATCTGTTAAATGTGGAATAAAGAGGAGAATACCTTGAATTAAATTCCTGTCCCCACTTGAAACGGGCTCTGACTGTGCTTCTGTACCTGGCAGTGATTTTTGCATGAAAATATTCCTTTTGTCCCTATCTGGTGCTAGCCTTCAAAAAGGAACAGGGCTTAAAAAGAAGGAAATAATGTGAGATTTTAAGCAAACAGTTCAATATTCTTTTAGAATGCTCTCTGTATTCAAAAGCACTTTGATTTATATCTTCAGGAGTCTTTGAAACTGTACCTCTTTTAAAAGGCCATCCCTGATTTTGGGTCTTTGTTCCTTTATGAGCTTTGTCCCTGATTTCTAATATAGAGACCTGAGAGCATGTTGTTAAAGGAAAGGAAAATAATCTTATAAAAGCCTGGCAAACTGTGTTAAATATGCTTTTGAAAATTAAGTTTAATATAAAGAACAGTATAACCATCACCACTGAGAGTATTGTCTGTACCAAATAACTCTTTGGATAAAAATATCCTTTGTTTTCTTGTAATGTAATTAAAAGTGAACCCAAAAGGGCAGCAATAAATCAAGGTGCACAAAAGCAGAAAAATATTATAATTAATATTTAACATAAGTTTTGATTGCTTTTAGAGTAAGTATTAAAAATATCAATTAGTATATTCAAAATTTTTTTCCTTTCCCATTACACAGTGGAAGGGGCCATTTTTAATTCTGGTTACTACAAACCAAATAATACATAGTCCCTAATTAAATAAAAGGCTGCAATTGAATTGAGAGTTTCTGCTGATGTCACACATAATGAGAGCACAGCTCCAGTGACTAGTGAATGGCAGCCCAACCCTGAGAATGAATTACAATGTTAGCGTTCAGTCAGGGACCAGGTATTGTTATTTGTAATAGATGTAAAATTATTATTATTATTTTTAAATACAGACAAAGGGAAGGAAATTTGAATTCAAAAATCTGAGACTAGGAGGCAAAAGATTAGAAAGTATGTGATTAAAGTGAATACACTGTATTGGAAAGTGAAATGTACAAATTTACCAATGAATAATTGCTTTATATATGACATATAGATAAATAGCTAGGTATAATATCCATATCTGTGAAGGGATAGATGTGTGTAGAAAGGCTCCAAATAGGATAAGACTCAGTTTGCAGGCAGTTATTCTAAAATATCAAAAAGGAACTTAGGATATAATGAAAGGGTAAAATGGTACATATTTAACTTATCTAAGATTCTTCATAAAATTCTATGATTTACAGCCTCTATCACAACATATCAAAGACTCTTTTTTGGAACCTTATTTTCAAGGCACATTTTAATCTGTACATATGGTGAATTAAGTATGTAAATCCAATATGGCTAATTATTTATTGTTGTTGAGTATTGACAGTATGCTTGGCTCAGCATAAGGCGTGGAAAATAATGTGTTTTCTGCCCTAGGGGATTTCAGACTGCAGGGAGAATGACTTGCACCCTCCTGTCCCCCTCCCCTGCTCCCTGACTCGGACCATCTCTCAGTGCAAGCGCTGGAGGGAGAACCAGCCCTTACCTTCCCCTTCCCCAGACCCGGGCTGCCCACCCTCCTTCCTTATTTTCATGTGGGAAAAAGTAGACTGTGTTCAACGCTAACGAGATGCATTCAACTCTAGAATGAAAGCGTGGAATTGCACTTAAAGCATCAAGACAGACAGACAGCCCGAAAGTTTGGAGGGAAACAAATAGAAGGGGTAGAAAATTTCAAAGTGGTTTCAGAAAATGAGCATGTCAAAGAACTAATCAGTAAACTGAGGAAGAGCAACGGAACAAAGGGATAAGTATACAGAGAAATTCCGCCGTTCCGCAGTGTTCCTCGACTGGAATATTCCTAGATGACAGTTCGGCTCCCTAGCATTCGCTGACTTGTCTACGTCGCCCGCTTAGGCACAGCCAGTAATTAGGAAATAAGCAAAGGTTCCTGAGCATCCAAAATGCTACTGTAACTGAGTAGCGAGACTCACACACATGCTCTCAGACTCACGTGCGAGGGAATCGCCTCCAGCAGCTGCTGAGAGCATCCACCCCCCGCCGGGCGCCGGGGCCTGCGACCTGGAGGCCACAGCAGACCCACCTCCTCGAGCGCGGTGAGGTTGAAAGGACTTGATCGTGTTCTGGGTTAGTGCGGTGCCCAGCCCATATTGATTGCCGAATAAGTGTTAATTATTTATTACTAGTAAATGATGAAGAAAATGCAGGCTCCCTTTGGTTTATCTCTTCTGCTTAAAAAATATATTTTATTTAAAAAAATTTCAGACTTACAAACAGTTGCAAAAAATTACAAAGAATTTCCCACACCCTTCACCCTGCTTCTCTCAGCGGTGACATTGCACATAACCATAGCGCAAGTATGGACACCAGGAGACTAACAGGGCGCCGCACTACTCACCAATCTACGGGTCTCATGCAGACCTGGCCAGTAGTTTCACTAAGGCCCTCCTCTCTCATCTAATCGCACCTAATGTAATTTTCCCACTGCATCTAGCTCTCAAGTCTACTTAGTCTCATCCAGTCTGGGTCAGCACTCTGTCCTTTCTTTGTCTTTCATGAATGACATTTTGAAGAGTACTGGCTGGTTATTTTGTAGAAATTCTCTATATTAGTTTTCTATTGCTGCTATAACAAACCACAACAAGTTGAGTGGCTTAAACAACAGGAATTTATTATCTTACAGTTCAAAGTTCAGGAGCCCCAAGTGCACCAGGGGCCTGTGCCCGCTGGAGGCCCCAGGGGAGGGTACACTGCCTGCCTGCTCCCGCTTCCAGAGGCTCCCGTTCCCTGGCCTGGGGCCGTGCATCCCTCTAACCCCTACCCCTTGTCCTGTCTTCTCTTGCCTCCCTTTTTTAAGGGACCTGTGGTTACATTAAATCACCTGCATAATTCAGTATAATCTTCCCATATCAAGATTCCACTGTAATCACATCAGGGATAGGCTGTGGGCATCGGGAGCGTTTCATCTTCGGCAGTCTCTGTTGAGTGTTTGTGATGTTTGCACATGCTTTAAGTTATGCATTTTTTGGCATATCAACTACAGAAATGGTGTTTTGTCTTCAGTAAATTATGCTGCTTGTTTTTGTAGGTTTTTTTTTGTTTGTTTTTTTAAGAGACAATTCAGATCAACAATCACTGAATTCACAATTCTATAATTAAAAAGCTTTGAACATTCATTCTTTTTTCTCTCCTTGTGAGTTTGGCACAAACTCATTTGCCAGCAAAATCTAGTTTGAGTTGATATGTCTATTTGTAGTTTTATTTATTCCACTTAGTGAGAGTGTTTATATATTTTCCTGCAGAATTTATTAATGTGTTTGATTATGAGGCTCTGCTCCACACACCGCTTGGGGGGATGTTATATAATGTACAGTTTTTCACTCACTGAATGACTTTTGTAAAATCTGAAGAATTCTAACCATACTACCCCAGGGTTTCCCTGGGGACTGCGCCCTGTGTGCTGAGCAGGGTGTGGCCACCTGCATGGGTCAGTCACTGGGCAGTCCTGGGCCGGACAATCTCGGCCCAGCACACTAACAAGGCACCTAACACGGGTCTGCAGGTGGCATCCAGACGACAATCCTGAGAATAAAGAGGAGGAGAGAAAATCCAAAAAGTAGCGGAGGCCTGAGGTGCCATCAGATGCTGAAACACAGGACACCTGTACAAAGCCAGCAAAGAGGGTTAAAGGGGGAGGGGAGGTCGTTTTGACAGTGCTTTGGCTTCGCCTTCACATTCTGAACCCAGATGACGTCTCCAGGGAACTTTTTGGTGGAAGGGACCCGTTTTTATTTGACTTCTTGGAAGATCCCATGGAAGCAGGAGCGGGTGTGGGTCTGGACCGCCGCAGTTCGCAGGGCTCCTTCTGACCTGGACTCCCCTCCGCTGGTCATCAGCTCCTGGGCCTGGCTTCATGCCTGACGTGGCATTTGGTGGTAGCAGATGGACAGCTTCAAATCCGTATCAATTTCTACCAAAATAGTTAATGGCAGAAAAATCACAATAAAGAGAATTATTGTGAATGGTCAAGGAAAGGCAGAAGTTGAAGAAGATGGCCAGTTAACATCCTTAGGGATATAAAAACAGAAGTCCCAAAAATGATAAATACTTGCCTGAGATCAAGTAGTTAACTGCTCATGGAAAGCTGTTTGAACTCAGGTCTATATGACTCTACAGCTATCCCCTCAGGCCCTGTTCCAGCTGCAACAATTTCACATGTGGCACAAACATCCTTAATATTAGATAAACTAGAGCCTGGTAACTTCTAATTAGGATAAGCTTCCAAAGGAAAGTTTTAATGTACCATCCAAGTGGTTATAATCTGGCTTTATACAAAGTATCATTGAGTGTATTGTCATGTGTACACATGCTTTTCTCTCAGAACTGTTGTATAATCACTAAAGACCTTTCATGGGATTATTTTAAGAGCACTCCTTCACGGGCACTTTATGTTTCCAGTAAATGGACTGCTTTCAGCAAGTCTTTACTGAGTAGTAAGAACAGGCACTATCACTTGGGGACAGAACACAAGACAAATGGTCGGAATTCCCAGGTTTCATTCTCGATTCTGTCATCGGCACACTGTGCGGCCTCCTGAAAGCCCATTTATCGTGTGATCAGAGCCTCCTTCAGCGCCGGTCACCCGCGGCTGCAGCGAGCCCCGGCGTCGCGCGCCCCTGGCCACCGCCCCAGGCAGCGCGGGGTGTGGGGCGGGGCAGGGGACGGACTGCGCGTCGCGGGCACGGCGGAGGCGCAACAGGGGCCGAAGCGTAAATTGGAAGCAACTATGACAATAAGGGGATTGTTCTACTCTTTTTCAAGAAGAGAAAAAAAGCATTTTAATTTTCAAAAATCTGTTCGTAGACAAAAGTTTTATCAATAAACGAATTTCTTCAATTGCTTTGGTCAGAATCTGAGGCGGTTCTTATACATGAGAAATTTCCATGGAAAATGCCATTTTCAACTTCAAATTCTGGCTCAGCAACAGCAGAGCCACAGAAAAGCCAAGGCTGCCGAGGGAGGGCCCGTTGCGCACATACGCCAGGTGGGCACTGTGCCCTAAGGGCTGGGCACTGGGCTCGGCGCTGAGGGTGGAGAGCGAACCGCAGGCCGGGCAGAGCCCGGGGGCCTCGCGCCTCCTCCAGGCTGCAGCTCTCCCGGGCTGCGCGCCCTGCGGCGGGGCCCGAGGGTGAGCCGCGCTCGGGGGGGGGGGGGGGGGGGCGGGGGGGCGGGGGGGGCCCTCGGCCCCAGGCCAGGGGCGTGCTCCGCGAGGTCCGCCCGCAGCAGAGTTACAATTACTGTGCACCTGTCCCGCCACCCGCCGCCCGCGCGCAGTTCGGTGGCGCGGGTGCAGCGCCTCCGCCGCCGGGCGCCCCTCGCAGCAGCCGCCCCGCGCTCCGCGTTCCGTGCGCCCTGAGGCCTGGCGAGGGCCCGGGCGCCTGGGAGCCCCCCGGGGAGCCCTCCCCCGGGCTCGCTCTGCGCCGCCGCGCAAAGCCCACGCGAGCCGACGTGGCACAGAGAAGTCCCCTGAGAGAAGGAAAGCTCCCAAGTGTTTTTATTTTAAATATGTGAGAGGAAAACACAGCAACAGAATCACTTCACTTCACGAAGAGGGCAGACCATGTTAATTCGTTATAATTTGAGGCTAATTATGTGTGGATGACATGGACTAGCAGTAATTGTTTTAGATCCGAATCAGTGTCTTCAAGCTATAAGTAGGGGGGGATAACCTACACTAAGTTCAGAGCCCCTGAGACCCCTTTTCAGTATCTAGAAATTTAGATGCTCTTGCACTGAAGTGTGTGTGTGTGGGGGGGGCATAAGAGACTCTCCTGACTCCCCCCCTCTCCCACGAAAGTGAGACCCTGCCTTCTGCACTCTGACACTTTTTCTGTTCATTTCACTGCGTGAGCTCACTGTGAAAGCTCTTGCCTCTGGGCCACCTTTAGCTGTGTAATATTAAACCTGGAACCCATGTCCTAGCGACAAAACAAGCAAAATTCAAGAACACAAGACATAAGTTTTGGTACAAATGGGAACTTTGGTAGAGGTTTGAACATTGAATCTACTTCCAAAGCAGTTAGAAGAATATGAAATTCCCTGGAGCCACATGTTCAGTAGGATGAAAAGTGTTGATGAGGAGGAGAAAGATAACGCTGAGCACAGTGATGATGGTGATGGCGATGATGATGGTGGTGATGGTGATGATGGTGTTGGCGATGATGACGATGGTGATGATCATGGTGATGGTGATGATGATGGTGGTGACGGTGATGGTGATGATGGTGATGATGGTGATGATGGTGTTGGCGATGATGATGGTGGTGATGGTGTTGGCAATGATTATGATGATGGTGATGATGATGATGGTGATGATGATGATGGTGATGGTGATGATGGTGATGATGGTGATGATGATGATGGTGATGATGGTGTTGGCGATGATGATGATGGTGATGATCATGGTGATGGTGATGATGATGGTGATGATCGTGATGATGGTGATGATGATGGTGATGGTGATGATAATGGTGATGATAATAATGATGATGGTAATGATGGTGATGGTGATGATGGTGATGATGGTGAGGTGATGATGATGGTGATGATGGTGATGGTGACGATGGTGGTGATGATGATGAAGATGGACAATGATGAAAGATAGGACAGGAAGAGTAAAATTATTTTCTTCAGCTTTGGTTGTTTATAAAATCTACTCTCCTCCATTAAAATTCTGGTATAGCATTTCTATAGGAGATAGATATTGTTTTTATCTATAAAGTGGCCTACTTTCCATTGGGACACTGCCCATTGCCCACATTGCTCTATGGTAGGACTAGCAAGTGTAGAGTGAATTGCACAGAGTTGAGTACATGACTCAGGGCTGATCAGTTCTATGGTATCTCCTCTTTCTGGCCACAGCAAAAGATCTAAGGGCTCACACATGGCTTAAGAAGGTAGAACCCTCTTACAGATTTAATATATAGATATGGGGAGAGACAAGTTCCTCTTCCTTTTGGATAACAAGCTATCCAGAACTAGTCTGAGGTGATGATGCTGCCAGCCCCAACCTTCTTCTTGGTGACAGGGTCTAAACTATCCACGGCGAAAAAGAAAACAGCAAATATGCAAAAAGAATCTGACTGTCCCCATAACTGGTGGAAGAGTCCAGACAGCATCTTGGAGCCTCTGAATTCAGCCCTTCCTGAAGTCCGAACATCATTTAACTTCTGTTTCATGAAACAATCAATTTCTCCTCCAAAATTTTTACTTTTTTTTTTAAGGGGGTTAGTTTAAATTTTTTTGTTGTTACATAATAATAGAAGAGTTTTGACTATATCACATGGAAGTGCAAAACTAGTTATTGGTTTGTTTGTTTTTTAATTGCATAGTTAAAAACCCAGAAGACAGTAAATAATAATCAGGGTGGGTAAATTAATTTCTCTACTTGAAATGACTGAATGACTATAGGCCAGTTACTGAAGCATACATAGCAAATTTGCTTAATGAAACTACATGAACTTGAAAGTCTTCAAACAAAAAATGTACATCTCTAGAATATTTATATGTATTAATTTAACTGGGGTTTATACACAGTTTTCTGTGTATAAACAGAAATGATAAACGTTTTCTATATAGGCCAGATAGTAAATATGTTTGGCTTTGTGAACTCGATGATCTCTGTTACAACTAATGAAATCTGCATGAAAGCAGCTATAGACAGTACATTAAAAAGTAGCATTGCTGGGTTCCAATAAAACTTTATTTACAAAAACAGGTAGTAGGCTGAATTTGGCCCATTGGCTGTAGCTTGCTAACCCCTGTTTAAAAGATCAGCTCTGGATTTTTCTCAATTCATTTCATTGTGAATTCCTGGAAGAGCTAAACACACTGGATGACATTTTTAGCTCTATAGAGGATTTGGAGCTATATATGGAAAAGTTCCCACCTTTAAGGAGTTTGCAATATAATAGAAAAATAAGGCAAGATATCCCTAAATTATCATTCAAACCAAATATTAAGTACCATAAAATAAAATAAAATAAAATAAAATAATATGGAATCCAGAGGTTAAGATTAAGTCTACTGAGAGTATTCTGCCCATTCCCCCACCTCCCATGGACTGAAAATATGTTATTTACCCAGAATGTCACTTAATCCTATCTTTTCCTATGTCAGGGAGAGAAAAACAAAAAACAAAAACCACCACAGTGATTCCACCTTTTTTCTTTTTCCTTGCCTTGAAATGTAGGTCCTTTGTCCTGTCCAGTTAAGGAGACCTTACACTGTTGACTTGAATTTCATGGTGGAAAAGTGGGATTAAAATGGGGAGAGATGGCTAGTGGCCATATAACTCTACAAAAGGAAGAAGGGTGGAACATAAAGAAACTTTTCCAACACAGTATATATTTTAGTCTGCTCTGTATTCCTTAGGGCTTCCCACTTTCTGTTCCAGATTAGAACAAGATTATCGGGAAGAAATTATCAATCTAAAAATATCTATATTGCTTTTGAATGTGTGAAGTCAGATTTCTGTAGCTTTTGAGATTGATAACATGCAACAGTGAGCAAACATTTAGACAGGAAGAGAGGCCTAGATTAATGAATGCTAAATATAAACATGGCATTGGATGTTGGAGTAAACATGTCTTTGAAAAGCACAACTAATATGTCCTTTTGCAAACTGTTTTCTGTAGAATTCTGGTGTCCAAGGCAGGTCATGAGCAGGTGGCGGAGACATAAGGAAGAAATTCTATCAATCAGACTTGGCACTTTTGCAGTCAGTTGGACCAGAGCTAATGTGTTTCTTTTTAATCTGTTTTATACACTAGGTTTCCAGGTGAGATATTTGTAAAGAAAGGCACTATGGCTGAAACAAGAAATGTTTCAACACTGTGGAGGTGAACCAGAGGTGCCACTCAGGTTGAGTCCAGGCTGGGCTGTGATCTCACAGTTCCTTCTGACAATCCAGGACTGCTCTTTCCTGTGCTTTCTCAAATGAGAAGGTGGGCTGCCTGCAGGGAATTAAATTGGGTCCAAATGGTCAGTTCTTGTTGTTTGACACTAAAATCCTGCTTTGGCCCAGTGCTGTATTTCCTTTGTTTGCTTCCACCAAAGGGCTATACACATGTTTGCTGAATCAAATTGACAGTGTTTGTACCTAGATACCTGATAAATTAAATGTAAAATTTTCTCCTCTTCTGAGGTCCATCTCCCTGGAAGTGGGCTTCACCTCTGCTTCCTGAAGAGATACCTCCACCTTCCTCAGGAGGCCCTGAAGGCTGCTGGCCCCCTAAGGGAGAAAGTCATTTTCCTTTCTTAGGGCTGAGTCCTGGGACAAAGCGCCCCAGTGCATTTTGTTAGTTTTTGGAATCATCTATGACATCGGCCTTCTACACTGTGGTTTGCTTTTCCCTCCCACTACATTTTGATTCTGGCCTCCAGAGTCAATTCAAGTTCTTTTTAATGTTTTACTTGCTTCTGTAGATACTACGTAAAAATTGTTTCATCTTATATAAACTCCTGAACACCTTGCATTGATAATTTCTGCCTGAAAAATTTTATCTGAGCGGTTTGTGGTAACATTCTCTGATTCAGTGGAAGTAAAAGATGTCTAGTCAGTAGAATAATACCATTTTTCCCCTCTGGTCACTTAGCCACATGCCTCCTTCTCCCCATCACAGAGAAATAAAGTGAGAGCTGTGACCTCATCAATAAGAATGCCTCACCAGCTATAAAGATAAAGATGGGTAAGAGGGGAATGGCATTGATAAAAAATTGGAAGTAGGAGGAGTGATTAGATTTGGCTGTCCACAAGCTCTTGCTCATGAGCCACATACTCAGAAAGAAAACCTTAATGATCAATTGTTACTGATTTATTATATCTACTCTTCCATTAAACAGCCACCTCAGGCTTGCCCACTAAGAACACTAATCTAAAATCACTTGGCAATGTGTTTAGGGCTGATGAACAACAATCCCCGCAACTATAACAGCAACAACATCAACAAGCAATAACTCCAGAGGCTGACTGGGTGCCGGGACCTGTTCGACGCACTTCAGGCTCAGCATCTACTGCGTGCCAAGGGCTAGAGAAGAACCAGGTCCCACCCATCTCTCTCCAAGCTTGCCATTTTGCTTAAAAAGGAAAAAAGGTAGGAAATTCTATCAGGAAATCCCTCATAGATCTTAGGAGAAGCAGCCCACAGAAAGGAAGAGCTCTGCGGCAGCCCCAGGAAATTAGCGAGCTTGAAGCGAAGATGACCGCTCTGCAGGGCAGAAGGCACAGTATCTGGAAGTAAACAACGGCATCAGAAGAAGTAAGCTTCTGGACCAATCAGTAGATTTAATCAAGCACTTATTGCACTTTGTTTAATGTATTTTGTCCGACTAGTAGAGAAGGCCAGTGTGACGTCTTAACCATGAAACATTTACTGAATTAAGGGTAGATTAGGAATGTCACAAATTAGGTGACATGGACCTTTAAGTTAAAGAATTGAATATGCACAGTCAGCTCTTTCTCTCTGTGGGCCTGTGTTGATGGATTCAGCCAACCACAAATAAAAACACTTTTAAATAAAGTTGTCTTGTTACTGACGTCTACTTACTTGAGGTCTATGACAGTGATGGCTGCCTCTGTGCAGAACATGTGCAGACTATTTCCTTGTCATTATTTCCTAAACAGTACAGTGTAACAACTATGTGCACAGCGCGTACATTGTGATAGGTATTACAAGTGACCTAGAGATGATGTAAGTACACAGGAAGATGTGCGTAAGTAACATGCAAATTCTAGGCCATTTTACGTAAGGGACTTGGCATCACCGAATTTTGTATTCATGGGGGTCCTGGAACCAATCCCTCATGGATCTAAAAGGATGACTGTATACTTAATTTTTTATGACTTTCATAGGTGATCTTTCCTCTCTAAAAATTGGATAATATATTTTAAGAACAAAATTATTTTATTAACAGTCATTTATAGTTATTACATTAAAACATTTAAATTACAGCTAGAAATATAAAAGTTTTAATATTTCATTGAAAGACAGATTATTTTAAATATTTTTTTACATAAATATTTAGTGGCTGGCACAAAGGCTATAAGTATCAGAAGCCAGGGGAAGGAAACTGTAACAGTTATAAAGGTAACAATAGGCTCGAAATACAAAAAAGACCAATTCAGCTGGTTTAAAAAAAGAAAAGGAAGCACAATAGCACACCAGCAAGTTCACCTATTATATAATTACAGGTTCTGTATACATGTGCAGACAAGCAGACAGAATAAAAACCTCCTCTAGGAAATTCAAAAAATTTGGCAGATCTGTCCAGGTGGGATGTGATGCTGGTACCAGCAACAAAAAGAAACAGGCTGCAACTAGGGTTTGGCCTAACTCTGAATTTGGCTTCTCTTTGCTAAACAGCAGTTTGCTGCAAAACTCCGGGAAACAAAGGGAAAATGGAAAGCGCTGAAGAATTAAGGCGTAGAGCTCAGGTAACTAAAAAAAGATGTTGTCAGTCACAGACTTTGCCAGGCAATGTTTTTGCCTTCAGTTATGAGGACAACTTACTTGGGATCTTTCAAGAACTTCAGAAGACAGGAATTTCATAAACAAAGCTCTTCTTCAGAAGACAAAGGAAGGGACAAATTGAACTGTTTTTAGGACATGAAGCTGTGGTATTATGTATAACTCACAGATGTGTTTTATATTCCAAAGCAGCTCAAATCTGACTGGGGATGTGGAACTGATGGCCCAGACCTTGGAATCTACAGCCTATTTGCTTCCTTTCCCAGCATGCTTGCCTTTCTGCCTGATTTTTTCCATACTGTGTTCACTTGGTATGTAGGGAAATCTAAGGATAATCAATCCAGCAATTCCATCTCTGGGTAAATACTCAAAGAATTGCTGGAAATTCAAGAGATATTTGTATGCCCATGTTTGTAGCAATACTGTTTATAATAGCCAAAAAATGGAAGCACCCAAATGTCCAGTGATGGACGGATGGGTCAACAAAATAAGGTATATACTTACAATGAAAGACTATTCAGCCTTAAAAAGGAAGGAAATTCTGGCACATGCTACAACATGAATGGGCCTTGAGGACATTATGCTAAATGAAATTAGCCCGTCGCAAAAGAACAAAGATTGTGCTATTCCTCTTATGTGAGGTCCTCAGAATAGTCTAATTCATAGGGATAGAAAGTAGAGGAGAGATCCCTCAGGTGTGGGGCAGGGGGGAGTGCGGACTTAGTGTTTAACGGGTGTCTTTTCAGTTTTGCAAGATGAAAAAGTTCTGTGTTGGGTGGTAGTCATGAGCATGTACTTAATGCCACTGAACTGTACACTTAAAATGGTCAGTATGGCAAAATTTATGTTATGTGTATTTTACTACAACTTTTTAAAAATCAAGTTTGGGAGTGTGGAGAGAAGAGGCCTATAAATGGTGACAGCACTGCCACTGAGGGAGCCCTAACACCAGCCAGAGGTTGGGACCAGTTAATGATGGACTGCTCGAAGCTATAGCAGATGCTGGCTTTTTCACATGTCAATCTGAATTCCAGCTGCCAGAACCTGCCCTTCCTGGGCCTGCAGCAGGCCAGAAGTGCCAGGAAATTAAAGCCCCTTGGGAACAGACCTCCGTTAATGAGCACTGGGAACTGGCATACAAGTACTCCAGTTACCTCACGCCCCTTGCAGAAGATGGGTAACTGGAAGACACATATTTTATACCATTTCCCGGTTTCCACTGCATTCCCATTCCCATTAGAATTGCTTAATAATGCACCTTTATTGGCTTTTCCTCTTTCCTTTCTGTGAGGGATAATTTTATGTGTCAACGTGGCTAGGCCATGGTTCCCAGATATTTGGTCAAACAGGATTCTACATGTTTCTGTGGAAATATTTAGACCAGATCAGCATTTACATCAGCAGTCTGAGTAAAGCAGATTATGCTCCACCGTGTGGGTGGGCCTCATCCAGTTAGCGCAGGTCTGAGTAGAACAAGGCTCTCTTAAGAAGATGGGATTCTGCCAGCAGATGCCTTCGGACTTGAAATGCAACATCGACTCTTCCCTGGTCTCCATCCTGCTGACCTTGCACCTCCACAACGGTGTGAGCCAACCCCTTAAGGTAAACACCTCGCTCACCCTCTATCTAGAGAGAGAGATGATAAAATAGGCGTCCTGCTAGTTCTGTCTCTGTGGAAAGCTTGACTAGTACACTTTTTTCCCACCATATGTGCCTCTTGGGATCACTTTCCCACTATGCTGGCCTTGCTCTTGAACCCTGGTCATGAAGCATGCTTCCCCTTCCAGACCATTTGTGGTGGCACCTGGAGTCATTTTTGGTCGTCGTAACTGGGCTGCGTGTGGAGTCCAGAGATGCTGCTCAGCACCTTCCCGCGCTCAGCCCAGCTCCACACACCCGAGCCACACGGCGACAGTGCCCAGGCTGGGACACCCTGACTCACACGAGACAGGTGGGTGTTGCTGCACTGGGAGTGAGTTCTAGAACTGCGGTTATTAAGAATCTGTAAAACCAAGGAAACCTTAAATACTTGCTGATGAGAGAGGCTATTAGAGGATGCCAACTGAGTGGTTCCTGAGACGTGTTTCTTCCCTTTAAATCAACCATGCCATAGGCTGGGAACAGAACCAGGTGGGATTTACCTCTGCATGGCCAAGCCTCACACACGAAGTCAGGATTAAAGAAAGGTCCAGTAAGATGGTTGATGGTGGAAAGATGTTTTTCCTGGGTTTTCCAATGCTGTATTAATGAACTAAGTGACTTGTGCCCAGGTCTCAGCCTCATAGAACAGGAAATTCATTCGAATTAATGTTGCAGAAAAAAGACCAGTTATTTAACATTACCGAGCTTTGGAAAGGTCCTCAAAAGCTCACCCTTGCCAAGGCTGTGTCCGTGAGCTCCCTGGGCCCGTGGGCTGCATTTCTGAGCCTGTGAAAGCGTAGCTGGTTGTTGGCCACAGATGCGCATTGCCCTGCCCGGAATGGATTCGTTCTTGGCCGCATTAAGAAGCGAGTGTGTCCACACTTCCACGTGCCCTCTGGAAGAAAGCTCGTCCTCTCTGGCTGCCGGGCCAGGAACGTCTCCTGTCAGGGTCACCTGCCCATCCCTCATTTCTCCTAGGAGATGCCATTTTCTCCGGGCGTCTGAGTTGTCCGTGTCCTTTGGGGCTGTGACTGTAGCAGGTGCTGCCGAGTGTTACAGTATCTGTTCCTCGCTATCTCTGTGTTGTTCATTTTCAGACAATCCAATTGCAGAGTTTGCCTGGCGTCTCTGATAATGGGGCTGGATCCAGGGCCAAAAAGCGGGAAGCAGTTGGTGAGAAAATAAGTGAGAGTCAAAAAGAAGCCTCCAAAAAGCGTTTCTGGATGCTTTGCTAATGCTTGGATTGATCTGAGGCAGAGATATTCTTGGAGAGTCTCGATTATTAATGTGCCTAATTGTGCGGTTTCCATGCATAGAGCAGGATCCCATGGAGGTTCCCAGGGTGGGATCAATGGTACTTCAGCTTCTTCCCCGCACAATATGTTGACTAGAATGTTTATGATTAAAGCTTCAATTGTGCCGCTGAAAATGCCAGACATTGCTCCTGGGCTGCAACAATGGCTTCTGTGCCACCTGACTCTACTCCAGCAGAGAACAGCTCAGAATAACAGGACCTGTAGTTTTATAGATAAAATTTGGAAAAAACATATGAAAGGAAAAGAGTCAAACATTATATTTAGCTTTGAAAACTGTGAGCTGAGACCCTTGTGTACTGAAAATTTAATTGGTTTGAATTTTTGTTTTATCTGTCGTGACTTATAATCTTGGAAGAGTTACTTAATTCCTCTGGCCTTAGTTCCCTCAACTGTGAAATAAAGATCGGGCATGACCAGGTGGGAGGACCCTCCCAATCAAGCATTCTGGGACAGCTCAGCGAAGATGAACAAATCAGCTTCAGATTAGAAATACTCTTTTCATAATATTAGTTAACTGATTCCTCAGATCCTTCAATCAATGGTAAAAACACTTGATAGAGACAAAATCAATGAGTACCTTGTGAAAAAATTACATAGTTAATTCAAGTCTGTAAAACATACTGGAGTGTATGGAAAAATGACTGGCATGACCGTGTGGGGAGGGCAGGATTTTTAGGGGAGGGACCTCTCTCACCAGACGTTCTGCCCTTTCCCATGCAGCACAGGGCCCGACCCAGAGAGCGAAAAGTATTGTTAATGAACATAAAGTGTCACATGTGAAAATTATGGTCCTTATGGTCTTAGCATGGATTCTTCTAAAAGCAGATCCTGGGACAAGGATTTGGTACAGGTAGTTTATTTGGGAGGTGATACCAGGAAGCAGAATATAAAAAGAATACCTTATAAATTCATTGGTTAATAAAGGTCCGTTTGATTCAAGGGTAAGAGTCCCCACTCAAGCTTGCATTAAAGAAATGGGGGTTCATTTTAATGATACCATACAAGTATACATAGACCCAAACAAAGCACATCTGAGCTTCACAAAGACTAGAATCAGAAACTGAAAATTCAGCAATGAAATCTCTCTCCATCAAGGGTGCTTCCCTCTTTCTCTCTCTCTCTCACATACACACACACACATGGTTTCCCCTCCCCATCACCTCCATCCCAATTTCTTCTACTGACTCATATTCTAGGGCCACAAATACCCTTCACTCAGAAACTTTCAGTTCTAGTAACCCTTTCCAAACAAGAACTTTCTGTTTCTCTGAGACCAAGTTCCCAAGAGAGGAATCTATTGTATCTATTCCAATTCACACTAGGCCAGACAAGTCATACATTTTTGGACACCATACAGGTAGGTCACGTTCTCATCTTCAACCAGCTGCTGCAAGGGCCAGGTCACAGAGACCACACATTCTCAGTAGGGCAGGATGGGTCCCCACAGAAGAGGGCATGCACAAGTAGGCGGTACCTCACATACCTAGGGCTTCTGGAATAGCTCATTGGAAAGTGAATGATTAAATCACTTTATTTTTATATTACTATAGTTGATAAATTATAAAATAAATCTGACTAGTACTAATTTGAATTCACAATCTATGTTTTATCTATGAGACCTTGGGTAAGTAAGTAAAATAACCTTTTGGGGTTTCACTTCTGTCTTTCTCAAGTGACGGTAATAATATTTGTCACCAGACCAAGGGTTGACAAACCAAGACTAGTGCTAAAATTCCTGCTAGCTGCCTGTTTTGTAAATAAAGTTTTATTGGAACACAGCCATGTCCACTTATTTATATATTAGAAGATAACAATGACAGAGTTGAGTAATTGAGACAGAGACCTTATTTCCTAGAAAGCCTAAAATATCTACTATGTACTATGTACTGAATTGTTTTCCTCTCAAATTCATATGTTGAAACTCCAGTCCCCGGTGTGGTGATATTTGGAGGTGGGGCAGTGAAGTTTTGATGAGTGACGATGGCAGGCCCCTCATGGGATCAGTGCCCTTTCAGGAAGAGGAAGGGAGAGACGAGACGTCTCTCCAGGCGCAGGCACCAAGGAGCGGCCGTGTGAACACACAGGGAGAGGGGACGGCGCCAGCCAGAGGAATGCTTTCACCAGCATCCGAATAGTCCAGCACCTGGGTCTTGGACTCTCTGGCCTCCAGAACTGGGGGAATTAAGTGACATTGGTTAAGCCACCCTTGGTATTAGTTGGTCTATGGTATTTTATTACAGCAGCCTGAATAGACTTAGAGACCACCTGTCCTTTTACAGATAAAGTTTGCTGACCCTCGCTGAGAAAATTATGAAGATGAATTGTGATAGTGATGCCCAAACACATAGCACGGTGATCACATACTTTCTCGTGTGTATTCAATTTCTTTTGCTGCACGCAAAACACATCTAGGGCTCTAAGACCACATACCTTTAGGGGGAAAATGTAGCCCACAAGCTCAAGATCAAGAAAATGGTTTTTATGCATTTAATATACTCTTAAAATCTTCGCAGGTTTTCAGTTAATCTGTTAAGTGTAGCAGTGTGTTCATAACTTAATTTGTATATTTTAGCCATTTGCGTTAATGCAAGTAATTGGCAGGTACCACATTAACACACAAAAGTAGTTAATGCCACATACAATAAAAGCATATTTAGTTCTTTATTATTTTTGCTGAATAATACAATGCACAAATCATAGACCAAAGGGCCTGAAGAGATGTGTGAAGGTGGATTCATTCAGCCTCAGCTTCTGGGCAGCACTTCACATCAATTATCCTACAAAAATTGTTGTACATTAGTCATTAACATCACCAGATAATAAGATTGCACAGAATCCCTTGGCAGTATGCACCCGGGGCCCACAATTCTTTTACTGGGATGCTCTCCTGAAGCGGAGCCCAAATCCTCCTTGCTGCTAGGCCTTTTCTTCTTACCCTCAGGGGTCCGAGCCGCTCCTCTGGAGTCTGTGCAGGGCATTGGTCGCTGAACTCGGGGTTCTTTCCCTTGCTCCCCGTGAGGGGCGGCAGCAGCCACTCCGCCTGTGTGACAGGCACCCTGCACAAGAACAATGGACAGGGCTGCCTTAAGCAAAGACAAACCTTTTTTCCTGAAGAGGTTCTAGGCCTGGGCCTGACCACCCACCAGGACCTGCCCAGGTAGGAATTTATGATCAGATCACCTGTGAGGTCACTTTCCGTCCCGGGACTTGTCAGGTTTATCGCAGAGCCCCTCTCTCATCCACAGGAGAAACACTGAAGTAGCTGAGCACTGGAAACTTCTCCAGACCCCAGTGTCATTCACTGTATGGCACGTGCCTTGTAGTGACTTTCTAAAATCTGGAAAATCTGGTATACATCTAGCCTCAGAAATTGTAAATGCAGGAATGTAGATTTTTGTCATCATAGCCTCTTGAGAGAGACTCTACTTATTACTCTCCTTTTTTAATCCATCCTGTACATTTCTGTCACAGGAACTTTTCTGGGTGCATTTGCTCGGAAAGTAACCTTTGGCAGATATCTCCACCTCCACGTTCTGGCATTCAGGCCTGAGCCTTGAGGACTTCAGCTCTTATTGACCAGCTTTGAGAATAGGAAACTTCCGAAGAGTCACAACCAATTTTCTTTGTATATCCGTAGGTTTGCTATTGAGTGCGTGAGCACTCAATAAATACTTGTTGAATAAACAAAAAATGACTGACTGGTTGAGAAAAGAGAGACTGAATGAAAGAATGAACAGCCCTGGCCAGTGTGGCTCAGTGGTTGGGCATTGCCCGGTGCCCCGAAAGGTTACCAGTTTGATTCCCTGTCAGGGCACATGCCCAGGTTTTGGGCTCCGGCCCCAGCTGGGGATATGCAGGAGGCAGCTGATCAATGTTTCTCTCTCCCTCTCCCTTCCTCTCTCCCTAAAAACAATAAAACCATTTTAAAGAGACAAGAATGAGCAATAAGATTGGTTGGGAAAAGTACGAATGGTGGTAAAATGGCAGGTTTCGGGGTACACTTCTGTGCTGAACGTTGGTCAGGCCCTGCTGAGGCAAACTGAGAACCCCTTGGCTCGAGAGGCATAATGAAATTTTAGAAAAGATCTAGAGAAGCAGCAGCTAGCCAATGCATTCCTATGAAGAAAATATAGGCCCAGCTGCCTTGGCTCAGTGGTTAGAGCTTTGACCCACAGACTGAAGGGTCCCGGGTTCGAGTCCAACCAAGGGCACGTGCCTCGGTGGCAGGCTCAATCCCCAGCCCCAGTCGGAGCGCGTGTGGGAGGCCACCAGTTGCTGGTCTCTCTCCCATAGATGTTTCCCTCCCTCCCTCCCTCTCTCCCTCCCTCCCTCCCTCCCTTCCTCTCTCTGTGAAGAGTCATGGAGGAAATATCCTCAGGTGAGGATTGAAAGAGAGAAAATATAAACACATGGGCTTTCACTTTCTTACTGAAGAAGAAGGCATAGACTTGCACGCGAGGCATTTGTGGTGGCATTGACTTGGTCGCCCGTGTGACCAGCTACAGAAAGAGGGCAGTGTCCGAGCAGTGGGAGGGCTTGTCATTTGACACAATGAGCAAGGACATGCAGGGACACCCAGGGAAACTGGTTTAAATGCCAGGACTTTGGTTTACACAAACAAAGTGAATATATTTGGAATAAAATTTTAGAGATTTCAGATGTACCTATCAAAGAAACAGATTTAAATTAATACAAGGATCAGAGTATATTTGAATAATGCATATTTAAATAATAAATATATTTGAGTAATAAGTCAAAAAGAACTTCCTACAGTGGGATTAAAACACTGAAACAAGTATTAAAGGTTTATATCATTTTCATTTTGACCTCTAAGTGAAGACTAGAGATGCCTGTCTTCTCGGGGTGCTTTGGATCGTTCGGGCCTGGGAGTGGGCCCGCGAGCCCGAGCTTTGGCACATCTTTTGCAGCGTAGGATTCTGCAGAGCTGTATTCAAAGGGCGCAGAAGGAAAAAGAGCGAGCGAGCAAGCTCCTGGTGACAGAAATAGGAGCGGCAGAGGAGTGTGTGATCCTTCTGACAATTCATAGGAGGCTTCACCTGTCACCGCCTGGAGCGCAGCAGAGTATCGACAAATACTCCAATAGCCGGGCTTGTATCTGAATCTCCAAGACAGCAGCCGGGTAGCGTGGGTAGGACAGGCGCGGGCACCTGCTCAGCTGCGCTGTTCGGACCCAGGACGGTCCTGCCCGCCGGCCTCAGCCACTGCGGGCGGCACCCACCTCGCGCGCTTCACGGTGGGACTGACTCCCGGGCAGGGCCGGAGGTTCCAGTGTGAAGAGCAAGCCAAACTCATAATTTAAAAATAAACTCCAGCAACGTTCAATAAATTACATATTGCATACTATAAGAATTACATTATTATTGCCATAATAATATATGGCAGTTATTAGAATTACATCAATAACATATGCAACTGCTAATGGACTTATAATGTAGCATGCCATTGGGAAATAAAAACCAACTATATTTTTTCCTGTTACCAAAACAAATGCTGCTATAATCTATATAGTAATTTGAAAGTGAGTAGTTATAAGTAGAAGTTTATGCCCATATTTGCTATGCCTATTTGGGCCTCTGTCACATAATTTCCCCTGAAGTTAAGTATAAGGAAAATCTCCCACACGGACTTTTTGTACCCAAACTGCTTTGATTATTTTGACTCACTAAACAGGCTAAGGCAATTTATTTAGTTAAAAAAAAGTTGAACTCAATCTAAAAAACCTTAGAGAGGTCAAAGAAATAGTCAAATCAGTCAAAAATCAAATTGCAAGTTTTCTTTCCTTTTTCCGAGGAGATTGATTTGACTGGTAAAGTCAGTCAAGATAGTCAAACCAGTTTGTATGTCTGTATAGACAAAACCACTTGCCCACTGAAAAAAATTACATTTATTAATTAGTTGGATATTCATACAAACTTTAAAGTGGGTGGGACAAATGTTTCCATTTTTATTTTTAAGCTGAAGTGTTTTAGAGAGAAGAGGCTAGAATGTTACCTATAAGTACATTCCAGTCCACCCCAAAACATATGAATTATGACTTAAAACAATGAATTATTATTTCTCACAATTCTGTGACTTAACTGGGGTCAGCTGGACAGTTTTCTCCGTTTGGCATCGACTGAGGTCACTCATAAAGTTGTATTTAGCTGGGGGCTTGACCGGGAGTGGAATATCTTAGATGCCTCTCATGAGCACGGGTTTCTCTCCCTGGAGCCACTCACTATTTAGTAGCCTGGCCTGAGTTTTTCTTTTTCTTTTTAAATTACAGTTTACATTCAGTATTATTCTGTATTAGTTTCGGGTGTTTAATCTGAGTTTCTATCAAGGCAGTTGACTTCCAGGTGGAAGCATTTCCAAGGGGCCGAGCCCCATGTGCAAACATTAATTAGCCTCTGATTGCATCACACTTGTTGATGGCCCATCGTCAAAACAAGCCAGGGGCGTGGTAAGAAGGGACTACAGAAGGGTATGGATATGAGGAGACGTGAGTCCCTGCGGTCACCAATGTGACACTCTACAACATCGTGGCTGGTGTGTTACAGAGCAAGGACGGGAACTCGGGCCCCTCCATGTGCTCCGCTGCCCATCAGACCAACCTGACGCCAGTGTGACAGTTGACCTTCCCTTAGTAACATCAAGAGGATGCAGCGTTTCAGCGTTGGCTGGGTCTTTAAATTCAGGTATAGAGGACAGTTAAATATTGCATATCTGCTTTGAAATTACCAGTTAAACTTATCTTCCAGTTTAAATTCTAGTCATTTTTATCTAAGGAGGAAATCTGAGGCAAACATACCTTTGTTAGTTTTTATATCCAACAACTCAAAACCTTATAAAGACTCAAGAATGTTCTTGCTATTTATCATTTTGCCTTAAATAGGTCCAACACTGAGAGGAAGAACCGGGATTATTATTTCCTCTATTGTATATGAGAGGACACCGAGAACCATAATATTGACTTATTGAATCACAATAAGTGAATCATCATACTGACTTTCTTGCTCAGCTTCCAACTCTAGAAGACTCTTGATCTGGAAGAACTCGCGTGGTCTCCTGGGAAAATATTCGCATAAACCTACTGCAACAATTTAATGTGCTCTTCTCTACCTGCTGACTACTGTTTACAGCACAGATTGGTGCTGCTATATATTTTGACATTTGAGGAGGTCCATTTCTTTCAGTGAAGCACAAAGGATGCCCCAAACCAGCAGTGCTCTAGCTTCTTAGTTTCAAAATCCTTTTATATTACTAAAAAGTATTAAAAACTGCAAAAAGCTTTTGTTATACAAATTATTCTGATCAATATTTACTTGATATAACTGAGCAGTATTTTAGAGGCACACATTGCGGTAGCTGTCAGAATGATGACATCATAACATCTCATGTTGCCACTGTGCCCTCAGGAGGGGATGGGAGGGAGCAAAGCAAATTGTATCTTATTTATTATTATGAAGAGTTTTGACCCTAAAACCATCTCAGGAGTACTCAGAGGCTCCTAAACCACATTTTAAGAACTTCTGTTCTAAATAATTCGCCCCCAAAATATAATACATAATGCTAATAATCAAATTATTAAACACCTTTTTAAACTTCACTGTTAAGCTGCTAAGAAACTAAAAGCTGTCCTTAGAGAATGAAACGGAAGTGAAAGCACCAATCAGAGTGGTAAGGAAAAATTGTGACTGGGGCACCTGTCCATTTTTTGTGACCAAAGATTTTACTTTAACCCATGTATTGGGTGGAGAAGTCAGAAAACCAGATTTCATCTGGCCCAAAGTGGCTCATTTCATGGACAGCAACTCCATGGGGCTCTCAGCTTTGTGCTGGACCCCTTGGGGTCCTATATCTCAGTGAGCAGGCACATGAGGGAGAGGACATACCACGCAGAAAGGAACATGGGGAAATTTCCTCTAAATGTTGATTTTAGACAAAAGAGAAAAAAATTCCCCTAAAATTCATAACAATGTGGTTGCTCTCTTATGGGTTTTCAGCCCATTTAAAAAAATATACGTTTTTACTGATTTCAGAGAGAGGAAGGGAGATGGAGAGAGCGATAGAAACATCAATGATGAGAGTCATTGATCGGCTGCATCCTGCACACCCCCTACTGGGGATTGAGCCCTCAACCTGGGCATGTGCCCTGACTGGGAATTGAAACGCAATCTCACCATTTTTTATTACAAAGTTGTCCCAGGTTGGTGGTGCTCCCAGGAACCTGCAAATGCAAATACATATCCTACCTGGGGGAACTCACTTTATTTTTGAAAAAATAATTAATTAATTATTTAAATTTATCTTTACTGTTCAAAGTATTACAGGTGCCCCATTTTTTAACTCCAATTGACTCCCTCTACCTCGCTCCCACCCCCTCCCTAGGCCTTCACCCCGTTATTGACTGTGCCCATGGGTTATGCATATATGCACATAACTTCTTTGGTTAATCTCTTCCCACCCTCCACCCCCCTTCCCTCTTTCCTCTGAAATATGATTATATGACCCTCTGAGACATGGGTCAATGTCTCTGGATCTATTTAGTTCATCAGATTCTTTTGTTCATTAGCTTCTTCTTAAAGAAGACCCTTCAACATATCCTGTAGTGCTGGTCTGGTGGTGATGATCTCCTTTAGCTTTTTCTTATCTGTGAAGCTCTTTATTTGACCTTCAATTCTAAATGATAGCTTTGCTGGGTAGAGCAATCTTGGTTGAAGTTCATTGTTTTTCATCACTTTGAATATTTCTTGCCACTCTCTTCTGGCCTGCAAGGTTTCTGTTGAGAAATCAGCTGACAGTCGTATGGGTGCTACCTTGTAGGTAACTAACTGCTTTTCTCTTGCTGCTTTTAAGATTCTCTTTGTCTTTAACCTTTGGCATTTTAATTATGATGTGTCTTGCTGTGGGCCTCTTTGAATTCCTCTTGTTTGGGACCCTCTATGCTTCCTGGACTTGTAAGTTTATTTTTTTCCCCAGGTAGGGGAAGTTTTCTGTCATTTTTTCAAATAGGTTTTCAATTTCTTGCTCTCTTTCTTCTCTTTCTGGCACCCCAATAATACAAATGTTGGACCGCTTGAAGTTGTCCCAGAGGCTCCTTATACTATCTTCATATTTCTGGATTCTTCTTTCTTTTTGCTCTTCTGGTTGGGTGTTTTTTGTTTCCTCATGCTCCAAATTGCTGATTTGATTCTCAGCATCCTCTACTGTTGATTACCTGTAAATTATTCTTCATTTCAGTTGGTGTAGCATTCATTTCAAATTGATACTTTATTATGTCATTGATTTTCTCAGTTGTTTTCATAATACTCTTACTAATATGGTTGAGCATCCTTATAAACAAAATTCTGAACTCTGTATCTGTTAGCTTGCTTGGATCTATTTCACTTAGTTCCTCTTCTAGAGATTTCTTCTGTTCTTTCCTTTGTGACATGTTTCTTTGCCTCCCCATTTTGGCTGCTTCCAGGTGTTTGTTTCTATATATTAGGTAGAGCTGCTGTGTCTCCTGGAATTTGTAGAGTGGCTTTGTGTAGTAGGTGTCCTGTAGGGTCCTGTGGCTCAGCCTCCCCAGTCACCTGAGCTGGGCCTTCTAGGTGCTCCCCGGTGTGGGCTGTGTGCACTGTCCTGTTGTAGTTGAGCCTTGGTTGCTGTTGGCGTCCCTGCGAGGAATTGACCCCCAGGCCAATCAGCTGTGAGGACCAGCTGCAACTCCAGCCAGAGAGCTGCTGTGCTGGAGACACCCCTATGGAGCAGGATTTACTTCAGTGGGGCTTTGGTGCTCACCAAGTGCGCCCCTTGAGTGTCACTCGTGGATGTGGTAGGATTGTAATCCAGTGTGGTCGAGTCTCACCACCAGGTGCACTGTCTCTGAGGCCTCCTGGGAGATGCAAAGTCAGCCTGTGCCAGTGGCTTGCCCAGGGCCACCCAGCATGAGCTACACAGCAAACCGTAGTTGACTGCTCCTTGTGCTGGGCTTGGAGGTGCCCAGGAGAGGCCAAGCTATGAGCCAATGCAGCTGCCGCTAGTGCCAGACCTGGGGCCACTTATCAAGATGTATGGGGCCCGCTGGTGCTTGTTTGAGAGTTTTTAGGAAAGTCCTAAGCATGAGGCTCGAGAGGCCACTTGCACAGAAAAGCCCCTGGAAATGGCCCGGATGAGCTGCAGGTGGGGAGGGCAGGGCCTCCGGGAGTCACGGGGCGGGGCCAACGGTGTGTCAGGTGCTGGCGATTCAAACATGGCGCCTGCCCGCCGGCTGTGTGCGGGGAGGACTCGCCACAGGAGCCATGGCCTCCGCCAGCCCTTCTGCCCGGGAGGAAGCCGCCCTCCGCCTCTCGCCCGGATCTCAGGCAGGTTAGTTCCTCCCCGGGTGTCCCGGGTCCTTTCCGGCCGCTGCCCGGCGCTGGGCTCAGAGGGAGCGTCCGAGTGAGTCCGTGCCGGGCCCTTTAGAGGAGCTGCTGGGGCTCCCGCGGCCTCCGCGACCCTCAGCGACAGTCCCCGCTGGTTTCACAGCCCAGAGTTGTGGGGGCTTCTCTTCCTGCCTTGAAGCCCTGGGCTGGGGGCCTGCTGTGGGGCTGGGACCCCTCACTCCTCTGGGAAACCCCCGCCGCCGAGATTCCCTCCTGGGTTTAGCCCACGGCACTGGGTGTGGGCCCGTGGCCGTGTCTCTGCGATTCAGCCCCGATCCGCCCGTGTCTCCTCCCCTCTTACCCGTCTCAGTGCTTCTTCAGTTCCCTGGTTGTGGGGCTTCTGTTCAGCTAGATTTCAAGAGGCTCTGATGATGGTGGTTCTGGATTTTAGTTGTAATTTTGGTGTGGTTGTGGGAGGCCGCGGATGCAGCTGCTACCTACCCGCCAGCTTGTTTTCCTCCAGAACTCACTTTTAAGCTGAACTTCAAAGAATTCCCACACACATGCCATTAAAAAATAAGCTCACAATTTTTTTTTGGTAAATTATAATATAAAAGAAGAAACAATTTGCTAAGTAAATGGGCAAAGAACACAAATATAAAATTATAAAATAAGAATGTTTTATATGCTTATAAAAATAAAAGAAGATTTGAAAACATGTCAAGTAAAAAGGAATAAGATAAAATTTCTAAATAAAAAAAATTGAGTTAAATGGTTCTGGAGGCTATGACTCTGTTGCAATCTCCCATCCTGCTGACGGGAGGGTAAATTGGTAAAACCACTTTGGAAAACTGTTTGATAGTCTTCACTAAAGCTGGATGACACACTCCATGACAAAGCAATTCCTCTAGTTATAAGCTCGATAAAAATGCTCAACTTGTGCTCACCCAAGAAGTATGCAAGAAAGTTTATAGCAGCACTTCTTATAATGATTATAAATGTGTGTTCACTTTATAAAAGTGAATTCCAAAAGAAGTTGATGGAGAGCAAAAGAGACAACATTTTAACTTAAAGATTAAACATTTCCCAGATTTAATACAAGACCTGAACCTCAAAGTCTGGAAGAAAATAATTTCCCAGGTTGACACACATGAGGAAATACACACTAAATGCATCATAGAAAAATTATGGAGCAGCAAAGACAAAAGGCAGATTCTAAAAGCAGCAAGAAGAGAAAGGGTAGATATTATGCAAAAAAATATTTTTTAAAGGCTGGCAGCAACAATGGAAGCCAGAAACCACAGAATGATGTATTCAAAAATTCTAAGAGAAAATAATTATCAATCTGAAAATACTCTAAATTGGGAGAAAGTTAGGCAGAATTAAGTCATCTGAATACTTTGTCAAAATACGATATCAAAATACTGTTCTTTTCATCATGATTTTCTGCATAAAAAGGAGTAGTAGTATGCTTTTCAGTTGTTTGTGAACTATAAACAGGTAGTTAATAAAATTGCTCTGTCAATAAAATGTGCTTTATCACCTACAATGGGCTAAATAGATATGATCAGCTTAGTCTAAAAGCGCAGTCACTTTCCCAGGTTCCAGCATTAGTTTGAGTGTGTAGTAGATGCTCAAGAAATATATAAATAGAAGGACAGATAAATGGAAGGATGGATGTTTAGATGGATAGATACATACATACACCCATCCATCCATCCACACATACATACATACGTTTATTTTGTGGACACTGAATACCTCTTAGGCAGAGTTCCACATGCCATATTCTGAATTTGGAGCTCCCAGGTCTGATCAGTGTTCCCATGCACTAAAGGACATGCAGGGAAACAGGTTTATGCACCCATGTGCATAGAATTTGTCTCTGTGAACACTCTCTGTTACATTATTCAATAAAATCAGCTGATGAATGATCCCTGCCAGGGTGGAGGGCAGGGTCTTCCTCTTTTTCTGAGTGAAATGTGATGTCAAATGTTGGGTAGTTGTGAATATCTTTCTTTGCCCAAGGCCCAGAATTTATTTATCTTCTCTGGTCACTGACAAAAAAAAAAAAAATGTATGGCACACTTTAAAAAGTGTCACCATTCCTGAGAGAAACGATCCCCTCGCTCAGATCTGACTGGAAATCATGGGCAACTGGAAGTCAGGTGTATCCCTGGGGACTATTAGTCACCCTATAAAAGTTAATTTAAAACAAATTAATCCATAAATCGCTACATTGTCTGCAAATACTTACCACTATAAAAAACCTAATTTAAACCCTTTCCCCTCTATTCTAAATTAGAGCAGCGCCGCATTTTAGGCAATGGCTTCCCGGCTCAGAATGGATGGCCAGGCCGTCCTTTCTCTTTGGTGCCAGGGCGGCGTGCGGGCCGTGCTCCGTCCAGCATCACAGTGTCGCAGTCCTCAAAGAGGAGAGAGCACAAGGCAGAGGCCTTAACGCAAAGCTTTATGCCTTGGAGAAGTTTAATTTTAGATGCAGCTCCTGCCGTCAGTCCTTCTGAGCCGCTTAATAGAGGCCCTCAGTTAGCACTCGGTCACACTGGGAATGCGGAGGAAAGTGAGATGAGACAGACAGGTTTTCTCCGGGTCGTTAATATCGGCGTCTCACAGAAGACTGACGAGCGCCTGCGCTTGAAGAGCAGGCCAAGGGTGGCAACTTGGGGCGCTAGGTGGCTCAGATGTCTGCGGAAAAGCCGAGTAGACTTGACTTACTCAAGGGAAACACTTTCCGATATCTGCGGGGCACTGCAGATAACCAGCGCAAGCATGGCACTGCGGTCCTTTCTAGCCGGGGAGGTTGTAACTACAGTCAGTCATTAGAACGCTAATGTATCTTGCCCCGTATTGAGGGGCAGCCCGTTCAAAAGGGCCATTGCCACCGCTGGTAGCTTGGGACTTTTAGGAATGCATTTTTTGCACAGAAAAATCCTATTTTTTATGCTAAGTGATTTTTATCCTGCATATTTTTTTTTTTTAAATGGCTGCCTTCTAAGTCATTGAAGGACTCAGGTGGTGATTAAATTAACGCGATCCAAACGGCCCCTCTTCCATTGTCCATGGCCAATATGAAGAAAGAAGGGAGAGTCCAGTGCCCAGAGACATTTCACCAAAGGGGCTCCGGGGCTGCCACTCCATGGTCTGGAAAGAGGCACTTAGGGAGCTGCTAATTATCAGCTCGCCCACACCACTGTGCTGATGCTAAATGGCACTGTTCCATTAGCTGTAATTATTCCATTTGTAATAAATAAGCGTTAACCATTTTCAAATGTATACTCACAAATCATTTTTAAAGGATGAGTTTCATGCATTTAAAATCATATATTTCAAAACAGCCTGGGTGACAAATCTGTGTGAAGGCCTAAATTCTAATTAGAAGAGCATTTAAAATATTAAAATGAAATATATTCAGCAACAGAAATGATTATTGCCTGCAAAACCTTAAAATCAAGAGACAATATTAGAACCAAGAAAAGAAGAAAAATGTTTAGATGTTCACTTGGGTGAATGTATTAATTCTTTAAAAGATCCAGGTTTCTTTTGAGAACTCGGCACCTGGAACCTAGGAAGTGGCTTGTGTGGCCATAGCCCAACCTTCGAAGACCTGGTGCAGTCTCACAACCACACAGTGTCCTTGGCCTCTATTCCCAGCAAGTGAGAAGTAAGCAACCATTTGCAAATGTGGAGAGAAAGGTGTGGGGAGTGAGGGGTGGGAGGTTCGGATGTGGAGGAGAGAGGTTGCTGGGATAGGTTTAGACCTTCCCCACAACTGTTACCTAGTCGTCATTTGAGAGAGTGCAGGGTTCACTACCTTCAGCAATCCTTAGCCGTTCACCCACCCTGCTTAAACTCAGACCGAAACTGTCAGTCAGCAATACCGTGAAAGGCCACGGAGCCGGGCAGGTCTGCTGCGTGCGCCCCTCCTGCGTATGCTACAGGGCGGTGACATTTACAGAGCAAGGCAAAAGGGGAATTGATAAATTACAGTTATTGTAAAAATATTGGCATACTATGTGTGGGTAACAAAAAAGGCCAATGGTGATATAAGGGATAAACCCCAACAATAATTTTTCAAAGAAAATAAAAAAAGTTTTTATAATGAACTTGGAGAGTCAGAGTTGTTTGCTACCAGTCATATGTGGAAAAGAGGTGCCTGCACACCGGCCCAAGGCTCTCGAATTGCTCCATGTGTCGACTCCCTGCATGTCCCAGCACTTTCAAAGATATAGTAGAAACTATTCTTATATTTCAACTGGTTTTATGAACATTGAATAACTTTACTAGTAGAAAATATAACTTGTTATATATACATAATATAAATTCCCAATCATGAAAAAACATCTGTTAACAACAACAAACAGAATTAATCTCTTTTCTATTGTAAAGGAAGTTTGCTGTTCAATGCTGCAGTAACATGGCTCTTTAAATGTAAATTAATTAAAATTAAGCAAAAATAAAAGTGTGGTTTCTCAGTTGCCCTAGTGCTCAATAGCCACACCTAGCTGGTGGCTGTGACTCTGGGGAGCAGACAGAGCGTGCACCACTGCAGAGACTTCCATCGGACAGGACTGTCGAGAAGCATTTCTGACAGTCAGTGAGGACAGGCTCAGGCTGCTCAGAGTGTTCTAGCCAACCAAAGAAGCTGGCGAGCTGCTTTTATTTTTTAGGTTTTCTGCTACAAATAGGCTTTTCAAATGTTGTGGTCAATACGTGCTCTGAAGTTTAAGTTTACATTCCTGAGAAATTAAATGAAAACTTTAAATCTGAAGTTGAGCGTCTTCAGCAGCATATGCACATTTTTTATAAACTTTAGGAAGAACTGTGATTTCTGATGACAAGAAACAGGACCTGTATAGATTTAAACTTAAACAGATTCTTACTGCACTTGCCTCTGCTGTCTGTTCATTGGGCTGCTGCCCTCACCTAAATGTAAATATTTTCTGAACGTTTATCTTTGCCAGTGCGGATAATAGCTCACACAGTATATCACATTTTCAAACATAGTACAACCAGATGATTTTAGTTCAAGCATTCTCATCAAATGCCATTGTCAATTCAAAGGTTCGGTGGCTTAACTTTTTCTTCTACACTAGGAACATGTTTTTTTGTTGTTCACTCAGGTTGCTTTGGAGCCCTTAGCACTCTGAGAAGGTAAAGCTCAGGATGGACTTTGTAACAGGAGCCATGGGCCTGTTCTTCCTAACAGGGTGCCCAAATCTTGACTGACAGTTGAGTAGGAGCCACCCATTCTAGTATATCATAGTTTATATGCATAATAATATATTAATACATGCATGTTATAAATTATATCCCATATAAATCTATCTATGATTCTATAATATATCTCATATATTATAAAATGATACCTCAAGAAATTTCTTTCCTTTCAATTTTTTACTGAACCCACATGGACCCAGAAAGTGGGCATGGAGAAGGCTCTGCCCATCTCTGTGCAGGGGGCACTAAGCAGTGCTCAGTGACTGCTCTGAGGTCTGCTCTGCTCTCCCAGGAACTTGGGGAACATCATCCAGCATTTTCTAGCACAGCGATTTTCACCCTTTTACATCTCATGGTGCATAAACTAATTACTAAAATTCTGCTGCACACCAAAAAATATGTTATAAATTTTTTGCTGACCTGACAAAAAATAGGCATAATTTTGATTGATATGCAAAAATATAATAATAGAAATTGCCTACCCTTTTGGATCCAAAGTAATTGTTTAAAAAACCAGGTGCCTATACTTGTATAGAAAGGTTTCTGGTGCCAAACGTTAACCAATCAGATGCAAGCATAGTATGCGACATGACCAATAAAATGCCACTCTATTATGTGATCAATATATTTATGGTTCAGGACAGGTCATTCACACTGGATGGCTATTGTTGGGTTTGCTGTTCTCATTTTTTTATCTGACAATCTAAGAGAAAAGAGGTCAGTGCCCCTGACTAAATAGTCAGGTATTGCTTGTTTTAAAAATCCTTGCAGCTCACCAGTTGAAATTTGCTGACATAGGGGAATTGTCACCGGCTGGTCTGGCCTAGCTGACTTTGTATGGACCAAGTTGTCCTGGTGCCGTGTGGTCATCCGGCCTATCCTAGAAAGCCCTCTTCTTACCTTAAGGTTTTCACCAAAAGGGCCTACCCCTGTTAATACACTTGCCCAAGCTCTGATGATTGAATCAGCTGATTTCTTCAGAAGACTTTATTTCCTTGTATTAAAAAAAATTGTGCCTCTGTCAATGGCTGTAGCTCTTTATCTCTCTTATCCTTCCCTAAAATATAATTTTGTCTGTTCCTACTCACTAAGTCAGTCCCTAGGGGAGGAGTCCAGGGAAAAGCATTTTGGAGAAGCTCCTTGGGCAATTCTAGGTCAGTCAGGGGTAAGAAGCTGCTCCAGACTGAGTGCAAGTCCTTCGAACGCCCGGGCGAGGCTGCACAGCCTGGTCTTGTCGCTCACTCAGGATGTGATTTGGGCCAAGGCTCACCCACGCTTCTGGAGCCTCGTCGCCCTCATCCGTCAGACGGAGCAGCAGCGGCCTCACGCCACTGTCAAAGGACTTAAATTACATAAACTCACACCTCTTTGTGGAAACGGGGTTTCTTCTCATCCTCCTGCGTCCTCTTGATTTCTAGGTGCTTCCACGCTTGTCCTGGGGAAGAGGCCCGCTCCCGCCTCGCACCATGAAGTTGAGGCATGGGGTGGGGTCCATCCTGGGAATACCATTCCCTGGCCTCCTTCACACGCCTCCCACTCGGAGAAACCGTGCCCCGAGTGCGCACCTCATGGCGCCACACCGGCTCGCGCTGATGGCGAGCTCTGGGCCTCCCGAGCTGCTTATTAGCATCTAGGGGGGCTCTAGGCTGGGAGAGGAGTCTCCCTCCAGACAGCCGTCGCTGCTGACTTGCGCTTGGTGCGCAGTGAGGCCGCGGGTCCACCTCTGTCAGAAGCCTTTCTTTGGTGAGGGCGGTGGTGTGAGGGCCACCGAGGCAGGAGCTCAGTGTCTGCGCGGCTTAGCTCTGTGGGAACAGGGCCATGCGCAGGTCACTGTGGCATCTCCGACAAGCGAAAGACATTCAGTAAATACTAGGGAGATTGCAATGGAAAGAAGCTGGCAGGTTTTAGATTCCAAACAGTAGATAGTTTGGTATTCTTTATTTTTTAAATTGGAACCCATTAATTGTTTTCAGTTTCCAGCTAAGATCTGTTTGAAGGGCCCCGGCCGGCAGTGCAGCTGGCTGGAGCTTCGCCCTGTGCACCAAGAGGCTACGGGCTTGACACCCGGTCCTGCCCTTGGGAGGCAGCTGACGTTTCTCTCCCTTTCTCTCTTCCCTCCTTCCTCTCTGAAATCAGTAAGAAACATCCTAGAGTGAGGACTAGAAAGGAAAAGATCTGTTTGAAGGAGTCTGGCTTCACTGTGTGCTACTCAAGCCCAAGCCAACTCAGACTCAAGATGACCAAGAGGGGAGAGCACTTGGGGGGCCGCGGCTCCCCGTGCACAGTCTCCCCGCGCGTTTGCAAAGCAAGTCTGCGGCTCCGGCGGAGCCCCGGGCTCTTAAAGGCAGTTGGAGTCCTGAGTGCGAGGGGCCGGCTGTTTTCAGCAGTTTCGCGGAACTCGGCGGGGGAAAAGTTCGAGTCACCCCAGTTGACTTGCCCTACATCCCAGAGCCGGTCCAGCCACAACCCAGCTGAATGACCACGGGCTGGGACTGTCACCATGTGAACACCGGTTGAGGGTTTGTCGGGAAATCATGAGACAAAGAAGAGAGACTACGTCATAAACCCGAGAGGAACAAATTTTGGAACAATCAAAAGTTAAAAAAAACAGCAGCACAAAAACTTCACAAATCTTTGAAATAAAGTGGCCCTAACTCAGTTTCCAAATAAAGTCAAAAGGATGACCCTTGGAAAACCCCGAAGGCACAAAATGTGTGTTCGGTGCCGCGCCCCAGCCTTTCTCTGCCCCTCTCCCCAGCAATCGCGGACACCCTGCTGGTGCCAGCAGCCCCTGAATGCTTGTCAGTCGCCTGTGATGGCTCAGTGGCTGGCCTTCTCTCAATGAAGCTCGTTCTGCTCAAGTGTCACCTTGAGCTCTCGTTTGCATTGAAGCCCTTTTCTTTCTGTGGAGTTCGCAGCTTCCACCACCCCAGCCGCCCCTTCTCAAAAGATCCTCAAGCGGAACCCAGGGGCAACCTGGTGGGGGCCCGGGTTTATGGTCAGCCCTTGTCGGCTTCCTGGGGCCTGAGGAACAGCTCAGAGCAGCTTATGCGTCACTCGGGGGGAAGCAGGAGGCGGGAAGGCTGAGGGGGTGGGAGCGTGGGAGGAACGGGCGGGGGGGTTCATTTCTGTGCTGGAGCTGAAGATTTCCTGACTGACGCCCCTTGCACAGTGGTCTTGGGTATAAAGAATGCGGAGATGGGTCCTCCTGGCATGGTTTCCACCAGCCCCAAGGCCTGTCTGCCCTCCCTTCCCAGCACAGTGACAAGATCTGGCCACTCTCCAGAGTCCCACAACTTTAACACAATCAATCCTGTTCCATTCCTCTCTCCCAAGACATAGGCAGACATATATTTTGTTCTGTAACTTTTTCCGTAGGCTTTTTCCTATGCTCATATATTTGAGTGATTTAAAATAATCCCTGTATATAATTTTATTGTTCCAACCTTTGTTTCTGATCAAAATAAGCAGCTTGAGTCTCTCTATAGCAACTAGCAGGGTAGGTGTCATCACAGAGCCTATTGTCACCAACCTTCAGAGCTCCTCCGCTCACTGAGCATTGGGCAGGGAACTGGCTGAAGACCAGGCTGCCCAGGCTGGAATCTCACACATGCTTCCCTAAGGATGGGCGACTCATAGTCTGACTGGCCTTGAATATTTGTCAGGGAAGATTGATCGGCAATGCCTGCTCTGGGCCCAGGACAACTGCAGGACACTTACTTGCCTTCTCTTGTCTAAGCTTCTTAAACAGTCTCATCTCTGTGGCAGTTGGTGGCACTTTGTGGCAGTTTATGGCCTCAGACACACCTCTCTCTCCCACTTGATTTGTTAAACCCTGCTTGATTAGAGTTTGTTTGCTGTGAGGTAGTTGGCCAGAATTAATGGAGATGACAATAATTCACACTTTGGAAACACTGCCAGGTCAGCTGGGTAGGCTGGAGAGAACCCATCCTGGAATAGGATTGCGCCCTGGGCCAACTCTTTCCTGCTCTAGCCCCACCAATCAGGCACTCAGCAGAGGATGGCCATTACCATTATCACGGCCTTGCCACCAGCAGCAAAAGAAACCAAACTGAACATCTCTGAACATCTGTATGACAATTGTCTGGTCAGACAGGAAAGTTGGTGTTGGAATCCTTAAAGTTACCTGATGGCTGGAGTCCTGTGTGTTCAGACCCAGTGATGAGTTCATCAGCCAATGCCTGCAGAAGCCAGCATGGTCTGACCCGAGCGTACAGAGATGCAGCCTGGCTCACCTGGAAGCGCAGGGCTGTCCCCTGAACATCATGACGAAATGCACCGCACCCCCGGAGTATGGGGAGCGCATCCTACTTGGAAAGCAGGAGAGAAAATGGCAAATGCCTGTTTCTATGTATGAAGCATACCCTATGCATGCTAATGCAGCTGTACTTTATAACAGTACATAAGCAAAGTGCTCCGAGGCATCCACACACTTCCACACAGACGGAGAGGGGGAAAGAGGCAGGTGTGTTTAGTCACCTTGAATTTCTTCCCAGGAGCAGCTGAGGAGGCCGGTTAAAGTGTCAAAGCTCTTTCCTTCTTCAGCGTAAGAGGCTAAAGGGGCTCAGACTCTCCAAGCCTCGTCTGTTAAGTGGGAATGAGTATTAGGTTTCGCCTCAGAGGCTGACTGTGGGGAATAAAGAAACTTGATGTCAGTGTGCTTAGCACAGTGCCCAGGACACGGGAAATGCTCAGTTAATATTAGTGTAAAGTTAAACTAGTGAAATTAGGATAGTTACAACTTGGCTTTTTAAATAAGTTAATATTTCTCTTATGATCTCTATTTGGAAGAAAATTACAGAAATTAAGATTTCTGACATTTTCTACTGTTGAAATCTATAAGGTCCGATCGCAATGCCGTTCTCCAGGACAGACTGTTGAAGAGGCGCTCCGACGCTGCATTCCAGTTTAGGAGCCAGGAGCTTCTGCCTGGTGAACTCCTGGGGTGAAACCTTATCTTTTGATCTTTGAAGAATGACAAAGAGCTATTGATTGAAAGCATATTGTCATTTAAATTACAATTAGGGGTGGGTGAAAGGTGGTTATTCAACAATTCAAACCTCTCTTTTAATACTGTCAAGGACGACTTAACCTTCACCCAAACACACTCCTGAAACTTCTCAGTTTCAATATGTCTAAAATCAATGTGCTTTTCTTCAAGTCAAAGAATCATGTCATTACTCTGAGAGTTGAATCTGGTAGTTTTGAATCTGGTGGTGAAAATCTTTCAGAAAGCTTTGCTCTTAGTCACAAAACATTTTTGTTTTAACAAAAATTCAGCACTGTATTTGCCCCTTAATATGAAATAAAATCATTCAGTGCATTTTCCTAGGGTAGCTAGTTATGAAATATGCATTTTCAAAAAATCAAGTGCTATGTGGGTGATGCATGTTTTAATTTAGAGTACTTTAAATAGGAAACCATCCTTCTGAAGGCACAAATTGCTGTGAACTTCATGTCTTTTATTACTGGAAAACCATGTTCAATTCTAAAGTCATTAGGTGGCACGTATTTTAAAGGAGACAATGGAAAGAATGGAAACTGTGTGTGCCTGTGTCTGAGTATTTACGTTGCATTACGGACTCTCACATTTTACCGTGTGACTACACTTTATAAATAATTTGCTTTGATATTGCAAATACACACACAGACACACACATGCTAACATGCGACGCCTGCACTGGCAAAATGCTGGGCTCCATCTCAGTCTCGCTCAGGCCAGGTTCCCTGCAGCTTCCACAGGCCAGCGGCCAGCATGAGCGCGGCCGCTTAGATCCCCCGTATTAAAGCGCCTTTAGAATTTATCTTGTCAAAGCGCTCCCCCCACGCGTGCACACCTGTGTGTTTTTCTCAGGAATGCCAAGTGCTCCCCGGGATGACATATTACGCCCGGTGCCTTGGCAGCCTCTCGTCCTCGGGGCGAGCGTTGTTCTGGCAGCTGTAGGTCAGTGCGCGGTGCAAGGTCAGCCAGCCCCGCAGTGCCCCACCCCCCCTCTTGCATGGCCGTGGGCTCCAAGGTACCCTTCACTGCTTGACACATGAGGTCGTGGAAGGCAGCCTCCATTCAGGCACGTATGTGCCAGGTAAGTGACAGCGCTGAGAAGGCGCCTGGCAGGCCTCCTCGGGGGGGCACACCCACGCAGGCAGCTCCGACTGAGCCTCCGGTTCTCTCTACAGTTAGGTGTTTTCTTCCCCTTGCGAAGGAAACCTAGCAAAAGCGAATTTTTCTGTACTGCAATGGTTTGTCAGGACGCCTGCCATACAAATGGGAACACCCAATTTTACATGTTACTTGAGAACTCCGAATAGAAAAATCACATGTGAATGGCGTCATCACACAGTGTGATTGGGAAGAGAGAGAAACTCAAGCTTGGCACGGCTCAGACCGCAGCTTCCCTTATGAGGAGGCTCTCGGGTCCTCATTGTAACCCTGAAAAATGGCACAGGAGTATTGCCTGTCGATAGAAAAAGGAAATTTATGTTATCAAAACTCCAAGGATTTCTGTTCATCTACTGTAAGGAAAATTAATTAAGGGTCCCATCACGATCATGAATATTTACTAATACATTATTTTTGAATGGCAAAATAGACATTTAAAGGCAGAAGAGTTAGTTTTTAGTGTTATTCAGGCAAACATTTCTAAATGTTTAGAAAATGAGCACAAGAATTCAAGATATTGGGGGGAAGAAAGATGTTTTACTGCCGCCTTGTGGACAACTTAAAAGAACTGAGTACTTATTTAAACCAATGGTTAAACTGTGAATCTTGGTCAGATAACAGAACCGAACAAAATAGGTATGGGATAGAGGTAGGATAGAATTAAACATTAATTACTTGAACTTAGTCAGAATAATATTTTCTTTTCTTTTTTTAAACCCAAAATTTCCATAAAGTCTTCAAGTGATTATCCCACTGTATTTTAAGAAATTCCTGACGCCCACAAGCAGGGTGGGGATGAAGCAGGTGAGAGAGAATTAAATGTCAGTAATAGACTTTAATCTCGACGACATTGATCTGCTTTGTTTTTTAATTAAAGAAGCTTGTATACACTTTAAGTGATTTTGCCTCTACATTTCAATAACATTTAGAAAATCACAGCTACCATAGAGTTAAATGCAGCACCAGAAAAGCAGTGACAAGAAAAGCAGGACATATTCTAGGGTTCAGGCCAGTATTTTAGCTTAGAATATTTCTAAGTATAACCTGAGTTTATAAACTTGTTTTCTGCTGAGGTTTATGGTGCTTCCTGATTTTGGCTGGATTGAAAGAGTCCAGTTTGACTTCCTGCAAAGAAGGTGCTTGTGTATGAACTTTAAATTACTCATTTTGTTATTAAACAATCTTGATTTTAGTGAGAAGTGGATACAGAAAATTATTTAAATAAACTAAATATAAATCCATGTACTCTACCAAGCAGTCAATACTCCGTAAGCTACAAAGCCCAGTACTGGGACATCCTTATTTTTTTCTTGGTCTTGAACATGACAAACCTTAAGTAAATATCATTTTCAAAATTTGTCTCATTTTTGTTGTAATATAGAGGCTTTTAGCCCATTGATGAGTATACTGATTTGTATGGTTAAAATAAGGGTTCTGTTCTAAATTATTTCACAAGCATGTTGTTCTTGCCTCCCATCAGTAGGATATTAATTACTTGTATTTCAGTGCTGTTGACTGTTCGTTGCATGCCATACACTCTGCTTGTATTCTCACTATAGTCTATTATGACCCGTGAATAGGTTATTATCTCCTTTTTACAGATCAGAAAAGGAAGGCTCGGAGGAGTTGAATAAACTAGCCTGGTCACACAGCATTGCAGTGGTTCTTTGAATAGCATCAGTGGCTTGGAGTGCTTCTCTGCTGCTTCCAAGTATCTCTGGGGAAATAACATCACCTGTTTTTCAGTGGCTAATGACCAAGGACCCCCAACAATGTTAAGCAAGTATTGAATGAGTGCTAAATCTGTTTATTATTTATTTGTTAATTAACTTAATAGACATGTATTTCATGTTCCCTCTGTGCTAGTTATAGTGCAAGGAACAGAGGCACAAGAATATCACACAAGAATGGTAACTGCGTTTTTGAAGTTTATACTTTAGACACAAGTTTCAGAAATACGAAAGTGAGTAAAACCTGGTCCTTCGTGATACAGAGCAAAAAGCAGTAACTTTGGAATCATGTGAGGCTCAAGCGGCTCTGCGATCTTCTATTCCTGAGAAACTTAGAAGCCATTTGTCTTTCTTTCACCTTAGTTTCCTCTTCTGTGCAAACAGATTTATGCTCAGAGGCTTAGCATAACACATGCAATGTTGCCGGCCGATGGGTCAGGGGAGCAGGAGACATGGAAACAACTCAGTAATCATGGGAAAAGTACCATCCTAATGATATAGACACAGTTCTCTGGTAACCCAGGGGAGCAAGTGCCAGAGAAGGTTGATGGAAATGTCACATCAGAAGAGATACTTGTCTGGGTCTTTAAGGATCAGAAGAAGCCTGCTGGGTGGAGAGTCCTCCATATGAAAACATAGATGGGTGAGCATTTCTATGGTGAGTTAGGTGTGTATATAAGATTGGGAAAAGAGTGCAGTCAGCTCTTAAAAGTTCTGAATTTCACAGTTTAAGGATTGTACTCTATAAATAATTTCAGAGCATATTTTTTCTGTATCATTTAGGAATCTTTGCCTATTAGTATAAGCAAATCAAAGGCAGGTGAGATTAAATAATGAGACTATATAGATTTAAATAACTGTAAATATAAAATTGACACTGGTTTCAGGTGAAGTTTGATCCAGATGTCATCATGCCCTGTTCTGTTATTTTTTCAGCTCTCCTCTCTTCCACGCGGTGACATCATCTGCAGGCGAGGCTCCACTCTTGGCAGGAGCAATGTCTATAAACAGTGAAGTCAGGCCTCTTGGGCTCAATATGGCCATCTTTTTACCAAACACTCTATCCAAGAAGAAAGACATGTTGATCGTATAAGCATTCCCCAAGAGTAGGAGCACTCCCACCTAAACCACGGGGCTGCGAATGATAGAGGTAAACTATGGGAGCTGTTGGCTGAAGGAGAAGTGCAACCAACCAACATCTAATACTTTCCCTTAAACGATGGAGCCTCAGTTGGAGCTGATCCTTGGAAGGGCTGGCAGCCAACTCTCTTTAAAATTATTAAATTAAACAAAAACAAGAAGAAACAGAGTAAGCATATTTTCCTATTTTAAAGAATATATCATCGATACGTTTGAGACACAGTTATGAATGATGCAGCTAAAAAGAATTAAAAATAAATTATTCTTCAATTCATCAAAGCGTAGTCACAAAAGTGGGTCTCTGAACCAAGGACATTTTAAGGTTAATTCTGAAACACATACTCCTAGAATTCCTCTTTAGTTCATGTTTCTGGTATTTTGTTTTTGGTTTTTTTCATGCTAACACAGGCCAGAATGAGTTTAAATATGATAGCAACAAGAAAATTTCAGTTAAACGTTCATTTTCCTTTGTGTTGCCCAAAATGTTTCCCTTGCATAAGCTGCTAATATCTGTAGCTGTAGATGTGTCATCGTTCCTTAGTTGGGATGTTTGCATTATTAGAACCACATTAGGCAGTAAGCAAAAACACATGCCCGGAGTCCAGTTATGAGATTTGTGCATGTTTTCTTTGAGTTGAAACAAAAGAGTAATGACCAGCAGCGTTCAGCAACTTAGCCTTGTCTCTATCCTATTAGGATCACGTTCCCAGGAGAGAGCTCTGGTTTTAAAAGCTATTTGCAAATGTATAGAGACTGTTTTTACTGTATCTTTTCACAAAGCACTTGCAGACTAGAGCAGAGCACTATCTCATGACTTGAGGATGTCCCTTTTTCTGAAATGACTAGTGAATGGCCTGGATGCTAACGAAAAGCATGATTTGTGTTTCTCATTTAGTAATGCAGGTCTTGTGTGTGTGTTTTTCCCATTTGCAGCTTTTAGCTTGTGGAGAAGGGGAGAAGGGCCTTCGGGATGAATGTTCAGATTGATGATGTGCCTTGATTAGGTGGGATTATGGGAGGTGCTGAAAGAAAGTGATGCCATAGTTTATTTTTATTCCTGATACAGTAACATGTACATTATCTTATCCAAAGCCCATAAATTAAGTTCACTGAAATATAGCTTTATTATGTTCCTTTATTCCATGGTGTTTCAATGTAGCTTTCCAGGGAGAGTCCCTACATTTTTTCCTTTTTATTGGATTTGTTGGGGTGACACTGGTTGACGCGACTGTATAGGTTTCGGGCGCACAGCGCGCTCTCTGCACCCTGGGGTGTTCGCCCCGCAGGTCGCGTCTCCGTCCTTCACCCTTGACCCCCACCCGCCTCTGCCGCCCTCCCCCGCCAGCAAGCACTACACTGCTGCCCGGGTCATCAGTTTTTGAATCCCTAAGTTTTTGACACTTAACTCAAGTTAGGCCATCCATTAACTTATTGAATGTTTATTGAGTCTCACTACGTGCTGGGCATCGTCGGAGGCCCTCAGATGTGCAAATAACAGTCTCTACCCTCATAGAAATAATGTCAGGGGAAAGTCAAGGAATAATTAATTACATGTTTGAGGAACGTTTTAAAGAGAAAGAAGAGAATAATTAGCCCAGAGAGCTGTGAGAACCTATGAAAACTGAATCAGAACTGGCCATGGGGCGACTGGCCGAGGAGTTGTCCCCAAGGAGGTGGCCTTGAAGCCGGGATCACGAGGAAGGCGTCTGCCTGGGCTCGGCCTGCGGGTGGAGAGAGAGCAGAAGTCACGGCGATTCCAGGCCAGCGTCGGAGCAGAGAGCACGGGCGACGGGGCTCAGGGCCCAGGCCACCAGCGTGGCCAGGGCAGAGCCCCGAGGGCCTGGAGGCTGGCGCCGAGGGGTGGCACTTCATCTTACAGACTGAGAGGCGACCGGCGGCTTTCGTTTAGGGGTGGCCTGGACGGGTCGGGGCTGCACGGGGTCACCCGGCCGCTGTGCGGGAATGGCCCTGGGCGAGCGCGGCCTGCGGGTCGAACGCTCCCATTCTCTCGAAACACCTTCTTTCCTTCTGTTCCCTTCAAGACGGCCACACGGACTCCTGGTTTAATGTCTTCAGTCACCAGACCAACAACTAGTAGATCCATTCTGACAACTGATTTCACCAGATTTTTTATGGAATTAGACAGTTTGAGGCTTAATGTGCTTTTTTTCAGAGGCTAAGTAGCTCAGTTACTGCCAAATTTAAGAATACATAAGGGATTTCAGGGGAAGTTCTTTTGGAGATAGCCAGAACTGCAGCCAACCAATCCAGGGCTTGAAATTAGTCTTCTTTTAATTATGTTCCCCATCCCATAAGATTTGGTCATATGACATAAAAATTATTGAATGACTGATTTTCTAATTGTACCTTTTGAGAAGTCTATGGGACTCAGTACATGGAATTATGAGAGAGCTGACCCTAGCAAGAGATAAAAGAATATATGCCCCAGAAGAATAGAAATGTTCCTGTTAATTCAATAATTCTGTTCTTCAAACTATTAACAGAAACTCTAACATACTGGGCCTGATTGCACAGGAAAAAGAGAACTTCTCAGTTTTCTGGCGAATTAGCTTTCCAGGATGCTACTCCCTCTTTGCTTTGGCCGCCAGGCTTCACCAGGTCAGAGTCAGGCCTGTATTATAAATGACATTTAATATGCATTCAATAGCCTAACAAACCTAGAATTAACTTATAATAAGTTTTACTTTCATCCTTCTGCCCAAGTTTTCTCTTTATTTACTTCTAATGAGAGCATTTCCATAAATGACCTCAAGTAATTTATTTAAAAAAGTGGAGGTATAAATAAAGTTTTTGCTGCCTTGGATTCTCCCAGCAACATCCCCCTCTCACCAGGCACTTTTAGGTGTATTAAAATACGTGTTAAACAGTATTTCAAAATCATGCTTCCTACTTTGAAATATCTGTGGAGTTGAAATGCTTGCTCAGAAGAAACCCAAACTAATTTTCTGCAGTAACCCCCCCTCCCCCCAATTCTGCCTGCATGTCGCCACATGACAGTGAATGCTAGAATCTGGCCCCACCTTCTCAATAATTGGTCTAAGTGCGCTGTGCATCTGATCAGATTTTGTGACAGCCAGGGCAGGTTAAAGGACCTGACCTAGTGAACTATGTCTGGGAGCATTTCCCTGCTGTGCCTGCCCCTCGGTTGAGTGTAAACAGGACTTCAAAGGGTAGGGGCAGGTCAGCCTCAGTGAGGTTAGCCGCCACCACGGTCAATCAGCAGACATCCGATGGGCCCACCGGTGTAACTAAAAAGGAAATATTTTGTCCTGTGGTCATTACAGCCATCCATTTTTAATTGTTTCTTCTGTAATCAACAAGTCTTTTTAAAGAGATAATATTTGATTAATTTTCTATTTCTATCTTTCTTTTTTTTAAAACATTAAACGTTTTCTGTAGTTTAAATGGGTTTAGTCAACTCCAGGACATGGGCAGTTAGGGTGTTGGCAATGCCCCCAACCTACTGTCATTAAATGTTCAGCAGTGACTTAAAATAAGTAGCTTTTTGGAAGTTATGTCTTTGAAGTTTCATTAATTAGTCATATCATTGGGAATGTATAGCTAAAGTAAATTACAGTGTTTAAAATATCTACTCTTTCAACGTGAAAAATGAAAGGATTCTGCTACCTTGTCTTTATACTAATGAAGATATTATTAATTGGTTTAGCAAAAACATAGATCTAACCATAATGTGCAACAGTTATTAAAGATAATTAACTACAGATCATTGGTTTGAATCATCTAGTCCAAAATGATTTCTGAAGGGCACATTATTCTACGAGATAAAATAATTAAATTTCTAACTGCTGCACGAGGCAGCTGTGGCATAGCTGGTGCTTTAATTTCTTTTGTTCTATTCTCCGGATACTCTTACAGTTTTAGGTTTTGAAAAAGCTACCCGTGTTTCACAGTGAGCTCTCTGTTCAGCATGTTTTGCGGAGATCTTTCATGTCTATGGAAAAATTATGATTGAAAGAAAATGATTACAGTGACACTAGACCTAATGAAAAGCTTGCATAAATTCAGCTTCTCTTCCCTGGAGAAGGGAGTACGGTAAACCAAACAAATAGAAAACTAAACAAGTTACTTTAATGAAATAACTTTCAAACACATCCCTCACACAGTCCATTTTTAAAAATTTAAAGCCTCACATTTGCAAAATAAATAAGGAAAGATATAAGTATGAACAAATGCCAGGTACTCATGGATTAATAAATAATTTAATTAAGTGTATACACATAAAATAAAATTAAACAATTACAGTAAATATAACTGAGGCACTAAAACAAAAGGCTTTAAGAAACAAGCTTTATTAAAAGCTATAAGAAACAAAAATTCTGACTATATTTCTGAAAATTATTTTACCTGGTGTTTACTACTTGAAGATCAGTTAAATTAAAGGGGGAAAATTAAGACTCAGATGCCAGTAATAGTGGTTTTAGGAATCCTAAGTGAAATGATGACCATAATATTTAATATTCTAGCACATTAAGATATTCATTGGTGATTATGTTTAAAATGAGGTCTGAGGTCCGTGTTAGCCTCAATGTCAGATGTCCAAATTTTTAAATATTTATTGTACTATCGTGTGACCAGGAAGTTTCTTTGTGTAAAAACCAAGAGTGAAAAATAATACTGATGTTTTTTAGAAGGAATTCAAAATTAAGATTAAGTCTCAATTTATAAATCCTGTCTTAATTTGTGGGAGGCCCGGAAAAGGCAATGTGCTTTGAGCCCCAGTTCAAGGCTTAAGTTATTATTTTTAGACATATTATTAATATCTTTAATCCAGGAAGTGTACACTTGGTAAAATAAGATTTTTCAAAACCATAAAAAATAAAGGCATTTCTTGCTAAGGCTGAAGTTTATGACATGACTGAATGAGAAAATTTTGAACTTGTGAAATTTATACTGATGCTGATTCCAGATACTTGGAAAGAACAAAACCAAAATATTTAATGCATGCCTTTTATTTTCAATATACAAAAAAAGTAGAAGTTACTTCCAAAAGTAACACGTGAAGGGAAAGAGGTTTTGTGGCTAAAAGTGAGCCAAGTGCTACAGCTTCCTCACTGCAGACCACCGTTCTGAAGATGGAGACATGTATTTCGAGCCCCTCTCCCCTGAAAAGAAATAACAAGTGTTCTTTGGTCAAAGGTTTGAGAAAACAGCACACTGTAGCTTCTTTTATAAATTTCAGTGCACGTAAGCAAAATCAAAGGCTCTGCAACGTCCCACAGTCACAATCCTCTCCTGACCCAACTCTGAAACTTCGACTTCCCTGGACCGCTCTTCCTGGGGATGAGCCTCCCGTAGAACACCGGGGAGACCCCGCCAGATGCCTGGTTAGAGTTCAGGGCCCCCTTTTCGTACTTCTCAGGAGTCACATTCTCTTACCTCCCACCACCTATTTCATCTCTTCTTCCTACTGAAGCCACTTTTAAGGTTTTGATTAGATATTTGCAACTTAGTATTTAAGTTGCCTTATTATCTTTCCTAGGTATATTTACTTTTAAGTGTCTTGTTCTAACTGCAGAATAAAAGACTTAAAACAATATATATGACATTGCAGAGCTTGGGTGGAGGATTTTTAAGTCCCCCTGACAGTGTAACACACAGGCAACTGCTCTTTTCCTGATGAGCAGGCAGAGCTCTGGAGAGCAATTGCCCAGGGCCGTGCAGCCGCTGCTGGCCGGAGCTGAGGCTTGAACCTGGGCTGTCTCGTTGGCAAATTTGGGGCTCTGTTCTCTCATATTTTTGTGCATACATTGAGAGGTATCTTAAATGTGACCGGAAATCCCGTGTAGTTTCCAAGCTACATTTAGCATTCAGATGTATTTTTTGTTGGCCCAATGTTTAATTTTTAAAATACAGAGAATTAGTTGGCAATCATTAAAATTCAGGAGATTCCATAGATTTTTGTCTTTTGAGAAAGCAGAGCACATTGTAATATCACACCCACTGGGGGGTGGAACTGTCATGGCCATCTAATTTAAAAAGGGCATCCCCTTCACTATCCATTGAACCACAGTTCCCATCAGCCCCTTGACATGGAGTGACAGTCAGTTGCCATTTACTGCCTTGGTCAGATTGCTGATTAATTTATGCCAGGCTTGCTTTACTTACTTAGATTTCCTGTTTGGATTTTGTAACTTCTTTTATTTTCAATCGCTGGTCACAACCATTTATATATCTCACCTCTCTATTATGGTTCTTTTCTGTCTGCAAACCCTCTTCATTTTCCTGATGGGGGAGTATTTTAAGGTGGTCGGCAGAATGTTGCCTTTAGATAAGTAACCGGAACCTAACCGCACTCAACATTCCAGGCTAGTCTGGGCTCACTCAGGCTTGGTTTGCCCTGATTAGAGACTTGGCTGTTCCAAATCGGGCCTCCCAGGCAGCTGGCTACGGCCCTCCTATACTATAGCAGGCTGTGCCATCGCAGGCAAAGGTAACAGGATTTGTAACTAGTGTCCCAAGAATGGCTCGGCCAGAAGACTGTCTGTCTTTCCCCTGACATTATACATCATCTCATAGGAAAGACTTCCCAAGTCACCAGAACAGCAGCACAAGGCTCGCCACCTGCAAGGCATGTAGACGTTTGCTCCGCCCCGAGGTGTCACTTTATACGGCCTCAAGGATGCGGGATGCCTGTTTTCCACAAAAACAGAACTTTCCGTGGATCACATATTCATGTTTGATAGCTCATCAGGAAGGGATGAGTTTTAGTGAGAAAGGCAGGTTGCTTCCAGTCCATTCCTGAAAATCGGAAAACTGAGTGGTCAACAAAGGCCTTATTGGCAGCCTGCAGACAGCCCGAGCCCCCAGCCCAGCCTGCTCCCCGGCCTCCTGTTCGGCCCCTGTCCTGCTCGGCTGCTGCGGGAGCGAGAGCGAGCGGGGGAGGGTAGGAGGCTGCAATCAGATGGGGAGGTGGAGCCATCTGCTCGGCTCCGTGAGTTATTGTTGGCTCGGTAGCTGCAGCCTTGGTTTGGGTCTTTTCACAGCTCATTTAACCGGGAGGAGGGAGTGGTTCAGAATGGAGGCCGCGGTGGCCGTGGAGTTTCACAGCAGGTTTTCTGCCCCCCTCTCTCAGGGGCCCTTTCTAACGCCTCTCCTTTCTCTCTTCTCAAACCCACTCTTTGTTTTATCCCCACCCCACCCCACCCCCGTTTTCCTTTCTTTCTTGGCAAGGAGCTGCTGCTCCAGGATGGTCAGCGCCTTGGATCTTTCCAGCCCCGACCCCAAGATCGTCCCCACCAGCCAGCGCTTGCTGGTGATATTTCGAACCTTGGGACGTGTCTTCCAGAGCATTCCTGCTGCATTTCAGCCGCATCCAGTGGCACCGCGCTCACCAAACCGTCCATACCCAAGTGTGCCTGTTAACACAGGCTTTCTAGAGGTTTTAAAACAGGCTCCTGCACACTATTTCTATGGAACCTTTTTCATGGGTTGTGTTCTGGGTGGAGGGAAGGTTAGGTTCTTGGAACGTCTCACTTTCAGCCCACATAGCTTGTCTTTCCTTTACAACTTCTTCCCTGTCTTCTTTCTCCCACGGAAGACACTCTACCTCCAGAAAATGATGAATTCCGTGTAAATGAGATGACAGTGACTCCTAACTGCTCTGAATATTTCCTTTTCAGCTGTGCCACTGGACACCTGTACCTAGAAGCAGTTGACCTTCTCTGGTTCGGTGACATAACTGTACAATGACCTACCTACCCCCTCCTTAATAAAAAGTTTCATTTGACAGTTTTCTTTCATAATTTAAGTATTGACTGCAACAGACAACGAAAGAGGCTTACAACTTGAAAAATGAATATTTAGATGAAAAATAAAGCTTGCTTTGCCAATACTAGTCCTTTTGTTATTAATTCACGGTAGGAAATGTAAGGAAGGTAATGCTGAAGGAGGACGCCCAACTGGCCGTTTCCTCCAGGAGGAAGCTTAGACTGCCAAGACGAAACAAGGAAAAACTGTGCCCTGCTGAATTCACTGATTAAAAATGCCTCATTATTCAGGCCACCGTTTTCTCCCTTCCTGGCTACAGCTTTACCCTTCAGCTCAAACGCAGCGTCGGTTCCTTCTCACCTCCCGCCCCCGCAAAGGCAAGGCCGGGACAGCACAGGAGAGAATCCCTCCGGCATCCCCGCGCTCCTCCATGAGTTTTGATATCTTGACTCCCGGGCAGTCATCTGCGGACAGGAACCAAGTCCGGATTGTCTGCTGTGGTTCAACAGCTGTTTCCTAACAGGCCAATTTATTTCATGTCAGAAGGGCGGTGCCTTCTGCTGCATGAAGGGTCGAGGGTAGGATTCCAGTGTTTGGCTGCATGACGGCTTAGGCTGTTTTAGAACGAACATTAAAGTCAAGACACTCAAGTGTGAGTCCTGCCTCTGTTAGCTACCAACTCTATAGAGTCAACAGGATTCTCTTGTCTCCAGTTTCCCATAAAATAGTGACAACGAACTAATCCCTTCACAAGGCATATTGTGGGAATTAAAGGTGATGCTGAATCTTAGGGTTGGAACTAAAACTAGAGCAGGGCAGGTAAAATAAAGGAGTAAAGTGCGCTGGGTATAAGACAGTACATGGCAACCGAGAGTCTGGGTTGGAGGGAGTGGCAGAGCCCATAATAATCTTGAGGCTTTCTGTGCCACCAAAGGGGCAGCAGTTCCTATTTGGTTCCAGCCAGTGTTTGCAATGAAGAAAAAAAAAGGATACCTGGTGTTGTCAGATTTTCTAGAAAGCGGGAACTATGCATTTTTATGTGAAACCTCCCAAGTTTTAGCTGTTGGCAATTAATTCAATTTTAAAGCTCCGTGCAAGACAAACAAAACACATCTGCAGGCCACATAAGCCCTGGGAGCCTCCAGTTGTGACCTCTGATATTTGTGAACATGTTCGTAATAGAAACTGCCTCATTATAGATATTCATAAATATTTGCCTTATCTTTTCCTCGTATGTAATATCTATCATAAAAAAAATAATTGATTTGAGTGCTGTAGAAAGGTATCAGATTGCTGACTCTTAACGCTCAGACTTATTACTTAGGTCATATATTAACGTGTTTAGTCTCGTTGACCATTAAGATGCTTAACCTGGGCACAACGTATACTTTGGAAGGTTTAGTTGGATCCTGAAACTTTGTAACAGAAGTTTAATTTTTGTTAGGAAACATACACTTAAAAGAGAGCCGAGACAACTCAGTCACGTCAAGGAAAGATCGCTGTTTCTGCTGCTGGCCTGAGTTCCTCGGGTCCCAGTAAGTGAGCAGTTGCATTCTGCGTCTCTCTTTGTCTCCCCAGAAGCGGGACCTGGTTTTAATGGTGCATCTTCATGTCGTTCACTCCTTAAGTAGTTTAACTTACTTTTAACTGTTACATGCCAACAAAACAGGTTGCTTAATTGGTTTGACCTTTCACAGTATTTTTTAATTTTTCAATCTTAGTTTCATAGTTCCATCTGGCCCTTTAAAACGACATCTGGTTAACTGTACTTAACCAGCTGATCACTGCACAGTTATTTTTAAATGTAATGTATGCTTAAACAGATGTTATTTTTATAGATGTGGATCTAAACTGCACTTGTGTACGCGCTATGTCTGCATAAACTCTCTCTGCAATTCGAATGTTGACACCCAGAATTACAAGCCAGAAAGCTCCCGAGCGCGCTCCGCGCTGCACTTCTGTCTGCGCGTTAGGTAAACATCCATTCAGTTCTTTCTTCTCTCTCCACCGTCATAAATAAAACATTAGCATTTAGTTTATAAAGTGATGAACATTTTGCTGTGTTGGATTTAGCTTTATAAATACAACTGCTGTCAGCAAGAAACAAGGATTTATTGAATAAATAATAAGAAAGCGAAGGGAAAATGAAAAAATATGTATTATGCAAAACATGGTGTCTGTCGTCGGGTCACAGGGCCCCGCGCTTCGGGCGTCGCTGTTGGGGGGAAGCCCCCGCGCGGTGTGTGGCGCGGCCGGACCCTCCTCCCGCGGCGAGAGTCTCGTTTAGCCCGGCGGGCACGGGAGAGACAATACGTTCATTTTGTAGAGCTCGGAGCCTTAGCTGTCCGGGCCATAATTAGCATCCACGGCAACTTAAATGTCTTCTTACGAAAGCATGGAAAATCCTGAGAAAACTTGATAGAAAGAAAACCTAAGTGGCCATTTAATTCTACAGTTTTATTTCCATCTTTTTCTATCAGAAAAGAAAAAAAGCCAGCAGCGGTTGTCAGGGAGATGGGAAGCCTCTGTGCCAGGGACGCGCGCGCCTGGAGAGCGCCCTGCGGGGCCGCCGCCTCCCGCGCCCGGACCCTGAGCCGTCGGGGCGGGCGGCGCGCGCCACCAGGCTGAGTCCAGCTGGAGACAAAGCGGTCGCAGCTGAAAATATTTTACTGAGAACTTTAAAAGAACCATTCTCAAGGTTAAAAATTGCTGTTATACATAATTCCTCAGTAATTGATAGACATTCTCCCTCTCCAGAGCCCATTTTCCGTGAAAAACACCGCGTAACATCTGTTCATAAACAGCCCTCCTGCGAGCGCGCTGACCCGGCTCGGCCCGTGCGCCCAGGCCGGCCCCGCGCAGATGGCAGCGCGTCTGCGGGTCTCGCCGCGGTGCCCACGGAGCCCACGGAGCTCCGGCACCAGGGCACACTGTGTCCCCCGACGCGCGGGATTCGGGAGGGATCCCCTTCGGCAGTCAGCGTCTGACTCTGCAGAGAGAAAGGCGCTGCCAGTCCTCTGAAGAGCCCACGGACACGTTACGACAACTGATTGGGCTGCACAGGTACTTGGAAACCAAACAGGACTCGACGACTCGGCCGCCTTCCCTCCCGCTCGCTGTGATGCTGAACTGCAACTAATTACTGCAACTCAAAGGAACAAGTGCGGGGGTGCGGGTTTAAATTATTAACGTTCAACTTTTAATAATGGCCGTGAGGGGGAAATGCCTTTGTCATGAGAGAGACTGCTCCCCACAGAGCTTGAGCCGCTGCTGCGCCAGGCGCCCGGGGGCTGTGGACGGAGCCCCCGAGCCCCCGCGCTGCCTGCAGCCGGGCCCTGAGCCACCGAGCGAGCCGCGGGCCCGCCTTCTCCACACTGCCCCCCCGCAGCCGGGCGCGCCCACGGACAGGCGGACCCGCTTCTCGCCCGGGGAGCGGCCCTCGAGTGCGAGCAGGACGCGGGCCTCCAGGGCTCGGGCCCGGAGCTCACCCAAATAAACAGAGCGCCCGGCTTATTTGTACCTGTCTTCGTTACGCAGCTGCCATAAGACGAAGGTCACGCTCCGGGAACCGCGTCTGCGCGGCGCTGCTGTAACGTGAACCACTCGCGGTTCATGCCCGTGGGCGCGGCGCGAGGCCCCGCGTGTCTGAGCGGCCGGCTCCGGGCCCCGGGCTCCCTGCGGCCGCCCCGCGCGCTCAGCTTTGCGCGTTTCAAAAGTGCTCGTACACGGAGCCCACAGTTATTAAACGGTCGCCGCCGTGGCTCAGCAGCTCGGGCCCCGGCGTCCGGTTGGCAAGATCTGCAGAAGCCGCGGCGTCGGGGCGCGCGAGGGTGGGCGCGGGGGCGCGGGCTGGAACCCCCGGGGAGCCCCGGAGACGCGCGGCCTCGGGGGCACCTGCCTCCCGGAACCCCGCGCGGTCCCGCTGGCACTCCCGCGGGTGCTCCTTGCTAGCACAATAAACCGCATCTGAAACACTGACCAAGTGATCGAAATGAAAATAAACCCGTCCCTTCAAGCGACAGAGCGAGGCTGTTTCGCACCAAGTGCTGAACTGCACTGTCCGAGGAGGTGGTTAGTCAGGCGGCTCACAAGGACCACAAGCAGGTCACACTCGCATTTGAGAAAACACACGTTCTGCGGGGCAAAACTTTCCTGGCTCTAGCTATTCATTATTTTATTCATACTTCACTTTTTCTGAAAAATGGAAAGTTCAGAGCTGCCTGGTGTTTGCACACATACGATAGGAGCCTAAACTTGCTGGAAATATTTTTATAATATTCAACCTTCCTACAGTATAATAGGTTCATTATGGCATTATTTCTAATACTGAAAAAAGGAAACAATACTAATAGTATAGAGTAATATGGGACTGGTTAAGTAACAAGGAAAATCATGTCATAATGTTAAGTCAAAAAAATAAAAAAGCATATTGCATACATACCGCACAGTCTCAACAGGAATGTGACGTAGACGGGCACAGAAAAAAGAGCTGGAAAAATATGCCAATGTGTTAAAAATAACTATTCCCTGGTGGTACATTTATGGATTATTTTAATTTTCATCTTTTTATTTTTATGTATTTCCCAAATGTTCTACATTGAACACATATTACCTAGAATCAGGAAAATGTGATGAAAAGCACAATAAAGGTATTTTCTCCTAAGAAAAGCATTTTTTCTTAATAAGAGAAGTTTTGGCGCGTAGGGGCAAGAATATAAGTACATATGGAGTGTACTGAGTTATACGTTTGAAATCAACTTCATGAAATTTGGAAAGGGGAGGTTTAGGAAAGTGTCCTCCCAGTGAGGTGCCTTTGGACACAGTCATAATTTGCTGTCGAGATGCTGAAATAATGTCCTAGGTGATCTTCTTGACTTTATTAATCCCCTTTTCCTCCCGATCCCTCCCATCCTTCCTTCTCGTCCATGATAATATTTATGGAGAGAGGACCACCTTGGTGGATTTGTAGCCTTCGATGGGAGACAGTTGACGAACAAGCAGTAAAGTATCTAATAAGCACGCAGATAACAATGTCACAACTGGGATCGTGCACCCGAGGAAAGCAGGTCCTGTCACACGCAGAGTGGGACAGAAGCCCTCCGCCTGGCAGTGACATTTGAGCTGGGAACTGAAGGCGTCAGAAGGAACTAACTGGCGAACCGGGAGCGGGAGGGCGCTGAAGGAGCAGGAGTCCCACTGAGCACCCGCCTTTCCTCCCAACACCTCTCGGTCCCAGGGGGTCGGTCAGAGGGGCCCTCAGCAGTGACCGAACTGGCTTGGTTTGGAAGACTTGCCATTTACGTCTTCCAAACAGCAGCACCTAGGCTTGCTGAACAAATGTTGCCAGGCTATAGGCGACCTTAATTCCTCCTCTGAAAACAACCTGCCTTCCCTGAGGTCCTTTGTCGACCAGAGATACTCTGACTCACTGCCCCTAAATACTGGAGGCTTTAAGTGTGGAGACGCCGAGGCTTGGGATGGTCTAAAACGTGTTCTCCATTTAAATGAAGTGGGAGTGTTTCTCTCTATTGTGCCTTGATGTAAAGTCAGTAATTAATATGAATATCAGGCTGTGCAAAATTATTACTGAATTCCTGGAATGCTCCAATCAAATTTCTAATCATTTTAATACAGTGCCAAATGATCCATTAGAACTGTCAGCTTATGTGGCTAGCTGTTTATAATTCTTAATATTTTTCCTTAATAAAAATATTTTGGCTTAATCTCAAAATCATCAAAAAAAACCAAAAAAAACCAAAACACAAAAAAACACACAAAACCAAAAAAAACCTAGACATAGGTTGATCCAAACCACTCATTCTTTTTGAATTTGTAACAATTACTTTCCATGAAGCAGATGCCCACCCAGCCCGGAGAAAGCTGAGGAGTGAAAGAATTTTTGCCTCGATGTGTGCCAAGGGTGGCTTTTCAGTTATTTTCCCCACTGGCTTGACCAAATCAAGCATTTGCACCCTTAAAAATAAAAACAGTAATACATATAAATTAAAAAATATAAGTATGTCCCTCCACTTGATGAGGGCAATGACATCTAATATTAATAAGGAAATATCACTCTCAAATAGGATCCAACTTAAGAATGAGGAAAAATATACTTTGTGATCATGAGCTGTAACAGTTTCCACAGAAGAGTGTCTGGTAAGAGAAGGTTGGGCTGATAAATATGGGAAATGATGAACCTTCCTTCTCCAATGAAAACAAAATGCTGATCACAGAACTAATATTTCCAGTGCCTAGGATTTAAAAATCTATCATAAATAACTGTTGCCTTCCAGACAGTATAATTGATCCTACTTGTATCAACACTAAGTTCTTTTCAGTTTTTTCCTGTGTTAACTTCTTTTGCACGGTATTATTTTCCTTAAATGGCATTTCCACTGACAACTGCGCTGAATGCACTGTATAATTATCATGTCGTTAGTTTCTTTTTCTACAGTTCTTTTTAATTACAAAATAATACCCTTTCGAAGCGTGTGCCTTTGATATCTTAACCATCACTGGGTCAATATAGCAGTGTGCGCTCATTATTAATATATTTTAATTATTTAATTCTCTCTAACGCCCTGTTTTTGTTTCCCATGAACTGCCAAGTAATTATGTTTGTAGCAGGATAAATAACTAACATTCCCTGGAGCAGAACAACTGCTAGCTTTCGTTTTCTTCTTGTTTAAGCCAAGGCAACACATTAGCTGGCATTTACCTGGATTGACTAAACGTGGTCTTTCCTTGGGGCAACAGTGACTTCCTGGCGGCTCCCGAACTGTTTCCAGGGAGGCTCAGAGCCACCAGGGCCGAGGCTCTGGCCTCCCCATTCCCTGTCCATAGAGCAGGGCCGCTGTCCTCACACCCTCAGTTCTCCGTCGTGCGCTCCCGGCTCTAGCCCACCCCGAGCGGAGTGTCGGCTGCGGAGGCCCTAAGTTCAAAGGCTACTTATATGGATAAAATTACTGTATCATTTTCCCAATCAGAAAATCGTACCTTTAATGTAAATTCTAACTACATAAGGCAACAAAACATGAGCGATTTCCCAAATCTTTACTGAGAAGAGCTTATGCACGAGTTGTAAGTTCAAAACCGAGGGAGCCCAGGAGAAGCCGGCGGTGCTGCTGAGGCAGAGGGCGGGGGGGGGGACACACACACACACACACACACACACACGTTCTTCTTCGGGTCGTGCGCCGGCTGCCTCTTAGCAGCTTCTGCAGAGGAGGGGAAGGGGAAGTTGAACTAGCTGTGCCACCTTGGCGGGTGACTTCATCTCTGTGCTGAGGCTTCCTCGCCTGTAATGTGGGGCGAAGAGAGGGCCCGGGTGCACCCCTCTAAAGCCGGTGCTGCTTGAAGGCAGCCTTCAGGTTCCTAGAGCCCTTCAAGCCGAGCATCCAGCACCTGGAGCCGGTCCCCAGCTGAGCAGCGTTGCAGGATCCTCCCGCTGGGGGCCTTCCTGCCGCCTGGGCGCAGGCTCTGAAGGCCTCGGGCGAGGGGGCGCCCCAGGAATCCAAGCTGCGCCCGCGACCCACAGCACAACTTGAACAGCTCTGCTTTCTCATTGTCAGCTTTCTGGTTTTCATCTATTTTTCTTCCTACCTTTGTACTGTTTTTAAAGTCTGATAAATGCGTTGCTGATTGTTTCCAGTGTCCCCGTGTCTGCTGGTTCCTGGGCATGCTGCCAGGGAAGTGCTGTGGCATCTGTCCTAACCCCGCCTTTGCCCCGCGGTCAGCCGAGAAGAGCCAGGGGCGCACCTTCGTTTTGATAAGTCAGTTCTCTTCACATACAAAGTGCTAATCTTGGATTGCTAGGTCAAAGTTATAGTTTTTCCAAATATCGTAGAAAAATAAACTACAATAATAGGTTGAACTTTCACTTTTATGAAAAATTCTGCCCCAGACTTAGGGAGCAGGACCGCGGCATTCGCACTCGGCGCGCTGAGCCCGGGTGAGGGACCGGAGCGCCCCGAATCCTGCCGTGTGTGTGCGGGCTACCTAAGTAATGCTTCTGCCGGTTCAGAACCTCTCTCGTCTCAAGGCCACATTCATTCTTGGATAACTCACACGAAAAAGTATAAGCAAGCATCTTCTGAGCGTAAGCAAAAGCTGGTTTCTGAGACGAGCTTTCGCGACAGCACTTACGCTCTAGGCTTGAACACACCATCGTGTCAGCTTTTATTAGGCACATACTGCGCTGCGCAGTTCAGGTTCAAGCATCTGCCCTTCCTCCTGTGGCCCTCAAATCACTCACCACCTTCACTCCTCCGCCTCGCCAGGTTTAAGGAAGGGGAAAAACAACAACAAAAACAAACACAGAAAACACCACCGGGCCCAAACCAAACCAAACAAAGCCTCCACAGCAATACAAAATAACCACAGAGGAATTTCATGTTCAGTGATACGAAAAGTGCTTGAATTTTGATAGAAAGGGTTTTGCACTGGGATTTGGTCCAACCCCATCATAACAAGTTAGATATTACCCTTTCCTCTCTGCTACAGCTTATTCAAATGTTGATATGAGGCAACATGTAAAAAAATCTTTAAAAATGCATAGTTAATTTAACTATTATACTTTATACTTTCTTAAGCAATCCCCTCCTCACAAAAGCATTTAACTCAAGGAAAACATAAAGTATTACTAGAATTTCAAAGATTTTAACAGGAGATTTAAATCACCTATGTTTTCCAAAGATTTCAAAGACATAGCATGAGCCTTGTAAGTGTTGTCATTTGGAGGGAGACTACAGTGCAAAGGAATATTTAAAAACAAGATTAGCCAATGTAAATCTGATCTTTACATGTTGATAAATTCAGAAAAAAACTAATACAATTCAGGGAAATTTGACTTTTAACTTTATTTTTATTGTTGACACTATTACAGATGTCCCATTTCCAACCCCCCTGCCCTGCCACTTTGCCCAACTCCACCCAGCCCCCGGCCCCACTTCCCTCCGGCCGACACCACACTGTTGTCTGTGTCTGCGGGCTGTGCGTGTCTGTTCCTTGGTTAATCCCTTCACCTTCTTTCCGCCAGGCCTCCCCGCCCGCCTCCTCTGGCAGCTGGCAGTCTGGTCCGTGCATCCAGGCCTCTGGTCCTATTTGCTTCATCAGTTTATTATATTCATTAGATTCCACATGTGAGTGAGATCATGTGATATTTGTCTTCCTCTGATTTCCTTATTTCACTCAGCATAATAATCTTCCTGTTTACCCACCCTGTCCCAAAAGGTAAGAGTGCCTTCTGTTTTTACGGCTGAGTAGAGCAGCATTCCCTGGTGTGAATTCCCACAGCTTTTCATCCCCTCACCTACTGATGGGCACTTGGGCTCTTTCCAGATCTTAGCTCTTGTAAACTGCGCTGCTATGAACATAGGGGTGCATATATTAGTGTTTCGGGATTCTTAGGATATATTCCTAGAAGTGGGATCACTGGGTCAAAAGGCAGCTCCATTTTTAATTTTTTGAGGAACCTCCACACTGTTTTCCATAGTGGCTGCCCCAGTCTGCATTCCCACCAGCAGTGCCCCAGGGCTCCCCTTTCCCCACACCCTCGCCAGCACATGTCGTTTGTTGATTTGTTGATGGAGCCATTCTGACAGGTGTGAGGTGACACCTCATCGTGGTTTTAATTTGCATCTCTCTGATGATTAGTAACGCTAAACATTTTTTCCTATGTCTCTTGGCCATTTGCAGGTCCTCTTTGGAGAAGTGTCTATTCAGGTCCTTTGCTCATTTTTTAATTGGATTGTTTGTGGTCCTGGTGTTGAGTTGTATAATTTCTTTATATATTTCGGAAATTAACCCCTTATCAGATGTCTCATTGGTAAATATGTTCTCCCGTTGCATTTTGTTGATGGTTTCTTGTGCTGTGCAATAGCTTTTTAGTTTGACGTAGTCCCATTTGTTTATTTTTCTTTTGTTTCCCTTGCCTTAGGAAATATATCAGCAAAAATATCGCTACGTGAGACGTCTGACATTTTACTGCCTGTGTTTTCTTCTAGAATTTTTATGGTTTCACGACTTATATTCAAGTCTTTTATCCATTTTGAGTTCCTTCTTGTGTATGGTGTGAGTTGGTGATCTAGTTTTATTTTTTTTTTGCATGTGCCTGTCCAATTTTCCCAACCTTTGTCAAGTATTAATTGACCATAAAGGTGTGGGTTTATTTCTGAGATCTCTGTTCTGTTCCATTGATCTATATGCCTGTTCTTATGCCAGTATCAGGCTGTTTATATTATGGTGGTTTGTAGTATAGTTTGATATCAAAGGGATGCAAGAAGGTTGGTACAATAATTTGAAATCAATAAATGTGATACATCCCATAAACAAAATGAAAGATAAAAAAATCATACAATCATATCAATAGATGCAGAAAAAGCATTCAATGAAATCCAACACCCATTTATGATAAAAATTCTCAACAAACTGAGAATAGAGGGATCGTACTTCAACATAATAAGGCCATATATGAAAAATCTACAGCCAACATCATACTCAATGGGCAAAACTAAAAGTGTTTCCCTTAATATTGGGAACAAGACAGGGGTGTCCACCCTTATTCAACATAGCCCTGGAAGTCAGCCATAGCCATCAGACAGGAAGAAACATAAAACGCATCCAAATTGGAAAGGAGGAAGTAAAACTGTCGTTATTTGCAGATGACATGATATTGTACATAGAAAACCCTAAAGACTCCACCAAAAAACTACTAGATTTAATAAATGAATTTGGCAAAGTACCAGGATACAAAATAAACATCCAGAAATCAGTGGCATTTTTATGCACCAATAATGAACTATCAGTAAACAATCCATTTTATCATTGCAATAGCAACAAAATAAGGTATCTAGGATAAATTTAACCAAGGGAGTAGAAGACCTCTACTTGGAAAACTATAGGACATTGAAGAAGAATTAAGGAAAATACAAACAAGTGGAAGCATATCCTGTGTTCATGGATTGGAAGAATTAACATCATTGAAATGTCCATACTACCCAAAGCAATCTATAGATTCAGCACAATCCCTATTAAAACACCAATGGCATATTTCACAGATATACAACAAATATTCCAAAAATTTATATGGATCCAAAAAGACCCAGAATATCCTCAGCAGTCTTGAGAAAGAAGAACAAAGTTGGAGGGATCACAATACCTAATATCAAACTATACTATAAGGAAAATTAGATTTTTAATGGAAGATTTTAAAATTCTGACAGTAACATGATTTTAATAAATGGCTCTTCATAACATTTGTGCACAATAAATAATATTTAGTAAACACAGCACTCTTGAAGAAATGGTTACAATCTTTCAGCAACATAAAGATTATCATTGCTTATCTTGTAGAATCGTTTTTGGAGCAGCAAGATAACGTTGTTTTGCAAGATTCATGCCTCAGCGGTAGGCGTTCATAACTAAATAAAAGACCCAGGCTGGGACGCCTACAGTCAAACTACCTATTTAAGGATCGTGGTGTGAACAAAGGCAGGTTGCAACTGCGTCTACGTGAGAGCCCTGGCTGTGCAGGGCTGCAGGGGCCGCGAGGCCGCCTCCTCCAGGCAGCTCAACCGCGGATCAGCAGGGAGATGGGCCTGCGCCCCACGCTCTCCTCCCTGGCCCCCTTCACTTTCTCACTTTCCTTTCATTTCGCTTATAAAGCTGAGCTTCATTTGTGTGTGGAAATAAATACTGTAGGAGCTCCCAAAAGGGAAACTCAAAGTAAAGAAATACTTTAAAACACAAATACATTTTTGAAATTACAGGGCATAAAATTTTATTTCTTGTTTTCCAATAATATGAGATTACAAGTATAATAATGCTCTTTTTTCAAACAAAACTGTTTTTAAAAAACAACTACAAAACTGCAACTCTATAGCTCCTGGGAAGAAAAGGCTGAGAGTTCTGCAGATAGCTGGCAAGTAGAGGAGGGAAATCTGTCTAAATAAATATTTTTTAATTGCTTATTTTTGTGTTATAAAATAAGTTTTGTCTATACTGGTTGAACATAAAGAGGTTAATAATCTTGCAGAGCGTAATGGTGGTATCAACTCAGTAACTGTATAAATATTCCCAGTATAAAGTCTCATTTTCTACTGGAAATAACAGAACACGTTAAGAAAATATTCATTGGGGAAAACAGAATTCTTTGTATATATCTAATGTTACAAAAGGGTAAACCAACTGACAACCAAATACTGAGTTGAGAGATGTCAGTAGGTAGAAGCTGTAGTCTTGTGTCATAAAGTGAAAACTTTATGAACCAGGGACTCCAGGTCTGCGGAGAGCATCAGTATTTAGGATTCTGCGTTGCTCCAAGTTGTTTGAAAATTGTTCGATATTACAGTTTGTGGTAGCTGACAACTAATCTTAATTTTCTAGTGTGTAACACTACGATAAAAGTTTTCCACACTCTAAGAAGATTGTAAATATTATTATATTATCTTTTCAACAAATTAATATCATGAAAACTTGTCAGGGTACAAAAAAAAAAGTAATGTAATTCTATATTTTCCAGTACTCTCCAACTTATTCAAAGAGAGAGAGAATACAGAAAAATATTTTTCAGGTAAAGAGAAATTTAGCCGTGCCGGGCGTGGCTCAGCAGTTGAGCGTTGACCTAGGATCCAGGTGATCAGGGTTCGATTCCCGGTCAGGGCACATGCCCGGGTTGCGGGCTCGATCCCCAATGACTCTCTCAGCATTGGTGTTTCTATCTCTCTCCCTCTGCTACCCTCTCTCTGAAATCAATAAAGACATATAAAGAAAAAAGAAAGAAAGCATGTATCTTAAAAAAAGAAAGAAATTTAATGTATAACGTTGTAAAACATAAAACTCTCTAAAAATTATAGTTGCCTCAAAATTTACCCCCAACTCTTCCATAGGTGGCTGTGTTACCCACATTTAATCTTTTTTGCTCAGAGTGCAGATTTGGGCATCAGAAGTTCTGAGTTCGAATTTGACTCCATACTCACTAGCTTTACAACCTCAGGCAAGATACTTGCTCTAAGCACCGAAGGCCAGTGCTGCGCCTGCTGACACGGAAACTGCACCTCTGCGACAATTCCTGAAAATGCTCAGTAAATGCAGCTGCTTGCTACCTTTTTATTACTGTCATGATCATTCCTGCTACTCTGACTGCTGTCACTCTTACTACAGTTGTGGATTCTAAAATTCCCTTTAACATACTTTCCGAAAACCAATAGAGGAAATATCTTAACTTAGAACAGTATAGTATATTTGAATAACTTTAATTTGTGTCCCAGCTTTGTAACTTACTACTTTTGTGATTTTAAAAACATCATGATTCCTAAGTGAACATTTGGCTTCCTGTCTGTGAAGCGGAGATAAGGATCTCTGCCTTCACTTTTGAGTGAATTAAGTAACATTATGTATGTATGTAAATCATAAAACACCCTGCAAATGCTAATAAGAAACTAGGACTTTTTAAAGAAAAGATGTTCCAATGGAAGGTCAGGGGCTCTTGCTGCCGTGAAGCACCTCCTGTGACTTGGTGGGCCTGTCTGGTGGCCGTCTCAGCGGCCCTCGGTGTTACATTAAGTGGCTGACATCAGATGGAACGCACTTCACTCTGGTTCACTTGCTGAAACATGCCAATCAGATGTGCTCCAATTTTCTCACATAATATTTCTCTTGTCCTTTGGGGTCATGTGGTAATTTCTGCAGGGAACATAGTCTAACCACCATAAAACTGATCAAAGTGTCACTGCATATACCACCTTAGGACAAATGATTTGAGCATTTCCACTATCAAAACATCTGCAAATGTTCCCTTTAATGCGTGTGTCAATGAGTGAATTCCCTTCCCCTTCAGAACACCTGACACTTATAATTGAATTTAAAAAAAATTGACAAATGATGGAAACTTTTAGGAATTAACAAATTCATCTAAGAGGACAACAAGACCAAATTCTAGAAAGCCAGAAAACGTTTCGCATAGTCTTAACTGTAAATCCATTTTGCAGTTCTGAGTTAGTATGCTGGTTCCTAAAATATTACTTTACATAAATATTGCCTTTGTACCTTTTTCAGAATTATGAACGATGGTGGTGCATAAACCTCCCCATGACATATTCCACTGCAGGCCATTTACATGCAGTGCTAAATAATCTCCGCTTGATTTTTGTCACGTATTGACACAGTTCATGTTTTTTAGACACGTTTTTACTTTTAAAAATTTATGTCTTACTTTGCTAAATGAACCCCGTAAGTAAAACATAGGTAAAATATTTCCTTTGACAGTAAAAAGGCACTGTATTGTGTGTATGTGCACGCACGCATGCACATGTGTGCAGTGTGTATCTCTAATAAAAAATTAAGCTTTAAAAATAGGACATAATGAAAATTGGAATGATGGGTTAATTCCTGCCACCTTTATTTTTTGAATGAATTGCCATAAGCTAAGTCATCGGTGTTTTTCACATATGTTTTAAAGATTACAAATGCCTAGGTTGGTCCTGGCCCATTTCACAAGTGTGGGCTGCAATAAAGAAATACAGAATAAAAATGACAATTCAGAAAAGCTAAACATGAAACTATGCATGCTAACATAACTTTCAAAATGGTAAATAATAAAATAATAATAAAGTATTTTCAATTAGTAATAAAATAGAAAAATACATGCTTTCTTTCTGTGGCAGTAGGTTGACCTCGCCCACCAAATTAATGTGGCTGAGTAGCTGGTTGGGCAGCACCCCTTTCTTGCTCCCCATGTCGGTGTTTCCATCTCCCAGTCTACATTTCAGAACAATATAAACCTGCCCCTCAGTGCAATGATTTTCTCCATTAAGAGTTTTATTAGAATTTTCATACATTCTAAAATCGAAATGGAATATATTTCAGAGCTTTGGATAATACAGTCTGCATATATTCCACATACACCGAGGGCCCCTTCTCTACTTAAAGACGCTACATGTCCTCCACACACTCAGTGTAGCCTGATGTTAACAGTCACTGTTCCAGGTTTTCAGCTCCTGTGGCTTACGTTCATCAATTTATTACTGTTTTTATTTCTCTATATCAAGTTTCTTATTAAATTATAAATAAAAGTATATGGTGATGGTGGTATTCTAAACACATTACTTTGACTAATAGGAGTGTTTATTTCTTTTAACTCTAAATGATTTACTGTGCACTAGTTAAATGTTCTCCAACAACGTAACAAAGCGTAAATCACCCAGTGGGACCCACAGCCTGAGATGCAGCCGGGTCTACATCCATTTTAACTCGGGGAACACTCTCCCTGTGCCGCTTGAGAGAGGATGCCCACGTGTTACTATTGTTTATTCTTCAATAACTGATCACCTCCCTTGGTCTCCCAAAAGCTCCTGGCGCTTCCCTAGTTTACACGCTGATTGAATACCGTTCCCAGAATTGCTTTTGGCACCAGGCCAGCCGCTGTGACAATCGGCTCTGAGACTCATCCCAGTGGAGATGTCGCACACGAGGATTCTAGCGGCACACTGCGGGCGGACACTGATGCTCTCCGAGATGTGAGAGCTCGTGCGGCCCGCGAGCACTGGGGCCGGTCTTCCTCTCATCCACTACACGTGGGCTTTGATCTGTGGGGAAACGGCATGCTCAGGAGATTTGATGTTTGTATAAATCATTATTACCCGTTTAGTAAATTGAACTGATTTAATTTCACACAGGCAAATATAGAAAAATCACAGACAATACTTTAAAAGCCCCACCTTTATGGAAATTAAGGAATTAACTGCTATATATGATCTGACACATTTACTGCAATAGGCTACATTATTAGACTGGTTGATGGGTAGAGTGAAAGTACAAACGAAGTCACAAGTTCAAAGGGAAACAGCTGGCTGTGAATGTGCTGAGCTGGAAGGACCACAGTGAGAAATGAGGTGAGTGGAAAACAGGACACATGCTCACTTCTTAAATAAAAGACACAAAAGCAAAGAACAATATAACACAGTTTACAGAATGTTAAGAAGCAACGTTGTAGAATATTAATGTGAAGTAGGGGAAAGAAAATAGATGCAGCTGGAATGTTCAAAAGGCATAGAAATAGGCTTTACACTAAGGGAGCTTATGGATAAAAAGACAGATGTCTGGGTGAGTTTGGGGGGCTGCAGAAGAGTTAAGGAATCAAGTTGTCTAGAAAGCTCAGTGTCAAACTACAGGAGTAAAATGCTTTCCAGGGTATGCATCCCTCCTGTGGGCCTTATGGTACCCTAAGGTCACTGAGGCTTCCCCAAAACTTCCTCAGAAAAACCTCCCTAGATTTCCCAAACTTGTGCTCTAGGAGCTCCCTTTATTTCCCCCTTTTAGCATGTATAACCACTTAAAATTATTTACCTGTGTCATTATATCATTTCCTTCCCCAGGGGAACATAAACGTCAGAAATTCTGGTAGGGTTAACACACCATTATAGCTCAAAGCCTACTGCAGTGCCTGAAGCATAACTGGCATTCAGAAACATTTTTAAAATAAAGGAATAAATGAATGAATGAATGAATGAATGAATGAAGTTATTAACCCATGATCCATAATCTTGCCTGAAATTAGAAAATCAGGAAAAGGAAGTAAGGGTCAGGTACAGCTTGACAGAAGGGGTTCTTTTTTAAAATATATATATATATATTGATTTTTTAGAGAGAGAGCAAGGGAGAGGGAGAAAGAAACATTGATGCAAGAGCAGAATATCGATCGGCTGCCTCCTGCACTCCTCCTACCAACAACCTTGGCATGTCCCCTGACTGGGAACCAAACCAGCAATCTTTTTGTGCACAGGACACGCGCAGTCAACTGAGGCACACAGCCAAGACAGAAGAAGCTCTTATGTTGGGCTGTGGATAACTAGGGAAGAAGCAAAAGAAGAAACTTGGGGAAATAGAGCTTTCAAGGTTGACAAAAGTAAAACTAGAAATGAGGGGAGTGTGGAGTGAAGGAGATAAACATAGAAATACCACATGATCTCATTAGATGTGGAATCTAATGAACAAAATAAACTTATGAACAAAATAGAAACAGAGGCATGAATTCATGGAGCAGACTGACAGCTGTCAGAGGGGATGAAAGAAGGTGAAGGATTAGGCAAAGAAAATATATGCATAACCTATAGACACTGACACAGTGTGGGGATGGCCAGAGGGAAGGGGCAGGGGCCGAGTGGAGGTGGGCAAAGGGGAGGAAGGTAAGGACATCTGTAACAGCTTCAACAATAAAAATAAAGTTTAAAAAATATTAAAATTGTTTTGAATCATAAATTCTTATACTTTGGACTTTTCTCTAAGATGTAGTAAAATTTTTTTAATTCAGACTTCTAATGTAGTGATAATACTAGCTCTCCTTTATTAAATGCATATTACATGCCAGCTATTGTCTTATTTTTGCATGCATTTTGTTAATCCTCTATTACCATATGTGGAAATTCTATATCATTAGTTATATATTCTGGCTTTACCAGCTCATTTATCTGTCAGTCCTTAAGCACCTACAACCCATATCCTCTGAAATTCATTTTTATGAAGGTTGCTGGTATCCTGCATGTCACTGACTTTTCATAGTCCTCGGTCTACCATTCACAGCCCACAGAGAGAGTATGTGGAAGATCAGCTTGAGAATGGCATTGCTGACATCCTGCCACCCTGAAGACATCTCTGATGCCTTTCTCTGCAGAGTGGTCCAAAGAGAAAGTGACTTCTTATGTGCACAGCAGTGCTGGCCAGGTGCATCCAAGAGTTGACTACAGCTGCTAAGTGGGGAAGCAGTAGCACGAAACAGGCATGTGTGAAGACTTCCTTTCTGTCTATTGGGTTAAGCCACTCCCCAGACTCTACAGAGCACCCAGCTGAGGACTTCAGTTCCAGTCCCAGCTCCAACTTGCACTTCCTGCAGGAGCTTGGAGAGCAGGTTTAATTCCTCTCAGTGTGGTTTCTGTGATTGTAAAATGGGGATAACAATGCATACTTTGTGAATCTGATGTAGGGATTACATTATATCACTGATTTTCAACCTTTTTCACGGTGCACATAAACTAATTATTAAAATTCTGTGGCACAAGTAAAAATATATTTTTTTTCAATCTGACAAAAAATAGTTATAATTTTGATTCATTCACACTGGAAGACTATTGTTATGTTGGCTGTTGTAATTTTTTTATTTGACCATCTAAGGGAAAAGAGGTCAGTGTCCCTGACTGGATAATCAGCCATTGCATATTTTAAAAATTCTTGTGGCACAGCTGTTGAAAATTGTTTCATTAGGTATTTGTGTAGTGCCTGGCATATAGTGGGTACTCAATAATTGGTATTAATGTTTTTACTATACAACAGAGAGAAAATATTCAATGGTTTTTAAAATTGCTATCTGAATGGGGAAATAAAATATTATAGCAAATAATATATGAAGCAGCATTTGGCCAAATGTGCACTTGTTTCACTAAGCTTATCACTTTTTTTATCTCCTGTTCTGCTTGGCCCTTAATTTGGGTGAAAAAATTGTTCTGCTTTATCCTCCACCCCTCATTCACTTAATCCACCAGCATATTAATTTATTTCTCAATCTCAGAGTGCTTCATCCCAATCACATGTATCTAGTCTCTTCAAGAAGACTTCAGGTCATTGTGACTGAAAAAGCCCACACAGATTTGACTGCCTGTTGTAGCAAAAGCCAAACTTGTGAGACAGGTGCTGGTGCAAAAGGAAAGAGGTTTTATTCAGGATCCATGGAACCTAGGAGAATGGTGAACTCTTGTCTCAAAGACCATTTCTTCTTCCTGCTCAAACCTGGGCTCTTATAAGGATAGGGAGGGGAGGGCCTTTTTCCTATCCAATTATCTTGCTAGCTTTTGGCATGTTCACTAAGAATCCAACCCAGCTTACCATCTTGGCCAATGGGGGAGACTCCCCAGTGCTCCTATTGTCTACTACAGTAACATCAGCATCATGAATTCAGGTGGCCTTATAGTCACAGTTCCATATCTTATTTCACATCCAAATGAGCATCTTCACATACTCATCCTCTATGTTCATCTTTGTCAAAGGAAACACTATGTTCCAGGTGTCCTAGTCTGGAAGATATTTCCTACTACAACATGTCTTTGAACATGCTGTTTCCTTCCCACTCTTCAACAGTCCAGGATAGCCTCTCCAAGGACCCTTCTTAGCATTCTAGTGCCCATATTAATCTCTTCTCAACTCTGAGTATGAGCAGTTAGAGTTTGGAAGTCTTGGTATTTCAGTGTGTCCAAGGTCTATTTAGCAGCTACATTGGTGCTTGTAAGTTTTGAACAAAGACTCACCAATCAAGTATGTGGGTTCACATGTCCTTAGCAAGTTCATGAAACTGTGTTCTTTCTATACTTCTACTAGGAATGGTAATCTGTTTGTGTAAATGAGAGAAAACTTGAGTGTTCTTCATAGGTGTTAGCACCAGAGGATGTGGCTCAACTTTTTTGCATGTATGAAAGGCTGATTGAAGTAGAAAGTATTTATAAAACCTGTGCACTATAAGAGAATAATGACTGGAATCTTAGTAATATCTTCCTTTGGCAGTAGAAAGATAAACAGAGTGTTTGCTAATTAATAAATTTTCCTAGTTAATTTTGTTTCTGGTTTTCAGTCTGAATAATATTTCAAAAATATTCCCTCCTCTTCCATTCTATTTTCATCTATTGTGTTGGTCTTGTCCCTTTTGTTTTTTAAACAATCTGTATTTTATTGTGTTATTGAAGGCATAACACACAAGTAAATCTGAATGAACAAAGGGGATACTTTTCAGAGATTTCAAAGACTTAATTCTCAGGTCGATGGGAAAGACCCATGCACTAGCTAAAATACTTCTCATCACACTCCTGAGAATACACAAGATTTCCTAAGTTGTAGGGCATGGGGAAGATAGATTATGAGGGAACAGTGTAAGGGCCAGAAATATGGGAAAGGGGCCATTCACTTAGGAGTAGAGTTAATATCCAACTATCCAAACTTCGTTTGAGCAAGCAACACCTATTGGCAATGGCCTGGAATCAACTGAGAGCTCATTCTATGCTTTCGAAACCATGCCGCTACCATTCAAGTGAACATCATTTACACTGGCTCAAAGGAGCATGTTACTCACCTTTCCCTTTAGCTATTTATTATACATAAAAAAGAGGAAATATAATTTTTTACAAAGAGAATGTTGACCACAAATATAAAATACTGAAGGAGATTTTTAAAGCATATATAGGACCTGAATGAAATATATAAATCTGAAATGCTATAGAATTATTAAATATATTTACATACATACATATATTGTTTACAAGTACTGTATATGTATTGCACTTGAATTACAGAGAGCTTACAAAAATTTCTTAAAATTACAAAAATGCTAATTTTTTCATGATTCGTCTAATAAAAATATAATCCAATGTATAATGGAAATTTGAGAAATTGCCAAAACAATTCTAAAATTCAATGACTCTTCACACTCTCAGTTTTCTTTCCTTTTCTCTTCTCAGGAAGTTACAATGGACTTTTCAATGTTCCCTGAATAGATGCACTCTCTCCTTTCTTCCTCACTGGTAGTCACCTTCAGCTCATTCCTTTAGACCTCTTTCAAATATATGTAGCAAAGCCCAGCATTAAAAAGAATGATCCAAGAAAGAGGCACACTGGGGCTTATGGCTGCTTCTTTAGTTCATATGTTGTGAAGTTGGACAATTAACTAATATTCTTCAAGTCTATTTAATCCAAACTCTAAAATTGGGAAAATAGCTGCACCGCTTATATCCAGAAGGTAGATGAAAGACAACCTAGGAAGGTGCTTTGGAATGTATGTGGATCATATCCAGTCATCATAGCTGTTCCTCTCAAGCTCACATTTGAAAGAAAGGCTGCCAGTACACTGGCTCTGCTCCCTGACACAGAGACACCATCCTAGGCAGTGACTAGCTCAGGGCTTTGGGGTAAAAGATAAACTAAGACCACCTGATTTCGCTTCTGGGGAAACACCAATGGGAGAGTAGAATGTGGAGACAGTCAAACTGCATTAATAGAGGGTCACCAGACAAAGCTGTAGATCTTCATGTCTAATAATACTGATGGGTGAGATCATTCATACCCACCCTCCTCCAGAAAATAACTGAAAATACTGAAATAAAACTTAAAATACATTCTTAGATACATAGACTTGCTGACTAGGTAGTAAAGAATTATGACGACAATATTTGAGTGGAAGTGAAAATCCAGATAGACAGTGGTCCCTCAAAGTACTTACAGACCTAGGACAACTTTGATGATTTGGGTGATTGCACTGGATCCAGAGAAGTCAAAGGCTTGGGCCCACCCTGGGTAGGAAGTCTAAGAAGATAATCTCCCTCTGTACCATTGGGACCTAGCAGGGCTTTACCCTTTAGGTAAAGACAAATTAAAGATAGACTGGCCACATCCCTTCAAAACTCAAGGGCCTTGCAGGAAGTTGTCTTGCTGCTGAGCAGAGCAAGGAGATGAAAACATTTCTGAGAAATTATAACCACAAGGTGGCTTTTGTAGGGATATTCAAAACAAAGTAACAGCACCTGGGTGGTCCAAAAAATGTCTTATGTAAATCCTCAGGCCTTGAACTGTTCTAAATATGATGATGATAACAATGATGATAATAAAATACACAAAACATAACAATTTATCTTTATAACCATTTTAAAAGGGTTCCATTCGGTGGCATTAAGTACATTCACAGTGTTGTGCAACCATTACCACTATCGAGGTCTGAACATCTTCATCACCTCAGGTGGAAACCCATACAATCACTTCCCACTCTCCTCTCCAAGCTGCTGGCAATTTCTAATCTGCTTTCTATCTCTACGAATTTGCCTGTTCTGGGTACTTCATATGAATAGAATCATAAATATGTGGTCTTTGGGGTTTGATTTCTTTCACTCAGGATGATGTTTTCAAGGATCAACTATGTTGCAACATGTGTCAGTATTCCATGTTTTATGTATCCATTCATTTATTGTGGGATATTTGTTTTCCTCCCCACATTCCTTGAACTATTTTAGAGTGGTCCTGTGTTGGTAATGACCCTGGGCACATGGCAGAAACAAAATAGAGCTTCTAAGAAAGACATCTTGATCCTAGGAATTCATGTAATTTCGGACATGAGCAGCTCACTCAAACATAGTGACGCACAGGAGGAAACGAAGCATCGCCGCCGAGTGGAAGCAGAAGTGACCGACAGCAGTGAAAGACCGGAAAGATCTGGACACTGGAATTACCAGGTGCAGTTATAAAACAGCGCACGGAAAATTTAAAAGGATTTTTAAACTTTATATACAGTGAGACAAATTAACAAAATTCGTTAAGTAAATAATGATGTAAAGTACATAAGGAAAAATTGAGACATTTGAATGAAAATGTCTAAAGTTTGGGACATCAAAAACTACATAATATCAAGTATCTGAATAATCATCCTATGTTTTGGAGAATATATTTATTATTTTTAATTCCCCAAGATTCTGCCTGTGACCCTTTTCAAAATATTATTGTTTCTTAATATAAGGTGTGTGATACTGAGTTCCTAACAAATTATAACATTGTTCTTCTGTGAAAATAGGAACCACTCTGTGATATTCAGCTTCTTGAACATATTCCTAGAATGTGTTGTGACAAAGCCAACCTATGCAAATATAAAATGTATCCTTTCATGCCCAACGGAATCTAGATGAATTCTTTTTTACTGTCATCAGATTTCAAACATTTGAGGCCTGGGACAAGAGGCAGTTTATCTGGCGATGTAGAAATCTGAGAAAATAATTTGTCTTCTTTTATATGTTGAGAAGAATCAACTCTTATTTATAGACTAATAATAATAGTAATAATCAGAACCTTCAGGACAGAGAAGTGAACGTAAGGAAACCACAGGCCGTCTGTTCCCCCGAGGCGGCCTGTGGCCTCGCAGCCCCGCTGTCCCCCCGACGGGGCCCCGGGGGGGGGGGCCGGGCCGGCGGCCAGAGCATCTCCAGGCTGAAACCGTAACGCAGAAGGCAAGCCGTTTCTTTCTGATTTGTATAAACCCAGAGGAAGGGACGTGACTGTCTACACAAGCTGTACGTTTGCTGAAGTTCGCCACGAGCCCTCCCTTGCCCGGGCCCCCGGGTGGTGGCGCTGCCCGCCAGGCCCTGTGGACCAGCCGGCCGCCCGGCCCCGCGCGGTTCCTGCCGCCCGCGCCCCCACGTCCCTCCCCGCCCCAGCCGCAGTCTTCCCGTAAGCAAAATGGGAAAACAATGGTCAATATCTGCCCCACCGTGTGAAGCGGGTTAAATGAGTTAAGCATTCAGATGACCAAATAAGTGCCCAGTAGATATTGCAAAAATCAATATTACGGCGGAAATCTGGGTAATGACAAAATTATTATGGGTGGATAGATTTCCAACTTGATGTAAATTTTCAGAATTTTCCTATTTATTTCCTATTCGATTTCTAGCCCCGCTCCTCCAAAACAGCCCTACTTGGATCACAGCAGGGCAGGCCCATAACTGTCCTGTTCAAAACCTCCTAAGTCACTGTTACTCTGTCACAGCAGGAGAGCAAGAGAGAAAAGGCAGGACACACACGTCAGGACCCAGGGGCCTGTGCGAGTGGGGAGGCCAGTTGTTTGAAAGGGTGTGTTGGTCATTTCAATCCCCAAACCGGTCCTCACACACGGATCCAGCTCCTCTCTCTCCAGACCCAAAGAAGCGATCAGTTCCTTGGAAAACAGCATCAACAGCTTAGCAGCAGTCGGGGAAAATGAACGTTTTCAAAGGCAAGTCCAGAACTGGAACTCTTACAGAAACGAACTAGAACAAGAATTGCAGAGTTATTTAAACACCTGTGTCAATAACCATCTCACATGTACGTAGGCAAATCTGAAAACCCCTTTATGAACACATACGTGAGGGCTTCCTGCTGCGCGGACACAGCAGTCACGGTGAGTAGCTACGGCTACACCTTGTGACACGGCAGTGTCCTTTGCGCTCTGTGGATTACGCCCTTTCCTTCAGGGAGCTCTGCTAAAGCTGACGGGGCAAGGCTTGCACTGATTCAACGGCCAGAGCCAGATGTGAAATCAGAATATCCTGGCTTCAGAGTCCCTGCTTTTTTTTTTTTTTTTAAATATATCTATTGCTTTCAGAGGGAGGAAAGGAGAGGGAGAGAGAGATAGAAACACCAATGATGAGAGTCATTGATCAAGCCCGCAACCCGGGCATGTGCCCTGACCGGGAATCGAACCCTGATCGCCTGATCCCAGGTCGATGCTCAACCGCTGAGCCACGCCCGGCCGGGCTGAGAGTCCCTGCTCTTCAGACCTGTTCTCAGTCACTAATTTTCGTCAGTCGGTTGCGTGTCGAGTTCTTGCTGTGACCGACCAGGGCACCTTAGAAACTGCTGAGCCAGGAGCGAGTGCAGCTTCCTTCAGGAGAGGAGCCTCCACCTGAGGAATCTCCAGGGCACGTCTCTGCCCTACCTGACATCAAAATGGGAGAACTGCATTTATTGTTGCTCTAATTTTATTCTTCAGATGTCAACCATGTCTTTGGACATAAAAGAGAATGAACTTTTGAAATAATTTCCAAGGACTTCCGATCTTTTCTACTTGCTAAAACTTTCATGTGCTAAGATTTGAATTGTATGTCAAATTCTCAAATCAGATGTAAAAGCTATTGAAAGATTTAAACAGCTTTCAAGAACAAGTTGAGAGGCTAGATATAGTTGAAGGGGAAATGATATGTGTTCAATTTTAATGTTAGAATTCAAGTTATTTAAACTTAGCTGAGGTGGTAGTCACAAGGTTTGTGTGTGGAAAATAGATGAAACTACTAAGTCCATTTTAACAGAGAGAAATACAGACTAGATGGAAACTTAATGGGAGCATGTTTCTCCTGGTTTTCTTTCCTTATTATATTTCAAGCAACAACTCTGTCCTGCCAAGTCGTTACAGTACACTGAATTCAGAACTCTTATGGGCACACACTTTCAGCAGAAAGATCCCTTTACTATAATATTAGTAATTTCAGGCAGCTTTTTTGAATGTCAGTGGAAATTTAGGGTGCCCCGATAATATAGTGATTTCCAAAAGTAGAAATGTGGTTTTAATATAACTGCTTGCAAATATTACTGTCATCCTCTCTTGGGCTATATTTATTTTTGAAAAATGAAAATGGTAGTTTTATTTTAGCAAGAGCAAGTATGGAGATCTTTAATATAAAAGAAGTTGCTAAATCTTGTGTAATTGCTTTAGCATTGAATTTAACACCAAATTTTCCTTGTGAATTTATATATGCAAATAGAAGAGTAAAGTGAAAGAGTTTGGAGAATAACATTTTTGTCTCTGTTTATCTAGGAAGGGATAGGGAATTTGTGGTCCGTGTACAAAGAGATATTGTGTGGACAACTTGGCCCAGAGCAAACGTGCTCAGGAGAAGGTGTGTGGCGGGCGCTGGCGGGCGAGGGGAGCGAGGACAAGCGGAGAAGCTGCTGCGGGGGCGCGTCTCGGCCTTTGCTGCACCGCTCAGCCGGCACTCAGTGCCAAGAGCTGGCCCTCCTGTGCCGGCTTTGCACTTGGTATTGAGCGTCGGGCCGAGCTGTATTTTGATAGGTCTGTATTTTGATATGTCTAGGTAGTTTTATTCTGCTACAAAGTAAGACAACTTACAAAATTTGTATATTTTTTAAAAATAATGAATTCTTTTTAAAATCTTTTTTTCATTAATAAAGCAAAATATTTTCATAGTGGGAAATGTAGGAATACATATAAAGATAAATGAAAAGCAATTATAAGCTTACCTTCATAGATAAATAGCACTGAGAATTTTGCATTCCTTCTAAAATGTCCCTGCACGGGTGGATGTGTTGATATGTCTGCATGTTTGTATAAAGCATGAATGAAAACAGAAATTGCGGAATACTTTGTAATCTACTTTCTGTACACATGTTGGAAATGTTCTTCCCGAGATTATTTTTTCTTCAAAACTTAATGTCTGTATGTAGAACAAACAAGAAAAATGTGAATTATGGACTCAGTGTTGGGACACCTGGCTCCAGGCCGACCAAATGGCTGGGGGTGTGGGAAAGACGTCAGCTCGAAGCGGAAGAAACCTGCCGTGTTGGATCCGCTACTAAACAGAAACAAAGGAGAATGCTGTCCAGAACCGAAAATACATTATTCACACACTAGACGATGAAAAAGAGCCAGGGGTCATAATGGTAAGATGTGCTACCAAACCTAGAAAGAAATGTGAGCCATATTTCTTTCCTTCAATACATGAGAGCTATTAAAAATACAAATACAGCCCGGCCGGGCGTGGCTCAGCAGTTGAGCGTCGATCTGGGATCCAGGCGATGGGGGCTCGATTCCCCGTCAGGGCACATGCCCGGGGTGCGGGCTCGATCAATGACTCTCTCATCATTGATGTTTCTCTCCCTCTCCCTCTCCTTTCCTCTCTCTGAAATCAATAAAGATATATTTTTTTAAAAAAATAAAAATAAATAAAAATACAAATATAAGTCAGACTTTTTGGGTTTGCATCCTGAGTCTTAAGCCTCAGCATCCTCTTCTGTAAAATGGGTAGGATTAGTAGGGTGTCGTGAAACCAAATGAGGTAAAGACCTGGAACAGTGCCTGGCGCAGCCCACGTAGGCCAAAATGCCCACATTGTGTGCTTAGGCTCTAGTCGCTGAGCATCTCTTTTGATTACGTGGGACTCTCCAACAAAAATTTCCAAATACAATTTCCTTCCTTAACAGTGGAAACTACAATTTTTTAATAGTTGCATGTGTGGCTCCTATCACAGCTGCCTGACTTAAAATGAGGTGGAAAAATGAACAAACAAGCAAAAAAATTAAACTTACAAAGAAAAACCCTCTCAGTATCTCTGTCACCCAGCCTTTAGGTTGTCTTATGAGCTACCTGATAAGAATCCATTGATTAATTTTTTAAAACCTAAGTTAGGCCTACTTGGTTTCTGTTGTTAGCTCTTACAGAATACCCGTTGTTAAATGGACTCAGACGTCCCCAAGGGCAAAACAGATTTCAGAGTTCACAGGGGAGGAATGTTTAGAGGGAAGTTATTTTTCTACTTGATCAGTTCACAGGGAATATTTTCAGTCATGACAATGTTTCCTTCAATATATGACCTTGTGAAGGAGGAAGAAACTCTCCCCTACCCTCAAGGCTCTTCTGGCTGGTCTAATCATCCAGTAGACACGGGATGGATTAACAAGAGGAGATAACCAAATTTAATTCCAGTGGTACCTCGCTTTTCGAACACACCTCGGAAGTCGAACAGGCCCCGCGGCTTCAGCTGAGGGCAAGATCCTGAGGCGCAGCTGTCGGCTGTGGACCTCTCGGTTCTCGAACATTTCAGAGCTCCAACGGCCTTCTGGAACGGATCACATCAGGGAACCGAGGCACCACTACTTACAAAGGCATGGGGACCTACACGTAAGGAGAGTCGGGGACTTCACGCAAGGAGAGGTTCAGGGACAGAAGAGGAACATGGGCGCGTAAGACATTCTGAGCCAGGGGTGAAGGAATGCACCTCGGGCTTCAGAAGCTCACTGAAATTCAGTGCTAAATGCTTTCCCAGCCCTATAGATAGGTTATCTCTGATAATCTCTTAACATGGGTACGGCCCCTCATTCAAACTCCCCTAGATAGTTAAAGCGGAGAGGAGATGAAGTTTCTCTTGAGCCCACAGGTCTCGGTTGCCTTTAGCTCAAACAATCCTTATATCATATTGCCTCCTGTTGGGGTGGCTCATTCTGAACCCCTATCACCTCATTGGTGGGAACATGAAAAAAATCAATGTAAAGAATCAATTGCAATTTACACCACAGACTGTAGACTTGGTGCCTGGTTTCCAAACCCTGCCTTACTCTGAACTATCTGTGTTTTCTGCACAAACCATGGAGATTCTCAGAGCTAAATTTCCTTAATCTATAAAACTGGTGAAATAATAATTCCAACCTCATAGGGTATTGTAAAATATGTAATGTGCTTAGAATGTTGCCAGAAACAAGAATTCAATAAATGCTGGCAACGACAATATAAATAGGTTACTAAAAAGAACAGCCCAGGAGCAGCTCTGTGCTGCACTGGTTCTAGACGGAACACTCCGTGAACTCCGGCGAGGACCCTCAGCAAGCGGGCCCGCCGATAAACCCAGTGCTAATCGGGTTGGATTCTCTGCATTACCCCTACACTTCACCTGATGCTTAACATTGGAGAAAACAAAATTAAATGTAGTTGTCAGGTTAAAATATTAAAAAAGTAAAGGATGTGCAGAGTAGCAGTGAATGTGATCAGAAGGGAAATGAAAGTAGAGTGATACTAACAGAAAAGTGGAATTAAGGAATGAAAGCAGTTAGCAAGACAGAAAGGAGAGAGGGACAGTCGCAGATGTAGACAGAACACACCTGCGTCTCCAAACAAGCTAACAACTAATACAGAAAGCAAAACCATGAGCTATGCAAGGGAAAATTAATAAAAATAAAATTATAGTGAGAGTTTTCTACATTCATCAAGAATTAAAATGATCCAGTAACTAAAAGTAAGTATAAACATAGAGGAATAGATTAATAAACTTTATTTAATATATAGATATTTTCATTGCTCAAATAGATAATATATGTGTTTGTAAGCTTATGCACTATTTGTTAAAATTAACCATTAAAAACACTTAATTTTTTTAAAAGTAGAGCTATATTTTTCAGATACTTTTTAATAAATCATAAGGTAATACAAATATCTAATGCAGTTAGATATAGAAAATAGATAATCTAATTATTTTATATTTAAAAATTAAATATCACTCTCCTAGATAATTCCTAGAAAATAAAATTAAATGTAACCAAAGACGACATTGACTATTTCGTCTCAAACATCGTGGTTCAGTAAAAGTTGTGCTACTAGGTCTAGTTCTGACCTTAAGGGTCTTCATTATTAAAGAAGATGAAAAAAGTAGTTTCCTAACATCTCAACAAATAGCAAAAGAACAAGATAAACACGAACAGACATAAAATTAAGGCTATAGAAAATCAGTAATAAGCAGAACGATACCCAAGTCTGAAAGCTGGTTCTTAGAAACGGCTAGTAAAAGAGATGACCCTCTAGCAACTATGATTGGCGCAAAAATAAAAAATATAAATACAGACGTAATTAAGAACAAGAAGTAAGACATTTCACCATTAATTCAAGAGAGTTTAAACAAATTTGAAGACACTATTGCCTGAAATGTTGTGGCAGTCAATTGAAAATTCTACAGAAAATAGGTGATTACCTGGCAAAGCACATATTAACAAAATTATCCCAAAAAGTAAAAGATAACCTGAGTAGACCATTTACCCCAGAAGACACTAAAAGGTGTTTAGAAATGTGTCATGAAAGAGTTAGGAGTTCCGGATGCCCTCAAAGCTGAGTTTTTATCCGTCTTTGAAGGACACATAACCCAGTTACACCCACAGAAAAATACGGAAATTCTCCCCAACTCATTTTGTGAAGCCAATTTTGTGTTAATACCCAAACCTGATAATATAGCACAAATAAAACCAAACTACAATATTAACTTACATGTCAAATAAAGATGTAAAATTCTATATAATGCATTAAAAATAAATCCAACAGTGTGTCAAAAAATAGTCCATATTATCAAACAAGTGACTTAGTGTCAGCAAGTCTATGAAATAGTTCTTCAATAAATTAAAGGAGAAAAAATAAATTGATGATAATATTCACGGACCCTGAGACGCGATTTGATAATAGTTGGCAGCCTGGGCATCGCTAAGAGGGATGTTTTCATGGGACTACATTTAGGAGGCTAAGACTCAGACGGAGACGTGTTTCTTTCGCTGGCGAGACCAAGTCCCGCAAGACTGAGATTATAGCGCGGCCCCTGTGCAGGGGGAAATGGAGTGCGAGACAGTCGGTCCCAGGCAGGTGCCATCTGTGGTCAACTCCCTGTCACAGTTTATTTCCCAGGTGCGTGGCGGTAATATAACATACTAATGAACAAAATCCCCGCAAGCATGGAAGGATTCCAAATATTTGGATAAAAAGCGAGATGTGCACTTAATGAGTCGGCCACTTTGAAATGGTACGAGGTGTCCTGCAGACAAAATGTTTGAGGCAATCTATTTGTTGTTTTCTTGTGACTATAATTCTAACTCGGCGAACAATATTCTTACTGATAAAAAAATTAGCAACCATGTCTTTCTTCTGTGGCAGTTCCAGCTGACAGTCAGTGTGGCTTTGTATTGGCTGCACAGTATGCAGGCGTCCAGGTACCTCACCAAGTGACCCCCAGCTAGTGGGGCAGCGCCCGGCCCGCGGGCCGCTCCTACAGCCCGACCGACGGTCCCGCGCTGGGCGTTCCTTCCCCTTGACCTGAAACTGCCGATTTGCACCTCTGGTCCCTTCACCTTTGTAACCCAGCCCCAGCCCCCTGCTCTGGCCACCGTCGGTTTGTTCTCTGTCTCTATGACTCTGCTTCTGTTTTGTTTGTTTATTTTGTTCTTTAGATTCCACATATAAGTGAAATCATGGAATATGTCTTTCTCTCTTTGACTTATTTCACTCAGCATAACACCCTCTAGGTCCAATCACGCTGTCACAAACAGTAACATTTCTTTTTTTTTTTTTTTATCACCGAATAATATTCCATTGTATGTATTTATCACCTCTTTTTTTTCTGTGTTCCAATAAAACTTTATATATGGACATTAAAGTTTGACTTTCTCATAATTTTCATGTGTCAAGAATTATTATTCTTTCAGTTTTTTCCAACCACTGTAAATGTATAGACCATCCTATAAGGGCCCGTGCAGATAGAGGGGCTGGCCAACCTCTCCTGTGGGCAATTGAAAGTTTTTTTATATACATATATATTTTTATTTTTCAATTACAGTTTACATTCAATATTATTCCTTATTAGTTACAGCATAGTGGTTAGAAAATCATGTACTTTATAGAGTGTTCCCTCCTGTGTTTAAAGTACCCACTTGACACCATACATAGTTGTTACAATATTATTAACTATATTTTCTATGCTGCGCTTTACATCCCTGTGACTATTTCGTAACTATCAATTTGTGCTTCTTAATTCCGTCATCTTTTTCACCCAGCCCCCAATCCCTCTGATAATGTCTGTTCTCTATCTATGAGTCTGTTTTTACTTTGTTTATTTTGTTCTTTAGATTTCACATATAAGTGAATCATATGTGCACCATTTCTCTTCTTTATCCATAGGGGTGCACATGCTTTTTTGAATTAGTGTTTTGGGTTTCTTCGAATAAATACCCAGAAGTGGAATCGATGGGTCCTAAGGCAGTTCCATTTTTAATTATTTGAGGACTCTCCATAATGTTTTCCATAGTGGCGGCACCAGTCTGCATTCCCACCAACAGCGCACTAGGGCTCCCTTTTCTCCACACCCTCGCCCAAAGCGCCTTTTGCAGATTTATTAGGGATAGCCAATCTGACAGGTATGAGGTAATAACTCACTGTGGTTTTCATTTTGTTCCCCTGATATTAGTAATGCTGAGCATTTTTTATATCTATTGGCTGTTTGTATGTTCTTTTTGGAGAAATGTCTATTCAGGTCCTTTGCCCCTTTTTTAATTGGATTGATTTTATTCCTTTGCAGTTAAGTTGTATGAGTTCTTTATATATTTTGCATATTAACCTCTTATCAGTTATATCATTGGCAAATATCTTCTCTCAGTCTGTAAGCCGTCTGTGTGTTTTGTTGATAGTTTCCTTTGCTGTGCAAAAACTTTTCAGTTTGATATAGTCCCATTTGTTTATTTTTTCTTTTGTTTCCCTTGCCAGGGGAGACATATAAGAAAAAAAATATGACTAAGATAAATGTCAGAGAGCTTACTGCCTAGGTATTCTTCTAGGAGCTTCATGGTTTTGAGTTTTACATTTAAGTCTTTAATACACTTTGGGTTTAATCTGTATATGGTGTAAGAATGTGGTCTAGTTTCATTTCTTTTGCATGTATCTGTCCAGTTTTCCCCACACTATTTATTAAGTATACAGTCTTTACCCCACTGTATATTTTTGCCTCTTTTGTCAAACATTAACCGACCACACAGGCACGGGATTATTTATGGGCTCTCTATTCTGTTCCCTTGATCTGTGTGTCTGTTTCATGCCAGTGCCATGCCATTTTAATTACTAGAGCCTTGTAGTATAATTTGATATCAGGTAGCGTAATACCGCTAACTTTGTTCTTTCTAGAGATTGCTGTGGCTATTTGGGGTCTTTTGTGTTTCCATACAAATTTTAGACTTTTTTTGTTCAGGTTCAGTGAAAAATGCCATTGGTATTTCAACAGGGATTACAGTAAATCTCAGATTGCCTTGGGTAGTACAAACATTTTAACAAAGCGAATCCTTCCTATCCATGAGCAGGATATATACTTCTATTATTTGTAGCTTCAATTTCTTTCTTTAATTATCTTATAAATTTCCAACTACAACTCTTTTACTTCCTTGGTTAAAAATATTCCTAAGTTTTTGTTGTTTTGATGCAACTGTATATGGGATTTTCTTAATTTATCTTCCTGGTAGATCATTATTGGTGTATAAAAATGCAACTGATTTCTGAATATTAATTTTGTATCTTGCCATTTTACAGAATTTATTGATCAATTTGCATAGTTTTTTGGTTGAATCTTTATGGTTCTCTCTATATAGTGTCATGTCATCTGCAAATAATCGCATTTTTACCTCTTCCTTTCCAATTCGGATGCCTCTATCTCTTTTTCTTGTCTAATTGCTGTGGCTAGGACTTCCAACACTGTGTTAAATAAAAGTGGTGAAAGTAGACATTTTTGTCTTGTTTCTGATCTTAAGCAAACCTCCTGTTGCTTTTTCCTATTAAGTACGATGTCAGCTGTGAGTTTGTCATATATAGCATTTATTATGTTGAGGTATTTTCCCTCTATTCTCACTTCACTGAGTTTTCATCAGAAATGGGTGCTGGATTTGGCCAAATGCTTTTTCTGCATCTATTTATATGATCATATGATTTTGTCTTTCATTTTATTTATGTGGTGTATATCATATTATTTGATTTGCAGATATTAAACCAACCTTGCATCCCAGGAATAAATCCCACTTAATCATGTGTATGATCTTTTTTAATGTATTGTTGAATTTGGTTTGCTAGTATTTTGTTGAGGAATTTGCATCTATGTTCTTCAGGGATATTGACCTATGATTTAACTTTTTTTGTAATGTCTTTGTCTGGTTTTGGAATCAGGGTAATGCTGACCTCAAAATGAACTTAAGAGTCTCCCCTCTTCTTTAATTTCTTGGAATAGCATGAGAAAAGTAGGTGTTAATCTTATTTGAATGTTTCATAAAATTCACCTGCAAAGCCATCTGGTCAAGGACTTTTGATTGTTGGGAGTTTTGGGTGCTGATTAGATTTTGTTAGTAGTAATTGGTCTGTTCAAATTTTCTGGGGTTTTTCTTAATTCAGCCTTGGAAGATTTTAAGTTTCTATGACTTTTTCCCTTTCTTCCAGATTGTCCAATTAGTTGGCATGTAATTGTAGTATTTTAAAAAATAATCTTTTGTCAGTTGTTACATCTCTTTCATTTCTAATTTTATTTATTTGGGTCCTCTCTTTGTTTTCTGGATGAGTCTGGTTTAGTTTTATCAATTTTATCTTTTTAAAGAACCAGCTCTTATTTTCATTGATCTTTTTTTATGCTTTTAGACTCTATTTTATTTTTGTTCTGATCTTTATTTCCTTTCTTCTGCTCAGTTTTGACTTTGTTTTGTCCTTTCTTCCTTCCTTCCTGCCTCCCCCCTTCTTCCCTCCCCCTTCCTCCCTCCCTCCCTCCCTCCCTCCCTCCCTCCCTTCCTTCCTTCCTTCCTTCCTTCCTTCCTTCCTTCCTTCCTTCCTTCCTTCCTTCCTCCCTTCCTCCCTTCCTCCCTTCCTCCCTTCCTCCCTTCTTTCCTTTCTCTCTCTCTCTCTTTCTTTCTTTCTTTCTTTCTTTCTTTCTTTCTTTCTTTCTTTCTTTCTTTCTTTCTTTCTTTCTTCCTTCCTTCCTTCCTTCCTTCCTTCCTTCCTTCCTTCCTTCCTTCCTTCCTTCCTTCCTTCTCTCTCTCTCTCTCTCTCTCTCTCTCTCTCTCTCTCTCTCTCTCTCTCTCTTTCTTTCTTTCTTTCTTTCTTTCTTTCTTTCTTTCTTTCTTTCTTTCTCTTTAATTCCTTTAGGCATAAGGTTAGATTGTTTACTTGAGATTTTTCTTGTTTCTGGGGTAGATCTATGTTGCAGTGAATTTCCTACTTAGGACTCCATTTGCTGTGTCTTATAGATTTTAGGTAGTTGCACTTTAATTTTTATTGGTCTCAATATATTTTTAAATCTCTTCTTTGATCTCGTTGTTATTCCATTCATTGCTTAGTCGCATGTTATTTAGTGTCAGTTTGTTTGTGTGATTTTCAGTTTTCTCCTTGTAATTCATTTCTGGTTTCACACCATCATGGCCAGAGAAGATGCTTGATACGATGTCAATCTTCTTACATTTATTGAGACTTGTTTTGTGGCCTGACATATGGTGTATCCAGGAAAAATGTTCCATGTGCACTGAAAAGAATGTATTTCTGTTGCTTTGAAATGAAATGCTTCAAAAATATCAATTAAATCCATCTGGCCTAATGTGCTATCTAAGGCCACTGTTTCCTTGTTGATTTTCTATCTGGATGATCTACCCATTGATATTAATGGGGTGTTAAATTCCCCACTGTGACTGCATTACTCTTGATCTCTCCCTTTATGTCTGTCATTATTTGCTTTATATATTTAAGTGCTCCTATGTTGGGTGCATAAATGTTCACAAGCATGATATGTCTTGTTGGATTGTTCCTTTCATCGTTATAAAATGTTCTTCTTGGTCTCTTGTTATAGCCTTTGTTTTAAAGTCTATTTTGTCTGATATAAATATTACTACCCCAGATTTTTAAAAATTTCTCTTTACAAGAAATATCTTTTTACATTCCTTTACTTTTAGTCTGTGTATGTCTTTTGCTCTGAAGTGGTTATGTTGTGGGCAGCATAGGTATAAGTCTTACTTTCTTATCCATTCAGCTACCCTCTGTCTTTTGATTGGAACATTTAATTTATTTATATTTTAAGTGATTACTGATAGGTAGTAGTTATTGCTATTTTATTATTCACATTTAAGTTTGTCTTCTTCTTAAAGAAACCCCTTTAACATTTCTTATAATATTGTCTTGTTGGTGATGAATGTCTTTGGCTTTTTTGGTGTTGTTGTTTGGGAAGTTGATTATATCTCCTTGAATTTCTTTTTTTTTTAAATCCTCACCCTAGTATATTTTTTCCATTGTTTTTCAGAGAGAGTGGAAGGGATAGAGAGAGAGATAAACATCAATGTGAGAGAAACAAATAGATTGGTTGCCTCCTACATGTGCCCTGACCAGGGCCAGGGATCGAGCCTGCAACTGAAGTATGTGTCCTTGGCCAAAATTGAACCAGGACCTTTCAGTTCACAGGCCGACACTCTAACCACTGAACCAAACCAGCTAGGGCTCTCTCCTTCAGTTTTAATTGATAGCCTTGCTGGTAGAATAATTTACGTTGTAGGTCCTTGCTTTTCATCACTTTGAGGATTTTGTGCCAATCCCTTCTGGTTTGTAAAGTTTCTGGTAGTAAGCAGCTGACAGTCTTATGGGGCTCCCTTGTAGGTAACTGCTTTTCTCTTATTGCTTTTAAGATTCTCTCTGAAGTAGAGATTGGTAGTTACAAAATAGTCAAGGGGATGTAAAATGCAGTATAGGAAATGTAGTCAATAATATTGTAATAACTATGTATGGTAACAGTTGGGCACTGGAAATATCAGGGGGAACACTTTGCACAGTATATGATTGTCTAACCACTATGTGGTACACCTGAATCTAATACAAAATAATATTGAATGTAAACTAGAATTGAAAATTTTTTTTAAAAAATTCTCTCTTTGTGTTTAAACTTTGACATTTTAGTTATGATGTGTCTTAGTGTGAGTCTCTTTGTGTTCATCTTGTTTGAAAATCTGTGCTTTCTGGACTTGTATGTCTATTTCCTTTGCCAGGTTAGGGAATTTTTCAGTCATTATTATTATTTTTTTAAATATGTCTTTACTGATTTCAGAGAGAGGAAGGGAGAGGGAGAGAGAGAAACATCAATGATGAGTCATGGACGGGCCGCCTCCGCAGGGCCTGTGGGAAAGGGAAAGCATGAGGCCTCCTCCCACGTGCCTGCGGAAGGCGGGTTATGTGAGCATGGCCTCGCGCAGTCAGCGGCTGTCATGACCGCTGACTAATAATGTCCGACCCATCCTTGGCTGAGAGCCACTTTTGGTTTGGGTCCTATGGAACTGGCCCGGCCCTCCCAGGGTGAGGTTTTGTCCCGGGGTGCCTGCGTCCCTCGCCCATGCCCAGCTCTCCGCCACTAGAAGTGCTGCTTGTCTCTGGCGTCCGCTGGCCGCCGTGGCTGGAATGGTTCTGCCTCGCCCTCCTTTGGCCCCCCGGTTTTCCTCGGCCCGCCGGGATCCAGTCCTCCCCGCCTGGACCATCTGCATTACAGCCCCCACTGGGGGTCGAGCCGCACCCCCGCGTGTGCCCTGACCCGGACCGAACCCCGATCTCCTGGATCCTAGGCCGACGCCCAACCCCCAGCCACACTGGCTGGGCTCAGTCATTTTTCCAACAGGTTCTCAAGCCCTTGTTCTCTCTCCTGCTTCTGGTACCGCTATGATGCATACGTCGGTAAATATCCTCATTTTAAAAAATTCTTTCTGCTGTTCCGACTGGGTGTTTTCTGCGGCTGTCTTCTGAATTGCTGACTTAATTCTCTACATCTGGTCTGCTGCTGATTTTCTTCCAGTGTATTCTTCATTTCTGAGTTGTTCTTTTATGGTTTCTATGTTTCTTTTCTTTAATGCTTCCCATCTCTGTTAAAGTTCTCACTAAGCTGCTTGAGCATCTTATCCCCAGCGTTTTGAACTCTGTCTGGCAGATCACTTGCCCCCACTTTATTTAGTTCTTTCTATGGAATTCTGTCCTGTTTATTGATTTGGGACGTGTACTTTTGTCTCCTCATTTTGGCTGCCTCCCTGTGTTTGTTTCTAAAGATCTGCTATGTATCCCTGTCTTGGCACGGTGGCCTTATCTATAGGTGACATGTGGGGCCCCATGGCGCAGTCCCCCTGGTCACCTGAGCTGGGTGACCCAGGAGTGTCCCTTGCGTTGGCTATGTGTGCCCTCCTACATAGTTGAGGCCCAATGGCTGTTGGCACATCAGTGGGTGGGGTGGACCCTCAGGTTGACTGGTTGTGAATATTGGCCATGACCACAGCGTGTAAACTGCTGACTCCACAGAGCAGGATTTGCCCCAGCTGGCTCTGGTGCCTGTTGAGACCACTCTGGGTGTGCCACTTGTGGAGCTCATCAGGTGGTGCTCTGTTGTGGTCTGAAGCTGGCCAGCAGGAGTGTTGGTTCTGTGGCCACTTGGGAGGGACTCTAGTGCAGGCTAAGGTCAGTTGTTGGCTGTGTCAATCCAGGCAACCTGGTAGAAACTACAAAGCATTCATCTGTAGGTAGCTGCCTTTGATGGGCCTGGAAGCACATACTAGAGGCCATGCTGCAAACTGAGGCTGGTTGCCACTAGTAGTGAGCCTGGGACGGATCATCAGAAGGCACAGGGCACCCTGAGACCTATTGCTACCTGCTGGCTGCCTGTAAAGCTCAGCCAAGCAAAGAGCCTTGGGCCGTACTCAAACTGGATGAGGTGGAGTCACCAAGGTGGGGCCAGTGGTGTTTACCATGTTAATGCAGATTCAGACTTGAGCTAGTTCCAAGTCTGTGGCTACTCACCAAAATGCACAGGAAACACTGTGGCCAGCCGCCACTTGTCTGGGGCCTGCGGAACTTGGAGGGGTTTTAAGAAAGACTGAAGTGCCTGCTGAGGCCAGCTGCCTGCCTCTGAAAGAGCCTCTGGCTGGAATTGGGTGGTGCCAGGTCTCAGAGCCATCAGGGTGAGGCAAGTAGAGTTCACCAGGCTAATGCAGATCCAGATTTTGCACCAGGGAGCACCTGCAGGTCCTGCAGGGAGAGGGCTCAACACAGGGACAATAATCGCTGTCCTTCCAGCTCTTGTGTGGAAGCTACACAACTCAATTTCTCTCTGTATGTCCCTGGCACCTCCTGAGCCTCTGTCCCTTCGCCAGAGCCCAGGGTGGGTGCCTGTGAGTGAGTGAGTGAGTCTGTGTGTGGGCCCTTTAAGAGGATGCCCGGGTTTCTAGCAGCCTCTGTCTCTTCCAGGCAGAGGGAATCCCAGCTGAACTTGACAGCCAGATGTCATGTGGGTTCCTCTTCCCGGTACCGGTGCTGCGAGCTGGGGGCTCATGTGGAGCTGGGACCCCTTGCTCCTCACAGGGGCTTTTGTGATAGCTCTCCCAATTCTCAACTGCCACACATGGGTGTGAGACTAGCCTGTTTTGGGGTCTCCCCCCACCACTGGTCTCCATGTGGTTTCCCTTTTATCTCCTTAGTTATAAGACTTCTGTTCAGCTAGTCTTCAGATGGTTCTCCAGGTTGACTGTTCTAGAATTTAATTGTAATTTTGATGTGGTCTTGGGAGGAGGTGAGCATAGTGTTTACCTACTTGGCCATCTTGACAGGAATTCACAGCCATTTCTAATGAAAACTCTAAATAAAGTAGGAGTAGAAAGAAAGTGCTTAAATAAAACAAAATATATTTACCATGAACCAAAGCAAGTATTACCTAATGACCATTTTAACTTCTAGTTGTATTACACCACTTATAACCCATCCCACTTCAGGTTTCCACTCTTGCTTTTCATGAGCAAACATTTTTTGTTCGTCTATTACATTTCAGGCACTGTGCTGGGTCACAACTGAGAAAAAATTAAATATATAATAAAAAAAAAAAAACATGAAAAAGTGGTAGAAAATGAAAACAATATGGAAAAAGTGACAGACTGGGGGAACAAATTAAAAAATACTGAGCAAATTAAACTCAATTTCTCTATTCTGAATCTGAGAAATTGAAATTTAGCTAAAAGCATATTACAGGTTAAAATTTCTACTTATAGAGTCACTGATTTTTTAACAATTAAATGATCTTTGTTATAATACTCTGAAACAAAGAAAAACAAAGTGAAAACGTGTAACAGCACGTACCCGCAGGGAAGAGCATGTTCTTGGGCATCATTTCAGCGGGGCCTGCGTGTCTCTGGGGCTTGGCGAAGTTTGCATCTCATTGGAGTGCCCCAGAGCGACTGCAGGTGCTGCAGGGAGAGGGCAGGCGCTTCAGGAGTGTTTAGCTGGCAGGTCAGCATCCAGTGTTGTAAGACTTCCCTGAATCAGGCAGAGTGCTGAGCTGCTTTGGAAGAACAAAGCCATCACCTGTAAAACAAACCGTGGTAAAGGCAGCCAGGATCAGCAGGGAGGGGAAGTGAGGCAAGTGATTCAAACTGTATATTTTAATAGCAAGAATTTTTTCTTCTGAAAGTAACATAAATTTGGAATCATTTAAAAACACCAAAGAAAATATGAATGTTATTTTTGTGCTTTCTTTTAAGGACAAGCTGTGTCTTTGTTAATTAAGATAAAAGAAAGTAAAAATGAAAATGAAGAATATTAATAAGCCATTTACCTAAGAAATGGCCATGCGTACACTCCCCAGCTTTTCTGGAAAGTATGCTGTGATGTTGATTTACTTTTGTCATTGAAAAAGAAAGGCACAGTTTTAACACAGTCCTTCCATTGTGATTTCTTAACTTTTGCCCTAGTCAGGATTCTTAATCTTTGTCTAATTGCCAAGCCCCAAATAGGCTGGGACACAAGCACAGGGCAGGGCCAAACACAGAACCACAGAAAGAAGGTCAGAGCCGCGTAGTTAACTATTATTTTTCAAGAACTATGTGAAGCATTGAAATCCTGATTCCTCATTCTTGTGACAAAAACTGTAATGAGAACAGGAAATGGTACCACATGAATCCATTGTCCCGACAATGATTTAATGAGAATGGGAAAGCTGAGAGCATAACTAATTCGCATTATGATCCTAAAGTTGTCATCTCGTGGTTCTGCTTAGATGCCATGAAATGAAGGATGTGGAACATCAGCTGGGAGAGCGCAAGGAAAAGCAGGCCGGTGACATTGCGCAGCCCGACAGTAACGGCAGTTAGTAATGGAGGGGGAGGGGTGGCGGGGCGGGGGATATGAAGCCCGGAGTTTGTCTGCTGAATGGCAAAATAGGGATACATTTAAAGGAGGCCTGGGTGCCAACTGGAAGAAGGGAGCCAGCAGATAAGGCAGAGACTGTGATGGAAACTTTGAGGCAGCGACACCGCTGTAGGGAACCCGGGTATTAAACGTCAGGAAAGGAGCGAAGCATCCCACCTGTGCAAAGCCACCGGCGATCCCTACCGAGGGCTGTGGGGAGGGACAGGACAATAGACGCGTGCCCAGTAAGGTCTGGGTGACTAGGGAAGGTGCCCGGCTGTCAGTCACACCCGAACAGGTCACTGGGCAGAGCAGGCGTGGCCCCGGCACATGCAGGAGGGGCTGGAGCTCTCCCTGGCCCTCGCCCTGGCCCGCGCCCTCGCCCTGGCCCTGGCCCTGGCCCTCGCCCTCGCCCTCGCCCTGGCCCTGGCCCTGGCCCTGGCCCTGGCCCTGGCCCTGGCCCTCGCCCTCGCCCTGGCCCTGGCCCTCGCCCTGGCCCTGGCCCTGCCCTCACCCTGCCCTCGCCCTCCTGCACACCAGGCTCCTGGCTCTCTCGGTGCAAGGGGCGAACTCCCCTGCATTTGCCCACATGCTCATGGCCACGTGGGCCCCATGCAAGGGACTGATGTCCTCTAACTAGCCTGACGCTGTGCTGGACCCGGCTCGGCCGTGGGACGGACACCCTGGAGCTGGCTTTGCCTCCAGCTCTGCCGAACCCCCAGCTGCACATTCCAGGCCTGGGTTCAGGGAAATGGGACCTTGTGATGCCGCACAAATAAAGCCTCCTACCGCATCTCATCCTCCCGGGGCGCCCCGGAAATCCTATTCCAGCTGTACCCCAGGAACCCCACTCCCGCTAGCAATGGAGAAAGACCACCCAGGCATTTCCCTGATGACAGCAGGAAGCAAGGGAAAGTCAGGTGACAGTGCGCAGAGCCCGGGCCACCGCGGCAATGTCTCCTGTCTTGGAGATGCGTCAGCCTGTGGAGCAGCAATTCATTTTGTGGCTCCAATGTGCTATTTCCTTTCCACCCTGAGTAAACAGAGTGTCACCTCCAAAGTCTCTAATTTAAACAAGGCATTTTCTAAGAGAAGCGATCAAAGGTGCCATCCGAGGCAGCAGGAGCTCCGGAGTGACGCAGCCAGCGGGAGAAGGAACATCACCTGACTCCCTGACGCGGAGAAGCCAGCACGCGAGGAATCCGGGCCGGGTGGAATTTAAGTGCCACAGGTGACAGCAAGCAAGCTCTTTCTTGTTGACAGAAGTTTTGACCTGTCTGAGCAGCAGCTCGGGACAGCCGGGGTAGCGAGTCGTCTGGGAACTCCTGGGCCCGGGAGCAGGCCAGGGCCGCCTGACCGCGCCTACGGGAAGGAAACGCCACCCGCAGGGAAACGGAGAAGGAATCACCGGAAAGCTGCGAAATAGAGCTGCTGAGGTTGCCTTTTCAAGTCTGACTTGCTCCCTAAAGTACTAGCTGGTCATTTAAATCGATTCCTTGCGAGTCCCTGTGCAAGCCTGCTACATTAGCATGGTTCTCCCAGGTGAGGCCTTCCCAGAATGCAGGCAATGGAGGCGCGATGCAGATCAGAAAATACAAGCCTCTTGGAAAAGCAATCCTATTTTCTAATTACCATACGAAAGCCGCATGCTAATCATGTACCATGTTCTTTCTATAAAATAACAACAACAATAATAATGCTAAAAGGTGGTGCTTTTCCCAGTCAGTTGTCTCGTAACATATTTTATTTAAATATGATAAAGAGAATATTTTGAAGATGAAAAACAACTTTAATAAAAATAAAAAGTACTGTGATTCTCTCACCACTAGTCAAAAGTCTTTCAGACTAAAATAAATGACTCTAAGCCATTAGAAAAAAATTATTGCCAACTTATGTGTGCCTAAGCCCCCACTTTGCATCTTGATTCATATTTAAAATATTGATTCTATCAAGTGGAGGAACAGTTAGTGTCAGCGGGGAGATGATGGAGGAAAGGAGGTCAAAGGCTGGCAATGTAAACAGCGGATTTATTTATTTACCCTGAGGCGAAGGTGCCATATTTCACTTATATTGAACATTTGTTCAATTTATTTTATTAATTTAATCCTGCTAAAGTACTACTTCACACTCTGATGCAATTTCAGATCAAACAGATCACCGTGCACTTGTTGAATTCATGGTTAACGACACGTGAATTTATAATCCAGAGTGATTCACAATTGCGTGAGCACCTTATTTTACTCCGTTACAGGAAAGGTTCACCATGGAAGACTTTAATGGTCAAAGAAGAAATGTGAGAGATTCTCAAATTTGAACTATACTGTTCGGTAATAATGTCTAGTGAAAATGAAATATTTAATGTCCACATTTAGGCTCTCTCTCATTTATTACGTGGCCATGTAAGGGGTGTCAAATGCTGATGAGATTTCAATTTGACCTGGCAAAAATGAAGTAAGCAACATACAGTATTTCACCCATTATGTCCATTTTCCCAGTGAAGGATTGGTTCCATAATACTTTTTATTCAATTCAATGTCAAGGTCTTAAAAACAAATTTTAAAAGCACTTAAGAGGTTCTTTTAACAGCTGTATTTAGTAACAAATGACAGATATCTATTAATGCAAGTACATTTTGTATAAAATATTTTAATATGGATTTTAGGTGATAGTATATTCTTATTAACATCAGGTGTAAATTGACACATCACAGCAGCTCTTTTAGATGAAAGATCCATTTAGTCCCATCTTCAAATTATGGATTGATGCAATATTCTATGCCATAATGGTTCCAAAAGCATTGTTAGTGCTATGTATTATTCATGTTTTTAGGCACCATTGTTTCAGTTCAGAACAGACTGTCTCCCATTGAGAGTCAAATTTGTAATGAACTGAAGAAAACTACCTAACTGTAGTATTTTAATTGGTCACCTACTTGGCACTGAGGACATCTGGGCACTATGTCCATATCAGCAGTTGGCACTGTGCTCAAATTTGAGAAAATAAACATCTTTCAGTCTGGAGTGTTCTACTCTTATCACATAAGCACAGAGTGTTTGAGATGAGATTTTTAAAGGTGCATATAATCATCAGGTATTATGGTTATTGTGGGTAATTCAATTTGTAAATTAAAATATTTAATTGAATTAAAATTAAATTTAGTTTAACTATAAGCCAACATATTTCCATTAGGGTTAAAACAAATTCTACTACCTAGCACGACAATCTAAACATTGTCTTACTTGCTTCCCAAACCATACTGTGCAGACAGAGCCAGTCACCCAGGCAGCTGGCTCCAGGCAGAATCTGGCTCAGTAACTCTGGGTGGGGCCTGAGGTTCTTCCAACAAGCTGACCGATGATGCTGGCAGTGGACCAGCACAGTTGCACAGGGTCAGTGTAGGCCAGACATACGGACTGGATCCGGATTTGCCACCCCCTGGAACTTAGTTTCCTAGTACTCACCGCTGCATAGGGATTCTATACTGAGAGAGTTAATAAGAAATTCAGTAAAGGGTTGTTTAGCGTAACAAACTAGTCCTTCTTTGGTGACCCCTTCTGCTGGTCATCTACCAGGTTTATTCGTTGGGCTTCATACCCAATAAATGTTAGTTTAAAGCAAATCCCTGATCGAACTGTATTCTCTGAGTGAGCGAGCCACTGAGAGGACATGATCCAGGCCTTAGAAAGCAGCAGGTCTCATTGCGAGGAGGGGCCTCCTCTTTTAGCTGACACCTGATATCCTGTGACAGTAGACATGGCTTCTAGTTTTGTGTTTCAGACTGATTAACAATAAAACTAACCCTTTCCTATGTATAAGGTCACTAATATTTTATGTCATTATTTTATTTTTCTTTTAAATTTTATTTCTGAAGTTATTACTTTGAACAGAATACCTTCACCTGGTTCAGAAACCAAAAGAATCAGGGTGTATTGTCACAGACGCCGTGGTACTGGTGTCCCCACTCCAGCCCGGGACTAAGAGCAGCTGCAGCTCTGCAGGGCACCCACCCGGACAGTGCGGCGCCCCTGCCATCGAGGTCCTGAGGTTGCCACGGGGCGGAGCTCCAGTTGCTCACAGTGGTGACCCGATGATCAGTCATCACCTGTGCCCTCCCTGCTCCCTGCCTGTTTCCTGGGATCATCTTCTAAAAGGCTACTCGGATAAAAACTGTCACCTTGGTGTGACTGCTGGGCGAACCAAATCAAGTAGAGGGGAAGCCGAAAGTCTCCCCCAGTCCCGCCCGTCCTCCCTCCGCCCAGTTCTCGCCTCCAGCAGGTAAGCGATGTTCTTAGTTTCTTTCCTAGTTTTAATTTTGAAAATCTCCAAGCGAATGTAGATGCTTCTTCCTTTCTCTTTATATAAAATGCTCACGCTGTTGTGTGCTGTGCGTGGAAGTCCTTCGGCACCGGCGGGCACAGAGCCCTCTCGCTCCTTCACGGGCTGCAAGCTGCTCCCTGCGTGGGGATGGCACGGCCCACGCCCCCCGGGCACTTCTCCGGATTAAACGCCTCCGTTGTACTCAGTCACTTACTGCAGGGCTAAGCGGAATCACCTTAATGACCCCTTCTGGCCATAAACAGATGTGTTGATGTCGTCTCACCTGATATTAGAGAGTTATCCTGAGAACCGTCTGCGGCCCACAGAGGTGGGATCCGTTCCTCCCCCGAGGCGGGTGAAGCCTGAGGCACTGCCCACCCTGGGAGTGCCACCTAGGGACCCAGGGCCTGCAAACGGGCGGAGCTCCCGAGGCTTGAGCTTGGAATTTCTTGCCCTGTATTTACATAGTTGATCCCTTTTAAACATCAACCTGGAAGGCAACTTTACCTTTTTGAGTCTGGAACCTCATTCTCATGCCGATTGTATTTCCATTGTTTAGTTGCTCGGCCTAGGCCATATCGATAACATAATCATTAATTTCCACTTATTGAACATTGACTATGTGCCAGGCCCTACATCATGCTCTTTATACTTAACATTTACCACTTTATTTATCACCTTATGATTCAGCCACCATCCCTGTTTACAGATGAAGAAAGTGGTGCTCGGAGAAAGTCAGTCACTTGCCACAGCCATGGACTCGGCAAGCGGTAAAGCTCAGGACTGATACGCCCCAGCTTTTCATTCTTTTAATCCTTACCCGAGGATATTTTTTCCATTGCTTTTCAGAGAGAGTGGAAGGGAGGGGAGGAATGAGGAGTGGAGAGAGAGGGAGAGAGAGAAGGACAGGGGGGGAGAGAGAAAGGGAGAAGAAGGGGGGGGAGGGAGGGAAACATCGATTGGTTGCCTCCCACACATGCCCGGACTGGGGCCAGGAACTGAGCCTGCAGCCCCGGCACGTGCCCTGGAGCAGAATCAAACCCGGCCCCCTTCAGTCCATGAGCTGACTCCCTAACCACGAGCTGGTTTACGCCTCAGTTTTGATCCTATTATCCAAAGGACAGACTATCCTTCCCAGCTTTCCGTCAGCTGCAAAGAACAATTGCTGTCTTCATTTAAGTAGCTGGTACATCACAGATTCCGATACGACTCGGGATTGGGCCAGGAGTGAATTCCTCGGAAGAACATGCTCCTGTTACGTTAGTCGACGTTCCCCAGAAACACAGAACCAATAGGGTATGTAGATACATATAAGAAGAGATTTATCGTAAGAATTGGCTCACGTGGTTGTGGAGGCCAAGAAGTCCCATAGTCTGCTGTTTATAAGCTGAGAACCAGGAAAGCTAGGGTGCAACTCCCAGTCCAAGGCTGGAGGCCTGAGAAGTTGGGGGCTGCTGGTGTAAGTCCCTGAGTCCAAGGGCCCAAGAAACTGGAACTTCAGTGTTGGGTGGCAGGAGAAGATGGATGTCCCAGCTCCGGCAGAGAGACAGGGAATCTCCCTTCCTCCGCATTTTTGTTCTTGGGGGGCCCTCAAGGGGTTGGATGGGGCCCGCCCACACTGGTGAGGGCAGATCTTCCTTACTCAGTCCACTGATTCAAATGCTACTCTCCTCCAGAAACACCTTCACAGACACACCAAGAAATGATGTTTCACCAGCTGTCTGTGTGTCCCGTAGCCCAGGCAAGCTGACAGGTAAAATTAGCCACCACACCTGTTTAGCACTGATCAACAATCAATACGCTTTAGATATTGTCTCTCAAAAAGTTAATCTGCTCCTACTAAATTATTATACCTTTTCACCATCGCCCAGAAGAGCATCGTGTTGTTAGAGGTTTCAAAGCAGTAACGTAACGATGACAACAAGACCTAAAGCCCTTTATAGTATTAACTTTTCCTCCTGTATCAGGTAAAGAGAGATGCAATTGGTGTGGCTAGTTATTACAGCTTATCCTGTGGACTGGAAAAAGGCCTTGCATTCCTAGTCTCCCAGTCCGCACACAGAGCACAGTTGCTGGAATCAGAGACATTTCATCAGGGTGCCTCTTCTAGAAGCTGAATGTTTCTATCTTTTGGAAAATTATAACAGGTTTTACTCTTTCTAGTTTTCCAACACTTCTCCCTTCTTCCAGAATCCTCTGCAGATGACTGAGGTAGGTCCCACTGTTACAGCTGCAAGTGGTAGCTGGACAAAATCCATCTGAGCTTTAGTAAAAGCCCCATACAGTCTTTTTCCTACTTTCCTGAGCCTCGTGCTGGGTCCTTCCATCTCAGTTTGAAGACCATTTCTGCTGAAGGTAATGGAAGGAGAGCTGGCAGCCAGGAGGCTGCTCCCCACTGTCATTAGTCAGTGACACACCATCAGCTTCCTCTCTTCCCAGGGGTTCCTTTTCCCCAAAACATTCCATAAAAAGCTTCTTCCTATAAATTATTTTTAGAACATTTTGAAAGCTGCAGATCATTTTCCTCTTTGGTTTATATATTAGTCTTCTGTCTCCCATGTCTTCATTGGTTTGAGTCCCCTCCTTTTTATTAGTTACCGAGTCATCTGGGTCATTTGGCACAGACCCACCACTTTTGTTTGATATCTCCTGCAAATTCTATCCCTTGAGTCACCTCTTCTTTGCAGTCACTTGCCTGGAATTTTATGCATCATTTCCAGCAAACTTAAACCTTAGTGTGGTCTAGGTTTCTGGTTTTTAAAATGCCATCTCAGAATTTTGTGAAGATAAAGGACAACTGCTACTTGGTAGGAAGCAAGACGGTGTCTGCCATGTCTGTCCCCCGTAACTTGGTATTTGTGTCAAAGCAAAACATGCACTTAGTTTTAATATCTAATTTTTGAGAGATATAATTTTATGAGAACTTGTGAAAAATCTAAATTTGAAGTAGTGCATTATAAAAGTATTAATAAAGTTTCACTTTATGCAAAAAATTGAAATAATAGAAATTTTCCCCAAATTTAAAATTTCATCAGGGACTGCAATTTAAAGTAGGTAGTCCCAGGAAATTGTGTTCATGCTACTCCCAGAGAAGACTGCTCATCCCCTTTGATGCTATCACTGGAAACACAGTGGGATGTGCTGGAGTTTAACATTCTAATATTCACTATTACATAAAATTATTTTAAGCTATCTAATAATAAGCCACATATTTTTAGTTAGCTACACTTCTTTTTCTATACATCTTTATTTCAAAAATCTCTGAAGCATCTGTCTTCTCATCTATTTCCCTGGAGACTCCCACCGCCAACCCCCATCTCTGTAGCCCTACAATCCTTCGCCCTAATCGCCTCCTTCCCAGCAAGCTCTTTACATCTGTTTGTTCTACGTAATGGCTCCTGCTCTCAATGGCATTTGAATCACTGTTTTATGGCTAATGATATTTGAAGACCAACTGTCTGGATTCTGTGTCTAACAAACAGAGAATTCTATTCCTGTCCTATTTAAACGACAATGAGACATGGTGGAAATACGTGGTTTGACAAGGTAGTTGAACAAATGTGCTTCATTCATCACTCTAAACTTCCCCTTAAAAAGGTCCAAGAAGATAAACATGAAGAAAAAGCTATCCAAAGCCCAAATAGAATTTCCAATAACTCTATTTTCAGGAAGGCAGGTGGCTGGCGGAGCACCTTCTTGTTTGATCTGTTAACCTGGTGGAAGAACAAAGTCCTCACAAGCAGTATCTGCTGAGCTCTTAACTCTTCTCTAAGTCACCTAGGACCAGAGCCCTTCTCCCCTCAATAGCAGCTCTCTACAAATTCATGATAAAGCCACAGGAAAAATTATTAAATCTACAAAGATTAATGGGCAGATATATAGCCTTGTGGGCTACTCCCACACATTTCTATCAGTCTAGGGCAGATCAATTATTCAAAAATAAATAAGGATAAAAAGATTTAAATGACATTTAACAATGTTGAGTTTAAAACCACGTGCAAAGATTCATATGCTATATAAAGCCATTTTGTTTAATCGCTAATGAACTCTATTCAAAAAGTATATATACTGGGCTAAAAATATTAAATACATTCTCTAAACAATAAATTGCATAGAATACAGTATCTGAGCATCATAAAGTATAATTAATATTAAAAATTAATAAACATTGTCAAAGTGGATATTAAAGAGCAGTCCTCCTAGTCCCCCAAATTATTTAAAACAAAATCAAATGCATAATTATAAACTATTTTGGAGATAATAAAGTAAAACTGTTATTTACAACATTTCGTGTGATCCTACCAAATATAAACCAAGGAACAAATTCAAAACATGACGTTTTACATTTAAAATTTAAAATACATAAGCAGGCAAGGGGCCAGGTTTGACCTGCTAGTTATGGTCTGCCTCGTCCTGTTCTGAGAGAGCCCTTTCAAAGGGCATCTGAAGATCCTGACAGGTGCTCACTCTTAATGAGACAAAATACAAATGCACGGGCGTTGGGAGAGCAGAGCTCCCTATCGACACCGGAGCACCCCCATCGTCCCCCTGCCTTGAAGATAGGCCATGAAAAATGACGCATCCCCTCCTGTCGGACAAACTCACACCATTCCCAGGGGGCCCGGAGAAGGCCTCAGTGTCCTTCTCAACCCACTTCTCTAGGGAGCCACAGTTAGAGCTTACAGAAGACATGTAACCTGTGTGCAGCCACTGGTCTTGATCCTCTTGAGAATATTGTCCAGAAATTTGAGCCAGTACTTTGGTGACGGGGCTCTCACAGAATAGAGGGGCACCATCTCCTTGCCTGACCTATCTATTTGCTGATAATAGGTTTATGGAAATTATATAGAGAGTACTATTCTTTCAACTACAAAAATATAAGCTATGCTTCCTGTTTTCTATTTTTAATGGTTCATATGTTAGTATCTTTGAGCTCTTTGGCCAAGTCATTGAACATCTCTGAGCCTCAGTTTCCTTTTCTGTGAAATGTTGATAATGTTACTACAAACTGAAGAAAGCACAATGAGGGGGTAAAGAAATTAAAGACCAGATGCTCCTCCCCTCTTCCATCATAGATGATCTAACAGGCCTGGAGAGTGAGGGGGACATGGTAAAAAACTTTCATGACTAGCAACTGGGGAAATGCAAATCACGAAAGTTTTTATACTGTGCTCCCCTCGCTCTCTGGGCTCCTACCTCATGTTTCTCTGATTTTTGAATATGCCCGTATCGACCGGCATAGGGCCTTTGCAGGTCTTCCCCCGCCTGGAGTACCTGTTTCCCACTCCCTTCCCAACACCTGCCCAGTTTCAGTGTCTTCAGATCTCAATTCGGTGGTCCCTTCTTCTAAGTAAGAGTCCCTGACTTCAGTGACTAGGTTGACAGCCTGTGTACTATAAGCTACTGGAACAATGAGATGCCACCTCAGGCCTGTTAGAGTGGCTACTATAACAAGACAGGTAATAGCAAGTGTTGAAGAGGCTGCGGAGAAAAGGGAGCCCTCACGCCCTGCGGGTGGGAATGTGGACTGGGACGGCCACTATGGAAAGCAGTCTGGCGATTCCTCAAAAAATTAAGAATGGGGCTACCATACAACCAGGGTATCTACCTGAAAAACTTGAGAACATGTATTCACAAAGATTTATGCACCCCGATGCTCATTGTAACGTTATTCAGGATGGTCAAGAGATGGGAACAACTGAAGTGTCCTGCAGTAGAGGACTGGATAGAGAAGGTGTGGGGCATGCACACAACGGATGCTACTCAGCCATAAGCAGCGACACGGACGGACCTGGCGAACATTGTGCTAAGTGAAATAAGTTAGTCAGAAAAAGCAAAAAACCATATGATTTCACTCATGTGTGGGATATAAAACTGAAACTCGTGGGCACAAACCACAGTGTGATGGTTGCCAGAGGGAAAGGGGTGGGGGTGAAGGGGGGTCTGAATATATGGTGATGGGACAAGATATGACTTTGGGTGGTGGGCACGCAGTACAATATACAGATCTTGTAACATAAAAAGCCACACCTGAAACCTATGTTCATATTGACCATTGTCACCCCAATAAATTTCATTTAAAAAATTAAAAAAAAAACTTTCATGAACTCAGTTAAGAAAATAGTGAAGTTAAGCAAGGTTGCATTGACATCACAGAACTGTAGAGATCAAATAACCCAAAATGCCATTATTTTCATTTGGCATATTTACCTATAAAATAATTAACCAATTGGGTCAATACATTGCATGCCTCTCTCCAATATGCCAAAGGAAACAGCAAACTGATTTGACAGTTTTAAATAAGTCCCTTTCAATTGTCCTGTGGCACACGAGTACTCTATTAAGGGGACATTCCCCACAGCAGTAGTTTGATTGCTTTAACTATTTATTTGAGAAACATTGTCTTCGACTAAGTGATAAACTTTAATTGGTGGTATATTTTACCTAAATTAAATACCCATAAACCCTGAAACCCCGAGTAGTCACACTTTATCATGCAGGTGGTCAAGCCAATGAAGCTGTAAAAATAAAACCAGTCATGCTATCCCGTGCTGTGGGTCATTTTAGACCAAAACTTTGGATTGAAGTTTTCACTTAAAGCAGAGATCTTATTAAGAAGCCTGTTGGGAGGCGTTAATTGCTAAGATTCAGAAGCTCCGCTCTGGGAAGTCAGCTCCAGCGGTGATGAAAAGCTGGGGACAGTATTGCCCAGTGGTTAGGAACCTGAGTTCTGGAAATTCAGATGCCTGGTTCTACATCTGACTAGATACACCACCCTCTAGCTCTGCGACATTGGACGACACATATAATCCCTTAATTTCTAATCCGTGTTTTGAGGACAATGACAATGCCATCGCAGTTTGCTTGAAAGATGAAGTGAAATAAGCGAAGTGAGTTATCTAACGCAAAGATCCACACTCGGGTCTTAACCATATTACACGATAATATTAAGTAGCTCTTCATAGTCAACAAAGTCTATAGATCAGGCCCCTTGGCGTTACCTAACAAAACTGCCACTTTCACCACGAAGCTGCACGCTGCGTGGACGAGGCAGCTGTCCTGCCCGCTCGGAAGCCTGGGGCAAAGCCCCACCTGTCCCAGGGCGCGGGCGTCGCCTCCCGCGGCTCCGGGCGCCGCAAAGTTGAGAGCATATCGTAGATCACTGTCTTTTGTTTTTCCACACTAGAATGCCCCTGGAACAAGATGTTTTATTGTCGTGGTAATTTAATCATTAAATGTTATTAAATAGGGGTTATAAAAAGGCAATTGTTCCTCTGGAGCCTGAACTTGATGATTCCCTTTTGAGCTGCCCCTGAGTTCCCTTTTCGTGGTGACCTTGGGATTAGTTAGCGAGCTATTCTATACTCTAACTTTTTATGCAAAATGAGAAAAATGCCACTTTTATGAGCAGGCTGTAAATTCCTAGCTAATGCTTAAAGCACGCTTTAGATCCTTTCATCTGAGAAAATTAAAGTAAATGAAAATATTTCATTATTAATAATCTAATTCTCTTTGAATCTTTGATTAAGACCATTTTAATATATGAGATTTTCAAAATTAGGTCATATTCTATATAAATTTTTGAAGGTAGGAGCTATATACAAATAGATAAATTTGAATTAAAACCAATTTTCCCAAGGAGATCTAAAATGGACATAATACCTCATGAATTAAGCATAAAATAGCAGATTCAGGTGTAGCCTGCCCTCAAAGACTAGTAGTATATTGCCACTTTAAGTATTTTATTTTCTTTAGTGGTAAGATTAAAAATGTTTAATAATATAAAACATCTTTGATACATTTCCTTTAAGTATAAATTGAGGTTGTGTCGAAGTGGCCCGGACACCTGTAGAAAGGGTGTGCTCAGAAACAGAATGTCACTTTGGATTGGCGAAGATTTTCTCTTGCCCTAACCCACTAACTAGAGTGTACTGTGAAGTATTTCTCCTTGTGCTCTGTTAAGGCTTTCTAAAATATGGTGATTTAACCTAAGTGGGTATTTTCAGGAAATCTGAATGAATATTGACATTTCAGTTAGACCTTATTATATTAGTTTAAACTTTCTTAGCATCCTTCTATTAAATGTGTAAACAGACTAAAATATAAGGCACATTCTGAAGGATGGGGTTGAAAGCGTTAAAAAGAAAGTGTCGAATACGTTACGAAGTTCTGCCACTGAACTCTGCATTACCCTTCCCCTTTCATATTTTCCAGTTAACATGCACGCAGCTGCTCATGCCATGTAATCAACTGATTGTTACACAAGCATTTTCCGAAGCTATGACAATCTCAGATTTATGAGGTCAAGAAGTGCAGACTTAATCCATTCAATAGCTGCAATTTATCGTCTGATTATAATTGTATACACAAACACAGTAATGATTTAGATGACATAGTGTAAAGATGAAATCCGTTTATTTTAAAAGGGTTTCTAACCTTTAAAATATGTTGCCATGAACACCTTTTGATGTCCGCTTTTAACAACACAATTATTATTGTTTTATTGATCAGGGTTTTATTAGGGGATTTGACACTTATATTTCATGCTAATAGAAAAAGGTGTAATTTTTCTGCACAATTTTAACAAGAATATGACTGTAATTAATTATATCACTATTATGTTTTCAGTGTCTAAAAAGAAGTGCTTAATTTATCACACATGTCTTTTACAGCATATGGAAACCTCTTTTAAAAAGACAGGGTGCGTGCTCCTTCCAGAGATGATAGGATATGCCATAGGCACTGTATTTATAGGTTTCTGCAGTGCTGACCTGGTTTTATAGTGACAGCTCTTCTGGAATGGGACTGTACATTAGCAACTTAGATAGCCCGGTGGCACCAATATCGCCGTCTTTTGGTCTCATAACACTAATTAGTGGCCCTTCTTAATGCCTTCATAAGTCAAGAAAAGAACCTGCAGATAAGGCCAAGTGGCGTGGCTGAATAACACAGCAGTGGACAGTTCAGGTATTTTTTCCAGTTTGCAGTTTCCAACAAATGACCGCATGTCATTGACAACTTGCTCGGTATATATGGCAGTCGTGTCCACCTAATATCCGCTGTTACACGACATCAGTCGCTTAAGCTTGATACATAGCCCCCAACACATACCACATACATATGTATGTGGGTAATATTTATATTGATCTTTAGTTGATTGTTAATTACCTTTCACTTCTCTAAAATATCCTGGCCCTGTTATGCAAGACAACTAGAGCCCTTACACAGCAGTATAATTTATGTTTCAAACAAAAGTTTTAAAGTAATTTGTATCACATGTGAATAGGGCCAAGCTTTTTCTTGTTGAATTTTTATATTTTGTTCAATAACAACCTTATTAAATCACATAAATTTTCATTTCACTTTTCATATTACCTGCATATATGAATTACATCTTACTACATGCTGCTGTACTGTATTGGTACCATTGCACAGAGTTTCTATTATATTAATCCATAAATTCTAATTAACACATATAATTTGACACGTTTAATATTTAGATACATGGTTTCGTATTTTCTAAAAATCCTTGTATATTATAAGGTGCGATCTATCTATATATTTTTCCTAAGTTTTCAGTACAATGCTGATTATTTTAGTTTATTAGAAGACATTTGATTTAAGAACCTAAGTGGGGAGGCATTAAATATTTAAAAGAATTTATAAATATGAAATTCTATACTGAGCATTATGTAGAATGGATGAAAAGTACATAATATATTACAGATGGCAAATGAAGTAAAATCAATAGTTGAATTGGTAGCATGTTCTACTGTAATTAAACAGCCATGCTCACTTACTTCCCTGCCATGCTGTTTTAAATAGCCCAGTCCCAATGGAAAAACACAAGCTAAGAGATTTTCTCTGCTCTTTGAAAGAACAGAATCAATATTATTATAATCAATATATCTTTCTCTTTAATAGAGTGGGAAGGGAAGACCATCACAAGAAAAAGTGAGCATCTCCTGGTAATTCAAATTTAAAAAGACAATCTATACCTGTTCTCTCTACATGTCACCCTAACAATACGCATAGAGTTTAGATTTTTGCTCTGTTTTGTAAACAACCCGTCGGAGCATTTTCATTACCAAAACCAGTTTTCGTGTTAGACCTGGGTTTCCTGGGAAGCTGGAATGCTAAGAACAATTGCCTTTCTCTTCATCACCTTTCTAACTGGAAGCCTGCTGTGTTGTTCGGTGAACTTCGAATCATTAGCAACATTCCACTGAAACGGGAGAACACGCTGTGGGCTGATGGATGGTCTCACTCACTCAATAGTATTTACTGAGCACCCACTATGTCCTTGGCACTATTCTAAGCCCTTTCAACACATTAGTGAACAAAACACATGAAAGACCCCTGCCCATTTACAGTTTATATTTTATACTGTGAAAGATGAGCAATTAACTTATAATAAAAAGTTAACTACCAGGGGTGTGGGGGTTGGGATTTTAGATAGTATAGTCAGGGTTGGGTTTATTAAAAGGGTGTCACCAAAGGAAGAGTCCAAGGAGGTGAGGGCAGGAGACACTCGGTATCTGTGGGGAGACATTCCAAGCACTGGGGACAGCCAGTCAGTGCACAGCAAAGACCTGGAGCCCGTTCTGTCCTGTAGGAGGGTCAGCAGGTGCGGAGTCGGGACAGAGCTGAGAGTTGGGGGTGGGGAGAGTGCAGTTGGAGATGCAGGTGAAACAGGTAAGAAAATGCAAAGCACCGTGAGGGCGCTGGCTTTCTATTCTGAGTAGGATGGAGGGCTACCGCAGGGTGCGGAACACTCACATTTGGAGACGATCTTTTACAATAGCTGAGACCTGGAACAGCCCAAGTGCCCATCAGGAGATGAGGGGATAGAAAGTTGTGGGACATTCACACCAGGGAATACTACGCAGCTGTAAAGAAGGACCTCGTACCCTTTGGGACAGCATGGAGGGACCTGGGGAGTATTATGCTGAGAGAAATAAGCCAGGCAGAGAAAGACAAACATCACATGGTCTCACTCATATGTGGAATCTAAGGAACAAAATAAACTGACAAACAAAATAGATCCAGGGACACTGAAGCACGCAAAGACTGAGGAATTTCAGAGGGAAAAGGGTGGGGTGGGAAGAGATTAACTGAAGAACATATACGCATTGCCCACGGACACAGACATTGGTGCAGTGGCCTGGGGAGGGGCTCTGAGGTTGGGGAGGGGGCCAATGGGGGCAATAAGGGGACATCTGTACTACTTTAACAATAAAGATAGATAAAAAACAATAATAAATAAAAATCAAAAGGCTGTGAGCTTCAGAGCAGGCCCCCAGGAGATCCGCATGGGGCAGGGAGAGGGCAGCAGGAATCGGGGGAGAGGAGGAAGGTTCCACCCGGCGTCCGGACGCGGCAGTGTGAGGGAGGCTCGACGTGAACCTGGTTTCATGCCCTTCCTAATCGCTGCACATACCAGATGCTGCTCCCAGAGAACGCTAGCTGGAAGTCAGGAGCCATCTAGAGTAACACTTCTATTTTCAGGTTAACTCAAATTCTAGAGAAAGAACTTCTCTTAAGCATAATTTACACAAATTCTTCCTTTAAAATATGTTTTTGTTGATTTCAGAGAGAGGAAGGGAGAGGGAGAGAGAGATGGAAACGTCAGTGATGAGAGTCGTTGACTGGCTGCCTCCCGCACCCCCCGCCGGGGATCCAGCCCGCAGCCCGGCCTGTGTCCTGGGCCTGGGCCCGGACCAGGAGCTGAGCTGGATCTCAGGTGGCTGCTCAGCCACTGAGCCACGCTGGCTGGGCCACGGCATTCTTAATGGTTTCTCTTTTTCTCTTGTAGCCAGAATAACTTTTTCCACATTATTTTTGTTTCATTATTTGAAAATGATAATTATTTATTAAATATTTTCTTATTCTCTCTGAATTTCCATGTTCTTTTGGGATTGTGATTACATAAACAGATCTGTGGACTACCAACTGCCCTCAGAATGGTTCTTTCATTCCTTCCTCAAGGATATTGAGTATATACTATGATCTAAGCACTGTGCATGGCACTTAGGTGATAACACACTTGGATTTTAAACATAAACACTCCCTTTTCTTTAACAAGTATTTTTGTCATGCTTACCCAAGACTCTCAGACCCTTTGTTTGCAGCAGGAGCCCTTCCAGTTCCACACAAAGCATTTCTTAACGACTCGCACCTTGAAACAAGTTGTAACAGAAAACGAAGAGAGCTGTGTCCTTAGACCCTAGCTCAGGGAGGACACACGGGTCTCACCATCACCCCAAGCGGGGGAAATGCGGCGGCGGGGCCAGGAGCCAGGCCCCTGCAGCACAGCGCAGCCTGGAGGTTGGGCAGGACTGGACAAGCACAGATGACGGAAGGTAACCGTCTCCTTCCCGCCCCTCAGGCAGCGGCAGGGACAGACTCGCTGAGTCACACACACCTGTCCTTTCCTACCTCTGATAATTCCTGCTTTGTTAGGTTTGAATTAAGTTCGGCAAGTAGCTTCTTCATGGGTGGAACTAAATATATCAGTTCTCCTCCAATGCAACATGGACGTTCTTAAAAATCACTACATTATGCAAATAAATTCACACAGTAAAATCCACAAGGTTTATGGGGACAATGGGGTGAGGGCTGCAACACTCAAGGACATAAATAAATAAAATAAAAATAAACTTAATAAAAGCAATGGCATAGTTTTACATGTTTATGAAATACATAAATATGACCATAAAATAATACTTTGCAATGGAAGAAAACTGAAGTTTGCTCATGAAATTGGGTGTCAGGAGAGTTGCAGCCTGTGAGTTTTTGTGGATGGTGGAAAGAGGGTTATCTGGGGTTTGTTGAGATGCTGTAGCCCCAGATGTGAATGGGTATGGTGCTTAGCACATGGGCTGAACTGATGCAGGTGAGGGGGAGTATGTATGCATTTTGAATATATTTCGTGTGACTCAGTTTAGCTAGGTGTATTTCCTACATTTACCTAGTGTTTCTGGAAGATAAAATCAGAGATATTCAAGTACAAAATTCACGTTTTGTTCGAATTGCTCCCCAGTATATCATTCATGTTGTAACAGCCTACGTGTTCAAAACTAGTATTCTAGCAGAACTGCTGTAGTTTGCATTGGTTTTGACTTAAGATTGAAATAAGCCTTACCCAGACAATTGTTTTTTTAGTCTTGAATAAACCCCTTCAGAGCCGACACAGTTTCCCCAGCAGGCTTATATGAGGGATGGTACCTTTTGTTGATTAGAAAATAGTGTCCTCTCTCCAGGTGCTGCCTGTAAAGGGGAGGGATGGCTGAATTTCAGGTATTTTCCTTCTTGGCCACGTTGATATCATGCTAAACTAAGGTGAACTTTAAAGGGTTAATAAGCTAAAAAGTCACCAATTGCTTTGCCCGAGGTTCTGTAGTTGAATGCCAGTGTTCTGTTTCTTTTCAGTTGCTATAGTTGTTTGTTATAATGGCTTCCAAAAGAATTAATTCTGCCTAATTTTTAATGGCTCCAAAACACTATTGATAAAAAGTGCTCACCTACTTAATGTTATTTTATCTTCTACTAATGAAAAAGAATCCCATTAAAAGAAAGTCTAGATTAAACACAAAAAGCAAATCCATAAAGAAAAAAAAGGTCACTGAAACTTGATCAAAAATAAAATTTCAGCTCATCGAAAGACAGTTTTGCTTGAAAGTCTATTAATGTTCAAAACATCGCAACAATAGACTAAAAAAGAAAAATCATATCAGTGGAGTCAGAAAAAACTTTTGACAAAATCCAGTATCTATTCATGAAAAGAACCATAAACAAACTAGGAATGGGAGGACTTTCTCAACTTGGAAAAAAAACCTGCTATAAAATACTTATAGTTGACGTTGTACTTAATAGTGAGAAACTAAATATGCCTCTGTGGAGATGAGTTGCAGATATCCCTTCTCACCACTCCTTTAACATACTGGAAATCCCAACTAATGCAAGAAGGCAAGAAAAGGACATAGAAGGATTACATATTGGCAAGGAAAATATAAAATTGTGTTCCCAGATGACATAACTGTCTATGTAGAAAACTCCAATCACCAAAAAAACCTCCAAGAATTAATAAGTGATTATAGCACGCTTGTAGGATATAAGATTAATAGGTAAAAATCAATCACTTTCTCATATACCAGCAATAAACTATCAAATTTTAAAACTGAAAACATAATACCACTTACATTAGTACCAAAAAAGTGAAATACTTAGGTATAAATGTAACGAAATATGTACAAAATGTACATGAGGAAAACTGCAAAGCTTCGATGAAAGAAATCAAAGAGCAAGTAAATGGAAAATACATCATGTCATGGGTGGGAAGGCTCTATAGTCAAGATATCCGTCCTTTCCAACTTTATCTGTACATTTACTGCAATCCTAATCAATCAAAGCCCCAGCAGGTTATTTGCGGATCCCTGTAAACCGATTCTGAGGGTTCTGTGAAAGAGCAGAGGGCCTGGAATATCAGCAGGACAATGACAGAGCGCACAGCGCAGAGCACAGACACCGCCTGATTTTAACACTCGCTATCCGGCTATTGTCATTAAAACAGTGTAGCGCTGGTGGAAGAAACAGATCAGCAGAATGAAACAGAGCGCCTAGAAGCAGACCAAGAAAATGTAGTTAACTGATATTTGACAAAGGAAAAAAAATCCTGTTCTTGTTTCCTTTTTAAAAAAAATTTAGGTTAAATGTATTGGGGTGACGTTGGTTAATAAGATCATATAGGTTTCAAGTGTATGAATCTACGTTACATCACCCGTGCATTGCTTTGTGTGCCCACCACCCAAAGTCAACTCTTCCATCACCATATATTTGACCCCCTTGACCCTTCACTACCTCCCACAGCCCTTCTCTCTGGTAACCACCGTCCTGTTCTCCGTGTCTATGAGTTTTTATTTGTTTGTTCTCTGGTTTGTTCATTTGTTGCTTTCAGTTTTATATCCCACATGTGAGTGAAATCACGTGGCCCTTAACTTTTTCTCTGACTTATTTTGCTCAGCATGATGTCCTCAAGGCCTGTTCCTGCCGCAGCTGGGGGTCTCATCCTCGCTCCCGGCTGAGGAGCGTTCCACTGTGTGTGCAGCACGTGCGCATCCAGGCCCAGTGAAGGGCGCTTCTGTTGTCGCCATGTCTTGGCCACTGTCATAACGCTTCAAAGCACACACGGGAGCCTATATTTTTGAGAATAAATGTTTTCAAACTTTTCAGGTAGACACCCAGAAGAGGAGTTCCTGGGTCGTATGGCAGCTCTCGTCTTAACTTTCTGAGGAGCCCCAGCCTGTGTCCCGTAGTGGCCGTCCCAGTCCACACTCCCACCAGCCGCGCACGCGGGCTCCCTGTTCTCCGCGGCCTCCCAGCGCTTGCTATCAGCCGCCTTGTTGGTAACAGTCATTCTGTCATTCTAACAGGCGCGAGGTGGCATCTCGTTGTGGTTTCGACCTGCGTTTCCCTAGTTGCGTTTCCCTAATTGTTGAACATCTTTTCATATATCTGTTGGCCATTTTTATGTCTTCTTAGGAGAAGTGTATGTTCAGGTCCTCTGCTCATTTTTTAATTGGATTGTTTGTTTTGTGGTTGAGTTGTATGAGTTCTTTCTATATTTTGAATATTAAGCCCTTGTCAGAGCTCTTGGTTGCAAATGTCACCTCCCATCGGGTTGGCTGCCTGTTTGTTTTGTTGGCAGTTTCATTTGTGTGAAGAAGCTTTTTAGTTTGATACAGTCCCATTCATTTATTTTTGCCTTTACTTCCCTTGACTTTGGGGTCAAATTCATAAAATGTTCTCTACAACCAAAGTCCATAAGTTTAGTGCCTATGTTTTCTTCTATGTAATTTATCTATTTATGTAATAATAATTAGTATTTTTTGTTAATCTTCACCAGAGGATATGTTTTCCTTTGCTTTTTAGGGAGAGTGGAAGGAAAGGGGTAGGGGGAAAGAGAGAAGCGAGAAACATCAATGTGAGAGAGACACATCAATTGATTGTCCCTTGCACATGCCCCAAACGGGGCCAGGAATTGAACCTGCAACCCTTTGGTGTGCAGGTTGACTCTCTAACCACTGAGAATTCCAGCCAGGGCTATGTAATTTATTGTTTCAGATTTTATGTTCGATCCATTTTCAGTTAATTTTTGTATATGGGAACAAACAGCAACCTAGTTTCATTCTTTAGCATGTGACTTTCCAATTTTCCTGGCGCCATTTATTGGAGAGGTTTTCTTTTCTCCTTGTATGTATTTGGCTCCTGCATTGAAAATTATTTGTCCATATGCATGTGGGTTGATGCCTGGGTTCTCAATTCCGTACCATTGGTCTTTGTGTCTGTTTTTCTGCCAATACCATGCTGATTTGATTACTGTCACTTTAGAGTATAATTTGAAGTCAGGGCATGTGATGCTTTCGGCTTCATTCTTTATTTCTCAGGATTGCTTTGGCTATTTGAGGCCATTTATGGTTCCATACAAATCGTATTATTTTTTGTTCTATTTCTTTTTTAAAAATGTCATTGGGATTTTGATGGGGGTTGCATTAAATTTGTATATTGCTTTGGGTAATATGGATGTTTTAACTATGTTGATTCTTTCAGTCCATGAACATGGAAGATCTTTCCATTTCAGTGTCTTTTCCAATTTCTTTTAATAATGTTTTGTAGTTTTCAGTATATAGGCCTTTAACATTCTTCAAGTTTATTCCTATGTATTTTATTATTTTTGTTGCAATTGCAAAAGGAATTATTTTATTCATTTTTTTTCTGAAATTTTATTGCTAGTATACAGGAAGGCAGTGGATTTTTGTATATTGATTTTGTGTTCTGCAGCTTCACTGTGTTTATTGTTACTAAGAGCTTTTTGGTGAACTCTTAAGGGTTTTCCTTATAAAGAGTGCTATCATCTGCAGAAAGTGACACTTTCACTTCTTCCTTCCCAATCTGGATGCCTTTTATTTATTTCTCTTGCCTGGTTTCTCTGGCTGGGACTTTCAGTGCTATGTTGAAATAGAGTGGTGAGAGTGGGCATCCTTGTCTTGTTCCTGATCTTAGAGGAAAAGCTTTCAGTTTTTCTCTGTTGAGTATGATATTAGCTGAGGGTTTGTCATATATGGCCTTTATTATGTTAAGGTACTTTCTTCCTGTACCCATTTTATTGAGTGTTTTAATCATAAATGGATGTTGTAGCTTATCAAATGCTTTTTCTGCATCTATTGATATGGCCAGGTGATTTTTATCCTTTGTTTTGTTAATGTGGTGAATCACATTGATTGATTTGTGTATGTTGAAGCATATTTGTGCCCCTGGAATGAACCCCTCTTGATCATGATGTATTATTTTTTAAAAACCCTTTCAACAAATGGTGCTGGATAACTGAATATTCATGTGCAAAATAAAATAAAAATAAAATAAAAAGAATCTAGATACTGATCTTACACCTTTCACAAAAATTAACCCAGCATGGATCATTGACTGAAATGCAAAGCTATAAAACTGTTAGAAGATAACACAGGAGAGAATCTAGGTGACCTTGGAATTGGTAATAGTTTTTGAGATTCAATACTAAAAGCATAATCTATGAAGTAAAAAATTGGTAAGTTGAATTTCACGAAAATTAAAGTTTTTCTCTGCAAAGGACACAGTTAAGAGAATGAAAAGACAAGCCAAAGTCATGGAGAAAATCTTTGCAAAACGTATATCTGATAAAGGAATGATATTCAAAATATATAAAGAATTCTTAAAACAAAGTAAGAAAAAGGAAACCCTATTTAAAAATTGGAGAAAACATCTGAATAGTCACCTCACCAGACATGCAAGTGCAAATGTCAAATACGCTTATGAAAAGATATTCCACATCATATGTCATCAGGGAAATGCAAATTAAAATAACAGGATAGCACTACTCACCTATTATGATGGCTGAAACCCGAAACACTGACAACACCAAGTGCTGACAAGGAAGTGGAACACCAGGAACTCTCATTGCTGGTGACAATGCAAAATAAAACAAGGACTCTGGAAGGCAGCTTGGTAGTTTCATATAAAACTAAACATATTCTTACTATTTAATCCAGCAATTGTATTTCTTTGTTTACCCAAAGAAGCTGAAAACTTATATCCACACAAAACCTGCACACAGATGATTATAGAAGCTTTATAAATAATTGAAAGCAATCAAGATGTTCTTCAATAGGTAAATGAATAAGCTGGCAATAATACACAATGGAATATTGTTCAGTGATAAAAAGCAATGAGCTATCAAGCCACAGAAAGACAGAGAAACCTTAAATATATATTGCTAAGTGAGAGAAACCAGTCTGAAAGCTACATACTGTATGATTCCAACTTGATGGCATTACGGGAAAGGCACAACTATGAAGACGTTAAAAACATCAGTAGTTGTCAGGGTTTGCGGTGCGGAAAGGATAAACACATGGAGCACAGAGGATTTTTAAGGCAATGGAAGCATTCTGAATGGCAGTGGAGTGATGGATATATGTAATTACTCATCTGTCAAAAGCCATCGTATATACAAATGTGAGCCTAATGTAAACTATGGACTTTAGTTAATAATAATTTATCAACATTGGGCCATCAGTCGCACAGCTGTCCCACACGAATGGAAGATGTTAGTAAAAGGAGAGACCCGTGTGAGAAGCTCAGGGTGCACAGGCGAGAAGCTCTTTGTGCTTTCCACTCACGTTTCCTGAAAATCTAAAACTACTCTAAAAAATGCAGCCTATTAATTAAAAAAGCGATAACTTAAGAAAAATGAATAAACAAGCTACAGATTGGAATATATATGTACATATTCCTTTGTCAAATACTTGGCAATTCCTGTGAATATCCATCTTCACAGTATATCGCGTACGCACTGTGACTACAAATACACACATGTATATGCCAACCCATATACATATGAGTATAGAAATGAATGTATACATTCGCAGTGCATATATTTGAAAAAGGAATCATATCTAGACATATAAATAACTCCTGAAAATCAACAATAAAAGACTAGCTTGATAAATAATGAGCAGAAAAGTTTTAACAGAATATTTAACGTAATATATTTTCTTTCATACCTCATGAAAGAAAATATATTAAGGGCCAACTGGCATATGAAAAAATGCACAATAAGTTAACAATTAATATCCACTAGAAAAACTAAAATAAAAACCTGACAAAAGCCATTGGTAAGGATAGGGAGAGACAGAACCCTCGGCCGCTGCGGGGAATGTGGAACAGTACAAGCTGCTGGCAGGCTGTCTCGGGCTGCCGCCTCCAGGCAGTTTCCTTTGTGACCCTCGCGTCCAAGTGACCGTGCCCCGGCGTCGCGTGAAGGAATGACCATGCCCGGCAGACACCCGCAGCCCCCCCCCCGGGGCCTGCTCAGCAGCGGGAGTGGAAGGCAGGATGCGGGACCATTCGCGGTGAAGGGGGAGTGGACACTTACACGAGCCGAGAGCCAAGCCCTCTGCCAGGAGAAAGCAGCCAGAGCCCGGAGAACACGTATTATGTGATCCGTTTACGTGAAATCCAAACAGCTACGAGTAAATCTGCCCCACGGTGAGGGAAATGAAATAACAGTTGCAAGGGAAAGTGCCTGGGAAGAAGCATGAGAGTTTTCTGAGAAGCACGCTTTGCCTTGGGTGGGGCGACTGTTATTTGCGTGTATACCACACGCACCTTTGAATACAACGGAAACTTTTGGTGCTCGGAGCCTCAGAGACACGCAAGTGCTGTGCCTACGGTGGTGGCCCAGACTCTTTCGCCCTCAGCAGACAAACTGAGGGACTTTGCAATTAGTGATCCTGTGTTTCTGACCAACATCATTTTAACATTTAAAGTTTAAAACTTATAAAAATTAACATAATACTCTCCAGGTCCCTCCATGCTGTCTCAAAAGGTAAGCGATCCTTCTTTTGACAGCTGCATGGTCCTCCGTGGGGTGAATTCCCCGGCTTTTTCTCCACTCATCACCTGAGGGGCACTTGATCAAGATCTGTTTCCAGAGCTTAGCTATTGTAAATAACACTGCTATGAACATAGGGGTGCAGATATTGTTTCTGATTAGTGTTTCTGGATTCTTAGGATATATTCCCAGAAGTGGGATCAATGGGTTAAACAACAGTTCCAGTTTTAATTGTTTGAGGACCCTCCACACTGTTGTCCACGGTGGCTGCCCCAGTCTGCATTCCCCCCAGCAGTGCACCAGGCTCCCCTTTCCCCACACCCTCGCCAGCACTTGTTTGTAGATTTGTTGATGGAGCCATTCTGACAGGTGTGAGGTGATACTACATTATAGTTTTCATTTTCATTTCCCTGATGACTAGTGACCTGAGCATTTTTCCATATGTCTCTTGGCCATCTCTACGTCCTCTTTGGAGAAGTGTCTGTTCAGGTCCTTTGCCCATTTTTTCACTGGATTTTTGTCTTCCTTTTGTTGAGTTATATAAGCTCCTTATATATTTTGGAGATTAACCCTTTATCAGATGCATCATTGGCAAATACGTTCTCCCATAGAGTGGGCTCCCTTTTCATTTTGATGCTGGTTTCTTTTGCTGTGCAGAAGCTTTTTATTTTGGTATAGTTCCATCTGTTTATTTTTTCCTTTGTTTCCCTTGTCCTAGTAGATGTATCAGTGAAAATTCTAAGTAAGACGTCTGAGATTTTACTGCCTGTGTTTTCTTCTAGGTTTTTATGGTTTTACAACTTACATTTACATTTAAGTCTTTAATCCATTTTTGAGTTTATTTGTGTGTATTGTGTAAGTTGGTGGTCTAGTTTCATTTTTTTTTACATTTTGTTCCAACACTATTTATTGAAGAGACTGTCTTTACTCATTGTACGCTCTTGCCTCCTTTGTCAAATATTAATTAAGCATAATGGTGTGGGTCGATTTCTGGTTCTCTGTTCCGTTCCATTGATCTATACGCCTGTTCTTGTGCCAGTACCAGGCTGTTTGATTAAAATGGCTTTGTGGTATAATTTGATATCCAGAATTGTGATCCTTCCAACTTTGTTCTTCTTTCTCAAGATTGTTGTGGCTAATTGGGTCACTTTTGGTTCTATATAAATTTTTGGAGTATTTGTTCTAGATCTGTGAAATATGCCATTGGTATTTTAATAAGGATTGCATTGAATCTATAGATTGCTTTGGGTAATATGAACATTTTAATGATGTTAATTCTCCCAATCCATGAACACTGTATATGCTTCCACTTCTTTGTATCTTCCTCTGTTTCTTTTTTCAATGTCTTATGGTTTTCTAAGGAAAGGTTTTTACCTCATTGGTTAAGTTTATTCCTAGATATCTTTTTTTTTTTGCTGCTGCAATGGTAAATGGGATTGTTTTTTTAGTTTCTCTTTCTGAGAGTTTGTTATTGGTATATTAAAATGCCATCATTTTTAGATAGTATTTTTGTATCCTGCTACTTTGCTGAATTCATTTATTAAATCTAGTAATTTTTTTTGGTGGAGAAGCCACATAATTTTAAGCCTTCAACTTTTTCTTCCTCAAAATATCATTGGCTTTCTAGGTCCTATGCATTTCCATAGAAGTTTAGAATCAAGTATCAATTTCTGCACAAGCTAACATTTGAATAGATTGTATATAATCTATAGAGAAATTAAGGCTACGTGATCATGACACTATTGAGTCTTCTGACCCATGAAAAAGTATATAACTCCATTCTCTTAGGTTTTCTTTAATTTTCCTCAGCAACATTTTATAGTGTTCAATGTGACGAATTCTCATATATTTTGTCAGATCTATCCCTGAGTGTTTCATATATATACTACTGTAAACAGTATACAACTTCCATTTTAAGTTTTATTTTAAGTTTTATTTTCTGATTGTTCATTGTCGATATTTAGAAACACAATTTCTTTTAAGTTTTGATATTATATTGTTCCACCTTGAAAAAAAGAAAGGCTCTACATTGATTGATAAAGATGTCCTTGAAGTTGACATGAAATCAAGACATTCTATAGTATTTTCAAAACCAGGACTTTACACTTCGCACAAGTCATAGAGATGACAGGGACATTTTAATGATAATTATTTCCTAGGCATTACTACACTTGTATTAATATAACATTTTGTTCAGTGCTCTTTCCTAAGTGAGAAAATATAGAAGTTGTACACATTTAAACTTCAAAATTTTATATAAATACCATTAGTAGACACTACTAACAAATCACATTTGAACAAATGAATGAAAGGATGACTACAATGATGAATGTTTGAAAGATCGACTCTGAATATAGACAACTCTGAACTGTCTGCCACTCCAGACTTTAGAATATGCTCTGGCACCTTAGTGAAAACTCAGATGTTAAGAGGCTTTCCTAACATCAGGCTGATCACATTCTAGGGTCAACAAAGTGAATCACATGATTTGTGTTTGTCTTAAACTGAGTATCCTGTGACCAGTGGAGTAACTTTCTAAATTTAAACTGTTCACAAACTTTAATATCTACATTATATATACTTTTTGAGTAGTAGTATGAATTTTATTCCATCATCTTCTTGGACAATCTGAATGTAACCTGTTTAGGAAACGTGGCGCGTAAAGGCCACGGGCTGAGGTCACTGACGTTCGTGCGCGTGCTCCTGGCTGAGCCGGACAGGGTCAGCTTTTTCCGCCATAGTCTCACATTCACCCTTCTGCATCTGAGTCTCAAAGGTGGCAAGAATCCAAGAAAATGCAGTTGGCGTGTCAGGGCATCCGAGTAAGTCCGCCGTGCTAGGGGAGCGTTAGCCTGGGAGCGCGGGAAGCTCTGTCCGCGGCCGGCTGCGGTATGGGCGGGAAGGGCGGGAAGGGCGAGGGGTGCGCACCAGGCACCTGCCCCTTGCAGGAGAAGCGGCAGGATCTGACGAAACCCCTGCCTTCTCCAGCTGTCCCTAAGCTGCAGAGAATCACCAGCTTCCACCCAGGAAGCCTTGCTGACTGTCAAGAATATTTCGCACAAGAGAAACTCTCGACCAGGGTAGGTCTTCCTCTTCAAAATCTCCACTTCAGTCAGTTCCCACGCCAGCGTGCAGCACACTGCTGTTTCTAACGAAGGACCCGCTCTGCTGCGTTTAGGGAACCGGGGCGAGCTGCCCGCGTCGGCCTCCTCGTCGTCAGTTCTCTCAGACAGGCGGCCTGGGGCATCCGCCTTTTGACCGACGCAGGACAAGCCGCCCGCCGAGTCCCTCACTAGTCGCTGTGTTATCGCGTTTAACAGAAAGGGTCTAATGCTAGTGACTAGTACGCCGCCCGCGAAGGCTAAGGAGCGGTCACCAACCAACCGAGCCTCCCGAGCCCGCCGACCCGCCCGCGTCCCGTCGCGTTTTCCGCAGGAGCGTTGACGCCGCCCAACCGAGGCCTCGGCAGCGCCACCGAGAGCACGAGCCCCGGCAACACAGGGCGCGAAAATTGCTTCAGAAATAATCATCTTTTTTGAACTTAATTAAGCCCAATGGAATTATTAGAAATGTTTCCTTTCCAATACTGTACGCCTGCGTCTCAGAGGTCCGCGCCCCGAGTCCTCACGGAGGCTCCGGGGAAGGAGTGCCGCCGAGGGCGCGGGGCGGCTGGGGCGCCGGCGCCTCCGCGCTCGGGACGGGAGGCAGGGCCGGGACCGGCGGCGGCTCCTCCTCGGCCGCGGCACCGCGAGCGCCCGGGCTCTGCCCGCGGGAGGGCGCGGGCGGCGCTGCGGGGCCCCGGCTCACGTTTCCGCCGCGCGCGAAGCAGCCGGAGCCGAAATCGCACGTCCCTGACCCTATCGTCCCTGCGATCCCGAGGGCCGCGCCGTCCCATCCCACTGCCGCCCGCAAACCCGTCTGTTCCCCTCCCCCTCCCCCTCCTCCCTCCCCTTCTCCCCTCCCCCCTCCTCCCCTCCCCCCTCCTCCCCTCCCCCCTCCCCCCTTCTCCCCTCCCCCTCCCCCCTCCCCCTTCTCCCCTCCCCCTTCTCCCCTCCCCCCTTCTCCCCTCCCCCTCCCCTTTCTCCCCTCCCCTCCCCCTCCTCCCCTCCCCCCTCCCCTTCTCCCCGTCCCCCTTCTCCCCTCCCCCTCCCCCTCCTCCCCTCCCCCCTCTTCTCCCCTCCCCCTCCCCTTCTCCCCTCCCCTCCTCCCCTCCCCCCTCCTCCCCTCCCCGTCCCCCTTCTCCCCTCCCCCTCCCCCTCCTCCCCTCCCCCCCTTCTCCCCTCCCCCTCCCCTTCTCTCCTCCCCTCCTCCCCTCCCCCCTCCTCCCCTCCCCCTCCTCCCCTCCCCCCTCTTCTCCCCTCCCCCTCCCCTTCTCCCCTCCCCTCCTCCCCTCCCCCCTCCTCCCCTCCCCCCTCCTCCCCTCCCCGTCCCCCTTCTCCCCTCCCCCTCCCCCTCCTCCCCTCCCCCCCTTCTCCCCTCCCCCTCCCCTTCTCCCCTCCCCTCCTCCCCTCCCCCCTCCCCTTCTCCCCTCCCCCTCCTCCTCTCCCCCTCCCCTTCTCCCCTCCCCCCTCCTCCCCTCCCCCCTTCCCCTTCCCCCCTCTCCTCCCCCTCCCCTCTCCTCCCCTCCCCCTCCCCTCCTCCCCTCCTTCTCCCCTCCCCTCCCCCTCCCCTCCCCTCCCGGTTCCCTCCCTTCGGTTCACTGGCTCTCCACGGGCCGCGCTCTGCCCTCGGGCCGCAGGCTCTGGGGGCCTTTCCGGGCCGTGGCCGCACGAGGGGCGTGGTGCCCGCACGAGGGGCGCGGTGCCCGCACGAGGGGCGCGGTGCCCGCACCAGGGGCGTGGTGCCCGCACGTGGCGGGTAGGGCCCGGGGATGCCGCTGAAGGGTCCGGGCCGGGCTCCCCACGGTGCTGAGGTCCATAAAGCCTGCTCAGCTGCATCCAGCAGTTACTGGAGGTGGGTATAATCTAGAATGGTTTTTTTAAGTAGACTCTTTTATACGCTTACTGACCTAATATGCATAAGTCCATATGCAAATAAAAGCAGTCGTTTATATATTCATTTTATGAGCTCAAATCCATAATGTTTACATAAGATGAAGCCATTCAGTGGAAAACAAAATTAATGTGTCAGTGACTGCAGCCAGTGTGAAAAAGTTGGTATTTAACACATTTTGGTACATTTCTTGTTTTTCATTATCGTTTGAAAAAACTGTAAAAATGTGTTTAAAAGTTAAATCCAAATCAAACACTAAGGATTACCTTTACAGAGCACCGGAGTTCTGTGGACCACCTGTTGCTCTGATATATTTGTTATAACCCCAAAATAATATATGCCAGGTATTAAGATATGAGTTTTCAAAAAGTTAAGCACATAACTTTATACAAATATATGATTAAATTGTGTCAAGATGTATTTTATCAGTTAATGAGGGAACCAGTAAAACATTCATATTCATTCAGAGGAGATTATGAGTAACAAGCGCACGCACACACACACACAGGAATGTTGACAGGACAAAGCTTGGTACTATTCTATAGGGCAATAAAATGTAACATTTGGGGTCATCTTTCAAAAGAATGGAAATTAATTATCTCTCTACTGAACAAATTAATTTACTTTCTTATGAACAAAATTATTGCAACTTAACCTCTACCCCAACAGACTTGTAAAATAGCCTAGATAACAGATGGTCAAAGGTAATCCTAGGCCAGGAAGGTCGGCTAAGCAATGCCCAGCACTGCCCTGAAAGAAGCCTACTAATCTCTTTGCCCATTCCCAAGTCTTTAACAATTTTCTCTGACACAAGTCAGCCCTAAAGTTTCTATAATATGAAGAGACCTTATCAGAGTTCAGTAATTTCCGGTTTTACTCAAAGATCTCACTCCTCTATTCTGCCCACCTCCCCGCCAGACACACACAGAGCTCTGTGTCTCAGTGCTACACAGTTAGCCCCGCTGAGCCCACGCTTTACAGACCTCACTTTACAGTTAGAAAGGAACATGTTAATTACTTAATGTAAAAATAAACCAGGAGAACACGTTTTCCTCGCTGATTGCCTGACTGTTTTGTGGTACATACAGCTGAGAGGAAAATTAAATTATCATCACTGATTGGAAGTTCAATGCTTGTTTTTATTTGGGGAGCAATCTGGAATGGAGATGCTCTTAGGCAGAGGTAAAATGTGATCTCCATGCTGAGTGTACCGCATGCTTACCTGGAAGGGTACAGCAGTGTTTCTAGGAGAGAAATTCCTACAGGAATAAAGCCATGCTGGTCCTATTTCTCCATGGAAAGGCAAAGAAAGGGATCTTTTTTTTTTTTTTTCCTTATTTTTTATTTCAACATTTAAAATATTCACAGATGAAGAAGTATATTCATTGACATCTCCATGGAAGATGTACCAAGCAAAGCATACAAGGACCATTTTTATAACATATTACCTGATTAAAGAGAAACACATTTGTTCCCCTAAACTTGGAAACACAGAAGAGTACAAAAAACACAATATGTCCCTTTAATCCCCAGACCCACAGGTAAACACTGCTAATATATTAGTGTAAGTTTCTTTCCTCCTGCTTCTCTCTCTCATACAATTTATCTGTCTTTGTGTCTTTTTCAGCCCACTGTTCTTCCTCTTTTTATAGACATACTTATTTATTTAAACAATTTTTAGTTTACATCACATACATAACTTTTAGTAACTTTTTTTTAATGCTATATATCCTTCCCATAAATTTTTTTGCAATTCCTTTCTAAGTGGGTATGTGAATTTTATTATAAATAAATAAAACATACATTTTATTACAAAATTATAAAATAATTATGGTTGCTTGCTTTATGTCTAATTTTGGAATCAATGAAAAGAAAATTTGGAAGATTTTTTTGTATTTTAATTATTGTTTATTCAGATAGGTGTCAACAGAGGAAAAAATACACACTTTATCATTATTATTAATCAAATTTCAAACATCATGTTAGTTGTAAACTTTCTTAAAGAAATCACTGGCTTCATTAGCATCCTGTTAGAGTTTTCATAGGTAAATGTAACAGGAATGAGATGAGAAAGTTTACGTTTGGTAGATAATTGACAGAAATTGTTAAATAAGCTACACAGTACAGTGTGATAGTATTTAATTTTCTGAATTCAGATAGTACCACACAAATCTGTGCCAAATAACTGAAATTGTACTCTAGTTCAAATTCCATTATCTGAAAGATTGTTCTATTATCAGAGGTCACTAAGTAATGTTGTTTATAATAAAATATTGATTAATATAAAAAAGGAAGGAAATTGCATAAACGTGTTAAAGTTGATGAAGATAAAAACTATTCTCATCCTAAAAATATAATATTTGCTGCTGATTGTCCCTTTGTCAGAGAGGAACTGAAGGTGGGGGAGGGAGGAGTGAGTGGGAATTGGAGAAACTGGCCTACGAACAACGCAGTGTTTTTCTCATTTACTCCTCTGCCCTCCTGTACAGTGTGAATTTTGCCTTATATACACTTCATTAAATACGCAGACTGCTGCTGATTTTTTTTAACTTTTTCAATTGAAGCTCAGACCTCATCTAACACAATACTGAAAAATTACAGCTTTATAATTTTTCGCATATTAAATACAAGGCCTGTCTTAAAAGGCTCACACTGACTTTCTCCTCTATGATGTTTGTGGGTTGCATTTTTTAAGGAACCCGGAGGAGGCCTGAGTCAATTCCATCTCCATTTTTCCCGGTGTAAGATACAGGCATAATTTATTTTAATCAATGTAGCCCTCAGCCATTTCAAATATCTTCAGGGAAAGCAATGGAAACCTCCAGAGAACGAGAAAACCGGGAAGTGTGAATCACCTACATTTCTCATTTACCCGTGCTAATTAAGACCAAGCATTTGAAAGTTACCATCTGAAGGAAAATTAAGCCAATTAACCCACTGATGAAGATAATTTTCAATATTCTATCAAGAGGCAAAAATCTTCACCAGCCCTTCTCATCCCTACTGTGGAAGTAATTTCCGCAGTCTCTCAGCACTAACTTAAACGAGTGTCACGCCAGTTCTGTGGGTTCTAATTGCAACTTTTATTTAAATTCTGATTTTCTGCCCCACAGCTCGACTTCTCATTGGCAGAGCCTGATTGCTTTCAGACCTGATTAGATTTTATTTGCGGGCCCTGGGAAACCTGCATGGGTGAACATTCTCTGAGTTTAGAAGGAAATCCTCCAAGATCTAGCTTTTCTATGTCAACTAGTGCATAGGAGCCACTAGAGGTTCTTCAGGAAAGGGATTAATTTTGGAGTATTAATTACCAAATAATTATATCCTCTGTGTAAGTTACTCATACAGATGTACTTCAAGATCTAAAGCTGTTTCTCAGATGAATGCATTTCTCTTTAAGTCAGCATATGCAGCATTACATCTTTTGTTTTTCTTATGCCTAGTCAGCTAGCATAAAAAAGACATATTATAGTAAAGATGCCTAAAATGAGCAAGTTACTTTGCCCATTTCTTTGTAAGATCTTTCCTTGCTCTGGGGAGGGAAGAGTGAATGGACTAAAGAAGACAAATATGTATATTTAAAAACCACCTGGAGTTTTTTTAGACATAAATTTCAGTTGTAATTATTATTTACCTAAATATTCAAATATTCTCAACATTTAAGACAACAGTGAACTGGCTTGCACAGGATAGAATAAAATAAAATAAAAATTGTTATTTTACATATGGTCCTGTTCACACTTTTCAGTTATCTGCAAGGCCACCTGGGCATTTGGGTTTGCAGACCTAACTCCAGGTTCTCCATCACTTCTTGGTCCTGCCTGTTCCCAGCTCAAATGCTTTTGAAGAAATGTTAGTACCTTTCCTCAATGAGGAAAATAAACCAACAAGAGTCTCCTTGGAAACAGAGACAGAACATTTCAGGATGGTTTTTTTACACAGCAAAAATCTGATTTGTATTCATTTAATATTTTGATATCAAAATATATTTATATATTTTCAAAAATAAAAAGCACAAGCAATTTGACTCTAATACTACTATATCAGAGATGTTCAAATAGACTTTAGAAAAACTGTTTTTTCTAATTAGTCATTATAATCCTATGTCAATGGAAATAACTATATTTCATCCAACTATACTTACCAGTAATAATTTATGAAAATAGTGGTTCTCACTGTACATTGATTCCTGGAAAATATACACTAAAGGACAGTCACACTGTGCGTTTTACGGGGTAGGGACCACGGTGCGTTGCACCCTTCTGGAAACCGTGGGTCCTTCTGAAAGCTGCTGTGAGCTCCTTTGACTCTGCGGGGAGCATGGAGCTCTCTACGTGGCCCTTCCCGGTTTGGGCCATTGTAATGGAACCTGTGACACTCGGTAAAACAACTGTGAAAGCACAGCAAAAGCCAGCAGGTACATAAGAGGACGGGTGAGGGAGCCCAACAGCTCTGTCCTGGTTCCTTACGCGCCTGCTGGCTTCGGCTACCTCGGCCTGGACCAGGAGCCCTGCAAGCCGGGCCTGTCGTCCGCGAAGCTCTCCCTAAGGGCACGCGCCTCTCTTCTGGCTCTCTGGCTTCTCGCTCGGTGAATCTTTGGGAAACTGTTACTCCCTTTTTTTAAAAACCTCACCTGAGGGTATGTTTTGGTTGATTTTAGAGAGAAAGGAACAGAGAGAGAGAGAAACATCCATCGGTTGCCTCCTGCACGTGCCCGACAGGAGCTCGAACCCGAAACCTTTAGGTGGCTGAGCGCCGGCCAGGCAGAGCCGTTGGTTGGTGAGGACAAGCACAGGAGGCCACGCCTCGGAAGAAGCTCTGCTGCGCACAGTAAGGCTCAGAGGGCACAGCCGTGCTTGGTTTCTGCGTGTGGGGGACCTGCTGTCATCTCCACAGCCTGTCCCCTGGACGGCCTTTCTGAGCCCGCCCTCCGCTCGGCGTCGGGGGCAGGCCCGGGGGGCCCGGCGCAGTGCAGCCCCGGGTCTGACCGGGCACGAAGGGGGCACCGGGCAGCACTGGGCAGTGGGGCGCCCTCGGGGTCCCAGTGAGGCCTCCCCCAGGCGTCACCTCACTGACTTCATGGGGAAGACAAAGAGACCAAAGACAACAGGGTCCACCTCTTGGGCTGGGAGCTCTGGCACCGAGTTTTGATAGTCAAAGGAAAGGGGGTGCTTTTGACTTCAGAGCCTGGCCTGTAAGAGACCAAAGATGCCTCCCTTACAAAATCTCACGCTGCACATCAAAGAATGATCCGAAAACCCAAGCATGCCGTGCACTGGAGTCCCTAGAGGTAGGCTCCCCCCAGCTGCCTGCCAGAGGGTTGCTGGGGGGCACTGCTGCACGCACCCCTCAAACCAGCGGGGGGCAGGCGCCCGGGCCCAACGCCTGCAGTGCGCTGCCAGGCCCGCATCGCACGGACACATCTGACCCTTGGTTTGTAATTCCTCCTGGGTCGTTATTATGAATTTGACTAAATGCAAAGGGTGCTTCTTGTGATACGTGTCCCTTTAAGCAATTTAAAAATCGGGGTAGGAGCGCAGGGCGAGGAGGAGTAGCAATTCTACTTAAATCAACCAGAAAATTATGTGGCTGGTTAATAAAATAAAATAATAAAATAAAATAAAATATAAAATAATAAAATAAAATAATAAAATAAAATAAAATAAAATAAAATAAAATAACTGATCAAGGTCTGCACAATACATGCAGAAAAACCACTTCCTGTTGTATTTAGATGGGTTTGGGTGACAAGAGAGAACTGTAATGTGAAATACCACAACTTTACCCCCTCTTCGTGAGCAGTGCGCTGCCACAGAGCATATTTATGGAAGAAAAGGAGTCCAGATCTGTCCCAATTAACCTTGTAACTAGATGTCCTCCAGTGCTTACAAATGACAGTAATGAGATGCAGACAAGACAATGCATTAAACATCATTGGCATATAAATTAAATTCACATACAGTTTAAAAGGAATAGATACCTTTATGTACTGGACACGCAGGGAAATTATTAAGAAGCTATTTCATAAGAAAAAGCTAATTAGAAAGAAAATTCAATACTTTCTCTAGTGCTCATCTCCATCAATGTTGGAAACAAGTTTGACCACGAACTAAGAAATTGTTCCCATTGAAATTACTGCGCAAGGTATGAAATTAATTTTATGATTGTCCCAATGGAAGCTACAGTAGCTACAAATACTTATATGCCCATGACCATTTTCCTCTATATTGGCCGACATTTTAATTTGCTTAAGTTTCTATCTAAAGCTTATGAATAATTTAAAATAGATCTGTCTTTACAGCAAAATAATGATAGATAGAAGAACGCGATAGACATTTTGCTGTATACAGAATCCAAACTCAACGGCAAAAAATGTGAAATATATTCAGGAAGACTGTTTGTTTTAAAAAGGCCATTTGCGAGAGTATATTATTAAAAGGTAGCTCAGTGTCCAACATCCAATAATATGACCCCTGTTCAGGAGATTCAGTATTTAGCTGGGAGGTTTCCAGGCACGACTGGGGTGTTCTATAATAATGCTTCAGAGAACAGTGTTCTCTGTCTTAGAAGAAGCATCTAAAATTTTTTCAGGACTGAAGACAGTTGAAATTTGATCAGGACAATGACCTTTCCTGACAGATTTTAGAAAATATTACCATGTTGAAAGGCTGAACACAAAACCGGGTCCTTCCAATTGTCACAGGCAAATAACTGCTGCTTTTTCCTGCCAGATCTAACTAAATACCACATCCAGTCTTATAACAATAGCAGCAACCAGAAAGGAGGGGGTGCTCCTCCCACTCACCCCTGTTATAAACATCAGACAATCAGGCTGGCACTGACATTAAGTACAATAGTGTCAGAGCCACCATCAGAAATCAATCAAAGACATATTTCTTTTGTGAGTTATTTTTTTAAAAATCACAACAACTCTGAGAACCAAGGAGGAACAGCAAGCTTCTAAACAAAAATAAAATTAGTAACAGCAGACCCATTGCCAAGGGCAACATGCACTTGACAGAAGATGCGATGATGACAGATGAGTCCTCATTCCCGGTCTAAATTTTGTCTACAGAATGAATTCATAATATCTTAAATATTACCAGCCGTGCTTCACTCACCTTTGTCGTATGGAACGGAGGGGGCTGTGTTGGCAGAAGTCACCAGAGGTGTAATTTCCTCCCTTTCCCCCGGGATCCTCCCCATTTACACTTGACAGTAATTGTTACAGCTTGTCTCCCCCAGTCCCAGGCTCTCCATCCTTTCCCGGGTTCCTGGAGCCTCTTTCCTCTCCCCTTCTCTGCTAAGGTTGCAGTTGTCGAGTCTCTGCCACTGGGACCATGAATTTTTTTAACTGATCTGAAATATTCTTTGATAAAAATCATGTTTAAAGTTCTTTAATTTCTTTCCTTGGAAAATATTTCTGTTCATAGAATTCAATTTAAATAAAGTTATTGTTTTAGCACTATAAGTTTTCCAGATTTATCTAGTGCAGCCCTCTCATTTTGTAAGTGAGAAAATCAAGATCCAGAAGGCGTGTGGCTTGACCATGGTGACACTGAGCACCTGATATTGGCCTGGTGTCTGAAGCTATTTAGCAAACTGCTTTCCATTGTATTTTGCACTCTTAATTTTGATTCTCTCAAAACCTCTTGGGAAAAGCGGGTGTTAGTTGTCACCATGTTATAGGGAAGGAAATGCAGGCCCAGGTCAGAGTGGTAATCAGCTCGCCCAAGATCAGGCAGCGACCTGCAGCCTTGCTGGCTGCAGGTGTGGCCACCTCCCTACCAGCTGCCCTCTGCTGTGTTACCATAGTAGGTAGGTTATTTATAAAAATGTAAATTCCCATTTTATATTTAATATTAGTGTTGTTGCTTTCATTTTCAGTAACTTCCCCTAATTCCAAATTCAATAAACTAATCACTTTGATAAAGGCTCATCTCATTGGATTTATGAGCTCTCTGAATTTAGTAAGAAATGAGCCAGAGGTTGTTCCTCAATCTATGTCATGGAATGAGCTCAAATGACCCCAGGGAATGGGTTTTTACATGTTATAGATCAGAGCAAATCAGCTTTAAACTTGTCAAATTGTATGCCCCTTCACAAGACTTTACAAATTGTCTAATCAGAAACTAGAGATTTCCAGAGAGCTCTCAAAAGAACAAAATTATCTAAGACAAATGTGGGACAGATATCAAAAATTAGTCTGGTATTCTATTTATTAAGCTCTTTTCTACAAAAGACTGGAATTTCCCTCCTCTCACTCTTTCTTTGCCTGATGAGCCTCAGAGCGGTTTCCACAAAGGCCCAGCCGGAAAACGGCGTGGGGCGCGGAGCACGTGTGCAGGCGGCCGGCGAAGGGAACAAAAGGGACAATTAACAGCCGCCGAAAACTGACGCGGCCGAGCTGCTTATTAGCCGAGCACCTTTCTCTAATTTTAGAAACTGAAGAGCCTGCGTTCTCTATTGTCCGTGTTTTAATTAATGCCTATTATTTCCCCTAAACAGTGCCCTCCTTGACGTGCTATTTATACACAGTTTCTGAAAATAGACAGAACTTGCACCGCAAGCAGAATCCCCGCAAAATGTTTTTGTGGGAAGTATTTGGGTCCCTTTTGTCGCAGGCACGTCTCGAGGACAAGTGTGCAGGGCGCCCCTCGGGGTGTTCCGGCCGTCAGCTTCTTTTTATGTAATTTTAATATATTTGATGCTGTATTTTGATTACTCTGCCAACATTGTCTGCTCCCCAGTTAATTCGGCTTCCGCGGGACAGGCGCGCGGGGCGCGGGCGGGGTGACTGACCCTCGGGCGGCGCAGGGGCCCGCAGCCAGGAGCGGGCGGGGCCGGGGCGCGAGGCGCGGGGCTGAGGGGCGCGGGGCTGAGGGGCGCGGGGCTGAGGGGCGCGGGGCTGAGGGGCGCGGGGCTGAGGGGCGCGGGGCTGAGGGGCGCGGGGCTGAGGGGGGGGCGCCCCAGGGCCCCAGCGCCAGGCCGGCTGCGGGAGACCTGCGGGGAAGCGGCTCGGAGGGCTTTTCGGGGCGAAGGGTCAGCCTCCAGATGTCGGGTGGCCACTGGTTTGATGTTTTCATCGCTTTTTGGCCAGTCTTCTTAAGTAATGAAAAATAGGGTTTAAAGGACTTATTTTTAGGGGATTTTCTTAAGAGCTGCAGATTCTGTGTTTAAAAAATAATCATAACCTGTCAAGCGGAAGATGCTTCACTTCCAAAGGCGGCCTCCTGGGCTCGGCTTCGACCCTGAAGCCCCCCTGCGGCTGGTCAAGCTGCCCCCCCCCCCGCGGCTGGTCAAGCTGCCCCCCCCCCCGCGGCTGGTCAAGCTGCCCCCCCCCCCCGCGGCTGGTCAAGCTGCCCCCCCCCCCCCAGCAGCGAGGCCGCAACTGCCCCTCGCGCCGGGAGCGCCTCGGCTCCGCGGGGAACGCACGGTCCTCGCCCCCCGACGGCACCTCCGCTCGGTCCTGGGCGCGCGAAGGAGGCCTCGGCCGGGGCGGGCACTGTGGGCACTCGGGGGGAGCGGGCACCGGGTGCCACACGCTGCGGGGCTGCGACCCGCGCAGGCCCCGGCCGCTCCGCACGCGGCCGCCCTCCCGCGTCTCAGCAAACGCCGCACCCGCTCCTGCGGGACCGCGGGACGCCCGCAGCGGCCCGCACCTGCCCTGGGAGGCCTTCCGCCCCGAGCCTCTGACACATCAAAACTTCTTCCGAAGTCCACAGAAAGTGGGCACCCACGCCTTCCATGTCTGAATCTGTTTTAAAACTACCTTACCGATCACGCTTTGTTCAGAGCCCTGTGTTTAGAAACATTCGACGTGCAGCTTCGGGACGGCCACCTGCCTGCCGCAGTGAACCGGGGCGGGCGCGCGGGCCGAGGCGCGGGCTGGTCCCCCTGCGTCACACTCCCAGCACCTGCGGGCACTTCCCTAAGAAAGTCCAGAACGGTTAATATGTTTTTACATATTCAGTTCATGAAGTGTAACTACTTCTTTTAATTGCTTCAGTGTTGAATTAGGCTTTTAAAAGCTTTCCCTCATTAACATGAAAGGAAATTGAAAGGAAAAGTGAATAGAATAGGTTGTGAGATCATTAAAATTATTCAAAACCAGGAGGAAATGTCCTTTGTGCTTCCAAACATCCAAAGTACTTTTTGGTACATATTTCACAAGTATATACATTTTCCATCACTATAAAGCATAACCAGAATCATTCCTATCATTGTACAAAACTGTCATATCCTCTTAGCACAAACAACCAAAATTAAAATGTCTAGAAATAAACAATGAAGAAAATAGTTGTTCATTCTGTCATTATGAACATGCTAAATGTTTTTTATCTAGCAATGTTACTATAGGTGAAGGAAAGCTCTGAACAGAAATATTCAAAAGGACTCTTCTATAAAATGAAGTTTCTATCCACAAATCAAGAACTAGTTCACTTAAAGTCCTTACAACTAGAAAGACTCAGGTCTAAGCCACCTAAACAGATAGAATCTGACAAACAAAACGTAATCCCCCATTTGAAAATGGAGCCTAAATTTCAACAAATCTGCCAGAACCATTCTGCAGTTTCCTGGCCCGAACCGGCTTTAAAGGGCTGCGCAGGCATCGCCTTCCCAGGCTGGATCTGTGCTGCTTTAGGCCGGTCAACAGCAGCTTTCAAAGGAATGGAATCCAGTTAAGGGAGGGAGAGCAGAGGAAGTTCAAATGGTCATAAACAATGCCCATGGCCTGGCCTCTTGGATACAATAGTGGATGAGAAGCGTTCTAGTTCTGAGGACCTACACAGCCTAGTGAGTGGTGATGATACAGAGAGTTTAAGGCACACAATGAACGGTGCAAATTTCTCCGGAGCTTCTGAGAAAAGGGACCTTACCACTGGTAAGTTATTCCTAGGCCTTGTCCTAGAAAGAAGCCCTTCAGGGATTTTATTTATTTCTATGGCGGTATGGACAGGGTTAATTATAATTGCATAAATTCAGTTTATTGCTTTGTTTTAATCTACAGCTTCACCAAACTGAAGTAATAGTAACAAATTATAAAATTGTGGAGCTTGAATTTTATTTTATTGCCCCTCACAATCTTCATTACCATATGAAAGGTTCTAAAAAGTCCTGCAGTCAAGAAATCTGTTTTGCCTTAATTACCCCGGTGCCTCTCTAATGTGTTTGCTCTTTTTTTTTATTCTTCAGTACCTTACATCCTGCGAGTCATGTTCAAAGCACATTTTAGAAAACAGATGAGATATTTGCTTTCTATGTTCCTACTGTTGACTGTCAATGTCTTGAACCTGTTTTTAAAAAACTATTCTAGCGCAACAGCATACTCAATGGTGAAAAACTAAAACTATTTCCCTTAAAAACAGGAGCAAGACAGGGGTGTCCACTTTCACCACTCTTATTCAACATAGTACTGGAAGTCCTGCCACAGCCATCAGACAGGATGAAATCATAAAAAGCATCCAAATTGGAAAAGAGGAAGTAAAATTGCCATTATTCATTAGATGGCATGATATTGTACATAGAAAACCCTAAAGACTCCACAAAAGTACTACTAGATTTGATAAATAAATTTGGCAAGGTTGCTGGACACAAAATTCACATCCAAAAATTGACGGCATTTTTATACACCAACAATGAATTCTCAGAAAGAGAAACTAAAACAACAATACCATTTACCATTGCTACTAAAAAAATAAGATACCTAGTAATATACTTAACCAAGGATGTAAAAGACCTATGCCCTGAAAACTACAGGTCACTAGAAAAAGAAATAGAGGAAGATATTAACAAGTGGAAGATTATAACATGTTCATGGAATAGAAGAATTAATATCATTAAAATGTCCATACTACCCAAAGCAATCTATACAGTCAATGCAATTCCTATTAGAATACCAACAGCATATTTCACAGAGCTAGAACTAATATTCCAAAAATTTATATGGAACCAAAAAAGACCCCTAATAGCAGCAGCCATCTTGAGAAAGAACAGAGTTGGAGAGATCATTTTACAAGATATCAAACTATACTACAAAGGCATTGTAATCAAAACAGCCTGGTATTGGTACAACAACAGACATATAGATCAATGGAACAGAACAGAGACCCCAGAAATCGACCCACTCCATTATGGTCAATTAATATTTGACCAAGGAGGTAAGAGCATACAATGGAGTAAAGACAGTCTCTTCAATAAATGGTGCAGGGAAAATTGGACACGTATGTGCAAAAAAATGAAGCTAGACCAACAACTTACACCATACACAAGAATAAATTCAAAATGGATAAAAGGCTTAAATATAAGTCTCAAAACCATAAAAATCCTAAAGGAAACATAGGCAGTAAAGTCACAGACATCTCATGTAGTGGAATTTTCACCGATACATCGCCTAGGGCAAGAGAAACAAAGGAAAAATAAACAAATGGGACTACATCAAACTAAAAAGCTTCTGCACAGCAAAATAAATATCCTCAAAATACTAAAGGAACCCCAGAGTATGAGAGAACATATTTGCCAAGGATGCATCTGCTAAGGGGCTAATTTCCAAAGTGAACAAAGAACTCATACAACTCAACAAGAGGAAGACAATCCAATTAAAAAATGAGCGAAGGACATAAATAAGGCACTTTTCCAAAGAGGACATGCAGATGGTCAAGAGACATATGAAAAATGTTCAATATCACTAATCATCAGAGATGCAAATTAAAACCACACTGAGGTCTCACCTCACACCTGTCAGAATGGCTCCATCAACAAATCAACAAATGACAAGTGCTGGCGAGGGTGTGGAGAAAGGGGAGCCCTGGTGCACTGCTGGTGGGAATGCAGACTGGGGCAGCCACTATGGAAAACAGTGTGGAGGTTCCTCAAAAAATTAAAAATGGAGCTGCCTTTTGACCCAGAGATCCCACTTCTAGGAATATATCCTAAGAATCCTAAGAACCAATCAGAAAGAATATATGCACCCCTATGTTCATAGCAGCGCAGTTTACAATAGCTAAGATCTGGAAACAGCCCAAGTGCCCATCAGGAGATGAGGGGATAAAAAGCTGTGGGACATTCACACCATGGATACTACGCAGCTGTAAAGAAGAAGGATCTCATACTGTTTGGAACAGTATGGAGGGACCTGGAGAATATTATGCTAAGTGAAATAAGTCAGGCAGAGAAAGACGAATATCACATGATCTCACTTTTATGTGGAATCTAAAGAACTTATTAACTGATGAACAGAATAGATTCAATGACATGGAGGCATGGAACAGACTGAGGGATCTCAGAGGGACGGGGGGGGATTAACCACAGAATTTATATGCATATATGCATAACCCATGGACACAGAGAATAGTGTGGTGAAGGCCTGGGGCTGGGGTATGAGGTGGAGGGGGTCAATGGGGGAAAAGGGGACATCTGTAATACTTTCAACAATAAAAATAAATTTAAAAAATTAAAAATTAAAATTAAAAAATAATAAAACCTATCCTAGTGGATGAGCAGCCCAGGAAAATAAGGCAGGGGGAGTGACAGTTAAAGTGTCAGGGCCAAAGGGGACGTCGTCTTCGTTTCTGCAGCGACGGGACAGAGGGAGCGCCTGGGCCCGGGTATCAGGAGAGTGCATTCAGGCCAGAGGAAGGCGTGTTGCGGAGCAGACCCACCAGCAGCACCTCGTGACGAGTTCCAACACCGGTGCCAGTAGCACAAGGAAAATGGGGACATAAAAGGACACTTGAAAATCAGATGGAGAATAGTTCAGGAAGAAAAGATTTTTTAATTCAAAAGTCTGATGCTTGAGTTTCAAAAGTCAAGCCTCTGAAGGATGTAAGGACACCAGGGTTACGTATATCTCAGTCCACGCTGGCAGACTTTACTTTCCTGACTCCTGAAGCCAGAAATGATAATAAAAGCAGAAATCCATTTTTAGAAATTAGATCATTACTGATATATTAATTGTGCATTAACTTGATCTTTGGTCTCAATGTACGTTAAGGAGACAAACCGCCTCTTCATTTTACAGAAGAGGAAGCCAAGTGTCACTGAGGTTAATGGCCTGGCCAGAGTCACACAAGAAGCCGGGGGCACTGCAGAGCCAGTGCACACCACTGCACCTTCCGTGATCACCATTCAACGTTTAACTTTTTCTTTAATTCTTTGCTTATAGGAAAAGATCTCAGTCTTTTGAAACCTTTGTTCTGTCTTATGCGATTTTTGTTTTGTGTGTAGTAAACATTATGTGCGATGATTTTTAAAATTTAATCATATTTCATGAAATTAATCTCTAAGAAAATTAAAGCTTAAGTCCCAAATTATTGCGTCCTTATGTTTTACCATTGGTTTAATACAGTAAAATATATTTGGGGGGAAATGTCACAAAGGAAAATAATGTCTGGTACCAACAATTCTGTTGGCTCATCAGACACAGGCTTGCGCTGCTTCTCAACTATGTGACCGTTACATTTACTGTTACAATCTTGCTCTTCCGGTGTCATCTTACATTGTTTTCTACTTGTCACATCTGTTCTTTGTTCTGTTTTTCCTTTTTTTCTGACTCCTTTTGGATTGAGTTTCTCTTTTTAAAATTTCAGTTAAGCTTCTCCATCAGCCCACTGGCTTTTTCAGTGTATTTCATGGTTGCGCTGGGGTTACAGATTCATCTTTAACTTCTCGCCAGCTGCCTTCATATGCAGGCGAGGCTAGTTTCATAAAAGTGGAAACCCTCTTTGGATTTTTCAGTTAGCAAAAACAGGTACTTTTAGTGTAGGGTTTTGTGAAAGTGAAGTGGCCTAATGAAACAGGTGTAATCTTTGTTGTGTGCCCTCCCCACTGACGGTTTTCTTATGCAGGGTCTACTTCCAGACAGGGGAAACCTGGATATTACATCATGTCACATGCAGTGTGAAGTCTCCCATTTCTGTCACTGTGTGTGCTCTTTGTCGTCAGAAATTTGACTTCTACATATGTTATACACCTCTCAATGCATTATTGTTATTTTTACTTTAAGCAATTACCTTTTGAGACATTTTAAAAACCAAGAAAGCAGCGTCTTTTAAATTTGTTCACATGAATACCCCAAGGATCTCCTTTAACATTTCTCGGAGTACAAGTCTGCTTGCAACAAAGTCTCTCAGATTTCTTCCTTCTAAAATTACAGTACTTTTATTTTTTAAGAATATCTTCACTGGTTATAGAATTCTGGGTTAACTGTATAGTCTTCCCCTGTACTTTAATAATGTTGTTCCATTGTTTTCTGGTTAGAATTGCTTTTGACAAGAAATTAGAAATTCCATCTTTGTTCCCCGTATTTAATACGCCTTTTCCTCTGGTTGTTTTTGAGATTTTTATCTTTATCAGTGGTTTCTAAAATTTGATTATGACATGCCTTGACACAGTTTTCTTTGTGTGAATCCTGCCTGTAGTTTGTTGAGCTTCTGGGCAATTTGGGTTAAACTTCTCATTAAATGAGGACAAGCTTTGGCCATTATTTCTTCAGATATTTTTCTGACTTCTATGCCCCCCTTTCCTTCTGAACCTCATTACACGTATGCTTGATGTTGTTTTACAAATCACGGAGTCTCCTCCACTTATTATAGTTCTTCTTTGTGCTTAAATTTGGATCATTTCTGTTGTATTGCTATGTATTCGAACTTACTGATTTTTCTCTGCAGTGTCTAATCTGCTATTAAATGCATCCAGTAAATTTTTTATATTAGTTATTGTATTTTCATCTCTAGAAGTTACATTTTTGTTTTCCTTTCATAAATTCCATTTATCTACTTTTATGTTCATGTTTTTCTGGAAATCATTTAACATATTCATAATAGCTACCTCCCAATCCTATCATTTCTGTCATTTCTAGCTGTTTTATTAAATAATATTTCTTCTGGTCATGGGTCACATTTTCCTGCTCCTCTACTACACTTTGTATGTGTAATAATTTTTATCAGATTTTGATAATTTTAAATATTGTTGAGTGAATGGATTTTTTTTTTGTCAAGAATTTTAAACTTTCTTTCTGGCTAGCAGTTAAGCTTTATCCTTTGAGTCTTGTTTTAAAATTTTTCTAGGGCAGGTCTAGAATAACCTTTAATTTAGGGTTTGTTTACCTTAACTACCAGTATCATGTGACCCTTCTTTGATTCTACCAAATGTCCCCGTGTTTGACGAGGTTGTGTCACTTCACCTGGTTGAAACTTGACCTGGGAGTTGCTGCACTCAGAGCCAGCTCCGACAGTCCTGCTTTCAGTGGCGTGTTCTCCGGGCCTCTCGGATCCTCACCCTCCACATGATGGTTGGCTGTTGTGACAGAGACTCAAGGTGACCCCTACAGTTTCTGGAGCTCTTTCCTAGCACAGTGCCCGTTTCTCCTGTATTCTGCCCATCAAACTCCAGCTGCTTGGGTTCACCAGGCTCTGAACTCCGTAACTTAGGGAGGCTGCTGTGCTGTGCTTGGGTTCCCCTCCCTCAGACAGAAGTCCCAGGCAACCATAGGGTTGCTCTTTGTTTCCCTTCTCTTAGGGACCACAGTCTTGCGCTGAATTTTATCTGATTTCATTTCTTGTATTTTGTTCAGATTCTGGTTGTTTATGACAAGAGTACAAATCTGGCCCCACCACTCCCTCATACACAGAAGCTGAAGAGAATCATACATATTTAAAAAGAGAACATCTAAACTAACTCGAAGTATACAATCCTTACTATAATTTGCATTCTTATGCTTGAATCCCAAGAAGATTAATTATATCTAGTCAGTTTAGCTCCTTCCCATCTGGTCTTCTGCGTCTACCGGGTATCTCTGAATCTTGACAAGATCAAAGCTGCCATATGGAAGGCTATCTACATGGGTCCAGGTCAATATAAGGTTCATCCTGTCTTATATGGGTTAAATGTCATGCACAACATTCCTTGGTCTCAAAGTCACAGATAATGAATTGTTTTTCAATTGCATGACCTTAAATATCAACAAATTCCCCACAAATATAAGCAAACATCATGATGACAGTATTGATATCAGAAAAATAAGAAATTATGTAATTTACATGATGATTGCGTGCTAAATTAGCTTAAATGGAATAACAGTAAAAAGTTTTAATCACTCGGTATTTTAGATAGAATAAAAAATCCATTCACAACTAATTTGAATGTTTCAACATAATCAGTTTTAAATATTGTTGAAAAAAAATCATCTCAGACTGCTTCCAAATCAGTACCTTGTATTTTGAAAACTATAAGCTATATGTCAAAATCTGGAAATTTTATATGAATCCTAAAACTGAAATTTGATAAAAAGCATCGCATCTGTTTTTTTGTCAAGGAGAATTTTTAGCAAATATAAGGGAGTTTCTACCAAAATACACACACATATATACATACATATATACATGCATTATATATATGTGTGTGTACATATACCTATATCTATGATCAGAAGAGCGAACTGGGGATGTTTTGTGTCCTTTGAAGAGATTTCTTTCCGCAGGAGTCAGCAAACATTTCATGTAAAGCATCCATCATGAATATTTTAGACTTTGTGGGCCACAGTCTGTCGCGAGTGCTCAACTCTGCCACTGTGGTGTGAAATCCGCATAGAAAATGAGGCAGTAAATGGGTGTGGCTGTGTTCCAGTCAAACTTTATTCGCACAAAGCTGGAGAGCCCGGTTTGGCCCGAGAGTCACAGTTCGCCAATCTGCGGCCTGTAACAAGCTCACCGAAGTCCCAACGCCGCCCGAAGAAAGATGCGTTACCTAGAGTCAGCCTCGAGCCAGTCCGACAGTCAAACCTGGGTGCACGTCTTTTCTGTACGTTCCAGCCACAGGGTCTGGGTAGCACTCAAGGACTGGAAATGTCGCAGACACTTCCCATCTGGTCTCATTCCAACCCAGTTTTGCTCCTTTCCATCTTCAGTTTTGGCCCCCTCCCTGGCTTTAGGCAATTCTCCAGGGAAAAACTGACTGGACTTCTTGTCTCTGCTGCTTCTCCGTTGGATGCTTGAGGCAGGATCATGAAACAGGATTGTGTGTCTATGTCCCAACCCACAGCAAGGTGAAGAGTGGGCCTGTGAACTCTTAAGACCATCATTTGAATTTCACAGATCATTATGCAGAATAACATTATTCAAACCATCTCTTTTTTCTATACCTCCCTAACCTCACTTCAGAAGCAAAACTAAAATGATTTATGAACTGAGCATCTGACTATAAATCAGAAGTCTTGGCTAATACCGTGTGATTAATGAAAAGTGTTCATCATACGCATGGTTTATAATTTTTAAATAAATTCTCCTAAGAAACTATATTCTAGACTCCACCAATTTTGTTAAAGCATTTATTAAAGCTTTCAGAAAAATATGCCAACTTAACCTACGTGTGATGAACTTCATAAAACAACATCTAGTGTTGTGAGATTTTAATTAGGAGAACATATGTGAAAGGCCAAGGGAATACATGCCTGTGGCAGGCATTCAAACACGGATTCTTTTACTCTAACACGTCGAACAGAGAAAAAAATACCCACGGAAGGAAACAGACTTACGAAAGGATACGTGTATTTCGGGTGATGTTAAGAAAGAACGACGCGCTTTCTTACGCCTCAGACTTAGTTCTATTGCTCCGGGATGAGCTGAACGCCCAAAGGAGCCGAGATGCCAGCAGCCACGCCCTGCAGAGCGGGTGGAGGCAAGGACAGAGCGGGGCGCAGGGCGAGGCTTTGTCACCTGGGAAAGTGAGGTGCTCAGTTATCTGCTGACTGTGCGACAGGGTGAGGGAGAGAACAAGAAGCGCTTCGGCGGAGGGTTAGGAAAACAAACCAGTATAAAGAGGAACCTTGTAAATGTTTGCTCCTGGCTTGCAAAAAGGCAAAGTGAAATATTTAATAATCTCTTTCATATGACATAATTTCACTAGTCTTTGCCTTAGGCAAAAGGGAGATTTTTGCCAATAAATTTGCTTTGAGCTTTTTCAAAAAGGAAATCTAAGCTAGAAAGGTATACATTTTTTAGCAAGAAATAGGTCCTCAGACTAAATCTTAACCACATTTTCAATAATATTTTTGGGTTGCAAAAAATGAAAATAAATAGGAAAAAATTTTCAGAAAATATTAGAAATTACGGAAAAATTGGAATTGAGAATTAGTAAAAAGAATGTTATTGCCTAAAATCATAAACTGATTTGTACTTATATTTCATTTTTGTATTATTTTGAGGAAACAATAAACTGATAACTGAATTATTTTATCCAAATTACTCGGGATTATCTTTTATGAAAAGAACACTAATGATAATTCTTTAACCCCAAGCACCAGACACTGCTCACGGGAGCCAGGCAGGGCCTACATTGACACCCGCATTCCTGGAGTGCCTGGAATTTCTTTCATTTTGCAAAGTTGAGCATTTACCCAAGTTATTGCCTAATCTGGAAAATGCGTTTTAGCTCTTCATTCTGAGGTTCCTACTCTGGACGGGACAGTGACATGAAGATTACCCAGAAAAACCTTTATTCATTTGGTCTCTACCGGTTTGTGACTGGAGATGATCTTCTGCCCACGAGAAGCAGCAAATATCTATCATATGACTGACCAGTACGAACAAGAAAAAACCGGCTTTACGAGTAAAGGAAACAAGAGTTAAAGAAAAAACGATAAAGACTAAAAAGCGGTTTAAGACACTGGTGGACGCCGTTGTGACATTAATCCTTAACTGCGATGTAAGATGATTATGCGTTCTCTTTCGAGATTCTCAGTGACAATCATCTCTAATTCCCTTTAGTCTCCTCCTAGGTTAATGTTTTCCAAACCACAGTGACTCACGCGCCAAATTCATAATTCTTGCCATGCTTGTATGCAACGCCTACTATTATTTACTAATGGAATTTAATCAACTTCATTTTTTTCCTGATTAATTGCATTTCAAAGGAAAACTTATCGCCATGAAATCAAGGACTTGGTGTTCCAATATTTTGAAAACACATTAAAATAAAAACAGTATCATTAAAAATGTTATAACTATTATATAAAATTATCATATACTCTGCTTACCCCTTTTAAAGAAAAACTACCTTATATTAGAAATGTTTACTTCACACTAATGAAAAAAACCTGATATCCATGAAAGTGTATTTATAATTGTAAACAATGTGCTAAAATGATATCAATAGGTAAGATATGTTGGGGGGTTTCTTTTAAATGCATGGGCCTTGGCTGGTCTACGTCCCAGAAGAAGCCTAACAGAGTAGAATCAACTTCTTATATTAACCACCGTCACACTCGCTGGCATGATAGCAGGCTCTTGACTTGAATGTAGTTTATTCACATGGTTCTCAGTGACTTTGGTAGTTTTGTCAGCCCCCCACCCTCCCATTTTACAGATGAGGAAACTCGGTTTCTGAGAATTGAAGAACTTCGCTTAGGAGTATATAGTTGGCATTTTCCCACAGCCTTCCTCCGGTTTAGAGGGAGACTCTGTCCCACCACCGAGGCGCCCTCTAAACCAGAACAGTGAGGGTGGAGGGGACACGCGTGGGTGGGCTCGCCAGCCAGCGAGGGAGAAGAGACAGAGGATGGAACGTGGGCTGGCTGCTTGCCCCAAGTGAAAACATTTCTGTCGCGGGCCCCATGTCAGTTTCTCTGAGACGAAAGCCTCAAGAGTCATACATTGTCTTTCAGCGCTTCAAGCTCTAAACAGTGAGCTAAGCCTCATGTTTGCAAGTGATCACTGAGCTATGAATTAAGGGACACTCCTCACCCGCCCATGTCCAGTTTTTTAGTCTGTCAACTTGTATATATGGAGGCCCTAGTTTCACAAAGCAATATAAATTGGATTTTGTCACATGCTCATAATTTTGGAATTAGAGAATTTTGGCTCCAAAAGCCATGAAGCTGACAAGATAGCTGTAGTAATTCCAACAAATCTCTATTTATGTGTCTCGGCAGAGCGTCGAGCATTTACATTTCCTTCCACACGCTCCCTATGTTGTTGATGAAGTGAAAAGTCAAATTCGAAGAGATGCGTAAAAAATTTACAGGACATCTTTAGGGTTCTAAACATCATGAAGAATAACTTGAGGCCATTACAGCTATTTTATAGTGTATTCTCTGAATATGGAAGTCAATGCTTCAGAAACATTCTGTCTACTTGAACTGGCCAAACAAAGGTTTAGGTGAGGGTCCCAAGGTGTGGGCTGTCCAGAAGGAAATTAGGGATAAGAGTGCACTGGGCTTATTTGAATTGTTAAAAAAGATTACATTGCTTTAGAAATTACTCTGCTGATTTGTTAAAGAAACCAACTTTTGTAATTTATGGAAAGAGCTGGAAATATGTGCTAAGATATGACCTACAAAATCATTTTGAATTCATTTTGAAAAGACTTTAATTTGATTTAGTCCAAAATATACAAGAAACCATTCTCTACTGAGATTACTAAAAATGATTACAGGATAAAACTAATATGAGTAAATCTCTCTCTTTCTTTTCAAATGATGAAGGTATTCAAAGCACCCAAAGTCGTGTAATTTTATATTTTTCTTTTAACACCTACCCTATAAGTCAAGTAACTTTTCCCCAAATTGCTCTGTTATAATTCTTGTGTACCATATATTTACTTGCAGAAATTTTGCTGCTGGCCACTGGCCACTATGACCATTGTTAATTAACATTGTTATAACTGTAAGAAATGAGAAGATAAAATTATAAATATTTCTAAGATATTAGAGAAGCTAAGAAAATCAGAATTAACAAGCACACCCAATATTATTTATAATAAAAAGTGCAAAGAAAAGATTGTGATGATATATTTTGTCTAATACATTGGTAGGTAATAACCAAATACTACTTTGTGAGTCCTGTAAGATGAGCTCTCCTTTCTCTGATGCTGAGAATGTAAAAGGGTATCATCTAGTTCAAATATGTAGTTAGATCATGCATATTAACATATATATACATATATACACCCTTTGATCTAGTAATTTTACATTTAAGATATTTTTCTAAGAAAATTAGTCACATATATTCACATATATATGTATATACATATATGTATGTACAAACCTATGGCTAATTAAAAAGTCAGACATTTCTTTAAAAATAATTTTTCTAAAGATTATTAAAGAACATGCTGAAAATTAAAGGACCTTCTGATAGAACAGTAAGCTAAAAATAGAATATTAAACTTAATATATAGCAACAGTCAGATCTTGATTGAAATGATAAATATTTCTTATGAAAAAGAGATGCTGAGAAGCTATGTCAACGCTGTATTAGAGCCTTTCGGTGAGGGGCCTGTAGACGTGGGGTCTCTCGGTGACGGGAGTTGGGGTGACTGCTGTTTGCCTCTTTATCGCATTATCTACTAAAGAGTATTTACATAACAGTTTAGAATATTTTTGTTTTATGTTTTTATATAAATGGACCATAGTTTAACTAAAGAACTCATTAAACATTAGCTAAGTTTATAAAATTCGCTTTCCCACTCAAAGCCCAGTTAAAACTTATAGAGACAAGTGAGCAGCACCCGTTCCTTTGATTAGATTGTCACCTTGAGTCCTCTTCAGTCACCTATTTTCTTCCTCAAACTCTCCCCCACCCAGCATTCAAGGGCGAACACAGGAGATGATGCCTTTGTTTTCATGTTTCTGGCAAGAGAAAAATAATTTTTTTGGACCTGGGTTAGAATTAAATCTTAAGTTGACTCCCAGCTTCACTTCGCATAACATATATACTCTGGTTATTTCTAAATTTATATTTCCAAGCCAGGCTCCCCTCTTTCTGCAGCCCTAGAATCCCTGTATCCAAGCTGTCCACTTGAAACCCTCATTGGGACGTCTGTAATCTTCCCATAGTTGCTGTAGCCACAGCCCAAGATATCCTGTGTTCCGTTCATTCGCTGCCCCATATTTCTAGAATAATACCAAACCCTGCTTCATACACAGTAGATGCTCATTAAATGGATAAATGCTCCACGAATTTTTGCCCAATGGGCTTGTGGGCTCCTGCGATAGTTGCAGAACAACTCAGTCTGGCTGAGGATCATTAAAAGATTTGATTTCTGAATCCTCTACTATTATGGTTATTAGTCACTGAATGATATTTGGAAACCATTACAAAAGAATCTCTTATATTGGCCTAACCCTTTGTAATATACAAAGCCATTTCTTCATATTTATGACATCACTACAGACTTTGATCAAACTATGAATCAGCCAGGGAAGATATTCTTTTCTCGGTAATAAGTGGAGAAAATAATAACAGCAGTGATTTATTAAACACCTACTATACGCCAGGCACCATGCCTGGTGCTTTGCATGTGTGATCACTTTTAACTCTCTGTGCCAAATATCACATTTTAAAGTTGAGGAGATGGTCTTGGTATCCTTGGTGAGCTAGATGCCATGTCACCTGGGGATTATCATTATTGGGAAGTCTCTCTAACCCTGTTAGAGAGAGGCAGTGATCCCTCAGTGTCTCCCAGGAAGGGCTGAACCAGCTGAGGGTCAGACCAGGCCCTCTGATTCCCGAGCTCATGCCTGTAAACAACATGCAAGGCGACGTCCTGGTGAAGACACTGGGCCCCCGGGCTGGGCCCTGCTGGACCGCAGACCCTGAGCCTGAACGAATTCACCCTGCTCAGTGGGTGCTGCTGCTTGGCTCCTCTGCCCTTCCAGGGTCTCACGTCCATTGTTCTCCCGACCCCTCGGCTGTTCCAGGGGAGGCCACAGGAAGCCATCAAGTACAGTTCTGAGTGGTTTTTGCAAAACTATAGCAGATGTAATAACCTAAATGCCAAAGTGCTTTTAATATGCAAAACTAGATACTTTATGGAGAAAATAACTGAGTTTTGCTTGCATTCCTAAGGCTTGGTTTGAATATTAGTAGCACAGCTGTAGAGGTCCCAGAGCATCCAATTCAGACACAGACTGTGGGCTGATGACATGAGGTCACTTTCTTGCCGCCGAGAGAAGAGATAAAGGGCAGCGACAGGCGGGTGAGAGGAACAGAGCGACGGTGGCCAAGCAGGGAGGGGGGCGAGGGCTCCTGTCCGGGGGCGGGAGCGGGGTGCAGGGGCGGCGTCGGGCGCCCCGACGGGCTGGGGCCTCGTGCGCACAGGGAACGAGGGGCCGGTTCTCCAGCGCGGGCCTGCAGGACGGCGTGGGGCTGAGAAGCGCCCGGTCCGCGCGGGCCTGGGCGGCGGGGCGACGGCGCGTCAGCGCCAGCGGGAGGCGAGCCGGCCTCGGCGCGGTCCCTGGGGGTCCCGAAGCGCCAGGGCTCGGGATTATAACAGTTTCGTGCGTGATCCCCAACAACCGGAATGACGGCGCAAACCAGCCACGAACGAAACATCGGGACATTAACCGGAGCCCGGCGGCCGGCCGCGGGCGGCACAGCCCAGTCACTGCTCCCGGCTCCGCCTGTGCCCAGCGCCCCGGGGGCGCACCCAGCGCTTCAGCGGCCCTGTTCCCGGGCATGTCGCGCTCGCCCGGCGGCAACGCCGAGCGCGGGGCCCGAGCCCGCAGCACGCGAGACAGGCCCGGCGCGGGAAGCAGGCCCGCGGCCACCCCGCCCCGCAGAGCGCCACGCAAGGGGCCGTCCGCATCCCGCCCCTCGCCGCCGCCCCGTCTAACGCGAGAAGGCGGCGGCTCGCGCACTCGAGGGGCTTTTTGCTGTGGATTAACCGGCGCGGCGTCGGGTGTCCGCGGGACCACACGCAGGCCGGGCGACGTCACCATAGAGCCCGGAGCCCGAGCCTCGGCCAGGACGCCCCGCCCGGCCCCGGGCTGCCTGGGCCCGGTTCCTCGGACAGAGGGGGGCCTGTCTCACGCCGCGTCGCGGAGGCCAGAGGGGCTCTACCCCAGCCTTGCCCGCCCCGTCCGCGCCCGCCCCCGGCCGAGGGGCCGCGTGGCCTCGAGCTGCTGACCAGCCCCGCGGCGTGAAGGCCGTCGGGTCGCGAGGCGGAGGCCGAGGCACCGTGCAGACCAGAGGGGGCGCGGGCTTAGGGGGCGCGGTGTCCGCCTGGCCGGGCCTGGAGCCCTCGCGAGGCTTCCCCGGGTGCCGCTGCCCCCCCCCCGCTGCAGGGGCCCCGAGGGCGAGGGCGCCTAGGGCACCCGCTGCCCCCCGCCCGGCTGTGGGACCCGCGCTGAGCACGAAGGGCCCCGAGCTCTTCGTCCCGGGCGCGCGTTCAGACGCCGGCCTTGTAGGATCGCGCGGCCGCCACCACCCAGCCTCCGCCTCACCGCAGGACGCGGGGCTGCGGGGCCAAACCCGCCAGCCCCGGGCAGCCCCGCCCCCGCCGCGCGGGGCAGCGGGCGGGAGCGCGTCTGCCCGAAGGCGGAGGGACAGTTACCTTACGCAGAACTGATCAAAGTCCTGCCTGGGTGGCTGCCGCGCTGGGAAAGCCGCCTTTGTGTAACAAAAACAGAGAAATTCTAATTGATAAAAGTCCCATTCTTTTCACTGAGATACATTTTATTTTAACACCAGGAAATTGAAACAAATGAACTTGGGGAAAAAATTAGACATGAAACTTCATTCCAAATCCTCTTTATTAGAAGGAAATGTAGTTAATTACTAAAATAAAAGGGAACCAAAACATAGCGCCCGAGAGTGCTGACCACCACGTTTGGCCGCGCGGACGCCCAGTCAGGCCCTGTCCCCGGCTCGGGCCTTGCAGTTGCAGGACCTTCCTGACAAATGCCACGGAAGACACCACGGAGCGGCAGGACGGGCGCGAGCCTAAACACACGCAATGCCACTGAGAGCCCGGAAAACAGGTGCCAACATGAAATAAACCTGAAATTGTGCACCAAATATTACAAAATATGCCAAAAAGGGCATAATTCTAAAGAATGCATCCGAGTGATTAGAAATACTTATTTAATTTGAATCCTTTAAATCCCAAGTATTCTACCCATTCCTGCTTTAATTACCTTTTTTCAAAAGAGTAATGGGGATTTATTTTTCTAAACTACTGTTTTCAGAGGTTATCTCAACCAAAACAGAAGCAGCAGAACATACACGAAATTCCCAAGACAGAGTTTCAACTGCAGAGGTGAGGAGAGTCTTTGGTGATGGTCCTTGGCTTTTCCAGTTTAAATCACCAGCAGTCATTCTATCCAAAATATGGCCTAACCGTGATAAAATATACTACCATATTTTTTTTACAAATCGTAATGACAGAATAGGGTCAACAATACAAACCTGTTAAGACACTATATTGCTAGAATATAAGAAGCAAGAAATACTTTTATAGTTTTTTAAAATAAATTTTCATCCCCCACACATAATCCTCCAATATTTTGACATATTTCTCCAAAATTTGGGGAAATCACAGAATAAAGAATTGTTTAATTTCGTATCTTATTCCATTATATGGAGGAAAACAATCTTATTTATTCAATTAATATTTCTTGACATAATTTTTTATATTTTCTACCAACTTCAAAAAGAACATCAAACTTCAAACCACAAATGATGAAATTTTATCAGAGCAACCACTCTATAAAATAATCACTTTTATTCATGTTACAAATGAAGACTGAAATACAAGGAAGATATTTTGCCTAGATACTATGGGCCAACCATTAATCTGGCTTTGGGAATCTTGTCTTTACAATGAGACCATACTGTCTTTAAATTGTATATTAAACCTAAGAATTGTACTTAAGATTTAAATAAGATAGCAGTGTTTCTGCTATCTTAAAATATTGCTCTTGCCCTAGTTGTTTTTGTTCAGTGGTTAGAGCACTGGCCTGTGGACTGAGGAGTCCTGGGTTCGATTCTGGCCAAGGGCACACAGCTCGGTTGCAGGCTTAATCCCTGGCTCTGGTTGGGGCGGGGGCCGGTGTCTCTCTCATGTTGATGTTCTCCCTCTCTCTCTCTCTCTCTCTCTCCCTTCCTCCCTCCTTCCCTCCCTCCCTCCTGCCTCCACTCTCTCTGAAAAGCAATGGAAAAAATATCCTCTGGCGAGGATTAAAAGAAATTGCTCTTGCCATGTATTATCATCAGTTGCTCTTAGATTTTCAGGAAGGGATGAAAGAGTTACTTGTACTCACTTCTTCCCATTTTTTCTCGAGTGCACTCTAATCAGGACCCTGCTCCAAACACTCCACCGCGGTCGCTGTGATTCAGGCCGTGCCTGCCACCCACCTGAGCCTCCGAGGCCCAGTCCCCAGTCCCTGGTCCCCGTCAGGCCTGAACGATCGGCAGCGTTTCACACATCTTCCTCTTCTGACCACTTTTTGCTCTTGGCTTCCAGAAGAACCTTCCAGTCCTCTTAAGACCTGGGCCTTACAGGTAACTTCTGCAGCATGTAATTGGTCACGGCAAGTCAAAAAGGACAGTCTAGATTCAAGGGGAGGGGACCCAGGCTCCCACTGCGAATGCGCAGGGAGGGAAGGGACAGCTGGCAGCCGTCTTCAGAGCCTACAGCATAAAGGGGGGAAAGCAGTTAAACAGGTGGATGAAGGAACAGGGTTAGGAGGCCACAGGGAACTAGGTCCCATTTAGGGAGAATAGTCACAACTTAGTGCAATATGTTTGTAATTCAGACCACCTATTTTTATTTTAGATTGAATTTGTGGCAACTCTCCCTCTGAATTTTATTTCCTGCCAGTCTCCAAATTGAGATTTATAAGATTTCAATTTATTATTTTAGATTAGCTAGGCTTACTTATCATTGAAATTAACAAAAATCAGAGCTATCAGGACTGGTACTTTGGCTGTTTCTTTGGGCTCTCCCACACGGATCAGCATCACTGCCCCACCTCAAGGCTCCCTGTTCATATTCAAGGCAAGAGAGCCAGCACGGGGCGGTGAGGACCGCAGTGCTCCTCGGAATCCCACAGACATTTCGGCCCATTTCCTCGTGGATCAGGGACTAGAACTCAGCCGTCGGCTGCCTTTCACTACAAAGGCAATTGGAAAGTATGCAGATTTTTCCAGAGTGCATTTCAGAGGTAGCAGTTGAAAAGAGAGTCAGACTACCTTTTGTATTTGTGAATCTATGGTGATTGCTACATTTGATAGAAATAAAAAGAAACAAAAAATTATATCTTTTATACCATGAGTTGGAAAACTTCTTCTGTAAAGAACCAGATAGTAAATATTTTAGGATTTGAAGATTACATATCTGTTGAAATTACTCAACTCTGCCACTGTAGTGCAAAAGTCGGCATTGACAGTATGTAAACTAATGGGCCTGATTATGTTCCTATAAAACTTTATTTACAAAACAAGCAGTGGGCCAGATTTGGCTCAGGGGTCACAGCTTGTTCACCCCTGCTTTAGAATGATAATTTGAACAAACATGTGCAATCCATGTGTATGCTCAGAGTCCTAATCCTCTAATCAAATGGTTTGCACCGTCACTAAGAACCACACTTCTTATTTGTGCTAAAAAAAGGCTATCACTTTTTTGCTTTTGTGGGCAGAAAAGTAACAAGCAATAACAAAATAAATAAACAAAAATAGGCTCAAATGCAGCAAATATTATGTCAGGATTTCATTATAGAAATAAAATATACTTTTATAATACATTTCTGTCATGTTCTAAGACAAAATTTCATGTCTGTACTTCAAGTAACTAACTCCCCTTTCTTAATGATATAGAGTCATTGGAGAGGTAGACAGAAGCACTTAATACACCCTGTAGAACTGTTATGATGAGGCTTATATAAACACAGCTATCACACAGAAGGAGCATATCTGTAAAAATTCAATTGCTATTTTGAAGCTCCTTGTGTGACCTGATTATTACATTTTGCCCATAGGTGTCAGAATCTCTTAAACTCAAGAGTATTTTCCCCAAATACAGAATCATCATAATAGCTGAAAATGAAAATGATTTAAAAAATAACTTCAGGTTGATTTTTCAGGTTAGAAAATACATCCACCACAGATCAACCAGTGCCAAATTGCCTGAGTGAAACTATAAAAATCTGTATAGAGAGCATCTAAGCCTAAATTCAAAAAGATGTGCAGTGTATTCAGAGCACTGCTTGCTATCACAAGCGCCATCATTCAAGCCTTCTACAGAACAGTCTCCTTCACAAAAATCACACCAGAAAAGTTCCTTTTTGGAGTATGCAAAGATGATTTGTGCACTCTCCTCTGTCCAACAGAGTATTTCCAGGGATTTCCATATAGGGCAGGAGGCATTCAGGAATCTACTTGGTCTTATATCAACCTTCCACACTGTCACAATAACTGCTTAAATCTTATTTTTTAAAGAGTTTAATTCTTATGCTAAAAGGAGCTCTTTTGGTGATCTCCTGAGACCAACTTCTGGCCCAGAGTTAGATACAATCTCTACTATTTCATCTCCTTGCCATGTCTCCCTACTTGTTTCCAGAAAATCTATAATATGTAATGATTTAGAATTAATATCCCAATTCCCTAGATCTTTTAATGAATTCACTTACACTTGGGGCTCTGACCAAGGCATCTGTTCATGAATAGTGGAATGATTACCAAGTCCTGATGGGGAAGGCACGATGCCATCTTTTCCTGAAATACATCCCAACTGAGAAATCAAATGCCTCATGCCTGGATTTTTCGAGTGTCATTTTTTTCATTAACTATAAAACCCTTTTGGACATTTTCTTCTAAGATACCTCCCTTTACCATATTATATCTGTAAAAAGGTAGAGAAAAAGATCCAATATGTGAAACTTTCCTCGTGCATCTATGCCAGGACTTCATATATGAATTTAGCATCTGAATCAACTAATAGCCATTGCTATTCCAAATTTAAGAAATCATTTTTCAGTTACATTGGGCTTAACTGACACCTTCAAGCCCGCCATCCACCAAAAACTTAACACGAGGTTCCTGCAGTACTTCTAGTTAAAGTAGTTGATATTGGAGGACAGTGTACAATCTCTATTTCCTTGGTGTGTTCTTCACTTATCAAATATTCTAGGCATTAAAGTTCAAGTGGATTTAATGTATTCATTCTATTTACTCATAAACAAAGTTAAATCCCATCACAAATGGGATATAATCGTGACAACTTGTTTTCTGTCTCCAATTGCCTCAAGTAAGCCACCTAGGGGTAAAGTGACCGCTAACCCAACTCCCCTCTTGGAATCAGAGAGCCCAGCGAGCAGTTGACTTTGAACTGGGGGATGAGGGCATGCCAGGGACCTTGACAACCGTGGAGCTTCTGTCATTGTATGTCTGGCTTGAATATAAATTGTTGACCTGATAGCATAAGGCTGAGATTTTCATTCACGTTTTCCAGGCCGCTGCAAAACTCTCCTGCCAACGGTGTTGTGCAGCCCTGCTCCCTAAGCACCGGGGCAAGCCGCCAGCGAGAGGCCCACAGCACGGAACTTTCCTAACGCTCACAGATTTATGACCCGAGCTTGGACGTGTGTTCAAAAGCTTACCTCATTTGTCCTGGGCATTACACTGCTAGTTCAAAACTAGTGATGGGAAATCTCTGCCCAAGAGAGACTACTCCTAGTGTACCACGAGCATTGTTTACTCTCCTTAATCTTTACCATCACCTAGAGGAGCCTCCTGAAAACAGAATGTGAACCTGCCACTGTGTAAATCGAGTTAAGACAACACATCTGTCCTTTAGGGGCTTGAAATCAATAATGGACAAAACTGAGAAAAAAGAGCTCTATTGAGTTACCGCCACTAATCAGGTAGCTCTGTTTTTGACATCCAATCACTGTGTAGGCCAAGCCATTAGTCACAATTGTCACTGTTGACAAACTGCATCCTCCCAACTCAGGTAATCACAGATCGTCCTGGACTATGCACCCTAAGAACAAGAGTGTGGTTGGGGAGCTGAGGGTACCATTGGTGTCCCCTCATTGCACACCCAGCAGGATGCTATGCGCAACCTGTCACTGAAATAAATACGGAATGAGCGAATGGGATGAATCTAACTTCTCAACAAGTTTACGCATTTTTGCAGGTTTCCCAGGTGTCCACCCAAACCTATAATAATTAGATGTTCTCTGGCTAATGGCTGTGCCCAATTTAGGCCTCGGTCTTCAATCACCAACATATTTGTAATGATTGTGAGGGAGTATTAACATTTGATGAGCACCTCTTACATGGAAGGTCTTTTGCTGGTTGTCCTACAAACATTTTTTCTGTTAATCTTCACAACACATTAATACAGTATTATTACTCTTATTTCACAGAAGTTCAGCCTCAAAGAAAAACTTGCCCAAAGGGAAGCATACCAGGACTGGAACCCAGGTCCTCAGACTCCATCACTCCGCCCTTTCTTCTACACCACCTTGCCTGTCAGAGTGCATGGCCCGGCCTTTCCTTAGAAAGAGGAGCTACCTTCTGGGTGGAGATGCCTACCATTTTCCTTAACCCGTTCCCCTGATGTCTACATTGTGTTATCCCACGTGATGGCCACTAGCTATTGAAATTACATAAAATTAAGTTCAGAAGGGCTCCGTGGCCATTGGCTAGTGGCTGCCTTATTGGCTGCACAGGTGCAGACCATTTCCACCGTCATAGGAAGTTCTAGGGCATATACTTGTTTAGAAGAAAGAATTCCTTATTTTCTATGAGTGATTAGAACATCTGGACTCTACCACCTTCAGATGAGAGGAAAGGAGCTTTATAATGAGCGTGGTTTTTATTCTGACGGGAGTGGGGTGCCTCTCCTCTGGCCCGTGGATGAGGGTGTCCTGTCCTGTTTATAGGTGTCGCCAGCCCCTCCCTTCAGAGGCACAGGTTTCTCCTGCCAGGGCCAGTGGAACGGGGCTCTCAGTGGTCTGTGCTCAGCCCCTTACTTTCTCCCACGTCCAGCCTGAGAGGGAGCTGCCTGGCTTGTGTTCAGGAGAGAACAAAAGAGATCGAAATGCCTCGGCTAAAGGGTCCCAGGCTGCCCAAACTTCTCTCTCTGATTCCAAGGAGGTAAGCACCAAGTTTGTTATGATAAATATATAGGCCTGAAACCAGGCTGCGATGCAGTTACCACTTGGTTTTCTTTTTCGGGGAGGTGTTTAAAGGTACCCGGATGCCTTCAGATCATTTTCATTTCGCATTACGGAAAAAAAAAAAAATCCCCATGTGTTTTATTGAAGGTTTTCATCATGCATATTACTCTCCAGTTTCCATTTTTAACTGGAAAGAATTGATGGAGTCAGCAGCTTGCAGCTGAGATGTGTTTGGGACGCAGTGTGACTGGAGTAGGTGACTTTTTCCTGTTTTTCTCTGCGGGGAGGCTTGCTCTCTGCCGTTTTCTGGCGGTCCTGGAATCCGTAGCTCCAACCAGGAGCCTCTGCCCCCCCCCCCTTCCCACGCAGAACTCCTCGGGCGACTGCTTACTGGGAGGGCCGGGCGCGGGCTGCGCGTGGCCGCCAAGGGCACCGTCGCGGGGCCGAGAGCGCTGCGCGCCCGGGGCTGTCCGTGCGCCCCCGGCCCGGGCTCCGCAGCAGCCACGGCGTCAGGGGAGCAGGAGTAACTCCTCCCGGGGAAGCCCGGGGGTCCTGAGCGGGAGCGTGGTTCCCGAGAGGGACCCGGCGCCGACACCGCTCGGACGGACGGACGGACGGACGGACGGACGGCGGGCCTGGAGCTTCGGGCGGCGTGGGCGCGGCCTCTCGGCCCACGGGCGCAGCGCTTACGGAGGGGCGCCGCTTCCAGCGGGACTTGGTGACCCTGCCCGTCGGGCCCGAGGGGAGGCGTGCCGGGCCTTCCTGCGGGCACAGGGCGCGCCGGGGCGGCTGCTCCTAGGTGATCATCATTTTCTAAAGCTGTGGTTTTCCAAGAAGTACGAAAGTGACATGTGGAAAACATAAAGGAAAACTATTTACAAACAGCAGAGAGGGCTTTGAGGCCCCAGCTCCGACCTCCTGCAGAAGGGACGCCGGGGCCGGGCGCGGGGCCGGGCGCGGGGCTGGGGCGCGGGGCCGGGCGCGGGGCTGGGGCGCGGGGCTGGGGCGCGGGGTCGGGGCGCGGGGCCGGGGCCGGGCCGTCACCCCGAAGCCACGCAGCCGGCCGCCCGCGCAGGCTGGGGAGCGCCGAAACCCTCTTTTCCTTCAGGTTGTTTTTTATCCGATTAGTCCTCTCCAAGGCTTGCAAAGAAAAGGGCTCCAACATCTCCATAATCTAGGCCAAGGGCTGTGTGTTTGAGTTGTACTTGAACGCGCCTTATGAAGAATGTAAAGGCTGGTTCACTGTAAATCAAGAATGTCTTTTTATAAAGTTGTTTCATTTGATTCAGGCTCCAAATATCAATTAATTGGTTAAGTTGATAATATCTTTAAACTCTTATTCCCCCCTCCCCCAAATGCTATTTACTTGTTAAAGAAACTGGACCTGTTTTCTCCTGTTTCTTCAGAACATTTCACACTCTGGACTTGTCTGATTTCTTTTCTGTGGAGCCATTTAAATTGTTTCTCCCTCCCCATAATTCCTGCAATCGGTCCAAGTGGTGACTTTTTAAAGAAGTGTACCATTCATCCTACATTTATTAGCTGAATTCAGTTCTTTCTTAGGAACTTTCTCTAGTTGGTTAGCTTGAAACCCAGTCCGTGGGGAAGGCAGGGGCCGGCTGGCCCTCAGGCACTCAGAGGAAGCAGGTTGGCCCTACGGGGGGTCACACAGCCACATCCCTTCTGGGAACATCCCTTGCTTTCTCATGCAACAGGTTCTTCAAGGAGCCTCACATTCCCTTTAGAAAAGAATGGCAGTTAGAGACCATAATAGGAGCTGTTAGTGCTCAGGACAACTAGGCTGTCATTACTTTTGGTGCTTCCTAGTGCACAGAGCTGGAAAATATTTCTTTTTTAAAAAAATGAGTCATTCTGATATTTCCATTTTAAATATAGTGTTGCAGGGCTGTTACTTAAATTCTTTGATTTTTGTATTTGTATCTCTATTTTCTTACATTGAAAATTCAGATTTTTAACAATATTAGCATAATTATTCATCTTATACATACACTAGTCTCAAAACAATGTCTGTAATAATGAAGTTTAAAACCCTGCCCTAACATCACTTGGCATAACTTTTTTGAGTTGTTACAGCATCAACCTTTGATACAGATTTACATATTTCAGTTTAACTTCATAGGGCTTTTTTTTTTTCCCATTTTGGCTTTAATTTTATTTTTTGGGTAATATAAAAAACTTACATCCAAAGTTAAAACTGTTGAACAAAGTGTATTCAGAGATGTCTCACTTCCAATGCCCTATTCCCTCTTTTTGTCATTAACCATTTTCATTAATTTTAATTTATGCTTACAGTTTGTTTTTATAAATATAAGCAAGTGCACCATATATTGTGTTTTATGCATTTGAAAATCAAAGGTAGGATATATTACACACTTTTTGGCACTTGGCTTTCTTCTTTGGGATGTAGAAATCAGTCACCCAGGTTCCCCTTTGGAAAGGACGTTTGCTGCTGGGCTGGCGTAAACAGATGGTATTCAGCCCTTAGCCCCTCAGGGCTGCTTCTGCCACGGCTCTGCCTCGTCCAGACTCAGTGACCGACGGGGGAGAAGGTCACTCAGACCCACTGGAGGACACGCTATGGGAACATCTAGCTCTAAAGTTCCTAGTGGGATCACCTAAGGCTGTCATTTGGGTTTTCCTTGCAGAATAACTTTTCTCTCTGCCCAATTTTTTCCTGCAAGGATGGGTGTTGATACCAGGAGCATTACTCTAAGCATCTTGCACACTAATCTCTACCTCAGAGTCTTCTTCTGAACCGGGGCTATCAGATTTAGCAATAAAAAGACAGGATGCAGTTAAATTTGAATTTCAAATGAACAGTGAATATATTTTAAGTTTAGTATGTGTGTCATAATATTTATATTAGGATATACTTATATTTATCTTAAAACATACAACGTTCACTTAACAAGATATACTACAGATCACTCTGCATTTGTGTATGTATCTTTTTTTCTTTTCGTCTTTGCTGATTATTATGAGAATCTAGTGGTAGATATTTGGGTTATTTAAAATGTTTGCCATTACATACAGTGTCACAATGAATAACCTGATGCATATATCATTTTATACTTGTACCAATGTACTTTTGGGTACATTCTTAGAAACGAGATTGTCAGATTACAAGTAAATGCACATGTAATTGGGTTAGGTATTGCCAAAACCCCTTGGTAAGGACTGCACTGGGATGGCCTGATGGGAAAGATAGAAACCAAAGTGTTAGCAATGCCTTTTCTGGATCAGGAGGCTATTGATTAATCTTACTGCAGCTCATCTTGCTTTTTTAGAAAAACGTATTGCATATTTAAAATTCTTACAGTTGTTTTTAAATGTGTATACACTGCAGTTTGAATTTTGAAAATGAGAAACTTTCCAAAAAAATAAAAGAAATAGCTTGATCAAATCAGAAGTTAATAGAGAATAGAAACAGGCAGAAGTTGGAAGAATTATTCTCTTAAAACTTGATTAATTTATAAAAAACATTTGGCAACAGCTATTAGGAACTTTCAAAATATTTGTATATTTTAGTCTTATACCTATGCTTTTGAAACCTTTTCTAAGAAAATACTCTGAAATGTAGATGATTTATATACAAAGTTGCTCATAGCCCAAATTTTGGGCACTTACACAAAATACTGTGCAGTTATAAGAATGAATATTATTTTTAAATAAGTTTATTCAAACCTGCTGTCAAAGTAACTGACAACCCAAAGGAAAATCTCTGGAATTTCATCACCAATTCATTTTTTATATATACAAAAACACTTCACTACTTCTGCGTGTATGTGTAACTTGTGCAAAGTTATAATAGAACAGAATTTGATAGTCTACATTTTACAAAACATCCCATCAACATGTTTCCACTTTGCTATTGCCTCTTCTTACTCACAAGATTAGCCTTGTGCAGAGGGGTTTGCATCCTTCCTCGCCTTTCTCCAGTTCACATAAGTTATATGCATGTCCCTATGAGGACGCCTTACCATTGCTTATTTTTATATGAATGGGATCATTCTATAGACATTTCTCAGTAACTGGCTTTTCTCACTCAATAGCATGGACACCACTGTGAGTCACCAGATGTGGTTCTAAGTCATTCTTTTATATTCACAAAATGTTTCCTAATATGGGTGAAACAGCCTATATTTTTACCATTCTCCTATACTTGGCATTCAGGGTAGTCAGGGTTTTTTGGGTTTGTTTGGCCTCTCTGGGCTAAACTAAACTTCCTCTACATATCACTACATGTGAGGGCTTTCATTTCGATAGGAAAGATCCCCAGGAGTGGAGTTGCTCAGTCAAAGGGGATGCACTTTTATATTTGAAATGCATATTTTCACTTACTTTTCTAAGGTCTATACCAATAAACATTCCCACCCGCAGAGTAGGAGAGTGCCCACCCCGTGAACTCGCCAGCACTTTATTAAGTTTTTGCCAATCTCATGGGTAAAAACTAGTATCTCATTGTTACTAATGAAATAAAACATTATTTCATATGTTTATTGGCCTTTGAATTTCCTCCTCTGTCAATTGCTTATTAGTATCCTATAAACATGTATTCATTGGGACACTTGTTTTTTGCTCAGATAATTGTAGGTGTCATACAATTTATAATATTATGGCTAATATTCTTTTTCTGTCATATGTGGTGCAACATTTTTCTCCAGCTTGTCATTTATCTTTTCAGTTGGTTTTGGTGTACTTTAACATGCTCAACTACCTTTATAGATTTAAATGTCTCTTTTTTTATGGCCCTGAGTTTTCTGTCTTGTTTAAATCACTTTTCTTCATACTAAAGTTCTAAAAAAATTCTCCTAAATTTTCTATCATGTTTTTAGTTGTATAAGAAAAGTAACCTTTTTTTCCATAAGGAGCGTGTTTTGTTTGCTCTTGATATTGTGGTTCAGGACCGTTGTTTCCATGGAGCCAGTGTGAAAACACGTGTAGCAAACAAGCTGCTCTTTCTCTACTCTCCTAAGTATGCACAGACTTACTTGTCTGTTTCTATACCAATGCCTTACTATTTTGATTAATAAATGATCTATTATTAAGTTATAGTAGGTTCTAATTTCTAGAAATTAATCACCTCATGCAATTTTTCCCTTTATATAATTTTTAGATATTTTGAACATTTATTGTTCTTTGTGGACATTAAGATCATTTCACCTTTTCCTTCTACTCTTTCCAAAATAGTTTCAAAGGAAGTTGGATTCTGAGATTATATTTTACTTATGTATTAATATATTAATTTTTGGATGATTGAGACTTATATGATACATCTTGCTATCCAAGAATGCTATGGCTTTGCTTCCTTGTGTACTTCAACAAGACTAAATAAGAATATTCAATGATTAGAGTGATATTTGTGAAGATTTTAATGACATTGAATAACATTTAATTAAACTGAATAATAGCAAATAAATAAAATTGCACAAATAGCATGCCAATTAAGTTAAAATGCACAGAAAAAGACTCACGGGAAATATTTTAAAACATTAATAATATGACATGTCTGAGTGGAAAATTTGTAGATAATTTTTATTTACCATGTATAATTTTTTTCTATAGTTTTCAAATTTTTAATAGTGGGCTGGACCCAGAGCATGGCTGTGGATGAAGAAAGCATATAAACTGTTTTATTTTGCCTCATGAAAGAAGTAGTGGAGTAGGAATCCCAGAATCAATAGTGAAAACTAAGAGGCACCTCTTGCTGTGTGCCAAAGTCCCATTTTGTCACAGAAAGACCTATAAAAACCTCCTATAACAAGGTGTCTGACGGATTCAGTCAAATAATATAGCACCATTATATGTGTGAAATTTTTCTCTGCTTATAAAGCAGAAACCCTAAAATAAGCATACAAGTTCAGTCTTCCAACATAAGCATTATGCTGCAATTCATGGGAAGTAATAGCAATTAGTCCACAGGGCATTTATAACTTTATTCCAACATATAATAAATGCTTCACAGAGACTTTGAAAGCACTTTACCTGAAATCATCAGCTAGTCAAAGAATGAACTGGAGACACTTAGTTAACTCAAAGGAAATTTTTGTGACTTTACTAGAAACTATTTTGATGAAGACTAAATTGCCAATTGAAAATGGTTACCCCTGAAAAAACTATCAACATGCTCCTTGTTGTCTCATCTCCCAATATATGCCTGCTTTTGATTCATTTGAAATATGAAAATAAAAGTTTGAAACATTAGGTACTCAACAAATGGAGGTTGAAAATTTTCACTATAAAAATGTCTCCCTAAATCAACACTTTTTCACCTTCTCCTCTTGGAAATGATATAATAGCAACAAGAGGACAGAAAAAAGTTTGAAAACTCCATTTACAATGAATATAAAGTATAGATATAACCCAGAGACATGTATATGATCTCCCAAAATAACTTCGACTGGGAAAAAGTGGGGAGAACTTCTCTAGGGTGTTTGGGAAGGCTCGGGGCAGCGGGCTCGGTCAGCAGCGGACTCGCTGGCCCAGAGCCGCATCCAGCGTCGGCACAAGGGGCAGGGCTGGCCCCAGGGAGGCCCCGAGGCCCGCTTTGCTCCAGAGAAGCAGATGAGGTGGCCGCACAAGGAATCTCATGATGGGCCGTATTGGTTAGGATGCCACCTTCATGTCCCTGCAGCAGCCCAGAGAACTTTCGGGGTGTGAACCTGGACGACTTCCCAAGCTCTTTCCTGCTCTGAACTCCTTCACCAGAACAAATCTCCTGCAAATAGCTGACTAACTCAATGATGAATAATAAGAAAGATTCTAGAACAACACTTCACAAAGATATAACATGAACGCTGTGCTAAAGGGCAGAAAACTGTTCAATAAATTCAAAAATGTTTAGCATAAAATATTGCCATGAAGCAGAAAAAATACAAGTAAAAAACTAAAAATATCACTGAGTGTTCTGAAAATATGAAGTAACAATTACCTCTGAGAAGACCACTAGGAAAATGCAAGAACACCTGCATAAATAAGAGAACATTATGCAAAGCGTAAATGCAAGAATTGGGGGGGCCCTGAAAGATGAGAAGAGAATATAAAATATGAGGTGCATGGATAGAACATAGTGTAGAAGTAGAATGTGGAAACAAACGTTGGGAGGGACTGCCACTTACGACAAGATGAAGTAGATGTGCTTGTCACTGTTTCTCCCACTAAGTACAGTGAAAACCTCTGTGTTTTGTATATAACATCATAGGAAGACTCTGAAAGTTAGAGAGAAGAAGGTAGACTCATGAGGGAGCTGAGGACCCAAGGAATAATACAGGGTGTATTCCCTGCTTTTTTTTTCCTTTGTTTTGTTGGGTTGTAGCATTTTGTTTTGTTTTTGGCTTGATGTGTTTTTTTGCCTCATAAAAATCAGACTAAATATTGGAGAAGCCAGCCACCCAGAAATGCCAAAAGATGCAGGCAAAATAAGACCCAAAGCCTGCTCTCTGTAGTCAAATGGTGAGAAAAAGGGACAAATTAACAGGACAGAAACATTTAATCAGTAACCAATATGCTCCAGCCAAAGAACAGAGGAAATAACTGTGGCCCCGGCACTAGCCATGAGAGCAAAGGCCAAGCGAGAAGCTAGACTTTCATCTTCATAAGACATCACAATGTCCCTGCGGGGGTAGCAGCAGAGTAGAGAACCAGGATTTTCATCTCCTTTATGTAACAGGGAGGCTCCTTATTATGTTGTGGTGTCAGTGAGGCTACACGGACAATAACAATGCACCTTCCCAACAAGTGCTTTTCATCTGAGGTCTAGTGGGGAACTGATAATTCTACAACCACCCAGCAACAATGAGAAATTCTCCCCACCTGAAGGTCAAAGAAGCTTATAAACCTCCTGCAGATAAACCCAAAGAAATACACACCAAAACCATCATGACCAAACTTGTAAGAATTAAAAATAAAGAAAAAATTGAAAGCAGCAGAAGAGAAATCATACCTTATCTACAGGAGAGCAATTATTCAGTGACAGCGAGTTTATCACCAGAAACTATGGGAGCCAGAAAGATGTGGCACAACATTTTTAAGAACTGAAAGAAGAAAACCACTAACCCAGAATTCTATAAAAAATATTCAATGAAAATATCCTTAGGAAGGAAGGGGAAACCCTGAAAATATATGTAACAAATAACAGCAAAATATGTGAGGAAAAATTTAATAGAACTGAAAGAAGAAATAGACATATCCAAAATTATGATTTGGAATTTCAACATCTCTTTCTTTCTCTCAACAATTGATAGAACAGGACAGAAAATTAGCAAGGTTATTAAAGTAATCAAAAACACTATCAATCAACAAAAATTGACATTTATCCAACATATAATCTAATAATAGCAGCATGCGTAGGTTTTTCAAATACCAATAAAACAATACATATACAAAAATATACCATATCCTTGGTCATGAAGCAAATGTTAACAAATTTAAAAGAATTTAAACCATATATGGTATGTTTTATGACTAAAAGAGAATTAAAATAGAAATAAATAATAGAAAACAGGAAAATCTCAAAACACTTGGAAACTAAAGCCACACCATTTGACAAAATTCAACGTGAATGCATGATAAAAACTCTCAGCAAACTAGAAATAGAAAGGGACTTCCTCAACTTAATAAAGAGCACCTACAAAAAACCTACAGCTAACCTACAGTATACTGGTTGAGAAGGAAGAAATAAAACTATTGGCAGATGACATGATTATCTGTACAGAAAATCCCAATGAATCACCATCAACAAAAATACCCTGTTGGAAATAATAAGAGAGAACAGTAAGGTTGCAGGATACAAAGTTAATATACAAAAGCCAACAGTTTTCCTATACACTAGAAACGAATAACTGGGATATAAATTTCAAAACATTACTAAGCCACAAAAAATTAAAAGACAGTTCTAAACCTAACAAAATAAGTACAAGATCTATATGTGGAAAATTACAACACTGTTATGAAAGAAATCCAAGAAGTCCTAAATAAAAGAAGAGATATTTTATATTCATAGATTGCAAGACTCAAAATTTTTAAGATGTCATTCTTGCCAACTTGATTTACAGATTTAACACAACTGCAGTCAAAACTCCAATAATATATTTTGTAGGTATTGACAAACTGATTCTAAAGTTTATATAAAAGGACCAAAAAAACCACTAGAAAACCCAATAAAATATTGAAAAACAACAAAGATAATGAACTCACACAACCCAATTTTAATTCTTAGTAAAAAAGCTACGATGCTCAAGACAGTAAAAGAACAGTGAGAGTACAGAAATAGAGCCACACAAATACAGTAGGGTGATATTTGACAAAGGTTCAAAGCCAATTCAATGCAGAAAAAATAATGTTTTCAACAAATAGTATTAGAAAAATGGAGGTCCATATGCAAATAATAATAATGATGATAAAGATAGATACAGAACTTAACTTTACACAAAAATCAAAATGTCTCAAACATGCAAAATGCAAAACTATTAAACTTCTAGAAGAAATATTTGGAGAGAAAATTGACGTGACCTTGGGTTTGGTGATAAGTTTTTTGATACAACATCAAAAGTACAATCCATAAAAAGAAATTTAATAAGCTAGACTCTATTATTATTAAAATTACAAACTTCTGCTCAGAAAAAGACACTGTTAAGAAAATTAAATGGGAGATTGACAAGGGTCAGGCAGAGACAGTGATTGACATTGGCTTGCATGAGAGAACTTCCCAGGAGTCCTGGACTGACACACCAAGTGGCCAGATTCAGACAACATCAGATCAAATCCCAGGTGAGCTCCACAAATAGCAGATCCAAAGGTCAAAGGTTCTTTCTTTCTTTCTTTCTTTCTTTCTTTCTTTCTTTCTTTCTTTCTTTCTTTCTTTCTTTCTTTCATTCTTTCTCTCTTTCTTTTCTTTTATATCTCTTATTTGTCACTTTTGTTATTTTATTTACTTTGTTTTTTCTTTCCATTTTTCTTCTTCTATATTTTATTTTATTCATTATTATTACATTCAAAAATTATTATTTTATTTATCCTTTTGATTTGTTTTCTTTTTTTATTATATATTTTTCTCTTCCTTTTTATTTCATATTCTCTTTTTTCATTTATTTTATTTGTCTCTAATTTTTTGGATCTCTTCGCTCTTAGTATTCTTTTTCAAAAATTCTTTTTCTTTGTTGATGTTGTTTTTTTTTGGTTTGTTCTTTGTGTGTGTGTTTTTTTTCCAGTTTGGTCTTATTTTGTTCAGTCAGCACCTGTATAACAGTTGGAATGACTTGGTAAGGGTTGAGCCTCACAGTCAGCCAGCCCCAGGGCTGAACCCACCCATGAATGGGACAACAGCAGTCAAGACCCAAACACAACAGGAGAGCCCAAATAAACCACAAAAGGGACATTCCTAGAGCACCCAGCTCAGCAGATTAAGGAGACTACACCACTGGGTCCCACAAGACACCCACTACAGAAGGCTACACCACCAAGACTTTCAGTCATAGAAGTCCTAGCCAATATACAGAAACAAATGCAAAGAAACAGCAAAAATGGGCAAAGAAATAGGCCACAAATGAAAGAACAAAAGGAATCTCCAGGGAAAAAATGCAAAATGAAATGGAAGCAAGCTATTTATCAAAAACAGAGTTAAAGTAATGGTTTTAAGAATGCTCAACAGCATGAGAAAGGAAATAGAAATCATGAAAAACAACTAGTCAGAAATGAAGAATGACAATGCTAAAATAAAGAATACACTGGAAGGAATAAACAGTAGGTTAGAGGAAACAAAGGATCAAATCAGCAAATTAGAAGGCAAGATAGAAAAACTCAATCAGAGTAGCAAAAGTGATGATGATGATGATGATGATGATGATAAAGCAAGAGGATAGCTTAAGGGAATTTGGGACATGAAATGTGACAACATCCACATCATAGGGTAGAAGAAGGAGAAGAAAGTGAGCAAGGGATAGAGAACCAATTTGAAGACATAATGGCAGAAAACTTCCCTAGCCTGGTCAAGGAAAAAGTCACACAAGTTCAGGAGGCACATAGAATCCCAAGCAAGAAGAGTCCAAAGAGGCCCATGCCCAGGCACATAATAATTAAAATACCAAACATTCAAGACAAAAAGAGGATCTTAAAGGCAGCCAGAGAAAAGCAACTTGTTACCTACAAAGGAGCTCCCATAAGGCTGTCAGTTGATTTTTCATCAGAAACTCTATAGGCCAGAGGGAATGGCATGAAGTATTCAAGGTAATTCAAAACGAGGATCTGAAACCAAGACTACTCTATCCAGCAAGGCTATCATTCAGAATTGAAGATAAAATAAAGAGCTTCCCAGACATAAAAAGCTAAATAAAGGAGTTTATTACCACAATACCAGCATTGCAAGAAATGTTAAAGGGACTGCTGTAATTAGAAGTGGAAACGGAGAGAGAAAGATAGGCATAAAGAATAAAAATAGCAATAGATAAGTACCTATCAAGAATAACCTTAAATGTAAATGGATTAAATGCTCCAATCAAAAGGCATAGGGTAGCTGAATGATAAGAAAACATGACCCAAATATATGCTGTCTGCAAGAGACCCGCCTCAGAACAAAAGACTCACTCAGGATGAGAGTGAAGGGGTAGAAAAAAATTTTCATCCAAATGGAAACACAAAAAAGCCATGGTAGCAATACTTATATCTGACAAAACAGGCTTATTCATAATGGCCAAAGAGTGGAAACAGCCAGGATGTCCTTCCACAGGTGAGTGGATAATTATTCAGTGATTAAAAGAAAGACATGGGAGAATCGTAAGTATTTGCTCTTGAATGAACAAAGGCGATGTGAAAATGCTACATATGTCATGATTTCAATTAAAAGACACTTTGGAAAAAGGCAAAAACACTAAAAAAAGAGACCGTCCCAGGTGTTCGGGGGAGGCAGTGGGGGTTGCACAGCACCGGGTGTTTTCAGGCTGGCACACTCTTCTGTGTGGCACGGTGATGGCAGGTGGGTAACACATTGCATTTTTCAGAACATAGAAATTTACAGAATGGAGAATGATATTTGATACATGCTAATAAAGAAAACACTGAGGTCAGGACATCACAGAATAGAATGAAGAATGTAACAGAACAATCTGGGTGCATTATAAATGTTTAAAAACTTGCTGAGGAGGTTGGGGGAAGGTGTTGATCTAGGTAACAGGAAATGAGTAAACTCTTCAAGATGAAAGACAAGAGAAACCGTACGTAAGCTCTACGCTCTAGTTGATTCCGTTATTTTCTACAGGGCTGTGGCAAACAATTCTGAGACCTTATGTTTACTGGAATTAACAATAAAGTAAATTAAATGGATAGCAAATGGTAGGTATCAGTTGTCTCTCTGTTAAATGGGGGTTTTAGAGATAAGAGAGGGGAGGAGGCTTTAATGATATAGTTGGACAGAGTAGTATGAATTTGTGTTAGTCTAATATAGATACAGGTAGTCACATGTAGAAATGTTTTATGTGTCTATATATACATACAGGTTTTAGTACACACACATATGAGGCAATACCCCAATAGCATTGACCACAGCTAGCACCCATTATTTTGGTTTTCAATATCATTCTCCGATTAAAGGAACCAGCAATCCTGTCAGGAATAGTTGATTCTAGAACTTGGATGGTAAACATACAAAAATACAACCAGGAGCATCTTGTAATGTTAGAAAATAAAAAAAGTGCTAAAAAACCCCCCACAAACCTACGTTGGTGGAGTTAACAGAAAGAGCTTCCAATGACCAAAGCAACGAAATAAGTAAAGTCATATTAGATTGTAGCCCAAAATGTAAAAGAGATATTATTGAGCCACACTGTTATAAACAAATCCTTAAACATGTAAATAAATGCATAAATAGGGAGAACAGCCAAGAGTACAGTGTGAAAGGGAGTAAGAGGAATACTTAAGCTAACAGTCACCACTTCCATCAGGTGAGCAAGGTCAACATCAATCTGTTGATCGTATGTACCCTTGACATGATGTGATAAAAATGGCACTTTACCCCTGTGATCTTCCTCCCCAAACCCACAGCCCTAGGCTGCTCATGAGAAAATTATCAGACAAATTCCAACTGTGGAACATTCTATAAAATACTTGACCAAGTATTCCTTAGAACTGTTGAAGTCATTAAAAATGAGAAAAATCTGAGAAATCGTTACACTCAAGAAATGCTTAAGGAGACACAAGGACTAAACATGACGTCCTGGATCAAATCCTGGAACATCAGGGACATTATGTCCAAACCAAAGAGATCTTAATAAAGTGTGCACTTAAGTTAATGACAATGTGTCAAGTTTGTTCATTAATTGTGACAAATGTACCATACTCATGAATGATGCTAATAATGGGGAAAACTGAGTGTGGGGTATTGGAAAGTGTAACATCTTTGCAATTTTTCCATAAATTTAAAACTGCTCTAAAATAAAAGTTCATCTAAAAATTATTGTAAAGGAAAAATAATCAGATGATAGAATTTTTAACATGTGCACAAGACATAAATAGACATTACACTGAGGAGGATACACAAATGGCAAATAAGCACATAAAAAGATGTTCAGGCCCATCTGTTTGGGAAATGCAAAATAAATCCACAATGGGATGTAACTACACACTTCTCAGAACGGCCGAGAGAAACAGCACTGACAGCACCCGACGCGAGTGAGGATACGGAGACTGGGGCTCTCGTACGTCACCGGTGGGAATGTAAAACGCTACAGCCACTCTGCTCAACGGTGGCAGCTTCTTAGAAAACTAAATATGCAATTAACATAAAACACGGCAATTGCACTCTTGGGCATTTATTTATCTGGGAGAAATGAAATTTTATGTTCATATCAAAACTGTACGTGGATGATTTTAGCAGCTTTATTTATAATAGCTAAAAACCAGAAACAAAGCAGATGTCCTTCAGCAGGCAAATGGTTCAACAAACTGTGGTACATCTATACCACTAAATGCTACAGAGCAATAAAAGAGAAAGAACTATTGATGCATGCAGCAACTTGGATGACATCCCAAAGGTAATGCTGAGTCAAAAAAGCCACTTTCAATAGGTCACATACCCTGTAACTTCATTTGGACAGCATTCTACTAACGACAGAATTCTGGAGGACAGCAGCAGTTAGCGGTTGCCAGGGCCAGGTCCGCACGGTGGGTGTAGGTCAGCAATGAGGCGGGTGTGGCTATGAAAGGCCGCAGGAAGGGCCTCTGTGGGGCTGGAAGCTTTCGGTATCTTCACTGCATCGACGCCCACGCCTTGGGCAGTGTTGCATGATAGTTCGCGAGGCTTTATCATTGAGGGTGTCTGGGTACCAGGGGCACAGGCTCTGCATACCATTTCTTTCTTTTTTAAAATTTATTGCTGGAAGTATTACAGATGTCCCCCCTCATTGATCTTTGTATTATTTCTTACAGCTGCATGTGAATCTATAATTATCTCAAAATGAAAGGCTTAGTTTAATACCAAAAACCCCACAAAGTTACAAGAGAAATAAATATAAAGTTGGAAGGATTCCAAGGGAGATACCACTGTGGAAAACATGGTAAGATACGTGGAGATGAGAGAGAAAACAAACAAAATTAGCTATAGGTTTAAAAATAATAGCTACAGCCTAGCTGGTTGGCTCATGGTTAGACCATGGGCCATGGACTGAAAGGTCCCGGGTTCGATTCTGGCCAAGGGCAAGTACCTCTGTTGCAGGCTCGATCCCAGGCCCTGCTTGGGAGGAGTGCAAGAGGCAACCCATTGATGTGTGTCTCTCACATCAATGTTTCTCTCTCTCTCTCTGTCTTTCTCTCTCTCTCTGAATAGCAATGGGAAAAAAATCCTCGGTTGAGGATTAACAATAACAATAATAATAATAATAATAATAGCTATAGAATGCACAAAAAGGAGATGCAACATCTCTATTTCTAGAGCCCCCAGAAGAAGATCAGAATTGAGAAGTCGATGCACATGTCTTTAATGTTTGATGCAAGAACCATGTCCTGCATAGAATGAGACTTGGATCGCCCCAAGAGAGGGTGCACCCCGGACACAGAAAACGGCCTAGGAACAGCCAACACCAAGACACGTCTTTGAAAACTTTTTGAAGGTAGAATTTAAAAAAGGAAAGAATCACTCTGGTTTGTCTCAGTGGTTAGAGTGTCGACCTGCAGACCGAAGGGCCGAGGGTTTGTTCTGGCCAAGGCGCGTGCCTGGGCTGCGGGCTCCCCGGGCCAGGCCAGGCGCGGGAGGCAGCCGGTGCGTGTCTCTCACGTCAACGTTTCTCTCCCTCCTGCTCCCCTCCACTCTCTCTGAAACAATCAATGGAAAACTATCTTCGGGTGAGGATTAGCTAACTAACTAACTAACTAACTAGCTAATGATTTAAAAACCAAAAGGATCTTGGGCACACAGTTTTGAACATTCAAGGCCTCAGAGATGATTCTCCCTCCCCATGAGCCCTTGTCGATGAAGCCACCAGAAGGCAGGCGTCCTCTAGTGAAGAGACAAGGTGAAAATTATGGGAAAGAAAGGGGTGGGGATGAAGGTATAGGCCTAACAGCACAAATGAATGGAAACAAATGTGGAAATTAAACACAAAGGCTGTATGTTCTCAAATGTAAGAATGATAGAAATAACAAATATAGGAAGGAAAGGGGGAAGGAGGAATGAAAATATCAACCGATAGGACCTCAAGAAAATTAAAAGTATTTATATATTTTTAACAACCCATAGCCAAACTAAACAAAAAAAGGGAGAAATGTGTTTGCAGCTCATGCTATATTAAATGTTTTTTTAAATTTTTATTGAATTTATTGGAGTGGCATGGATAATAAAATTATATAGGTTTCAGGTGTACAATTCTATAATACACCATTTGTATATTGTATTGTGTGCTCACCACTCGTCACCTCTCCTCCCAACACCTCTTACCCCTCCTTTACCCGATTCTACATCCCCCACCCCCATTTCCCTCTAGTAATCACCACACTGTTGTCTGTGAGATTTTTTCCTTTGTTTAATCCCTTCACCTTTTTCACCCAGCCCCCCAGCCCCCCTCCCCTCTGACAGCCGTCAATCTGTTCTCTGTATCTATGAGTCTGTCTCTGTTTTGTTCCTTAGATTCCACATATAAGTGAGATCATACGGCACTTGTCTTTCTCTGACGGGCTTATCTCACTCAGCATAATACTCTCCAGGTCCATCCACGCTGTTGAAAAGGGTAAGCTTTCCGCCCAGCTGGGCGTGGCTCAGCGCTTGGGCACCGACCTAGGATCCAGGAGATGGCAGTTTGATTCCTGGGCCGGGCACATGCCCGGGTTGTGGGCTTGATCCCCGGTGGGGGGCGTGCAGGCGGCAGCCGATCAATGACTCTCTCATCATTGATGTTTCTCTCTCTCTCTCTCTCCCTTTCTCTTCCTCTCTCTGAAATCAATGAAAATATATTTAGAAAAAAGAAAAAGGTAAGATTTCCTTCTTTTTTAAGGTCAAGTAGTACTCCATGGTGTGAATGTCCCACAGCTTTTTTATCCACTCATCTACTGATGGGCACTTGGGCTGCTTCCAAATCTTGGCTATTGTAAATAGCACTGCAATGAATATAAAGATGCATATAATCTTTCAAATCAGTGTTTCAGGATTCTTTGGATATATTCCCAGAAGTGGAATCAATGGATCATTAAGGCAGTTCCATTTTTAATTTTTTGAGATAATTTCATACTGCATTCCTCAGTGGCTACACCAATCTGAATTCCACCAACAATGCACAAGGGCAAGAAAATGTTAAAATTTCAACAAATATGTGAGAATAAGTCACAAACAGACAATCCCTCTATCCACACACAAGCACACAATGCAATAATGCAATTTAAAAATGCCAGCTTTTAAAAAATGATAAATTATACATGTTAATGAGGGTCAATGAAATGGATACGCCCAAACAGTGCTTGTGGCATTGCAAATTAAAATGATTCTTTGAAAGGCAATGTATCAAATGAAAAAAAAAAACTTGCACTAAGACCTTCGAATGTTCATACAAAAAAATGTGCATACACGTAGACCAGTGACTCTTCTGGGCATCTATACAAAGATAATTCCAAGCTGGGAAAAGACATAAAAGAATGTTATGATTTATTGAATACAGTGTGCCCTTCATTCTATTAAGTTTTACTACATGTTTTAATTGTCATTCCTCGGTGGTACTATAATAAGTACTATAAAAAGATACGTAACAATGAAGAAATGCTTATGAAAAAATGTAAGAGACAAAGCAGAATGTAGCAAACATATACAGATATATTCTATGATTGCTGCTACATAAAACACCTAACAAAGGACCAGGTAGTGCTAAAACTCTGGAATATGGGCACCAAAAACCTTGCAGAGTCTTCTTTATAAAGCTCCAATAATGTCTTTTAAAAGATAGGAGGGGGAGAGGGAGAGAGAAAGGAAGAGAGATACATACAACTTGACTAAATGCTTGTAATTCAGAAAAACATACGTCAGAACCTTTATAGGTTTCTTTGAATTACTGGCCTAACGCAGAGGTAGAAACCGGGGTCCACTTCACCACGTGACATTCCTTCGTTGGCATTCTGCAGTTAATGTACCCTCTCCTTATCTCTCCTTTCTACTCTTTCTTTCCGATTTATTATTTTACTCTTTCAATCCTGTTTGTCTCCCGCGTGGTCTGTGCTTTAGTCTGTACGCCTGGTGGCCGGCTGCCCCGGCATTACCTGGAGCGCGCTGGTGCTCCTGGGGACACCGGGCTCTGCCCAGGCCTAGAGGTGTCAGGTGCAGGAATCAGCATCCAACACGGTTCCCGGGCGCTTCCTGCTCACTGCACTTTGAGAGCAACTGTAGAACCTACCATGTAACACTTGCGACTGAAGTAGCCATTGGAAGAAAGAGATTAAGGACAGATGGCACAGAGCTTCCCTGCGTCTCCATCTCCAGATTTGCTCCATGGATCAGGGTAAGCACACTGGGTTAAATACAGAGTCCTTCAGATACAATCTGTGGGTAAAAATCAAAAAGCAATGCAAGCAAGTCATGGACTCAGAGAAATCACACACACACACGCACACACACACACACACACGTACCCAATTTTTACCAAGTCCAGGGATTTTCAAACATTACCAGCTAAGTGGTCTTTTTCCCCTAGCCCTCACTTCAACCAGACTAGCTTTTCTGCCTTTATCTGTTTCTCACTTAGTACTCCATGAAATATTTCAAATACAATTTTCTGCATCTCAAGGAAAAGGTGTAAAGCATTGGCACGGTGCTGCCATGCCCTCTTAAACTGATTTACCATCCCCACGGCACACAGAAGCAGAAGGTTTTTGAAATTGAAGATGAATCCCCATTGAAAAATCCAAACATCTTGGACTTTATGTGTTAGATAAATTAATTTCTAATATTTGATCTTGGATTTGATCTGTGAGGTCAACCGATTTCTACCTTTTCTAATGTTTGATACAAAAGAGTCAATCTAAATATTATATCCCCAAGTGAGGATCATCCGATTTCTTTAGTTAATTTAAAGAATCCTGCCTTTTCACGACTGTACATAACAGGCATTTAACGTGGACCTATAAATGCTGGTTTACATCTCTGTATCTCCTCCAGGCAACAGCCAAGGTGGAATTGTTCATCTTGTGAAATCCCGGCATAACAGGGACATTAAAATGATTGCACGAATCTAATTATAGAGTGAAACAGTCAGTGCCCTGCTCTAGATGTTTCTATACTGTCTTCAGAACATATTAGTAAATGTTGCCCATTTAAGTGACTTATTTTCTGGCTTTTTGATCTTCGTTTGTGGTGAAATGTTGGAGGAAAGATGCTGCCTGCCGCGGGGTTCAGGTTGGAGAGGGCTCTATACTGTGGCGCCACAGTCACAATATTCCACAGAGATGCTGTTCCGGCGCAGTCTGAAATGTGACAGCCTGCGTAAATGTGCTGGTGACGCTAAAAATACATGGATAAGCGATGCACGGAATACGCACAACTCCGTGTTTATATGGTACCTGCGTGTAGACGGCAGGACTCTGTTGCGCGTTTGCCAGGAAAGGGAGGCGCGGGCACATGTCTCGTGAGTCTGGGGGGCTCTGCCCGGGGCAGACGCTGCAGAGCCAGGGAGGCCGCTGGCTGGGAGCAGGCCCTTCCCGGCTGCTCTGGCTGTGCCAGGGCCTTTCCCCAGAACACGTCTCTGGAAACAGCAACAGAGAGGCCCGCAGACAGCTGAAATTTATCCAAAGGGAATGAAAATGTTTCCCATAGTATTTCAGTATTGTGTAGGATTTCTTATAATTCTTTGAAAATTGGTAGTGTAGAAATGTTATACATGGTATTTCAGTTAGAAGAACCTCAGCACCTACCCTAATTCGCCAAGGACTTAAGGACCTGGGAGCCCTGCTAATTCCTCGTCTGTAACCAGGACAGTGACCCCAAGGAGGCGACGAGAGATGATGTAGCTGCTGCCGCCTGTGTCTGATGCTTTGTCCTGAGAGCGAAAAGCTGGAATTAGAGTCCTGATTTCAGCACTTGATGCCTGTGACCTTGGGCCTCTGAGCCCAAGCTTTTCTGTCCGTAAAACGGGTTTGATTAAGTTCCCACCTCATGGTGCAGCGTTTGGAAACTAAATGATATAAAGCTGGTAAGTGCTCAGCACAGTGACAAAGCTCTTTCAAAGGCAGTGCATTGGAGCTAGTCCTTGTATTTATGGTCCCCTAATATTTCTCCTTTGAGTAAAAGAGAGATTACTTCTTTACTTAGAGTAAAATTAGACTAAATGCATTTAATATCCTCACTCTGAAATATGAATGCATAATTTCAAAAAGCTTAGTGGACACAAACTTTCCCAAAATTCTGGATCCCGTTTATATTATGGAGTTTTCTCATCCCTCACTCTGAGAAGTCTCAGGTGGTGTAGCCCACTCAGACTTCCGTGGTTAAGAGTTCATCTCATGACCCTCGAACGGTAAATCACATTCCTTGTCTACCACCCACGCTGCCTTCGGAGCTTCATTTCCCAGAGCAGCGAGAACGTGCGGGCCGTGTGACCGCGGGGCAGGGAACAGGGCGCGTTCACTGTGGGGAAATGAAGCTTCTGCAGTTGCTGTACTTTCCCCCTCTCTCTCAGTGTGAAGCATGGAACTGCCATTTTTTTTAAATAGGAAAATGACTTACCTATAAAATTACTAACTTTTACTGCAAAAGAACCAGCATCCATGTCAACTTGATTAGCATTGTTTCCAAAAAGGTCCTCTCTTTATTGTATATCTGAGTCGTAATGTTCAATGGTGCAGAGTCCACACCTTGAATTTGGAAAACTTGGCTTTTTACAAGTTTAACATTGCAGAACCTCATCCAGGTGAGGGACGAAAATGACCACAGTGTGGGGACAGAAAGGGCCTTTGGCTCCTGTTCTTCCTATTGAGCCTGCGATTTGCATCACCCTCTGCCCTCTCCCTTCTCTACCCCGCTTGTTCGTGTCCTGTATGGACGCGACCTAGAGGGATACATACGGTGAAGGAAATAAAGACTCAGACTCTGAGCAGCGAATGTGTGTTCCGCTGACTAGCTCCAGTTCCTCAGATAAAGGATCTGATCCTTGTAGTAAAAATATTCCATAGAAAGACTGTTCAGGTGCGAGTCCCACGGTGCCAATCAGCCCCAGCTCCACCTGTTCGGCAGCAGCTCTCTCGTCTCCCGACCCCGATGGCCCCACAAGCATAGAGGTAAGTATACGCTAAACTAGTACGTTGTCAGGTCTGGTATACACAAGCCTTACTCTCTCTAAAGTATTTTCCTCTAAATATCTCAAGAAATATATTCTTACTAAGTACACAGAAGCAGAATCTTTTATCAGAATTAGTAATAAATGAGAAACCTAAATATTTTAAACAATTAAATGAATATTCTTAAAGGTGGTGGTTTAGCTTACAAAGCAGAGAAGAGGCTCACTATAGTTTTAAATAATAGCAATATAATTTTAATAAGGCTGTAGTTTTTATTAGGTACATTTAAACACTCTTCTAGTCTCTCATATCATACTCAGCAGTTAAGCAGCTTTATTTGTAAGCTTTTTTAACCACCTAATTTAACTTTAGGTATATCTTTTAGTTTAACTAAAGCATTCCTTTCTTTCAGTAATAGTCAATTGTTTTCAGTTCACCTGTTATGTATAATTGTGTGGTTTTTTTGATCATCCCAAACTCAGCTATTTTTCATGGCTAATTAAATCAACACTTGACCACTGCATTTAATGCTTACCTCAGTTTTATTTCTAATCTTGCATATCTGGGCTTCTGCACAAAATCTGCCTTGAAAAAAACTGCACACAAGTTACATGCCGCCTACAACTTGTAGTAGAGGCTAAGTGTATATATCAGGAATTCCAGCAGAGGGCAGTCAAGCAAGAATAATCACGTTAGCAAGAGGAGAAATTGATGATGATGTTTCCTGATATTTTTTCAAATCAAATTAACATCAGTGTATGTGTGTGTGAGTGAATATGCGTGTTGGGGGCTGGGGGCGGGTGGAACAAATGTATCCTTGGTGAGCCAACTCATTTCTCACTTAACCTCTTTCTCGGCTGAATAAGAGCCACTGTGTGCACAAGATAAGAGACAAGATATTTTCAAAACACTCCCAGTATTAAAACCAAAGCCATAAATTCTGTTACAACAACTGACATTTTTATCGCTCTACTTTGGCTTCTTTTACATTTTATGGATTTAAGAATAACTTCACATCATTGAGAAAATAATCGAACTTTTGAAGAATATTATTTCTTCCCAAGAAATTATTGAAATAACACATTTAATTAAAAAGTAACAATAGAAGCAAAAATAAGTTGGCTTCAGTTTTCACAAGAAAAAAAATTAAAAGATATAGTCGCTATCCCTATTTAGGAGATAGGAGGTGGAATTTTTTATCCACAAAATGCTCAGTTATAACACAATTAACAGACAGCTCCTCCCTGCATTCCTGGCCAGTGCATTCTCAATTACTTCCCATCTATGCCTTTCCAAGAAGGCCTTCCACACAAACTATTAGCGTTGCACCAGGAGTCATGTGGCCAGAGATATGGATGTTCGGTTGCTTTTACGCTTATGTGCAGTGCTGTGCTGGCAAATGTTTAAAAATCACCTCTCCAGGAAGAAAAAGCCCTCAATGTAGATTTGCCAATTTCCATGGTGTAAATACTCCCACCTGATTGATTTCAAACTACCAACATAAAGTCAGTGGCCACGGAGCTGGGAAGAGATGCGTAGTAGCACACGATTAGATCACATTTCCAAACTAGAGATACAGGAGACATAAATAACGTTGAGAGTAAATGCAATCAAGTAATTGGGGACTGATGAGCTTTGAATATTTATTACCTTTGTTTTTAATATAATGTATTTAATTGTAAGTTTGTATAATTTAATTTTTAATAATGGCTATGTTTAACAACTGACTCACAGAATTACTGAAAATTTAACAATCAGCTCCTGGCAGCTGGTATGAACCTACTCCAGCACTCCATGAACACCAGACCTTTGGTTCTTTCAGCTAAGAGAAGCATAAGGAACAAGCGTGAATCAAGAGAGACTCAGTGTCCTTTCCACTAGATGACCCGTCCTCCTTACACACCCGTCCTTTAGCCAGGGAAACCCTACCCCTGACGGACTGTGCTCTACTTAAAAATTTAGTTTTTCTCCTGCTAGATGCATATTTTCATATTTAATAATTCATATGCCACCTTCAGGGTTTTTCCTGTCATTTTTGTGAATATCTACTATCACTCAGCTCAATAAAAATCAACTCAACTTTTAAAATTTAAATAACTTTATTTAAAAGGAAAAACAACACATCCCTAAAGGAAAGTCATTATCATGTTTATAAACAGACATTAACCCTACAAATAAATGATGAAAGCAAACTGTTAGTAAAGTCTAGCTAGATACTACTGCTTAGTGAAAGCTCTATATACCTGAGGTCTGATCTCTTTTTGTCAAAAAGTTACTCTAGCAAGTTTTAATAGGTGTTAAAAACATATTAATACTCATTGAGACTTTCTCCTTGACACCATAAAAAAATCTGAAGCTGAATTAAGCTCACCATGTAATTCAATGTTGTTTGTTTTCATGTTCACATCCATGTACATAAACTCCTGTAGAATGTACCCTAAAGTTGTTTGCCTTCCATTAGGGGTGCATATTCCTAGTTCTGAAAACTATAATCGTCCTACCAGAATATAAGTTTTCTTCACCAGATTTCAGGTTCTTTCAATTCTGCTTCAAAAATTAGTGTCTTTGTGTAATTTGGGCAAATTACTTAATCTCTGCTAATCCTGCATTTCCCACTCAGTTATTATAAAGATTAAAAGCACTTGCTTGGGATAAAGTTAAATGCACAAAAACAATAGCTACACTTACTGTTCTGGGTGGAGTTACGATGTTTTGTAAGCTTAGCCATGTGGTTTCCCAGCCCACAGCAAATCAGACACATTAAGTTAGAAACAGAGAAGCACTACCCAGGATCAGGACATTTAGGGCACAAAGAAATGTCAGTTAATTGAGCATCGTTCATGAAAAACAAAACAAAAACATTTAAATACAAACAAGAAGAGAATCATGAACAGGACTTTTAAAAGCAAAGAGCAGTGAGGTGATAGTGAGCCCAGAGCAAGGAGCTGATGCCTCTCAGCAGATCTTGAGGATGCCTTTAAACAACTGGGGCTGTAGCCAGGACTCAGGGATATCAAGGAAAGCTGACAATATGCTCAGTTATCTGTATTTAGTGGGCTGGTTACAGCACATTTTGGAAATCTTATGCACATATTTAAATTTATTAAAATTGGTCTATGTATGTAAAGTTGTTTTATATATATACATATAAAAGCTGATGATTTTGTTTTGTACACTAAAACAAGATTGGAAAACTATGCACTAAAACTTTAATATTTATTTCTGGATTTGGGATTATGGGTGTTTTTTTATGTTCTTTTGTGTGATAATTTCAAAATTTTCTAAAAAGAACATGTGCTTTTCTATGCTCCATGAAAAAAAATGTATATTATAAACAAAATCGTTTTAAAGGAAAACACTTGAGTTCAGAAACTTTTGTTCAAAATTACATCTGCTTCCATTAATTTCGCTGATAGAGTCATTATTGTTAGACTTTCAATCAAGTGTTAGTAATCCAGATTCATAAAAATGTAAGGAACACATCATTTCAGAACTGTTTCCATTGGTGAACATATAATTAAACTTTTTATGATTTTAACAAATCTATATGTGTCATTCTTTGCTAAGCACTTTTCTGTTCAGGTTCACATAAAACATGTGAATAATTATAAATCAAATGTAACAAGGAAACCTGGGTTACACAACTCAAAAGACTGTTGAAAGGTCAAATAAAATTGTGCTGTGGTTGTGATTTATAAACACTATCATAAAACAATGCCAGTTATTGGTGTTATCATATATTTGGCTTAGTTCTAAAACTCTCCAATTTTAATATTTGGATTTGTGACTGTGTTCTGAATAGATGATATGGTCAGATAAAGCTCCTTACATAAGTGTAGTGTTAATAATATTTTATTTAGCTTTTGTAATGTCCAGAAAAGCCCAAATCCTATAATTGAGCTAAAAAGTAAAAATAACATAGACAGTCCCAGTCAAGATAAAGGAGTAGGTGAATGCTGTGCTTGCTTCCTCTCATGACCACATTGAAATTACAACTAAATTATAGAACAATCAACCTGGAGAGTAGATGAATAGAAGTCATATAATTAAGGATATAAAGAAGAAGCCTCATCCAGACTGGTAGGAGGGGCAGAGATGCAAAACTGGCTGGCCCCACACCCATGTGTGGAAATTGGGAGAATCGGAAGGGATAGCTCAGCTGCAGAGCAAGGGGTCCCAGCCTCATACTGACCTCCCCTGCTCAGAGCACCAGTGCCAGGATGAGTTGGCCCTACAACATCTGGCTGTGAAAATCAGTCAGGATTGCATACATCCAGGTAAGATGGAAGGTTGCAGGAGACCTCTTAAAGAGCCCGCACACAGACTTACACACAGACATCACACTGGGCTCTGGAGAAGGGATGGCCCACCGGTGTACACCAGGGACATACAGGGAGAAACTGACTTGTGTGGCTTTAGGGTGAGGGCCTGAGGGACAGACTCCATTGTCCCTGTGTTGAGCTTTCTTCTCATACAGCAGGAAAGGGGTGCCATCTTTCCTGCGTTGAGCGCTCCCCTTAATCAGGGGCAGGCAGGCACTAAATCTGACTCTGCATTACCATGGTGAACAACATTTGTCCCACCCTGAAGATTGTGAGATCCCAACCTACCCAACTCGTGTATTTCCAAGGCTCTTTCAGTGGCTGAGCTTTACAGGCAGGAGGCAGGTGGCAGCAGGCCTCAGGGTGCCCTGTGCCTTTTGCTTACCTGCCCTAGGCCTGGACAGGAGGCTGCTGACGTCAGTTCACAGCATGGCCTCTCCCACATGCCTCCAGGCCCAAGACAGGCAGCTACCAACTGCATACTGCTTTGTAGCTCTTATTAGCTAGCCCCAGGTCAGTCAAAGACAGTAGTTGACCTTTGTCTATCCTGGAGCTTCTTGCAAAAGGACCCAGAACTAACACACCTGGTCACCAGCTTCAGAATACAACAGAGCACCATCCAATTAGCTCCCCAAGTGGCACACCCAAAGGGTGGTCTTGGCAGGAATCAGAGCTGATTAGATTAAGCAGAGAATCAAATTACTGATTTGGAAGACAAGGTAGCAGAAAACACCCAATCAGAAAAGAAAAAGAATGAATAAAAAAACAAATGAGGATAGTTTAAGGGGCCTCCTGTACAACATCAAGAATAACAACATTTGCATCACAAGGAGAAGAGAAAAAGCAAAGGATTGAGAACCTACTTGAAGAAATAATGACTAAAAAGGCTCCTAACCAGGCAAAGAAATAGACAAATAAGTCTAGGAAGCACAGAGTTCCAAACAGGATGAACCCAAAGAGGCCCAGGCTGAGACTCACCATAATTAAAGTGCCAAAGGTTAAAGACAAAACAAGAATCTTAAAAGCAGCAAGAGAAAGGCAGTTAGTTACCAATAAGGGAGCTCCCATAAGACTGTCAGATGATTTCTCAACAGAAACTTTTCAGGCCAGAAGGCACATAATATTCAAAGTGATGAAAAGCAAGAAAATCTACAGCCAAGACTACTCTACCCAGCAAGGCTATCATTTGATAAGTTTGTCCTGATAGTGAAAAACTGGGGAATTAGAGGAATTTAAAACTGAAGGAAAGATAAAGAGCTTCCTAGAAAAGAAAAAGCTAAAGGAGGTCATCACCGCCAAACCAGTGTTACAAGAAATGTAAAAAGGAAGTCTTTAAGGAGAAGGAAAAAAAATCCACAAATAGGAATAATAAGTGGCAATAACTATGTACCTATTGATAATTACATTAAATGTAAATGGATTAAACGCTCAAATCAAAGGACAATGGGTAGCTGATTCCATAAGAAAACAAGACTAATACATGTGTTGTCTACAAGGGATCCACTTCAGATCTAAAGACACACATACAGACTAAAAGTAAAGGGATGGAAAAAGATATTTCATGCAAATAGAAATTTAAAAAAGTTGGGGTAGCAATACTTATATCAGACAAAATAGACTTTAAAGCAAAGTATATAATAAGAACACTTTATGATAGAGCAATCAATCTGAAAATAGGATATAACCCTTGCAAACATTTATGCACCCAACATAGGAGCACCTAAATATATAAAGCAAATAGTGATGAGACATAAAGGGATAGATCAACAGTAATAAAGTCATAGAGGATGACTTTAAAACCCATTGACACCCAGCCTGTGTGGCACAGTGGCTGAGCACTGACCTATGATTCAGGAGATCTTGGTTTGATTTTGGGTCAGGGCACATGCCCAGGTTGTGGGCTCGATCCCTAGCAGGGGGCATGGCACGTAGGAGGTGGCCAATCAATGACTCTCTCTCATCATTGACATTTCTATCTCTCTCTCCTCCTTCCTCTCTCTGAAATAAATTTAAAAAAATATTAAAACAAAAACAAAACCCATTGATGTCAATGGATAGATCTTCCTTAAATAACACATTAGGCCAGATGTATTTAATAGGTATTTTTAGAACTTTAACCTCAAAGCAGCATAATATACATTTTTTTCAAGTGCCCATGAAACATTTTTTAGGATATCTACATTAGGCCACGCAAGTCTCAGTATACTTAAGAATATTGAAATCATATCAAGCATCTTCTCCAACCACAATGGTATGAAAATAGTAATAAATTACATACACAAAAAGAAAAATACACAAACACATGGGGTCTCTGTAACATGATGCTAAACAATGAATGGGATAACAATGGGGTCAAGAAAGAAAAGATACCTTGAGACAAATGAAAATGAAAACACAGTGACCCAAACACTATGGGACACAGTGAAAGCAGCACTAAGAGGGAAATTTATCTCAATACAGGCCTATTATGTAAGTCTCTTCCTCAGCTGGGTCTCAGTTGGTAATTTCAGGTGAATGTTCCCCAATGTAGTTGTATTTCTGTTGTAGGCTGTGGGAACAGCTCTGGGTGTTAGTCCAGTGGGGTCAGACAGGACTGGGTTCAGCAACCTCGGTACTTGAGTTCTGGAGAGGAAAGAATTCAGAGCCAAGACCCAAACTGTAAGAGAACATTTATTTGGTAAATCACAGAGGGAGAAAAAGTAATTCCTAGAAGAAATGGGCTTAGGAAACAAGTTACAAAGGCAAAGGAAGGGGCCTTGGTGCTTGGAAGCGAGGAAGCTAATGGTAACTCTCAGTGTGGGGCGGGGGGGGGGGGGGGGTGTGTGAAGTGGGGTGGGCAGGGCATGTGGAGGAAGGGAAAGACAAGGCTCAATCCCTGGAGGGAGAGCGCTGGGTCCGCTCTCCTAAGGATTTTGAGGGTGGAGATTTTAGGGGAGGTCCCAGGGGGAGACTTTAATAGAATATTTAGCAGCTTTCCAGGTGTGTCCCTTCAGCATTGTGGTCCCCACTGATTGATTGGTCTGCGCCGGGGCAGGGGGTCATCATCCAATGCAGCTGGTCCTGAGGGCAGCAGTGGCTGGTTTTGTTGCTTTTCTGGGCCTGGAGCTGAAACATGACTGAGGCCTAAATGTCATCTTTAGGGAGGAAAGGTCAGGGGGTCCCAACCACGTGACCAGGGATATGCTAAGGGAGGAAAGACCACCCTGGGGGCGAGGTCCCACCCTACAATTGTCCTTTGCTAGGCATCCAAGCTCTCCACCCTGATGACCTTCTGTACCTGGCCTCGCCCTTGCTCTGCTCATGTTTACCTAAAGGCCTATCACATTTCCAGTCTGGCCCTGGGAGGAGGTGCAGGAAAGGTCTGCCTATTCGGCCGCCATCTTCTCCCACATTTGTTCTTAATACCTTTTTCTTTTAGTGTTTGTTGGGTGCATGCACAAAAGGAGGGTGCATTTGCAAAGGCAATTATGCATTATTATGGAATAGCTTAGCAGGCCTCCTGAGTAAACTCATGCATAATTTGTTTGTGCATAATATACAGTCTACAGTACTTTACCTACCCCTGCCTGGGGGAGGAACCCCTGGGGGCTTCATGCTCATATTGTTTCTTCTATGTTAAATGACCTCTTCTCCCACCCCCACCTCCACCCCATCTCCCTACAGCCAAATCCAAACTCTTTTTCAAGCTCATGTGCCCCTCCTCCCCTCAGACATTACCAATAGCCCTCTTATTAGTTACACTGTGGGTGAGAAAATACTTGTAAACATATTTATTCTGTTAGATTGTACCTGTCAGGGAGTAAACAACCAATGTGTTGTCCCTGCTTACACTTTTTGCTCCAATGGTGCTCTGCTTTCTGAAAACTGCTATCCCATGCCACTCCTCCATCTCTCAGCACAAGATCTCACGGAAGCAAATAAAATATGCTCCAGCCTTTAGGCGTGCCTGCAAGTGACGGCTCCTGGGGAAGCGGCGATTGGCCTGCGATGGGCGTGTGACCTTCCCCTCTGTAACAGACTGAAAGAGTGGGGGAGAGACTGATTGCTTCACTACCCTGACCACGTATCTCAGACAGTAAGATCTAACCTTGAAAGTGAATCATATTATTTATTACCTGAAATCCTTGTCGTTCCCATTTTCTTCGGAGGGGAAACCAGTTCTTATGTGGCCTCCAAGGTTTTACGTGAACTGTGGCCCTGGTCCCTCCATGGTTTCAATCCTCATGGACAGACCCCAGCATACTGGCTTTCTCCCTGTTCCACCACACCCTTGGCACACTCCCCCTCCGCCCATGACACTCCTCCCCGGATGCCTAAGTGGCCAGATCTCACGTTGCTTCCAGCCAATCTGCAAATGTCATCCTGTCAATAAGGCCTCTTGTGACAGTCTGTCTAAAACCGCAAGTCCCCTCCGCTCTCCCAGCGCACTCAGTCCCCTCAGCCTATTCTAATCCTGTTACCTTGAGCCCCGGCGCTGCTGGCATCCTGCTCACCTCCTCGGTGATGCTGGGCGCTTACTGTCGTCTGTGTGCGTGGGGACAGCAGAGGGCAGGGGTTAGTCGCTCCGTCCTTGCTGTTTGCATTAAATGCCGAGAGAGCGGGGCTTTCAGTGATGAGCACTCGATAAACATTGTTGGGTGAGGAAACGGGCAGTTATTTTCCAGTATGTGGGCAGGAAGCAGAAAAGGCAGTACTGAAGCTACAGACAAGCACAAAGTATATATAAAGAGGAGAGTCAGAGAGGATGGGCGGAGGAAGAAGCTGCCCTCCTTTAGCGCCCCAGTTCATGGCTCCGCAGCCTCCCGAAGCTCCTCCACCCTTACGCTTATTGTATAACACACTCCTGTAAACTCATTTTTCTCTATTTTTGTCAGTTCCAAAAAATTACTATGGCTTGATCTACAAGTCTAGTGAACACATTTAAGTAGGCAAAAGCCAAGTTTGCTTATTTCTTTCTTTTAACCACCCTCCCTTGTTTTGTCACAATGCTTTGCATACAATGGATGTGTTTATGTTAAATGAATAAATGCAACTTTGTTTAAATGACATCTAGCCTACTAAGCTATTTGCTTCACATAAGAAGTCTTGCATTGCCATCGCTTCCGGTTAGAAATCCAGACTGGTGATGTATTTGCTTGCCTGTGTTATCTTATCCCGGTTTGCTGTTAAATGAATGTCTGTACACTGCAGGTCAGTGTTTGTGGATCTTATTGTAATGTGTTGCAATCCACCTAATGGCCCAATTCATGTTTTGGGTGTTGATGTCTATTTCTATTCTGCTTAGATCTGTAATCAATATACCATCAGTGTGTCATCAGCACATGTCTTTGTGTAATGGTTATGAATTAATTTCATTGCAAGATCTACTTGTGCATTCCTGAAAGGAGTTAGCAACTCAACGCTAACGCATGACACCTCAGAGACCATTATTTCACCCTTGAAAAAGGGATATTCCACAACTGGATCACAGTTACCCAAAACACCACCTGCACATTTATAATGTCCAAGTTTGTTCTTGAAAACAAAGACTGTAATACATATTTTGTAAGAATTTTAGAATTAAAAATTATATTATAAAAAGGTAATTGTTACGTAGTCCATCAAAAAGGAGAACTTGGAATATTGAACCAACTTTCATTTCCTCCCTAGGAATTCCCATTGAAGAAAATTTTTGTCTTTAAATAAATATATGAGACAACTTTTCCTCTTTTTGCAATGTACCTTGTACAGAGAAAAGTTTAAATGTAGTTGTGCTGATAGTTTCTGAATAAAAAAGACTCCAGAGAAAACATAAGAGAGAATGTGTAAAAGATCTTTCGTATTTTTCTGTTATATTCTAGGACTTTTTGATTTTCTGATGTTAAAAAGTGTTAAAGGGAAGAAATAAAATTGTCTTTATTCACAGATCACAGACTATCTAGAAAATCCCAAAGACTCTACCAAAACACTTCTGGAATGAATAAACGAGCATAGCCAGATTGTAGAATACAAGATATAATATATTAAAATCACTTGCTTTCATAGAAAAAGCAATGGTTTTCAAAAATAGGAATTAAAAATTATTAAAACACTAAAATTTATATTTATAATAGCACCAAAATTAAAATACTGAGGTACAAATCTAACAATATGTACAGCCCTCTATGTGTAGAAAATGACAGTGAAAGAAATCAAAGAGCTAAATAAATTAAAAGGCATTCTATGTAATTCATTAGGAGACACTGTTAATTCTTCCAACATGATGTGAAGATTCAACATAATTCCAATCAAAATTACAACAAGATACCTTGTAGTTATTGACACGAGCTCTAAGGTTTATATGGAAAGGCAAATACCTCCAGTAGCTAACAACACTGAAGGATAACAAAACTGGAGGACTCACGCTATCCAGTTTCAAGACAGTTCAAAACTACAGCAATCAAGAGCTGGTGTGCTTGTGAGGGAACAGCACATGGACCAACGGAACAGAGTAGAGAACCCGGGAGTAGACTCACACAAATACAGTCAATTGATATCGACAAAGGAGCAAAGGCAATTCAGTGGAGAAAAGATGGTCTTCTCAGCAATGGTCTTGGGAAAACTGGATATTCATATGCAAATAAATAAATCCTGGCACAGCCTTTCATCATAGTTTACTCAAAATGTATTATAAACTTTAATGTAAAATGCAAGAATATAAAACTTCTAGAAGAGAACATAGGAGAAAAACCTGTTGCCCTGGGTGTGATGATGAGTTTTTGTTCACAACCTCAAGAGCTAAAACCTGCCGGCTGCTGTGGCTCAGCGGCTGAGCGTGAACCCGCGGACCTGGAGGCCCAGGTTTGATCCCCGGGCAGGGCACTGCCCCGGCGGCAGGCGCATTCTCCAGCAGGGCGTGCGGCCGCAGCCAGTTGGTGTTTCCCTCTCATCATTGACGTTTCTCTCTCCCTCTCCTTCTCTCTGAAATCAATAAAAACATGTTTTTTAGATAAAGCTAAAAACCTTATTCATAAATGGGCAAATGATCTGAAAAGATACTCCACCACAGAAAATACGCAGATGGAAAATAAACATATGAGAATATGCGCATCATTTTTATTACGGATATACAAATTAAAACACAGTAACCACAGTAAAAGACCTCACACCTACTAGAATGGCTAAAATCGAAAACCCTGACAATACCGATCGCCTGTGAGAAGGCAGAGCCGACAGACTCATGTCGCTGTGGGTCAGAGGACAAAATCGTTAAATACACACTTGCTGGCAGTCGGCAGTTTATCCCAAAGCTAAACAAGGTTTATCACATGATCCAGGAATTGGGCTCCTGGTATTTACCGAACTGATTTGAAATGGATGCCACATAACCCTGTGCAACAGAAACTCACAATGTTTCTAGAAGTTTTAGTCATAATCACCAAAACCGAGAGTTCTTCAGCCGGTGAAGGGATAGTCAAACTGTGGCACACGCGTCTAATGGAGCGCCGATTGTTACGGAGAGACGTGAGCTGCCAAGCAGCGGAGCGAGGGATGGGCAGTAAATGCCGGCGCGAGCCGGAGGAAGCCAGCGGCAGGCTGCAGCTAGGCCACGCTGCGGCGCGACCCGGGAGCGCAAGGCGCGCGGGGCCGCAGCTGCCGGGGTTCTGAGGTGAGGGGGTTCGCTAAACGGGAACGGCACAGAGGGCTTTAGGGCAGTGAAACTACTCTGTATGATGCTGCGACGGTGGATAATAACCTCACGTATTTCTCAAAATCCAAGAAATCTATAGCACAAGAAGTACACTTTAATGAATGGAAACTTTTAAAAATCTGGGAGTTCAGAGAATCAAAGAATGAAATGCGAAATGTGACAAAACTGTTTGGGTTACATACGTCTAAGCAATTTCGCTGATGGGGGTCAGGAAGAAAGGTGCTGACCTAAGTAACACTAGAAATAACTGGACTCTGTAAAACTAGAGGCAAAAAGAACCGCACGTAGGCCCTGAACTGCACTGAGAGTGCGGGTTATAGCTTTGAAAGCCACCGTGCGAGGCGTGCACTATGTTCTGCAAACAACGAAGTAACAATGGGTGACAGACATTAAGAACCAGGTTTCTCACTGTGGAAACAGAAGGTTACAGGTAAGCAAGGGGAGAAAGTCGATACGATCCCTGTGATAACGGGTTAGAGTTGGAGAAATGAGTGTGAAATGAAGTTTAACTTAATAGAGTACAGGATGCTACACGTAGAAATGTTTATAGGCACAGGTACCTACAAGAGTTAGTATACACACCTATTTCCTCGCTGTGCCCGCTGAGGCCGGGAAGCAGGCACCCCAGTGCTTGGTTCAGCAAGCACACTTAGCACCCAGGGCTTGGCTTCTATACTGTCCTGTAATAAAAGGACCCAGAGACCCTTGAAAAATGGTGCATTCCAGGGCTGGGTGAGCAAATGTTGCAGATGAGCCTGGGGCATGTTGTAGAGCCAGAAAGTGAGGAAGTGCTCAGTGACCCCTGGGATGGAGGTGTGTCAGAGGGACACGGGAACCAGCTGGCAGAGCTCCTCGTAGCCAACCATGGGGCAGTTTGAACAGCAAAATAAATAAACTAGTGCTGGTTTATAATCTAAAGAATTAAATAAATATTCATGGGTACAAATAAATAAATAAATAAATAGGTGGGCAGAAGAGATAAATCCCACGTGCAGGAGGTGGAGTCTTTCTACCCTTTAAGTGTGAGCTGGTCACAGCGGTTTCCTTTCAGAGAGCACAGTAAGGACAGGTGGGTAAAAAGAATAGCCCTAGGCTGGAAACTTGGCAGACGTTACCTAAGTCAGGTAACCAAGGGAAACAACCATGGCGAGCCATTCGGGGAGTGCCTGCCCTTTATGTGATGTGATGAGAATCACCCTTCACCTCTGTGGTCTTCCTCCCCAAAGCCCACAACCTCAGTCTACTTATGAGAGACACATCAAAGAAATCTCCATTGAAGGGCATATAATACACCCAACCAGTGCTCCTTAAACTTACCAAGGTCATCAAAAGCAAAGCAAGTCTGAGACAGTCCCAGCCAAGTGGACCGTAAGGAGGCCTGATAATGAAATGTAAAGTGGTGGCCTGATGGGCCCTGGAGCATTGAGAAGGACACGGGGTGAAAACTACGAAACCTGAACAAAGTATAAACTTCAGTTAATAATAACGTACTGATACGGGTGCATTAATTGTGACAGTGATAAGTGCCATACTAATACAAGGTGCTACTAGTACAGGAAACTGTGAGATATTTGGGAACTTTATACTATCTTCTCTCTTTTTTTGAAACCTAACACTGTTCTAAAATAAAAAGCTATTTCTAAAAGTAATAAGGAATTGGCTTCAAGTACAAAACTGTTTTCCTTAAAAGAGTATCACACCCAGTTCTTTCTTGCTTGGCACTTGTAACCCTTCAGAGCATTTTACACCCCCTGCTAACTCTCAGTAACTACTGCTCGTGTTTGCCAAATGCTGAATAGTTTGAACCACAGTGTAACAAGAACAAGCCACCTCTTCACTCCTAACTGCTGCATTGGCCAAAGGAAAAGGGGATGGGAGGAAAGTCTGAAGATGAAAGGGACAGAGGAAAAGAAACTCACGTACATTTATGCTGGAGGTTCTAGGTTGCCGCAGGGACCTCACGCAGTGGCTAGCTGGCCTCAGCCATGGCCGCATACCAGTGCCCAAGGCGGCATTTCTGGAAGGGTTCACGGCTCATCACCTCCCTGCTACGTTCTTCAGGAGAGTTCTACAGGGCACTGAGGTGCCTTTGGGAAATGTAGCTTGCATATATCCATTGATCAATCGATTTAGTGAAAGAGAGGTGGCTTTTGGTTCCTTGGAAGTTAATCAGACACTAAGATGAATACTTTTGAGAGGACAGTGTAAAGTCAACCACGCCTGTGTGCACCACAGCTGTATCTCAGCTCAAAACTTCCATCCATTATTCACGAATTCTAGGCAAGCTAAGCCATTATGCCGAGGTATTTTAAAAATTTTCCACTTAATAGCAAGCAATGTCTAATATGACAGCAGGTGTTTATTGCAGCTACTGACGACGTGAGTTTGAAGTGAGTCACAGGAGGTTTCTTATTATAGACATATATGATCTCAGTTTTTGCACAAAAAAACAACGTGCTTTCTGTCATCACTCTATCTGCCTCCAACAAACTGACCCTGAACACCCAATGGGAATAGTGTTTTATAACCAGAAATGGCATAAACAGAATAAAGCATTTCTATTAAATGGTATATTTCAGAATATGCTTTGCTGGTATGGCTCTAAAAGTGTTTGTTTTCCTTGAAATAACCCAACAAAAGGTCTTTTTTGGGATTTAGAACAAGGACAGTTTTACATCAAGTGTCCAATGGCCACGTATGCAAATGTTTGCTTTGGAGTTGACACTTCTGCTAGTTTACAGGGATGTCCATCAGCTGCTTTACGTATTGCTGACGTATCACAAACAGGGCACGTGCCGGCATCAGTAAGGCAACAGTTTAAAGTGCCTGTCACTGGGGCGCCTGCCACCTTTGGGCGCTGTCTCCATAGGGGACATTCCACGCTCGCGGCGCCCTTCAAGGCCGTTCTCTCTGTCCCCCTTTCTGACAGCCCTGCTTTGCGGCTCTGTCCTGCACGCCGCCGGGCACTGTGCCTCCAGCCGTCACGCCCACAGCCCGGGCAGGAGAGAGTGGAGACCAGGCGTCTGCCTCTTGGGCTCGGGTTCCTGGGGGACGGAGCCCCTCTGAGCGGCCGCCTCTGCAGCTCAGCACAGGCCATCCCTTACTCTGGGCCCGGCAGCGGTCAAGGGGCCTGAGATGGTTTCATCGCGACTTGTTTTGACCAAGCAGGGTTTGTCCTGGGGGCTGGGGGGTCCTCCCCGAGACGAAGCACCTTTCCCTCCCTCGAGGGCCCGGGCCCCAGGTGGAAGTGAGGGTGGCGCTGGGCGCCCCGAAGCAGGCCCGCAGCATGGTTCTGGGCACGCCCCAGCTCCACCGGGGCCTCTCCTGGGCCGACTGCAGGGGCCAGGCTGAGAGGGAGTGACCTGGAGGCCTCTCCTCCCCTCCCGCAGCTTCCAGAGCCGGTATCCCAGAGCACCGGGGAGAGGTCTGCCCAAAGGGCGTGGTGACGGCGATGGTGACCATGAGGACAGGAATGGCAACAAGTGAGCCACATAGGACACTTCGCAGGTACACACAGCCACATGGTGACTGCACAGTCATCCTGAAAGAGAGATGTCAGCATCATGCACATTTAACAGAAGAGGGAGCAGACTCAGAGCTTGATTAGCTTGTTCAAGATCACTGTCAGGTGTCCCCAAACCACGGGAGGTTCAGTGATGTGCCAGGAGGACTCACAGGACTCAGCACATAGTCGTAGGACAGTGATTTTCACAGTGGAGAGATGCAAAGCAAAACCAGCAAGGAAAATGCACAAATGTGGAGGAAACCAGGTGCCAGCTTCGGAGATTGTGTCCCAGTGAAATGCCACGGCTCGCGTTTCATTCCCTGAGCAGCACTGTGACAACACCTGCGAAATGCTGTCTCCAGGGAGTTCACTGGGGATCCCTGCCCAGGGTTTCCCTGGGGGCTGGTTACGCAGGCGGCCGATGCCCAGCACACACCAACATTCCGACTCCCTGCAGGAAAGCAGGTGGCCAGTGAAAACCCCATTGTTTATACAAACAATCTAGGCCAGCCAGGCACTTCAGCGAGGAGGGGTGGTGGGCCAGCGCCCCCGTGCGAGCTCCCACACAGCAGTCACAGGCGCCCGTCCCCACAGGACCTCTGCGGGCAGCAGTGCCAGCCTGCTGCTAGCTCTTGTCTGCACACACCTAGGCTGTGAAAAACCTGGACTCCAACCTGGGCCTTCTGGTTCCATATCCCGTCACCCCCTCTTTCTCTTTTCAAATACAATAAAGGGAACGTATAACAGTAAAAAGAAAGGGGTAGATATAGGAATATCTGTATCTAATTATGACTATGAGAAAGTTGGGGATCAGAGGGTTCCTTACATCTTGCCCAAGATCAAAAAGTAACCTTTGTGAGGGAGCTACGGAACTGGGATTCTAACACAGACTTCACCCAAGAACGTCGAATTTTCTCCATTAAAACACGCTGCTTGCCCTGGCCGGTGTTCTCAGTGGTTAGAGAGTCAGCCTGGGCACAGAAGAGTCTTGGGTTCAATTTCTGGTCAAGGGCAGATTTCCTCCCTGGCGTCGGTCAGGGCAAGTGTGGGAGGCAACCAATCTATGTGTCTCTCTCACATCGATGTTTCTCTCTCTCCCTTCCTTCCACTCTGCCTAAAAATCAATGGAAAAATATCCTCTGAGGAGGGTTAAAAAAACAAACAAGAAAAAATACACTGCTTTATGAAATTGATCATGTGATAAATATATTTAAAATATATTATAAATTTTTATTAATAAGTATAAAATACATGAATGTAATGTTTACACATTGGGAGGTATACAAGCAGAAGGGTTTTATACTTTAACTATAATTTTTGGTATCTACAAATTAATACATTTCAAAATAGCTAGAGAAATAAAGTAAAATTGAATTTTAAATAAAAACAAGGCAAAAAGATTGATTTAAAGCTATAGTATGCAATGTGATATACTGAAAAAATATAAAAGCAAAACTAATTACTAAATAAAAGATTGCATGGTAAATGTTACTGTTTTGAATTTTATTTGTGTAAATTTTCATTGAGTACATGAGGAGTGGAATTCCATTTAAAGAATCATATTTTAAGATCAGTTTATGAGCTGCACACTCATTATTTGAGTTAGCATACAAATCCATATGCTAGCAGGAATAGAGGTACCTTCAAATATCAGCTATGGCATATGGTTATGCCAAGAGATGACAAAACCTCCCTAAACAAAGCTAGCAAAGTGTCTATCATCACTTTAAGAAATCACAATAAAGTTTGGACGTGCAAGATGTCGAGCACTGACTTATTCATATCCTCTGCTGGCTGCTCTTCCCTGGGGAAAGCTAACAGCTGAAATGCGGCCACAGCGCGGAACAGACAGCAGGGCCGACGAGCACTTACCAGGAGCGGCGGGCTCGCACAGGAGTCCGCGTCCTGCGTGGTCCCCACTCCTGCCGCACAGCAACAACCATTTTACATTACGCACCTAAGAGCAAGGGACATAGAATTCCCTCTTAAGTTTAGATATTATTATTTATTCTAATTTTCTGTGACGTGAAGACTATCCCTGGCGGTGGTCGGGGAATAGTTAGCAATAGAGGAAATGTTTTCTCTTGGTAAGGACTCTAGTCTTCAGTGAGATCTCTCCCTCTCCCTCCCTCTTCCTTCCTCTCCCTCCCCCTCCCCCCCCTCACTCACACACACACACACACACACACACACACACACACACACGAGCACCCAAGCACACAGCAACATCAACAATGAAACTGTGCATTACATTGAACTCCTACAACAAAACATTTGAAAGGAGAGGTGATGAGCCTCTTTAGAGAACGGATTTGTTAGGTGTGGGAATCGAAAAAAATGAAATGCTGCTCATCAACTTCCAAATTCTTCTGACAAGTCCCACCTCAGGTATCACACTCACGTGGTTTATTTATGTTTTACAAGACCGATGGAGAGCAAAGGCCACTCATAAGTGCATGTCCATACCAATCAAAGGAATCAGAAAATGTTGGTTTCCTGAAGCTTAACCTTTTCTGACTCTCACAAGTTTCTCCCATGAACCTCATGATTGACAGATATGTCTGTGAGTGGGAAAGGGAGACTCTGATAACAAAAAACTCCAAGAAGGAAGTAAATTCTTGTTTAACTTTAGAGATGCCCACTGCTGCTCTGGTTACTTTCATCTTATAATTGTCAGCACAGAGTACTTGTGAAGCACTCAGTTTCCAAAGAAACTACAATAAAATTGTAGAAAGCCATCAAATTGGTCTTGCCTTCAAACATTCAGACTCTACTTACTTTTTTATTTCATATAATTTACCATGCAGGTCTCAGATACGCAAAGCAGATGGTCTCTATTTCCAAGTTAAAGCCACATTATATACCTATCAATGAGTCAAGCTGTAGGGTTGGAAGATGCCCAAGCTCCCATGTTTTCTGGGTGCTCAGTGCTACTTTGTATAGTGATTCTTTCAATACAAAAATACCTTAATTGGGGGGCTAGTAATTTCAAATGTGAGGTTCCTTTCTTAGGAAGAACGTTCACTCTTGCTGGTAATGTCAGTTTCTGACATCAGCCTGAAACTGCGATTATTCTAGAAGGATGCGTAGTCTGTGGCACCCTCCAGTCGCTGAGTTCCCTTCTGCTTTCCAAGACGGAGGTCCCTGTTCTGGTACAATTATAATAACAATGGGAAGGATCAGTGTGAGACTTACAGCACTTTTCAAATCTATTATTTGAGGAGTTTGAAGACTTAGTTCTTCACTCTCAGAATGGTCCATTCTAAGTGAGCTCTTTCTCTCAGAAATACTGTGCAGTATCAAAACAATACTTCAATAAATTTTGATGAAAACCTTAAATATAATCATGTGCTGGTCAAAGAGACAATAGCTAAGCATATGTATTTTGTTCTGTTTCACAGCCATTCCCAAGCAAAGCAAAACAACGTTTAGAGATTGGAGGAATCCAGGAGCTGGTCACAGCGCTGCACCAGGCACTGGGTATATACTGTGTGTAGGATGTTGTGAGTGAAAATACTAAATCATTCACACCGCGATCTCCAGGACCTTGCAGTTTAGTTGGAGATGAGATGTAAGCACTGGTGAGAAAATAACGCCCACTGTCTTCTTACCTGAAGAACGTGTCAATGTCCGTTCTCCATACGAGTAAACTGTGGCTCCCCACCCAAAATGACTTACTTATGGGCGAGGCACTGACGGTAGATTCCAGGGCGGCCGGGAACCAAATCTGCTTTCCCTCTTTACGTTACACTGGCTCCGATGAGTAAGATCAGGAGCAGTTAGGTCCTCACTTAACATCCTCAGCAGGTCCTTGGAAACTGTGACTTTAAGCAAAATGACATGTGAGGAAACCAGTTTCACCCGAGGCTAATTGCTATAAATGAGTTAAGTTTTTACGACATATTTCTGGTCACAAAAACATCACCAAACTTTTAAATAAAGACCCAAAAGACATCTAATATTAAACATTGAAATAAATGTATAAAAACAAGTAAGAGATTTATTTTCCCACCCGTTTATTCCAGTTCAGGGTTGCGGGTGGCCAGAGCCTATCCCAGCAGCTCAGGGCACCGGGCAGGACCCCCTGGGACAGGAGGCCCCTCCAGCGCAGCCACTCGCACACTCAACTCAGACGGGGACACGGGGGCGCCCGCTAACCTGATGTGCGCAGCTCTGGGACGTGGAAGGAAACCAGAGTCTCTTCGAAACACATGGGAGAGCCCTGGCTGGGCGGGTGGCTCAGCTGGTTGGAGAGTCATCCTGTACACCAGGAGGTTGTGGGTTCAAATCCCCTGTTGGGGCGCATACAGCAGGCAACTGATGGATGTTTTTCACTCATATCTCTGTTTCTCTCTCTCCCTTCCACTCTCTAAAAAACAGAAAAATTTAAAAACAAACGTGGGAGAAGAAGCAAACTACGCGGCCTGTGCCCCCTCAGCCTCGCTGGGAATGGCTTTTTGTTCTCATCAAAGTTATAATGAAAAGATGTTTAATGAAATGAGGTTATTTGAGGGCTTGATGTCCTAAATTTATGTCACCAGAAAGGACACAATTAAGTGACAAACAAATGGTAAACGTGCAAAGCTCTCCGAAGAAGGAACGGTTGTAGGGAGACAGAGGCATTGTGGTTTCCTTCCATCAGAATCAATGGGGACAATGCCCCCGGCTAACGGAGGCCCTGCAAGTGTTAAATTAGAAAGTGCTTAAAACACTGACTACGCTCTTAGTGCGTAGTATATGCTTAGTTTTATTTAGTTAGTTTTGTTGCTTTATTTGCTGCCACCCCCGGGGACACGAGTTGAGATGAGATAAAGAGGGCCAGGTTACATCCCCTTTCTTCAACTTATTGGCAGGGTAGCTCTGGGAAAGTTTTTCAAATCTCAGTTTCTTTACCTATAAATGGGGGAACAATGTTTAGTGTGCAAGCTGCTTCCAGGGAACACTGAATGAAACGCAGTTTTCACGCATAGGGCTTAGCACGACGCTGGACATACAATGAGGCCTTCGGCGAAGGGGAAGCTCGTTCAGAGCCCTGCGATGTGAGGAAGAGCAAGCGGGAAGGGAGGCGCGGCCGTCCACCCGCCTTCCTCTCCTCCAGGCCTGTGCTGGCCAAACACTCCCTTGGGCTCGCACTCCCGATGGACATACACTTATTCACATATTGCATCCATATACCTCCATCATCAGCTAATATCTCAAGGCATTCTATCCCCAAGAGGGAGTTCTATCATTAATAAGGAAATATGAATCCGTATTTTAAATTGTCTTCCTGAGAATTCGGAGTTTATCTGGCTGGTCCATGTTGAATTGGTTGGATGAGTGGCATCTCTGCCCTCCAGCGAGGCTGGCAGAGCTCAAGCACTGGCTGACAGGACACTGACGTCACTATACCAGCTTCAAGGACTGTGGTTTTAACAGAAATCTGTCTAAGCATATTTTAGCATTAGTTTCAAAACATTAATCTATATAATGTATAAATCCACTTAACCAAGCTCAGGTAACCTTCAATATCCCAAGTATTCTAAGAGCAGTTGACCTGTTGAGGGTGACTTGTTTGCAGATCCCCAGCATAGAATTCCCCCCGTGTGTGATCTGTGACCATCAGAAAAATGGACCAGGAGAAAGCCATTGTCAATCAACATGTAGAATATCGCAAAGCTCAATTTCTCTGATTTATAGATAATTTCCAAGAGTTTCTGCCCATGCTCCACTGGCTTACCATGGAGACCGCCCCTGTGGAAACCCAAATCTGTGAAGGGTGTTTGATCAGACTTGAGGCATAATGAAAAGGGGGTGCGGAGTGCTATCAGCAGCCACGCATAAGGCAGTTTGGAAACTTGAAAGAATGAACACGCAGACCAGCCATTAGACCAACTCAGACTCTAGGTTCTGTATAAAAGTTTGTACATAAAAGTTTGAAAGGAATATAATAAAGTGAAGAGCCAGGTGGCTCCCATCTGTCCCCCAGTCACCCTGTGCAGAGGTGATGTCTTCTTGCACAGCATCAGGGTGGCTGTAGCGGTTCCAGGATGCCATGGGATGTCCATGGGATGGTTTCCAGTGAAGAAAATAGCTGAAGTTTCCACATGTAACTCTTTAAAAATAGGCTTCAGCATACAAGTCTTTTTTACACAATTTTTCATTATATATTTTAAATTATGTTTTTATTTATTTATTTATTTTTAATGATTTATTTTTAATTTACTGGCTGACTCAGTCACAGGATGCCGTTTGGGTGCCAGGAGGATGGGATGGGAAAGGGTGGCATTTCAGTCCCCAAGTGGAAACAGGCTCCGTGAGCAGGAAGGAGGGGCGGCCACTGGCGACTGGTTAGCAGTATCTGAGCAAGAAGGTACAGGACCATCGTCCCAGTCACAACAGGAAAAAATGCCCATTTCCCAAAAATAGAATGTAGAGGAATTTGTGGCCATGAAGGACAGCCTGAGTGAGGATGACAAAGGACTGAAAGTGTTCGAGTTCTCAAGCTGAGTGGTCAAGAAAATGTAATAACAAGGAGATGGCAGAGAACTCAGGGAGACCCACTATTTCTAGGAATATTATTAATCATAACAGCCTCACTTAACAGGTAGTAAGAAATTACACAGTGCCACTTGCTGTGCGAAGACCCTCACTGTCTCATTTCTTTCTCACTCTTACCCTTTCGATGATGTATTTTAAGGAACTCCTTCCCAGAGGAGGCAATGAGCTCACTTTGGGGGACAGTTGGTCTGAAGTGGCTGCTGGACACCCACGAGGAGGTGCCCAGGGCTCATTCAGAAGGGGCTTAACCCAGGTTGAGGGCCAAGGAGGGAAACAGAGTGATTTCTACATCGTGAATGAATTCTACAGGAGTCAGGCTATTTATGGGAGAGTTTTAGTGAAGAGAAAACACAACACAAATCGGAAGTGAGCTTCTGGTGGCAGCTTTATTTTGAACCTGCATGTTAGATTAAAGACAGCCGCCGCCAAGTGTCTGCCTCTCCGACTTACATCGCCGCGTCCTTCACTTTGTGCCTTTGTCCAGTGAAAGAGAGCAGCACTGAAAGGACTCACATCCCCCGAACAATGGAGCTTTTCATTTCCAGATCCTTCGTGAGATCTATCGAGGCTGAATTCACAAATGCCACACTCTCCTTTGTCTGCACAAACAGCAGTGACATAGTCATCTAATTGTGAACTTACTGAGCCAAGCCTCATGAGATTTCCCCCAAATCTCACACGAATACCATTTTGTTCCATTAACTTTTATAATCTCCTGGCACTTGATCAACTCTGAATTGTGCCATTAACTGAATATGACAGTCTTCTGTGAATAGAAACAGATGGGACCTGTTCCCCTAATGCCTCAATAACAGCACCAAGGAAGGGCAGGGATGAAAATTACCTGACAGTTTTTAGAAACAAAAACAACTGTGTTTTATTCTATAATCTATATAAACAAGCTGCTTCGGGAAGTTTAATAAGTGAATTCTATATTTTACAATGATGAAATGTACTTTTCTGGCAAGACCTGAGTGTGCAGACTCGGTTGCTTTATTTCCACCAGCAGCGCCTGAATGTGCGCCTTGTCCGCCCGAGGCAGCGAGGCCGAGGCCCGGGGGAGGCCGAGGCTCGCTGGGCTGGGCGAGCCGGGCTGCGGGCCGGGTGGAACCGGGGCTCGGGCATCAGCAGACTCAGAGCCTCGTCCCGATGAGAAGGGGCAGGAAAGGCCTTGCTGCCGAGGCCCGCAGGGAAGCTGTGCGTGAGCCCCCCGCCCTGTCAGATCACCCGCCAGTGCCAATGCCTTCGCGGGACAGGGCCCGAGGCTGCGGCTGGGCAAAGCCCGAGGGCTGTGGGCCGCAGGAAGTCGTGCATCGCAGAGCGAGTAGAGGAGCCCTGGAAATACACAGAACCACAGGAGTTACTGTGACGGGACAGGCGGCTCGGCGGCACATGTGCACATCCTCGGAGCTCGTGCTTTGAGATGCTTTGCTGTGTTTAAGACCACAAACTTCACTGTTTGGATTTTCATTTTCTCAAGTTTCATATCACCATGCGATAGTTATGCATATTATTATCAATAGAAATAAAACTAAATTAGGATATGTAAAATTTTACCTCCTCTCAATTTAAAAGTACTGATGCTTTGTTTTCACTCATAAGTACATAAAATCATATATAATGAATTGTCTATAATTCATTTTTAGTCATGCCAATAATTCAGATTCTGCACAATAAATGTCTTTTTATAGTATTTTTATACAAATTTAAATCATTTGTTTAGATTTTATTTAGAATGTTTTATGGAGATGTGGAGGAGTTACAGGATTCAATTCACTAGATTTACTATTATTTTTATATTTAATTAAAAACACAAAATCTTTTCTTCCTCACAATTGGCATCGCTGACTCAAAGAGCAGGATATTACAGCACATAATTATCAGGTACAAGATATAAACAACAATTTCTAAGTGGGATGAAAACATCATGCATGAAAGAATGAATGAACAGATAAATAAGCAAATGCTATAATGCAGGAAACGAATGTTGATTTTTCCCCTCCTTTGATTATTTCCTGGCATTTTCTCTTACCTATAAAAGACCTTGGGAAACCTAAATGCTTTATTCCATAGCATTGTGTAAAGGCAAATACAGATATATCACAAAGATAGAGATTGTCTGAATGTGCTATTTAATGTCACTTGTTTATTTCACTTTTCATGTACGTCAGATTACTGATGCATTCTCAAAGTTCTATAACTAACTATGGAAAAAGGCATGTGGGTTTCCAAAGATTTAGATCAACTGTCAGTTCATCATTAAGATTTTTACATCATTTAACATTTAAAAAACTGTAAAATCACATTTATACATATAAATATTATTAGTTATTCGTTTTATCACTTTTGAAGTTGCTCTTAAAGTTTTGATTTTTTTTATGAATTAAGCTTGTGTTCAGTTAATATAGATTAGAGGATTTATATACTTATTTACAGATTATTTTCTTTTTCAAGACAGAGTGAGTAGTCCTTTTTCACACTGGAATCAAGTATATAGCTTTTTATATAGGCTTCAATTGTGTCTTTTTTCTGAACTTTTATAATTTAAATGTCCAGTTACTTTTTATTGCATATCAAATTATTTCAGGTTCTACCAATACTTGATCGGTGTATGAATTATATCTAGGTGTTTTTGATAATTTGCAAAGTACAAGGATGAAAGTCTGTACTAAAATATTTTTTATTATTCAATTAAACCTTTTATTTTAATGACATTTGAGAAACTTCAAGTAAGCAAACCATGAGACACATGGTTTTATTAATTCTATTAAAAATTTAAAATAAAGTAAAATTTAAAGAATCTTTTAACATGTGATTTTCCTTTAATCCCAAATAATGTGTCTAAATTTAGATGTGCTAAATTTCATATTATCATTTTTCTCTCATAAGCAATGTTTTCTAGTTTTTCCAGCATATCAAAATCACTTATTTTTTTTCTTAAAACAAAACTTTTTGTGTGTAAGTTGTTTTTTCAATGATATAAGCCCATGGATTTTCTCTATGATGCAATACTTTAACAATAATTTTGCACAAAATCTTACTGAAGCTCAGTGTGTAGGATCAAGTTACTCTTAATTGATTAATGCAACCAGACATAAATTGAGTTACAAACCTCTCTTACAGTATTCCCAATTCAATAGGGTTTAGAAAAATTGAGTACAGGAACAGCAGAACAAGGTACAGAGATCTTCCTGCCCTACACAGCCTCCCCCATGGTCAACAGCCCCCAGCAGCCGGTACATTTGTTCCAGCGGATGAACCGACCCTGGCGGCAGCAGCAGCCAAAGCCCGCCCTTGGCACAGGTTCGCTCTGGGTGTCGTGCGTCACACGGGGCTAGGCAAGTGTTTATAAACGTGGCTGTCATTACGGTCACACAGAGCATTTCCACTGCTCCAAAAATTCTCTGTGCTCTACTCACCCCCCTCACCCCTGGCAATCACTGATCTTTTTACTGTCTCCACAGTTGTGCCTTTTCCAGAAAGTCCAGTGGTTAGAGTCACAGAATACGGGCCTTTCGGGTGGGCTTGGGCCTGCAAGCGCGCTGGGGTCGCCGCCCCCGGGGTGGCCTGAGCTCGCCGCCCTAATCCCGACTCCGTGAGCGAGGGGCTGGGACCGGGTGCCATGGAGAAAAGCACACACACTACTGGTCGTGTTTCTGCCCGCGTATTTGTCATGATGGTCTGCTGGAGACAAATCCTCTTTGCTTTTGTATGTCTGAAAAAGTCTTTATTTTACCTTCATTTTTGAAAACTGTTTTTGCCAGGAACAGAATTCGAGGTCGACTTCTTGCTTTCCCCGTTTACGCTCGTTGCACCTCTGCCTCCTCGCTTGCCTTACTTCTGCTGAGATGGTGCCTGTAATCCTGTCATTTACCTACTTTACTCGATTTGTAATGTGTCCTTTGCTCCCAGATACCTTTCAGATTTTCTTTCAAAACTAGTTTTAAGTAATTTGACGAGCTTTAGTATAGTTTCCCTTCTGTTTCTTGTGCTTGCGATTTATTAATCTTCTTCAAACTGGGTATATAATTTTCATGAAATTTGGAAATTTTATTTCCAAAAACTTGGATTTCCAGCCACATTTCTTTGAAATATTTTTCTGCCTCTCTACTTCTCCATCTTCTCTGAGACTCAGTTGTACGTAGATTGTGCTGATCAAGTTTTTCAAAGCTCACTGATACCCGGTCGTAGTCTTCCCCAGTCAATTCCTTGTGTTTTATTTTGGGTAATTTCTATTGCTATGTCTTCAGAGTTACTGGTCTTTTCTTCTTGGATTTTAATGCCTTTTAAACCTATTCAGTGTAAATTTTTTCATCTCTAGAAGTTCACGTTTTGATACCTTGCGTGTCACTGAAACGCATGCTTTCCCCTGTGGAGCATATGAGGTACAGTTCTAATGCCTGCGCTGAAGGTTTTATCTTCTAATTCCATTTCCTGTGGCATTTCTGGGTCTGTTTCTAATAATTCATTTTTTTCTTATTACAGATCATGTTTTCTTGCTTCTTTATTTGCCGGGCAATTTTTTATTGGATCTCTGGTATTGTAGGGGGTAGAGACGTTGATCATGTTCTGACGGTGATTGTGGAAGGGGGAGGGCACCGAATAAGAATAGGACCATAGTTTAATGATGATTCACCTTACTAACTATGGAGAAGAAGTTTTCCTACAGATCTTGGGAAACTGGAGGACGTGCTGCAAGGAGAAAAACAGAGCTATAAAAAGATAAGACACCTTGGGCCTGGATAGGTCCATTGCTCAGAAAAGAAAATGCATTTCAAGAATGAAGGACAGGATGCACTTTGATTTGGTTGCTGTGCCTGGAGCCTGACCCCCCGCTGGGAGTTTACCTCAGGAATGCCGACCATTCTCAGGTCCTAGGAACTGACAGAACTGGGTGTTAACACTATTGAAAATTGACTACCTGTTATTGGAGATCCTGGAAGGAGACACACAGACCTTGGGCCCTGCAACCCCCTCTCTCCCTCTCCCCCCACCACATGCAGCCCTACATAACCAGCCAGGTAATAGGGGAAGGGCAGAGCAGATTTTATGAAATCCCTCTGCTCTCCCATTTTGCCAGCAATAATGAAATAAATGCTCATATTTGATTCAATCTTGTCGCTGCTTAATTGGCCGAAGTAGCGACAGGCAGCCCGAACCAACTGTGCCCCGTTTCAGTATTGCCTCTTACATTGTTGAGTGCTGGGGACTCTTTATTCCTTTAGTATTCTTCATCTTTGTTCTGGACGCAATTAATTTACTTGGAAACAATTTGATCCTTTTGCGAGGCTGAGGACTTACGCGAGGCCCGTGTGTTCTTTCCACTCTGGCTGCTGGGGACATAAACCTCCCTGGCCCTGCATGAGCGCCAGGCCCTGACTGCTCGGCCTGAACCTTCCCGAAGGTCCCCCCCTGGCTCTGACAGCTTTCCGCACATGTCAGCCCTGGGCAGAGGTGGCTGAAACTCAGAGAGTTAAGTTTCTCTGCGCGTGGCCTTCTCCCCAGTACTCTGCATATGGGTTCTATCTGTTTGGGCTTCCCCGACTTCTGAACCCTGTCTCCTCAACTCTGAAAGACTCCTAGGCTCTGTACAGGTTTCTCCACCCTGCACTGAACTTTTAAAATTCTTCTCGGCAGCCAGCTGGGGCAGCGAGAGTGCTCCTCTTGTTTGTTTCCCTCCGTCAGGGTCACTGTCCTGTGCTGGCCACTGCAAGTGTCTGGCTGCTGCCGTTTGTGTTTGTCTAGAGTTACTTTCAGTTGTTTAAGGTGAGAGGGTAAATATGGTTCTTATTCCCGTATGCCTAGAAGTGGAATTCCTTTATAATATACTTGATGAATGTTAATACTAATACTAGTTTAAATCATCATCATCAAAAATGTGCAATGATGCCTAAAAATAGTAAAACGACTTTCATCCATGACTGTCTTGCCATCGTGACATAAACTACATGTTCATGAAATAGCCCCTTACGGGGTAGTTGAATAATGAGAGTAAAGGAAAGGCAGGGAATCTGAACGGGGCAAAATTGTCCAAACTTGGATAAGATGCGGAGGAAGAAGGCATGAGAGGGTGACACCTCTGGCATAAGTCTTTAGCTCTCCCATTGTCTCCTGAGACCCTGAGGCAACCAGTGCACTGAGCTGCTTGCCCAACGGCCATGCACTTCTGCAGGTCAACTCAGAAGGAAAGCTTGTTTTCCCTCAGGGAGGCAGGGGAAACTGCAGAACAGTAGCCACCAACATTTATATAGTATTTACTATGCTCTAGTAATTGTTCTAAGCCCTTAATAGTTGGTAATCATTTCACCCTTCAGTGACACCGTGAGATGAATACTGCTGCTAATCTCCATTTAATAGATGAGGAACCTGCAGCACCGGGTGGGGGATTAACTTACCAAGTCCGGTAACAAGTAAGCGGCGTAGCTGGATATCAAACTCATCATTTGGGGGCTACACTAAAGATCCCCACTAATTGTAAATGTTACACACCACGGGTAGATAAGAAAAACAAAAAGAATAACATAAAGGAAAACACACAAAAACAGAAGGAAGGAAGGATAGTAGGAAGTCAGAGAGAGAAGGAAAACCAGGGCCAAAGGAAGAAAGGAGAGAGAGGAAGAGAGCATTTTAGAAACGAGATTAGAAATCTAGAGAATTCAGAAACGCTCTGCAGTTATGCTGATCCCAAGAAGACCAGGCTGTGGTTGAGCTCAACTCAGTTTTGCTACTATTTGGAGACTGGTACTAGGAAAGCAAGTGTGAAAAGGTATACAAAAAAATGTTGTAACAATTGACTAGGTTGTAAATATGTGAAGGAAACAGGTCTATGAGAGGAAAGATGTCTATACAGATCTAGAAGAAAGGAAATCAATAGTATCTAGCATCTCTGCCCATCCAGGCTACGGCAAGGCAGCAATGGTAGCCTGGTCTGATTCTGGGTAAAAGAACTGAAGGCTGGCACAGACGGCTACGTGCCCTTAATGGTACTTCAGTGAGGTTTGCTGAAGCTGAACTCACTATTCATTTCTTCATTCACTCATCCAGCCCCTCCAGATTCTTGTTACCTAAGGTATGGTCTGTGGAGCAGCAGCATGGCCATTGCGTGGACCCTGTTAGAAATGCAGACTCTCAGCCCTACCCCAGAACTCCTGGATGACAAATTGCATTTTAACAAGGTGATTTGGCAGGCATATAAAATATTAGCACCTGGGGAGGAAGGTCTCTGTCCATCCCCTTTACCACTCTATTCCCAGGGCCTAGTCCAGGTCTGCACGTAACAAATGCTCACCACACTTTTTCTCTGAATGAGTAGGTTGTGACTACTATGAGTCCCACTTCAAGTTTGAAAACCAACCTTGGTTTCTTTCTCGACTACCTCAACTCGTAGCTCTTCCCTGCTAAAATCCTACAGTTACTGAATGTGTATATCAGCTGTTACTACCTAATATGATGCCATGTTTGTCTAGTTACCTTTCCATGTGCATGTGCCATTGTATGTATGAAACCTCTCCAACTAAAGTGAAACCTCCCTGATGGTAGGGGTTACTTATACTTCCGCTAAGGTAGCCTGTTAAATAGCTGCTTATGCTCAAAGCCACGTAGAGCACGCATACCATGCAGGTTACCTTATAGCAAACCAGAAAGGCCTGCACCCTGCAGGGCATAGCAATAAAGTACGAGCTTAAATGCTTAGCTGACCTGGGCTCATTTCTAGCTCCCACTATTTCTTAGTGTTAAATGCATTAGAGAGTTAAGCCTTCTGAGCTTCAGGCTTCCACCTTTAGGATGGAGATAATGGTACATTTCCGAGTGTAAATCTCCCATATATGTGCACATACGTGAAGCAGGGAGGGCTGCCACTCACCAGTTACCCTTATTCTACCTTTGGAGCTTTTACTCCAGATATGAAATAATAATTCAGGAAGGTATTATTATCCCATAAGCCAGGAAAGAACATTAAATATTTTTGTTTTGGTCAGGTAGAGGCAAGAAAGATAGGAGGCTACCATTTTGTCTGGTCACCTGTTTTTCGTAGAGTTTAAATGCATAGTTCAGACAAGGCTTCCTTCACTTTTACAGAGACTTGATTTACAACACGATGTACTTACCCATTTTCCTCAAGTGCTGGCCCTTTGTTTTTATAAAAATGTATTTACAAAGGTTAAAGGTTGATGTTGTGGAGGGCTGGTATTCATCGGAAGGGTGGTGCTCGTTGGAAGGGTGGTGCTCGTTGGAAGGGTGGTCCTCGTTGGAAGGGTGGTGCTCACTGGAAGGATGATGCTCGTTGGAAGGGTGGTGCTCATTGGAAGGGTGATGCTCATTGGAAGGGTGGTGCTCGTTGGAAGGATGGTGCTCGTTGGAAGGGTGGTGTTCGTTGGAAGGGTAGTGCTCATTGGAAGGGTCGTCCTCGTTGGAAGGGTGGTCCTCACTGGAAGGATGATGCTCGTTGGAAGGGTGGTGCTCATTGGAAGGGTGATGCTCATTGGAAGGGTGGTGCTCGTTGGAAGGATGGTGCTCGTTGGAAGGGTGGTGTTCGTTGGAAGGGTAGTGCTCATTGGAAGGGTCGTCCTCGTTGGAAGGGTGGTCCTCACTGGAAGGATGATGCTCGTTGGAAGGGTGGTGCTCATTGGAAGGGTGGTCCTCACTGGAAGGATGATGCTCGTTGGAAGGGTGGTGCTCATTGGAAGGGTGGTGCTCGTTGGAAGGGTGGTCCTCACTGGAAGGATGGTGCTTGTTGGAAGGATGGTGTTGTAAATAGAATAGACAGTAGAATTTGAAATGAGCAAATCACAAAGAAGGACATGTCTCAGAATTTCTCTCCATATAACAGGACTACATTACTATTCCAATAAAATATTTTAATATATTTTCCCCTCTTGGAGTATCAATCAAGTGGAGACTCTTTGAAGTTGATTATTTCCTCCTTTGAAATGTAAGTGAGCACTTGAAAGTGCAGCCTATTCAATCTTTCTGCAGTAACTTTTATCAGTTAATCAGATCCACACCTGGCTGAGATACACACGGCCCACATGGTGAGACAACGGGAATTCAAAGGAAATACAGGAACCAGGTGAAGTACACTCAGTGGGTCTCAGCGAGGCAACTCATTTGGGGCAGGTAATTCCTTTATTGTGCAGGGTCCTCTTTGCGTAACAGGATGTTTGGTGCCCGAGGCTCCTGTTCGCAGTCATTACGGCAACCCAAGGGCTCCTTTTGAGAACCACTGCTTGTTTCCCAGAGAGAAAATCAGTGCATCAAAAATTAAACTTGATGATGATGATGGCGATGATGATGATGATGATGTCTGGGCTGTCCCTGCGGCAGCTAGTGTGCCACTGACATATCTCGTCTACATGTGAACAGCTGAGTTAAGATACAAGAGAAAGGTGTGCTCTGCTCTGAGCCTCATTTCCCCCATTTCGCTCAAGGCTAACCTGGGTCTCGCCCCGGTGCCTTTCTTCCCGACTACGTTCCCTTTGTTTCCATTCACACGTCCCCGTCTAACTTCTAACGAAGTGGGAGGAGGAATGGAGAGAGGAGAAACGTTCCCTCACGCGGCCTTTCCCAACCATTCGCTTACAGTTCAGGATCCTCGGAAAAGAGCTGGGGATGAATTACTCTGCATATCAGCAAACATTTTTCTTCATTACATTCTTATTATCACATCCCATGGATGCATTTAATTTTGACTGCTTAAATGGGTTTTTAAGTTACATTAACTTTGTACTTGGATAGCACTTAGAAATGATGAGTCGAATGTTAAATGACTGAGCCTATCGGAATATATTGCAGTGCTTTCCAAAGTGTGTTTTGTAAACCACTAGCTCCAGGACTATGTTAACAGGCACTGCCTAGGAAATGGTTCAGTGGTCCAGCAAGCGGGGAGGCGGCACTGAACAAATGACTGCAGTTTATGGCTTTACAGGGCCTTTACTGCGTGCGTGTGGTAGGACCCCAGAGCAGTGTGGGGACATGCTCGGTGTTTCCTAAGTGTATTTGACCATGGAGTCGCGTTCCCACCAATTCCTAGAGCTATAATCAAGAAACAAGTGATTCCAGTCTCCGTACCACTTGTGGGTTATGAGCCGCCGAGCTGGTTCCGACGGCGGGCAGCCTGCGGATGAGTGACGTCCACAGTGCCCCGTCCTCAGCGGCCTGCGCAGCTCCTGCGGACTCAGCCTGCGGCTTCAGTTCATCTCATGCTGAAGGTCTCCGTCTTTTCCCGCTGCCTTCTGTTTTCCAGCATTACCGTCTTTTCCAAGGAACCTGCCTTCTCATGATCTGCCGGAAGCTGGGCAGCTTCAGTTTTGTCTTTTTTGCTCCCAGCAACGTGTCAGCCTTAATTTGCTCTCGGACCCACTTGTTTGTCTTTCCGGTGGTCCAAGGAACCCAGAGAGCTCTCCTCCAGCCCCGTGTTTCCAATGAATCATTTATTTTCAGCAGCTTTCTTCCGCCCAGCTCCCCCCACAGCTGGGAATGCGGGCTGTGGATTACCTTCGTCTCAGTCTCTCGGGGCATGGTTTTGCTCTTGGTGCCCTTTCCCAGTTGGTCCATTGCTGCCCTGCTGCGTCTCGGCCTTCTGATCTCTGGGTGCCATGCCACCTCAGCTGTGCGGATACAGTTTCAGGCCCTCGAGCCCTGCGCTGAAGGACTGCGGGGCTGGTGACATTTACACGGTGGCCGGTGAATGGTCCTCTCCGTGAGCCAGGTTCCTTCAGAAACGCAGAACCACTAGGAGGTTTGTACATTAAGGGATGTTACAGGGATTTAACTTACACAGTTTTGGGAGGAGCTGGTTAGTGCCAGTAAAGCTGTTATTTTTTCTTCAGAGGCTGGCCTTCGGGTTGGCAGAGCAGGGCCTCGGCAAGGCCAGGACACACGTAAAGGGGGGCGACAAGGACACGCTGAGCCACGAGCGTGAGCGGGACCAGGAGTCTGGCCTGGAACCAGCGTGCTCACTGCCTCGGGCCCTGAGGGGGTGCCCTGCACCATACACAGATCACACCCCGAGTGGGAGACGGGGGAGTGGCGCCGGCGGACAGGGACCCAGGGCGGGAGCCCAGCCTTCCCGGCCCGGGGGGGGGGGGGGGGGGGGGGCTCAGGTCACCCACGTCCCGCACCGCTCGCTGCGAGCTCCGGACCCTGCCACTTAGCATGAACCGCGCGCTTTCCTGATCTTGCCTCCCAGCTTTCTCAGTAACAAAACATCTTGGGGTAATCTTCCCTTTTTAACTGGAAACAAGATGTCTGAGGGCAGGGACAGCTTTTCTTTTTCTCTCATGTCCTGTGCGACTTAGAGAGTCACAGTCCAAGAGAAGTAATCTGCTACTTTTCATTGATCGAAATGGCAAAGAAAATAGCATTTTCAATCTCATTTGTGGAGGAGGAATGTCCCCTTTTATTATGGTCACTGTGCCCGTCTGTCCCGCGGACCGTCGTGTGTTGAAGCTCTGCCCCTGAGACACCCCCCGTCTGGAGGAACCCACCTCCCCGCAGGATTCTACACTAGTAAGCGGCCCTCTCGGGCACCACGGTGTTGCCCGCGTGGGGCCTGATTTTAACTTTGTTAATCCTCCAGTTTAGGAAAATACTGATTTCCTTTTCCAGTCAGTCTCGATGGCTCTTCAGAGAATTGCCTTATCTCAGATAACATCAAGTAAAACAGCTTACGGCTCTTTATTTGCTTCATAGTCTGTTAAAGGCTGTGAGGACACCATTTGTGAACAGCTGATGAAATGTTAGAATTTCTCTTTGTACCTAAAAGTCCTGTTAAACTGAAATTGTATTTGAAGTTCACCGTATTTAAATGTCCTGCCTTAGGAGTGGCCCGTGAGAGGTGGTGTCAGGGAAAGACTGATCAAGATAACATATTTCTTCTCTTTCTCTCCTGGGTTTAAAAACACATATTCTGATTGATGTCGGTAGAAGACCAAACACTGTATGAGAGAAACTGTGGTTTTCTGTCCTACTTGGCAGAGGAGATCTTGGAACTATGAAAGCAAAGACACAGCCAAGAAGATGGCAAAGAACTGGACAATTAGGAAACTAAAACAGGAGGACAGTAGCTGCACGTGGTCAAAACACGCCACTCCCCTGAGAGAGGGACATTTCCAGATGTTCATATTTGGGGTAATTTACTGCCATATTTTATTGATTGAGGAGAACTTTGTTTTGACCATCACAATACCTCCATCAATAAAATCTATTAGTTTACATAATTATTTTAAACAATATTAAGAATTTAGTGAAAGGTATTGCACTGTAAGAACCCAATAAATCAATACCTTATTAATAAATAATTTTAAAGTACTTTTAATACAAACTCAGTAAACAGTCTATATTGCTAAAATCACTACCATGCAAACAGTTCACAATATCTAGGTTTTGAGTGAGAAAGCAAGGCTGCTATTTTGGTAATTTATTTTTAAAATAAAATAAGTTCAACTTGCAAATGTACTAAAAGTTTAACATCTTTAAAAATAGCCCAAATTTATAGGAAGACAGTATGCCTCTTCATCTCCACAACCCAGTTTTGAGAGGTTAAGGGGAGTATCTAGTTTATTGTTTTGAATTTTATAAGCCTTTTTTCCCCCCTTTATAGGGTTTTCCAGCAGGTTTTAGTTAAGCAAAGACTTCATAGTAGTCAAATATATAAAGACCAGACCATTGTAAACTGTCTGGATGTCAACAGTCCTTTAAAGGTAAAGTTGTGTATTCTAGGATAAGATTAATTTTATAAGTCAATTAATACTATTCTTAAAACTATTTCCTAAGCACAGTTTTATTTATTTTAAGGTTTTCTTATTTTCACCTTAAATTTTTTAATTGGATGAATACTGAAGCCACAAAAAAGTAAAATCATGAACTTGTATACAAGTGTTTATAATAGCTTTATTTATAATAGCCATAATGGAAAGCCACTCAAATATCCCTCCATGAGGGACTGGACAGACACATCGTGGTGCTGTTAATCTAAAACTAAAAGGCTTTCCAAAGGGGCAACAGCCATTTACTGTTGATTGAAGAACAGCTATTCAGGAAGCCTGATTCCAACAGAAGCCCAAATAATGTCCCAACTGGGAGACCAAGGCAGGGAACCTTTGTGAGAAAGGGAAGGGAACAATTACATCAACAGAAGGAAGGCATTTCTATTGGTGCAGAAAAGCTTACATGAGGACGCTAATTTTAAACAATGGTTTTACCTTACAACCCAGTAGTGATTAGCCTGGGAGTCATAATATCTGCTTTCTTGTTATTTTGCAAACAATTCTTTGGGACACAATGTTGGTTTAGGCCCAGTCCAAAGGTTATTTTGCCCTGTTTTAACATCCAGAGGTTTAAGGCGTAAGACAAGCAAGGCAGTTCCTCTGGCACAGCAGCTCTCACTCCACTTATAGGGGCTTCATTTATTATTCATGTGCACATACAACAGGATGCAAAGAGATATGTAAATCAGTGACATACAATATGGATACATTGCAACATTACTATGCTGAATGGAAGAATTTAGCAAAAAAGGATACATAGTATATAATTCCATTTATATTTAACTCTAAAAAATACAAACTAACTTATAGGGAATGACAATAAGTGTTTTTCTGGATATGAGGGTGCAGGGGGTTTGGATTACAAAGGTATGAGGAAACTTTTATGGTTATGGAGGTGTGTGTTGATTATAGTGACAGTTACATCGTCAAAACTGATCGGATTTCATGCTTTAAATATGTGTCATTTGTTGTATTTCAACTATGCCTCAATAAATTTGAAAACAAACCATTCATAACAAACATAATTGCTGTCTTAACTGAGTATTTGTTATATACTCAGGCTCTTTCCCAAGCCCTTTACATTAACTCACATTTAACTCACCCCCACCCCCAACAACCAAAGTAATACCATTATTAGTATCTCTACTTTATGGCTAAGAAACTAGAACAGATGAGTTCCTCACTTTGCTCTCCCCTAATTGCCCAGTTTCTCCACTTTTCCATAACTCAAACTGGCCACCCTAGATGACTTAGACAAACCTAGCTGACTTAAGCTGATAAATCCTACTGACTGGACCTCAATTCAGAATTTGGGGAGAGAGAATATTGAATTGGCCAGCTTAAATCATCTATTTCCAATGCATTCTGTTATGGCCAAGGAACAGGGTCACCTGGTGGTGCAGGAACCACCCCTATGAGTGATGTTCATCAATATCTAAGAGGGAAGCAATTCTAAATAGGACTCCTAAAGTGTTGACTACATTGAACTCATGTTATGGGTTCCGGGAGAGTTGAGGGAATGAAAGTATAGAGAAAGGTCATGTGTTCAGATCAACAAAATATGTAATGTTTTTATTTCTCCATAACTGATATTAACTTAACATCTGAGCCCACTCATCTGCTGATGGTGGAAAACTTGCATATTCAAGTTCACTCAGTCTCTTCCTGCTTCAAAGAGAGGTATTCAGGCTACATACAACCCCCTCTTGTTTTCCCTTGGGTAGAAAAGCTAGTGCATGGTAATCCTCTGTCATTGCTGGTCTTCGCTTAGGGAGAGCGCTTCCTGGAGCCTTTGGGGATCATTTCTTTCTCCACTCTTTCTTCTCCCAAAGCCAGTGGCCACTCCATTGGCTCCAGCGGGTATTGTCTATGCAGCATCCACGAATGGCATCTCTTTTTGTCACAAAGAGCCTTGTTCTTGTTTGCTGGCCCTCAGCACTTCTCTCAAACTTAGAGAAGTTTGGGACTCTCCCTAGGTGTCCTCAGAATACATTGTATTATGCAAATACTCGAGTCTTTCCACCTAGTCTTTCCATCTGCTGTTGGTACTTAGATATCATGTTAGATGCAGAGATTTCCTCTAAATCTTAAAAACCACTGAGGTACTTATAGGAATCTGGGCAAAGATCTATTCTTCTCCAGTATCCCCCAGATTGTCCAGGGGTCTCACCCTCCCAACCTTTCCAGGATCATCTAAAACAATAATGCACTAAGTTCCTGATCCAACCAGAGTGAGGATTTACCACTGAGCACTGTGAGCATGCAGTTGAGACCTATGAAAGAATATGTCTGGGCCATAATGACCAGATGCACGAGATACATCATACAACTAAGAGGAAAAATAAAATTAACTCAACCTCAACAAAACATAAAACAAGCCTGACAGGATCCAGAGGATATATTAGTAATTTAACTGTTTGTTAGAGAAAAAAAATTCAACACCCTTTAAAATAATGCAACATAGTTCAGACTCTTTATAATATATCATCCAAAATTATTAGTATGCAATAAGAAATTATTAAATATGTGAAGAATCAAGAAAATGTAAGCCATCCAAGAAAGCAAGCAGTCAATAGAAGACCCAGATATAGAAGTTTTGGGGCAATGACTTTAAACTAGCTATAATAAAAATGATAAAGAAAATAAAGGAACAGACGGTGACAATAAAAGAGAGATGGATTTTATCTGCAAAAAAGTAGGAACTATTAGAAAGAACCAAATGTAATGTAAAATTTGTAACTGGAAGTATATTTAAAACGAAAAAATAAAAGATTGCCTTAATAGTATATTGGAGACTATAGATGAAAGAGTTAGTGACTGACCTTGAAGGCAAATCTACAGAAATTATTTAATCTGAACAAAAGCAAGAAGGGGCTGACAAAAATTAATGAGCCTCTGTGACCTGTGTGAAAATATTAACTGGTCCAACATATGTATAATTGGAATGCTAGAGGGAGAGAAGAGAAGGGAGCAGAAAACATATTAGAAGAAATAATGGACCAAAATGTTCTGAATTTAGTGGAAAACATCAATTGCAGAACTTACAGTCCCACCAAAACTTAAGCAGAATAAAATACACAGGAAACTACTTCTAAATGCGTTATAGTTGAGTTGCTAAAATCCAAAGGGGAAAAATTAAAGTGACCGAAGAGGGTGGGAAATGCATGTTAAATATAGGAGGAAAATTAGAGGAATAATGACAAAAGGAAGGAAGGAAGGAAGGAAGGAAGGAAGGAAGGAAGGAAGGAAGGAAGGAAGGAAGGAAGGAAGGGAGGAAAAAAAACCTTTCCATCAAGAATTCTATATTCAGCGTAAATATCCTTTACAAATGAGAGTGAACTAAAGACATTTTTAGATAAACAAAAGCTGGAAGAGTTTGTAACCAGCAAACCGGAACTTCAAGTGCCCATTAGTAGATGAGTAGATAAAAAGATGTGATACATTTACACCATGGAATACTACGCAGCTGTAAAAAAGAAGGATCCCTTACCCTTTGAGACAGCATGAGGGACCTGGAGAGTATTATGCTAAGTGAAATAAGCCAGGCAGAGAAAGACAAGTGTCACATGATCTCACTTATATGTGGAATCTAATGAACAAAACAAACCAATGAACAAAATAGATCCAGAGACATGGAAGCATGGAACAGACTGAGGGATCTCAGAGGGAAGGCGGGAGGGGGAGTGGGAAGAGGTTAACCAAAGAATTTATATGCAGAGATGCATAACCCATGGGCACAGACAATAGTGGGGTGAAGCCTTGGGGTGGAGGGGATGGAAGGGGTCAATGGGGGAAAAGGGGGACATCTGTAATACTTTTAACAATAAAGATGAATTTTATTTATTTATTTTTTAATGTTTTTCTTGATTTCAGAGAGAGAGGGAGGGAGGGAGAGGGAGAGACAGAGAGAAACATCAGTGATGAGAGAAAGTCACTGATCAGCTGCCTCCTGCAGGGCCCACACTGGGGATGGAGCCCTCAACCCAGGCACGTGCCCTGACCGGGAATCAAACCACGATCTCTTGGATCCTAGGTCGATGCTCAACTGCTGAGGCACGCTGGTTGGACTCTAGATCAGATTTTTATTTGGAACTAGATATATTGATGTGTGAGTCAAAATAAAAGGACTAGGTTATAAAATAAGAGTATATTCAAACTATCTTCATTTAGACAAGAAAACAAAAACAGAATTTATGAGGAAATCTGAGCCTGGAGGCCACATCCCAGGGTCTGCATTGTTTAACTCATTGTTTAAATGGATACAATGAACATAATTTAGACAGGGAATTCTTTTTAAAATGTGTTTATTCTCCTTGGGTTCTAGTCAGACCAGCCTGACTTCTGAGTCACAGCCTGGCCCGTGACTTTCCAGCTGTACTTTGGGCTGTCTATTGTTTCTCCGTCTGCTCTGCCTGGGCTTCATCAGACTTGGTTTCTCCTTGCCTCTTACCATCACTTGTGGTTTATTTCATTCATTCCAAGTCCCAGTCCAGCTCAAAGACTAAAACCCCAGTGTAAAGCAGACTCCGTCACCCGGGTGGAGACTGTGCAGCCCACGTGCCTCCTAGGTGGATGAGTTGCTGGATTAAAGGTTGGCATTTGTATGGAGCACACCCAATGCAACGTCCAGTGAAGGCACGGGTCATATGCAGTTGATGCAAGAGGAAGTTCTTGGTGCCTGTTCTTATCATTTTTATTGATGAAGTAGATGAAAAAGATTGAATCTGCTGCTTAACATCTACAGTTCTCACAAAGAGTGACCGCAAATACAAAGACAGGAACAGAATTAAAAATGAGCTGTCTAAATTAAAAAACATTGCTCTTCAAAATGAAAGAAAAATCCATATAGAAAATTTAAGTAATGTCACACACTCTGTTTAAAAAAAAGATGACAGACCCCGAATGGAGCAACTTGTGTTAAGCTCACATCACCAAACCAAGACTTAAAACCAAAGTTAATCACAGTTTTAATCTCTCCCAGGAGTGGACTTGAAACCAGTTCCTCTGAAATCTCCTGGTGAGGCACCTGCCTGTAGACGCCTGCCGTCCCCAGTGGAAGCTCACCTTGCCTGGAACAGCCTCGTCTTTGCCAGCAGTCAGGTGTACCCCACCACTTTGGGACAAAGGATAGCACCATGGTTTTTGATATGTTGGTTCTGTTTAACTATTATTAATTGTTTTGTGACCAGATCCTACACTGAGCAAGATGCATGAAATGCGGAGGTAGAGGCCAAGCCCTCGGGGTTTAAAGTCCCGTCAGGAAGGTGGGACAGGCTCACATAAGACCAAAGCTCAGAGGCCTCCCCAGGAGTCCCAGTGGGCCAGGGAAGGGAGTGACCGTTTCTAGATGGGAGACCCACCAAGGCTTCCCGGTGGGTGCAGGTGAAACTTGAGGAAACATTCCTGTTAATAACAGAAGCAGGAACATTCAAGTGATGGAGCATTATGACTAGGTTCACATGAAAGGGCAGGCACCTCAGGGTAATCGTAACTTTCAGCCACAGTTTGAAAATCATGTTATAAAATCTAACCATTCAAGGTCTTCCTTAGCTGCCCAAGGAATCTGAAATTTATCTTACTGATAGTAGGATACAACGAAAGTTATCTCAGTATGAAAACTGGCTGATCAAGGTAGTTTTTAGAGACAATGAAACTGGGAGCAAAGTACCAGGTGGAATGGATGCGAGGAAATCAGAGGATAGATGGTTGTTCAGGTGGAGACACTGGAGAAGGCAAACACCGCGGCCGAATAAAGATGCTATTCCACGGGGAAAAGCAGGACCGCGCTTAGAGGGGCCGGATCCCCGTCACGCTACTCAGGGCCAGGCCTCCGGTCCTCACCTTCTGTTGAAAACAGCATTAGCTTTGACTGAGAATCTAATGACAAACTTCTTTGCAATGTTATTTCAAATCCTTTTTGGAACATCTGCAGACTCTCAAAAGAACCTGATCTGTTTTCTTATTTCCTATAAAATATTAGAAAAACCTGTTTTTCAAAATGTCTGCTGCAGGATGAGCCTGTAGAGAATAACGCTTGAGAGGTTCCCTTTCCTTTCCTTTTAACCCGAATGGTGTCTGTATATTTTCCACACATTTTCCATCACCCATCAATATTAACCCTAAGCGGTGAATGGCAGGTGTGGAAGGAAGGGGACTGAAGAGGCTCCGTCAATTTGAAAATGGTTCATTATTTCCCCCAATTCTGCAGAGTGTCATTTTAAATCCGCGCTGGCCTGAGAAGGCTTGCATTGTTTGGAACCACAGGCTTTATATTACCTTAAAAAAAAGCTCTCAGCCACAAGTTGGATGCTTTTGGCAGCATTACAGACGTAGCACCACCCGGCAGGGAGTGCGTTTGCTTCCTTGCTCCTCTGGCAGGGAGCGGAATGCTGGGCGTCCAGAGGCAGGGAGGAAGGCTGCCCCGCACCGCTCGCCCCGCCGCGCCCGCCCGCCCGGGCCTGCTCTTCGCGAACACAGGTGAGCACTGAGGTGCGGGCGCGGGCGCGGGCTCGGGAGGGGCCGAGCGGGCGCCTGAGGGCAGGCGGGCAGACCTCCGCCCAGAGCCGCCGCCTGGGCCAGGGCGCTCATTCAACCCAGGACAGTGCTGAAAAGGTTATTTTATGTTTTATTATTATGTTTATCTTTGTATATCACTTTGCAACATGCTTTTCTACAGACTACTAAAAAACATTAAAACAGCAACAGAATGTTTGTTTTTCAAATCTGTGGCCAGCTGTTAATCTTTATTCTTTCATATTCATAAATTATAAAATCATAGCGCTCTTTCCTGCTGGAAAATGTAATATTGCATAAAGTTTAGTTTCAATGTTAATGCTTCACAATATTACAAATGGATAAAATGGAAGACAGCATTAGACAGTGAACCGCAAAACTGTAGAGAAAACATTTTCCTGTAATATGGCAGCAGTCTCTACTATAAAGCTCCACGTCACAAGTTTAGGTTCTTAATAAATTTTGTATATCACAAATTTTGTTTCCTCTTAGATGTCAGAAACTGAGCTGGAAAAGATAAAAGTAAGAACAGCTGAGCATTTCGAAAATGATAAAAATAACATTTCTTGGTTGAAGGAAGGTAAGCCCTCTTGCTGTTGATTTTCTGTGAATGTGAAAATTGTGGTTTTGTTTATAAGCAAGAGAGAGTGTGGGAGGTGGAAAAATGCCTCAGCAATTCAAATAATATTAGTCCTTCTGATTTTTTAAAGTTTGTCTTCTCTGACCTGAGTGTAGTTTGAAGATGTTTAGTATGAAAGCTCTCTGTGCCCCTTGGCAGGAAGCACAGGCTGTTTTGTGGGAGAGAATGTACAGTTTCAACTTATGTGTATTCTCTGTGAGGTTCTGGTTGAGCTGTAGCATTTTCCCTTTAGCCAAGGAGACTGAATACTTTGAGGACGAGTGTTTTGTAAATAATAATCACAGAAAGGAAGGTGTGCTGTGGGAAGTGATGTCTATAAATAGTCTTGCCATTCACTGCAGTCAGAGCCACCTTCCCGGGAGAGAGCGGCCGGCCAGGGCACAGCGAGCGCAGGCCGGCCCTGAAATACACGTGAGGTCGATCAGGCTCCCAGGAGGCTGCAAATTCGTGCACCTTTGAAAATGTACGCTCATGATTATTGACTAGAAGGTTTGGTTTTATGATCCTTTCATTTTATGAACATCTTAATGTTTCTTAAAGTAAACTGACTTGATATTTTATCAAAATAGCTGTGTCTTTTATACTGTCTCATAAATTTATTCTATTGTAAAGTAACAGCTTTTAAGTAGTTGCCATTCCTCAAAATTGTATTATGAGGTCACGGGAAACTTTAATATATGTATCAAGTAAGTTCTACAACATCGAAACAATAATAATAACATCAGCCACGCTGACCATGTGCGGCGATGATTATGCTGAGTCATCATAACAGCCTGTGCAACAGTAATTATTCCTGATTTTCAGATGAGAAAACAGAGTCACAAAGGGTTGAATTAAGTGGCTAAAATGATAAGATTAGGAAGTGTGGCAGAGCTGGGATTTGATCCCGGAGTGGGTGACTCCACAGCATATGAATTTAGCCACTACCTTATACAATGTTTCAAAGAAAAGATGTTTAAATGACTTGTCAGAGCATAATCTGTGCTCAAAAGTTTCCCTACAGTGTTTAAATCAACACTTTACCTTCACACATACCCTCCCATCCACTCTTATCCCCCATCCTGTCCTGCCCCCACTTTTATTTTTAAAAACGTGTTTACTTTTTTTTAAGATCCTTCCTTCTACCCCATGGCCTAGTGATCAAAATTAATAGTGGGAGCTGGTCTCTGCCTGAGATTCTATTTCAGGAGAAAAGTTGGTGTGGACATGAAGTATGATCAGAATCATTTCCTTCAAAAGCCACAGGCAAGAAAATTCTCTAACTTCTCCTTATTAAAAGATTTTTAAATAGAACATTTAAAAAAACACTGAAGTAAAAAATTGAACTTGGATCAGAGATTTCCCTTTGCATTTCTCGCAGACTCCAGATCCGTAAAGACAAGGCATTCACTGCTACTTACAGTGATGTTTATATTATTTATTTTTGCTATAATTATTTCATTCTACAGCCTAATAGAGAAACTGATGAAATTGATAGGCCAGCCAAGTGTTTACTGAAGTACTTTCTTTTTTTAAAAAAATTGTGTCCATTAAGTACAGTTTAGGCATTAAATTCTTGTAATCTACAAACTCTATAATTTCCCAGGTGACCTGTTTTATCCCATTTGGACACTTCATTTAAGCTACACACAAATTATGTTTACTGTATTTCACGAAAGGAAACTGAGCCAGGTTCTAGATGGCAACATCTTAATAGGCAGTTATCAGAATGAGCTAGTTTTCAAACATGAATCTCTCTTTTTTAATGTTAAGGAAAAATACATGTGTTGGTTTATTAATTTTTTTTAAGGCAACTGGTGCACTGGGAAGAGCCGAGTGTTTGAGGTTAGGCAGGTGCGATTCTGAAACCTCAGGTCAGCTGCTTACTAGCTGGGTTATGACTGGCTTGTTACTGAGCCTCCCGAGCCTCAGAGGCCTCAGCTGGGGATGCTAATGCCTGCTTTGTGTGATTATGGAGATGAGATTTCGTTATTTCTGTGTGTTCCCCCTCTTTAAAGCATGATTCAAAATAATATAGTTATATTTTCTGAGATTCTCATTCACATTTTGAATAATTATTAATAGTACGAGCATTCTACATTTTTATGGCATTTTATATGAATTCCATCATTTGGTTCCTACAACAACTTGATATGCAGTAGCATTGACTTCATTTTATAGATTAAAGGACTGAGGTTCAGATTGACTCTGAATCTTGCTCAAATTTGCAGAGCTGTTAAGTGGCAAATTGAATCTTGAACCCAGGTCTTCCAGTTCCAAATTCTGTTCTTTGCATTAAACCACTTTATCACAGTGACTTTTCCAATGGTTATTAATCAACCCTCCCCCCCAAAAAATAAAATAGATCCTTTAAATTTGCTCAAAATTTTTTTTCATGAATGACAAAAGTAGTTGCTTCTCATATCACAATGTGTCTTTCCTCCGTCTGCAACTCTGGCCGAATGCTCCCCATTGTTAACATACAGAGCACATAGCAATGCCTCGCTTACTAGGGTTCAAGCAAGGCGCTCGCTGGGTAATGTGCACAGAGCCCCGGGGGGCCCTGACCTCGGTGAGCCTACGGCCAGGGAGTTACCACCCTCACTCCGACCCGTGCTGAGGGCCTTGCCACCTGTCACCCTCAAACGCTCATTCAGCTTTCCCACTGCAAGTCACACTGTCAGCCCCGGGGCTCCTGCAGACGAGGCACAGGAGGGGCAGGAGGGGCAGGAGAGCGGAAGCAGCCCTGCGCCGGGCTGGCCCTCAGTGCCCTGCGTTTGCTGAGGTGCGGCCCTCACCACCTCGCTCTCCAGCCGGGCGGGGCGCTGGGCACAGCCGCACCCAGAGCTATTATCAACAATCAGGGTGAACGGTGTCTGAGAAACACGCGGGCCCGAAATGCACTCCTTGGGAACTTAATTGAATCCAGCCTCGTCGTCTTCAAGCCGTCAGGCGATGCTGTGTCACTGTTAGCCCCGTTGCCTTTACATTCTCACCCTGTCGGACTTCAGATCTGTCACTTTCGTCCCAACGTAAGGCAGCCGGGAGGGTGCGATGGAGCCAGGAACGAGTGCTTAAGCACCAGACAGGTAATTATGAGTAAGATATCCAGGGGTCATACCTGGGGAAACCCCGTCTTCAGATAATCAGGGACACAAAATATGATTTTGGAATATGAACCAGGCAAGATGAGCTGCATCGTGCGATTCCGGACCACGGTGGGCTAGAAAGGCCGGTTCTGAAGGCGCTGGCCCTCCACCTGCACAGGAGGAGAGGGGAGGGGGCGTGGGAGTAAGGTCATCAGGGACTCGGGTGCCTGCGTTGGTGCTGGGGACCTGGGCCGCTGGCTTGCTATTTGTGTGGATTAACACAGAGCGAGAGTGACACGCAGACTGAGACGCGGGTTCTGGACTCGCTGCAGCACCGAGGGCAGGGCTGACCGATCGGAGCATGCTTAGGGCGTATAAATTCGTAACTAGATCGCAGAGCGGCATGGGGCAGGCAGGGGAAAGGCGAGGCAGAGGGGTGCTGATGGCGAAGACGGAAACTAATTCAGTAGCCCAGGCGAGAACACATGCCCTGGACAAGTCGTAACAAGGAGAGGAGGGAAAGAGCCCAAATGTGAAAAGCTTTGTGAAGGGAAAACTGACATAGCAGAGAGACTGGGGGACAGGACAGGTGGCATCAGGTGGCATCAGGTGGCACGCAATGCCCGTGAGGCCAGGGAGCGCTCGGGTGAGCTCCGCAGCCCCTGCCGCCCGCCCCACCTGGCGTGGCAGAGAAGCACCGGGAGGGGGGCTGGAGCCTTTAAGTTGCTCTATTTGTAGTTTAAAATCAGAGCATCACCTGTGCTTGACTGCCCACAATTCCTTACAATGTCTCCTGATTTTTCAGGAGAAGCTGGAAATCTGGATTTCCATGTGCAATCTCCTAATTTCTAGAAGCTAAGTAATAACAACAATAATGAAGCACCATGCAGAAGAGATAAAGCTGGGCTCTGTGACTCAGGCCAGGGGCTACCAGGTCGTAACTTCTGTTCTAAAAACTTGTATCCGTAAACAAAGCCTACTACAATTTCCCCAAAATGGGGTTTCCATAAAAACTGCTTCATTGGCAAACACACAGGCACACACACACACATGCACACACATATACACACATACATATACACACATATTTATATGTATGTACAAAGTCAGGTCAACTGTTCAACTTTTAAAAATGTGAAGTTAAGAGCACTGAAGTGAGGCTGTCCTGAAATCGCCTATAGTTGTTTGGATGAAGCTCCCCTTGTGGTTGGAATAGCAGAGGGACAAACAAAATAACCCCGGTTACAAGTGTGCCCTCAGTGTTTCTAATCATCTCATCAGGTGTTGACTCCGCCCGGTCACTGCCGAGCCGGGTGGGCATTGATGGGAAAATTCACACGTAGGCAGGAGGAGTGATTTAAAAGAAAGGAGACGGGGGCGATGAACCAGTTTTCCGCTCACCTTCCAAAAATGCCAGGGAGAGAAAAGCTTGGATGTTGAGAATTGTGTAATCATTTTGAACTAAATATAAGCAGTCATATGATGACTACAGTCTTTGGTGATTTCAAAATCACTATTTAAATACATTTTGGAGGAAGCTCTCTAAATTTATTTAGTATTATCATAGAGAAGTTGGGTCACCAATGACTTGGCATCTTGAATACATTGGTTGTCACTTAATCAGAATTAATACATATTAGGAATTGATATATCACGATACTGGAAAACAGCCTAGACGTCCCAAAAACCATGTTCCAAAAATTATCTTCCTAATAAAATGCAAAACCTCAAATCTGTAATATAGGAATCTCATCTCATTCCTGATCATTGCAAGTGAGGTGGAGAAAGTGAGAATCTTCTACTAATATTCACAAATTCACCGAACTTTCTTAATTCTCAGTGAATGAAATTTTCTTCGTTTGCTCAAACATAACTTCAGATTATAAGCACTAAAACAATTCCAAAACATATATTTTATTCAATTTAGTAACCATTTGATGAGGCTCCTCTTGAACTCACAGACAACATACTAAGCAAAGAAACAAAGATGTCAAACAATGAAAAGGCCATTTCTGCCCTCAAGGAACTCGTGTATTTAAGTGCTTTATAATAATGACTGGATATTAATCCATGCTAATTCTTTCACTCAGACACTTCTCATTTTTAAAAGGGCTCCTTTTTCTGACTAGCTTAAAAATTAAGCCAGGCTAATGCTTATTTTAAATTGGTAATTTCCACAAATAGCATATCTTGAGATTCCTGTTGTTATGTATACACAGGAGACAGGATAAATCGCTCTTACCTCATGGGTCTTCATTAACTCGTGAAAATGTTACCTAATAACCAACATGCAGGTGAGGGAAGAGTAACAGCCAAAGAGGGTGCTATCTTCTGTTTACACTAGTCAAGAGAAGGAACTAGGTGGGAAAATATGCCTTCGCAAACCACAAACAAGTAAACAAGTAGAACAAGGTACTTTTACAAGAGCAGTGTTTTGGAAGCTTTGCAAGAATCTGGAAAGAGCCTTCCAACAGGGAGAAGAGCTTGTGCGAAGATGGGGTGCTCAGAGTTCAGAGCGGCTGGGAAGGAAGGGAGGAAGCCGCCTCCCTTGGAAACACGTCGGACGCCCTTGCTGGCCTCAGGAATTTCGATGATTTTTCCTAACTGGGGATGGAAGCCACTGGAGATCCTAAGACAATGTGAGCAACCACTTCTATGCATGAGGTCAAGAGTACACAGAAATAAAACAGCAGACAGTGCAGCTGAGCAACGAAAGGTGGTAACTGAAATAGGATAAAATCGTGAAAGGGAAAGAGGGGAAGCAGGATGTGGGCCCTATTTTAGCGGTAGAGGCAACCGAGCTGGCTGGTGCCGTGGGCGGGAAGAAACGAGGCGAGGCTGCCTCCCGGCTGGAGGCCCGAGGCGCTGCGTGACAGTGACGGTGACGGTGACGGTGACGGTGACAGTGAATGGAGGGTGGGAAACTGGCTGGGGCTCAGGGCGTCAGATCTGGGGGAGTCGGGTTAGGTGTGAAATGCCCAAGAGGCATCCCCGATGCAGGTTACCAACAAAGCATAGCATATATGAGGTCAGATACTGACAAGGAAGATCTGCTTGAGATTTGGTTAGACCTGAAGATTGAGAAGACATTTGTTGATGGAGAGTAAAGTCAGTGAAATAAAATTTCACATAGAAGGAATGGGGCAGGAGAAAACATGTCATGTTTCAAAAAGTGAATGAAAATAAGAGTGGCTGGAGCATCTTGGCCAAAAGAAGGTTAGCATTCAAAGAGTACAGGGAGTTTGCCCAGGAATAGAGCCAAGAACCATTCATAGACTTAGGTCAGCATTTTGGATTCCAATAAACACTTTACCCTGGAAATGCCTACTAAAGATATATTTTACATTGCAGTAAAATATATCTGACTATATTTTATTTTTAAAAGAATATAAGATTAAGGACTATCAGAGGATAATACACTACGATCAAAATTTAATAATTATAAAACAAAGCTTTAATAGTTTGTATTAGGTTCTGAGGAACAGAATCAACAGATGGATAGATGGATGGATAGATAGATGATAGATAGATAGATAGATACATAGATAGATAGATAGATAGATAGATAGATAGATAGATAGATAGATAGATGATAGATAGATAGATAGATGATAGATAGATAAATGGATAGATAGATAGGTAGATAGATATAGATAGATAGATAGATAGATAGATAGATGATAGATAGATAGATAGATAGATAGATAGATAGATAGATAGATAGATAGATAGATAGATAATAGACAGAAGATTTATTATGAGTGACTGGCTCACACATTTATGGAAGCCGAGAAGTTCCATAGTCTGCTGTCTGCAAGCTGGAGGCTCGAGAAAGCCAGTGGTCTAGATCCAGTCAAGCCCAATTTCTGAGAGCCAATGGCATAAGTCCTGCTTCAAGTAAGACAAAAAAACCCAGGGGTGCTGATGTCCAAGGGCAGGAGAAGATGGATGTCCTAGCTCAAGTGGAGAGAGCACATTTGTCCTTCCTCTATCTTTTTGCTCTATTTAGCCCCTAACAGATTGGATGACGCCCGCCCACATTGGTGATTTGGTGAAAGTGATTTTTAAAAATCAGACTACCGATTCAAATGCTAATATATTTCTGAAACACCCTCATGGACATAGTCAGAAATAATGTTTTTACCAGCTACCTGGGTATCCCTTAGTGGAATCAAGTTGAGATATAAAATTAATCTTCACATAGCTCTTGAAAGGAAAGTAACAGACACTGATTCTAGCTAAATTAATGAGTAGAGGAATGTATTGGATGGCTTGGAGGTGGCTCACAGTCAAGAAGAAAAATTCAGGTCCAGAGAGACAGAAACTAATCTAGCTCTGGGGCTCCAAATAGCCAGATAACAAATATATTCGGGTCACCACTCCTAGAACAAATTAGCTCCACATACTTTTTCTGTCCTCTCATCTCCTATAGTCAAGACTCCAAACCCCAAAGAAGAAGGCTTAATAGCTTTGGTGATTTGCCCCGGGGAGGCAGGGCGGGAACCTTGGCTGAGAGCACCACGAGGCTACCTGAAGCGTGGGAGACGCTGCTTCCGCAGGAATCCAGGGCTCTAGCCCCAGAACGCAGGGAAAACAGATGCTGTACGGCCCCCAAATACTGTCTACTCTAAAAGCCAATACTCATGGCCAAATTTTCAGTGCTATCCTCCGTAGAGGATGTTTTCTTAGAGCCTGACATGTGTTGTTGACGGAGTGCTGAACACTTCAGGAAGGAGAGTACTTAGTTTAAATGTATTGCCCTTTTACTGAAGTTCAAATGTCAGAATCATTATGATTCTCTGATAACCTTATTTTATGTTTAGAAAGATCAGTAAAATATGAGGTTTTCTGTGTTCTCATAGGTCAACAAATTAAATTCCAGTGGCACAGCCTACAGCTGACGATTGAAATTTCTTTCCAACTAGGCCTATAAAGTAGTAAGTTCATTTCTTATAAAATTATGACATTGATCCCAATGGAATGGAAGGCCTAGAAGATGCCATGTCAGCCTTGAGACTATGGCCCGATGAATTAATCAGTGCAAAGTCCCGGCAAGTTGTTAAACAGCAGATTTAAAGACTCTCTTTCAATGATGATAGAGCAGTACATCAAATCCAGAATGGTCTTAGCTCACCATATTAATCGCAGTTTTATGAACTCGGAGTGAAGCGATCTGTAGAGACTGGGAACCAGCGTCTCCTGTCTCAACAGCAGACGGAAGCGGGAGAGAACTAGAAGCTTCAAGAGATTTACTCCCTTGAGTTGAGATCTTTCCGTGGACCCATTCGTTTCCCTGTCGCACCAGCTGCTGATGCCACAGGCTTAACATGAGTGTGAAGGGCCGTCGCGAGCGAGCGAGGCCCCTGTGTCTGTGCGTCAGGAACGAGGCCCTTCCATTGCTTGGGAATGCTCCGAAGAGATACTTCACTTTTATATGATTATGGCCCATTCCTTTCAGCTTGGGAACAGCATTTAGAGGGAATGCCCTCTAATAAAATGCACCTACGCGAGGTGCCCAGGGGCCCGCTAGTTAAAAGGGCTGTGCTGGGCCCACGGAGACGTGGCCCTGCAGCGAGGGGCGCCTGCGGGGAGGCAGGGCCAGGGCCACAGCCGGGCGCCACCGCGGCTTCGCCAGCCTGTGACTTCAAGGAAAATAGAGGACCGTGCCCAGAAAGGCGTCAGACCATTCTTCCCCCTGCGCCGAATATTCATACCAACACGGATTTGAAAAGAAATGGCTGTATTACAGAAGGTGAGACAGATGCTTCGTGATGTCTCAAGCAGCAGGCAACAGGAGAGGAAAAGCTGCACTTTAGCTCTTCCTTCACTTACCAGTTTTACTTTCTGTTTTATATTTAGAATATTCAGCATTGTAGATATGAAATCAAATTTCTACTAGAGTTAGCAAAAGATATATGCGAGTACTAAAACATCTTGAATATAGTTTTCATACAAATATAAAAAGTTTATATAAATATAATCTTCTGGAGAATTAAAAAGTAAATCAAAAGTTATATTCAGACCACAATTAATAAAAAAGAAGAGATTCCACTCTATGCATGTCTTACCTCTAATTTCTTGGACTAATATATAACACATCAAATTGATATGGTAAACCATTCATAACACAGGAAGCATTCGTTTTATAAAATAATATAAAATTAAGTAAACCAAATCAACAAATGTTCGGATTTCTCACAAGGCACAGACTTACACAAATAATATACTGTGACTCTCATGCCCAAGGAATTTATAATTCAGTTGGGGAAACAAAATAACAGCAACACATCCTGTTTGCCACACGATTCAGACAAGAGCAAGCTCTTAAGCTATATTTGAAACAGAGTAGAATATACACAACCAATTTGGATGGAATTGTTTTCAGTATCAGATCTTACCCACCAAACCATATGGATACACCCAATTTCTTAGATAGATGCAGATTTCTTTTCAGATTAAATCAGAGCTTGTTGGTTTGTGTTGTTTTTAATGAATTTAGCAGATTTGGGCTAAAACTACTATTCTAAAGAATCACTTGAAAACAGCAGGATTCATTTAAAAATATTAACTTAGATTTCTTACATATCTTAAAAGCTCTCTCGTGTAAATGTTTTTTAATTTATTACTCAGCCTTTGTTTTTCTTTTTTAAAAAAGGAAAACAAATTATGTCTTCATTTTAAAATGAGAAAAAACTATAGCATAAAAAGATAGAGATTCTTAATAGATAGTAAGGGACTTCACTTTTCCAAGGGAAATTTTTAAGTGAATAATTTAGTAAAGAGGGAAAATTGCACCAAAGACAAACAAAAAGTAACAAAACTTGGTGGCACAGTATATTTATAGATCATGAATACTTTGGAGTGTCCAAATTCAGTATGATGTTAAAACTGTAAATTCTGTAGGTCACTGTCCGTTAGTTAAGAAGCCACTTTCAGGCCTCTGAATTCTCAGTGACGTTTTCAAGCCTGGGTTCTGCGTGTTCTCTAATAGAAAGCTGAATTCTTAGCTTCAGTGTTACTTAAGGAAATTAGTCCCATTTGGGTCTCTCCTGGATATAATGAGCCAAAATAACTTGTTTCCATCATTTTGGAGACCAAACTAGTAATGCTAATTAGGAATCAATTTTAATTTTCACAAACACTAAACAGGAAAAAGTCGCATGGTTAAAAATATATAAAATGCACACCTGTATTATACATGTAACCATGTTGCTGGAATAAAACATTCGATTCCACCCTTCTCGCTGGCCTGCCAACCGTATCATACGTTTACTGACAACCTTCTGTTCGTAAGACAACATAGTTTCTATAAGACAGTCACACATAACACTCAAGGTACCTGCAATCAGCCTCTGTGTGACGTTGCTGGGGGAGGTGGTAGTTAAGGAAAGTTTACCAGAAGCCAATAGATTAAGAAGGAGAAACGTTAAGTATTAGATTGTTCATCGCAAGGGTGTATCTGGCTTGTTTAACTCCATATTTTTGACTATTTAGATAGCCACTGGGGGATAGCAGATGCTCAAAAATGATATAAATAAATGAATGAATACAGAAATAAGTATTGAGGATGATGTGAATGCAGAGGTAGGGAAGAACATACCTAGAATTCAGAAAAATTGGGAATTTAGTTGGGCTATAAATCATGAGTAGAACTTCAATAGGCAGTCACATTACAAACTGATGAAATGTGATGATCTATGGTGGAGACGGAGAAGTCTGGGGTGTTCAGAGAACAGGAGTTATGTTTGGCTGGAGAATAAGAAACAGACCTCGGCCTGGCCGGCATGGCTCAGTGGTTGAGCGTCAACCTATGAACCAGGAGGTCGCAGTTCGATTCCTGACCAGGACACGTGCCGGGGTTGCGGGCTCGATCCCCAGTGGGGGGCTTGCAGGAGGCAGCTGATGGATGACTCTCTCACCATGGATGTTTCTATCCCTCTCTCCCTCTCCCTTCCTCTCTCTGAAATCAATAAAAAACAAACAAACATTTTTTTTAAAAAGAAAAAAGACATAAGCCTTGGCTATACTATCAGCGGCTTTTAATACCAGGCCTAAGAGCTTCAACCAACTGTCCTAGGACAAAGGGGAGCCATCAGATCCACCCAGGGTCAGGAGGGGAGATGTGTGCTTCAGCAAACATCTGTGATTTGAGAATTTTGTGAAGATGAATTGGGAGGTAAAATAGAGGTGAAGGGGGAAATAGAGTGACTAGTTAGAAGCTTTTTGCATCCATGGATGAGAAAGAATGATTTCTGAATTGGGATAATAGTTGCCAGGGCACTGGAAACAAAGAGGCTGGCACCTAAGACAGTGCTGATCCCAAGGCCTTGACCATAGACTGGATGTTAAGGGGTAAAGGAGAGAAAGAGTTGTTGGGGATTAAAGAAAACCTCTAGATTAAAACAGAAAGTGTGTGTGTGTGTGTGTGTGTGTGTGTCCTTATATAAGTAATCTGTTTAGAAAAATTTAAAAATGCAGGTGGAAAAAATTACTACAAATCCCCACACCTAGAGATAGCCACTGTACATCCTGTATGTTTCATACTTGTGTATCAATGTGTGTACGTGTATTTGTACACACACATGTGATTTATTAATTTTAATAAAATCTGTTTATACAATATATTTAATAATGCATTTTCTGTACTCATAAATTAATGCAAATACCTTTCCTGGTTAATAAATATAGATTTATAGCATTATTTCAATTGTTATACACATAGTATTACACTATTAAAGTCATAAAATATATGTAACCCATCCCCTATTTTTGGATATTCAGGTTGTTTCAAATTTTTGCTTTTAAAACTCAGAGAAATTAGATTGGCGTTTCCTCTAAGCAGACCAACCCAGCGCCCCAGGCGGTGTCCTCTTACCGGCCGTTGGCTCGGGCGGTGATTTACAGCCGCGGCACCGCAGTGCCTTCTTCCGTTTCATAAAGGCGCTGTGCAGAAAGCCCTACCGTGTTCTTCTACCGAAAAGAAAGTAAAGCGCAGAGAAGTTTAGGTAATTTGGTCCCAGTCAACGGATAATAGACGATAGGGCCAGGTGGAAGTCAGGTATTCTGACCCGCATCCGGTGCACTTTGATCATAGGCTCTGCTTTGACACATTCTTGAAGGTACATAAACAGTAACCCCTAATCTGCTCTCATTTTGACAATTAAAATGGGAGGCTGACAGAGTTCGGGACGTTATGCAGATGCTGCCTCTTTAAACCTATTGCTCATCCCGTTGGATTCTCTGAACAGTGTCGCCTGGGAAGGGGGACATTGGTGTGACACCAGGGGAAGACTCAAAAGCCAGTCTGTCTACAGATTGCAGCGATCGAATAGTTCAGAATGAATTACAACTTCATAATATTGCTACATTCATATTTAAGAGGTAAAAATTGGAGATCAGCTCCCATGATATCCATTCATTTAAGACACAGCGAGTTATAAGGATTAATCATTTAATATCTTCCCGTTGAAGTTGGCTAACTAAACAAAACCAAGGCTGATGGAGGGGGAGGGGGAATATTATTTTGTTTGCTGATCTCTGTGAAACAAGCACTTGAAGATAAAACGTATCATATCAGAGTGTGTGTCGGGGCGGGGGGGAGGAATAATTCCAGCGGCAGAGTGAACTGTGATCGGATTAAGAGGCGGCAGTATATTTTTGCATGGCTAATAAGCCGGTCAGAAACCTGCAGACCTAAGGACATTTGGATGCCAACTCTAAGTTTAATCTTCCGATATCCCTATCTGGTCACACCATCTCCCCAGCAAGCAAATTACATTGCACAGCCTTGCTTTCCAGTGTTCAGCAAGCAGCACCCCACTGTCAACCTTAGATGTGACCTTGATTGTCCTTGTTACATTTAGAATTTTTAAAAATGTGTCTCCTTAAATCTTTAAACAGTAGGATTTAGCAAAGAATAAAGACACTCTGTACAAGCCTTTTTTAAAAGCCAGAAACAAACAGCATCTTTCAGGTAGTGCTGTGGGCACTGCACCACTGCGCTTCTCAATCCGGAGTTCAATTCAGTTGCACTTCGGTGATCAGAAGACTATGAGTTTATAACAATAATATTTTTAATTAAAATTATAAAGCTATATTTAGGTAATCAAATGATGCTTTACAAATTACCTGATTTCTTAACATCTGCCACTCAAAAGGAAATAACAATTAAAAATGCTTAAGGAAGGAGTTTAAAAAACTAAGTCAAATATTTTTCCACCCTCCAAGAAGAAATTTAGTGCAGCTCAAAAAATTATGATTGCACAAGTATACTGTTGCTCCACAAGGCACCCAGCCATATGGAATAATAAGCGTCCATATTTCTGTCTAACCAGTTGAAACGACAGAGATTGCATGACTTTGGCATTAGTAGTAAGAGAAACTAGATAAATAACTTTGGAGTTAAACAGAGGTATAGTTTAATTACAGCTTTCTAGTGGTTCAAATATCAAATATCTAAACTGTTAATTTCCACCAAGACCTCCAGTCTTTCTGTGGTCCGTAGCAATTACCTTACCACCTCTATTTCAACTTTCCCTAGCATATTTAAGTAAACCGTAGGCTCTTTGATTGTTTTGCTTTGTTTTTGTAAGTATTCATTTTACAATAACTAATTACCTAGAGCCAGGCAAAATAATTTGTACAATTATTAAAATTGTCCAATGTGAAATTCAACAAGCAGAGAATTATGCTTAAATATAAATTTAGTTTGTTTTCTTTTTTAAAGTAAACAACATTCAGAGAGAAATAGGTTTCTATCATTTCAGAAAAACCTTCTGATAAGAAATAATATATACTCTGTCAGTCAATCAACCAACAGTAGCAAAGCTGTAATAGGCTGTGCAGGATATTGGACCAGGTCCTGGCAATGGACTGGACCAGAAAGCCAGATCACACAGTACTTACTGATTAGCTTGTGCAAGAAGCTACTCTAAGGACAATGGGAAAATTAAATGGCATTAAGCACAGAGAAGCCACTATTAGGATCTGCCTTTTAAAAGAACACTCTGGCCGTGGGGATTGAAGAGAACGTGGGCTGGTGGGACGCAGGGAGCGGGGCTCGCAGTAGCTGAAGTGAGGCTTACGAGGGTGACACCGCAAGTGGGAAGAGAAACCCTGAGCTTTCATTGAAAAGAGAGTTGTCAGGACTCCCTGGCACGTTGGTTACGGGGATGAAGGAGACAGAGATTCAAGGACAGCGTCCAGCCTGCTGGGTAAACGATCCAGCTCTCTCCCTCTCCTTCCCTCTCTCTGAAATCAATAAAGATATCTAAAAAAAAAAATCAAATTAAACAACTGAAAATTAAAAAAAAAAAGATATATATTTTTTAAAAATGTCAGAGAGTATACTGCCTATGTTTTTTTCTAGAATTTTTATGGCTTTGGGTCTTATATTTAAGTCTTTAATCCATTTTGAGTTTATTTTTGTATATGGTGTAAAAATGTGGTCTAGTTTTATTTTTTTGCATGTATCTGTCCAGTTTTCCCAACACAATTTATTCAATAGAGTATCTTTACGCCATTGTATATTCTTGCCTCCTTTGTCATAGATTAATTAATCATATAGGCATGGGTTTATTCTGGGCTCTCTATTCGTTCCATTGATCGATATATCTGTGTTTATGTCAGTACCATGTTGTTTTGATTACTATGGCCTTGTAGTATAGTTTGATATCAGCTAGTGTGGTCCCTCCAACTTTGTTCTTCTTTTTCAAGTTTGCTTTGACTATTTGAGGTCTTTTGTGGTTCCATATAAATTTTAAGATTATTTGTTATAGTTCTGCTAAAAATCTCATTGGTATTTTGATAGGAATTGCATTGAATCTGTAGATTGCTTTGGGTGGTGTGGACACTTTAATGATGCTAATTTTTCCTATCCATGAACATGGTATATGCTTCCACTTACTTGTATCTTCTTCATTTCTTACTTCAGTGTGTTATAGTTTTCCAAGTACAGGTCTTTTACATCCTTGATTAAATTTATGCCTAAGTATTTTTTGTGCAATTGTAAATGGGATTTTGTTTTTAATTTCTCTTTCTGATTGTTGGCTATTGGTGTATGAAAATGCAGCCAATTTCTGAACATTAATTTTGTATCCTGCTTCTTTAGTGAATTCACTTGTCAGTTCTAATATTTTTTGATGAAATCTTTAGAGCTATCATGTTATCTGAAAATAATAATGCTTTTCTTTCTTCCTTTCCAACTTGGATGCCTTTTATTTCTTCTTCTTGCCGGATTGCTGTGGCTAGGTCTTCTAATACCATTTAGAATAAGAGTGGTGAAAGCAGACATGCCTGTCTTGTTCCTGATCTTAAGGGAAACACTTTTAGTTTTTGCCCATTGAGTATGATGTTAGCTGTGGGTTTGTCATATATGGTCTTTATGATGTTGAGGTATGATCCCTCTGTTCCCACTTTGCTGTGAGTTTTTATCATAAATGGGTGCTGAATTTTGTCAAATGTGTTTTCGGTATCTATTGAAATGATTGTGTGATTTTTATCCTTCACTTTGTTTATGTGATGTGTCACATTAATTGATTTGTGGATATTGAGCCAACCTTGTATTCCATGAAAAAATCTCACTTGATCATGGTGTGTGATCTTTTTAATATATTGCTGGATTTGGTTTGCTAATAATTTGTTGAGGATTTTTGCATCTTTGTTCAACAGGGATAGCAAAATGCAACGTATTCACTGTGGATTAAAAGATACAGAACTTTAAATATTTTTATTGCTCTGTTTATGTCATTGAGAATAATGCTGGCAAGAACCAAGTCTTTGGAAGCACAGTGATCTGTATTTAAATCAGGATTTGCTACTAATTAAAAATTGGTCTTAGTCAAAAGTTAACATCATTGAGCTCTGATTAACAAAGCTACAAATCAAAAATAATAAAGGCTGCTGTAGCAGACACAGCTGATTGCCTACTCGTCATCTATTCCTCTTTCTTCTTAAGGAACCTTAATTTTCATCAGAAACCCACCTATTTCAATGCAACCATGCATTTCTAGGAAGGCTGGTTCTATCATCAGTCCCAGCAGTGGGGATAATTCTGATTGATTTAACTCAATTATAGTGGTCCCATTGCCATTGCCAGTGTTCAATTTAGATGAGTTTCTGAAATAATTCAGGACAATGTGACAGGAGGGATTATAGGCTGGGAACTTTCAATAAAGGTTTTTATTTTGTTTTATTTTGTTTGGGGGAAGGTGGGTTGGTTGGTTGCTTGTGTGTGTATGTGAGTGTGTGGTTTTTTATTTTTGTGTTTTAGCTTCTAAGAGAGTTCACAAGAAAATATTCTTTCCTCTTTTGGACACTGTCAAGTCTTTATGTGATATTTGAAAGTGGAGAAACCATCTTATTATCATAAAGGAAAGCAGACTGCTAACAAAGCCACACACCTAACCTAGAACAACACAGAGAAAAAATGGAAAAAGATGTGTGTTCTTATAAGTGTTGTTGAGGCACTGATTTGATCAATCCTGTAGCCATCCTACTTCTGAAATTAACATGTGAAATATAAACTACCTTATTTTTAAGCCAGCTTGGAATTCTGTTATTTGCAACTGAAAGCTGCTTTGCAGAATGAGCAATGATAAGTGAAAAGTACTGAACACCCAATAATGACTACTATTAATTTACCTTTTTTCTCATAGTCACTTTTTAGTCTTCTCTTTTTACCTGACCATTTGAAGCCATCAGGAAGTGTGTGGTTTCTTATTTCCTTCTGTATTTTCCCATACACCTAGAGCAGTGATTGTCAGCAGTAAGTGCTCATAAACTTTGTCAAATAGAAACAAAATTGAATCCAAGCCTCTTCATGTGCTATAAGGTCTGTTAATGAGCTCGAGCGGCCAGATTTCATTAGCAAGAAGAAAGAATGTTTTATAAAGAATAGTATGAGCAAAATCAATGTAATTTTCATTCTAAAGAATGATATATTTCTCATTTTAAAGTAAAAAATGTATTTCTATGAACTGAATTTTAAATGCTAGGTTGATATTATTTTGAACAAATGACATTTTTAAAGCACTAAAAAAGAATCTAAAATGACAAAAACTTAAAACATGACAGTATCTTTGTAAGATCACTCTTTGTCCTTAACAAAAGTTGATGAATATTGAAAATTCATTGACTGTTGACTAAAGTACCATCCTTAAACGTACATGCATATTTCTGAGTGGGCGCTTAAGCCTTTTATGTTTGTATGCTCCCTCTTTCATCAGATAATTTTGCTCTTTCTCTGACTCCAAAAGTCTTTTTAGGGCCCAATGTTTAATACAAAAATAAAAAAAGTGATGAGATAGGAAGTGGCACAGTTATTTTCACCAATTAGCAAATGTAACCAGGCTCGTAAAAAGGGTATTTGTGTCTTTCTTTTCAGTAAGGTCAGGTAGCTATTTACCTGTTTTTATTTTTAGCTTAAGATTCTCTGGATGAATATTAATGTTATATAGAAATTCCTATTGCTGTGAAGTTGAGTGTTGTGTTGAAAAGAGAAACTGGGAAGAAAAACAGAAGACCTACAAGTAAGTTTCATTTAGGGACAAAAACCAAGCTAACACCATTTTCTATCACCAGAGCAGAGAAGTGTTTTGTTTCCACTAATCTCTAACTAATATCACAATAGTAGTTTTGAAAATAACTGTGCTTTTGTGAATAACAGAAATCATGATTATTTTAATATAGCATTACGATCATCACCGATATCTCAAGATACTGTTTATTCTTACCTCATCATTAGTCATTCAATAGCTAGATCTTATTTAATTTATTGATAAAGGTGAACATATATTATTATAACAAGATTTTTTAAATAGTTTGATAAATGTATGTAACTGGTTTCCTTATGCTCCTGTACATTTAATTTTGTGCATTTAAAATATTCCGTGGCAAAAAAAAAAAAAAAAAAGAGTTAAGGACCCTTCAACTGAGGAATGCAAATGAGCCAAACACTTCCAGAAATCTAAAAGGGGGGGGGGCTGGGTCGGCTACCACTAAGCCTCTGCCCCTACCAAAATATAATATGCTACTTATGTCATGTCGAACAGCAAAAATTCAAGTCCTGTAATTGCACTACCAAAAAACAGTTTTACTTCTTTTGAAAAAGATAAATGCTTAAATTTTTAGTAATCAATTTTGCATGTTTTCTTGTTAGACTATTTTGAATCTTTTTTTAAAGTTTAAGTATAGTTGGTATACAATATTCTGTTAGTTTCAGGTATAAGATATAGTGATGTAACATTTTTATATTTTGTAATGTGACCATAAATATCTTAAACTTATTTTGAAAAAGTTGATTATATAGGATTTATATCCACTAGGGTAATTCTACCTTCAAAAAAATTAAAACAAAAGTGCTATGAACAAATTTAAATTCCATTGTGTAATCATGGAAAGGTATTCTTTCCTTTATTTAGAAAATTATAGATGATAGATAGATGATAGATGATAGATAGATAGATAGATAGATAGATAGATAGATGATAGAGAGATAGATGATAGATGATAGAAAGGTGTGTATAGAGATACATATGTAATACATATATCATCAAATACATAGTCTTAAACATCTGTACATTATTAAAGAGAACATTTTATAGACTATTATACAGAAAATGAATTTTGATTTTTTATCAAATTATTAGATACTTTAAAAGGCTTATGGCTCAAAGAGAAAAATTCATCCCAATACAAATACTCTTAAAATCTTTTTTTTTTTTTTTAATATATCTTTATTGATTTCAGAGAGAGGAAGGGAGAGGGAGAGAGAGAGAGAGAAACATCAATGATGAGAGAGTCATTGATCGGCTGCAGCCCGCAACCCGGGCATGTGCCCTGACCGGGAATCGAACCCTGATCGCCTGGATCCTAGGTCGACGCTCAACTGCTGAGCCACGCCCGGCCAGGCCAAAATACTGTTAAAACAAAGTAAAAATACACACAGATACAAAGTACTCTCACATAAAAAAATCACATTTATGAACTTTTTTCTCTCAGTGTTTCTCAAACTAAAGGAGCCAGACACACAGTTTGAATCCACCTCGCGATAGCTTCCAGACTGGCCCTTACTAGTGGTGACAGTGATTAGCTGTGAGCTGCAGTAAGCGAGCTGTGCGCCTGGCACAGTGTCTGACGCTGTAACTATCAAGAGGAGCAAGGCAAGTGCAGTAACAACACTCAGAGGCTCCAGGCTACTAAGGTAGATATTACATATCACAAATAATGGTTACATACGATTATTCTCAATATTGTGAAAGAAAATCTTAGGGTGTAGTATTTCAATTCTTACAACTTTATGAGGTAGGTATTATTATCTTCATTTTGTAAGAAAATAAACTTGAATTCAGAGACGTGGAGTCACATACCTCTTGTCATGAGGGGCCACAGAATGCTACCAGTGTAAAAGGAGAGTTTAAAATATGCAAAATTAATCATAAAGTAATAGCATTTCATACATTAATGTTCGCCTTCTTGAGGGAAGAGGTAAACATTACATAAATGTTTATTAATCTTTAAAACAATTATGTCTTGTATATGATAGGTAAAAGTTAACAAATGAGTGACTCAATAAAATAAAACATCGGACAAAATTTAAGTAGGAGGCGAAGGGTGGGTGAACCGAAAGTATTACATTCTGCCAGGAAGCCAAAGACAAGATCTGCAGAGTACCCATCTTGCAAGAAGGTTAAGTTCATCCTTGAGTTAAAAAAAAATTACTATTTTGGTGAGTGATGTTCATAATAGAAAAGGCTGTGCATACGTGGGGTGGGGATGTATGGGAAATCTCTGCACCTCCCTCTCAATATTGTTGTAAACCTAAATCTGCTCTAAAATAATTGTCTTTAAAAAATTTTTAAAAATAAATAATAAAGACAAGGGAAGTCATGTATTATTCAATAGTTGATGAGACCTACTATATGGGTAACAAATACATTGCATATTTTTAAATATAATAGCTTTATTGAGACATAATTCACATACCACACAATTAATCCATGTTAAGTGTACAACTCCGTGACCTTTATATATTTTTATTGACATATAATCAACACACAATATCCCATTAGTCTCAGGTGCACGTCATGGTGATAGTTACACACTTTACAGAGCAATCCCCACAGGAAGCCCGGCTGGCATCTGCCACAGTTACCGCGGCGCCGTTGCCTGTGTCCCCGGGCTGCGCATCTCCACGGCCTGTGGGTTTCATACCTGGGACGGACGTTGCGCCTTGAGCCACTGGTTCCAGCCTGCTCCCGGCGGCGCGCGCTCAGGAGGCTCCTGCGTGGGCCGAGCGGCCCGCTGCCGTCGGCCCGGCGCTCCCAGCGCGGGCCCAGGGCACCGTCCCGGAGCCTCAGAGGGGGCGGGGAGCGCGCCGCCCCGCGAGCACAGAGCGAGCTGCGCCGCGGCGCCGTGGGCCCGGGGAGCGAGGTGGGAGCGCCCGTGGAGAAGCAGCGACTCCGCCCCGCAGCTGCCGCCGCCGCGAGGCCGGTGCAGACACGCACGCTGCCCAGCCTCCGGCGCCGCCCCGCAGCCGACATGTGTGCATTCACTGAATATGCTCAGAATCCATGCGATGGCTGCCATTATTATCCCACTTTACAGATGAGGAAACTGAGCTTTCCATAAGGCAACTGGCCCAAGATCAGCATGTGGTCGGGTGGGGAAGCCGGGTGTAAACGCCAGGCGTCTTAGATGTCAATTATTAAAATATGTGGAAGAACACGTTTTGCACTAGGTGTGTTTCCTACGAGGTGAGTAGATGAGTCCAGTGCGCTGGCTGGTGCCCTCGGTGGCTGGAGCATCGGCTCACCTACCGAGCCCCGTCTGATCCCCGGTCAAGGGCAGGACCGGGTGGCAGGGCGGACCTGGCCCCGGCGGGGAGCGCAGGAGGCAGCCCCTGTGTCTCTTTCACGTCGATGTTCTCCCCCCCCCCCCCCTCCAAACCAACAAACAAGCAAAGGACGAGCCCTGGGAAGGCGCCCGTCAGGGAGGGTTAACAGTGTAACAGGCGTTGGCACTTGGCCCTATTTGCCTGAACCTTTTTTCCTTTGTAAGAAATTAATATCACACACTCGTTATTCTCTCTTTCTCTATGAAACTCAGGTTTTAACTCGAAACCCCTTGAAATTTAGTCCCCCAGCCCCGCCCTCACTGTGGTCCTCTGGGTGGGGACGTGACGGTGGCAAAGCGACAGGGACTGAGGCTGCAGGAGACGCGGCCTCGAACTCGCGATGTTTGTGTCTCGGTGGCGAACGGCAGGAAGCGGCCAACACGCGTCTAGCCCGTCTGGTGATGACAGTGCTCAGGCGGCCGGGTGTAAGCCCGGGTCGGGAGGCCTCCCTGCTTAGGTGACACCCAGAGGCACCGGGTGAAGCGAGGGGAGAGCAGTGTTTGCACCCCGAGGGGGAGCATCGGCCTGGAGAGAGCAGCTGCGGGGTCTGAGCCCGGGGGGCGCAGAGGTCGGGGTCTGGAGCGGGGAGGGTTCGGAATTTAATCAGAGGGGCAGGGCAATCATTAGCATGGGTAAGTAACATGATACGATCGACAAAATTTCGGTTGCATGGATAGGATTGGGGCCGTTTGGGGATTTGGTGGGAGAAGACGGCTTCCCGAGGCGCCTGCCCAGGGGCGCCCTTCCAGGCCGAGACGCAGGGCGCAGTGCACGGGGCGCTAGAGTGGGTCAAGGAGCCACCCACACTGGCATCCCCCAAAAGCTTTTACAGCAAATATTTAATGAGGTCCCCGTAAGACGTGCTGAACCAGAATTTTTGTGATTGGGGCCAAGGAATGAGCATTTGAGCAAGGTGCACAAGATGCCTTACATACGGCAAGGACTCTGAACAGCTGCAGGAGCCAGGGAACGCGCCGCAGAGGAGAGAGTCCCTGAACTGAGTTCAAGACAAGAAAGAGCTGACCGCAGGGGAGGGGCAGAGAGCACGACGGTGGGGATCCCTCAGGGAGAGGAGCCGCCAGGGGTAAGTGCCTAGAGACATAAAAACATCTTGATTCCTGCATTTGATTTGATGTAACTGGAGCAGTTTTTCTTTTGAACTTTCCCCCTGTGCCAGGCATATAAGTGTCCCAGTTTATCAGCCCAGTTACTGTGAGAGCCTCTAGGGAGGTAAGGGCCAGAGACTGGTGGCGGGCCCATGGTTCCCCGCTAGTAAATGGTAGGGGCCGAATTCAAGCACGTGGTTCAACGCGGAATCGGGTGATCTTAACCACCGGACTGAGGAGAGTCCCGCACTGAAGCTCCAGAGGCAACAGGGCAGATCAGGACGGGCCCGAGTGCCTTCCTCCAAGCCAGGGAGCTTGGACTTGACGCATAACCCCGAGCGGGTTCCCTGAAGAAGTGTATGCGGGGCAGAGGCCGGGCAGGACCCCAGGAGAGGCAGGAGAGCAAAGAGGGCCTTCCCGCAGCTGCAGGGAGCCGAGCCTGAGGCAGAGGCGACAGTGTGGCCGCCGGTGAGAGGTGCGCCCGAGGGTGGGGACAGTGTGGCCACCTGTGAGAGGTGCGCCCGAGGGTGGGGACAGTGTGGACGCCCTGTGAGAGGTTCGCCCGAGGGTGGGGACAGTGTGGATACCCTGTGAGAGGTGCACCCGAGGGTGGGGACAGTGTGGAAGCCTGTGAGAGGTGCGCCCGAGGGTGGGGACAGTGTGGACACCGTGTGAGAGGTGCGCCCGAGGGTGGGGACAGTGTGGACACCGTGTGAGAGGTGCGCCCGAGGGTGGGGACAGTGTGGACACCTTGTGAGAGGTGCGCCCGAGGGTGGGGACAGTGTGGACACCGTGTGAGAGGTGCGCCCGAGGGTGGGGACAGTGTGGACACCCTGTGAGAGGTGCGCCCGAGGGTGGGGACAGTGTGGCGGCCTGTGAGAGGTGCGCCCGAGGGTGGGGACAGTGTGGACACCGTGTGAGAGGTGCGCCCGAGGGTGGGGACAGTGTGGCGGCCTGTGAGAGGTGCGCCCGAGGGTGGGGACAGTGTGGCCGCCTGTGAGAGGTGCGCCCAAGGGTGGAGAAGGTGGAGAAAGAGGGGAAGTGCAACAGGCTGAACACAGCAGGGCCTCATCCCTGAACCTGTGCACGTTACCTTGTAAGAAGAAGGGCTTTGCAGCCCTGGCCAGCACGGCTCCGTGGTTAGAGGGTCTGCCCATTTACCGAAGGGCCCTGGGTTTGACTCCCGCCCCCGGTTGGAGTGCTCTCTCAGCACTCCCTTCCTCTCTCTCTCTCTCTCCCCTTCCCACCCTCCCTCTGAAAAACCAATGGAAAAAATATCCTCAGGTGATGATTAACAACAACGACGAAAAGGATCTTTGCAGATATGATTAAGTTAAGGATACTGAGTGTGGAGATGAACTTGGCTTACCTAGGTGGGCCCTAAACTCAATCATTAGTGTCCTTGTAAGAGAGAGGCAGAGGGAGATGTGACACACAGAGGAGGCGTTGTGGCCATGGAGACAGAGATGGGAGGGAAGTGGTCACGGGTTACGACACGCTGGAGCCACCAGAAGCTAAAAGAAGCCAGGGGTGGAAGCTCCCCAGAGCCTCCAGTGAGTACAGCCCTGTGGACACCTTGACGTTACAATAAACCTGACTTCAGACTAAGTCTGGAAAGAAAGGATGCAAAGCAATGAGATGTGATGTATTATGATGCCCTACTATGTGGGCACCACTCCACAAAGAACCACATCACCACACAGCAGGTTGGCTGGCAGGTGGAGTTGTGCAGCCCCAGAGACTTCTGAAGAAACAGTGCTCTAGAGCAGCCATAAAAGGAAAGTGGGTGAGGGATTACCTGCTGACTGCGTCATCCAGTCCCTTGGAGACTATTCAGGAAACTCCATTCCACACCCCGTGGTGTGCATTTCAGGTAAATGCAGAAATGCAGGAGCTACTCAGTGCACTAGGACTCGGCATGCGTTGTGAGGGACCCATGCAAATCTGAACCTTCAGCTCTGATTCTGTTCGGATTGGGAACTCACCAAGGACGCCAGTAAAGGTGATGGTGGGGTAATGCACTTGGCAAGAACATTATCCAGGGAACCCGAGGAGGGGCACGAGAATTGCAACCAAAATGGGAGATAATGATGAAATTATATACTCAGGAATGTGTAGTAGGAAAGTCAAGAGGACTTCCTGACAATCTGTGTATAAAATTGTAGTTAATCAAATGAGCATTGGAGTCAAACAAGTGTGGCCTTCACTCTACCATCCCCTCTATATGTGATCAAGGATAATTTGATTTCTCAGAGTCTCAGTTTCTTCCTTCTGTAAAATGGAAAAATAATGTCACTTTCAATGGTTCTGTGAAAGATTGTGTGTAAAGCATCTGTCACAGTGTTTGGCACACAGCACAAAGAAAGAGGTGGAACGGTACTCACTGTTGGCTCCATTGCTTGGAGCAAAGAAGCAGGGAAAAGAGCAGAGGAGGACACGCAGGAGTCCTGCTGGGGCAACTGAGAGGAGATGGGGGGGGGGAAAACTCCACAAAGTAGAAAGTGAGAGCTGCTGGCATCCATATAGAGACAAATTTTCTCAGAGCAGCTTCACTGTTTTGCTTGGCCACTGAGACCACTAGGAAGACAAGAAAGGACATGCTTATTGGGCCTCAGCTGTGTCCAAGACACTAGCTTGTTACTCTACATGCACTATTTCACTTGTCTGTATAATAACCCTTTAATTTGGGGTGTTTTACTATGTTATACAGAACCAGAATCTGAGACATAGGGAACAGGAGTAACTTTACCAGGGCCACTCAATTATGAATTGGTAGATAGTGATATCCACCAAAATCCCTGATTCCAAAACTGCTATTCTCACTACCTCCCCATGGCCCGTCATATTCTTCACACATGCTTAAGTGTACATAGGAAACATTCCAAACACAAGTATAGTATTCTTGGGTTTTCTGTACATGCAGCATATAAAGACATTTATTAAAATGATATTGCAACTGACAATATCAAGTACTGACGACACAGGGCAACTGGAAACCTCATAGGCTGATAAATGGATGTACAGATGGGAGCAATTTTGAAAAAGTGATAAGCGGTATCTGACTAAAGCTAAAATATACCCATTCTGCCACCCAGAAATTCTACTCCTAGGTTTATGCCCAATAGCAATGATTGTGTATGTCTCTTGTACAAAACATGCATAACAGTATTCAAAGCAGCTTTATTCAAAACAGCAATTACTGGAAACAACCTCAATGTCCCCCAACAATAAAATGAGCAAATAAACTGTGTCCTGCAATGGAACGCAACACAGCAATGAAAAAGAATGAAGTACTGGTACATATAAAAACATGAATAAGTCTTATGGACATGGTGTTGAGCAAATAGATATAAAAATACACATTGTATGATTCCATTTGTATAAAGAACAGACAAAAGTAATCTGTAGTAATAGAAGTTAGAATCGTAGTTACTCTTGGGGCAAAGGTTCTGGGAAGGGGGCACAAAGGAGCTCTCTGGGTGCTGAAAGTGTTCTATGTCTTGATGGCTAGTGGTTACACGGGTGTGTACACAAAAAATTAAATCAATCTGTACACTTAGGATTTGTGTCCTTCATTCTATATAAGTTATATCTCAATAAAAATTTAAAATATGAGGGAGCCAATAAAATCTGGCCAATACGTGCTCAGTTGTCAACCTCTGGTTAAAGCTGAGTTCCATCTAATCAAATTCATCTCGTCATTTCATCCCCTGCACCTGGCGCATAGTAGGACTCAAGAAGTATTTATGTAACAAATGAGCACATGTCTAAGACATTAAGCAAGTTTCCACCGGTCTTTAAGTGCACCTCTTTCTTTTCCTCAGGTGAGCCATTGGCCGTGGTGGCATTGGTTCTGCCCCTGGGAAGAGGGTGGGCCATCCCCATACCTGGCCACATTTTCATTAGAAGAAATAAACTCTGAACCAAGCCGCCGTGTTGTCGTAGGACGCAGCAGCGTCGCTCGCGTTAGGCCAGTTTCCCACTTACGACAGCGGTAACAGCACCGAAAGCCAATGAAAGCGGTCTGTTCGTTCAGAGATCGGCTTTTATGCTTTATTTTAAATATTATCAAATGAATCAAGAGCCGTCATTATAGTGTCTAAAAAGCCTTCATACGTTGTAAGCAAACAGTGTGACTTTGACAAATACCTATTACTGTGCCTGCATGAGACCAGTGCCGGGAGAAAAAGTCAAATAGCTGCTATTTCCGTTTACATAAGTCATTAGGTCCTGTTGGTTAGTTTCAGAATAAACACAATGGATTCATATGTAAAATGATATACAATTGCTTTCAGCAGTTCCAGCGTTTTTAACGTCTTATTTCCAGGCAGTGGAAGACATGAGCAGCTTAGTGTTTATTCAAAGCTTCTCAGCATATGAGCCTATGAGGAAAGTTGTATAAGATGCTGGGGCTCAGCTACTGCTTCTCGTGTCTCATTTAAAGGACATTTCAATGATTTCCATTCCACTCATTTCGGACTTGGTGGTTGCTCATGCCTGCCATGCCCAAGATGACTTGTTTTGTACAAAGTTTCTTAAGAAAAAAATAAATCCAGTGAAATCCAAGACATGTTTGCCTTGTTAATGTGAAGATGTCTTCTGGATTACAGTTGAAAACAGAAAGTTTCTGGAGGGTAATTTGACAAAATTACAACCTACTAGGTCAGGGGCTGGCGCACTTGTCTATAATGAGCCAGCTAGTAAGTACCCTGGGCTCTGCAGGCAGTGCAGTCTCCATCGAAACGACCCAGCTCCGCCACTGCACCGTGAGCCCATAGGCAACAAGTGAACTAGAGTGTGGCTGTGTTCCCATACAACTCATTCATTAAAAAACAAGTGGCCCGGCCCGGTGTGGCTCAGCGGTTGAGCGTCGACCTAGGATCCAGGCGATTGGGGTCGATTCCCGGTCGGGGCACATGCCCGGGTTGCGGGCTGCAGCTGATCAATGACTCTCATCATTGATGTTTCTCTCTCTCCCGCCCTCTCCCTTCCTCTCTCTGAAATCAATAAAGATATATTTAAAAAACAAAACAAAAAACAAGTGAAAGGCGTTGGGCTGTATTTGACCAGGGCCGTAGCTCACCACCCTCTGCAGTGGACTAGCAGAGCCACTGGGCAGGACCGCACCCGCGTTTTCCCTCATGGCACCCCCAGGGTACAGGCTAAGGGGCTGGTAAATACAGGGTGGGACAAAAGTAGGTTTACAGTATTCGTATGGAAAATAATACAGTAATTAATAAATAATTATACAAGAAGAAACTCTGTTTCACACACTCACAACTGTAAACCTACATTTGCATTTGCCCTCCCCTGTATTTCCTAAATAAATAGTGAATGAATCATAATCCTTAACACTGCATGTAATTAATTAGCCAGCCACCACTAGGCTCTACCCTAAGAAAATAATCAGAGATAAATGCAAATATTTTCTATGAGTACTTGTCACAATATTTGTTTTTAAATGTAAGACAATATAAGTAGCATAAATGTCCAGCAATAGGAGATGAAGAAAGTGTATATTAATAAGATGGAATGTTAATCACTCATTAAAAATGATACTATGTGATGTTGGAAGAATAATATGTAGCACTTTGAAAAATCTTTAAATGTATTAAGTAAAAATTTGTATTAGAAACAAGTATTTTCCAACGAACAAGTATTTAATGAACACCTACCACACACCACACATCGTTTCCAGACACTGAAGTGCAGCAGGAACAAAATAGGAAAACTCCCCCTCAAAGCTCATACCCTACTATCTTAAGTATTAAGATAAAGGGTACTGTATATAAATGTTGTTTTAAAGTTTGAAAAGTTCATCAAAATGTTGTTTTAAATTTATTGTGGGAGAGTGAAATCATGGGTAATTTTATCTGTCATTTTAGTTAAGGATATTGGAGCTGGTTGCATGCTCGATCCCTGGCCCCGGTCAGGGGTGTGGGAGGCAAGCAGATGATGTGTTTCTCTCCCACTGATGTCTCTCTCTCGGTCTCTCTCTCTCTGTCTCTCTCTCGGTCTCTCTCTCTCTATGTCTGTCTCTCTCTGAAAAGCTATGGAAAAAATATCCTCGGGTGAGGATTTAAAAAAGAATATTAAAGCTGATTAGTTAACATGAATTGCATCAATAATGAATAATCTGATTTTAAGTAATTACTGCCTAATTAAATACTCACAGGGTAAAAAATGGGCTTTAGAATATTTTAATAGAAAATTTTTTATTTCAAATGAAATTTATATCATTTATTAGGTTCTCAAGTAACACTTTTTGTGTCATATTTTTATAATACATATATATTTATGCCATACATGCTATCTATATGACACATATACATGCTGACACTGCTCTAAGTACTTAACCAATATTAACTTATTAAGCCCTGCAGCACGAGGTAAGTAGTATCAGTATCCCTGATTTACAGATGGGAAGCCTGAGGTAGAGATGGGTAAGCGACATGCCTGAGGTCACAAAGCTATCCAAGGGCAAGGCCAGAGCATGAACCCAAGCTGTGCAGTTCTAGGGCCTGTGTCTTGAATCTTGATTAATTCTATTTGGAAGCACAATATATAAAACAGATAATAATTTGTTAATATGAACTTTTTGAAGTTAAAATTTCTAACATTTATGTAAATATAAGGTCAGCGAGGAAGGCGAGGGGCGTGGCTGAGAAGTGTAGGAACTTTGGTTGGAACTTGTGAGTGGCAGCTGCCGGCGTGGCCCTGAAGAGCCGGCGGGTTCTGCAGTCTGCTCTGGAGGGCAAAGGCCTGGGGTTTATTCCCACATATCAGAAACTTCAAATGCTAACATATTTTATTCCCCCCATTTAACTCATTTTGCAAAACTGGTAAAAGTCTTTAACAAACATAATTCAGATCTTTCAGGAAGAATGGTAAGAAATTGGGATTTGAAGTTAAATCACTAGCAACATCTAATAATTTTTATAACATCTCTTAATGCATATTTAATTTGGACACTTTGACAAAATTTTCAGCCAGTTTCATATTAATTGTTTGCAGGAAATATTTTTCAAATGTATCTTATACATAAGTTGATAAACAATGTCAATTAAAAATTATATATCAGTACTTATTTGTGTCAAATATTTACTCTCTATTTCAAAAGAGTTATGTTTATTTTGTTAAAATGATTTCAAACCTTGTTTCACTTTCATCAATCATAATTTATCTGTAACTAAAACCACCAAATATTATAATCTGAATTGCCTAATTAAACTCCCTGGGAGTAAAATAAACAGCCCCCCCATTCAAGGGCCAATAAATTTTGGTATCGAAAGCAAATGCTGGCCCTCAATGAAAAAGTCACCCTTTCAAACCTATGATCACTGGGTAGTGGCCGCCACCGGCAGAGTCCATAGAGAAGGACGGCATGTGTGTGGCAGGCATTCCTATGCCTGGCCTTTCCCCTCCAACACTGTCAAAATGCTCATATAAAGCAAAAACAATACCCTGCACTTCTTTTTAAAAAATATTTTCATAACTCAGACATTACACAAAGATTGGCTTTTTCCCAATTAGATGATATTACTGAATTACCTGCAGTTTACTGTTTTATGGAGGGTTATTTCGGAGCATCTCCCAGGTGATGATCCTAAAATACTCCCCGGGAGAGACAATTCTGTGATCTCACCCTGAAGCTTTTAAGACTTCCCTTTGGATTAACGGTCTTAGCGTCTCGTTTTGAAGAAGAAAAAAGAGGTGATAAGTACTCTATAAACACATATTTTCTTTAGAGTCATCTTCAGAGAAATTGTTGAGTCGAGTAAGTTTTAATGAACCGGCGGGGCTTAGCACACTTGTGATTCTGCCTGTGGGAGCAGCGGGAAGCCTCACGCAGCCTTTCATGTCTCCCCGACCCGGGAAGTCTCAGGCTTGGCAGCCCTCTCGGGACCTTCCGCATCCTCCTCGCACAGGCAGATTTTCTCAGACAAGGCCCGGGTCTCCGGTTAGATTTCCTTCGACAGCAGTAGGCAGGGGTGTGAGGAGGGCGCTCGGAGGCAGTGAGGACCGATGCTGTCCGACCTGGACGGAGGCCCAAAGGCACCAGTGAGACGGCACCTGCCCACAAGGGCTCTTCAGGGAGTTTCTGCAGAAGGTCACTCGCCAGCTGTCTCTTCGGTTATTTATTTCCATGATCTTCTCTGCTCTCCTTCGTTTCCTTTTCTTCCCAAAATCTTGCCCAAAGAAAATTCTAACTCAGTGACATGGGGGATATTAATTTATGCTTTTCAATAAGAACTTGGAGGAAAGCTTGGAAGAATTTAGAGGAAAGATAATAGGGTTCCTGCGTTCCAGCAACGTTACATACTCTACCTAAGCTCATAATTTAAAATTTGCTGAGCACTTACCATATCTGACTCAGCAATTACACCCCCAGGTATTTATTTACCCAAGAGAAATGAAGACATATGTCCACAGAAGGGCCTACACATGAACGCTCATAGTGGCTTTCCTCGTATTAGCCCAAAACAGGAAACATTCACATTTCCATCAGAGGAAAATAAACGAACTGTGGTTTGTTCATACAATGGTTTAGGCCTCAGCATTACAAATGAATGAACTCAACAATGTGGATGAAACTCAGAAACATGCTGAGTGAAAGAAAGCAGATGCAGAAGAGAACACACTGGATGGCTCCATTTATATGAAATATGAGCAAAAGAAAATATAATCTATAGTGAAGAAAGCAGATTAGTGGTTCTCTGTGCTGGCTGAAGAAGGTCATGGTGACTGTTGAGGGGCAGGAGGGACCTTTTGGCAAGATGGAAATGTGCACATTTTGGTCATGGTAGTGTTTTCATTTAACCAAGACTCCACGATACATTTAGAATAGGTACATTATATTGTATGAAAATTATACTTCAAAAAATTTGACCAAAAAATGTGCTGAGTAACCTTGGGCTTGTGATGGGGATTGTCATTACTCTTTTTAAAAATTATTCATTTATTTATTTTCAATTACAGTTGATAGTCAATATTATATTAGTTTCAGGTGTATAGCATAGTGGTTAGACATTTATATGACTTACAAAGTGATCCCCCAATAAATCTACTACCCCCCTGACACCATACATAGTTATTACAATATTATTGACCATATTCCCTGTGCTATACTTCACATCCCCATGACTATTTTGTAACTGCCAATTTGTACTTTTTAATCTCTTCACTTTTCTCAACTATAAAATGAACATAATGGACAAAGCCAGAATTTGCAAACTGGTGACCCGTGGATCACATTTGGTCAACATTTGCAAGTCCAACACAACAACATTCATGCAATGCAGTACTTGTTAAATATTTAAATTAATTACCAATATATTTTTTAAATATTTTTTTATTTTTCAATTAAAGTAGACATTTAATATTACATTAGTTAAGGTGTACACCCCAGTAATTAGACATTATATAACTTACTAAATGATCATCCCTATAAATCTTGTACCCATCTGACACCATACATAGTTATTAGAATATTATTGAGTATAGTCCTTATGCTGTACTTTTTTTTTAAATCCTCACCTGAGGATATTTTTTCCATTGCTTTGCAGAGAGTGTGGAAGGAAAAGAGAGAGAAAAAACATCAATGTGAGAGAGACACATTGATTGGTTGCCTCCTCTGCAGCTGAGGTACTTGGTACATGCCCTTGGGTAGAATCAAACCTAGGACCCTTCAGTCCATGGGCCAATGTTCTGACCACTGAGCCAAACCAGGTAGGACCCTATGCTGTACTTTACATCCCCATGACTATTCTGTAACTACCAATTCGTATTTCTTAAGGCCTTCAGCTTTTTCACCCATCCCCCCAACACTCCTCCCATCTGGCAACAAAATGTTCTCTGTATTTAAGTCTGTTTCTGTTCTGCTTGTTTTGTTTTGGGTTTTTTTGTTTGTTTGTTTGTTTTAGATTCAATTGTTGATAGATATATATTTATTGCCATTTTATTGTTTATTTTTGACCCTTTATTTTTCTTCTTAAAGAAGACCCTTTACCATTTCATGTAATACTGGTTTTGTGGAGATGAACTCATTTAGCTTTTACTTGTCTGGGAAGCTCTTTATATGTTATTCAATTCTAAGTGATAGCTTTGCTGGGTAGAGTAATGTTGGTTGTAGGGCCTTGCTTTCATCACTTTGAATATTACTTGCCAATCCATTCTGGCCTCCAAAATTTCTGTTGAGAAATCAGATAACAGTTTTATGGGAACTCTCTTGTAGGTAACTAATTGCTTTTCTCTTGCTGCTTTTAAGATTCTCTCTTTGTCTTTAACCTTCTGCATTTTAATTATGATGTGTCTTGGTGTGGGCCTATTTGGGTTTGTCTTATTTGGAAGTCTCTGAGCTTCCTGGACCTGTATGTTTATTTCGTTCACCAGGTTAGAAAAGTTTCCCATCATTATTTTTTTCAAATAGGTTTTTGATTCCTTGCTCTCTCTCTTCTCCTTCTGGCACCCCATGATGCAAATGTTGGTGTGCTTGAAGTTGTCCCAGAGTCTCCTTATACTTTCTTTTTCTTCTTCTTTTTTTTTTTTTTTTGGATTTTTTTTTTTTCTATTTTGCTATTTTGATTGTGTGTTTTGTTGCTTCCTTATATTCCAAATTGCTGGTTTGATCCTCAGGTTTGTCTACTCTACTGTTGATTCCCTGTAAATTATTCTTCATTTCAGTTAGTGTAAACTTCATTCCTGGCTGATTCTTTTTTATGGTTTCCATTTCCCTTTTTTTATGCTATTGTAGTTTTCTCTAAGTTCATCTACTCTTCCCCTAAATTCCTTGAGCATCCTTATATCAGTGTTTTGAACTCTGCATCTAGTAGATTGCTTGTCTCCATTTTGTTTAGTGCTTTTCCTGGAGATTTCTCCTTTTCTTTCATTTGGAACATGTTCCTTTGCCTCCTCATTTTGGAAGCTTCCCTGTGTTTGTTTCTATGTCTCCTGGGCTTGGTAGGGTGGCCTAATGTAGTAGGTGTCCTGTAGGGTCCAGTGGCACAACCTTCCCATTCACCTTAGCTGGGCACTCTAGGTGCACCCACCATGTGGCTGTGTATACCCTCCTCTTGTACTGGAGCCTCGGTTACTGTTGGCACATCAATGGGAGAGATTTAGCCCCAGGCCAGTAAACTGCAAGGACTCGCTACAACCACCCTAGAGAATCAGCTGTGCAGAGTCCCACCCCACAGAGCAGGACTTACTTCAGTGGTGCTCTGGTGCCTGCTGAATCTGCCCCTTGAATGTGTCATTTGTGGAGGAGGTTGGGTGGTGCGTTGACGTAGTCTGAAGCTGTCCACCTGGTTCACTGGCTTTGGGGCCTCCTGGGAGGTGCAGACCAGGTCAGCCACCATTTATATTCTGCTTTGAGCCACCCAGCTTTATCTACAAAGCGATTTGCAGATGGCTGCTACTAGTGCTGGGCTGGAGGTGACCAGGAGAGGCCAAACTATGAACCAAGGCCAGATGTCCTTAGTGCCAGGCCTCAGGTCACTTAGTGAGAGATATGGGGCAGGCTGAGGCCAGATACTGCTTGTTTGAGAGATTTTAGGAAAGTATGAAACATGAGGCAAGAGAGGCACTTTGTATGAAAAAGCCACTGGAAACAGCTTGAATGGTGTCGGGTCCCAGGGAATCACCAGGGTGGGTTGAACACTGTTATCAGACTCTGTGGGGGAAGGGCCCAGAAAAAGATAAATGGCCTCTGCCAGCACTCCTGTCTGGGAGAAAGCTGTCCCTTCAGTTCTTGCCCCTACACCAGACAATTGAGCTCCTCCCCATATGTCTCTGTACCTTTTGATCTGCTGTCCCAGTGCTAGAGTTCAGAGACAGTGAGTCCAAGGAAGTCTGTGTGTGGGCCCTTTAAGAGGAACTGCTTGGGACTTTAGCAGCCTCAGTTTTGCTCAGCCTCAATCCCTGATGGCCTTTACAGTCAGAAGTTATGGGAACTTCTCTTCCTGGCATTGGAACCCTAGGTTGGGGGACCTGGTATGGAGCTGGGACCCCTCACTCTTCAGGGGGACCTCTGCAGCTAAGATATCCCTCCTGGTTTTTATCTGCCACACCTCAGTGCGGGACCAGCCCTTTTGTATCTCTGTCCCTCCTACTAGTCTCGATGCTGCTTCTTCTTTAAATCCTTAGTTGTAGGACTTCCATTCAGCTAGATTACAGGTGGTTTTGAATGATGAGTTGTTCTGTAGTTTAGTTGTCATTTTGATGTAGTTGTGGGAGGATTCAAGTGCCATATTTACCTATGCCACCATCTTGACCATAAGCTTTAATTACCAATATTTAAAAATCAGAAAATTTTCAGAGAAATGCCAAACTCCTGACGTCTCTTGAAAAGCAAATATCTGAGGATACTTAATCTGCATCCCAAATGGCATCAATTAAATGGAACCAACTAACCACAGCCCATGTGTTCATGCATAATGCTCTTCAGTTCCCCTTGCTTCCTACCAGCAGTTTCAACATTTACATACCTGCCTAGTCCATGGTCATTTTCAGTTTGGAAATCGTAAGGTAGATCAATGATCAGTAACTTGGATCCTCAAGATGTAAACAACTTCCAAGCTTTGACAAATGACCTATGTTCTCATTAGGAATGAAATTTTTATGTACTAAAATCAGTCCTGCCAAGTCATTCCCTCATGTATATACATAGAGAACGCACTGGCAAGCTGTGAAATTCCAGCCAGAGTTTTGCAAACACTGGAGTAGGACTAAGGAAACAGTCACACCTGCAGTAGAGAAAGCTTCAGTAATTCAAATAACCCTGACTTAGACTACGATAGAGAGCCACTGATCAACACCTGAATGAAACATACCACTTAGCCCTGAAGCGGATCTGTGTTTATATGTGATTGCTCTGTGTTCTTTTTTTGTTTATCATTTTGGGCTCAGGATTATATATTGTTTAGAAAATTATTTTGGAAACTTATTTTCGATGCTTTAAAATATTTTATAAAAAGTTGGAATTAGCTATACCTTAGAAGTTTGAAAGGACTCGTTAATAAAATCAACTGGTAATTGAGACTTCAACTGCTTTTTCCAAAGTTGTTAGTGTATTCTGCTTGTTTTTGTAGTCCAAATTTAAATATAATCTAACATTTCTAACTTATTTGAATAATTCTGTGGTTTTCATTATTTGATTTCTGAGAGCTTTATCTTTATTCTTGGTATTTTTCCTTCCCTAGAGAAAAATAAACTCTTGGGTTTACTTTACTTTGTTTACTTATCTTTGTTTACTTATTCTTGTTTAATTCTTATTTCTGCTTTAATTTCTTTTTTCTTCTCTTTTTCTTAAGATCATTATTTTTCAGTTTTCTTGAGTTGAATACTTATTTCAGTTATTGTCACTTAAGAATAGTAATTTTCCTAAGTTCATATTTGACTCATGCTTTAAGTTTGTATATTTTAGAACTATTATCTTTGTTTTCTAACTACAATATAATTTTGGTTTGATTTCTTCTTTGTCTTAATAGGACTTTAGAGAAAAATATTCATTTGGTTAGGCATTTCTTTTAAAATTATCATCAATTTCTAAACTTATGTCACCATAGTAAATATGGCCTGTCCACTTTCTGCTTTTTGGAACTTATTGGTATTTTCTTATGCCCTCGCATGTTATAATTATGTTTAATTTTTGAAAATATTGAATGTGGCCTGGCCGGGCGTGACTCAGTGGTTGAGCGTTGACCCAGGATCCAGGCGATCAGGGTTCGATTCCCGGTCAGGGCACATGCCCGGGTTGCGGGCTCGATCCCCAGTCAGGGGCGTGCAGGAGGCAGCCGATCCATGGCTCTCTCATCATTGATGTTTCTATCTCTTTATCTCTCTCCTTTCCTCTCTCTGAAATCAATAAAGATATATCTAAAATATATATATATTGAATGTGAATATTTCACATAAATATTCATAGATGTTTAAAAAGGGTAGGTGTTTTCTGATATAATTCTGCCTGTTGACTTTGTTATTCCAGTCTTTATTTCTTCATTTGTAAATATATGCAAACTTTTAAAACATTTGACAACTTGGTAAAGGGATATCAAGGTATCTTCTACCACAGCAGCGTTTTCTCAGCTTCTTTCTCTATTTGATCTTTGTGATACACATGGAGCTGGAGCCTCACTTTAGTTCAAAGGATAAGACTGTATTTCTGTTGTTCGCTATTAACAATGGGCATACGCAAGTGTTGCAGAAAAATAATTCTCACAAATATTTGGTGATAATAGTTTAAGTTCTTTTATAAATGAAAAATATCTTTGAAGCAAATAACCCCATTAAAGTGCCTACTTAATTGAGGTACTTCTCTAAAGGAGTAGCCAGGAGCAATAGTCTTTATTCACCAGCTGAAAAATGGGGGGTGGGGAGGTGGATACTGAGTTTAATGTTTTGAAAAAGAATGCTCAAAAATTAGAGCTAATACCCAAATCCCAAGTCTACTTTTGAGAATAGATTAGTACTCATGTCAGATTCCCATTTTTACTTAACAGAACTCACTTCCTAAAAAACAACTTAGCTTTCACCTAGGGAGGGTCTTTATCTTAAATTGTCTGCTATGCAGCTGTCATAAAAATATTATTTTTAACAACGTGTATTAGGGAGTAGAGTTCACAATCCTACAAAGTTAGAATACATTATTTTAGAACAGGATAGAATTACCTTCACAATACTTACATGTATCCATTGTTTCTTAGTTTTCCTTCCACTACTGACAAAAATGAAGCTTCCTTCCCTATCTGAGAAATAAGGAAAAATTAGGTATAAGAATCATTGTATAATTTATCTGAAAAAAATTATAAAAATAGAAGCTTAACACTCCCTTCTCTACTGTCCACTCCCCCAGTCAGCAATTTTGAGGAGTAACCCAACTTAATTAATTGACACAACATTGCTCAGAAGGAAGTTGGAATTGCTCATTCATGAGAACTTGATTAAGGAAAACCATGAGAGGCAAAAGCTGGCCGTGTCCAACTAGTATGTCCTTATGTGAAGGTTCCTCAGCCAGCAAAGCTCCAGTAACCTTACCCCATCGCCAGACCTCGCCTCCTATGAAGACGGGTGCACAGGCTCAATGTTCTCAAACCTCTACTATAGCGATTTTCGACATATTCATGCACCACCTGGACTGATACTTACTAATTTGCTTGAAAACTGATTCATGTTTCAAAAATTAACTAGATGTATTTTAAAGAAAACTATGTATATTCAAGATCAGTAAAACAGCAGTTATAGTTGCCATAAAATGTTTAGATTAAAAAAACAATTACAGTTTAAACAAAATGTCTTTCAATTTTACAAATTAAAAATTTGACAGTGAGTATAACCAATCAAAAATAAGTAATAAAAGATTGAATCAATTTACAAAACTGTATAGCTAAAAATGACTTCCTCAATGAAAAGAACAGAAATGTTTATAAATGTTTTGTAATAAAGAGACATTCTGTTTAAGATTACTTAATTGAAGAAAAATATTTAAAGACCAAAATAATGTAAGAAACTTTGGTTCAATAAACTTTTGGTTCAAAGGACAGAGATCTCACATTCTTTTTTCTTCTGAAAATACCTATTCATTTAGAAGGTCCAAAAGACATTATGGAAAATGTTACTAATCCACCTAATGTGGCCATTCAGTTTGGGAAAAATATGAATGAAACATCTTGATCATGTCTTTCCAGTGTCTCCACGTAATCTACCAAAAGTCTCCATGGAGCTCTTCAGATGGGTTTCAAATAAGGCTGTTCAGAGAAGGGAAAAAGCTTTCGATATTTGTTTATTGGTTAATGGATGGATGAATTTTATATAATCATTTTCAGGACTCTTGGGTACTGCCTCTGATGCAGGATGAAAAAATAATAATGCTATCATTTACTAGATACCCATTAGATATAAAGAACTGTGTTTAAACACACCTCACTTCAATCTCATTCACATCAACTCATTTAAATCTCACGATAACTGTGGGAGATTGTTATCCCACTACATACTTCAGTAGATTGAGTCCAAGATTTGCCTAAGGACATGTAACTCATGACAATTATTTTAACTCCAGATCTATGCTCTTAACTTCTGCCCTCCACTGAATTGCATTTCAAAGTTTCAGTTCCTCCTGAGTCTTCCCAAGCCCTTGGAAACAAAGAAATGAATAAACATACTTACGGGCCTTCTGAGGTACAGGGACCCAGGAACTGCTGTTTCCACTTCTTTTTTTTAAATCTTCACTTGAGGATATGTTTTTATTGATTTTTAGAGAGATTGGAGAAAGAGAAGCCTCAATGTGAGAGAGGAACATTGATCTGTTGCCTCCCATCCGAGCCCCAGCCGGGGATCAAACCCACAACCTAAGTATGTGCCCTGACCAGAATCTAACCCACAGCCTTTTGGTCCATGGGGTGATGCTCCAACCAATTAAGCCACCTAGCCAGGGCTCTGTCCATTTTTCATAGCCACACCTCACCCCAAAAGTCATAAAATTGGGAAAGTTAGACATGGGCTGTGTGGCTAAGCACAGTGTTGAGATGGGATGGCATTAGGTAGGACTGGGGTGAGTGGGGGTGGGGTGGGTGTTCATCAAAGTCCCCAAATCAAAAGAGATGTCCCGATTCCTTGTCATTTCTTCCTTCCATCTGCTCTAAAACCTACACCCTATCTTTGCCTTGCCTATTCTCAGTGAAAAGCATATCACCTTTTAGGGAATACTTCATTAGGTTAGTTTTCCCTCCTTCTTCATGTGGATGATTCTTATTAATCCTGTATATCCCCACTTAGCTATGACTTTCCCAGAATCCTAACCTACTTTATTTTATCCTTTGATACACAGTCCCCAAGAGCTCCCATAGCTCCTTGTATTTTCTTTGTCATAAGATTGGTCACAGTGCTATTACTCCTGCTTACTGTTTACCCAAGAACACTAAGGGCATGGAACCAAAATAAGCTCAATTAAGGAGACAACTAGTATTCCCCTGACAATACCAAGGCCTTTTAGAGGTCCAGGGAAGTCATGAGAGGCTCAAGCCATTTTTCCTGAGGCAAGCTGTATATATTTTTATAAAATGAAGAAATACCAAGACCTTGTTGCAAAATCTATGCTATATTTTAAATATTTATATTTTAATCATTTCCAAAGTAATTTTCTTTTTTTTGCAAAAAAATATAAAATGCAAAATGGTTGGGCTCATGACAAGACAATTATAGAATATAAAAAATATTCATAGTAAACTTACTGCTTCCAGCCATCAGGGCACAGGAGGATCTGCGTCATCCTCCTACCTCACATTAACAACTAGAACACTGGAAAGAATGTAGGAAATAACTCCCTTAGATATTGGATTACAGGACTTGCAGGACTGTTCCTTGAGGAAAAGGAAACAAAGAAGGTGAGTCCTTCCATCACCTAGGCCTTCTGCTTAGAAGTAGTTTCTGAACTGTGATATAAAACAGAGGAACCCAGGTGAAGCCAGGCAATGTCACTGAGCTGAGGAAACAGGGTTGGAGACTGGGAGGCAGAGAGGAATCAAATTTTCAAGGCAGAGAGCCGGGAGAAGGAAGCTACATAGAATATATTTGAAAAATTTGTCTAGAAACCCCTGAGGCTTTGGCTGAATATCATCTATATATGTAGGATGAAACCCTGTGAGGCCAAGCGTGACAAACTCTCTTGGAAATAACAATTACCAGAGATTTGTAAGCCAAATTCTTTCCAGAAATTACTTGAGGCTGAGAATTACTTGAATTCCCACCAGCCAGAGTGGAGAAAACCCTGAGATGACAGGGACATTCAGGAGAGAGCTCAGAAGGGCCACAACTTAAAAGGGCTAAGTTAGTCCTACAGTAAATATCAATATAGGCCCAGACTAAAAGAGCTTAAACGTAAAAGAATTATGCTGATCACAATTAACATAATTGCAACTAAAATGAGCCTAACACACTTAAAGGAATATAAAAGTATACAGCACTCAAAAACATAAAATTTACAATGTCCAGCTTAAAATAAAAACTATTAGCCATATGAAGAATTAGAAAATGTGATCCATAACCAAAAGAAAAAAAAAACCTCAGTTGATTAATAACAGAACCATAAATGACAAATAAGATGCAATTTGCAGTCAAGGGTGCTAACAAATTATTATATATTTGACTCATGTGCTCCAAGATGTAAAGAAAAACACAAATGCAATTAGGAGAGACATGAATTACAAAGAAACAAACCAAAGGAAATTTTTAGGGGTGAAAAATACAGTACCTAAAATAAAATTTTCATGATGTAAATACAGAAGATTAGACACTGGAGATAAAAAGAGCAGCAAACTTGAAGATACAGCAACAGAAACTATCTAAAGCAAAGCCCAGGGAAAAAAATTGTAAAAGAAAACAGCTTCATTGACCCGTAGGACAATATCAAGCAGTCTAACCTAAGTGTAATTGGAGTTACACTTAGAGGAGTATGGGAGATAAAAAACCATATTTGAAGAAATAATGACTAAAGATTTTCCAAATCTGATAAAAGTATAAAGTCACAGATCCAAGAATCTTGACTAACGCCAAGCAGGATAGACACAGTGCACGGACAGACCCTAAAGTCCAGCTCTGGGCCACTAGTGTGAAACTGCACAGTGTGTGTCTACTTGTATTGAGCCTCACAGTACTTGTTTGTGTATTTACATATAAACTTATTCAGATAACTTTTGAATTACTTGATTTTGACAGTAAATAAAGCTCACCTGAAATGGCCGCGCAGTTCCCCTAAGTCACCTCCTGTGGTAACTGTCGGCATTTACTGAAGGTGGCCTTTCCTCATTTCCACAGAGGGAGACATTGAAAATGATTCTATATCTCTTAAAGAGCTTTTATCAAAGTCTTGTCCAGTATGCTTTTCAACAACCTAAATATAAATAGCTACTTAATTTCCACTTAATTTTTCCCCTCATCACAATTTATCAGATAATATCTAAACAATGCATCATTTCCCATTTTGCTTTACTTCCAGGACTCTAAGAGCTAAACTTTTACTCTAGTCCTGGCCCGTGTGACTCAGTTGGCTGGGCACCCTCCCCTGCGCTGGACGGTTGCTGGGTGGATTCCAGTCAGGGCACATGCCCAGGTTGTGGGCATGCAGGAGGCAGCCAATTGATGTCTTGCTCTCACATAGATGTTTCTCTCTCTCTCACTCTCCCCCTCTCTCTAAAAATCAATTAAAAAATCTTTAAAAAAATTTTTTTTGCTCTAAACCCCAGCACTTAAGTAACCTGTAGAACTATTATCCATTTCCATCCTTTCCTGATATGGCTCTTGTTCTTTCATTTTTATTTCATGATTCTATTGAAAGTAGAAATTGTTAAAAGTAAAGAAAGCTCATTTAACACGACTTTATGTAAACAATTTTTATTCATTGACCTGCTCTGTGTACCAAAGTCTGTGCTGAGGGCTGCATATAGCATCTCATTAATCCTCATGGCAACACTGTAGGTGGCATTCCTTTTGTTATCCACATGAAGAAAATTATGCCTTTGAGAGGGTGGATACTTTCCAAGGTCACAGGGCTCAAACTTATGTTTATCTGACTCCAATGCTCGTGATTTTAATCACTGTCTCATCAGGTCTCTGTACATTCCAGGTTCCTGCCTATATAGGGTATGAAAGTCTCTCCCTGCTTGATCTAAGGGAGACAAGGGAATGGGACCCAAGACTGGAACAGAGACACTGTTAGCTGATTCTTCCAAAGTGGGGAAAGGTTGGGACCCCTGAAGAATCATCTTAATATGGAGTTGTTGTATCATACCAGAAGTGAAGTTGGTGGAATGCTTCATATTTCATTGACTCAACTATGCAGTCATAAAAATAAGTCAGTTCAGCAAAATTGTTGAGTCTTCTTTTAGGAGGTTGTGATGCAGATGGGCTCCCAAAGTGAGGCCTCAATTGTGTAAACAAGCAATCAGGTATTTAATAATGGATATGCCTTTGAAAACAGAAGGAAAAACAAAGGTTAATGATCAGAGCAAATTCTAAACTAGTTTCTGAGTTTGCAAGACTGTCAGTCAAGAAGATTTTTAGATGTAAGACTTAAAGTTTCTTTAGCTTGAATGAAAGCAAGCGGTGACAATCAGATCTATTTTATCTGCAGTTTACTTCTCTTGGGTGGTGAAATCAGGTGCTCAGGTAAAGTCTGTATGGCTTACACTGCAACAGTAGTTCTAATAATTCCAAGGCAAAGGATGGGAGAAAAAGAAAAAATTAGTTTGGAAGAAAACTAAAAAAATTTAGGATCTAATTCAGTTTGAAAAATAAAACTTTGAGTAGAGTCCAATATTCATAACTGTGTATTGTAGACGGTGTTGAAACACAATTTCCCCCTCTTAAATCACCTTCATTTTTATCAAAGAGCCAAATCAACACTATTTACTGCATTCAGTCAGTTTCAATTTGGCCTCATTATTTGCATAAACACAAGAATTTTAACTGATCATATTGGATCTTTTAAATCTGCTTTGCTAGAATCTCATAAGGAATCTCCAGACTGAGCTTTAATTAGCTCCACGATGCAAAGAAGCCAAGCCACACAGTTGCCATCAAGTTTTGCCTGCAATACTTGTAGATTTGGGTGAATTCCTCAAGTTCTCAAGTCTCCCCAAAATGTCTTGAGGTTCTTTTTTGCCATCTCCCAGGAAAGCAACCTTCGTTCCTTACCTGGAAAGACTGCCATGAACCATGTAAGTAACCAAGATACCAGGGCATTTCTCCAAGGGGCCTTATCAGCCTCAGTCTTCATTCCTTAAAGCTTTCTGGTGACATCCAGAGTCCAGGCATATCTCTCTTGATCATGACTTTCCAGTCAAGGTCTTGGTTAATAAAACCACAATTGGTAACTGGTTTTATGTTTAAAGAGAACAGATTCTAACTGGATTAATGCAAACAAGCATATGGCCATGAAAATAATAATATTCACTCATTAAGAATTGCCAAATTTGCCCTAGCCAGTTTGCCTCAGTGGTTAGAGTGTCAGCCCGCAGACTGAAGAATACCGGGTTCGATTCCAGCCAAGGGCATGTACCTTGGTTGCAGGCTCAACGCCTGGCCCGGTCTGCTTAAAAGAAGAGGCAACCAATTGATGTACCTCTCTCACATCAATGCTTATCGCTCTCTCGCTCTCTCTCTCCCTTCCACTCTCTCTGAAAAGTAATGGAAAAAATATCCTCAGGTGAGGATTTTTTAAAAAATTGCCAAATTCTGGAGATTTTGGTAGGGAGAAATATATAAATGCTTCAATACTGCTTGCAAATATGTTACATCTTTAGAAAGATCCATGAAAAGGACTCTGGCTTACTCTAAATTATAGGTTTCTAAGCTGGTCATATCTTTGAACTAGATAAAGATTAATAGAACTCTAAGGAATAACAAGATTCATGAAAATACTGGATACAGGGTAAAGAAAAATTGATTATATGGGACTGACTAAACTAAGGATAATTATTATTCTTATGACTGTTCAAAATATTGCTGATTTTTAAATCTTTTTTTTTCCAGATATAAGAAAATGTTTGCTTGTTTGTTTTTTCTTTAAAGGGATCCATCTCAAAGAGTTTTATTCCTTACCACAAGGAAACTAATAGTTACAATTATTTTAACCTTGTTGGTTCCTGCTCCATTATTACTATTTATACAAAAAAAGAGTAGGTAGTATTATTACACCTGTAAATTGATTCAGTTCTAAGGTGGGGGGAGGGAGGTAGAATCTGATTTTAAATTACACATTTTAAAATGTTTCCTGTTTCTCCATGTAATTAAGATTTTTTTAAATAAAATGTTCAGGATCTGCAATTCACATATAACCAAGGAATTAAAGCATTTTCCAAAGTAACAGAAGGTTCTATCAATTGGTATGTATTACTCCCCAGTTCCCAATGTCCAGAGGGTACATAAAGCATAGTTGAGGAATAGGCTTGTTTATATAATCCTGAGTGACAGAAAGAACATGCTCATTGCATACCTGCGCACTACGAACCAAATATATAGAGTAGCCCAGACTCATTTTTGGTCCTTTTATTTGTGTACTTATAATACCTATAAAATTATAAAATATTTTTCATAGTCATTCTATTTTATAAAAGACTTTATCAGTCATTAGTACAATTTACTTTTGATCCTGTAGTTTACTACTATTTTAAATTCCCTTTACATTTGTTTTAAAAACATACATCAAAATAACAGCCTTTATACCAAAGGATTGGCCTTGTGAAAGAACTTTACTGTTTGCTGCTTTCATTCAGTGAATGACGCACTTTTAATTGGCCCATAACTTACACCTGACCTTCTCTCTTCCTCAGGCTATGTCCCCACTCATACTAAAAACTATTAAAAACTTACAGGAAACAGTCTTAATAACCATCAGATTATTACTGTCAAAAGCATATATTCCAAAAATAATGAGTATTGCAAATAATAAGCTCTCACTTTTAAAATGAAAATGGGGGTGTTATCTATGCATAAATCAGGAATAGAGGAATACACAAGAAGCTGTCCACAACTTAACGATGGGGAGGTTATTGGGCATACCCATTGAGGTGGAGCGGGGGAGTCATGAGAGTACTTCTCATTTTCATTTTATAATCTCAAGAAAAAGACTACCTTTTTCTATCACTGTGACAAACTTAACTTCTTTTTTCCTATGTCCATGAATTCTCTCTTTTCCCTTTTTTGCTCAATCCCTCCACCAACCAACCACCACCTGGCCACCCCCCCCACCCCCACAGCTGCCTGCCTGCTCTCTATCTATGAATCTGTCTCTGTTTTGCTGTGTAGTTCAGTATGTTCATTAGAATCCACATATGAGTGAAACCATCTGGTACTTGTCTTTCTCCGACTGGCTTTCCAAAGTGGCTGCACCACTCTGCATTCCCACCAATAGGGCAGGAGCGTTCCCTTTTCTCTGGGTCCCCATCAACTTGTCTTGTTTGTTGATGGAGCCATTCTGACAGGGGTGAGGTGAGACCTCATTGTGGTTTTAATTTGCATTTCTCTGGTGATTAATGACGTTGAGCATTTTTTCATATGTCTATTGGCCATCTGTATGTCCTTTTTGGAGAAGTGTCTATTCAGGTCTTTAGCCCGTTTTTTAATTGGGTTGTTTGTTTTTGTGGTGTTGTTTTATAAATTCTTTATAAATTTTGGATATTAACCCCTTACCAGATATATCCTCGGCAAGTATGTTCTCCCATAGAGTGGGTAGCCTTTTCATTTTGTTGATGGTTTTCTTTGCTATGCAAAAACTCTTTAGTTTGATGTAGTCCCATTTGTTTCACTTTTTTGCACAAGTCTGTCCAATTTTCCAACATTTATTGAATAGGCTATCTTTAGTCCATTGTATACTTTTGCCCCCTTTGTCAAACAGTAATTGACTATAAAAGTGTGGGTTTTCTGGGCTCTCTAATCTGTTCCACTGATCTATATGTCTGATTTTATGCCAGTATTATGCTGTTTTGATTACTATGGCTTTGTAGTATAGTTTTGTATCATGTGTTCATGATTCCTCCAACCTTATTCTTCTTTCTCAAGATTGCTGTTGCTCTTCAGGTGGGGGTCCTTTGAATTTCTTGATAATCCTCATTTCACAAAGAAGATTGCTTTCCACTTTTTGGTTTCTAAGTGCAGCTACCCCTGTCACCTCACCATTAGGGAAAATAAACTTGTATTTATTGTTCCAAACCCTGCTAAGTAAAAATTAATTTTCCTTAATGTTTAGTGGAAGGAAAACACTACAAAAGTCTAGTTTTGCTTTTATATTCTTTGTATCTAAGATGAATCATGTTATTTCAGTTTGTAATAATGTAAAACTTATATAAAATAATTGACAATAATTGTACAGTTGAATTAAAGTGAGAAATTTTAGAATATTTCAGGTTGAGATTTTTTTTTAAATATACCTTTATTGATTTCAGATAGAGGGAAGGAAAGGGAGAGAGAGAGACAGAAACATCAATGATGAGAGAGTCATTGATCGAGCCCGCAACCCGGGCATGTGCCCTGACCAGGAATTGAACCCTGATCGCTTGGATCCCAGGTCGACACTCAACTGTTGAGCCATGCCCAGCCAGGCAGGATGAGATTTTAAAAAATATATTATTTTAACTAGTCTTAAAAATGACTTTAATATATCTATTAAAATTCAACAAAGCTGAAATACATACTTTACAGCTGTTAAAATCATAAAATTGACACTAATGTTTTATCATCACTATTTAGCATTTATTTTATAATAGAAATTAGGTTTTGTTATGTACAATTACCAAAATAATTTAATGTTCAGAAAAAATATTAAAAATATAAATATGCCTCCTAAATACCTGTGATTTAAATCAAACTATACAGATTCATAATTAATAATATATTTGCATTTGTTAGCACTTTTTAAAAATTCTGCTGAACTAGCTATATTATACCAATGACCATAATAGAAAAGCTTCTGGATTTGGTTTTGTTTTGTTCTGTTTTTAGATGTGATTGTATAATTTTAATATATTTAAATATTTTTATCTCCTGGAACAGAATTTCTTCTTTTAGTTTTATCTGATGCAAAAATTTCAAACTTCTCTAAATGGGTCATGGTCTTGTTAGATGTTTTATGTTATCTTGATTTTCTGTTTGTTTTTTTTCCTCCTTAGCTCTTCTTATTACAGTCTAAAATACTTTTCATTGTACTTGTTTAGGTTTTTATGGTCTCATGAACTAAAATGTTAATTCCATGAAGATTTGTTTGTTTTGTTTACTCTTGTATCTACAGAAACCAGAACAGTTCCTGGTACATAATATGTGTTCAAATATATTATTTTTAATAAGTAAAAGGCAATGCAGTGCCTGAATGACACAACCAGTTGGAGCCAAATAGCTCTGTCCTGTAAATGGGGCACATATTCCCTAGTTTACAAGAGATGTCTCATTCCTGTTACCTGGACCACTTTATTCATTTATGTTCTCTGCCTGGCTTTGTTTAACTTTTGAGATTTTAACCCTTGAATCATGATTCTAACATATCTTAAGTGAAACACTTAGATCAAGAATCCATTTGACAGATATTACTATAATAGATTATATCCTCAATTGAGACTCATGAACCCCACCACCACCCACTGCAATAAGGCCATACATTGATGCAAGCGCAGTAGCGCCTGTGAAAGGTTTATGGGACACTGGTGTGCTCCACCATGCTCCAGGGAAAATCACAGCATATAATTCATATGCTTTAAGCCTGAATGACATATAGGGTAAGAATCCAAACTATGTGTACCTCCATTTCAAAATTGTTTTAAGTTTGCAAAATCCTTCTATTTTGTCCTATTTTGTTCTATTTCACCACGTAACAAGTTAGTGCATTGATCAATTACACATAACTCGTAATTTTATTGAGGCCTTTAACATTTATATGAGCTGAAGCTGCAGCTTCAAAGACTTAGTTAAGGACAGAGGAGCTGTTGTCCTTTGGATCAGAGCCTCCTCACTATGCAGACTGTTGTTTTGAAGACTCGGGCTAAGGTACTGGAATTGCGCACACTGTATTGCCATAACAATATTGTGTGAAGGACTGCCTTAAATTTCAGTGGCAAATGACAGTGAGCATTTATTTCTTGCTTCATATCTATGAGTCAGCGGCAGTTTGGTTCCTATAGGTTGGATGCAGCAGGGCTTAGCTCAAAAGTGCAGAGTCCGTCCAGGTCTGCCCTGTACATCTCCCGTTCTTGAACCAGCAGCTATTTAAGCCTATTATTCAGAGTGCAAAAGGCAGAAGCCCATATTGCAAGTACATTGCTCTCCTCATAGTCTTTGGTCAAGTCACAACACTAAACTCTCCAAAAAGAAGCAGGGGTAGACATACTACCCACCCTGAGCCAGAGCAAGGATGTGCAGGTAAAATGGTATTTCGGGAAGTATGCAGTCATAAAAAAATCAGATGGGGCCCTTTTCATGGCAAAGGTGAACCAGCAACACAGACTCTGAAGAGTGAGACTGTGGTAAAGCACTTTACCCTCTGGACATGAAGTTCTAAGAGCCCGGATGTTAGAATTGAACTTACAAAGCTCTGGCATCTCAAAGGCTTGAGACAGCAATAACCACAGAGCCTGAGGAGTCACTTCGTCTCCAAAGATGCGGGCAGAAGCCACCCTTTTGCAATTTCTCTAATGGAATCACAATTAACCACAGGCTTGCTGGGGAATTGGCTCCAGTGGGTATTAGAAGTTTGGCTTAATGAAAACAGTTCAATAGTGTGCAGCATATTTCCTAGGTCTCTCATGAAAGGTATTTAAATGGTGATTTCACAAAATATTACTTTTAATCAAATCACTTCGGTACCTGTCATATTTTATCGTTTGTCTTTAAATAGATGAAATATTATCAAAGATCACTTTTTCAGCCAAATGTGCTATATAGTTTTGATGAAGTTTTCTTATTATTTGACAAACTGCCCATTAAACCTGGCTTCCACTAAAAAGAACAGTGTGCTGAAGAAGAAATACATATGTTTATGTCTATAAATCCAAAGGGAACACAATATTTTCTTGGTCCCAAACTGAAAGATTCTTCCAGGACAAACAAAGGGTTGCCAGTGGAAACTCTGGATACTAGTATTTCAAGTGTTCTGGGGAAGCTGGAAACTTTTGTGAAATAAAAACATACAGTAATTTCAAATTACACACTTCACAGAACAAACTTCTGCCAAACTGGCTGCCCAGAGATTATTTTTCCGCCTAAATAGTTTAATGGCTTTTCTTTTAAGTATTAGTTGAAAATATTTACCTACAAGCTCAAAGGAATGTCCTGGAGTTGATTAAAATTTGGTTGGAAACATTCTAAGTTTTTAAAAAATGATTCATTATGAAGAAAAGTACAGAATGTTTTCTTGTCACTAACAATAAAATCTGAAACATAAAATGTGGCCTCTTCTCTATTACCTAAAAAATGCCATTGACAACAATAAAGTTACAAGTCACTTACAAATGATGTACTAAGAGTAGAATTAATAAATACAATGAGAGAGATTTATGGCTTTAGCTACACAAGATGAAAGAATTAAGAGGCCCAACTCCAGAAACTGAGTGAAAGTGTCAAAACTCCAAATTCTTCAAAATATTTATTAAACAGACAAAAATAACTAGCAACAGATTGAAAAGGCAATCCCTTGGCTTAAGCCACTAAGTAGAAGAGAGGGTATAAAAGTTGCACAACCTGACCACTCCCTTTGTTTAAAAACAACCATTTAATAAACAACTTGAAGCCAGAAACTCTCTCTTGATTTTCAACCAAAACAGCTCAACATCAGCTGGACTAGTGGACCTGATTATGTGCTAGAACACAGGCCACTTGGCATGCTGTTCATTTTCTTGCCAGAAATTCCCTCACCCCCCTCAAGAATGTTTTTTATTAGAGTTAGCAAATAAAGGAATTTTAGTTTTTATTTTATGACCACTTGCATCAGTGGTTACAATTTGAAATAACTACTGTATCTTAGCAACTCTAATCTTAACAAAATAAACACAGCAAGGAGCAAACGGGCTTCATACCACACTAGCATCTCATCAACATTCAGAGAAGAGAGGGGGGAGCGGAGGATGGCTCTCATGGTGCTGGAGCGCTGGGCCTGACAGCTGTCCCAGAGCCAAACTATGACATGGCTCCCCACTTCACAGCAGGGGCACCTGCAGTGACATGTTTTAGGGAAAAGTACCCTTGGTCCTAAAAGGGCAGACATGAGGGAGGAAGGGAAAAGGCTGCCTTTTTGAAAAAAGAAAGATGTGAGGGGGAAGAGGGAAATTTCATTATTGTTTTGCTGTGTTTTTCTCCCGGGACACGGTGGTCGCAATGTGACTTTTCTCCTAGGTTGCATGGAAACCAGGCTCATGCTTGCACAGCCTGATAAGCTCCTTCCCTCAGACACTAAAGTCTGGTGTAGCTCCAAATGAGGACTGAAATAAGAAAAAGGGTATGGAATAGATCTCTAGTGAATGAATTAGCAAGTCTACTTCTGTCCTCTCAAACTGGTTAGAAAATATAAAAGACAAAAAGCTATTGAAATCTATTTCATACCCCTGGATAGATTGCTGAAAGCGTTCTTGACGTGGAATTAAATTCTTGTTCACCATGGTCCAAACACCCATATCAGTCTGAAATCAACCCGAGGCTATGCAATTGAAAAGAAAGATCAGGGATTCTGTGGTTAGACAGACTTCACTAGGGACCATTATGCCATCATTTCCTAGCTCTGTGAACTTATAATATTACATTTAACATCTCTGAGCTTCAGCTTCTTTTCAGCCAAATGGGATAAAACTCCCTAAGGAAAAAGATGGCGGTAAAGTTGTCAATTGGAATAATGTATGTAAAGCTCCCTCGCCCATTTCCTTGTAAGTAGATTTACCATCAACAAAGTTAATTCACTTCCCTTTTCTTGATTTCCTTTCATCTGAGTCATGTAGACCACTGTCAGCAAACACGTCACACTATTCAACAATCTACAGCAATCTACTCAACACTAGCCTGTTGGATACTAACCAGGTTTATCACCATGCCCCAGGATATTTAGCTGTTGAGTTCTTTGGTTCATTGACTGTTGAATCTGTTTTATCCTGTCCATCTCCAATTATAAATTGATATCCTGTTTAAGGCTTCATTAACTCTTGCTTGATTGCAAGAGCCCAACGGTGCTCATCTAACCTAATCTTGGCCTTGCAATCTGCTGCCAGCATTCTCTTTCTAAATTTGACCAGGTATTCCTCTGCTTTAAATTCTCTTTTCTATGATATATGAGGCCTCCAATTTCTGGGCTATCCCTATTTCTCAAGTCTCATTTCCTGGAATTCTTCTTACCCTGAACCCTATACTCCAGTCAAATCAGTCAGCTTCTAATGCTGCTGCATTACTCAACACTTTGGCAATTCTTAAACCATATACATAAAATGCTGTTTTGCCCAGTTGATAAAATCATTCAGAACTCAACTAAGGTATTCTCTCTCCAGTGAAGACATTTCTGCAATCTCTTTAGAAGGTTGATAATATTTTATACAGGACCATGTCAGTACAATATACTATGCTTCATAGCACTTAATTACAATGCATTGCAATAATTATTTCCTTGTGTGTCTCCTTCACTAGACCATGAGTCAGAGAGTTGGAGACCTCACGTCACAGATTATGTTTGAGTATTCCCATTGACTGGCACAGTCTCTGAATGTATTAGGTGCTCAAAAAATGTTAGCCCATCTCCTTTACCGATCTCCCTCCTACCTTCCAAATAATAAAAGATGAATTAAATGGACTTGTTTTGACTTGCATTTTGATCAGATTAAATGAAAATTTTACTTCATTTAAGCAACTCTCTGCCACAGAAACTTATACTTCAGTAGAAAAATAATTTGATGTTATTTTTGTGCTTAATGAATACTTCTGATTTTTGTTTTCTTGATTACCAAAATCCTATTTCGTGGTTTGTAACCTTAGATCTCCTTTAAGCCTTTATATTACTCTGCTGCTTGCTGCTCTCACCCCATACATATCTCGCTTTATATTTCCTTAGAAAATGCCCATAGTATGCATACAATTGAAACAAAACCAACAATGATGATGGCGATAAAAATATTTACCATTTGCTATTAAAGTCATAAAATTCTGAGTTTTAAAGATATACAATGTTATATATTAAAATTCTAACACAATGGAGTTGCAGTTTGAGTCTGTAGTTCAAAAGTTGGTATAGTACTTAAGATTAAAACTTTATATATTTGAAACCCCCCAAGAAAATTCTTAACTCATTCATATAATAGCTAACATACATTACATAGTAAAGAATACCTATGGGAGTTCTAGTCAAGATGATGGAGTAGGTAAATGCTGTGCTCACCTCCTTCCATGACCACATTAAAACTACAACTAAATTTTAGAACCATCAACCTGGAGAACCTGAGCACTAGCTGAACAGTAGTCCTGTAACAGGATTTACAGAGAAAGCCACAGGACCAGTAGGAGCAAAAGAGATGGGAAACAAGGTGGCACCCATCCACGTGTGGTGGTTGAGAATCTGGAGAGACATCTTAGCTGCAGAGGTCCCCCATGAGTAGCAAGGGGTCCCAGCCCCATGGTGGGCTCCCCAGCCCACAGCACCAGTACTAGAGAGAGGAGCCCCACATCTGGCTGTGAAGATCAGCAGGAATTCTGTCTATATGGATGAGACAGAGGGCTGCTAAAAACCCAGGCATCCTCTTAAAGAGCCCAGGCACAGACTCACTCACTTGCAAGTACTCACCTGGGCTCCAGCAGAAAAACAACAGTTGCGGGGGCGGGGACCCAAACACATACAGGGAGAAACTGAGCTGTGTGGATCCAGGACACAGGCTGGAGGGACAACCTCCATTGTCCCTATGTTGATCCCTGCCCTCATATGGCCAAATCTGAATCTGCCAAATCTGAATCTGCATTAGCTTGGTAAATACCACTCACCCAATCACTCAGGTGACTCCCTGAGACCCCACCTTTCAGTACCACCTTATAGGAGGCCGGTAGGAGGCCGGCAGCAGGCCTCAGGGTACCCTTTTGCTGAGTGGTTCTAGGCCCAGTACTGGTATCAGGTGGGCTCAATTCACAGTGTGACCACTCACACACACACCCAGGCCCAGCATAGGTAACTACCAACTGTGGATCACTTTGTCACTCCTACAAGGTAGCCCAGGGCCAGTCACACTCAGTTGTTTACCTTGCCTGCACTAGAGCCTCTCCCAAGAAGGCCCAGACGAATGCACTCAATGGCCGGCTTCAGACCACAACAGAGCACCACTAAATTAGCTTCACAAGTTGCATGCCCAAAATGTGGTCTCAGCAGGCACCAGAGCCCGCTGGGGCAAATCTTGCTCCCTGGGGTCAGGGCCTATACAGCAGCTCATACGATGTGGTCACAGTCAATCTTCATAGCCAGTCAGCCTGAGGGTCAATCCCACTGATGTGCCAACAGCAACAAAGCTCAACTACAATAGGAAGACATGAACAACTCACACAAGGGACACTCCTAGAGCATCCAGCTCAGGTAACCAGGGAGACTGTGCCACTGGGCCCCACAGGTCACCCGATACATAAGGTCACCTTGCCAAGACTGGAAGATACAGGAAATCTACTAATATATAGAAACAAACACAGAGAGGCAGCCAAAAGGAGGAGAAAAAGAAACATGTCCCAAATGAAAAAAAGGGACAAAACTATAGAAAAAGCACTAAACAAAATAGAGGCAAGCAATCTATCAGATGCAGAGTTCAAAACACTGGTTACAAGGATGCTCAAGGAACTTAGTGAGAATTTCAATAAAGATACAGTAAGCATAAAAAAGGACATAAAAATCATAATAAAGAATCAATCAGAAATGAAGAATACAATAACTGAAATGAAGAATATACTAGCAGAGATCCATAGATTAGATGAAGTAGAGGATTGAATAGTGATTTGGAAGGCAAGGTAGCAGAAGACACCCAAACCAAACTGCAAAAATAATTTTTTTTTAAAAAAGTATAGTTTAAGGGATCTCTGGGACAACATCAAGCATAACAACATTTGCATCATAGGGGTACCAGAACCAGAAGAAGAAGAGCAAGAGATTGAGAACCTATTTGAAAAAATAATGACTAAAACTTCTTTAACTTGGCAAAGGAAATACAAGTCCAAGAAGCAGGGTCCCAAACAATATAAATCCAAAGAGACCTGCACCAAGATACATCATAATTAAAATGAAAAAGATTAAAGACAAAGAAAGAATCTCAAAAACAGCAAGAGAAAAGCAATTAGTTACCTATAAGGGAGCTCCCGATAAGACTGTCTGCTGATCTCTCAACAGAAGCTTTGCAGGCCAGAAGAGACTGGCACAAAATACTCAAAGTGATAAAAAGCAAGGACCTACAACCAAAACTATTCTATCCAGCAAGGCTATCATTTAAAATGAAGGGGAGATAAATAGCCAAGAAAAAGCTAAATAAGTTCATCATGACCAAACCAGCATGACAAGGAATGTTAAAGGGACTTCTTTAAGAAGGAAAATATAAAAGAACATAAATATGACTATAACTACATACTTGTCAATAACCACTTCAAATGTAAATAGATTAAGTGCTCTAATAAAAAAATATAGGGCTGCTGAATGGATAAGAAAATAAGACGCATGTATATAGTGTCTACAAGAAACGCACTTCAGATCCAAAGACCAAACCAGACTGAAAGTAAAGGAACGTAAGAAGATATTTCATGCAAACAGAAACAAAACAAAAAAAGCTGGGGTAGCAATACTTATATCACACAAAATAGATTAAAACAAAAGCTATAATAAAAGACAAGGACACTTCATAATGATAAAAGGATCAATCCAAAAAGAGGATATGATCCTTGTAAACATCTGTGCATCCCACATAAGAGCACTTAAAGATGCAAAGCAAATACTGACAGATGTAAAGGAAGAAATTGACAGTAATGCAGTCTTACTCAGGGACTGTAACACCCCATTGTCATCAATGGATAGATCCAAGCAGAAAACCAACAAGGAAACAGTAGCATGAAATGACACATTAGACCAGATTTATTTATTTATTTATTTATTTATTTATTTATTTATTTATTTATTGTTATTGATTTTAGAGAGAGGAAGGGAAAGAAAGAAAGAGAGACAGAGAGAGAAAAACACTGATCTGTTGCCTCCCACATGTGCCCCAACCAAGGATTGAACCTGCAACCTGGGTATGTGCCCTGACTGGGAATTGAACCTGTCACCTTTTGGTGTACAAGACAGCACTCCAACCAACTGAGCCACACCAGACAGGGCTAGACCAGGTAGACTTAATTGATATTTTTAGATCATTTCACCCCCAAACAGCAGAATAAACATTCTTTTCAAGTACACATGAAACCAGCATTATTTACAATAGCCAATATATAGAAGCAACCTAAGTGCCCATCAATGGACAATTGAATAAAGATATAGTATATATACAATGGAATATTGCTCAGCCATAAAAAAGAATGAACTCTTGCAATTTGCAACAACATGGATGGACTTAGAGAGTATTAAGCTAAATGAAATAAGTCAGACAGAAAAAGACAAATACCATATGTTTTCACTTATATGTGGAATCTAAAGAATGAAAGAAATGAACAAACAAAATAGAAACAGACTCATGGATACAGAGAACAGACTGAGGGTTACCACAGGAGAGGGTTTGGGCAGCTGCGTGAAAAAGGTGAAAGGATTAAAAAGCACAAATTGGTAGTTACAAAATAGTCATGGGGATATAAAGTGCAGCATATGGAAAATAGTCACTAATACTGTAATAACTATGTATGGTGCCAGGTGGGTAGTAGACTTATTGGTGATATCACTTTGTAAAGTATATAAAAGTCTAACCACTATGCTGTATGTTTGAAACTAATATAAATAATATTGAATGTCAACTGTAATTGAAAAATTTTTTTAAAGAGATAGAAAAAAACAGAATACATGTGAGGTGCTCAAGAATACAGTTAAATATTTTAAGTTAAATGTTCCTATAACAACTTTCCTGGTGGGCTTAAAGAATAATACTTCACTAATTGCCCCATCTTCAGGAGAGCCACCCTCAACCATCCAGACTTAACCTAGTCCCACCCTCATTAGAAATACTGCCAGAGAAATACTGCTCTACCTTACTGCTAAGATGGTGTAAAATTTCACCCTGTACATGCTGACAAATATCTCGAAATAGAAACTACAGAGGGAACATCATCAATATGTCTGAAAAAGAAGTGAAATGACAAAAAGTTAGAAAAAGGAAGAGAAAATAAATTGAATTGTCAGAGAACAAATTCATTCAAGCAACATGAATTGAGCCCCTACCATCTACTTGGCACAGCATCTGGCACTCAGGGAAAAAAACTTTAAAAAAATTCCCTGTCCTTCCAGGGTAGTCAGGGAGACAGACACCCATCAATTATTATGATATGAACTGAGCTTTACATTGTTCAAGAATATTCTGTTGAGGACCTAAAATCATGAAGTACTGAGCAAAGAGTCATGTTTAAATATAATACTATAAGTTATTATTCTATGAGAAGGAAAAAAGATTTACAAATTTTAAGATGGTAAGGTTGTTTCAAGGTTAACAAAAATTAAAGTTCTATTGTTTGGTCTTTAAAAACTTTCTACATCCCAATTATAATCTACTTTCTAAACAGTACCCAAAACCGTGCTTTTACCATTAGGATTGCCCGATTAAATACAGATGCCCAGTTAAATTTATATGTCAGATAAATAATGCGTAAGTTTTGGTATTAAGTATTTCCACATACCCCATGGGACATACTCATACTAAAACTTAGGCAGTGTTTATATGAAATTCAAATTTTCCTGAGCATCCTGTATTTTAATTTGCTAGATCTGGCAATGCTCTTTACAGTGGTGCCTGTCCCATCATCGACGCCCGCTGAGGCACTGCTGTGGCTTTAAGGGACACCAGGGAGGGCCTAATGACAGGCACCAAGCCACCCGCTGGCCTGTGTCTACCCCAACACTGGACTTCAAGCACGGAGACTTAGACAACTGTGTTCCCAGCTTACTTTCCCCAACTGCTTCTGGTTCATCTCACAAGTAACACAGTGTGACCTTTACTCTTTCTTCCTCCTGAAAAAAAACACATTTTCCAAAGGGGTAAAAATATCAAAAATTAAAAATGACTATGAACTGTTCCAGAATCTGGAGGCTGTCAATACTTTATGCTTTTAAGTAGTTGCCATGGTTCACCCCAGAAGCATCTGCATATTTTTGTGGGCTTTTTCATGGTGTGTAGTGAACTTTGATATCTTTTGGGAATAAAAGAACTCTCTGTCTATCTACACATATATATTTAACAATGCAAGTTATTGTTACAGACTGTAGGCTGTTGTCAATTTCAGCTCCCTGTCACATCAAAAGAACAGAGCAGGCAGGAAGAGCAAGAGGATGATCTAACGTGCCTACGCTAATAACAAAGCCAGTGTCCTAAATTGGCGATGGCAGCCCTCTTCTGCAGGGGTTGTTTTTAACACCATAAGTAGACATTTAAAAAAACTGGATGGTGACAGGAAGAGTACATTTTAAATTGTCAACCTTCATGATGTCCTTTTGAAGAATAGCAATTACATAACCAGGGAGCTTCATTTTGCATTTGGGAAAAAATATATATATATACATATACATATATATATAGAGAGAGCACTTTGCAGTGTTATGCAAGACTCCATATTCTGAATTCTTTATACAAATTATTTTTTCCTATAGTCTTTTTTCCCCTTTATTACCGAATTACTAGTTAAGGTTGGCATCAATATTGAGTAAGTAGCACAGAATTACAGCTGTTTTCTATGTAAATTATTAACAAGTGTATTTAAAGGGCCATTGACCATATGCCATCTTTTTAATCACATTCAGAGTCCAGTGGTAACGTCACCTGGGTCACGCTTCTCTTCACCTTCATGGCATTGAAAGAGGTTGTTAATATTCTAACATTTTGTTAAAGTTTAAGTCACTTCCTCCTAGGCAATGAGAGAGGAAAATGCTATCCAAAAAGTAATTTTATGTCACCAAAACATCATTTAATCTTTTTTCTAATTCTCATCTCCCTTTGAAATAATTTTAGAAAAAAACTCTTTAAAAAATGCAGACAATGCCAAGAGAAATGCATTACAAGTACCTGAAATAGTTAATGTATTTTCTAAATGAATGATTTAAAATAGCTATTAAAGGAGAGGAAATGAGCTTAGGTTTCTAGTAATGACTTCTCCTCTTCAAAATGAAATCTGTAAATCCCTGATCATAACTCCCAGTCCCCACAGGGCGTGAAGCTCTGGGACCAGGGCTCACTGGCTCCATGTCTAATAGTGCCCGATCAGTAACATGATTTTTATTTATGTAATTTGGAAGAATATTCAAAACTTATAGTCCTGGAGACAGTTTATGAATGAATTTCCTTTTTAAAGTTCATTATTCTAGAAATCAACTTTTCCACCCAAATTGTAAGCAGAGCACACAGGAATGTAAGCGAAGCATGGCATGGGCCTACAGAGACATATGTATATGCATGCACACAGGCGCAAAATAGAAGTGCCATTTTATTCAGAGCAGCATAACGCTCAGCCTGTGATTGCTAATAAAAGTGCATTTCTAACCATCACGTTTGAGTCTATTATTCTAAGTTAATTGCATTTGCCCTAAAGAGACATGCGGCTGGCTGTCAGCCTGTTTGTGTCAGTTCCATTTTACTCGTCAGTCAATCTTGTCTCCTCTTCTTTTTCCATCCCATACATTGATCAGATAGATTTTTTAGCATACCTCCGCGGCTTTCACGGTGTTCAAAAAATAAAAATAATTTTATTATCATCAGATGCATTTGATTACTTCATTCATTTGCCTGTTATCTTAATTGCTATTTCAGGAGCAAATAGATGCCCTTTTGATAGGCCCGTAATTTTGCCATTAAATATAATAGATGCTTAAAGAGGCGTTTCGCAAAAGTTAAACATAAGAAAGTGTACACTGGGTGGGTGGTGGCCCGCCTGCTCTTAGTTGGGGCAGGGCTGCTCCTCACGGAGAGCATCGGTTCTTTACTGGAGCGCATCACCGAGCAGAAAGCATCCTGTTAAAAGCTGGCCTCTCGAGAGAGTGCTCTCAGGTGGCGAGTGGATTAAAGAAACAAATGGGCACCGTGTTCCCACTTGAGCCAAAGCAAGCCAGTGGGAGCAGAGGAGCAGGGGGTTAGGGTAGAAAAGCAGTTGAGGTGGGAGATCGGAGAAGAATGAGCCCTCCTTATGCGAGTGGAGGTGCGCGGAGGGGATAAAAGGCACAGCGGGGTGAGGGGATAATTAGCAGATCAGAGGCAAAGCAGTTAAGAGGCGACCCTTACCTCCTCTATTACTCAGCCTAAGAAACCACAGACAATTATGTCAGTATTTTCTCCAGGGATGTGGGACACAGTTCCTCCACGCGCCCCCCAAGGCACAAGCTCCCTGGCTTTGCCACTGTCCACGGGGCCCAGTGCTTTGTGTGGAAATTCCTGTGCCAGCCAGCCGCCCCTCCAGCCTCGCCGCTGCTCAGCGACTCTCAGGAGGGCCGACGCCACCCCAGGGCACCGTCGGAAAGCTGGAGGCCGTGGGGAGGTGCTGCTGGTCGGTGAGCAGGGGACAGGGCTGCAGGCCCCACACGCACAGGTCAGCCCTCCACGAGGCTCACCCAGCCCAAATGGCGGCAGCGCTGCAGTTAAGGAGCCGGCTCCAGACGGATGACTGACGTGCACTTACAGCGAAAAACAGACCCTGCCCCAGTGCTGAGAACAGACCCTGCCCCAGCCTCAGAACAGACCCTGCCCCAGCCTCAGAACAGACCCTGCCCCAGCCTCAGAACAGACCCTGCCCCAGCGCTCAGAACAGACCCTGCCCCAGTGCTGAGAACAGACCCTGCCCCAGCCTCAGAACAGACCCTGCCCCAGCCTCAGAACAGACCCTGCCCCAGCGCTTGGAACAGACCCTGCCCCAGCCTCAGAACAGACCCTGCCCCAGCCTCAGAACAGACCCTGCCCCAGTGCTGAGAACAGACCCTGCCCCAGCCTCAGAACAGACCCTGCCCCAGCCTCAGAACAGACCCTGCCCCAGCCTCAGAACAGACCCTGCCCCAGCGCTCAGAACAGACCCTGCCCCAGCCTCAGAACAGACCCTGCCCCAGCCTCAGAACAGACCCTGCCCCAGTGCTGAGAACAGACCCTGCCCCAGCGCTCAGAACAGACCCTGCCCCAGCCTCAGAACAGACCCTGCCCCAGCCTCAGAACAGACCCTGCCCCAGCCTCAGAACAGACCCTGCCCCAGTGCTGAGAACATACCCTGCCCCAGCCTCAGAACAGACCCTGCCCCAGGCTGAGAACAGACCCTGCCCCAGCCTCAGAACAGACCCTGCCCCAGGCTGAGAACAGACCCTGCCCCAGCCTCAGAACAGACCCTGCCCCAGCGCTGAGAACAGACCCTGCCCCAGCCTCAGAACAGACCCTGCCCCAGCCTCAGAACAGACCCTGCCCCAGCCTCAGAACAGACCCTGCCCCAGCCTCAGCGGCAGGGCCGGAGCCAGGCCTGAGCAGCGCTGAGACGGAGACTGGGGTGCCGCGGCCAACGGGACTCCACACTCGCCTGTCAAATAACCGGGGCCCCAGGAACAGTCGGAGAAACACAACCCCAAATTTGAGGAGAACAAAGAAAAATGAAAATCACTGCTTGAGAGAAGACCTCCAAGACAAACCAACTGAAAAATTCCCAATAAAAAGACTCAGCAAGAAAAATTGTCTCATGGCCCCTAATCCTCAACAGACCTTAAAAGATGTTCATGAGCCAAAGACTTATGTCTGCAGATGACAAAAGACAGAAAACAATATAGTCTAGAGAAGGATTATTGTTAAAAGGCAGCAGAAAGAGAAAACAGATTCTGCAATTAGAGCTCCTGAAATAATAACCAGAAATGTGATAAAAACCAAGTCACAATAACTGTTACAGCTTTCTGCTCTTGGGAAATTAATATTTAGTTTAGGCTTGGGGCAATATTTTTAAAACCTTTTTTTGGAGGATGCTTTATACCCCACCTAACAAGACACCCCCGCCACCAAACCACGCCCTGGCACAGATGGCCAAGACATTGCTTTTTCAAATACTCCATATTTCCACAGCCACCCACCAGACAAAAATTAGATTACCAGTGCTTGTGTAAACTTTCCAATCTCTGACACAATAAGATTCCAGAAAATGTACGTGCCCAGCTAAAAGCAGCATTATACATAATGTACTGTAATTCCAACAGACAAGTTGCTATCTTTCGTAGATATACACATTTTCCATGCCAAACACACGAACGTCAATACATTTTTCTCAAGTTAAAATGGAAACCATTTAACAGATATAATGGGCACAATGACTTTCATTCTGCATTACTAATGCAGCGGAGGAGACAAGCTTGGCAAGGATTGCAATGAGACCAAAGATTTAAAAAACAGGAATCAACTTAGAGTTATCATTGCTGTCCAAGCTATACTCCCAAAGCACGGTCAAAGAACCCGAGGGCCACTGAGATTTCATATGCTCAGAAGTCTAATTTCACATAATCAAATTTCTACTGATGAGAAAATAAAAAAATGGACAAAATAGTAGTTGTGTTTTTGCAAAAAGATCAAGAGAATGTCACCCGGCCGGCAGGGCTCAGTGGTTGAGTCTATGAACCAGGCTCAACCTATGAACCAGGAGGTGACAGTTCCATTCCTGTCCAGGCACATGCCCTGATTGTGGGCTCCATCCACAGTAGGGGCGAGCAGGAGGCAGCCGATCAATGACTCTCTCATCATTGATGTTTCTCTCTCTCCCTCTCCTTTCCTTTCTCTGAAATCAATTCAAAAGATATATTTTTTTAAAAAGATCAAGAGAGTGTAACTGTGTCACCATGTGTTTTTCCCCCATTTCTAAAGAGAAGTTATCATGGACAACTTGATTTTAGGGGAGATTAATTAAATGATTATGTAAAAGAAAATTAGGAAGATAATACATAAGCCCAAATTCTCAGCCTCTAATTTCACCACTGGAAAAACATATTTGTCACTCCTCCTTTCCATTACTCGTAAAAATGTCAAAAGTAGCAATACATGTCACTGGCTCTTGCCCTTACTTCAAGTCTCTCCAGCATCTAGGAGATGCTTCAGTCATTGCACTCCAAAGAACTTTTTTTTTTTTTTTTGGTGCTATCTACTAGATTTAGGTAATTAAAAAGCCTTAAACAAGTATTATATTTTGTTTTGTTTTTTGAGCACAGGGTTATTGGAATTAAGCTGACCTATCTCCACTACTCACAAACTTGGGCAAATAACTTTACCAGACTTTCAGTTTCTCCATCTGTAAAATGGGTATAATAAAAATAAAGGGCCTAACAATTCCTAGTATAAAGCCCATTACATTTTAGCTACAGTTGTTCTCTCCATTATATTTACAAAGGGGATATAAGCATCTTTTAGTATTAGGCTCCAACGTAATTCGTACATGCATGTACAGAGACAAGATTTAGAAACCAATTGGAGGAAGAGCTCTGACTCTTCATAGTGTTTATCATCAGTTCCAGCCATGATTTGCCTTTGTTTGATTTTATTTTTCCCCTTAGAAAATAAAAACACATCTCTACCTAGTGAAATTTTAAAAGTGGAAATATGACAATATTCAGGAAGATCAGGCCTAGCTAGTCTTTCAAAATATGTCCACTCCTAGCAACTGATGGCTTTTTTGGCTAATGTGCCAAGTGTGGTTCCTCATCTAATGACAGAAGTCAGATCCACAGTCAGTCTCACACCCGAAAAGCGCTGTGACAGCAAATTGGTTACAAGGTATAAAAATGGTGGACACACAAAAATGAAGAATATCTTCAACTGTGAAAGGTCAAGATGAGTGAGTAGGCTATTAACTTGGATCATTTTTCAAATTATGAATCAACTTTTATGAGAAATATTTAATATTTTCAAACTGCTTACCAAGATCCTAACTCTGTCATCTTACAGGCCTGTACTACTAAAATTTTAAGAACACCACTTAATATTTTAATTGTTAAATTACAGCGACACGCCCTGGAGTATAAAAATATCTCAACATTGTAGCTTGTTTCTGTCTTCTCAAGGGGAACAAATGTTTCAAAATGAGGGGTTTCTAAGGTGTACATGCTTAGCCAGATGAAAAGTAAACGGGATCGTCGCGATAGCCATAGAAAGAGAGACAGATTAAGTACTTATAATTAAAGCTTGAGGAATGAAAGAATTCACACTTTCTTAGAGCTATTATTTCAGACAGTCTGGTGTCAGAATTAAAAGCCAACCAGTGCATCTGTTTATATTGCCAAGGATTTTCACAGAAGAAGGGCTAGGAAACACATATTTTTTAATTAGGGTCCAAATTCCAAAGAGCACCAAAAAATAGTATGTCAAAAATATATGTTCTTGTGATTTGTATTGTCCAATGTTTAAACAAAGACAAAAAATTACGTTTCTTACTTCTTCACAAACACAAGTGAAAGGATTTAAAAAATGTAATTCTGTTGCTTTGGCCACAGACTCCTTTTTTGTTTCCCTGCTTGCTTCTGGCTTCGCTGCTGCTTCTCTTTCCCGGGATGAAATAACACAGGAAAAGCCGATTAAGGAAGGCTTCATTCACACAGAAGGTTCACCAGACTGGCTCAGCTATCAAGCCTTAAAAGCTGAATTACAACGGCCACCTAAAATGACCATTTACACTTTAAGAATACATCTCCTGTTTTTAAAATTTGAATTAACTCTTTGCTTGTCTTAAGCTTTGAATTAAAGGAAAGTCGTTTTTAAAACTCATGCTGATAATATAGAACATTGTAGTACTCAAATCTATCAACCTATTTTTACTGTTCATCTGCAATGTTAGAGGTATTTTCTGCAATTTCAAAGATTACTTTTCTGTTCAGTTGAAAAAAACACACAAAACAACATAAAAATATAGTGTTCCCTACACAAAAGTGAACAGACTCCATTCAGTTATTTATTGTTCATCTATTATTTGCCAGCCTGTGGGCTTGTTGTGGGGGAATACTGAGCTGAATGAGTCATCACTGCTGCTTGTAATCTCCACTAAGGGAAGTACAGGGTTCTAGCAAAGTACCTACCAAGAGCAGAGTAGCGAAAAAGACTTGACAGAGGATCCATCCTCGTGCCTTTTATTTGGTGGAGGAGGAAACTAGGATCTGGAAAGCTGAGCTCCAAGGTCACAGAGCTCTTTAGCGAAACAATCATAGGACTGGAGTCTCCACATTCAAATCTCATGTCTCTAAATAGTATGATACTTCTTCCCAGAAAATGATTGGGGTTTTTTCCCCCAGAAAACAATCATCACCAAGCTATGAATGTCAAGACAGTTGACTAAGAGCTGAGAACAGAACACCGGGTCAATATTCATCTCAATTACACCGCAGTAGGACGGCGGAGAGGGGGGTTCTAGAAGTCAGGCCCAACTGAATCCTAACCTTGAATCTACTGCACCTAACCAGCTCCGTGAGGCTGGGCAAGAGTGGAGCTCTGAAGATCACTCGGATTACTGAAAATCTTTTAGTTAAGATAATAATATCTCCACGACAGGTATAAATTTCATAAAATCATTTAATTGAGTAGGGGCTCAATATATACAATCCTGTTTCTTCTTCTCTCTGATATAAAATGAATAGAGCTGAAGACAGACCAGGCCGGCAGAAATCTCCCCTCACCTCTTGTATTTCTTACCAGTCTCCGTGGCATGAGCTGCGGCCTCCGACTTGAAGGCGTTCCACGGATCCCTCTGGCATACTGTGCCTTCGCAGGATGAAACACTTCCACTCTGAGCATTCTGGGAGCTAGAAACCAGAGGCTAAGCAATTACATTTAGAGATTTTCTTTCTTTTTTTCAGAGAATTTCATCAGCTTACAACCTCTAAGAAGAGATGGGGAGTATACAGAATCAGACGGAATGTTTGAAACAAATCAGAGCTCGTGTACAATTCCGCAGGCCTCCTTCGGGTGCAGACCCCAGAGACCCGCGGGGCGGAGGGAAGGGGAATCTGGACTCCCTGTCTCGGGCGTCCGGCCGCGGACCAGCTTCAGGAGCGGGTGGACCCAGGCCCCTAACGACACCTTCGGTGCCTCCTCTGCTCCGCCTGGCGGCTGTGTGCTCGGCTTTCGCACACGGGCCCTCACCCCGCACGCCGACCGCAGGCTCGGGGTGCGGCCGCCCCGCCGGGCACCCCAGGGCCCGGGCACCCCAGGGCCGGCGCCGCGCTGCGGGCAGGGCGCACGCAGGAGGAACGCCCCTGGAAAATGGGGTTCTCGTTCCTGAGAAAAGCGGGGAGAGGATCCTAGACAGGCCAAAAACAAAACAAAACAAAACTAATTCTGTTTCCGGCCCTGATTTTAGGACTGTGCGGCTCAGCTCAGAATCCCTGGCAGGCCTGGCGGGTGCCTATCGTTGCAATAGCTTCCCGGGCACTGCGGAGCCAGGGCAGCGGGAGGCACCCACCCCGGCGGTGCCCGCAGCACCGCGGCCGGCGCCGAGCCCGCGCGTCCCCGCCCGTGAGGCCCGCGCTCGCCCGCAGGCGCCCGGCGTGCGGGAGCATCGCGTCAGACGAGGCAGGGTGGGAGTCCCGCGCGCGTCTCCGCAGCGCGTGGGCTCGGTTCGCCCGTGCGGGAGCCTGAGCGGAGCTGTGGGAACACCCTCGCCTCTGCCCGCCTCGGGGGGCCCGGGCGAGAACCCGCTGCGGGCGGCTCGGGGACGGAGGCGCTTCCCCGGGGAGCAGAAGAGCAGCCGCGCGGGCGCCTCTCGGGACTTCGCACGCGGTGGCCCACTGGGCGCACGCGGGGGCGGCTGGCGCGCGTCCCGCAGCCCCGGGACCCGCCGCGCCCCGGCCTCCCACGCGCTCGCGAGAATGAAGACGCAGGTCTCCCGGCAGCGCACAGGGCGGGCGCAGGGCGCAGGCCGGGAGGGCGCGCGGCGGGGGGGCGCGCGGCGGGGGGGCGCGCGGCGGGAGGGCGCGCGGCGGGAGGGCGCGCGGCGGGAGGGCGCGCGGCGGGGGCCCCGCGGGCGCAGGGCGCGGGCGGCGGGCGCGGAGGCGGCGCTGCTCCCAGCGGTGTCTGCGGCGGCTCCCTGCCCACAGCTGCTCGCGGGCTGCCGGCTTACCCGGAGGGACGGGGCGCGGAAGGACGCCTTCTAGTAAAATAACCGTCGAATCCCTGGGTCACTGCAGGACAAGGGGTGTGACCCACCAGAACGTAGCCTTATTACTATTTTTGCTGTTCAGTGGGGCAGGCAGCGAAGACCTTGAGCTACACAGTAGGAAGAGGTGGGGTTAACTTAGAACCAACAAAAACAGGCAGGCAGAGCGCTTGGAGGCCGGTCACGCGCGCACGGGATGGGTACGTGTACGTGTACATAAACCAGTACTTGAGAAACGTATTTTATATGAGCTTATTCCAAGTGTGCATACGTAATGCAAGTATATGAAAGTGAATATACAATTGGTATTTATGTAAATGATACTAAGAGAGGGAAAGAAGACTAGTTCTTTTTAAATACAGGGAGTTTAAGGTACGAAAGAGATGTCATGAGGATGTTCTTTTGAGAAGTGCCTCAAGGGCAGCAAGCCTGGACCTAAAGGTCACAAAGAGCTGGGTGGGATTTCAGTGCAGATTGGGCCCCGGGCTTCTGGGGAAGGCGGTTGAAGAAACAATGAGGTCAAAAGGTCATCAGGGCCTAAATGGTCAGCAAGGGAAAGAGCAGGAGAGCCCCAGTGAGGCTTTTGGAAAGATCATTCCTTTAAGAGAAGGGAAACAGTACATTCACTCATTCATTTAAAACTAATATTTTCCAAGACCCCTGAGCCAAACATTGTAGGTTTTGAGGACGGAATGGAATGGCAGAAAAAAATAGCAGGGGTCACTGCCCATAGGGAGCTTATATCCACTGCAACGAATTCACCCATTAATGTTAACTGAGCTTTTATTGTCTTTTCAATGGTGTTTAAGTGTCACATCAACCTTTGGAACACTGCTATTACCACCTTCCTTCTATGAGTGAAGAGCAAGGCCGAGGGAGGTGGCAAGTTTCCCTAAGTCATACAGCTGTAAAGTGGCAGGGGCTTCATTTGAACCCCAAGTTTATCTGCCAGCACAACTCATAAATACATTAACACTGCTTCCTGAAAAACAGCCAGCCAAGGGGTCATAAAAGACACATCAGAATAGCAGAAAACCCAGAAGTCTGCATTGAAGACGTCCGGGATAGTCATGGGCCTGACCAGCCACACATCATGGAGGAAACTGATTAAAGGTCACTGATTTGCTGCTTAGAAAGTCAGGTGTTCATTTGTTTAGTCACTCAACACGTACTTACTAAGCACCTAGTATGTGGTACCACATAAACTTTGGAAGATCAGCTTTATGTGTGTGGGGATACAAGCCATTCGTGAAGGATTAAGGAGCGGTAAATAATGAAACTGTGTTACGGACTCCTCTGAGGAACTGGGCAGTGGAAAAATTCACAGAAGAATTTTAGGCTATGGTACCCGTAAACATGCATGCAGAGGGCGGAAAGCGTCAGTAGAGCGAGACTGAAAATACAGGGAAAGGGGATGGTGGTGCAGAGACGCCCCTGTGGCTGGTCAAGGAGACAGGGATGCAAACCCTTGATGCTGAGGTTCATCTTTAAAAGGGGGGGGGCCCTTTTCCTCCAACAGGAAATAGGAGAAAATATACAGGAGCAGAGACATTTTGCAGTAAAATGCAATCACGGGAAACTATACCAATACAATTTTATTTGTGCCCTTTGGACAATGGTTCACATTTTGGCTACACGTTGTAATAGTCATGGCAATTGTTGTGAGTTGTGATGCTCAGACTGCGTGCTCCAGGACAGTTAAATAAGAAGAAACAGTTCAGGTTTCTTAGGCTGAGGATGTTCACGGCAAGCTTTGGGGAGAAGCTGGCAAGATTTGATGGACTAGTTTGGAAAATGGGGAGTCTTCACATGTGAGAACAACTTGGGCAAAATATGAAAACCTAGGAACCAATAAAGAAATTGATTTCAATACAACAAAAAGCAAAGAAGAATTGGGGAAGAAAACAGGAAGTTAGTCTGTGGGAAGGTCACAAAGGATGCTTATAAATTCCCAAAGTGCTGCAAAATAGATATATGTGCACCCCATTACTTATACCGTAAGCTGTAGGAAGTGCAGGATCTTATTAGTGTTGTTCACTTTTGCATTTCCAGTCCTATGGAAGCCCATGGTAAAGACAGGGTAAAGTCAGAGGGTGTTCAATAAACATTTGTTGAATAAATTACTTAATAAATAAACAAATGCGTAATTTATATGTCTAGGATCCTTGAGAAAAGCAGAATGTCTCATACCCAATCCCACGTCACTCACTAGAAATACTTTTCCACATCTTACTCACATTTACCTGGGCCTCCGCTGGCTTCATTGGATACGACTCCAATCTCTTTTTTCTTAATACCATCAGTAACAGATCATGTGTGTAATACATGTTTACTGAAATTTGACAGAAGTCAGACAACGACAGAGAGAGGGCTTTACCATCCAAGCACTAGTTAGCAAGTGATTTGAAATTAAAGGCCCTGGCTGGGTAGCTCAGCTGGTTAGAGTGTTGTCCAGATTGCAGGGTCCATCTCTGGTCAAGGGCACATACAAAACTCACCCAATGAAGGCATAAATAAGTGGAACAAGAAATCGATCTTTCTCTCTTTCTCCCTTCTTCTCTCTTGCTGAAAATCAATAATTTTTTTAAATTGAACATTAGATAGCCATGTTGTTAACTGTGTCACTTGGCCTTTCTCATTGGCCATTACTCCATGCCAGCCCCTGGCTTCTGGCCATCTCGCTACCCTCCTATTTCCCTCAAGCTTCACCAGTACCACCCGAACCACAGGTTTCAGCTTTTCTTTATGCAGAGCGCTTTAACGATGACTATCTCCTAGGCCAAGGTTTGGGGAAAACAAACTTTCCCGGAAAGAGGCCCCATCCCTTTTAGGGCTCCAAACATTTATAGTCAATTATGATTCTAAATGTCAATTTTTTTCTTTCTCACTACACAAAGAAATGAATCACCCAGGGAGACAAATGGAAAATCTCTGACCCAGTAGTCACAAGTGAGGCCCCCATGAGGAAATAAACACTCATTACTAGAAGTCCATACCCCCATTAGGGACTCTCAAAACCAATGTCATTGTCTTAGAATGTCATGGCTGAATCCAGCCACATGAGTGGTGGAGCGAGTACAGTGGACACTCACTAAGCATGAGGATAAAGGGTGAAGGAGATGCTCTCTGGGACTTCAGACCTTATCATAATGGCGTCAATAGCTACTTTGTGTGTCCAAAGACGTTTCAAAGTATTAGCGTTTCACATGCTGCACATCCTCAGAAAGCAGACCAAGATTTATTCTTCCCAGCGTGTCGACTAGATGCAGTGGGGCCCCCTCTAGGTGAAACCCTGGGAACTTGGAAGTCGCATCCCCCAGGTCATTGTCAGAATGGGGGGGAGGGTTGGGGGGAGGGGGGACATCTGTAATACTTTCAACAATAAAGATAAATTTAAAAAAATAAAGTGAGCCTGGCCAGTTGAATGTACTTATTAATGATTAGGGGAGCAGGGAGGAAGGAGTAGACAGTAAGGGGTCTCACAGTGCTAATAGCTGTAAGAGAACAGGACTGTTATTTGGTGCAGCATCGGATTTGGAAGGGAAAGAGACACACTAACAGTCACACATGCGCGCAGATCTTCCAGAGGAGGAGAATTGAGTCTATTTTTGTGACTTCTGGTCCAAGTAATTTCATTGCCATCAAGGGAGAGGACTGGGAACTCCTCTCCTTGCTGCTCTCTCTCTGGTTACTGTGTTTCACTGATTAAGCAAATCAACCTTAATCCATACCTAACTAGAAAAGGACTCTGCAAGGTTTAGTTAAGCAGCGTCCAAACAATTACAGTCTGTTCTCAGAGCCCATGGACAGGTAATCACCCAGCACCACTTTTGGAGTTTGGATCCTTTGTTTTCTGGGTTTGAGAGGTACAGTGGTGGAGCTTGGATCCTTTGTTCTGTGGGTTTGAGGGGTGCAGTGGTGGAGTTTGGATTCTTTGTTCTGTGGTTTGAGGGCTGCGGTGTGTGGAGTTTGGATCCTTTGTTCTGTGGGTTTGAGGGGTGCGGTGGTAGAGTTTGGATCCTTTGTTCTGTGGTTTGAGGGGTGCAGGTGAGGCTCTTTAGGAGGGAGCTCCTGCGGAGCCTCCTCTCAGGAAGGCCCGGGAGCTCCGGGAGAGCCGAGCGCACACAAAGGGAGAGGGTGGCTCTGCCCTGACAGCTGGGTCCCGGGAGGGCGGCTGCTGTCTGGCGGGCCCTCTGGGTGCAGGAGGCCGGGCAGGGCCTCTCCCCGGCGACAGGAGCAGCCGCCTTCCTGTGCGCCGCTTGGGGTTGGTACCGCTGTTTCCTTCAATGAAACCGCTTTCACTTGCCAATTTGGAGCTTGTCAGGCAATCATATTTCTCAGGCGTGATATACTTACTTAAAAGCCCCTGTGTGTTTTAATACATTTACAGTTGATAACAATGAGACTCTTTTGTCAGAAATGGTAAAAAGGTATTTGTTCCAAATGCAGAGCAAGGGCAGGATAGCAGCCCAGAGTTCCTGCGCTCTTGGCTGATACTCCTGGAGGGTCACCCAGCCCCAGCCAGTGGAGAAAAGCAGTGAAATGCAACGAGGGTGTAGTCTTTTTATTAGAGTTGGCCTTCACTGGTTTAGCAAAGGCCTTTGTTTGGTGAGATCCCCTCCTCCCACCTGGGGGGAGGGAGATAACACAAGCCAGGTGGGTGGGCCTGAAGGGTCCTCATATTTAAATAGATATTTGGTCCTTGAGTTCATCATTCTCTTCGAATTTCAAGTAGGTGAGATATTTGAATGGGATGCATTGTTTCACAGGTAAACCACCACTTAGGGGAGGTATCCACCTAAAAACCAGAAGCCTTGGCTCATAAATTACAGCTTGCTGTTGTCACAGGTCAACTTCTATCAAGAAGAGAGAGATTTCAATTTCAAGAGAGATTTTAGTTGTTATTTCAAATGTCCATTTGGCTAGAGTTAAAAAAAAAAAAAAAAGTGTATATATGTGAGTCATCTATTATTGACCTAATGGTAACAAGCTGATACAGGTTTTGAGAAACAACTAATAGTTCTAGTGGTCAAAAACAAGGGTTAGATATCAGCCCAAAAAGAAATACATATTTTTATGAATGAACATACTGGTCACAAAAATTTCTGTTGTTATATACAACAGGGGAAATGGACCCCCTACATTCTTCTGCCTAATAAAGGGAACTATACTGGGTATTGTTAAACTATGTTTACCTTTTTGAAAGAAATAATATGAGATACTAGTTGTTTGACACATACTATAGTATCTACCGGTAGCGGGGAAATATACAGATGCCTCTCATGTCTAAGAGCATGGATTCAAATAGTAGCTACACTATTGTTAATTCTGTGATCTTAAGTAAATGTTTTCAGCGCTCTGAGCCCCAATTTCTTTTTTCTTTTTTTTTGTTTATTTGAATATTGTTGAAAATATTACAGATGTACTCTTTTTACCCCCATTGATTCCCTCCAACCCACCCCCACCCCACCCCCAGGCCTTCTCCAGACCAGTGTCTGTGTTCATGGGTTATGCTTATAAACATATAAGGTCTTTGATTAATGTCCCCTGCCCACCCCACCTCCACCTTCCTTCTGAGATCCCTCAGTCTATTCCATGCTTCTGTATCTCTGGATCCAGTTCATCAATTTATCTTGTTTATTAGATTCCACATATCAGTGAGATCATGTGGAACTTGTCTTTCTCTGACTGGCTTATTTCACTTAGCATAATACGTTCTAGTTCCCTCCATACTATGCCAAAGGATAAAAGATCCTTCTTTTTTACAGCTGCGTAGTATTCCATGGTGTAAATGTGCGAGAGCTGCTTTATCCCCTCATCTACTGATGGGCACTTGGGCTGTTTCCAGATCTTAGCTATTGTAAACTGCGCTGCTATGAACATAGGGGTGCATATATTCTTTCTGATTGATGTTTCAGGATTCTTAGGGTATATTCCCAGAAGTGGGATCACTGGGTCAAATGGCAGGTCAATGTTTAATCTTTTGAGGAAGCTCCATACAGCTTTCCATAGTGGCTGCACCAGTCTGCATTCCCACCAGAAGTGTACTTTCCTCCACATCCTCGCCAACACTTGTCATTTGTTGATTTGTTGATGGAGCCATTCTGACAGGTGTGAAGTGAGACCTCATTGTGGTTTTAATCTGCATCTCTCTGATGATTAGTGAGGTTGAGCATTTTCTCATGTGTCTCTTGCCCATCTGTATGTCGTCTTTGGAGAAGTGTCTATTTAGGTATTTTACCCATTTTTGAATTGGATTGTTTGTCTTTTATTAAGTTGTATGAGTTCCTTATATATTTTGGATATTAACTCCTTATCAGATGTGTCATTGGTAAATATGTTCTCCCATACATTTTGTTGATGGTTTCTTTTGCTGGGCAGAAGCTTCTTATTTTGATGTCGTCCCATTTGTTTATTTTCTCCTTAATATCTCTTGCCCTAGGAGATGTATCAGCAAAAATATTGCTACAAGAGATGTCTGAGATTTTGCTGCTTATGTTTTCCTCTAGGATTTTTATGGTTTCATGTCTTACATTTAAGTCTTTTATCCATTTTGAATTTATTCCTGTGTATGGTGTAAGTTGGTGGTCTAGTTTCATTTTTTTGCATATACCTGTCCGATTTTCCAAACACCATTTATTGAAGAGACTGTCTTTGTTCCATTGTATGCTCTTGCCTCCTTTGTCAAATAGTAATTGACCATAATGAAGTGGGTAAATTTCTGGGTTCTCTGCTCTGTTCCACTGATCTATATGTCTGTTCTTATGCCAGTACCAGGCTGTTTTGATTACAGTGGCTTTGTAGTATAATTTGATATCTGGTATTGTGATCCCTCCAACTTTGTTCTTCTTTCTCAAGATTGCCATGGCTATTCAGGGTGTTTTGTGGTTCCATATAAATTTTTGAAGTGTTTATTCTAGATCTGTGAAATATGCAGTTGGTATTTCAATAGGGATTGCATTAAATCTATAGATTGCTTTGGATAGTATGAACTTTTTAATGATGTTAATTTTTTCAATCCATGAACATGCTGTATTTTCCCACTTGTTTATATCTTCCTCTATTTCTTTTTTCAATGTCCTGTAGTTTTCCAAGTAAAGGTCTTTTACACCTTTGGTTAAGTTTATTCCTAGGTATCTTATTTTTTTAGTTGCAGTGGTAAATGGGATTGTTTATTTAGTTTCTCTTTTTGAGAGTTCATTATTGGTGTATAAAAATGACATCGATTTCTGGGTGTTAATTTTGTATCCTGCTACCTTGCCGAATTCATTTATTAAATCTAGCAGTTTTTTGGTGGAGTCTTTAGGATTTTCTATGTACAATATCATGTCATCTGCAAATAATGACAGTTTTGTTTCCTCCTTTCCAATTTGAATGCCTTTTATGTTTTCTTCTTGTCTGATCACTGTGGGTGGCTAGGACTTCCAGTACTATGTTGAATAAGAGTGATGAAAGCGGATACCCCGATCTTGTTCCTGTTCTTAGGAGAAATGATTTTAGTTTTTGCCCATTGAGTATGATGTTAGCTGTAGGTTTGTCATATGTAGCCTTTATTATGTTGAGGTATGATCACTCTATTCCCACTTTGCTGAGAGTTTTTATTAAAAATGGGTGTTGGATTTTATCAAATGCTTTTTCTGCATCTATTGATATGATCATGTGATTTTTGTCTTTCAGTTTGTTTATGTGATGTATCACATTTATTGATTTGTGAATATTCTATCAGTCTTGCATCCCTGGAATAAATCTCATTTGGTCATGGTGTACCATCTTTTTAATATATTGCTGGATCTGATTTGCTAATATTTTGTTGAGGATTTTAGCATCTATGTTCATCAGGGATATTGGCCTGTAATTCTTTTTCTTTGTAGTGTCTATGTGGTTTTGGAATTAGGCTAATGGTGGCCTCATAAAAAGAGTTTGGAAGTGTTCCTTCCTCTTGGACTTTTTGAAATAGTTTGAGGAGTGTAGGTGTTAATTCTTTGAATGTTTGGTAAAACTCCCCTGTGAAGCCATCCTGTCCAGGGCTTTTGTGTACTGGGAGCCCTTTGATTACTGCTTCCACTTCATCAGCAGTTATCAGCCTATTCAGGCTTTCTGACTCTTCCTGATTGAGTTTTGGAAGGTTGTCTTTTTCTAGGAATTTGTCCATTTCGTCCAGGTTGTCCAGCCAGGTGGCATATAGTTGTTCATAGTATTTTCATACAATCCTTTGTATTTCTCTTGGTTCAGTTGCTATTTCACTTCTTTCATTTCTGATTTTGTTTATTTGGGTCCTCTGTGTTTCTTGATGAGTCTGGCTAAAGGCTCATCAAACTTGTTTATCTTTTCAAAGAACCAGCTCTTGGTTTCACTGATCTTTTGTTTTGTTTCGTTTTGTTTTTTTAGTCTCTATGTCATTAATTTCTGCTCTGATCTTTATTATTTCCTTCTACTTACTCTGGACTTTTCTTGTTGTTCTCTTTCTAAGTCTTTAAGTTGTAGGATTAGAGAGTCTATTAGAAGTTTTTCTCATTTTTTGAAGTAGGCTTGTAGTGCTATGAACTTCCCTCTCAGGACTGCTTTCATTGTGTCCCATAGATTTGGAGTTGTTGTGTGTTCATTTTCATTTGTTTCCAGGAAGTTTTTTACTTCCTTCTTGATCTCTTTGGTAACCTATTCATTGTTTAAAAACATGCTTTTTAGCCTCCATGTGTTTGAATGTTTTTTAGTGTTTTTATTATGGTTGATTCCTAATTTCATGCCATTGTGGTCCGAGAAGATGCTTGATATGATTTCAGTCTTCTTGAACTTGTAGAGAGTTGTTTTGTGTCCCAATATATGGTCTATCTTTGAGAATGTCCCGTGTGCACTTGAGAAGAATGTGTATTCTGCAGCTATCTGTAGAATGTGTATTTTGCAAGTAGAATGTTCTGTAAATATCAATTAAATCCATCTGATATAGTGTGTCATGTAGGGTCAATGTTTCCTTGTTGATTTTTTGTCTGGAAGACCTAGCCAGTGAAGTCAGTGGGGTGTTAAAGTCCCCTAGTATGACTGTATTGCTGTCAATCTCACCCTTAAAGTTCTATAGAAGTTTTTTTTATAAATTTAGGTGCTCCTATGTTGGATGCACATATGTTTATCAGGGTTATATTCCCTTGTTGGATTGATCCCCTTAGTATTATGTAGTGACCTTTCTTGTCTCTGGTTATGGTCTTCATTTTGAAGTTTATTTTGTCCAATATGAGTATTACTACTCTAGCTCTTTTTTAACTTCCATTTGCATAGAAAATTTTTTTCCATCCCTTCACTCTCATCCTGTGTGCGTCTTTTGTTCTAAGGTGGGTCTCCTGTAGACAGCATATATTTGGGTCATGTTTTCTTATCCATTCAGCGACCCTCTACCTTTTTATTGGAGCATTTAATCCATTTACATTTAAGGTTATTCTTGAAAGATACTTATCTACTGCATTTTATTTCTTTATGCCTATGTTTCTCATTCTCTCTATTTCTACTTCTAATTATAGCCGTCCCTTTAACATTTCCTGCAATGCTGGTTTTATAGTGATAAAGTCCTTTAACCTTTTTTTTTTGTCTAGGAAGCTATTTATTTCACCATGTAACTTGAATGATAATCTTGCTGGATAGAGTAGTCTTGGATTCAGATCCTTGTTTTGTATTACCTTGACTACTTCACGCCATTCCCTTCTGGCCTTTAGAGTTTCTGATGAGAAGTCAGATGACAGACTTATGGGGGCTCCTTTGTAGGTAACAGATTGATTTTCTCTAGCTTCCTTTAAGATTCTCTCTTTGTCTTGAATTCTTGGTGTTTTAATTATGATGCGTCTGGGCATGGGCCTCTTTGGATTCTTCTTGCTTGGGACTCTCTGTGCCTTCTGAACTTGTGTGACTTTTTCCTTGACCAGGTTAGGGAAGTTTTCCACCATTATTTCATCAAACAGGTTCTCTAAACCCAGCTTACTTTTGATCTCTTCTGGCACTCCTATGATGTGAATATTGTTACAGTTTATGTTGTCCCACAGCTCCCTTAGACTGTCCTCCTGTTTTTTAATTGTTTTTTCTTTGTGGATCTCTGATTGAGTGATTTTTTTCTACCCTGTCTTCTAATTCACTGATCCAGTCATCAGCTTCCTCTAATCTGCTGTTTATTCCTTCCAATGTATTCTTTATTTATGCTGTGTCATTCTTAATTTCCTTCATAGTTTTCTTATCCTTTTTCATGCTGTTGAGCATCCTTACAATTAGTATTCTGAACTCTATAACTGATAGATTGCTTATCTCCATTTCATTTAGCTCTTCTTCTGGAGACTTCTCTTGTTCTTTCATTTGGGGCTTGTTTTTTGGTCTCCCAATTTTGGCTACCTTTTGGGTTTGTTTCTAATTATTAGGTAGATCTGCTAGGATTCTCAGTCTTTTTGGAGGGTCCCTGGTACAGGCCAATGTCAGATGCAGTTTGTGCCTGGCCCTGAGTACCCTGTTTGGAGCTATCAACAACCCTAGGCTTGATGTCTCCTCTGCTGGGCCTGGGTGCATTTGGACAGGACCAAGATGCACATAAAAGTCTGCTTTTCCAAGGCCTGGGTCCAGAAGCAGATCAAAGACTCAAAGCACTCTGAGCTCTGCCTCTGCCTGCAAGCTGATTTATCTGATTCTCTTAATGAGCCTCAGGCTGTAGAAGCTCCACAGGGTGGGGCAGCTGCTTGTTATCAATCTCTTAACAAGCCTCAGATTGTAGAAACTCCTCTGGGCAGGGCAAGAGGCTTTCCAGCAGGGTGGGGCAATTGCTTCCCCCTCTCCGGCAAAAGCCGAAAATTTTCTGCCCAAGAAAGATGTCCCCCCCACAAGTCCGGGGGAATGTCTGGGGACAGGAATCCAGATGGGCACCCCTGATCTCATTTTCCAGAGCCCACAATCCCAGAGTATCCCCTCATAGCTCCAGTCCACTCCACTCCTCCTCCACTGGAGCTCAAGGTGAGTGGCTGCACACAAAACTTTGTGTTGGCTCTTTAAGAGGGTGCCTGCAGTTCCAGCCACCTCTCCCTGGCAGACAGAAATCCTGCTGCTTTTCACAGCTGATGTTACGTGGGCACATTTCTAAGTTCTGGTGCTCTGGGCTGGGAAGCCCAGCCTGGGGTTTAGGCCCCAAAGTCCTCAGTGAGAACCCCCCAAAGCTGAGATCTCCCTCTGGACCTTCAGCTGCTGCCTGTGGGAGCCCAGCCAGCCCTCTCACATCCGCACTCCCTACCAGTCTCTGTGCAGTCTCCACTTTTCCTCCTTGGTTATGAGGGTGCTCTCCAGCTTGTCTTCAGTTGTTTTTCAGGATGGTTTTTCTATGTTTTAGTTATAAATCCAGATGGATCCCGGGAGAGTGTCAGTGTAGCTTCCACTCAGTCTGCTGCCATCTTGGATCTTCACCCCTGAGCCCCAATTTCTTAACCACTATAGTAGAGATGGCAGTAATACTGTCTACTTCATGGCATTTTTTATAGGATTAAATTAGATAATAAATATATTGTCCTTTGTACAAATCTAGAATTCAATAAAATATTCATATTTTTCTATAATAAATATTGTAATGTATTTGTTGGTTAACTCAAATATGAAATGTATTCCATATTATCATATTATTAGCCAGGTTTATTAACAGTAGCTGCTGTGAAAAACCCTCAGGTTGCAGTGGCCTAACTTAATAGAAGTTCATTCTTGGCCATGCAAAGCTCAATGCACATAGATATTTCTGAATTCCTCTTGGACTCAGGGATCCAAGATTTATTTTTTAATCGATTTTTTTTTGAAAGAGAGAAACATTGATTTGTTGTTCCACTTACATAAGCATTCATTGGTTGATGCTTGTATGTGTCCTGACCCGGGATCGAACCTGCAACCTTGGTGTATTGGTACAGTGTTCTAGCCAATTCAGTTAACTGCCCAGGGAGGGATACAGCTTTGTTTCCTCCTGTGCCCCTGCCACCCCCAGGGTGCTCCTTGGAGTCTTCTATTGCATTCTTTGCTGAAAGCTGTCAGTTAAGTGAAGAACAATATGAGGAGACCCATGTGGCACATTTTAGGGAGTGAGGGACATCACATTTCTGCCCACATACCTTTGGCCAGAACCATTTGTGTGACCCCACCTCAACACAAGAGGGGGAAATGCAGTTGACCTGTGGTCCAGAGAGAGGAAGGTTGGCTCAGTATGCACCCAGCCAGTTCGTCACCAACATAAATCTTTGTGAGCTAAAGATAGTGCAGTTGAGGGTATTTTCCTTAGCCCAATTTGAAGCAGTGGATACACCAATATGTGCCAATACAGAGCTTCCTGAATATCTAATGTCCTGGTCATGTGCATGGGCCCTGGTGACCACTGAATTCTTCTACGCACTCACCTTCCTTGGCTATTTCTGTGTTTTTCTTCTACACCCTAACTGCTCCTGCTCATCCTCCTCTCATTCCTCTTCTAACGTATATACCAGGTGCTATAATTGAAAAAAATTTTCACAGAAAGTTTTATACTTTTCACAAAAGAAAATGTGCCTCTTTCCTGCTCTTCCTCTAGATTCAGCCCTTGATTGATCTTCTCTGGGAAGACCTGTGGAGCCTGAGCTGTTGCGCTCACTGCTGTCCCGATAACTCTGTCATGGTGCTTGTCACGTGGAATTCTCCGTGTCTTCTCACTGGGCTCTGCTATTGGACTAGAAGCTACTCAAAAACTGACTTAGGACTTTTATCCAAATTTCTCCTTAGTACAGTGTCTGCTGCAGAGTAGACACTCACTACCATTCAGTGAATTTCAAATTTCAAGGTGTAATGTAGGTGTACATCCTAGTCAGTAAAGAAAACCAAAATACAAATGAAACTTGAGTGCTATCTGTCAAAGAACAAATGATTCATTAAAAAATTAATGGGAGGGACATATTTTTCATTATAAAAGTATAAAACTTTTAAATTTTCAACATTTAGCACCATCCTTTGAAAAAGTAAACAACCTTGACTGTTTACCAGTAAATTGACTTTGGAAACATTTTCCTTTCCTACACATGCTCATTTATGAGGACAGGGAGATATAAAGGACAACACCCTAGAGCCAGCACATGGGATCCCTTTCCCACACTGCTGTACTACATTGAAAAAAAGAGACCCTCTCTGGCCACTGTTGGTGAGAGAGCATTTTTTTTGGCAGCCTAGCATCAGTTAAAAGGCAGACAGCTTCTTCTGAGAGGGAGGAAAGAATCCTCATGCTGAAGATGGATTACTTTTCAAATTCAGTTTTGATAAGAGAAAATACATTTTTGTCAAGACTTTTTCATTCACAGCAAAACACAAAATAATATAGTGTTATATCTTATTCAGTATTTTTACATTATTGTAATATTTTATTATCATAGATATTGACTTCTAAGAAATATATTTATTTATATCAGAACTTCTAAAACTTAGAGGTCGTAAAGATTGTTAGTATCTTATTCAGTTCAAAATACTGAGATATTTAGGACACATTATTGTAATAATAGTGGTGGCTAATTCGTTTTTTTAAATTTATCTTTTTTGTTGAAAGCATTATAGGTGTCCAATTTTTTTCCCTATTAACCCTCTCCACCTTGCTCCTACCCTTTCCCAGGCCTTCACCCCATTATTGTCTGTGTCCATGGGTTATTCATAAATGCCTATATCTTCTTTGATTAATCTCTTCCTACCCTCCTTCCCTCTTCCCTCTGAGATACAACAGTCTGTTTCATGCTTCAATGTCTCTGGGTCTATTTTGCTTGTCAGTTTCTTCTGTTCATTAGCTTTTTCTTAAAGAAGACCCTTCAACATTTCAGGTAGTACTGGTTTGGTTGTGATGAACTCTTTTAGCTTTTTCTTATCCGTGAAGCTCTTCATCTGACTTTCAGTTTTAAATAATAGCTTTTCTGGGTAGAGTAATCTTGGTTGTAGGTCCTTGCTTTTCATCACTTTGAATATTTCTTGCCACTCCCTTCTGGCCTGCAAGGTTTCTGTTGAGAAATCAGCTGACAGTTGTATTGGTGCTCTCTTGTAGGTACCTAATTGCTTTTCTCTTGCTGCTTTTAAGATTCTCTCTTTGTCTTTAATCTTTGGCATTTTAATTATGATGTGTCTTGCTGTGGGCCTCTGGATTCCTCTTGTTTGGGACTCTGTGCTTCCTGGATTTGTAAGTCTATTTCTTTCACCAAGTAGGGGAAATTTTCTGTCATTATTTTTTCAAATAGGTTTTCAATTTCTTGCTCTCTTTCTTCTCCGTCTGGTATCCCCATAATATGAATGTTGGGCTGCTTGAAGTTGTCCCAGAGACTCCTTACAAGATCTTCATATTTCTGGATTCATTTTTCTTTTTGCTCTTCTGATTGGGTGTTTTTTGCTTCCTCATGTTCCAAATTGCTTATTTGATTCTTGGCATCCTCTACAGTTAATTCCTTGTAAATTATTCTTCATTTCAGTTAATGTAGTCTTCCTTTCTGACTGGTTCTTTATTATGTCATTGATGATCTCACTAGTTTCCTTAATAGCCTTACTAAGATCCTTGAGCATCCTTATAACCATTGTTTTGAGCTCTATATCTCATAGCTTTCTTGGCTCCATTTCATTTGGTTCTTTTTCTGGAGATTACTTCTGTTCTTTTATTTGTGACATGCTTCTTTGCCTCCATGTTTTGGCTGCTTCCTGGTGTTTGTTTCTATGTATTAGGTAGAGATACTAAGTCTCCTGTAATTGGTAGAGTGGCTTTGTGTAGTAGGTGTTCTGTAGGGCCCAGTGGCTCAGTCTCCCCTGTCACTTGAGTTTGGCCTTCTAGGTGTTCCCCTGTGTGGGATGTGTGCACTGCCTTATTGTAGTTGAGCCTTGGTTGCTGTTGGCGTCACTGGGAAGAATTGACCCCCAGGCCAATTGGCTGTGAAAACCAGCTGCAACTACAGCTGAAGAACTGCTATGCTGGAGACTCCCCTGTAGAGCAGGATTACTTCGCTGTAACTTTGGTATTCACCTAGTGTGCCCTTTGAGTGTGTCACTCATGGATGTGGTAGAGTTGTAATCCAATGTGGTTGAAGCTGACCACTGGATACACTGAAGTCCAGCCAGAATGGGACCACCACACCGAAGAGGGCAGGGAGGCGCTACAGAGGTATCGAGAAGCCCTCCTCTGGGGCATCTGAGCAGGAGCCAGAGGCCCACCAATATGTCTAAAGTCGCCAATGTAACCCAACGACCAGATGAATGCCCGGGAGATTTCTACGAGTGACTGTGTGAGGCATACCGAATTTATAGGCCATTTGACCCCGAGGGGCCCCTGGAAAAGGGAGTGCCCCAACAGAAAGAAGAAGAGGCAGATCCAGGGTGCTCCTCAGCCTGAGACTCCCGCCCCAACTGTCCTCAGCCTGGCGGGCAGACCGAGCGGCTAAGGAAGCAGCCCAGGGTGCAAGTGCCCCAGCCGCCGCTTCAGCTCTAGAAGGAGCCGTGTTAGATCTCAGCCCTATGCAATCGGACTATACTTCTGAGGAACAAAAGTGGGCGATCCAGACGGGGTGTACTCAGACTACGACTGGCATCTGGGAACTGCCAGATGGGCGGCTGTATGTGCCCCAGACCCAGGTGAGCAATCTAGTGAGGCAATGCCACACCCTGACTCATCTAGGGAAAACATCCCTGAGGCCTTGCTAAAGAAATATCACTACTTCCCCAACCTGGCCAGCATATGCGCTACAACTGTGGCCCGGTGTACAACCTGCGTGCGGAACTACGCTGCTCCACACCCACAAAGGACCTTCGGCATTCAACACGGGGCAGCAGCCCTTTGAGGACCTGCAGGTCGACTTCAAGGAAATCAAGCCAAGCCGGGGTTACAAGTACTTGCTAGTCCTTGTCTGCACCTTTTCGGGGTGGGTAGAGGCTTTCCCCACCCGAACTGAGAAAAGCCGAGAGGTAGTAAAAGCCCTTTTAAGAGAAATAATTCCCCGCTTTGGACTGCCGACCTCCATCGGCCGTGATAATGGGCCAGCCTTTGTCGCCAAAGTCATCCAGGAGCTAGCAAGGCAACTAAGAATAACCTGGAGGTTACACCTGGCGTACAGACCTCATAGCTCAGGGAATGTGGAGAGGATGAATCGAACTCTGAAGGAGACACTAGCAGAATTCCATCAAGAGACTAACCTGCCATGGCCTGATTTACTCCCCTTAGCTTTGTTCAGGGTTTGAAATGCTCCTAACTCCACGGGCTACACACCCTTCGAGCTCGTGTATGGGCGACCACCAGCGATATTGCCCATCCTGAGGGGAGAACTACGAGTAATCGGGGAAGCCAGTCAGACTAGGTATCTCCAGAAACTGGGGAAGACACTAGAACAGGTACACAAGGCCGGACTAGGCCCAGACCCAGTCCCTAGAGGGGGGCCAGTGCACCCTTTTAGGCGGGGAGATTACGTGTGGGTTAAGGACTGGAGGAAGGAGCCACTCCAGCCGGCTTGGACCGGACCCCACTTAGTCATATTAACAACCCCTACTGCCCTCAAGATTGCAGGAGCAGCGCCCTGGGTCCATCACACCTGAGTCAAGAGGGCAGCCGATCCTGAGGTCAACGGAGAACCTGAGGACCGGCCCCAGCCGCGGCTACCCTCCCTGAAGCTAAGGAAAGGACCGACCCATGAATGGATCATTGTCCAGCATGGCACCTCGCAGCTGCCAGGCTCCTCGCCACAATCTTCAGAGTAGGACTGGCGGCGACGGCACCTCAGGACTGGAACCTGTGGGGGCGGGTAGCCCTTGGGGGACTATACCTCAGTTTTGCTTGTTTGTGTGGGTATATAGTTTGCTTCCTGTAAGTGCCCCTGCCATTATCACAGTGCCCCGGTGCCAGTGCAGCACCCCGAGAGAGAGAATAAGACTCTCGGCTGTAGTATCGTATGTAGTTGAGGGAAGCCCCTTTCCTATAGCACTGACACGCCACCAGACTGTGCAAAACCAAACAGGCTCAGTGTACCTGGAGTAATAAGGTCTACTGGACAGGGGTTATGCAGGGAACTAGGGGCTACCAGGCTCACAAGTGCCGAGGATATGGACCACCCGGGCGGCAGGCATGTTGGGACCTAATACGGCCATTAAGTAACATGAATCATGAGGAATTAAAAGGAAGCACACAGAGAGGCAGAGAGGAGGCTAGGAACTGGAATTGGGGCCTAGACACCCAGACCTGGGTCCAGTGGCTCGTTCCGTTAATCGGGCCCGTTCTCATCATCCTAATAGGAATATCTATCAGGCCGTATATAATTAGGACGGCCATCCGGGTCCTAGAAACCACCGTTACCAGGACCACCGCCGAGATTCTAGCCCTTCAGCATGTCCACTATCATGGACTCCGGGAAACTGAAGACCCGGAGGACAAGGACATGGATCATGATGCAATAATTGCTGCAGCAACAATAGCATCAGAGGGGGGAAATGAGGCAGGACCCGCCGCCATTTTAGGAAGACTCCCCATCTCAGGTCTCAGATGACCTGCCTGAATGTATATGTAACCCTATCTGACCTCTGTAACCCCGCCCACTATTTTCTCGCCACAAGCAGGCCCGACCTCCGACCCTATAAAGCTGACCCAAGCCCTTTGTTCGGGGCCCAGAATTTGGAGACGGCCTCCTCTGGGCCCGCATGCGTGAATAAAGGTCTCCTTTCGCCTCCTCCGGTGGACGGCCTGAGTCTTTTCCGCTACAATTGTGTTTAGTCCATAGGGTAAAGGTGTGGACTTACATAAGCTTATACAGTAAAAGTTTTATAGAACATCGTCTAGCATATATATGTTCAACTTTCTTACCTCTGCTACCTCCCATTCGTCTAACTTTAATCTGTCTCCTACCCTTACCCATCTATTGAAATTGTTCTAGCAAATGTCACCAAAATGCCAAGCTCAGTGGTTTGTTTCCCATCCTGAAGTATCCTTGCCTTCTTTGTAGCATTTAATCTTTTTAGTTGTACTCTCTTCCCTCTTTTTTTTAATGTTCTCATCTCTTAGATAGGATAAGAGGTACAGACCAGTTAAGAGAAACTGATAACATAGCAGCCCAGGTTAATAAACAAAAAAACAAAAAAACCAACAACAGTGTGAGAAAGCTGTAATTGGTTTACAGCTTAATTTGAAGGAGAGCAGAAACAGTATAAAAATGACTAAGATCCAGTCTATATTCCCTGTAATTCTTCCATTATATTGGAATTTCTAACGCAAAAATATGATATTGATTTATTCCTGCTTTAACCCTTTATTTCAGTGTCTTAAACAGGAGCTCAGGAAACTTGGATATACTTTGGGGGGGGGGCCTGTATCCTATTTCTGATATGGTTCATTTTTCCAAGGAGAGAACCTACATATTTTCTCAGATACCTTTCCCCTGAAATCAAGAACTAGTGCTCCGGTGGTTACAGCTTAAAACCTTTAGCTGAGACACAAAGCTTCCCCTCAGCTCCCCTGGCACCTGCGCTCCCCTCTCCCTGTCCACACCGTGTTCCTAGCAGGCTCTGCTGAGTTCCGCTTTCCTGCATCCATAGTTTACAACCTTTCTTCTTCCTGGAATATTCCTGCTTTGATTTTTTACCTGGCAATTGAATACAAATTATTTGAGGTCCTGTGAAAATTTTCTCTCTCAGACATCTTTCTTCATTACTCCAAGCATAATTGGAAATTCCTAACGTGCACCCACAGAACGGTGTGCATCACCTCTACTGTCATTTTTCATGTGCTATTCAAGCTGTCTGAGTGCCTGTCACCCCACCGAAGAGTAAACTCGGGAGGCAGGGGCCAGGCCTTGTTTATTATTGTGAGTCTACCAGCAGTCAGCATGCCGCTGGGCGTATGCACTGAGTGCGTGTGTTTCCTGCCTGCGTGCGCAAATTACCGATTATCCTCTTGCTTCACATTCATCCGTTGGGGAGGGTGCGTATCGTATGGTGTTTTCTGAGGAATCTTTTTAAAAAAATAAATGTTGGTGAATCCACATGACTACTATATACTCTTCCATACAGAGATGAATTCAGAAATAATGTGCTGTTTCACACTTTTTCTAAATTGTTTTAAATCATGTAAGTATCAAATCAAAAAACAATTTGATAGCTGGTGATAGAACAAAAGTTTGATACCATGATTTTTAAGTCCTAGGAGGCCAGCACTCTTTCCACTAACATTTTATCTAGATGGGTCTCATTGCAAAGTTATTTCAACAATAATACCAACATTATATCTCACACTGAAATACAGAATTACTACAGTAAAAACCACATAAAGAGGGAGAAACTGAGGCAGAAACACATGGCACTTTTTAAAAGACATAAATCTAAAGTACTTATTACTAAAATATATTTTCAATCCATTGTTTTATCTTTGTGGATTTAAGAAACACAAAACCTCTTTTGATCTAAAATAGAAACAAAATTTTCTCACAAATGTGTATAAAGCAGTTGGAATTAGGCATGCTTCTGGCATCTTCACTTTACACAGAGAAAGGATTTTGAAGCAGGGAGAAAATATATACTGTATACACTGACTCTTGACACACCATTGCTTTCTTAAACTAGAATAATAAAAATTTGCAAATGAACAAAAGAGTGGGAGGTAGATATCTGATTTACAATGTTTTTGAGATAAAGAACACTATAAAAAAGATCCACGTGAATAATGAAGCATTGTTAACTGAGTCATGACATTTCTATTCCAGTGACTTGAGCAGCAGCACCGCAAATGAGCACCTTGTGCCACCTTCAAAGTGGGAGGAAGACATATAATTACAATTCTTACACTGACAAGGATTCAAGAGAATCTGGGGAAAAGTTTATTGAAAAACATATTGACATATCACTATTATAAATTACTTTCTCTTATTGAACCAAAAAACCCTCTTTTGTTGGCTATCTCATCATGGCACAAAGGCTGCTTCGTGAAAGACATACTTGCCTTGAAAATCCTTTCTTACATTGAAAAATATCTACCATATATTTATTCTGTAACTTTCTCAACAGGCAAGATGTATTAGAGAAATATATTTTCAAAATAGTTTTAATCTCCATTGTCTTGATCACACATATCAACATTGTCATATCATTTCTCAAAAACCCTCATGGAAACCTTGTATTTAGTCAAAACTAAGGAGTCTATTTTAGCACCTTTTGTGAAAGTAAAAGAAGATGTAATAGTATGCTTTCGTTTAACATACATTTTCATCCATCTCCTTTCTTTGTTGGATGATTAAGGAGGGAAAAAACCTTAAAAAATATAGTGATGTGACCATCTGCAATGTTTTAATAAAGAACAGAATTGGAAATGGCATTTGCTGAGTGAACTTCAAAATGAATGAAAAACCCCCACCAACAATAAAGGGGTGACATCTCGGAGGGTCCGCTCGCAAGAGCAGAAGGAGCTCGCCCCTGACCCGCCTCTGCCTCGGCACCGGGAAGGCCCAGGGCCGCTGGAAGGTCACACTGAGCGGCGTGGAGCGGATTCGCGCCGAGTTCACGCGTCCTCGGCAGGGTGCCCGCCTCCCTTCAGAGAGCCACTCACTAAGTGCTGCCAGCAACGAAGCCAAGCGTTGTCCTTCATCAAAAGCGCCACCTTTTATGGGACATCTAGAGCCCATCCAAAGGGCTTCCCGAAAAGGTGACAGAAAGCAAAATGACTGAGCCACTGGAGGCAGCTGCCCCTGGAGTCCTTGCTACACGGGCGCCAGGCCGGCATGGGCCCTGCCGTGCGCTGGCAGGACCGAGGCGACGGCCACCAGCCTGCCTGTGCAGAGCCCTTCCCCGGGACTTCGAGTCGGTAGGCGAAAGGCCTGCTTACAAACTTGGAAAAAGGATATTTTGGCTCTTTCTTGCAGTTTACTAATCCAGTTTCATCCACAATCATTTCTCTCCATCTGTTGCTGATGAAGGTACACACGAGGACCTGGTTTTTCACTAACCTGGTGTTTTCTATGAGGTCGGTTGTGATAAAAAGTGAAGGCTGAGGTACACGGGGAAATACATAAAGACTACAGCTCCGCACCCCTGTATATCCGACGCACACAGCACGTCAGGCTGCAGTCAAGGAGGAAGGAAAGCCGCGGCTGGGGAAGCACAGTGCAGAAGTCAGGTTGGTGAAGGGTGGCACAGAGCTCGGAAAGGGAAGCAAACGTCAGGTCTAAAGGACAAAGTCACCCTGGAGGAAAAGCCACGAGGGGCCGGAAACAATTCACATTTGCATCTGAATTGAATCAGCGTCTGCAGCTTGGCTGTTGATCCCCTTCTGAAGTAGAAAGCTCTCAAAATTGGGTCGTATGTTGGGAAAAGTAATCTCTCAAACTTGAGTTTTGGAAATGAATCTTGCACAGGGCACCAGGAAGCAGCCCTGAGGACTCATTAGGAAGCCCAGAGTTGCAAGAAATTGTCAATAGATTTCTCGTTTTCTAGAGGGAGAGAGCTTTTATCTTTCTGAGTTGCGGCATTCTTCTAGTTTTCTTGAAATCTAGTAAAATAACTTTTACTAGGAAAGGAAAAGATGGAATCATTTCTAATTCTACCTCAAACTTATTTTTAGCATATATGGACCCGAAGTCCTGGACAGAGCATTGTATAGGGCTTCTCACTTACAGACTGGGTCTGAGTCTTCACTGTGTGACCTTGAGCAAGTCGCTTCATTGCTCTGAGCTTTAGTTGCCTCATGGCTTATAATGGGTGCAAAATAAATAAAAACTTTGAACAAAGTGCTGTTTTCACATATTGCCATCCTGCTGCGAATAGCCAGACTGAAAGGGAATCATCTGAAGCAGGTGCCAGAAGTTTGGCCAGAACATACCCCAGTTTTTCCATCGCTCCCTGATTAATAGACAGATTTTCAGCCCCCAGATACGAATCCATGGATGCAGAAGACTGACTTACGCTATACAGATCTTTGACTACATGGGGCTGGCATCCTTAATCCCCTCATTGTTCAAAGGTCATCTGCAATGTATTTGAAATTAGAAGTCAGCCCCTAAATGAGACTTACATAACCAGAAACTCTGGGAGCCTAACATACTCACTCCGGGTGATTCTGATGAATGCTGGCGTTTGAGAACCACTGTCCTGGGTAGTATAAAACAAACTCTAGGTAGGCTCACACCAACATTGTGTAAACTAGGCCAGCTGGTTGCAACAAGCCCATCACCTATAAAGGTCGACCTCTCAGAGAGATCTTGACAATAGCAAGTTACTTCCTTTAAACACCAGCAGCATCTTCTGAAGCCTTATGCGGCTCTCCTATAGAGAGGGGAAAATACTCTTTCTAGTCTGCCACCATTATTGAATTGGAATCATCTGGTATATTTATACTTGTTTGTATCACCAAGGGATAACTTCAAACAAAATATGGCTGGTTCATTTCAGGCTTAAATATTCCATTAGCTAAGTGGTAAGGAAGTTCATATAACCCAGGACGCCCTCTGGCTCCATCTTAAGTATTATTCCTTTGGAGTTTCTGTCACTGTTTTCAACCTTTTGAGCTTCTGCAAATGTATTTGGCATTCAATTAAATTGAGATTAATCCAAAACAGATGTCGCTGTACTAAAGAAGTGCATTTTTGAAACCCTACCCTCTGAAGTACTAAATTATAAGCACATAGACACAAACAAATCCATAAATATCAATTATTTAAAATGATTTTAAATGCATAGTTTTATATAATTCATTTGAAAAAAAATACAAATGCCAATGAGCTCTTAACAATGAGCTAAAATGACTAGTTTTCTCTTCATGGCAACATAAAACCACTTCCATAAGCTGAGAACCTAGAATATCAAAGAGGCTTCATCTCTGGTTGCCAAGAACAACTCCAAATTGTACCCACACCTCCGACTCTCCATTCTGTTGACTGTTCTCCTCCTGAAGATCTCAGCTGTCTAGAGAAAGAGACCAGCAGGACTTCTTTGCCTGTAGGATGGGAGGGAGAGCGTGTGAGACATAAAAGCACCTTGAAAAATCTAAGCTACAAAGGGTGAATGAAGTAACGGTTAATGTTGTTGTTCTTGACCTAGTGGGACAGAGCTAGAGCACTCGCCGACTACACCCGGGATTTCACCCAGGCACAATTGTTCTTTTTCTATGACAACTAATTGATAGTGTCTTAAAAGGGAATCAGGTGGCTAGACTACCCAACTGAGGGGATGCAAACCAAACACTCATCGTCTAGTTCAGTAATGCCCAGTAAATAGAAAACACCTCGGCAACGACGGCTGGGCATGATCACATACATCAGGGTCCCAGGGACTGGGGCAAGAACCAAACCCACTCATCTCCCGTCACATAAGGGCCGCCTCATTGCCCTTCCTCACCTTTCATTTTTTTAATCCTCACCTGCCTCACCTGAGGACATGCTTAGAGAGAGAAAGGGGGGAGAGAGGAAAACTTCAGTGTGAGAGAGAAACATCACTGGTTGCCTTCCATATGCTCCCTGACCAGGATCAAAGCCACAGCCCGGGCATGGGCCCTAAACAGTAATCAAACCGGCAACCCTTTGGTGTATAGAGCGACGCTCAGCCAGCTGAGCCACTCGGCCACACTGGCTCTCCCTTCATTTGCCCTGGGCCTCACTGGGGAAATCCGACCAGCCCTTAGTCATCAAGGAGAACCACACGGTACAGAAATCAGGTTACAGATCCACAGAAGGATGCCTGTGGGCAAGCTATCTGGTAACGTTTGTCTCCTTTACATAGGCCATAAAGTCCCCAAAGACACAACTATGCCTCACTCATCTTTGTATCTCTTGCACATATTATAGTGGTTCAGGGAAACAACTATAGCTTTCAAACGCCTAAGTTCAAATTCTTCCTCTAGCCTCTGCTAACCTAAGAGTACAATGCGTAAGGCACGCTCCTTCCTCTCTGAGCTGCAATTTCTCGCTAGGAAAACGGAACTTACGGTGCCTTTCTCATTGGGTTCTTGTGAGGATTAAATGAGAATTCACTTAGAGCACTTAGCCACAGATTCTCATAGTGTGAAGAGAGTGTTAGCTGTCATTATTTTTGTTATTATAGCAGGTGCTAAACAAGTGAATGAATGGAGGCATGGGTGTGTGAGAGACGAAGCTGACCTCTAAGGCTTACTCCACATCTGAAATTCTATAGTTACCGGAGAAGTTCATATCTGAAAACACCGCAGCAGCACTGGGTGTCTGTGTTTTGAATGCAGCGTAACATAGAAGGAGGCACATGGGACCGGAGGCCCGAGAACCAGAACTGAAGCGTGTCTTTCCCCCTGCAGCAGGCGGATGGGTGTCTGCAGCCGGTCAGGCCCGTGCTGAGCTCGGATTTCCACGGCACGGCCCCTTCCTCGCAGGGAAAGGCCCCTAGGACCGCACATCGGGGCGGCAGAGACGGGAGGAGGCCTCCCGCTGGGGGCTGGATGGCCATGAGGGTGGGAGCCGGGCTTTACCCCTTTCCGCACTCCCGATGCCTTGCAGGGTTTCCAAGCACAGAAAGTAGCAGTTGACAAATATTTGTTGAATAAATAAAGTATGATTTCTGGCAAGTCGTGAGTGATGGCCAGGAGTCCAGTGAGGTAAGACAGGACGAAGGGGCCCGAAGCAGAAAGAGTGGCCCTTGTCAGGCTGCCACAGAGCTGAGAGGGGCAAAGGGTGAGGAGGGAGCTGCGGGAGGGGAGGAGGTGCCGCCCACGAGGCGGGGCGCGAACACCTGTGCCAATGGGAAGCTGGGAGCCAGCCGGCGATCGACTATCCTAACGCGGTGACCTCTGCCCTCTCCTCACCCGTCTGGCATCACCCCCACAGCTGGGGGCTGGGCTCCTCACCCAAATACTCCAGCTCCAGGGGCTTCCTCAGAGCCCCTAATTCTCTCTCTCTCCTTTCCTTCTGAAAATATTTTACAGAATCATTAAGAATCCAGACATATAATACTTGCTTTCATCATTCCTTTTATTAAACAAAATCAATACAATAATTTCAAAGAATAAAATTATCAGTGTAGGCGGACGACCACCTTAGCCACCAGCACTTCTGTTTGTCTGGCTCTCTAATCCATAGCATCACCTGAGCTCTTCATAGCACCCACTTTAAAGATTTCTATTTTTAATCTGTCATTTTGAAAAGGAAGATTTCTTCACTGTAGAAATATATCTTACTTAGCTTTATGAAGGCCTTTTGTATTAAAATGCTCATTTAAGAAAACCTGAAAGATTCAGGAAATTTGGAAAACTCCTGCTCATTAAGAACACTTGGAAAATTCAGAGAACTCTTTTGTGAGTAGAGTTTTTATCAGAAAATCTTCATTACGTGTAATTTCCAGGTTATTGCCTTAAAGAAGAACAAAAATTCATAATAAAAAGGTTTCCTTATACATTACACCCAGGTACCATCCTTCAAGGACACCCAGCCCTCTAGGCGCTTCCCGGTTTCTGGCTGTCACCTCCAACCAGAGTGGGTTTTGAACACGGAAATTCACCCCAAGGCTTCACTGTAACCCATTTTGCACCAGCCGGAGGTCCCTTGGGACAGTTATTCCTTCCTGGCCACAGCCTGTCAAAACTTGATTTCCTAATTTGTTTTGCTTTTTCAATAAGTAAAAATATGTCTTTAAATAATTTTTCAAGAAAGGATATTTTTAAGAGTAGTATATTTTCTTCTGACAATGTATGATAAGGATATCTTACTGTCCCTTCACACAGAAAAGCTGATTGAGCATAAATTATCAAGGAATATTCTTATTTCCTCAAAATTTTAAGAACATTGCACCCGTTTCTGGTGCTTAGTTTTGTGCGAGAACAATTTGAGGCCAACCTCAGGGCAGTTCTTTCTTACACTATCAAGTTTTGCTTGTCTGAGTGCTTGAAAAAGATCTTTATTTTTATAATTCAAAACACTCTCCAGGATTGCAGTCTCTTTTTACTAAATTTTAGACAGTGAGGTTCATACTCAGGCCTATGCTTCAGGATTATCTTTAAACAAAGGTTACTTATGTTTCAATTGACTTAATTTTCTCTTTAGGAAACTCCACTTCTTGGGTGAGACCTGTGTGCTCTGGTCTCTGTGCCCAGCATCCTTTTTATTATTTTCACTTTAATCCTTTGTCCTTGACTTTTTAACCATGGGTAAGTTTTTCATATTTGCACTCTATATTATGATTTGTGTCTCCTGCAGTGCCCAATTCTGTGTTTCACTGCCCCTGGTGCAGAGTGTAACTGTGATCACAATGTTCACTGCTTCAGAATCTCTCTTATTTCCCCATGTCCCTGTGGATCTAGTCTGTAGGCCTTCATTTCAATTTGTTTCTCCTTAAGTTTATCTTCTCTTTTCCTCACAAAGTTCTTCATGCAGCATAATTAAAACCTCAAACAATTTTTGAAATTCTTCTTCTGTTTTTATAACAAATCATATCTTGTTTGTTAGGGTGACAAAAAACTGTATTTCTCTGGTCAGATCAAAAAGCACACCTCTTCAAGAGAGAAGGCACCCAGTTTTCTGGTTGACACAAAATATTGATTTCTGAACCAGGAACAGGGGAAACGAAGGCTGTTCATTTCACTCTCCGCAGAGCTAGCCGATCAGATTCTTCTGCTCAGTCTAATGGGTTGACAGAGAGTAAATTTCCCCAGGACTCTCAACCCATGTTTTCTGGACTATGAACACTATTTCTTTCTCTGTATTGTCAGTGTTTTAGAAGGAAGCTAGAAGAAAGTGCATCAAGGATTGCTATGAAGGCTATTTTAAACTTGGAAACCTTCACTGCAATGACTATTTGGCTTGGAAAATAATTTTATATGCCTTATCATTATTAACATATAAAACAAACAAATACTCTTTTTTAAAGGAGCCTTTTATTTTCTTATAATGGCCCAAACACTTCATAGAATTGTCCTGTTATTTCAAGGCCTGAAATTTTAACCTAATTTTGTGCTCACTTGTTTTAACACTCAAAAATGTATTCAGAACAGTCCACCTTGACATGCTCGAATGCTGAATATTTTATGCCTGGGCAAAGAGTGAACGGCAGGGCTTTCGCCAGCACAGTCCGTGCACTTGAGTATGGGTTACCGAAAATGCCGGAGAATGCTTTTTCTATTTATTGTTATAGCTCAAATCCTTGTGTCCCTAGTAGGCTTTAAGTGACATAAATATGCATTTCCATCTGCACATCCTTGTCAGGAATAGTTCTGCTGGGAGGTGTTATGCCACCCAAGTACTCCAGAATAGAGTCTGTTAATCTTGTTACCACTATAGAAATTCAGAGGAAAAGTCTACTCAGGCCACTACTGCAGCTGCTGTGGCTGGAACTGCTCCAGCAACCACGCCCTGGGTGCCAAAAAGAAGCCTAAGAAAGTCGAATTTCCTCCAGGTGGGGAGAGATGTAGAGAGCTGACCTCAGTCTATTACTTAGGCCAGCGGTGCCCAGAGTTTACACTGCAAACCTTCATTAGGAAAAAAGGGGGAAAATAGCAAACCCACCTTATGTATCTATATACCTGCATACACACGTGTGCACACGCACAGTAGATACCTATGCTGCCAGGTTAATTATTATATACATCAGAAAAGGTACAAAAATAGCTGTATTAGCATTTAAAAAGAATAACTATAGTGGTCCTAACCCCATTAAATAGATTTATACGAAAACAACAACTGTTGTAGAGGATGCAGGGAAAGGGGAGCCCCCCTGCACCGCTGGTGTGAGTGCAGACGGGTGCAGCCCCCGTGGGAAGCAGTGTGGAGGTTCCTCAAACAATTGAAAATGGAGCAGTCGTATGACCCAGCAATTCCACTTCTGGGAATTTATCCGAAGGAACTCGAAACACTAATTTGAAAGAATATATGCACCCCTATGTTCATTGCAGTATTATTTACAATAGCCAAGATTTGGAAGCAGCCTAAGTTCCCCTCAGTAGATGAGTGGGTAAAAAGCTATGGGACACTCACACCATGGAATACCACGCAGCTGTAAGAAAGGAGAAAATCTTACCCTCTGCGACAGCATGGAGGGACCTGGAGAACATTACGCTAAGTGAAATAAGCCAGGCAGGGAAAGAAAGTATCACATGATCTCACTCATATATGGAATCTAGTGAACAAAATAAGCTGATGAACAAAATAGATCCAGACTCATAGAGAACAAGCTAAAGTTCTCGGGGGGGGGGGGGAAGCGGGAGAGGGGGAATGGAGGGATTGAGCAAAAATGTAAAAAAAGAGAAAGAACTCATGGACATGGGCAAAAATAGATAAATAAATAAGATAGATGATAGATTAGATAGATGAGATAGATAGATAGATAGATAGATAGATAGATAGATAGATAGATAGATGATAGATAGATGATAGAGGGATAGATAGATGATAGATAGATGATAGAGGGATAGATAGATGATAGATAGATGATAGATTGACTTGGACCTCCCCTAGGCATGTGTATGCCACTTTGAAGGCCACGGGGCTAAACGTCCACCAGGTGGGCCACCAGGAAAACAGATCTTAAACCACAAATTGGGCCTTGATAGGCTCCATGACACGTTGGGCACACGCATTGGGCAAACAGGTGTTGTGAGTAAGCCTGTGATTTGTTTCTCCACACAGTCCCTCCTGTTACCTTTTGCCCTTCCTTATAGTGTGTCTTGATTTCTGTCATCTCCAGGACCTCTGTATAGATCATACCCCATCTTACATTTAGACAGGCATGTAGTGGATGACACTCACTATCAAGGCATAGAAGCTGGCAGGGAGCCTCCATGGTCTGTCAGCACCCTCATGATGCCAAGGCAAGACCCAACTAAATAACCCCCATCCAATCATCAATCATCCAGTAAGTGTTTTTCTATAAGAATTTATTTATCTATAAACACAGACTAAGTGTCTTTAACTGCTTAACTTTATATGATGCAGGAGATCACAGAATTACCAATGAACCTAGTTGTGGCACAAAAATTCCCCAGTAAGGCAGTAAATATGAATAAAAACCTTCTACCTCTATAATAGTGAAAGGCTATCTTTTCAGACATAGAAAATTGGAGACTTGAATCAAAGTTCCTTTTAAATTGATAAAAATGTTATTATATTGGTAAAACCTAGAATTGGCCAGAGAACAGTGGACAGACTTCTCCCGGCCACTGTTGATGTGGGTATAAATTGACACTTCCTGGAAGGCAGTGAGTAAATTACATTAAGAGCTTTAGAAATTTGGCCATTAACTCAACAAGTCCTTCCCTATGAATTCAACCTACAAAAGCAAATAGATATATGAAAAGATTCATGAAAATAATGTTTAAAGGCATTTATAATAACATTTGGAAACAATCTATATTTTTCTTGAATGGAGGAATTATTAAATAATTTATAATACATCATGCAAAAAGTGTTGTTCATTCTTTGATTTCTTATTTGTTAAGTGCCTACTACGTCCAGGCACTCTTTAGGAATTAATTAATACAGAAAAACTTTCATAAAGGTGAAATTTTAGTCAAGGGTAGAAGAGGCATATCCTCCATAATCAAGTAAATAAATACATGAAGAAACATTTCAGGACACTGAAGGCACTGTGAAGACCATGAAACAGTGATGGGAGGGAAGGCGCGGATGAGGGCTTGGGACCACTTTCTATAAGGATCTCGCACCTCAGCACTGTTGACATTGGAAACCACGTTCTCTTTGTGGGGGTGGCAGGGGGCTCCTGTGCACTGCAGGATGCTCAGCAACATCCCTAGCCTCTACTCACTGACTGCACCCACCCAAGTCATGACAATAAAAAATGTCTCTAGCTATTGCCAAATGTCCTGTGGGGGCAAACTCCACCCTGACTGAGAACCAGTTTTAGACTTAGTGTAAAGGAAAGTTTCTCTGAGAAGGTGAAATTGGGGCTGAGACCCAAGTCTGTTTTTTAATAACCTTTAAGATGTAGGGAAATGCTCAAGATATAATAATATGATAAAATATAACATATTCAATGAAATCCCAATATTACTTTTCTTTTTAAATCTCTGTCTAGACAAACATTACAGCATGGTGGTTGGGGCATCAACCTAGAGCCAGGCTGTCTTGGTTAAATCTCCTCTCCTCTGTTGACTAGTTATGTGACCTTGGGTGTATTACTTCACATTTCTGTGCTCTTGGGGCCTCACCCACAAAGTGCAGATGACAAGTAGTACCCAGCAGGTAGGGTTCTGGGAGCACTAAATGAATTAATACATGCCAAGGTCATAAAAGAGTGAGTGACACATCCTGGAAGCACTGAATATATCATATATATGGTGCATATGTTTATATACATGGAATATATACACTGTAATAGAATTAGAGCGAGTGAAATCTTCAAAGTACCATATATAGTATATGAATAAAGGCTTTCTACCTCTATGATAGTGAAAGAATAGCTTTCATTATGATATATATTATATAAATAATATAATCTAATGTTAATATGTGCATATATGTATATATATTCCATTTTATATATATGCATATATATATACATATACATATATATCCCAGATTTGGTTTTTTTGTGAGACAAATACAATTATGTGCTAATAATGGAAGAATTATAGGATATTTTATTTTCTTTTTGTCTTTTTATATTCTTCACAGTTTTACAGATACAAATGCAAATGTTGCTTTCAAATTAAAGTAAAAAAATCAGTGTGTATTTTAGCACAATAGAGAAAATTTTTAGACTTTCACCAGGATCAACTGGCATATCGAGAGGGAGGGAGGAAGGCCCTGGAGATGTGCGCAGAAAACCTGTCCCCGGGAACATGAGTCAACTGTCACCTAACAGCCAAGACACCCCACGTGCAATCTGCCAGTCAGTTGCCGTCTCCCAGAATTTATCTAACGCTCGCTTCCTGCCAGACGCCGTGCTGGGGGCCGGGGAATCGGCGAGCGGAGCGCGCGTTTCCTCGGGAGCCCGGCGCAGAGCAGAGCGGAGGGGACAGCCACCGACCACGCGACAGGGACCGCAGTGGCCGCAGGCTCCTTCCTGCCGGGTGGGGCGCTGGGCAAGCTTGCCCGGTGCAGGCCCCGCGCTGGACTGGGAGGCGCGAGCTTGGAAAACGCGCCAGGAGGGGCTCTGGTTTTGAGCAGACGCATAAAGTGCCTCCTAATGAAATACCAGCAGGATCAGCCCACCCGGAGGAGAGGAAGGAAAGTCAAGGGGACAAAGGAGATCTGCTTCAGAAAGCATCTTGGTGTCGGACCAGAGCGCCTGGTTTCATGCGGCGCCGTGTGGGTGCGACCTTGGCGGGCGCAGCACTCAGGAGGCCTGGGTTCAAGTACCAGCTCTGCCTCTTCCCCGCTGCTGACCTTGGGCGCACCCCGAGGCTGACCCCCACGCTCTTTCTCGTTCGCGTCACAGTTATAATAATGCTCTGCGAAACGGTTCCGAGCCTCAAACGAGATAATGCGAGTAAGAGACTTTAAGTGACGTTAAAATAGTTGGGATGAATAAATTGTCATGGTTTTAACATAATAGAGAATATTTTGAATAATTATAGTTTAGTTTTTAACATTTATATTTAAACACTGACAGTTAAAAAATCAACGGTATATGTAACACCAATTATGCCTGAGTTTATGGCCTGATTGGCTTCATTTATTTTTTCAGAGCCCTAAATGTATTCCTAATCCAAGTGCATCAGGCTATAAAAACAGCTAACCAATTTTTTTCTGAGATAACATGATCTTTATTTCTTGAGACACTTTGTACAAACATTAAACTGAAGGTAACTGCGTAAAAATGAAATGGAGGCTCATAATTGCAAACGGCTTCCGTGTCTGCGGAAGATTTACCCGCCTCCCAGGACCGAATGGCTCCGGTGGCAGTCGGATGGGCCATAAACGCGCATCGCTCAGCCGGGGTCCGTCTGCGCGGGGCGGGGCGCGGGGCGGGGGCGCGGGAGCCGGCGGGAGGGGGCCCCGGGGGCTGCGCGCAGGGCCCCGGGGGCTCCGCCGGGCTCCCCTAGTGTTTCCTGCGGCTCAATCCCTCCCCTCGGGACGCCCGGGGCGCCTGCTTCTGGAGAAATGAGATTTTTCGCTTTCTCTCTTTGTTTAAAGGACAGGCTTCCTGAGGCCGACGGAAAGGCTTACAGTGTCCCCGTCCTGGCTTTTGATAAACATTTCGTCCAATGTTTGTGTTTTTTCTTTTTTCTAATCCTCACCAGAGGATATTTTTTCCAGTGCTTTTCAGGGGGACTGTGAAGGGGGAGAGAGAAACGTCGATGGGAGAGGGGCGCCCCAGTGCCTCCCGCACGCCCCCCGCCGGCGGGGAGGATCCTGCGCCCCGGCCCTGCGCCCGCGCCCTCCCTGAGCCGCGGGCTCCTCCAGCGCCCTGAAGGCGGCTGCGGCTGAGTCCCCGCAGAGACCACTCAAAGCAGCTGAACGCGAGCCTCCGGGACGCCTCCCGCCGGAGCTGGCATTTGAAGGTTAAAGAAAACACGCCCAGTGCAGTTATCTTACCTATCCCTCTCTCCCCACCAAAAAACAGATTTAATGGACCCAAGATTTTGTTTTATTTAAACAAACAAAACAAAACTTACCGGCTATAGCAATGGAACACTCCTGAATTAGTTATTTCCACTCATTTTAAAAAGGTAAGAATATTTTAGGAAGACTTCATCCCTCAGCTTGAGAAAATTATCCCACTTAGCTTTGAAAAAGAAAATGTTGGGGTTTGGGTGTTTTTTTAAAAAGCCACACAGCCCCCTTGAGCGTGCTGTTCGGGCCCCAGGACGCCGGGCCTGCCTACCTGTGCTCTGCCTTGAGCCAGCTCTCAGCTCTGCTCAGTGCAAGAGCGAGCGTGTCACAGCACCGCTTTCCTGAGTGTGTCGTGCTGGTGGGAATACTGTCCATGGATCCTAACAATAACAGCAAGAAAGTCATTTCCGACATGTGTGTGCACCTTACAAACTTTACATACACAAGAAAGCACGTTTTTCCCTCTAGTGTCCCTCCAACTAGCTACTTTCACTAGCCACACTTATTAGTTAATGGTTTGGTGGCACATTCCTTGAAAGGCTACCTATCCGCTTTAATCTGATTTCCACCATGGATAATTACGGTGTTAATCCTAAACCAAAGTACAGAGAAAATATAATTCACCATTATAGCTCTAAAAATGGCCTACACGTTTGAAATACTAACTCACCTTAAACACTTTGGTCTAGTATTAACATCAGAGTCATCCTTTCTTAAAAGCTTATCTAAGCATTTTATATAGGCTTCTGGAGTTCACCATTCACAAGAAAACCATAACAAAAAGTTACCTTTTTAATTTTTTAAATTCTTGCTGGAGGCTACATTTATTGACTTCCGAGGGAGGGGAAGAGAAAGAGAGGTGGGGCAAACCAGGGCTTTTCAAGCCCAGGAGGCTGGAGCTGCTACTGTGGTCGGAAGTCTCAGCACCACTCGAGCCAGCGCACCGCTGGGGCTCCCCACGCGGGCAGGGCTGCTGGCTGACCCACGGCAGAGAGGTTCGGGGGTCAACTTCACAAAGAAATTATTAAGTGGTGAGTGCGAACAGATAACAGTCTTCAAGTGTAGGGTGCAAAGAAAGAAACTAAGGAGACAAAGTCTTGAGAAATAAATATATTGAAGAGCTGGAGGGGAAAAAAGCAACCAATAACAGAGCCAAGGCAGGTTAGTCAAAGAATTAAACCGAGAGAGAGAGAGAGAGAGAGAGAGAGAGAGAGAGAGAGAGAGAGAGAGAGGGAGAGAGAGAGAGAGACAGAGACAGAGAGAGAAAGAGAGAGAGAGAAAGGAAAAAAAGGGAAGGGAAGGGAAGGGGAGGGGAGGGGAGGGGAGGGGAGGGGAGGGGAGGGGAGGGGAGGGGAGGGGAGGGGAGGGGAGGGGAGGGAAGAATAGAGTTAGAGGAGATGGGGAGGGGAGAGCTACTTATTCTTAATTTGAATGTGTATACAGACATATACACAAACATGGACATTTGTACTCAATGAACACATGGGTGTAAAAATTAAAAAGTCATATTTAGTGAGCAAAAATAAAAATCTTCACTATGTTTCCTTGATAACTTAAAGTAAATTAATTAATCATTCCTGTCACATTGATTCACTTATTGCATGTGGATACTCAATAAATGTTAATTGAATTGAATTAAATTAATAGCATTTGCTCGATGATAATAAAAATTAACTCTGTCTTTTCTGATATTTAACTGTATGCCCATTGGTTCTGAAATTACTTCTAGCTCAAACATAAATTTTCTATTTTACTGACTTTTAAGATACACTTAAGTTTTTCCCCTAAGAAATATAGTTGAGCTTCTACTTTTTGTCCTAACTTTGGTGGGGTTTTTTCCGTTGAAAAAAATTATTTTTCCTACGTTAATGTCAAGACCTATCTATAACATCCCAAATATAGTTTCACATGTTCCTTATTTAATTCCAAAATAGTTTTCTCTGCAGAATATGTGATCCCACTTTTTATGTGTTTCTCCTTTTAGCTTATGCTACTCTATAATACTTTGGGTTCAATGTCAAATAACATCATAAAAGAGGAAATCTGGGGAAATTATTGTTAGCATTTCACCTATAAAAGATGGAAGATGTCAGTAACATTCACCCCAAAACTGTGACTCACTTCAGATGTCAGATTCTGGGCTAAACAGACTGGGCTCTGACACGGGTGTATGTCAGATGATTTTCTAATGAGCGACAGATAGTTCCCACTAGGAAACGAAAAAAATAAAAATATAAACAGAGATATAGAATTAAAATAACTTTATGAATGGCAGTTTAAGTTCTCCATAAAATTCTCTCAGTACAAGCCCAGTATCTCCAAATGGTTGCTTAATGTAGCACACCACTTAGATTCAAAATGCTATACTTAAAATTGTCACAAAATTAAAAAGAGAATCGTGTACCACTTGGCTATATACCGTCTCTTCTGCATATTCTTATATTTCAGTAACCTCTATCCAACTTTTTTTTGTTACTGAATTACTTTGTGCAAAAGCAATTTGAATTCCATGCAGCCTGACTACGTGTGGTAATTTGAACTGATTGTTAATTAATTCTGTAAGTAAAGAGCTGCTACAGTCTCCATACTTATGATGTTTCGTTATCTATCCTCTCTGTCTGAGCTGCTCTTTACTGTGCAGTGTAAAGTGCTGTGCCTGAGGGGCAGGATTCCCTGAGTGCAAGAAGGTAGCTTTGCTTTGCTAAAACTGTTCCAGAAGAAGTGTCAGTCAAGGTGCTTGCAGGGCTTCAGGTGACAAATCATTGGATTTAGGGTGAAGAGGGTTTTGCTGATGTGCAGTCTTTACAGCTAGGAAGCAGAAACAAAAGCTACAAACAAATCAGAGCAAAGCTTTTGGAATCCACCAGGCCTGGGTTCAAATCCCAGTTCCACCATTTGCTACCGAAGACTCTTTGGGCAACTTATAAACTCTCTAAGCCTTGGTTACACTCATTTTTCTGTTAACTGGTGACACCAATTTGTACATGTCACATCTGTACAGAAAGGCTAACAATATCTACCTCCTAGAGTTTTTGTTAAGGTATACTTACAGTTGTTCATATAGAAAATACTATAATAATAAATAACAATACAAGAAAAAACTGTGTTTCACATACTCACAACTGTAAGCCTACTTTTGCCCCACCCTGTATAAGTGGTAACAGAGACCTTGACATAAATGCATGCAACTGTGTGTGTGTGTGTGTGTGTGTGTGTGTGTGTGTGTGTGTGTGTGAGAAAGCAGTGGTTTGGTTTTCAATTTGGGCGATTTGCCCCAGAGAGAATATTTGGCAATATCTAAAGACATTTTTGTTTGTCAAAACCTAGGGTGATGGGTGTTACTGGCACCCAGGAGGTAGAGGACAGGAATTCTGCTAAACTCCTTACAGTCTCCCCATGACTAACAGTTATCTGGCCCAAAACATCAATATTGCTCTAAGTGCTCTAAGGCATAATTTACATGGCTATGTTTGTAATATTAGCTAGTTACTGGACACTTTGGTACCCAAGTAAGAAAAATAAAGTATTTTTTATCATAATCATCATTATATCATTAATTTGGTGAATCCCTTTTGGGTTAAAGGAAGCCAAGAGGTTCCCAATCTGCTGAGCTAATTCTCTATTCAATATTACATTAATTAATATCAACAATAGTTGTTTTCCTGAACCCTTATTTCTGCCAGTGCTTTTTAGGATGAATGAAACTGCAACTAAGAGATATAAAGCCAGCAGCATAAGGGGTAGGGAATAAAAATTAAACATTGTTGAAAGCCAAGGCTGTTTGGAGGCTCAGAAAGAAACAAAACTGGCCTAAGACAATTGTGTGTACCATACTGTCAGTTCCCATGCCAGTTAGAGCCTCTGGAGAGCAACCAGCTCGACTGGTTTCTGAAAATCACTCGCGCACAGATCAGCGGCTCCTTCCTTCCCCTTTCTCCACTCTCACAAGCTGAGGGCCCCGTGGCAGTGGTTTCCAAACTTGTCTGCATGTTGCAATCACCGGGGGAGCTTCAAAAATCCCACAGGGACTGTGATCTAGTCTGTTGGGTAGGGTGGAGGGGAGGAGTCGCCTGAGCTTTAAAAAAATTCCAAATTTTTAAAGGGTTTCCCAGATGATTTTGCTCCGAAGTCCAGTCTGGGAATCACTGCCCTAGGAGGCAGGAACAAGCATGGATCTTCATCTGCCTCAAACGAAGAAGTAGCTTTTGCGAGAGTGATGAATGTGGACTTGGCAAGAGTGTTTCTTGCTCTGAGCTGTGCGAGCAGCGTAAAATCAAACCCAAAGGCCGATTGTATTATTTATTTCAGTCACTCAATGAGCGTTATTAACTCAATCAGGCATCGGGCCAGCAGTGGAAATGTGATTCTCCAGAATTCATCTTCATCACCCCAAAAAAATACCATCAAATCATCAGAACCATTGCTTGTTGAGCTCTTAAGATGTCCCCGGAAGTCAGCCCGGCCACGTGTTTGAGAAGGTCCCAGGGTGCCGCTGTTCAATGGGTGCACATAAGCCATAAATTAACTGCACCCCCAGCCTGGTTCTCTCTGTAATACGACTTCACAGTGTGTCTTTCTCATGCTCTCTTCAGTCTGTAACTTAAACAGCTGTTTTTGCTGACTTGTTTGATGCTGGGAAAGCCAGGAACGATGCCTGTCTTGGTCACCACTATATCCCCAGTGCCAACCCCCTGCTTATTACTTTGCTGACCCACAGTCATTACTGGGAATAAATGAACAAGTACTGGAGTTAAAATTCATGAAGCACCTGGCCTTCTCTATACCTTTGCTAACCACAACCTCAATCAAGATTCTTTGCTAAAGGTTCTCCGAACTCCTCTAATAATTGTGCAGGTGATTATGTGGAAATACAGCATATGATCAAGAAGCACCCCCCCCCCACACACCTGAACAGAGACCTAACAAGACCTAACAGCAAAGGACAGGGTGGCAACTTAGCTTGTGTGAGTGCAGAGGTAGAAACAAGCTTGTAGACTATTGATTTAAAACCACTGTCCTGCACAGGGTTTTAGAAGCAGATCACATGCTACTCCTGAGAGGTACTGCCCAGCATTGAAGACCCTTGACCGCCTCCAGATCCATAAGGCACTGTGACAGGAAGCTGACGACATACTACAAGCTCCTGTTGATCCACATGAATGAATTCCTTGATTAGTCCTGCCCATCATTAAAAACCCACAGTGGAAATAAGGGTTACAAATTCCTATGATAGCTAAAACTTGCACTGTGTAAAATTGTATAATTTTTGCACTCTTTTATTATTACCTGGATTTTCATTCAATATTTTCCTGCTCAAAAATGCTTCACCCTTTTGGGGGGGATTTATTTTAAAAAAAATTTTTTTTCAGTTACAGTTTATGTTCAATATTATTTTATTATTCAGTATTAGTTTAAGGTGTACAGCATAGTGGTTAGACAAGCATGTACTTTACAGACGGTCTACCTAATGTTTTCAGTACCCACCTGGCACCGTAGGTATTTATTACAATATTATTGACTATATTCCTTATGCTGTATTTTACATCCCTGTGACTATTTTGTAACTACCAATTCTTTTTAAAAAGACTTTTTTCTTATAAAACTCTAGAACGTAAAATGTTCTGCCAATGTCCGTTCTTAGATCTCTAGATTGTATCAATTAGCAGGTTTGTGTATGTGTTTTCTTTTCTATCTAGATATGCAACTCACAAATGAAAAACATGCCGAAGAGAAACCCATTAATGCTATCGTTATAAATTCAGTATCCGAATTCAGCATCACAGATGGGCCAGCCAAGGAAACTTCCACTGAGAAAAAACTGTCAGAATCCACCACCTCACTGCCCTCCCTTGAAGAATGTCAAACGAAATTTTCTTACCTCCAAACCGATGCTTCAGTTCATCAGAGAGACACTGATGGTATGTTTCTCAGAATCAACCCATCTCTAAAGAAAGCTCCCCAACCCCCAATCCCTATAAAAGTACCACATATGCTGTTAGGGAAAAAAAGCTTTATGAATATTAAACAGGAAGACTTTGATTTGCAAGCCCTGGTGAATGACACACGTCAAGGTCACTTTGCAGTTACAAGGTGCTTGGCAGATCGTTTGCTCTCTAAGATGGGAATCAGAGGCAATTGGTTTTAAAGAGCTGGTGTGAGGTATAATCATCTTTGCTGTGGGGCTATGAAGCAGTAAAGAAAAGCGGCAACTTTCCTTTTTCAGACCTGGGGATGTGTAGGTGGAGAGGAGAAGGCAGAGGGGAATGGTATTGAAATGCTGGGAAAGTATAAATATGGACTATATAAAATATCGAGATGCTGACATTGGCAACCTGTGAAAGGGGTGTGTTCCTTTAGGTAATATCACTTCCTAAGCATTCTGATCAGTGCAAACCTGCACCAAACCATTCCTGTATGTCACAAAAAGGCACATTCCATTTGCAAAGACAATTTCACATTGATTTGGAGCTTAACAATCAGCATAGTCAAGCTCAAAGTCATGGACTCTGCACCAAGCACATACAGAATCCCATCAGTTTAACTCCTGGCTCTGAAATTTATTAACTGTATAAAACTGGTTTTTTTACCATCTCTGAACCTTAGTCTCTGGGTTATATGGTGGGGCTCGTCACACCCCACCAGGAGTTTGGAAGGTCGCTGAAATAGCAGATACACAGTAGCCAGTAGAGAATCTGCTACCTACTGTACGTTCAGCTTTCGTTTTTATAATGATTGCAGGTTTAGAAAGTAAGGGGAGAGGAGATCTCTAACGCGCTATTCCGCGGTGTGTTGTGCAGACGTCGTCTGGGCGCTGCCGGCAGCTGCCCGCGGTCGCCGGGGGGCGGTGGGAATGGTGAGGAACCGGGCCCGAGCCCGGCCGCTGCGCGGGAAGCGCAGGCCCGCCCGCCGGCTGGGCGCCCGGCTCCCTGAGCCCCTGCGTGTTCACAGCAGGCGTTGCTTCCAGAGGCTCTGGGCGGCTTTAGGCGGCAGGGGCCGGGTCATGGCCCGGAGTCCACGGGAGCCCGCGTTCCCGGAGCTTTAGCGCCTGATGCAAACGCGAGCGCAGGCGGCACAGCAGAGGCCTCGCACCTCAGACAGCGTCAGGGACGCAGGGCCTCCTGCGCCGGTCCCGCGTCTGGTCCGCGCGCTGGCCCGGCACGGGCGGGGGCCCGCGTGGCCCGCACGGCCCCCGACGCCCGCGGGAGGCCCGCGGCTGTCCCAGGCGCGCCCGCCCACGGCCCCGGGAGACGCGCGGCCGCTTCCCAGCCGCCGGGGGAGCCGCCAGCGCTCGGCTCCCGTCGGAAAAACCCTCCGTCAAGATCAGAGCTTTTGGTACCTGGGCAAAAAGAGTAGAAAACACAGACTACGGGCCGCGAATGGTGATAAAAAAAAAAACACAAAAAACTCTCATTACCCTAAAGGACAAACATCAAAGAATCAAGAGTTAAGTCAGGCTCACTTCATCTTGGAGACTTTTTTATCGTAATTAATTTAAGAATGCAGACACCGGGAGCTGGGGTCATTGTCGGACTGAGATAAATACAGAAATATCTTTCAGAAACAGCAGGGGAAACAGACGGGAAGGGAGAAGACTGCTTCCACTTTCATGTAGCTTATGGCTAATTTATTTTCAAGCGTAGAAACGTGCTTAGGCCCGGTGCTTAATTGCTAATATCCATTATTTATGCGCATTGCCGGCGGCCAGGCGAGCCCCGCCCCTCCCCCGGCGCCGCCCGACGGCCGGTGTCCCCGCACCGCGGCCGGTGGCCCGGGACTGGGGGAGGCCGGGCTCCCCTGCTCCGCTTCTGTTTCCACGTCCGACCGCAGGGGCCTCCCTGCCGGGAGGAGAGCAGGGGACCCGCGGTGCCAGGAAACAGGCTCCCTAGAAGGAATCCTGAGAACACACCTAATTGATGTATAATTTTGAATTTGAGATGTCTCATCCAGGTGGAAGAGAAAATCATAAATACAAGACACCTCAAAAGAACAGTCTTAATTACACCATGGACTACTGAATAAAATGATTACATTTTCCCACAGCAAATTTCGTACAATTAAATGCAGTAGTGTCACCTCATAAAATGTTTCAATTTTATAATTATTTCAGTTCATTTGCTCAGAAAAAAACATAAGCACAGATTTACTAAGTATCACCCAAACCCAGTCATTATAGTTCTAAAGAACTGACTGGAATGTTAGTCGTGCTTGTCTGAACCTAAATGGATCTTGACATATTTAAGTAGCTATGAAAATTGATAACATCAGGGATGATACCCCGGCTGGGAGAAGGCATTCAGTTGTACTTATTTATTCACATTCTACGTTACAGACATTGAAAAAACACACAAAACTTAATTCGGGGGGAGTGGGAACCAATTTTTATACTTTTGACCAAAACCCTTTAGTCTTCAGTCAGAGACATCCTGTCGCGAGTCTCCCGATTGTGCCAAACTCTCGGCAACAGGGCGCTGAACTATCCGGGTGCTGGAGCACTGGGTCCGAACCCGCTCCTTCTGCCTTTCTGCTGACTTTGTTTTGGGGGGAAGAAGGGTGATTGTTGTTTATCTGGGGTCCCTTCTGGAAGGGCCCTGTTCTTGCTGTTGTGGATCATGATTCTCAAAGCAGCAGGAGGTGGGCAGCTGGCAGCTCAGGCTGCCCCGTGACCCTGCCGCCCCTCGGTGGCCAGCCTGGGAGCTGCGGGGCAGACTCGGGCGCACGGGGCCGTGACCCTGAGGCCGACGTGTGGAAACTCCTTGTATTGTGGCCTTTTCCACTATGATTAAACGTGCTCCTTTCCACGGGGCGGGCTCTGCCTCTTAGCCAGCCAGTCCCCAGCTGTGCGCTTCGCACCCGTGGGGCCCGTGTTCCTCCTCCTGCTCTCAGGGTGTCACTGAGCCTGGGTGTCCTGAAGGGGTCCTAGAGGAGGGCAAAGGAAATGTCACAACCCTCACAGGGTTTTGTCGTGGCTTCTTTCACTCACAGCCGAGTACCAGCATTGGCCCTGTGGCCTGCTGCTCTCGGACTCACCTTAAAGCCTTACTCCAGGTTTGAAAAGGTAAGAAGCGGGGCGGTGAGATGGGTGCTCGAACTGCAGTGATGGAGCCCCTGCCAGGATACCAGGTGGCTCAACAGCGGGAGTAACACACAGAGAGGGTGTCATAAAGGTAGTGGGGGGGGCGAATAAGGGACCGAGGCCCCCCAGAAGTCTGCAATGACGTGAAGGCTCTGCCACCTCTTCCCTTGGTTCGTCCCAGCCAAGAGCACTGGCATTAGCTCGCAGGCCATGAGTGCCTAACCAGCACCGCCCAGGGCGCTAGTAAGTACCATTACAAGAACTGCAGAGAGGGGGGCATTAAGAAGGGGAGAAAGCCCGGGGAAGCTGCCACCACTGCCTGGCAGCACTAGGAGCAGCGCGAGAGCCGAGAGCGGAGAGACAGCCAGGCCTTCACTTCCTCCCACCTCCCATTTCCCACCACTGCCCCCTCTCCGGACACTTTATTTACCCCTTATTGCCCATTTAGTCATTCATTCAGCAAGAGACGGGGCTTTGTTGTAACTTAGGTTCTAGTAGGACAGAGCGTAATTAACAAACTAAGTAGTTTAATATTGTGTTTAGTGCTCTGAAGAAGAAATAAATCAGGGTGCTATGAGAGCTGCAGCAAGGATGTGATTTGGAGAGAGGGTGTTTTAAGCTAAAGACTCAAAGGTTGGGTGGGAATTAGGTCAGGTTGTGAAGAAAGAATGTGCAGCACAAGCCAAAGGCACAGCCTGTGCAAAGGCCCTGAGTTAGGTGCACCCCAGGAACTAAAATTGAGCCAGTGGGCTGAGGTGCCAGGAGTAAGGAGGGGGTAGGACTGGAGACAGGGAAGCAGTCAGGAACCTGCTCACGCAGGAGCTTGCCCGCTGTGGCAAGGATTTGGGACCTTAGAGAAAGGGTGAGTTCTTCTAATTTATGACTAGACATAGAACGGCCGATGAATTCGAGGTGCGCTCACGTGGAAGCAGTGTCCTTGACAGGAGGCTCTTGCTGCTGACGGCTGGCGGTGGCTAGCACTAAGGATGCGGGCAGAGGCTTATGGGTTTCAAATCAAAATCTGAGATAGAATCAGGACTCAGCGAAGACTCGGATGCGAGACTATGACGGGGAAGAAGAAAGTGACAAGAATGAGTCCCAGGCCCCTCCTGAATTCATCTGCATGCTCAGGAGCCATGCACCAGAGACAGCTGGAGGGGGGGCAGGTTTGCGGACAGGCAGAGAGGGGTCCGCGGTACAGTTGGCCTTGGTCAGGGCGAGATGTTTTGAAGAGACTGCGTACGGGATGTGACGTAGGCCGCTGGCTACACAGCATCTTCCTCAGATGGGCTGAGAGAAGGGGTGGTAATCATGTACTAGGACTTTGAATAGCATGCTTATTAAACATTAAAGCCCCAATAAATAGCATAGGTAAAGAAAATACATCCATCAACAGAAGGGGAAGTCCAACTCTGTTTCCAAACAGTTGCAAATTTTCCTCTGAACTGCTTATGTTACTTTTGTGCAAAAAAAAAAAAAAAAAAAAAGACTATATGCAAAACAGTTCAGCCTGCTAGTGTAGAATTGTTTAATATGCATTTTAGGAAAAGTGTAGCACACACTTGAACATGGGGAAAGATCTGTTTTCAATAAGGCTCTACCTTTTATAACAAAATACAAAGACTGACTTAGAAGAAACAGGCTCTATGCTTAAGTGCAAAATAGAAGGTGGAAGGAAACAAATGCTAATTTGGCCAAAGGATTAGGCAAAAACATTTGTGTGTGTGTAAATAAAATCTATGGTAGACATCAGACGTGGAGACCTCCAGCTCTGCCAACTTGCAGAGACCTGGGCACTTGGAATTGAACTGAAAGGTTAAATGCCCTCAGGAAATTATAAGGCCACTTCACAGAACAAGTTCTTCATCCTTTGATGGGAAACACTAGCTGCTACCCTGACACGTCACCCTGCACTGAGCCTGACTTACCTCCAAACTAACCTTTGAAGGTCTCCTCTCCAAAAGGCAGGACCTAGTGGGGTCATTTTCAGTTGTCATGCCCTGAGGAGTCAGGGAGCATCTGCTAGGAGAAGTCCCTGTGAGCAGCTCTGCAGCTGTAGCAGCAGGCTTGGCACTGGGCAAACTTGATGAGGTTTTATGCCCCAGATCTTTCACCACCGACGCCCTGTTCAGAAACGCCTACGCAAAATAGAGCTACATACGGCACTAACTTACTCCTAAACTTTTGTGGGTGGCTTGCAGTGGCTTATGAGGTATGGGTGAGTTGGCCACATGCTAGAAACAGGCTCTCGGTGAATAAAAATAAGCCAGTCTGGCAAAACGACGAGACATACCGTAGAGGTGCTGTGGACCATGCCGCCTGCACTATAAATATTGAGTAAGGCCCCAGCGCCCGCAACAGTACATGGCCCTGAAGACGGTCACAGAGCCCGGTGTCGTCCTGCCTCCGCCGGCTGGGAGGGAGGGTGGGCGGGACGATTTCTGTCTACCCTCAGGCGGGATGCACTTTGAACGTTTATATAGCTTAGGAAGTGTCTTTTAAAAGAAATTAAAATGGCTTTCTTTAAAACATTTGTTCCCTTTTAGAGAAAGTTTCTGTGTTCTTCCTTCTCTCTTAAAGATTAACAAGTATATGAACGTTAAAAGAAAACTTTCTCTGGAAAATTTATTAAAATTAAATGAATGGTGTTCTAAGGCTATGGCGCTCACGCAGGAGTGGCTGACAGCAAACCTTCCTGCCGGCGCACAGCCTCAGTCAACTAAAGTCTGAAAACAAAAGCTGTTAACATTCTTCTTGGGAAAAAATAAATCCTTATCAAGCCAGTCTAACTTTAATGGACTGATAAGCCTATCAGGAATGGAAAATTTCCCCCCAATTTAAGCTAGAATGTTACTTTCAACCATCAACAACTTTCAAGATACTGATTTTAATTAACAAATACCTCATGTGAACACTTACGTAGGTTTTCACAAAACCCTCACGTTTTTGAGACTTTTTAACTAAAAAGAAAAGTTATAATTTTAACAAGAGAACTGCTACATCTTCTAACTAATTCCCTTTATGAAAACAAAGAATATAATAATCTCTAACCCATCACAGCTGTTTGGCTAGAATTACCAATTACCTCCAAGGCCTTGGAGATACTTTTCAGAGTTTTACGAGTCTGCATAGTAAAATTTAAACCAATGTTTTTAAAAGGGATTGATCAGATTCATACCCTTTTAGGAGTAGGCTGACGTGTTCTTCTCCCATGAATGTAAAACCAGGGCTTCGCCCAACTCGAGGAGGAGGAGACAGGGTAACTGTACCAGGTACCGGAAAGCTATGATGACCGTTTTTGCTAGTAGGTTTTGAAACATGCTTTTCACAACGTTCAAACGCGGTGTGGCAAGTTTGGGGACCCACATCAGACAAGCACGAAGGCCCATGACGGGAACCCAGAAACGCGCGCGTGGGTGCCGCCGTCCCTGCCCCGGGCACCCCCTGCGGGGCCCTGCGCCTGACAGGCGCCCCAGCACCGGGCCGGGGGCGCGGCACCCACACGGGGCTCGGGCGGAAGCCGTCGCGGGGCGGAGGGGGCGCCCGCGGGCGGGGGGGGGGGCGCCGCTGGCCCGCCGGCCGCCCGGGGCCGCGCTCTAACTGCCCTTCTTCCTCCCGCAGAGGAGTGCGCCTCCCTGGTGCTCACCTGCCTGTTCTGCCAGTTCTGGGACTGCCTCCTGATGCTCCCCGACGCCTGCGAGGCCGCGTGCGCCGACGCGTGCTGCCCCTCGCACAGGTACCACCACGCGGCCGACGAGGGCCACGCGCGCAGCGACTGCAACTGCAGCTGCGACGTGGACTGCAGCCTCTTTGAGTCCTGCCACGAGACGGGCGAGTGTCTGGAGCTGGCCATGGAGATTTCAGAAATCTGCTACCGCTAGCGCGAGGCTCGGGCCGGCCCGGCCGCGGGGCCCGGGAAGACGGACGTCCCGGCGCCGGGGTGCGGGCGCGCGCGGTCCTGAGCGCCGCGGGCCCCTCGCTCCGCACCTGCCCCACACAGTCCTGAGCGCCGCGGGCCCCTCGCTCCGCACCTGCCCCACACAGTCCTGAGCGCCGCGGGCCCCTCGCTCCGCACCTGCCCGCGCGCGGTCCTGAGCGCCGCGGGCCCCTCGCTCCGCACCTGCCCGCGCACGGTCCTGAGCGCTGCGGGCCCTTCAGTCCCCACCTGCCCGCGCACGGTCCCGAGCGCCCCGGGCCCCTCGCTCCGCACCTGCCCGCACACGGTCCTGAGCGCCCCGGGCCCTTCCCTCCGCACCTGCCCGCACACGGTCCTGAGCGCCCCGGGCCCCTCGCTCCGCACCTGCCCGCACACGGTCCTGAGCGCCCCGGGCCCTTCCCTCCGCACCTGCCCGCACACGGTCCTGAGCGCCCCGGGCCCTTCCCTCCGCACCTGCCCGCGCACGGTCCCGAGCGCCCCGGGCCCTTCCCTCCCCACCTGCCCGCACACGGTCCTGAGCGCCCCGGGCCCTTCCCTCCCCACCTGCCCGCACACGGTCCTGAGCGCCCCGGGCCCTTCCCTCCCCACCTGCCCGCGCATAGTTCTCAGCGCCCCGGGCCCCTCGCTCCGCACCTGCCCGGGAAAGCTGTGTTGTCAACTCAATGGTGGTGTTCTAAGTTTCACAACCGCATGGCTCGCTGAAAAATTAGATCTCGATCACATGTGCTGAACAAATCTTAACTGCCATAGGTACAAGATACTTCTCAACCGCACGCCAGCGCGCTGACCTCGTCCCGCACTGGTTGACTTGCCGCACGAACTCCGCTTCATTCACAGATTCAGGACAAATTAGCGCGTTCCTTGTAACTGACGTATATTAGCTCATCTTTCTAATGGACTCATGCATAAACATTATGCATTGTTGGTTATTATTAATAATGTATTGTATAACATCATTTTGTAATTAAAAATTTATTTATACAGTCTCTTAAAATTCACTTATATGTACAGTTTAGGTAGGAAAGGGAATTAAATAAATTAGAAACCATGTTCCTGTAATTACAGGAGATGTCTTTAAGACATCTCCAGTGAATTCTGAGTAGGATGTACTTGGAAGGAGGCCTATAACTCTGGACAGCATTACTATATGTCTGTGACTATGTCATAACCGCTTATGCGTATTCTTAATTTGTTGTGGAGAGACTCTTCTTTATCTAATGAGCATAAATTGGAATTATGAGCAAGTTTCAAGAAAATGACCCCAGATAATCAATTCCCCATTTTCCTCCTTTCTGTTTGTCAGGCACAATAGGCAACAGGATATTAAAACAGAGCCAGTTCATTTGCTGAGCTCTCCAAGGAAGCACCCGCGCAGGCTCTCACTCCGCTCGCGCTCCCGCACAGCATGTGCTTTCCAAGCCGCCGTTTTTTTCTTCTTCTGATAATTAAAGTAATAAAGAATTATGTTGAGCACTTCCTCGTACCTACAAATTTTTTTTAAAGATTTCATATAGCCTTGGCCAGTGTGGCTCAGTTGGTTACATGTTCTCCCATGCACTGAAAGGTTGAGGGTTTGAATCTTGATCAGGGCACATGCCCAGGGTTTGGCTCAGTCCCCAGCAGGGGGCGTGCAGGAGGCAGCCAATCCATGTTCCCTGCTCACATCCATGTTTCTACCTCTCTCTCCCTCTCCCCTCCCCTCTCTCTAAAACATCAATTAAAAATCATTTTTTAAAAAGATTTTATATAAATTAGAAAGTAATTTTCAACTCAACCAAATTAAAACAACAATTTTAGGGAAAAGCACATCTAGGCTGAAGTTGCGCCGGACTCATATCGCTTTCCGTAGGCGTGACATTGCTCATTAATTGTGCTTACACATTCCCATGGAGATACTGCAGTATATTCCTTGAATATAAAAAGCACAATATTTCAATAACCAAATGAAGAACACAACAGTGGGTGGAGAGTCACGGAAACTTTTCGCAATCTAGGCAAACCACAAAAAACTTCAAAGTACCTGCTTTTGCTTGACAGGTATTTTCAAGCAAAAGCAACATTAATTTGGTTTCCATAGTAAACTAACACATTTTTCTACTCTGCAGTAAATCCTTCCAAACACTGAAAACTCTTAATCTTTAAAAAATATTTTTAGGCTGCCTGTAGAGGTATTTAACAGCCCTTGTTTGCTCTGGCTCCTGCTGGCTTCCGTGCTGTGTGGCTGTCATGTCTTCGCGAAGCTGGGAGCGCGGCCTGCCTCGCGCTCCTTGGGAAACACCAGCCCCTCTGCCCGCCAGAAGGCCCCGAACGGTTCTAGATGCGTAGCACGTGCAGCTCACTGCGGGGAGGGGCGATTCCTAGGACAGGGAGGGAACCTCACGCCGCTCTTATCCCATTCCTCATTCTCCGTAAGAGAAAAGAGAGGCCCCAAGAACCGACTCCCCAAGGCCATGCAGCCAGTGAACGGCAGGGGCAGGAACTCCGACTGGGGGTTAATTTTCTAACTACGTGCACCACTCCACAATTCTCTACGTTCCAGTGCAGCCGGTCCACCGTGGTACAGTTGCTCCAATTGTTCAAATATCAAAATACCACCAACTGGCTCAGAAGCAGTTGCCCCCTTGAACCTCAGTGCTTGCCCCACTCCCCCGGCCAGCCTGGCCCCTCTCCAAGCACCCACCCACCTCCTCACGGGCCAGGCACTGAGAGCAGAAGACTTGTACCTGCAGGAGGTCTTGGGGATCCTGTCCCAATAATATGGTCCTCGGAGTCATTGATCGGGTCATACGAATTGTTGAGTAGTTTGACCACTCTCCCCTTATTCTTTCCAGCCTACATACCCTCAAACTGTACAAAGCTTATGCATTTCAAATGGGAATTGAATGCTTGTCAATTAGAGGCATAAAAATCACTAGGTCTTAGTTTATGATGTGGTCAGAATACGACAAGATCTTTCTGTGGCCTCTCTTTCCACGGTCTGTTAACTTGTCCCCATTTCAGAATTCGCCCTGCTACAGCAGAAAGTGTGAAATTCCTTTTCTTTATAACCAATAATAAAACATCATCCGTTTTGCAAACATGAATGGCTCTTACAATTGAATTCTTACACAATAAAACATACGAGGCTGGGAAACGCTGCAGAGGTAAGACGGATGGAAAAGAAATGTGGTTATTGATTAAATACAAATATCAGAGCCTGAGAAGGATCAGTTTTTCTGCAATGATGAAGGCCTGTGATTACAAATAAAGATAATGTTTTTCTTTAAGGTGCGCTTCTTAGGGAAAGAGTGATCCTATTTAAGGAAAACCCTGAATAAGAGAGATTTGAGGAGACACAATTTTTATAGAGAATTGAGAACAGAGATTTTTCCCACAGCAATATAACCAGATAGGTACATTGTCTGCTTTGCTCAACGGATTTTTATAAAACCGTTGCTTCTCTAAAAGCCTACAAAATATGGGAAGCAGTGAAGAGACTGATTCCATTTAACTTGCTAATAAAATTTTCCCACCACATAAGCTGATAGGCCTACAGACTTAATTATCAATGCCAGACAATCAAGGGTAATAAAGCAAAAGCCACTTCAGTTTTCTCCATGGGAGTATGAAAACCTATTGAGGCAGAGAAAGTTTACAAACAGGAAATACCACATAGAGGCACGTAGCATTTTCTCAAGGACAAATGTGTAGGTGGAAAGGCTTGGAGAGCAGAATTCACGGTCATGCCTGAAGCTTCTCCTTCTTCCAGATGGGGCAAGGGGTTGATACTGACACTTCAGTGAGGTGGTTGGACTAGAAGGGTTTGCCCATTAAATGCTAACTTCACCCAGATGGCTGCTCGCACTTGGTTTAGTGACATATTAGGTATTCTTTGGGGATGTCTGAGTTAAACCTGAGCAGTTGCCATGTAGAGCCTATGTGAGCTGCGTAGAAAGGCAAGTGAACAGGGAATGGTTTTCTAGTGATTATAATCCACATGGGATTAAAATCGTATTATTGGGCTCCCTTCCATAGGTCTAGACAGCTCCTGACATTACTGGGAAGGAGCCCAGAGTGTGTGGAGGAGGTGGGAATGCAGGTGGGACAGGACCTGCATCATATTTGGACAAAAGGGCCACTTCTGGTCTACCACGGTGACAAGCTTCACAATCCTGCTTTACCACTACAGCAGAGGTTCCCAATTAGAGGTGATTTTGCCTTCCTCAGGAGACAACTGTCAATGTCTGGAAACATATTTGGTTGTCACAGTGGAGAAGGGACAGGTGGCACTGGTATCCAGTGAACAGAAGCCAGGAATGCAACAAAACATCCTTCAACACACAGGACAACCTCCCACATCAAAGAAGCATCAGCCCAAATGTAGATGGTGCCAGGGTTGCAAAAGTGATTCTCTCAGTCTCACTAACTATCACGAAACTCACCTTAAAAAAATGCTGGAAATAGGGTTGCCAGACAAAAACAGAATGCCCAGTTAGTTTTGAATTTTAAGTAGGCAACATATAATATTTTATTATAATCACGTCCCAAATATTACATGTGACATACTATAAAAATTCAAATTTACTATCTGAAATTCAAATTTAGCTGGATGTCCTGTTTCTGTTTGTTAAATCTAGCAGTTCTGGTTCGAAAGCTCCACATTTTGAGAGGGATCTACAGAAGTGATGATTTTCTGTTCCCTCCCTGGCTCCAAGAGAGAAGAAGCTGTTTACCTCTTTGGTCAGAGGCCAGTACATTCACTGGGCCACATTTTACTATGTGGGATAGGGGAGCCTGGCTAGAAGGTCAGCTCCAAAGCAGGATGCTTGTCTTTTCCCTTTGCCCAGGTTTGCAGAGGGCCTACGGCCTTGAACTGAGCTGGCCATGCCTCATTTTCTCTGCTTCACATATCTCCTGGCAGCTGAGGAGGCACCTCAGCCAAGGGCTCTCTTGATTCAAGAGGTAGGAAGCAGAACTTCTCACATAAGCCTGGAGATCTGAACCACATTTTCTAAATCAGTCTTGGCCAGCAAGACCCATCTTGAGAGGTGCCTCCAGAGTCCCTCCTGCACAGGGCACCCAGCCAGCCCCAATCAGCATTCCATAGAGGTTCGAGGAACAGGAATTGTTTTTAATCAGTCAACAACACTGGAGTCCAACAAATGCATTCTGATACTTAGACCTTTTATCTCAAAAGCTATGCAGAAACCAAGGTCACGGTAACCTCTTTTATGGTTTATTGTTTCTCAAATGTACTTAGAGTGAATTTACAAAGCCACAGCTTATTTTGTGGATGCAGAGCTTTCACTAGGTTCAGCTCTCTCTGGCATCCTCTTTGTTTCCTCTTTCAGCACTTTCTGCCTATGGATCCTCATTTAATATCAAGTTCCTGTAAATTAAAAAAAAAAATTAAATAAGAATATTGAACAAGATTCCCCCAGTAGTTAAGCCACTCATCATTTGTAATTCGGGCTCTTCAGAAAGCTGCACTAATGTTTCAAATCCTTGCTGTGCGGCTTTGCAATACAAGTGCAGGTCCCGGGGAGGCCAGAAGGCAGGGCGGAGCCAGTGCCGGCACTTTGCCTTTGCTACAAGCAGATGACTGTAATGTGGGTGTAATGTAGGTGGGGAGCACCTAGCCCCAGGAGGCAAGGTGAAGATGGGCCTGTGCTTAAGGGCCTCAGCAGACCCACGCCTCAGGACATGATCTTTAGCTCACTTTTTTGATGACTCTAATTCTAAGCATAAATTCATAGCAGTTTCACAATACATTTTAGCAATGTATTAGAAATAATTTTGAGAACAAAAGTGTCTGTGCAGCACCCAAAATCATACTGCCTGCTATCAATGGTACTTGTATAACATACTGGGAAACACTATGTTAAATGAAAGCAAAAATGAGACCAATTAGGTGACCGATTAGTAGGTTATTGCCCAATTCCAGGTAAGACCTAGTAGAAGCGTAGCCTAATGTGGTGGTTGTGAAATGAGGGGTTATGGGGGAAGAGAAGAGACAAGAGCCATGCCTAGAAAGGGCCTTGAATGCTAGTTAGCGATGTGTTTAGGAGCAGATGGAAAGCCACTGAGGAATGTCAGGGGATTGCATGATTGAAGTGGTGTGGGAGCAAGGCTGGCTGCGCAGCAGTGTGCAGGACAATTGGAGCAGGGGGAGACTGCAGACTGAGGAAGGAGCAATGGCAGTAAGGCCTGGGGTGATGAAGGCCCCAGATAGGATGGTGACAGGGAAGACAGAAGGGAAGAGATGGGTGAGAAAGAAATTAGGAAAAGACCATCAGTCCTTTCTCAAACTCTTCTTAGTTTAAGATTCTAATATTCCCTTCTGTGCATCACATCTATGAGTCATGAAGCCATTATTTTCATTAGGGAAGGGATGGATTGGGGAGAGGGGAGTTCTATTCCAAGTGGAAAGTCAAGGTATAGTTTTAGCTACATTAAGCCAGCCTGCTGCTGCTCTGCACACTGATGTAATTCCAACATAAAACATAATCAATAATATTCCAGGGGAACAAATCCAATTCTTGGTCATATAAATTTTCATATAAGTCCATCACAATTCATTCCCAAAACATCTCATTCTCTTTGAAAGCTGGAGCAGCAGCAGCAAGTGATCAAAAAGAGTAGTTTAAAATTGCTCCGGAATTTCCAGAGACGCTAAATCTAACCTGCCTACGGAGCAAGACCAATCCCCCAAACTTTAAATCACAGGTAAAGAATTTTATGTTTTAAAAGATATATTCCTCAAAGTTTATCACAGTGTATTAAAGTCAAATGTGAGTTATTACTTACCAAATCTGGAGCTGATGTCTCCCCTTCATTACCCTAGGTAGGCGAGAGTCAGTATCCTCCAACCAACATATTTTTTACCTTTTCATCTGCCTCTTGCTATTTACAATAGAGTGAAAATAATAGCCCAGGAGTGACTGCAGTGTTGGCCGCGGTGCAGATCCCACCTGACGGCAGCCTAAACTGTAGTCCAGGCCCCTGGCATTCCCGCTGCTGGAGGGGGGTAATGGAAACTGACTGGACTGGTCCTGGAGGAATAATCAGTGAGAACTCATCCGACGCGCTTGCCACACGTTCGCACTGGCCTGGAATCAGTGTGCACATCCCTGGTCCTGCCTGCAGTGTGCGCCTCTCTGCCCTGGCTGGGGCCTTCTGCGTGGGGGAGACAGCAACGTCCTAAACAGGCTGCTCTGTGAACCCCAAGGTGAGTAGAAATGTTATAACTAATACCATCTGTACAGAAACGCCTGTCGATCATTCTGGTCTTATCCGTGTACACACAGCAGTTATTAGTGCTTCAGGATTCCCCCTAGAGGCCCAGGAAGGTGGGAGAGCGCAGGGTGTCCTTTGGTTTAAAGCTTTCTCAGGAGGCTCACCCTTCTTTGTGGTGGGGGCAGAATGTTACGGAGGCACTCGAATTAGGGGACCTCCCAAATGCCCACCATCCCAAACAGCCTCCCTTCGGGTCTTCAGGGTTTGGGCCTATTAGGAGACTCCTGCTCTGGTATGACGCAAGCATATCTCACGAAAGGCTTTACGTTAGCCATGTAATAGCTGAGAAGAAGGTTGAAGTCTAAAGACAGACATGAGTTCAAATCCCACCTCCACTCTTTACTAGCTAAATATATTGAGTTAGTAACTAAATTTCTCTGAGCCTCAGATTCCTCATCAATAAAATGTGGTTAATAATATCTACCCTATTGTGAGGAATAAAAGATAAAAAGCTTCATGTAGGGTTAGTGCATGCAGTACACTCACTAAGTTGCAGGTATGATTATCATGGGTATAGCTACCCAGTTCTTTGTTTCTACAACACATGAGAGATATCTACGTTTCATTCTGCAATACCTCATATACCTATTGTTGAGACTTGTTTATACACCTGCCTTTCATTATTCCCTGGTTACTCTTCCAGAACACGAGCAATTCCCATATCTAATTCCCATATCTCCTTTCACTTTTCATTTTTCATTTATTTATTAAAAATTTTTAATGTTGACATTATTGCAAGTGTCCCCTTCACCCCCCATTTGACTACCTCCACCCACCACCACCTCCTCCTCCCTTGGCCTTCACCCCACTACTGTCAGTGTCCACTGGCTATGCATACATATTCTTTAGCTAATCCCTTCACCTTCTTTATCCAGTCACCCCAAACCCCCTCTCCTTGGGCAATGGCCTGTCTGTTCCATGCATCCATGCTTCTGGTTCCATTTTGTTCGTCAGTTTATTTTGTTCATTAGATTCCACATATGAGTGAGATCTCATGGTATTTGTCTTTCTCTGCCTGGCTTATTTCTCTTAGCATAATAATCTCCAGGTCCGTCCATACTGTTGCAAAGAGTAAGAGATCCTTCTTTCTACAGCTGCGTAGTATTCCATGGTGTGAATGTCCCACAGCTTTTTTACCCACTCATCTACTGATGGGCACTTGGGCTGTTTCCAGATCTTGACTATTGTAAATAATGCTACTATGAACATAGTGGTGCACATATTCTTTCTGATTAACGTTTCAGTATCCTTAGGATATATTCCCAGAAGAGGGATCACTGGGTCAAAAGGCAGCTCCATTTTTAACTTATTGAGGAACCTCCACACTGTTTTCCACAGTGGCTGCCCCAGTCTGCATTCCTACCAGCAGTGTACCAGGGCCCCCCTCTCTCCACATCCTTGGCAGCACTTGTCATTTGATGATTTATTGGTGGGAGCCATTTTAACAAGTATGAGGTGATATCTTATTGTGGTTTTAATTTGCATCTCTCTGATGATTAAGGACCTTGAACATCTTTTCATATGTCTCCTGGCCATCTGTATGTCCTCTTTGGAGAAGTGTTTATTCAGGTCCTTTTCCCCATTTTTTAATTGGGTTGTCTGTCTTCCTGGTGTTGAATTGTATAAGTTCTTTATATATTTTGGACATTAGAGCCGTATCAGATGTATCATTGGCAAATAGGTTCTCCCACACAGTGGGTTCTCTTTTGATTTTGTTGATGGTTTCTTTTGCTGTGCAAAAGCTTTTTAGCTTGATATAGTCCCATTTGTATATATTTTCTTGAGTTTTCCTTGCCCTTCAAGACATATCAACAAAAATATTGCTGCAAGAGGTATCTGAGCTTTTGCTGCATATGGCTTCTTCTAGGATTTTTATGGTTTCATGATTTACATTTAAGTATTTTATCCATGTTGAGTTCATTTTTGTATGGTATAAGTTGGTGGTCTGGTTTCATTCTTTTACATGTACCTGTGCAATTTTCCCAACACCATTTATTGAAGAGACTGTCTTTATTATGTTCTTGCTACCTTTGTAAAATATTAATTGACCATAAAGGTGTGGGTTGATTTTTGGGTTCTCTGTTCTGTTCTACTGGTCTGTGTGCGGGTTCTTACACAAGTACCAGGCTGTTTTGATTACAGTGGCTTTGTAGTATAACTTGATATCTAGTGTTGTGGTTCCATATAAATTTCAGAATATTTTTTCTAGACCTGGGAAATATGCTATTGGTATTTTAATAGGAATTGGGTTGAATCTATAAATTGCTATGGGTAGTATGGACATTTTAATAATGTTACTCCTTCCAATCCATGAATATGGTATATGCTTCCACCTATTTGTATCTTCCTTTATTTCTCTCTTCAGTGTCCTATAGTTTTCTGAGTACAGGTCTTTACCTCTTACGTTAAATTTATTCCTAGGTACGTTTCATTTACTTATTTATTTTTGCAGTAGTAAATGGGATTGTTTCTTAGTTTCTCTTTCTGATAGTTCATTATTGGTGTATAAAAGTGCCATCGATTTCTGGATATTGATTTGGCATCCAGCTACTTTTGCAAATTCATTTTTAAATCTATTAGTTTTTTGGTGGAGTCTTTAGGGTTTTCTATGCACAATATCATGTCATCTGCAAATAATGAGTTTTCTTCCTCCTTTCCATTTTGGATGCCTTTTATGTCTTCTTTTTGTTAGATGACTATGGCTAGAACTACCAGTACTATGTTGAATAAGAGTGGTGAGAGTGGACATCCCTGTCTTGTTCCTGTTCTTAGGGGAAACACTTTTAGTTTTTGCCCATTGAGTATGATATTGGCTAAATGTTTTTCATATATGGCCTTAATTATGTTGAGTTATGATCCTCCTATCCCCACTTTGGTGAGAGTTTTTATCATAAGTGGATGCTGGATTTTATAGAATGCTTTTTTGCATCTACTATATGATCATGTGATTTTTATCTTTCATTGTGTTTATGTGATGTATCACATTTATTGATTTGTGAATATTATATCAACCTTGCATCCCTGGAATAAATCCCACTTGGTCATGGTGTGTGTTTTTTTAATGTATTGCTAGATCAGATTTGCTAATATTTTGTTGAGGATTTTAGCATCTATGTTCATCAGGGATATTAGCCTATAATTTTCTTTCTTTGTTGTGTCTTTATCTGGTTTTGGTATTAGGATAATATGGCCTCATAAAAAGAGCTTCGAAGTTTTCCCTCCTCTTGAATTTTTTGGAATAGTTCGAAGAGGATAGGTATTAGCTCTTCTTTGAATGTTTGATAAAATTCACCTGTGAAGCCATCCTGTCCAGGACTTTTGTTTGCTGGGAGATTTTTGATTACTGCTTGGATTTCATTAGCTATTATTAGTTCTATGTCATTTACTTCTGCTCTGATCTTTATTATTTCCTTCCTTCTGCTTACTCTGGGCTTTTCCTACTGTTCTTTTTCCAATTCTTTTAGGTATAGGATTAGCTTGTTTACTAGAGGTTTTTCTTGCTTCTTGAGGTAGGCCTTTAATGTTATAAACTTCCCTCTAAGGACTGCTTTCACTGTGTTATGTGTTCATTTTCATATTTTTCCAGGTAAATTTTGATTTCTTCCTTGATCTCATTGCTAACTCATTTATTGTTTAATAACATGCTATTTAGCCTCCATGAATTTCAATATTTTTGAGCTTTTTTATCATGGTTGATTTCTAGTTTCATGACATTGTGATCTGAGAAGATGCTTGATATGATTTCAAACTTCTTGACTTTGTTAAGACTTATTTTGTGTCCTAACATGTGGTCTCTCTTTCCAAATGTTCCATGTGTACTTGAGAAGAATGTATATTCTACTGCTTTGGGATGAAATGTTCTGTAAATATCAATTAAATCCTCCTGATCCAGTGTATCATTTAAGGTTGTTGTTTCCTTGTTGATTTTTTGTCTGGAAGATCTATCCATTGATGACAGTAAGGTATTAAAGTGCCCTACTATGATATATTTAATTGCTCCTATATTGGGTGCATATATGTTAATCAGGGTTGTATGCTCTTGTTGGATCTACACTTTTATTATTATGTAATGATCTTCTTTGTCTCTTTTATGGCCTTTGTTTTAAAGTCTATTTTGTCAGAGATAAGTATTACTACCCTAGCTTTTTTTCATTTCCATTTGCTCAGAATAATTTTTCTATCCCTTCACTTTCAGCCTGTGTGTATCTTTTGATCTGACGTGAGAATATTCAAGTGATGATGGAGTGAGGGGTCTCACAGTCACATTGCAAGCTCTAGGCAGAGGTGGGTCAGGACTGTGGTGTCATCTACTTAAATGTCCCATGGAAAAGTTTAAAACAGCAGTTAGAAGTTGACATTAGGTGGTATGTTCTGGATCTGCCAAACTTGATTCTTTTACTCACCATGAAAATGAAATTTTCAAAAAAATAAGTGCCAGAGGCAACCCAGGGGCCACTCGTGCTATCTGTTGCCCTTGGAAGCTTATACAATATGTAGATATTCTCTGCAAAGTTTTCAACCCTCTTCTATAAATGAGTGGGAAACTTCAATCATTGAAGAGGTCTAGGTCTTTGAATGTGGTATGACCCTAGAATTACAGGGCAGAAAAAACAGAATAGGCACTCACAGCAACCGCTGAGCACCTGAGTGAAACCTTCAGGTGGACGTTCAGTCAGGGAATGGGTTTTCAACCTTTTTACTATGTTGCCTGAAGTTAGATCTGTACTATGAATGGAATTTTACCAATTAAGGCTTTCTTTAGGATGAGGCAGATTCACATTTTTGTGGGGTTTGATGCTTAAAACTTGGGAAAATTGCCTGGCCAGCATGCTCAGCAGATGCATGTTGACCTATGGTCCCGGAGATTGTGGTTGGATTCCCGGTCAAGGCACATGACTGGGTTGTGGGATTGATCCCCCGTTGGGGCTGTGCAGGAGGCAGCCGATCAATGACTCTCTCATCATTGATGTTTCTATCTCTCTCCTTCTCCCTTCTTTTCCCTGAAATCAATAAAGATATATATTTTTAAAAACAGCAAAACTTGGGAAATCTTTTTAAGAAACAAAATTAAATTTTGTAAAAACATATTAACATGTTGAAAGGGATTCAACACAAGAGAAGACCCCAGAAGCTTAATTTTCAGTAATTTCGAGGTAGACTACTTCTGTTTAGGTTACAATAGGACAAGATTTTCTGCAGTCTATCCATGGAGATCTAGACATCTAAAGACAACCAATTTTACACCTAATCAGAAAGGGCTGTGCAGGGGGCTTTGCCTACACTGGCACTGTCCTTTGTGTTGGCAGCTCTGTCTTGCAGGAAAAGGGCACAGCAAACTTGGCCCATCATGTTTCAGAACAGTGCACAATGCATTAGACTTTTGACAACTCGAGAAGTAAAATATGGTGGCCAGGAGGTATCTCAGGCTCCATTTCAAGATTCTTTCCAAGGGTTCCCCATAAAGGTGACATAACTGCACGTAGTTATTCCAGCGAGTGCTTACAACTAAATTATTCACTGGGAGTTGAGACTCTAAATTTCAGTTTCCACTCATCTACTGTTTTCATTTTTTCTTTTACATCTTAATTTATGGTTGTCTAAAAATCTAATTAGTTATTAATCTTTAGGAATTATGTCCAATAAGCATGATAAGAAACCAAAGAGGACTAAAGAGAGGGAGAAAGAAGTAGAGTTAACAGTAGAAAGTTCCCTCCTGGTGAACTTCTCTGTAAGTGGCGGCTTAGCCACAATTACCCTAAATACAATTTCAAAGTAAGACCCTTCTTAAGCTAAGCAATAGTATTCCAGCATTTCCTGCTATAATATTATTTCTTCTTGGACACTCATAGGGCATATTAAAGGCTCTGATAAGTTCTGCAGTAAAAATAACCTGTACTTATTTTTAAGTGTTTAACACAGCATTTCTCAAACATACATTAACTAAAGAAACCTGTCTATCAACAGGCAAATACAATTGAGTTATTGGTTTAAGCCCTTATTTCACATTTTTAGAGCATCACAGATGATGCACTTCCTTGGGCATAATTCTTTTATATAGTTGCACAAGGCAGTTTTTCAGAGAAAATGAAATGACCCTCCCCATCTCTGCAACTACACTGCTGCAAATAGGAATGTGCACCAACATGGAGCACCCATCTGCTTTAGCTCACAGAATGAGATTTGGCAATCTTTTCAGCATGACATCCAAAAGAAGATTTTGATTCTGCCCCGGGAGGTAGTGACACATTCCCTCTTATCTTTCTTTGTTCCATGGCATGCAACTTGCTCTCTCTTTCTCTGTCTCCATCCCTCTCAATAATATCTGTGCTCTTATTTTTTTCTTTAACTGATCTCAATTTGAGAATCAGAAAATGCTCATTTATTAATTGATGTAGTTCATGCATGTAGAACAGAGTCACGACTTTGTGGTTCTCATTCACATTGTGAGTTCAAGGCGGCTCTACCTTTTCGTCGCGGCAGGAGACATGGGTATATGCTGGGCTTCAGAGAAAGCTGCTCCCCAAATCCTGAAGCTGTAGCTTCCATATTAACGAATTAGTGGGGAGAGACGTTCAGCGGATATTCAACAGTTCCTCTGTCTGAAAAACAAAGGTGTGGCCTCTGAGAAACACCCTGTCCCTGGGGTGTCAGGACGACCTTTAACTCCATTCCAGGACACGTCATTTTATAAGAGAATAAGAAGCGGGTGTAACATTTACTCTAGGAATGTGGAATATTTTGCTCTTTGCTGTCCCTGAAAACGTTTTTAAAAAGAACCAGACAAATAAACCCGTAATGCACATTCATGATAATAATCTCTTTGGGCCAGTCACTGAAATTTCCTGAGCCTCGCTCTGCTCACCTGGAACCAGGAGGTCGAGCTCGGACCACGAGCCGCAGTGAAGGGAAACTGGGAAGGGACCTGGGGAGCCTTCGGGAGAGGGGCTGGCACTCAGCAGGTGTGCGCCACAAGACAGTTATTGTTTAAACCCCAAGGCCTGAGCAGGACTCAGTTACCTGCTTTTCCCTAACCCCTCTGAGTCAGAGGGAGGTCTTTCATTCAAATTTCAGCTCTGGTTAACTCTTTCGTTAGCCGTTTGCTTTTGCATTATCAATGTATAGTTACCAAAAATCTAGTCAGTCATTAGTCTTTTGAAATGAAGAGCCGTAGTCACGATAAGGAACCGAAAGTGGCTATGGAGGGGTAACAAATAGGTTGATGTTAAATAGTTAAACGTTCATTCATAACAAACTTGCATGTAGGTGGGAACTAAACCACAGTTGCCCCTAATTAGGGAGAAATTTACATCTCTAAGCATGAATCTGCCATTTCCATTACTTGAAACTGTTAGATTTATGTTTGAGTAAAACTGAGCTAAATTGGGCTAAAGTCACATTTGGGGGCTCACTGTAAATTAGCCTGTGAAATCATTGAGATTGGGGTGAAATTTCCCAAAGGTTAGTCGTCGCCGGGAAAGAACAGGCCAACAGCTCCCGAGAGTTAGCTCCACCCGCTCCAATCTGTTCCTTCTGGTCCAACGTGAAGGCGAGCTCTCCCTCCCGACTGCTCCCGAGCAGCCCCGCCGCGGAGCCGCTCCGAGGCCAGCTGCAGCGCCGAGCCTTTCTCGGAGCCCGCGGCTTCAAACAAACGACTGGGCAGAAGCCAGGATCTATATGGGCTCGCGGAGACTGTAAAACATTTGGTGCCGAGTGGAAAAAGACGCCTGCGAGCTCTGCCAGACGTTTTCAGCTTTCTTGCACCTGTGCCAAGTGTTTCTCAGCTCCTCTACCCCCTTCTTCCGAGGGTGGGGCGAGGACTGGAGGGAGAGATACGCCAGCTTTCTGAGGGCATATCCCTTAGGAGCCGAAAAACTTGTTACCACCATTACACACTTGCTTCCTGCCCAGGCCCCTTCGGAAGGCAAAATTAGGACCTCCAGCCAGACTTGGCACCGGGCTCCTGGGCACCGAGCCCTCTGTCGAGCATCTCATCCCCTCGTACTCCCCGTGGGTTCTGGAACCCCCTTCCCAGCCCGGCCGGGTCTGCCTGAAATCTCCCTCCTGAACTCTCAGCTGAATCACCGCTGCCCATCACCAGCACCGAATTGCTGATTATTTCAAGGAAATAATTTGCACATTGAGACAGTTTGTAACATGCAAAAATATGTGTGGAAGAAAGTATATGTTTCTTAAAGGAAGAACACCCAAAATGTTTTCAGATGAAAGTGTGGAAATGTCTAAACATAGATGACATGCAGATCATGAGAAAGTCAGCTTCAAATTATCCTGGAAACTTGCGATACTGTTTTCAAAGACGGAGGACTCGGGAAGGGAGGCCCTCCTCAGATCCCGCACAATAGCACCGAATAAATACGAAGAGCCCTGCGATGGCGTGCGTTTATTCCCATGTATTATCTCAGTTAATGCGGCAGCCCCAGGAGGTGAGGGCTCCTCCGTTCCCATTTACAGATAAGGGAACCGAGCGTTAAGATCATCATGTAAGATCAAGTCACACTCCTCGGAAGCAGAGCTCAGGCCTGATCATTAATCTCTTTGCTCTGAGCTCACAAACGCTGCTAGGCTGGCCACCGCCTTCTCTAGGAGAAGCCCCTTCAGCTCTTAGGGTTGTGATATAAGAAAAGTCACACTTGGAGCTTCATTCCTTTGGCTTAAACCTTGGATCTCTGTTAAGATATCAATGTCCTCTCAAGACAAAATATCCAGTTTCATCAGCCACCTGGCCTGAATAGAAATGAGCAAGTTGGATACTTCTCTCTGGGCAGGTCCCACCAGGTAGAGCGGAAGCACCGCTGGGCTGCCACAGATGTGGATGGAACAGGGGACAGCAGCTGCTGCCGGGGAGATGGTGCTGAAGAAGTCTCTAAAAATGTAAACTGAAACTTGTCACTTCCTTGCTTAATACCTCCAATATCTGCCCATTGTTCCCCTGACAAATTCTAAGCACCTCGCTGGGACTTGCACCATGAGCTTGCACAAAGCTTCCAGCCTCGGCAGGGACCACAGCCAGCTCCCCAATTTAAGGAGCTCTTTCTACCCCAGGCCATTTGCTTTTAGTGTCCCTTCATCTGGCTAGCTCCAATTCACCTTCAGGTGACAGATTTCAGTCTCTTTCCCCTTGAAACCTTAATTTCAATTAGGAGGCCTTTGTTTCCCCTTCCTTCGTGGCACTGAATTAGATTTGTAACTTTATTGCCAGGGCAGGAACAGTAAGTCTTTTATACACCACTCCATGCCACGTAACTATCATAGTTCCTGGTACACACTAAGCACGGATTTAATATTCTGTGGAAGAGTGAATGGGTCAGGGCAGCCCAGTCTACCTTGCACTCCCTGGCTGTAAATGGGGAACAGCACATCTGGAAGTTCAGCCAAGAACCTGAACAATTGCTTGATTGGACACTAATGCGATTCAGAGAGATTTTTGCCCCTGTAGGCATGTAAAATGTATATAAAAGGGACTCTGACCTGTAAAAAGGTTTCAGGTTCTAGATATCTATTTTCTAAAGGCCTCTGTACATATATATTAATATGTATATAGGTGTTATATATATATTTGTAATTATCAACCTGATTATTATAATTTTGTTATAATTATTATAATTTTGTTATAATTATTATTTTGTTATTAGAATAGCCCCCATTGGCCTGAAAAGTTGTTATGTGCTAGGCACTGGCCTAAGCAATTTATATTAATTATTTAGTTCAATTTTCATAAAAAAACACACACCTTAAAAGGTATCGCTGCCCTCATTTTACATATGAAGAATTAGGGCTTAGAGCAATTAAGATATCTGACTGAGTTTTCTTAGATCCAGGATTAAAATTTAAGTTTATTTAAAGCCATTTATCCTCAAAGACAATTGACTTCTAATTTATTATTCCATCACTCAAAAACCAAAAATATAAAAAAACAAAACTCCCTCCTTTATGCACCTTTTCTATTCTTGCACACACACACACACACACACACACACACACACACACACACACTCCAAGCGTAAGTAAAACAACAAACATCTCTTTCATGGAGAGAGAAGAAAAGAGCAGCAGGAGAATGAAGGCTGGGACTCATAGGGCTGCTGAGACTGTCCCCTGAGCGTCACCTCGGCACATGTCCACCCACTCAAGAACCTTCCTTAGGAGTTGTTTTCCCTGAAAAACTCCTGGACATAGCAAGCTTATCCTTGCAGTCCAAGGGCTCAAGCAGAAGTCGTGCCCCGGTTCAGGCAGAACAGAAGGTGTTCCACCACCCGGGGAGCCACTTCACAAACTCTCCAGTCTCTTCCTGCCCAGGGCACAGTCATTGTCACATTCAAGTAGAGACCTATTAAAAGCAAACCCTGAGCTTATAGGTAAGGAACCTAGTGATACTGGCCTCCAGCAAGCGAACAGGCCTCAGTAAAACAAGGTCGTGGTCACCACTGGGGCAGCCGATGTGGTGTTCTGTTGGGCACCATGGGCGGAGGGCAGCTGAGGAGATGAGATGCCAGGCCACGCTTGCCCTCAGCCACTGCCGCTCTGCCTCCTCTGCCTCAGGTGTTGGTCCCACTAAGACTTCATTTACGCTAATGTGACATTCATTCAACACACACCACAAAATAGTTATTGAGCACTATGCTTCAGGCAATGTTCAAGTTCCTACAAATTTCACTCCCTACAAGAGGAGCAGGGGGTTCGGGGCGAGAGGGAGCGAGAAGGAAAGAGACAGCGAGCTCCCGGAGGAGCTGACCCTCCTGTGCCTCAGTTGCCCACTGTTACAGGGGAGATGACTTCCCTGCCTCCTTTGTGAGGTTGTTGAGATGTGTAATGTCAGAGGGAAATGCAAGATGAAACTGCTCTACCCACTGCAAAGTTCTTATTATTGATCCACAAGCAACTCAAAAATCACTCTTCCTGGGAGGCATCTAGTCATTTCTCACGACCCAGTCCAGGGACACGTGTCAGTGCCTCGCCAGTGGTGTTCGCAGAGCTGGAGACCCGGGCGCGCGTTGCCTGCACAGGGCCTGCCCCACTTGTGACACGCTCGTCCCGTCTCAATTTAATGTATTTTCTTGGGTTGCAGTGACTCTTCCACCAGCAGGCAGAGGTGCATTAGTGGGAGATTTATGCTAATATCTCAGCAGTGGAAATCATGAGCTCACTATATTCTCATTCAGGCTGAGACAAGTAGGCAGGGCCTGTCCTTTAACAGGATTTCCAGGAAGGGCACTGCAGCCTAAGAAACGCTGATTTGCTGGCATTTCTATATTCCAGGAAGACGGCGTCTGAAGTGGAGCAGCGCCTAGAGCAGAAAATTGTTTTAATGCCCCCGCCCCTCTGCATATCTCCTGCTAAGAGAAGAGCAGAAAGTACCACTGGCTACACAAATGCTGACACTGGAGAGGAGCTGGAGCCCTTTGTAAAGAGCCTCCTAAGACAATAAGATGCCCCTCGGGGACGGGCGCTCTGCATCCGCAGCAGCTGCCTGGAGGAGGCCCTGCCAGCAGGCGCCCCTGCCAACTGGTTCGCCTCGCTAACTATAACGCTCCGCTTGCGGGGAGTGTTTATAGATATATACGGACAGCACACATCTCTCCGCGAGTACATATAGAGACCTCCCAACTGTGTATTTTGCAGACATACAAACACTCACATATATTGTCCATATGTTCAGACAGTTTTTAAGTTGTAGCATGAACAGATAAGGATATCTTTACACTAAAAGTTGCTTAAGGCACCATAGTGGACACTCCAGAGCATTATTTCAAAGACAAGCAGAAGTGGGTTTGAATTCCAGCCTTAACCTTTTCTAGCTGTGTGACTCCTTCCACAGAAATAAAAATAATACTGGCACCTACCTCACAGGGATGGGGTCCTGCATATAAACCACTTGGCACAGTGTCTGTTGCAAGGTAAATTCTGGATGAACGTTACCGTTGTTGACACTAGATACCACCCTGGCCGAGTGGCTCAGCTGATTAGAGCGCCATCCCGACACACCAAGGTTGAGGGTTTGACCCGGGCCAGGGCACATACAAGAATCAACCAATGATGCCTAAATAAGTAGAACAACAAATCGATGTTGCTCTCTCTCAAGTCAACCAATTGATCAATAAAAATACTAAATACCATACCAGGTGTGACCATCCAAAGTCCTTCAGAACAAAGAGAGGCCAAAGCAAATGGCAAGATACCGTACAGTGACACCCAGGGACTTCAACTGCTAATGTCCCTTTGCCATCTCCCACCATGCCCCAGGCACCCACCCATGATTTTACCTACCTGGTCGTCGCTCTCTCCCTTCACTAAACTGACCCCCTGGAAGTCAGAAACAGTGTATCTTTCATCTGTTTTCCCGGCTCTGGGCCAGAGACCAGCTCATTGTAGGTGCTCAGTAAATACTGATTGAGAAAACGATTATGGACGGATGATGCGCCTGTGCAAAAACACCTGCAAGCGGGAAGTGCAGGGTGAGGGAGCTGACAAATGTAAGTTATCACAGCAGCACTGATCTTTCAAGTGGAGAAGTCCAGATAAAGCCAAGGAGTATTACACAAAGGACATCTTTTCTTTAGACATTTTCTTTCACTGAGACTATATAGAGATATATGTTTTCACTAATCATTTAGGATAACACCAAAGGACAAGCAGATGTTTGTTAAAGTCCTGAATCGTTTTTCTTGCACGTATCACCCGCTCCCTGCATAATCTAAAGCTGTCAGCCTGAGTTCTTAGCAAAGCTTTATAGACCCTTTAACAAAACCTGGGTGAGACGAAATCTTCTAGATATTTATGACACTCAAACCCCTAGCCTGTCATAGTCTTTTTGTCCACCTAATTGGAGAGAAATTTTAAATTTAAGCCCTTATCAAGTCTTTCCATAATATACAACTTAGTTTTCAGAAAAAAAAAATTATCTTTTCACACTCTTATTTTATCAGTTTACATAATATTGAATTTGTTATGTATAAAATAAGTACCTTAGGCATTAATAGATTTGGCAATGTAGTCTACTGACTTTTGACTTTCGTTGGTACACAAATCAAATGATAGATATACTAGAGTAGTTTTGTTACGATAAGTGATCATAGTATGTTTTCCAGAAGAAACAGAGAATTATTAATCTGGAAGGTTTCTTAAGAGGCGGGTCAGATATGAAAGCTTTTATTGAATTATTTATAGAACAAATCATAAAACATCTGTTTTGGGAGGGTTGAAGAAAGAAAATTCCTAATTTCACAGTACAAAAACATTTTTTTAAATCATGTCAGGCCACGATATTGATGAAAAATTCTTAAGGCTAAACTCTCAAGTGGTGATATCATCACATACACATTGTCCATGTTACTGCAGAAGCTGGCCCTGCTTTCCCTCCTCCCCTAATGACTTGACACAACCAAGACTTTCGGGGTAAAAGTTGGTAGGACAGCCTCAACTAAAATCGGGACCCCGCAGGCCTGCAAAGGGATGTCTCACACCCTACCGCTCCACATCAGCTACTCCTAACAAGGTTACGAGTTAACTAACTTTAACTAGAGACCCCAAGAGGAAGAGGTGGTTGGTTACTGACTCCAACGGGAAGAGATGAACCTCGCCCTCTAAACAACAAGCTGCTGCTTTCCTGCTCCAGCAACAAGCCCAGGTCATGGGAACACCACAGCTCGGCCAAAGAGAAACCATTATTACCTGAACTCCTTTCCTGCGATGAACTTTCCGTTTTCTCTGATGACTTCTGTGTCCCACCCCCCTTTGTATAAAAACCTTCCAACTTGTGTAGCCCCTCAGAATATCTCCCTGCTTGCTAGGTAAGATGCTGCCCAATTTTTTTAAATCTTTAAGAAAGCCAGTTGGATTTTCAAATTTACATAGTTAAGTTTTGTTTATTAATACAGCACATCTCCACTGGCCATCTGTATGCCTTCCTTAGAAAAGTTTCTATACAGGTCCTCTGCCCATGTTGAATTGGATTGTTTTTGTTCTTGTTGTTGAGTTTTATTCTTTGAATATTAGTCCTTATTGGAAATACCATTTGCAAACATCTTCTCCCATTCAGCTGAATATAAACTAGTGCTACAACATGGATCTAGAGAGTATTAAGCTAAGTATAATAAGTCAGACAGAAAGGGGCAAAAACTATATGAATATATGTGGACTATAGCCCAGTCAGGCGTGGCTCAGTGGTTGAGTGTCGACCTGGGATCCAGGTGATCGGGGCTTGGTCCCCAGTGCGGGGCATGCAGGGGGCAGCCGATCAGTGACTCTCTCATCACTGGTGTTTCTCTCTCTCTCCCTCTTCCTTCCTCTCTCTGAAATCAATAAAGATATATATTTTTAAAATAAATAAATAAAAAAAGAAAGAAAAAGAAAAGAATATATGTGGACTATAAAGCGAAGAGTAACAAATGAACTAACAAAACAAACTCATAGACACAGACAACACTGTGGTGGCTCCCAGAGGGGAGGGGGGAGAGAAGGGGGGAGAGGGAGGGCGAAGCGGGAGAAGGGGAGCAGTGCATGGTACAAAAAACCCAGAGCGCTCAGTAGAGGGTACAGAGTGAAATGATAACGCTGTACACCTGAAAATTATCCAGTGTTATCCAGTTACGTAACCAATGTTACCCCAATCAGTTTAGTAAAAAGAAGACAATCCTTTCTCCAATGTTTTGCAATGCCACTTTTTAAATAAATCAAGTATCTATCAAAAACATTTTTCCTCGCCTGGCCAGTGCGGCACGGTTGGCCAAGTCTCCTCCTGTGCACCAAAAAGTCCCTGGTTCCATTCGCAGTCAGGGACCAGGCCCAGGCGTGGTCCCCGGTCGGGGTGCGTACGGCAGGCAGCCGATCAATGTTTCTCACATCGATGTTTCTCTCTCTCCCTCTCCCTTCTTCTCTCTTTAAAATCAATTTTTAAAAAAATGATAACTCATCTTTTGAGTTTCCCCTGAACAGTCAGAATTCTACCAAATGGTCTCCTGTAAGTATAACCCTGTGAATTGCAAATGGTTTGAAGACCCCTATGTCCCCAACCCTACCTCCCGGATTTGTCTAGTCCTAAATTCCACCAAAGGAAATATGTTAAGGCATGATGAAAACAACAATACATGTATTTTACATTCCATTTGTAAATATTTTTTGTCTTGGTGAATTTGGTGAACTCAAATTCTTACCTGAAGTGTGAATCATAACGGTGAAGATGTTATCTGTATGGCGATTTTGAGTCTTGGAGCAGGATAAAATGCACTCTGAAATGGCAAGCAATATGAAGTTAAGCATAAGTGCTATGCACAAGGGTGTTTGGGGCCCGGTGTAGAGAGCAACCATGGATGATCAGAACACCCAGCTTCAAACTAGCTTCCTACTAGAGGGACCCAGGATCCAGCTTTTTGCCAACACCAGAAAGGAGTTTCTCATTATGATGCAATATCATTCAAGTCATTCCAAGTCATTATCAGGAATTCATTATGCAGTCATTTGGCAGAGTTTCTGTAGAAGACTGCAGAGGGAGTAGGGTAAGAGAAAGGATAAATCCAATTCCTTGGACAATAGCTGTGAAGTATCAGCCTTTATTTATTTATCTTTATTTATTTAGTCATTCGTTCATCCATTTATTTTAGCACCCTAGATTTGCAGACCTGGGTCAGCTCCCAAACATTCAGTTCCCTAAGGTGAACATTACGAGCTGTCCACCCAGATTTCTTCCTTTTGCCTCTCTCCTGGGGCCCTAATTTCAGTCTCGCACCTCTTGTCTCTCATACAATTCACGCGATTCATGGGGCTCAGGAGAAGCTTCGGGGCAGGGCCTGAGGAAAACATGCTGATCAGTGTGCGTTCCTCTGTGACTCTAATTGGCCCAGGGCGGCCAGGTGACTAAATTCACCCAGTCAGGCTGAAAGGAAGGACTTCCATTTTCGTCTAAAGGGAGAGGTGACAGTCTTTCTCACTGTGGTTCGGCATGAATAAGGAAGGAAGTCGTCGTGGTTTGCATGGCAGCCAGCGGATGGCCGTGATTAAATCAGCGTCATATCTATTGACAGACAGGATGAAAAGAACGAAGGTCCCTAGCATTGTTAACCACTGGGTCAGTCCAGGAACGAATCTGGTCATCTTCAGGCTTTCTGTTAGGTGAGATAACAAAGGCCTTATACTTAGCCAATTAGACACCAGCTTTTTTGATATTAAAGAAAAACGACTGCATTGAGTGTCCATATTGATTTTATCATATATTTCAATTAAAAAAATTAGAATGAATATGGGGGGGGGGAGAGTGTAGTACTTAAAAGAATTAGGAAATAAGCTATAATATAAAAATGTTACAATTGGCTTGGTTCATGATTTTGAAATTAGAGTGTCCCCTTAGGATTTATGATCTGTAATTAGAGGTGGTTACAATTCAGTGTCTACTCTTTCTTAGGCAGCAGCCTAAAAACACCCTAGACCTCACTGCTACTAATTGAGTAGATAATTGAAAGGACAGAGGGTGAACCTTTTCTGGGTTTTTCATTTGTAGGTGTATGAATACAGTAACACGAGCGTCTACAAGAAAAGTAGATATGCTATTAAGAAGAGATGAAAAGAAAATTCTGTTTAGAAAAATCTCTAACTCGCATAATAGTTTTTCTTACAGTTAAGGGCTATTTACCTAAATCTCGAGTTATTCAGCAGTTGCATCCATTTCCAGGATCCATTATCTCCGCATTACATCTTGCTTCCCTCTCCTCTGTGTCTTGCTGTAAGTTCTATTTAGGTTTGACTCAAAGCCTGGGTTTCAGATACAACTGCTTCATAAAGCAATTAAAACTGTCCTGGACACAAGCAGCAGTGTGGAGGAGGCCTGGGTGTGGGGTGGAGGGGATCAGTGGGGGAAAAGGGACGGCTGCAATACTTTCAACAATAAAGATAGATTAGAAAATCTTTTTCTTCTCTATTCAACCACTTAAACTATTTAAAACATACTTAAAAAGATATAAAAATATGATTACAGTTACCAGCTAGACTTCTTCCAAAAAGTAAACCAACGCAGTGTCTTAGCACAAACCATTTACCTTCTCGCCATGCTCCATACCATCTTCCTAAACACTCAGGTGCGACAGTGCTTGGTTTAAGGCTGAGAACAAATATAAATCAATCCAATCACCCAAAAATATGAAATTCAATTTAAAATGGCACCTATTTATGACCTAGAAATGTGTGAGAGGTTAGACTGGGTGGGATACTCCATAAAAAGAATCCCAAATCATCAAAGGAAGGGTGCTACTTAGGGTTCTCACCGTGACTGACTTTCCTGGGGAATTTCAATTTTGTTCATTTGTGGTGGTTGTAGCCAGTCATCCTGCATCCCCCAGCTGCAGACACGTGAAACTGTTACGGGCTATGATGCAGCCAGATTATTTCACCACACCTTCAAATGCATGAAACTGGTTCTTATCTTCACTCCAGCGGCTACACGTCCTTCATTCCCATGTGCGCCTGTAAGGCTTTTTCATCATTGTCTCAAAGGAAAGGCTTGAGGGGGGAAAAAAGAAAATATCACCTGGAGGAGAAACTTTGTGAGTATTAGGGATAATCCTGTTTTCTATTCTCTTCAGAGAGTGAAATTAAACAGAGATATAGTTTTTACCTGGTGAAAGTGACTAACAAGACAAAGAAAACACATTAGGCATCATTTTAAGAAGTATTAAAGTTTGTCATTTCGGTGCATGATCATTGTAAGCAATGAACAGCTCAGAGAAAAATGTTCTAAAACGTTTCTGCAGGAATCATCCAGTTTGAGCAGATGTAGCTCCTGCCATTTAGTGAGGTGCACACAGCAGTAGTGGTGGGGCAGAGGTGTCCAGGACAGTAAGGCCTGAACAGGTGACACAAGTTATGACATACATTTGCTTTTATAGTTAAAGGGGATTTTGTTTTCCACCGCTGTGAGAAATTGGGGCAAATTTTACACCATTCCTTCAACTGTTCAGAAGCCATGTTTTAAAATGGATTTTTAAAAGGAACAGCAAATAGTAGGCATTTGATAAATGTTTTTAAGGATTAAACTGCATTAATTAGTGCACAGTACACAGGCCATGCGACGAAAGGAACCGAGACTATTTTAAAGGTAATTCATGCTGAAAAATAAATGGCCGAAGAAACAGTAGCTTGTATGACAACCTATTAAACACTCAATGCATTAATACAATAGGGCAATAATATCTCTATCACTAGAAATTTAGACGGCTTCTATTTATCCAAGAAGAATGCCATAGTCCGTCAGTGCTACGCACGCCAGCAATAATTTACAGGCCCTCCAGTCCCTGCGCAGCCCTGGCCCACTGGCTGCGAAGGTCCCAGCACCCTGGGAGGGGTGGCCCAGCACGATGACAGTTCAGGAGCCTACTACGAGGCAAAATTAACTAACAGTAGGAAATTCGTAGAAAAATAAAAGTTCCAATAAAGGGAAAAAGTAACAAGTATAAAACGAATATTTGACCTTAACTGATGTTTTTTAAAGATAAACAGGTAAATAACTACTATGGAAAATACATCTCCCTAATATCGTTTCCATCTTTAAATGAAGATGCCCAGCGGAAGCCCTAAATTCCCAGGCTCTCTCTCCACGGTAGCCGGCCACACGGATTCTGTCCGATCAGCCCGGGGAACGTCACCGTTACCGGGGATGGCAGCCCCGGCAGCAGCAAGGCCCTTGCCCTTGGCCCGCCCTCCTTTCTTGTATTTAAGCCACTGTCATTTGAGGGCTTTTTAACCTGCAGCCAAACCCAACATTGACCCAAACATGGAACTGACACATCTCATGAGCAATTTCTTGGTATTGAATAGAATGTCTCTTCAACCCACAGGGAGACAAACCAGCACGTGTAAGGACCCAGTGTAGCGAACTCTCCCCCTCTCAGCAACACGGGGGAGCTGGCAGCAGCAGTTCCTTAGCGGCAAAGAATTTCCAAGGGCTTAAAAATGAAGCTTTGTTTTCTCTTTCTCATGGATGCAGGTGGGACCATAAACTCTTTCTAGCATGACGAAGAGAACTGGCCGACGAGAGACTGCACACACACACACGCACACACACGCACGCACACGCACACACACGCACGCACATGCACACACATGCACACACAGTGCTAATGAAACAGGGTAATAACTTGTGGGGAAAATCTGTAAATCTGTGTGAGCTCCAGTAACTAACTAGCCTAGAAGGAATTTAAAAATATTTTACCTGGCCTGTCGTTACCTATTGAATAAAGGCAAAATATGTAAAAAATAAAACTCAATTGAGCAAAGCTTTATAGAAAGTTTTCTGTAATAGGAACCATATTTCTAATGGATCGGGTCGACTGTCTAGAGTCAATCATTGTCATTTAGAAAGGATCTCCTGGTCAGATTCTTTCCAGAGACAAAATGATGGAGTCACTGTTCACTTTTTAAACCACTTATCATCACAAACCAAGTCACTTCCAATACAGGCTGAAAATACAGAGCCTGCAACTTGAAGCTTCTCCAGCTTAGTTCTGTGTCTCTCGTTGTCTAACATGCCAAGTGTCTTCCCGAAACCCGGGGCAGGGTGGGAGTCATCCATTTTGAATATCCTGCGATTCTTACTTTAATTTCCTGGGATAATAACTATATTCTTTGAAAGAACAAGAAGGTTTAAAGAACCAGAACACATTTTAAATACATCATATGAAGTTATAAGAGAAGAATGTAAACATTGCTCGTGTGTTTTTTAATGAAGCTCATTCATATTTGAATAAAAACCTGGACGTAAAACTTGATTGTGCCTTTTAAGTTACACCACTGTCCATAGTGTTTCTTGTGTGCTTTTTTTGGGGGGGAATTATTTTAGCCAAAACTAATACTTGGATTTTCCATTTTCTACAGCATACATTTTAAACATGTTTTTTAATTTATAGCATTATACTGTATATAAAACCTGCAAATGCTCTGAACAATATGGGTTTGATGTGCCCACAGATTTTTTAAAATTTACGTTCGTTGTATCTTGCACGAGAAACGTACGGCGACAAAGTGAAGCTTCAGACCAACTTCCAGGCCCGGCTCCTGGGCCCCACCGTGAAGGCGTGAGCCGGCCCGCCTCTGACACGGGACATGCAGATTTCACTCCTGAAACGACACGGTCGCCGTGTCCTGAGAGAATGTGCTCCCGGTGTGTGGAGCACAGCCCGAGGAAAAGCACTGCGTGGAGCATTTTTAGTGTGTTTTCTGGACAGAGGAAAGCAGGCGGCTGTTTCTGGAAGGCTTTCAGGGCATTAAAATGCTGCCGAGCCAAACTCGGTCCTCCAATAATTTTCCTTAAAGTCACTTGAGTCCATATGTTTCTAGAAGCTGAATTTATTTCATTGCATTTCAAGGTCTAATCTTGCTGTTATTACACAGACAGAATCTCCATGAAATTGAAATTTTGTTTGTGTAAGAAAGTGTACTTGAATATTTCCTGAAGCAAAATGTGGTCAAAGGCTGTGGAGAACTAGGGTTAGTGCGAAATAAACTGCAAATCTCCAAACAGCTCTGCACTTGTTAATTTTTCATACAAGGTTTCTCGTTTCACTTGAAACTGCCAAAAGACTTCTGAAAACACAGAAAGTAATATTTAGATAATTTTTATTTATAATTGTCTTTTAAAAAATTAACAATGTCCTTTACAATTTTCTTATTTAAAAAAGTTATCTCTATTTAGCTAGTGAATAAAATGTAAATGTTTATGTTAAGTACCATAAATAAAAAAATTTTTAAAGGAAAATTCTACACTCTAAGTCATTCTGCTTAAAATTGTTATTTTTGAAAGTCTGGTTGCCAATTTAACACCATATGGCCATTAATTGTGCAGTATAAAGTAAAATATTATGTGATTTTTCTGTATAATTAATGAATCTTAAATTCAAGAATTTAAAAGAGACAAAAAATTATTACACCAGATCCCAGACATTCACGAACCTCTAGATAATATCACAAATCTTTCAAAATCTCCGAACATTTGTCATTTTTCCTGTAAAGCTATATTCATCTTTATACCAAAAGTACCTGTTTAATTTTTCAGATAATAAGGGGAAAAATCCTTCTACATCTGCACAAAATATGTCTATCCTCATTAGGTCCATTTGCTCAATTAAATTCAAGTTTCTCTGTCCAAAAGGCATAAATCTGGGTATTGATTTAACTATAAAATCGTGAAACTCCCGGTAGTCTTCTAAAACTTGGATGCACATATAAGCTTTTAAAATATCAAGTTATTCCAGTATTTAATACACATAACTGTTTCCAGAGGGCTAAAGGCAGTAAGGCACAGCTGCCCACTCGGTCTGCGGAGCTGCAACCAGCCTGCAAGCCAGTACCTTGCTACTTTCTGGGTTGTGTTTTTTTTAAGTGTTCGCTTCTATTTTATTCAGCATGAGTTTGATAGCTTCTGAACATGAACCGTATCACCAGCAGCCAAAATCAATAACCTATCTAATCAAGGCCCTATAAACTAACAACAGGCCTCGGTGCTCTGTTCCTATAAAATGCAGTTCATTCTAAGTCTTTCCTTCCAAACCCGTCTAACTCTAAATTTATTATCCTCTTCTGACAAGGTTAGAGCATTGTCTACCCAGAGTTCTGGAAAGACCCTTTGGGGGAGCAATCAATTACCTCTTGAAAAAGGAAAAGAGAAAAAAGGAAAGAAAAGAAAAGAAAAGGCCTCTCTCAACTCCCCTTGAAACCTTTCTATTCAGCTTCAGTTTCCTATGGCGAGCAAGGAATCTTCACCAAGAAGCCCTCATGCAGCAACTGGCTACTTCTTTTTAAATGAAAGACATGCCTCTAGTGTGAGTTGCACAATACAAAAAGGAGATGCTGAAGCAATATTTCCCTAAATCCATACCAAACAAGTACAAACACATCCCCAAGCCCATGACGTCTGAAGCGCAGGCCACCAGCTCTCCTTCCAGAAGCCTCATGGGCTCAGTCCCCTGGAAGCTGCGTCTCACACCGGCCCCTGATGTCCGGCCATTAAACGCATGTGTGCAAAACTGCTTTTCATGACAGTAATTTTTCTTTTATATTTTGGTTTAAGGAGTCTTTCTTCCAGCTAGATCCTGAGCTCTTTTTAGACAGGGACCTCCATGTCCTCCCCTTGTGCTACAGGTTTCTCTTATGAGGGCGATTTTAGCCTTGTCGGTGATGAGTACACAGCTTTGAACGGATGGAAACTAGAAGGCAGCTGGAGAGCTTGAATCGAGTGCCAGCAAAGGCCTTGATGTGAGTCCCACTCATAGCCCATTGATTCTTCATGAAATAGAGTCAACCCCCTTAGAATAGTACCAGCAATTAAAAGTCACTATAAGCATAATAAATTAGAAATGTGCTAATAAATTGATGGGTTAGCAGAAACGATACGATAGCATCTAGTGGGAGCACTCCTAAGTGGGCCGAATGTTGGAAAAGAGAGGCCATAAATAAGTGTTGCTCTGGAGCATTAGTGCTGCCGTTGGCTTCCCGTGCTGTTTAACTGCGGTCTTTTCTGCACTCATTGATCACCTGCTTGTACTTTTAGGATCTACTGAAGGCCCCGCATTTCAAAGAGCTAATCTCTTCTGCTGCTTGGTTTACTGGCTTTGCAGCACCCTCCACTCTGCCAGGAAGGCCCGCGCAGCGGGAGGTTCAGCACCGTCCACTTTACAGGCCAGGAGCTTTCCTGCCGGGTAAGCGCCACGTGCTGCTCCCCTTAAAGGTGCCCCTTCTGACCCGTGCTACACAGGGGCGCGGATAATCCTCTTCCGTCACCCCTTCTCCCCGTAATTCCCTTTGACCAAGAACACAGTCGTTCGGGACAGCAGCTGGGGGAGAGGGCATCTGTGTCCGGGAAACAGTGAGGCTTACTGCTCTGTATGGAGGGCGAGCCTGTGCCCTGAACACTCCGAGCAGCTAACTAATGCTCCAGCCAGGCCCTCGGGGGGACCAGGACAGCATGGGGGGCCATCTTGGCCCTGGGTTCGGAATGTGAGTCTTTCACGGACTCTCTCATCTTTGAAGACAGAAACAATGCTTTCTCCTTGACTCCGTAAAGCTGCTTCTGCGGGGATGGCCTTGTCCCGGCGAGGGCAGCAATCTGAGGCTGAAAACCAGCGCCCTTTTCCCACTTACACGTAGTCCAAAGTCAGTAGCTTTAGCCCCTCTCACTGCCATGTGTTCGAGTGATCCCTCGAGCTCGGTGGTAAGATGACATTAGCACCACGTGCAGCGGCCACAGGCCTCCGGCGCCAAGCCTGGGCTGCAGCCGCCCCAGCGCAGCCGTCGCCATGAACGAGTCAGCAGCCCGAGGCCACGGTGCCGCCCTGCTGGTGCCCGCCTGGTCCTGCGGTGCCTGTGTGTTCCCCTAACTCCTTATGCCGGCAAGAAAGCTGGTGCATTTTGTCGACCAAATATCAAGAGCAATAGGTCCCCACTAGGAGAACATTTGGGGTTTCCTAAGGGGAGCTTGAAAGGAGTGCTCTGGGCATGCTTTTCTCCTCTCAGTCGGTGTTTTCACAGGCATTTCACTAGATTTGTGTTGTTTAAAAACACAAGGAATTGCTCACATCAAAAAGCTATGAAGATATAAGCTCAATCACATTTTGAAAAATATGCATCAAGAATGTTCTTTTTTTTCATTTGTAACATTATTTCATAAGAAGATCATCTTTTAGAAGCTGCTAGAATTCTGTTCAAGGGCTAGTTAAGTGCAAAAATAGGTATATTTTTGTACCAATTACTATGTAGTAAATAACAAGCCATCTATGTTTCCATCAATTTACTTATTTAATATTTGCTAGCTAACTACAGTTTAATATGCAAGTATGTAAAACTGCACTGTCCAATATGGTAGCCTCCAGCCACATGTAACCACTGAGTACTTAAAATATGGCTATTCCAAACTGAGATATAATGTAAGTGTTAAATACACATAGGATTTCAGACTAAGTACAAAAAAAGAATGTTTATATCGGTGACATGAAAATGATAATATTTTGAAAAAGGTGGCTTGAATAAAATATATTATTTAATTTTTTTACCTTCTTAATGTAACTATTAGAAACTTCTAGATTACATATACAGTTTGCATTAGAGGTTCTCTTTATGTTTCTGTTGGACAGTTCTCATATAGAGATAAAGATAGTTCAGAATTCAAGTAAAACAAATAATATCAATAAAATACGATGATTTTTAGCCTACTCGTCTCCAATACTCTCTTTCCCTAGAGGGGAAGGGAGAGAAGATCTGTGAAGACATTTATTGTACAAATTTATAAACCTCAATGATATAGCATTTACTAAATTTTTGTTCTAGGCCAGTATTCAGGGTTAAAGATGCTAAAAGAAAATTACCACTTCTTAAGCTGACACAGCTGATTTTGACAAGTTTGAAATAGAAGGAAACTTCCTTAATGTGATAAAAGGCATCTATAAAAAACCTACAACAAACATCATACTTGATGGTGAAAGGCTGAAGGAGGCCTCCTAAGACTGAGAACAAAGTACAAATGCCTTCTCAACATTTATTTCAAGTGTTGTACTGGAAGTTCTAGCCAGTGCAATTAGTCAAGAAAATGAAATAAAAGGCATCCATGTTGGACAGAATTAAAACTGTTTGTATTTGCAGATGACATGTCTTACATGCAGAAAATCTTAAGGAACATACACACACACACACACACACACAGAGGAACAAACAAGTACAATGAAGTCACAGGATATAAAATCAATATACAAAAATCAATTGTATTTCTATATGTTAGCAATGAGCAATCCAAATATAAAATTAAGAATACCTTGCACAATAGCATCAAAGGAATAAAATACACACAGAAAAAGTTCCAGAGCTGTACATTCAAAATTACAAAACATTGCTGAGGGACATTCTAAGAGATCTAAATCAGTGAAGAGATAGCCCATGTTCATGGGTTAGAATACTCAATATTGTTAAGATGACAACAATCCCCAAATTGATCTATGGATTCAATATAATCTCTTTCAAATTTCCAAGAGGTTTTTCTGTTTTGTTTTCTCAGAAATAGACAACTTGATTCCAAAATTTGTATGGAAATGGGAAATATCTGGAATATCCAAAACAACTTTGAAAAAAAAGAACATATAAGAATTTTACTTCCCAATTTTTAAATTTACTATAAAACTAGTTATCAAGACATGGTGTTGACATTAATGATAAACATATAGTTCAAAGGAACAGAGTTGAGTCCAGATATGAACTCATACGTTTATGGTGATTCAATATCAACAAACATACCAAGGAAATTCACTGGAGAAATGATGCTGGTATAATAAGCTATCCATATACAAAAGAAAGAGAGAGAAACAGAAAGAACAAAGAAAAAAAGGAAGAAAGAAGAAAAAAGGAAGGAAGGGAGGGAGGGAGGGAGGGAAGAAGCATAGTTCCTTTTAACTTTACAATATACAGAAAAAGTAACTCAAATGTAACAGCTAAAACAACACAACTTTTAGAAGAAAACAGAAAATCTGCAAGAGCTTGGAATAGGCAACAAAGATTTCTTAGTTATGACACCGAAAGTATGATCCATAAAAGAAAATAATTAATAAATTGGATTTTATTAAAATTCAAAATGTTTTCACTTGAAAAAATGAAAGGACAACAAACAGACCAGGATAAAATGTTTGTAAGACACTTATATGATAAAGAACTTATAGCCAGAGCATAGAAAGAACTCTTACATCAATAATAAGACAAACAATCCAATTAAAAAAGGGCAAAATATTTAAATAGACATTTCACAAAAGATACACAGATGGCTAATAAGAACATGAAAAGATGTTCAATATTATTAGTTATTAGAAAAATACAAATAGAAACTACAATGAGATTTTATACTCACTAGAATGGCTATAATAAAAAGACAGACAATAAATACTGGCAAAAATGTGAAGAAATTACAACCCTCATCCATTGGTGGTATAAAAGTAAAATGATACAGTCACTTTGGAACAGTCTAGAAGTTCCTCAAATGCAACATGCAGGTACCCTATGACCCAGCCATTCCACTCCTAGGCATATGCTCAAGAAAAATAAACATGTGTGTCCACACAAAGACTTGGAAATGAATGTTCTTAGAAGAATTATTTATAAGAACCAAAAACTGCAAACAACCTTAGTGTCCATCAACTGGTGTATGAATAAGCTAAGCGTCTATCCTACAACGGAATACTATTCACCAATAACAAGGAAAGGACTGTGGACTGTGTCATAATAGTGATGAACCTCAAGCACACTATGCTCAGTGAAAGTCTGACACAGAAGACCACATGGTATATAATTGTATTATATGACTCCACTTACATGAAATGTCCAGAAAGGACAACACTATAAAAAAGGAAAGTAGATTAGTGTTGCTGGGTATAGGAGTGGGGGGGGGGGGGGGTTAGAGTTGAAGCAGAAGGATTAACAATAAATAAATGCCACCATATTGGGATGACAAAATGTTCTAAAACTGGTTTATAGTGATGATTGCATGATTTGCTAAGTTTACTAAAAAAATTTGGAATTGTACAATTGAAAAGGGTGAATTAGCAGATTTGCCAAATATAGTTCTAAAAGAACAACTTACAATCTGGCAATTAGGACCCTACAAAGTCTGGTTTCATCCTATCTAGACACAAAAACTATAAGGTATAAAACTGTAGACTCTGGAGTCAAGCAGATGCAGCTTCACATCAGGCTCTGCCTCTCAGATTTACACCGTCTTCTGCAAAGTTGGGCTAATAATGGTGTCTCCTTGCGAGATCACCTTGAGGATTGGAGAAGGCAGCTAGCCGAGCGAAGTCAGGCATGGAGTAAGTGCTCATTGATTGGTAGCTAGAATTATTACCTACATTTCCAAATTACTTCCAAGCTTTTCCAAATGAGTTTGGCTGAGCTCTTTTGGTTAAGTTTCTGCCCCTAGACAATAGCCTGGCATTATGTTCACTAACCGTCCCTACCCCTCCTGCCCTCCAAAATCACTACTCTTCAATCTCCACGAGTCCCTTCCGAGCAGCCCATTTCACAAGGCATGCTTCTCTTCAAAGTTTTTTTGAAAATTACTGCACACAAGGATCCCACGTTATTGTCATCTCCCTTTTCTTGAGTGTATAGCTTGACTCATGTGCTACCATGGAGATGTCAAATCACGGCGCTCTTGCCTGCAGAGTTCAGATGTAAGTTCAAAACCCTTCTTTACTACCATTCCAGGTAGCCAGAGTGGTACGCATTTGACAGTTATTTACTACCCCTGTATCTAGATTAAGTCTTTACAGGAATACATCTGCATCAAGAAATGCTCAACGGTTGTGGAATAAATAAATCAAAATGTTTAGGAAAAGGTAAAAGTCCTATAAAATACATTTTAAAAATTTACCCAAGTTATTCTCTGGCTGCTAGACAAAGAGGCCTAAACCTGTATCTTCTTACCCCGCTCTCTAAAGGATTAAGTACCCAAGAAATGAACTCAGTAGGAATAGACAGGAAGATAAGCTTAGGTGTGTCAAACACCTAACTTGTAAAGAAATTCTGAAGCCTTTGTTCTCGAACTCTCTCAATACACTGCAAACATTTGGAAGCACTTTTGTGAATGATGCAATGCATTACTTAAGTCACGATTAGTCTTCCTCATTAACAACTTAACAATTCTACCTCTTAAAATAGAAACATACACTGTAAGAAATTTCCCCCTTATTTTACCTCCTACAGGTTTTTCAAATAAAAGATCAGACATTTTCCAGAAATTTAGACATCAAAATTTCAACCAAAAGACTTATCTTTATCAAAGGAACTAACTGCTCTCGCTAAGATTTTCCCCCCATTGCTTTTCAGAGAAATTGGAAGGGAGAGAGAGATTGAAAAACATCGATGTGCCTCCTGCACAGGCCCCGACGGGGCCCAGGATCAACCTTGCAACCCAGGTCCTTGCCCTTGGCCGGCATGGAACCCAGGACGCTTCAGTCCACAGGCTGACACGCTCACCACTGAGTCAAACCAGCCAGGGCTGGATTCTTCTTCTTCAGACGACTTCTAAATTGCCTCCTTTCTCTTATCAGCATACACCAGATAACGACCTACATCATTCCATTTTTGTCACTTTTGATAGGATCTTCACTTTTCTACTTTATTTATTAATCTTGATTCTATCAAAATATCGGTTATTGGAAAATTTGATACACTTCACTGGTGGCCCTGGTTGGAGGTTGGGAGCAGCATTTTTCTGGCCTTGTGTCAACACTGTGTGACCTTAGATGAGAGTATCTTAAAAATACAGTGAGCCCGGCCGGGCGTGGCTCAGGGGTTGAGCGTCGACCTAGGATCCAAGCAATCAGGGTTCGATTCCCGGTCAGGGCACATGCCCGGGTTGTGGGCTCGATCAATGACTCTCTCATCACTGATGTTTCTATCTCTCTCTCTCCCTCTCCTTTCCTCTCTCTGAAATCAATAAAGATATATTTAAAAAATAATAATAATAATAATACAGTGAGATCAAAGTGCCCCACCCACTTACCTCAAAGGCATGTTGAGAAAAAGACTGAGACTCCAAGTGGGAAAATACATCAGGGACTTGGGATGCAATTCAAATTCATCACTATGCTCACTGCACCTCTTCCTCGGCCCGGAAGGGGTGGACCCACCAGAGACAGATCCCCATTTGTCCCCTGAAGTTCAGAGGTGGTACCGGTTAGTAGATTTCATCTTTTAAAAATAAATTCATTAAGTAGAGGAACCGCCTTCATAAATTAAACTTGGGTCCTTCTGTTTGGAAGGAGGCAGAGATTTGCCACAGAAGGTTTATTTTGAGTCTTGGCTCCAATACTTAAAGCTTTGAGCGAATCACTCCCACTCTGGTCAGTGTCTTTATCTGTAAAAAGGGAGTGAGGAGCAAAGGTTATAAAGCCCTTCAGTGCTGCTCAGATGTAAATGCTTATTAAATATTTAGTAACTCCGTTTGGAAAGGATGTGTGTTCAATATCAGAGGAGCTAACACCTATCGGCTCTATTGCTTGTTTTATTGTGTACTTCTGAAGGAGCTTTCCCTGCCCTCCATCCTTAGCAAGGACTGAATTTTCCAAACACAGCTTAGTTTGCAGGACAGAGATAGGAAGCGAGAGATAAGGAGACTGGTTTACAAATATACCAAAACTGAAACAAGCTTCCTTGAATATCCTGTCTGTTGTTAGAGTAGAGCAGAGAGAAAGGGGTAAAAAGAAAGCTTCATTATTGCCCAAGCCTATTTGACTCTTGCAAAGCTAATTAAACATGTCTTGAGTGTATAAAATATATCATCCCCAGATAACAGCATACTGTTAAGTTCTTCATCTTATTAAGAGCTTGCATTAATGCTTCTTCAACATAAATTTTGAACCCAGACAGGTACTATTTGAGAGGCCTCACAATCGGAATGACCTAAATCAAGGAGACAGAGGCAGAGACAGGTCACCAGTGCCCGTCTCAGCCAGAAGAGGCATGAGCATCCCATCCTCCCTCTCTGTCCCGTTCTGCTGTGCCCGCACCCCCTTCCCAAACGGCCCCTCCTCAGGCCTGCTGGGGCCCGAGGCCCGGAGCTCCACACTGACACCAGGGGCTGTCGCAGCCCAGAGGAACAGGCCTCAGCCCCTGAGGCAGAGGGCCGATGCCCCCAGAGACCTTCCCCCTTCATGTCTACAGATGAGGAAATCGAGGCCCTGATGCGAGACCTGAGATTATAGGTACTGATGCGTAGTATAGCATTTTGAGAGAAAATAAAGTTAATATAAGTAAGATACACACCAAAACTTATTTGAGCACTAAAAATAAAAATAAATACAATTTTCAAAAGTAAACAACAGATTTTATCACTTGCTCTGATTGGCCCATGCCTCTCATACTTTCTCTTACCTCCTCGACTGGGGTAAAACACCGTCTGGCTCCTGCCGTTACCCCTACACCTTAGGTACAGTCTCTCCAACACATTATTATCTCCTGCCTATATTCAAACCCCCTCTTTTGTGTGAACCTTCCACCTGTGGGGCACCCCCTCTCCATAAGGTCAAAGATGAAGCCAAAGTCAACAAGAGCAACACAGCTCAACATCAGATTCACGAGATGACTGGCAACCTAGAACTTGACCAGATTAACCTTCCTAAACAAGCTCTGCTTATGTAACTTCCCGGAACTTCCGAGACTTCCTCCACTATTAACGAAATCAAGGCCAAACTTCCTCAAGGAGCCTAGAGTTCAGGTCATTCATTCAGGTACCAGGCTCACTGTCTATTATTTCCCTGTGCTCTATGGGGGATTCTCAACTCGACTATATATGAGAGAAAACATCATGTTACAGTGACTAAGAGCAAAGCCTCTGGAACCAGAGAGCCTGAGCATAAAACTTAAATAATCACAGGCAAGTTACTTAACCTTGCTGTGCCTCAGTTTACTCTCTATAAAAGGAGGGGAATAACAGGCCACCTTTGTAGGGATAGTGTAAGCATTAAGTAAACAAGTACATGCCGAGCATATGGAACTTTTTATTAGCATACTTGAAAATGTAGGACAGTGATTTGCCTATAACAATAATTTTTTCTGATTTAAATTTAATTGAATGTTTCTTAAATAGTCCTTAAAAATGTGTTAAAAAAAAAAAAAAAGTTCGTTCCAAGGAGTTTGGGAATCACAAAGTCTTCACCATGTATTACTGAGAATAAACATCTTGATAAAAGTCGCAGGATGAATGAAAGGTCAAGACATGTGCTGAGTAAAGTAAGTCAGACACAGAGGACAAGTTCTGTGTGATGGAGATGCGGCACCCTGAGTAGTCAAACTCATAAACAGAAAGCGGCAAAGCGGTCGCCAGGGCTGAGGGAGGCGGACCGAGGAGTCGTTTATGGCGACAGGGTTTCTGTTTGGGACGAAGGAAGAGCTGTGGGGGTGGCGGTGGGGACGGCTGTGCAATATGAGTGCACTTCATGCCACTGCTCTACACACTTAAAATGGTTAAAATGGTAAATTTTGTATTATGATATTTAACCACAAAAAAAAGGTTAAGAGTTTTTAAAAAGTCACAGGAATATAGAATGTACACTGTTTTCCTTGATTATAAGATTCCCTTCGATCTATTAGAAACCAGCTTATATTCTTTCTTCTCTTTTATGTTCCCCAGATGAAGGCCAATTTTAATAGCTTTTTAAAAAATTTATGACCTCACTTTTAATAGGTACAATGGGAAACTGACCCAACCACAAAAATATTCCTCAATGATATCCTTTGCAGTGAATTGGAGCTAGAGAAAATGCCCTGTGACTTGCAGGTTTTCCCCCAAAAAGAAAATCCTGAGCATTGATGGGAAAATTTTCTCTGACATTGTGAAGTATTTGTGGAGCTGACATTTGATTGATACTGTGGCAGCTTTTTCAAACCTCATATACTGTCAGTGCAACCCTATTAAAGACTGCTCTTGACTTTGTAAAGTCATTCAAAAACAAAAACTGGGGGTGGAGTGAGGATTAAAAAATACTTCATTGACATCCCAAGGGCACTTATATTGACAGAATAATGGTCCTTACTTTGGGATCATTTCCTTGAGAAGAAAAAATATATATATACACACACATGTATATTTCCAGGAACAATGTGTCGCCTCCGCAACTCCTTCAGGTCCATTTAAGTGCGGATGGGATGACTGCCCGCATACATTTACGCACCGTGTGAGACACTTCCACTGAAATTCAATTGTGACTGTGAATGCTTAGACCAGATAGAATTTTAACATTTTCTGCTACTGGAGTGGGAAGACCAAATAGCTATTTCAAATTCACATTTCCCTTTCCGATTGATCGCGGCACTCCCCCTGGAAGGCCCCCTTGCTGCAACGGCTCTGACGTTCCAATTCATTTTTGCTGGAAAAGTCTAAACATACCTTCTACTCTGCGACTCACTGTGGTTCCCCTAAGGGTATTTTGGTGTTGAAGTAAGTCACTGAGTAGCAGACCGATAGCTTTTTGTCTTCCAAAGCTCATTGACTAAGAAAATAATACACATAAAGGCAGCCTATTCCAACACTATCCCAAGGGGGAAATCGTCTATTGCCACCCATTTCCAGTGATGGGGTAGAGAGGGTTAGAGAACAAAACACCTTGGGGGGTCTACAAAAGATAATGCCAATACTCTGGTTTGATGAAAAATGTAAAAGAAAAAAATCATGACAATTGTGTATCTTTAGGAAATAATAGTAGAAGGTACCCACTGTCACTTCTGATTAGAAGAGAGTTGGAAAAAGAGACCCATTGGTAATAGGTATTTCACTGAATTTGTAATGTTGCTTTACTAAGTGAACGCCCAAAAATGAAAGGGCATCAAAATGACACTTTCTTATTCCGAGAACACAGCCTGCCCATACTGTGAAGGACTGTCAGTGCTCAAAACCGTTTATTTGAAATGGCGACTTTAAATCTTCCCCTGAAGTGTTTGAGGACATTTTTTTCTTCGTGCAATTGCGAGCTAACTGTTCAATGTCAATATAGAAATATTGTGAAATTTGAAGGATAAACATATTTCTGTGTCAGGTGCCATAACTGTATCTTATTTTATAAATACTTCCATTTTCACCTGAGTGAAAGCAGCATAATTAGGAGAAAGGCCCAAGAAGCAAGGAATTCCATTTCTGTTTACAGTTTTATAAACACAGCTAGCTGTACTTGCACTGCTACAACCCACAGCTGTAAAATGTCCTTAACACTATTTGTTAATAATATGGTTTCATTTAAAGTTTATTTCCTCTGTATATCTATTTGTTTTTTAAAAACACACAACAAAACTTATTTCTATCTATTGCAGAGAAACTGATAAATAGCTCACTGATGTCCTCAAAGGCAAAACTTGTAGGGCTTCGAGTTTAAAATGACAATAACGTCGGCAAGTAAATAAAACACTGAGTAGGGGCCGGGGAGAAGGCGTTTACGTGATTGGATGATGGGATTAGAGCAATTTTGTCTTAGATTTCTCTTACTTTAATAGTATATTCTGAAGTAAAGCTTAAAAATAACAATACCCTGCATTTATTTGGTGTTTTATCATTTGCCAAGTGCTTTAATATGTCTGTATTTTCCAAAGACAGCATCAAGATGGGCAGAGCAACGACCGTCGATCCCTTTTCATGGTGGAGAAAGATGAAGGCCTCAGAGATGGAGAGGAAGGAGGGAAGTGAACACCCCAGGGCACCCCAGCTCAGGTAAGGACCCCCGTGAACGATCCAGCACGAGCCCCGTGCGAAGCGGCCCCGGAGCGGCAGGCCCTCGGCCCACAGCGGGCAGCTGCCAGCAGCCAGCGTCCCCCAGCCCCAGGCCAGCTTCGGGGAGCAGCACCCAGGGGCGCCGGCACCCGGGCACGCCCCTCCTCACAGCTCTGAGCTCCCTGTCCCTTGGCGTCCCTCCTCCGGGCTTCTGCGCTTGAGAACCTCAGTTTCCTCCCTTTGTTCCTGCAGCTTCAGGCATGGGAGCTGCTTCTGGCAGTTCTCTTGCCTTAGTTTCCCCATTTTGATTTGGGGTCCTCTCAGTACCTGCTCAACCAGTTCCCTCTGTGGAACCCTCTGTGTTGAAATCGTGAAAGGGGGCCTGCTTTCCCGACTGGACCCTGATGCAGACGTGTTAACCATAGAGAAGAAGCTCTTCTGGGTACATATCCGTCAATCCTGTAATGCAGGTTACATTTTCGAGTCTTGCCAGACTCAAGAAATGACTCATCCACACACTTCCCGGTTCTTGGAGACCCGCTGTGCGCAGCCTTCAGGGCAGCAGCCGGCCCCTGGGCTCCCCCTGGCCCCCGCGCTGCAGTGCTAAGTGGCCACAGAGCTGCTCTTCTCGGACACTGCGGAGGAGGCCTACCCGCCGCTGGAAGGGACACGCTGCTTCTGCATGCAGCTTACTCACAATTACCTCTAATACTGCACGCGGGGTCTCGCAGGGGCGCAAGCGAACAGTCAGGTTTTCTGGAACAGTAAAACGAACCCTGCTAATGTAATACACTTTTAAACATAAGGCGCTGGGGCCAAGTTCAGAAACAAACCAGATACGGATCAACTTTTCTAAGCTCCAGCTTGGTTTATATTCTGCAGTGTTTAACTAACATCCTATTTCTAAAGATTTCAAGAGGTACATGATTGTTGGACAAGAACTCATTCTAGCAAAATAATATTCTGATGAGTTAAGTGTAAATGATTCAGAAACATTCTAAATATATTTCCCTTGAAACATACAGGGATTTCAAAGTTAATGGAAAAAGTGCTGGCAACTCACATTTAGAGTTTTTATTGAAACCAGGATGTTTGAATAAACATTAGACATTCAACTAACTCAAACTGAAATGGGTTCACCAACCCTTAATTATAACAGTGCTTTAAATGACGAGGGAACAGGTCACATGCAAGTTTCAGACAGAAAGCGGGACTTGGCAGACATACTTCTGTTTCGAGAAACCTCTGCAGTCATATTATGGCAACCAATTGAGATATTAAAACAGACAGTGAAGCTTTAAACTCAGTCTGGCAAGCACCATGAGAAATAACTACCAATTGGAAACTTTAAAAAAATAAGAAGAAAGAAAAAGAGGGTCAGGAGTGTAATGATTCGGTTTTGAAAAGACGTTAGAGCAGGACTCAAGTTAAGAAGAGTGTGCCTTCCTTAACGGCGAACAGTAAGGGCATCCATAAGAAACTGAAGAGTGGGATGTGCTTGGGCTCCTCTGTCCATTCTGGGCATTGTAATTGGAGCTGAAAATCAAAATAGCTTGTAAGTGGGAAATGAACAGACTTGTGGTGAAATTTGATTTCTCTGATGCCCAGTGCTTGAATTAGGCTAGCAGTGGGCCACGTGGGGCCTCCGCGGCCAGGCGGTTAGTTTAAGACAGCACCATGTGAATTCCCAACGGCTTGAAAATCACTTCTGGGCTTGTCCAGAGCCCTGCTTATAATAAATCAGAACAAAGCTCACTGTGCCGTGCTGCTAAATCTTACCACCATCAGCCAACCTTAGCTTGTATCAGAATTACTTGGAAGGACTGTTAAAATACAAATTACTGGGCATCTTAGCCAGAATTTCTGATTCGATGGGTGTGGGTCTGGGCCCTCGAATTTCGATTTCTAACAGGCCCCCCGGCACAGCTGCTGCTGGCCTGGGCTATTCTCAGAGCACTACTGGCTTATGCACGGCAGCTGAGCACTGGCCCAGGCCACCACTCGCTCTAGAGGCGAGCTTGCAAGTGCTTCCGTTAGCGCCCCAGAAAAGGGCTGCAGGGCTTCTCGCTCTACTTGTCCCCAAAAAGACCAGGCCTGCTTAAGGAATTTTTGGAATATAAATAGATAAACATTTTTACAACAAAAATCATCATAAATACTTTAAAAATTAGATATGGCACACCTACAAAAGGAGTTTTTAAGCCCGGCCGGGCGTGGCTCAACGGTTGAGCATCGACCTAGGATCCAGGCGACAGGGGTTCGATTCCCGGTCAGGGCACATGACCGGGTTGTGGGCTTGATCCCCAGTCAGGGGCCTGCAGGAAGCAGCTGATCAATGACTCTCATTATTGATGTTTCTATCTTTCTCTCTCCCTCTCCTTTCCTCTCTCTGAAATCAATAAAGATATATTTTTTTTTAAAAAAGGAGTTTTTAAATAAACTGAAATTCTTTTTATCCTACTTAATCTCCTATTGAGAGATAATTTTCATAAGTGAAGATTAGTCTGATAGCCCTGGCTGGGTAGCTTAGCCGGTTGGAGCATTGTCCCGATAGGCCAAGGTTGCGGGTTTGATCCCTGGTCAGGGCACACACAAGAGGCATAATTAAGTGGAACAACAAATCAGTGTTTTGGTTTCTTTCTCCCTCTCTCTTTCCTTTCCTTTCCTCTCTCTCTAAAAGGTCAACTGCTGGCCAGCTTAGCTCAGCGATTGAGCATTGACCTATGATCCAGATCACGGTTTGATTCCCCATCAGGGCACGTGCCGGGGTTGCGGGCTCGATCCCCAGTGGGGGGCGTGCAGGAGGCAGCCGATCAGTGACTCTCTCATCATTGATTTTCTCTCTCTCTCTCTCTCTCTGAAATCAATAAAGACATATTTAAAAAAAAAACAAAAAAACAAAAAAGATTAATCTGACAGTTCAGGGTCCAAAATTGATTGATCTCTAAAATATACCTGTTCCAAACGCACCTGCTCCCTGTGAGAGGCAAACTGACGTGCGGTTTAGCCAAGCTGCGTTGTTCCTCACCTTGCAGCAGTAGAAACATGTCACCCCGCTGGCACTCGGTTATTTCACAGAATCTCAAATGGATTGATCTTGAAAGTTTAATAGAACATCACCTTTTCTTCAGGAATCACTTCTACAAGCTCGCTGGCAAGACTTTCCATCCTTTGCTTGAAGGTCTCCAAGAACAGGAAACCAACTACCTTTCATGGCAAAACACCCTTCCCTTTTTAGGGTGAAAGAAAATGGTGCAGGCTCCACACCAGGCTTCTGCACCTGCATGAAATGCACATTTACTCCCAACAAAGGCCTTTGCATTACGCGGGTCTCCAGGGCCTTCTGCCGGCTCTGCTGTTGTAACGTCCAGTACCTTTGTATGTGTCTGGCATGTTGTTCCCACCTCTGTTCTGAGTTTTTAGAATTAATCTGCCATAAAATTCACTTTTTTGATGTACGCTTCTGTGAATTTTAGCACAGGTATAGATTTGCGTAACCACCACCACAATCAAGATGCAGGACAATATCAAAACTACAGGAAATTCCTGCGTGCTCTTCTTTATAATGATACCCTTTCCCCACCCCAACCCTGGCACCGCTCATCTATTCTCCATCACTACATTCTTGTCTAGTCAACAGTATTATAAATGGAATTATACAGTATGTGATCTTTTGAGACTGATTACTTTCACTGGGCGTATATAATGCTTTGAGATTTATGCAAGTTGTATCACGTATTGGTAGTTTGTACTTTATATTGCTGAATATTCCATTGTATGAAGTTACCATAGTTCATTTACCCATTCACCTGTGGAAAAACATTTGGACTATTTCCAGTTCAGTGTGATTATGAATAGATCTGCTTTAAAAACTTACAAAAAGTGTTTTGTGTGAACATTTGGTTTCATTTCTCTAAGGTAGCAGGAGATTGAAAGATTATATAGTAAGTACATATTTAACTTTATAAGAAACCACTGACCTGTTTCTCAGTGACTTTATCACTTTGCATTTCTATCAGCTGTACTTGAGAATTCCAGTTGTTCTATATTCTCACCAGTATTTTTAATTTTATAATTAAAATTATATATAATTATATAGTTTTATATAAAATTATATATATAATTTTAATTACAAATATATAAATATATTTATATACTAGTGTATAATATTTTAATTATAAATATAATTTATAATATAACCAGTACACTTAATTTTAGTCTAATAAGTACATGATGGTATCTCATCTTGGGTTTTATTTGCATTTACTTAATGGCTAATGATAATAAATACTTTTTCATCTGCTTTTTACCTTCTGTATATGCTCTTTGGTGAATTGTCTGTTCAAGTTTTTGTCCATTTTTAAATTTCTCACTGGTGAGCTTTGAGAGTTCTTTATATAGTCAGGCTACAAGTTCTTCAATGAATATGTAACTTAAAGCTATTATATCCGAGGCCGTAGCTTGAATTTTCATTCTTAGCAATGCCTTTTACAGACCAAAATATTTTAATGTTGATAATACCTAATACCTATTTTTTCCATTTTTTGGACTCTTTCAGTGTCATGTCTAACCCCAGACCAGAAAGTTTTCTTCTGTTTTCTAATTTTACATGTAGATCTATGATCCACTTGGAGTCATTCTTTCCATAAGATGTGAGTTTTAGATCAAGGTTTATGCTTTTGCATATGGATGTTGTGTTGTGCTAACACCCTTTGTTGAAAAGACAGGCATTTTCCCCAAAGAATTACTTTTACACCTCAAAAAACCCCACAATTAGCATACTTGTGCAGATCTATTAGTGGACTCTATTCCATTCATTCCATTCATAGTAAGTCTTAAAATTAGGTAGAGGGATTCTTCCAAGTTTATTTCTTTTTCAAAATTGTTTTTGTCTATTCTAGACCCTTTGTTTTTCCATAAAAATTTTAGAATAAGTTTTCTATATCTACAAAAAACTCAGACTGGATTTTCTAATAGAATTGTGTTCAATCTATAGATCAGCTAGGAAAGAATGGACATATTTACTTTGGATTGGAAGGCTATATGTTGGGGGGTTTGATCCAGTGTTTAAAAATGAACATGGCGCCTGGGCGGGCGTGGCTCAGCGGTTGAGCGTCGACCTAGGATCCAGGCGTCGGGGTTCGATTCCCGGTCAGGGCACATGCCCGGGTTGCGGGCTCGATCAATAGCTCTCTCATCAATGATGTTTCTATCTCTCTCTCTCCCTCTCCTGTCCTCTCTCTGAAATCAATAAAGATACATTTTTTTAAAAAATGAACATGGCACATATCTCCATTTGTTTAGCTCATCTTAATTGATTTCATTGGTGTTTTGTAATTTTCAGCATACAGATCCTACAGATGTTTTGTTCAGATTTGCACCCAAATATTTCACTTTGTGGCAGCTATTGTAGATAGTAATTTTAAAATGCTGGTTTCCTATTTTTTATTGATAGTGTCTAGAAATACTATTGATTTTTGTGTTGCTCTCATATCCTACATCTTTTCTAAACCCACTTACTTCTTCTGGTAATATTTTTGATATCCTTTGGGATTTCCTACATAGATAAATACACCACCTGTGAGCAGGTGACAGTTCTGTTGTTTTCTTTCTGGTGTGCGTGCCCCTTGCTGCTTGGCCGTGTCCAGTCATCCTGGCCAGGACTTCAGCATGAGGCTGAGTAAGGCTGAGGGAGTGGGCTCCTCCCTTGTTCTCTGTCGTAAGGGGGAATCGTTCTTCTTCAAGATGGGCTGTTAGAGATGAGATCATACACGTTCAGGGTGGGATGGCTGCAGTCCTTCTATTTCTCTCTGGGACACTTCCCATATTCCTAACTTGCTTTATAATAAATTTTAAAATATGTAAAGATGATCTGACCAAACTGAAAAAAAAAAAAGATAGGGTGTTAATATGATGTTAGCTGTAGGTCTTTTATAAATTCTCTTCACCAGATTGAGGAAGTTCCCTTTTATTCCTAGTTTGTTAGTCGATTTTAATTAAGACCTTTTTTCTGCATCAACTGATATATTCATATGTGCTTTCTTATTTAGACTATAAACATGGTAGACTACATGCATTGATTTTTAAACATTGAAGTCCCAAAATAAAACCTTACTTGGTCATGAAGTATTAATTTTTTTTTATCTTTGATTAGCTAAACTTCTCTGAGGATTCTGTATCTATATTCATGAAAAATATTTGTGTCTGCTTGTCTTTTATTTTGTGTTTTGTTTGGTTTGAGTACTGGGGTAATTCTGGTGTCATAAAATATGCTGAGAGGTGTTCTCTTTTCTCAAAGATATTGAGTGTAATTGGCATTACTTCTTTAAATGTTTGGTAGAACTAGCCAGTGAAATCATCTGGACCTACAGACTTCTTTTTCAGAGGGCTTTAAATTATAAAATCAATTTCTTAATAGTATATAAGACTATTCAGGTTATCTACTTTGTATTGGGTGATATTCATAATTTGTAGGGTTTTCTTGAAATGGTCTATTAAGTTGTTGAATTTACGTGCTTTGAGTTGCTCAGAGTAGTCCCTCTTGTCCTAGTGTCCTTTAATGTCTGTAGTGATAGTCTTTTATTCCTGATATTGAGAATGTCTTTCCTCTTTTTCTTTGTCAGTCATGTTAAAAGATTATCAATTTTTTTTATCTTTTCAAAGAATCATCTTTTATTGAATTTATTGTTTTTTATTTTAAATTTTACCGATGCATTTATTATTTCCTTCTCTCTCCTTGAGTTAGGATAATTGTTTTCTTTTTCATAGTTTCTTAAGGCAGAAGCTTAGATTATTTATTTGAGCTCTTTCTTCTTTTAATATAGGCATTTAATGCTATAAATTTTCACTTACTGCTTTAGCTACAACTCACACATTTTGTTATGCTATGTTATTATTTTTGTTTAGTTCAAAATATATTCCAATTTCTCTTGCAATTTCTTCTTGGAGCCCATAGATTACCTCGAAGTGCAGAGCTTAATTTCCAAGTGTTTAGAGCTTTCTCTCTTATCTCTCTCATATTGGTTTCTAGTATAATACATTATGGTCACGTTATAGTAATAGATTTTATATTAACATCAAATTATTTTGTATGATTTCAATTATTTTAATCGTGCCAAGGCATGTTTTACCACCAAGGCTATGACCTCTCTTGGGTAAGCTCCATGTAAAGTGCAGGATTCCTTAGAGGGAAATGTGAATCCAAATAAACAAGCAAACAAATAAATAGTTAAATTCCAACTGATAAAAATGAAAATACAAAAAGAATAAGATTAGAAAGTATGTTATTTATTAATTTAGGTCAGAAAAGCTTTCAAAACAAACTGGACATTGTGCACTGCAGTCCTAAGGCCTTCTATAGTTTTCTCAGTTGTGGGTAGAAAGGGGAGAGAAAATTATTTTATATTTAGCAGCTTGGTGTTTTCATTACAGATTTAACATTAAAAGTTTAATGTAAAGGCCAATTTGCCAATTTGCTGCCTGTCCCTGTGAATGGCTGTATTAATAAATAATGCACATTGTTTAATGAGAAAAGTGGCGGTCAAGGTAAAATTGCACAACATTTTAATGGGGCGCCTTTACAAAAGGTCACTGCCCTTTCTAAACATTTTTTGATGATCTCTTCTCCCCAGGAAAGCTGTTTTTAAATATACACGCTCAGCATACCATTACTCTAGCAGCTTAAGAATATCTAAGCCCACTGAGAGAAATCCCAAGTTGCCTTCAGAATCGCTTAGCAGCAGCTAGAATGAGGCCCCACTTCTCCCGCACTAGAAAGGCTGCGAATGAAGGGGCTGGCCCGCCTGCTGCTCCTGAAAGGGCGGGAGAGGCGGCGTCCTGGCGGGATGGCAAAGAGAAGTGCTACGTCGAAGAAACGCTGAGGAGGCTCGGGAAGGAATTATTCACAGAGGTGTGGGCAGGGCGCAGGGACCCACGCGGGAGTGCTGGCCCCCGCCTGCCACAGCAAGGGGCTCGCTCTTCGCCCGGGGAGCAAGGGAAGGAAGTGCTTTCCGAAGGGTCCCCTGAGAGCTGGGGCCCAGGCGGGCTCCCGGCCCACCCAGCCCGTCTCACCTCCCTCTCCTCTCATTCTTTAGCCCCTGCCGTTGGCCAAAGGCAACAGAATGTGATTTGATCCAAGAAGCCAGCTTTCCCGGGCCCAGATTAGGGTAGAAAAGAGTGGACACGGGATTGGGGGGGGACTGAAAGCACTAGTGGGCACGTGAAGTGAAGCGTTCCTGCTGGGCTCCTGTGACCGAAACAATCCACCGCCACCCCAGTCTCACCCACTTACTGGTTCCACTCATTAAGAAGCCATTGCTGCCTCGCAGGTGTGATTTCTTCCTCTGAAATTTAAGCCTTCGATTCTCCTGCGCCCACTGAAAGGCCGGTGCTGCGTATTAGAATCCGAGCCCAGGAGCTTCGTCCTGTGGAGCATTATGTCAGTTCCTTCCTAACAGGCCGCAGGAGCTCTGCTTGCACTCCGCCGTCATCTTAACTGACGGGGCTTGGAGCTGGGGCTGCAAAGGGTCAAGCAGCGAGCCTGAAACTGAAGCCCCAGAAGCGTATCTGCTCAGGCAACTTGAAAAGTAGCTCAATGTCCCAATGACTTAAAGTGCTTGAGGCGTTAAGTGGTTCCTTCAGGAGGCGCACCAAGATGATTCTGAGCCCTTGTCTTTTTTTATCGTCACTTGATCACAATTCCTCTAATGAGATGAAGGGCTTCTTCTCCATTAAATAGGACTCAAGCATGCTTAAAGCAATTGAATTATGTTTCTTTTGCACAGGTACTTCACAGATTTCCTACCTTTTAAATCCCTCAGGCTTTGCTGGGGCAGGAACCCAGTGGTGGTGTTCACGACTGAAGCTAGGATTTCCCACGGTGCTTGGCATGCAGTCCGTATGCTGTGGGTATTTTTAATAAATTCACAGGTGAAGAGGACAGGCAACATGGTACCAAGAACACTGCACTCTGACCAGGACTTACCCTAAGTCTGGCTCTGCCATTTTAGCTGTGTGGCGTCTTCAGGGAGATCACTTAACTGCTTTGAGTCTCAGTCTCATCTGCCATAAAATAAGGGTAAAACCAACCCCACGTGGGGTTGCCAAAGCATCATGGGAAATAATGCGTTTGAAACCGGAGCTTGCAAGGCATTCTAAAACATATACTATTTTTACTACTGAAATTGTTTCTCAAACCCAAAAACCTATAGGGCTTTTATATTACTACAGACTTTAAAGCACCAACAAAAATGTTATTTTCTTCTAGAGAGAAGACTGAAAGGAAACAACAGCAAAACAGAAAAAGCTTTGTGATGACCTACAACCAACCTTTTTTTACATTTGAACTTCAGTCCAAACACAAATTCCTGTATCTATTAAATTAATGGTTACACATGTCTTTGACTCAGCGACTCTACTTTTGGGACTGTCTGTAGAAACAACTATGTATGAGGACAGCAATGTTTACTATGACAGAAACAACTGGACACAACCTGAATATCTGTCAATAAACTATATAATGTGTATAAATTACATATATCTGCACTATAAGCTACACTGTACCATACAGTAACCAGCACATGTGGGTACAGAACACTTGAAATGTGACTAGTCCAAGTCCAGGTGTGCTGTGAGTGCAAAATATACCCTGACTATCAAAGACTTAGTGTGAAATAAGCATGTAAATGTCTCATTAATGATTTTTATATTAATTAAATGCTGAAATGATCAGGAACAAGGCAACATGATCCCTAGTAAAGTGCCAATGGCATTCTTATCAGAATTAGAAAAACCAATCTTGAAGTTTATGTGAAATCCCCAGAGACTCAAATAGGCACAGAAATCTTGAGAAAGAACAAAGCTGGAGGTATCATATTACCTGATTTCAAACTATACCACAAAGCTACGGTAATCAAAACTATATGGTACTGGCATAAACACACACACATAGACCAGTGGTATAGAATAGAGAGCCCAGAAATAAATCCTCACTTAAATGGTCAATTAAACTGTGACAAAGGAGCCCTAGCCAGTGTGCTCAGTGGTTAGAGCGTCAGCCCACAGACTAAAGGGTTCTGAGTTCGATTCCAGCCAAGGCACATACCTCGGTTGTAGGCTTGATCCCTGGAGCTGTCTTATGACCCATTATTCCACTTCTGGGTGTTTATCCAAAGAAAAGAAAAACACTAATTTGAAAAGTTATATGCACCCCTATGTTCATTGCAGCACTACTAGTAACAGCCAAGATATGGAAGCAACCCAAGTGTCTATCAATAGATAAATGGTTAAAGAAACTGATATATTTACAATGGAATATTATTCAGCAATAAAAATAAAGGAAATTTTGCAGTTTACAAAAACACTGATGAACCTAGAGGGTATTGTGTCATGTGGAATAAGCCAGACAGAGAAGGACATATGCCATTTGATCTCACTTATATGCAGAATCTAAAGAAACAAAATGAAAAAAAAAAACAAAACAAAACGGAGACAGACCCACAGACACTAGAGAACAAGCAGATGGCTGCCAAAGGGGAGGGGGAGGGGAGATGGAAATTACAAAATTAAATACAAAATTCTGAAATATCTCAGATGTATTGACTTAACTAAAACATTATTAACTTGCTTTTCCTATTTCTTTTTACTTTTTTAAAAAGCAGCCACTAGAAAAGTTACATTTGTGGTTTGCATTGTATTGCTATTGGACAGAGTGCAATGGATCCAGAATTGGCAAGCTCACTCTGTAAAGGGCAGATAGTAAATATTTTAGGTTTTGTGGCCATTGATTTTTACAACTACTCAGCTGAGTTGAAACAGTATATAAACAAAATGAGCATAACTGTGTCCCAATAAGACTTTATCTATGAACACTGAAATCTAAATTTCATATAATTTTCACACATCAGGAAATATTATTCTCTTTTGATCTTTTCCAACTATTTAAAAATGTAAAAACCATTCTTAGCTCACAGACCATACAAAAACAGGTGGCAGGACAAATTTAGCCCACAAGCCATAGTTTGCAAATGCCTGCTTTAGACTACTAAGCAGCACTGAAAAGAATGGATTGGATCTATATGCTCTGTATATACAGTGTCTAAGTTAGAACAGCCTATTTCAGAATAACATGTAGACCAGTATTTCGTGTTGGTAAAACAGAAAATGCATTATGTCATTATGTTTACCAAATTTATATGACCAGTGGGCTATGGACTGATATACACCCAACTGTTACCATTGCACATAAGACTGGGGGCAAAGAAGGAGACATGTGTCTATGTCACGTTTTCCCTGATTTCTGTAATCATGTATGGCTCATGGCCTAGACTTGGAAGTCACACACCCACAATATTCTGTTAGTTTACAGGCCAGTTCTATTCAATATAAGAGGGGACTATACAGGATTCAGGAAGCAAGAATCATTGGGTACCATCTTGCAGGCTGGCTATCACACAGTAGCCAAAAATATGTACAGAGATGACTGTGGGCACAGCCTAAATCCATCTATTAGCTGTGTCTTAGGAGTGGAAATCTGATTTAAACACTCTAATTTTGTATGTAGCTGTATTGCAGGAAAAGAAAAACTTTACATTATATTAAAAGCATACTTAAAGTTATATAACTTGCCAAATATATGACAATCAACAAATCAGTGCTTTTAAAACACTTAGAGAACACAGGGTATTTTATACAAGCAAATTACCTATCTGTGTGAGCCACATGCACAAGAATAAATGCAAGAAGTAAGGCACTAGGTGGGGAAAAGTTATATTGTAAAAATTACTGGCTTTAGCTTATTATTTTCTTGACAAAGTGGTATAGTATAAAAAGTACAAAAATTCATCTGGTAAAAAGCAGGTTATTATTCAGTAAGTAGAATATATTTTGGAAAAGACATATGTATGCGCAGAGCAAAGCCGCCAGCATTAACAGTGTGTCTGGGGCTGGGTTGGGCAAGGCTGCTCTCCTTCTGGCTTACATGTTTTATCTACGATATCCCGAGAACGTGCATCCATCACTCTTATAATTAGAAAAAACTCACGTAAAAATGCTCATAGTCTGTTTTCCTGATGTGCGCTATTTCTGTTCCCTAAATTGCATTCTGAAGAATTTTACTTGAGATCCATAAATCATTCTTACAAACCAAGAAAGGATAGGTTAGCTATTCTAACATTTATCCCTGAGGCTATTAGGAGCTAATTGTGAATAGGTGAAATACAAGGCAAATTTCATTCACATCACCTTACTTATGCTCAGCAAGGTCAAAGGTAAAGGTTTTGTCTCTTTCTGGTCTATAAAATATGAATTGCTATTTTCAAAGTACATCCACAGTGGTAATAGCTATTCCCATTAGTCAGTCATATAACCTTATGAAATATTGACATGATAAAACAAAGCAACTGAGAAAAAAACAACAGAGCTCACGTTTTATTGACAAATAAATGCACAGACTTAAATTGTCTCTTACCACCTTTATACCTGATTGACATGTTATTCAGAAAAAAAAGATAAGCTGGCCACAATCAATGATTTCAAAATGATTCTTTAGTGCTCCATCAGAAAAAAAATACAAATTCAGTCCAATCATAATTCATATTTGGGTTCATGCAGCCTTGACAGTTACATTTTATGGCAAAATGTACTTTAATTTTACATTCAAACCTTTTCCCAGCTTTTCTTAGATAATTCACTTTTTAATTTATGATACTTCCTTGCTCAATTCAAGCTCCATTCACTTTTAGATACTTTGGAAAGATAAATAACTGACATACTCTGTCATTCACGAGTAATGTACTACCTATAACTTAATAAAAAAACAGGCGGCCAAAGAGATATATTTGTTTTAGAAATAAATATGTATCATATGTATAAGTAATAAAATAACAGTAAATTAGAAATATGTCATAAAAATGCTTTTCTATTTTACTGAGCTTAAAATATATACAATATATTGTTCGGTCATATACATTTTAAGAATGAAATACCTTAGTTGTGGCTTATGTGGAATGTAACTATGTTCGAATATAAAGCATGCAAATTAAATAATATATTTACATCTTATTACAGACAGCTACTTTCAGCATATATCCATTGGCAAACATTTAAGTTTTTTGGTAAAGTATTATGTTGTTAAAACTCCCACCACCTAAACGTATGAAAAGCAAAGCTATCTCCATGTAGCACTTAAAACCTTTCTCCAATGTACGGGTCATGACATAATGAATACTCTTTATAAAAACAGTAGCAATAATCATTTATTGAGGGCTTCCCATGTGCCAGGAACACTTCTGGCGTCTTCACGCACATTCTTACTGAATTTAATCTTGCAACCTCCTAGCGAGGAGGGAATACTGTGTCCACTCTAGAGAGGAGGGAATTCGCGTCGCCCGAGCGCGAAGCCCGGCGCCTTCCTCTGCTCCACAGAAGGTTGCTGCAGGGCCCGCGTCGGCCCTGGGCTCCTTTGTCACAGCCACTCACGCGGGGTCTCAGGAGCTCCGCTCCCCGCGCGGGGACTCGCCAGCCCGGGGCCCGCAGCCTCTCCAGCCCGGGGCCCGCAGCCCGGCAGCCCGGGGCCGCCCCCCCAAGCCCGCCCTTGAAGAGCCCCCGAAGCTGCGGGGCCCCCGCTCGTCCTCCAGGTCTGGCCGTAGGCAGAGCGCTCACGAGCCGGGCAGGAACCGCGGGCTCTATGACCTCGAATTCCCCCAGCGCTGGCCTTGCTTCTAACGATGGGAATGAGACAATGTAACAGAAGGAAACAGTGAACTCCAAGGCGCCTTTCCAGCCCCCGTCCCGCCCGTGGCGCTGCCTGACGGGCCCTGTCACCCCCGCCGGGCGGAAAGAGCTCTCCGCTGGCCCGAGGCCTGTGAGCAGACCTCAGGGGGCCCTTCTCCAAGTCCCTGCCCCTGCGGGAGGGGCGCAGGGAGGCGCGGCCGCTTCCCTCTGGCATCGCGTACCTGGTCAGAAACAGGTTTCCCCGCTGAGACGGAGGCGCCCATGGGAATGGCTCCGAGAACACATGCAAAGGGCCTGGGTTCCAACCTCTACGTTCCCTGTTAAGCGAAATAACGGATCTCCTATACTTTTTAAACTGGTTCCAGTCATTTTTGTTACTTCTGTCCAAAGCACCCTACTTTATACCAGTGGTTACTAAATAATGGTTACATTTTTTTTTTAAATCCTCACTGGAGGATATTTTTTTCCATTGCTTTTTATAGAGAGTGCAAAGGAGAGGGGGAGAGAGAAACATGGATGTGAGAGACACATTCATTGGCTGCCTCCTGCATGTGTCCCGACCCTGGCTGGGGATCGAGCCTGCAACCGAGGCACATGCCCTTCATGGGAATCAGACCTGGGCCCTTCAGTCTGAGGGCCGATGCTCTAACCGCTGAGCCAAACTGACCAGGGCAATGGTTATATTCTTGAGCATTCTAGATCCTTAATTGACCAGTGTTCTAGTTACTGCAGGCGCCCCAACACATGCCTCTCCCATGTGTCTCGGGCTCCCTCACACGTGTTTCCTGGGCTCCAAAGCAAGCAGGGGAGGAAGAAGCCACATCACCTCCTGTGAACCAGCCTCGGAAATCACCCAGCGTCACTTCTGTTATTTTCTCTTGGTTGAATTAGAAAAGTTTAAAGGTGAGAGAAAGAGGACCTCACCTATTGGTGGAACTGTCTGCATCATATGGCAAAGACAGCACCTGGGATGGGATATATAGAGATACGGCCGCTGTGGAAAATGCCGTCCGCTCCAGGGAGCTTGGAGAGGTGTTTGATTAGGAGTAAAATAGACCAGAGCCATTAAGCAGTCAGTTCAAAATCATTGACTCGAATGCACTGGCTGGTTGAAGCCCTGAGTCTGAGCACTGGCTGGGTCATCCAGAACAAAATTCTTTTCCTGTGTATGCCCAGTATTGTTATTCATGTTTAAAAAGTATTATTATTTATAAAAGAGATTTTCAATATACCTGATTTCTAAAATGTTTTCTATGTGAAATATTCTATAACTGATTTATGTTAAAATATGCACAAATATTTTCCACCCGTTGTTCTCTGTGCAATCTTTGTTACATAACTTTACTTAAACAACTAAACAAAAGTGTCCTGATTTGTGAAATGAGTATAACAGTATTTGCCTCTTAAGGTCATTATGGGAGTGAAATGATATACCTAAAAGCTTAGAGCACACCTGAAATAAAGTAAGTAGTTAACAAACATAGCCTAGTATTTAATAGAGTATTCAGTCAGATTTTGACAACCATACTAGTTTGACCATTTGGGAAGCATATACATTATGAAAGAGGCTACTTTTACTAAAATATTAGCCAATATATGTATAACTCCAGTCTCAAATAAATGTAAATAGAAATTTTTCTTTTCTGTTATTTTTAATAGAAACTATTTATTGGTACCAGGCCTGGTGTTAAAGATTTACATGCATTTGATATTAACATAAACCTTATAAGTAGTTTTTAGAACTAAAAATTATTACCTTTACCTGCCCTGTAACATTACTTTCTATACTGCTATAAATTCCCTACATTTTTAATGCTTTACACGTTCCTGCACTACCAGATATGCCAAACAAAAATGTTTAAAAGATACTGAGGGTTATTAAGAGATATCATTAATAATAAATCACAATGTTAATTTCATGCCCCAAATGCCTCTTCTCTTGCTTCTGATTGAAAAGAATTCCTTGCCTGGCCCTCTTAGCCTCGTGTTCCCCCGAGCACAGCCAGGGAAGGCAAACTTTCATGTGAGGCTTTCTAAATCGAGAGAAAAGATTCCTAAAAACAGAGGGACACAGAAAAATCTCCTAATGATATGATAGCCTTATTCCAACTCTCATCTTTTGAATTGTTTTTTAAAATGTGAAATGGTTTTAAAAATTAAACTTTTTAATCCCTGGAATTTTCAGAGCTAATGATTGAGAATCACCAAGAAGGATCCATGAAGCATTTTCCATATATATGCAGCCTTGAAATTCATTTTTATTTTTCTTGCTGTTCTATGTTCACTGGAATACAATTCAGAGGCTGTTGGGACGGACTTACCAGCAATTCACATAATCCGCCAGGCAGCTGGAGAAGCGGAAGTTCCACTTTGGAAAGAGGATACAGGGCACTGAGCGCCGGCAGACAGCAGCCGCGGCGCCCCGACGGCAGTGTCAGCAGGAAGACAGGCCGCCCGCCAGCTGGGCACAGGAGGGGAGCCCCAAAATACGTTTTTCTCATTTTATGCTATTTTATTTAATGCTACAAATTTCTGCAGGCCATTCAATTCATTCATGTGAACTTACAACGCCTGTTCCAGGGAACCCCCATGCTGGCCCTGAGCAGGCCTTGTTCTGAGTGCGACTCCTCATCTGTAAAATGCGGGCGTGGACTGATTCTGGGGTGGCACATAGGTTTCATCCGGACTGGCCAATGCTGATCATAGTAGTTAGCTTTCACCCTTTTTACTTTATTTTTTAAATTTTTTCATGCTTTTTTATTGATTTTAGAGAAAAAGGAAGGGAGAGGGAGGAAGAAAGAGAAGCATCGATATGAGAGAAACATCAGTTGGTTGCCTCCCTCATATGCCCAGACCGGGGACCCAACCTGAAACCTAGGTATGTGCCCTGCCCAGGAATCAAACCCATGACCTTTCAGTGCACAGGACAATGCTCCAACCAACTGAGCCACACCAGCCAGAGCTCACCCTTTTTATTAATAATAATTTTTAAGTGATTGTGAAACCTTATATTCCATGCGCGGTTTGTCAGGAAACCACCCAGGTCTGCCTTGGGTTCAGGTGGACAAAGTGGCAGCATATGGCTTCTTTTCCAGCCTCCTACCCTAGGGCCTCCTTTGGTTCTGGAAGTTTCTGAGGCTGAAAGTTCTGGAAGTTTCTGATACACCCATGAACCACTCTTCCTGGGACGCTATCCCACTATCTTCCCCAGAAGGGGAAGTGAGAGGAGACTGGAAGTTAAAAATAATAACAATAGTGGCCATAAAGCTTTGGCTATAAACATTTTATTCTTCCTTTTGGTATAGAAACGACATCGTATATGGTTACTTGTGAAATTTTGTATTAGACGCCAAATTCTCCCAGACGGTCTTCAGCAGGACAGACTTCATTATTTGAAGCACTCATCCACATACGTATAACACATGCTATCCATCTTTGACATTCCAAACTGTCCCACTGAATTTTACTTGATTAAAACTGTAATATTTTTAGCCTTGCTCAGCTTTTCACAATTGATCTTGCCATAGAAAGCAGTAAGTCCAAATAACAGAAAGAAATTATTCAAGTGTTTTTAAATTTTAAAAAAAATTATATGAAATTTCCTTTTGATATATCATTTTTATAGTAAAACACACTTAATAAAATGTCTATTTTACTTGCTTTTAGGCAAATTTCACAGGTAGTTGGACCCTGGACTTTGGCAGATATAGGGCTTTACCAGTGTCGTGAAGGAATGCTCAGTGTCAGGTAAAAAGGCTCCCAAGTAGCGCTAGAAGACGTGGGTGTTGCTTTGTATAGGGGACTCTCCAGGGCCTGCTGGATGAAGATTTTCAAAGTATACATTTCTTGCCCAAATGGTGCAGCTCTGTGGCCAGCCACGCCTCTGCCTGCGGGCTCTTCACCGGTTCCTTCACCCCGCGCTCACACGCTCCCTGCTCCGGGCCAAGCGCCTGGGTGGAGAATTGAAGGAAACACATCCCTCGCCCTGGTCACTCGCCCAGCACGCGCGTCCGCGGGGCTAGGTTTATGCCGTGTGCTGGAGACGGTGCTGGACAAGACACGATTCAGGCAAGACACAAACAACCCCGGCGATGAAGCCAAGAGATGGAGAAAGTTCAGCAAACTGAAGCCAAGAGTGTGTGGCTTGAACAGGGCGTCCAGGCACACGGGGAATCCCAGCCCCCAGACGCCCCCCATGCTGCCCAGAGGTAACAGCATTGCCTGCCTTCCCACGGGGTGCCAGGGCTGTGCAGTGTGTCACTTCATCCTCACAGAGGAGGATTCCACTCATTCTGGCATCATCTTGCAATTGTTTTGGAAAGAGAAGCTTCAGAGGCCGTCCAGAAGCTCCAGGTTTTCTCTTTTGCTCATCCCTTACCCGGACATCCAGCCCTCCCCTGCACATATTCAGATCTCTGAGAAGACAACCCCATAAACTTAGAGGCTTTCAAATCCCTGGCTCAGGTTCCTGCCCAGATGACATGTGAGCAGTTGATACACTGTGACCTGTCACCGGAACACTGGCTTCCAAGGCCGGCAGAGCACCAGAACCACATGCAGGTAACTGAAAACTAACGTGTCCCGGCAAAGAAAGATCCAGCATAGTGGTTTGCAAAGCACAGGGCCCAGGCCAGCAGCACCAGCTGCATCTGGGCCCCATCCCAGACCCGCTGAACCAGAAAGTCTGGGGTGCGGCTCAGTCATCTGCTCTGACAGGCCCTCTGGGTGACCCTGAGGCAATAACCATTGATCTCCAAGTTATGGGGTGGGTGCTAGGAATTATTTTTAAGCACCTCTGGTAATTTTGAAGACTAATGAGTTTGGGAATCAAGAAGAAAGCATTCTTTACAGCTCAAAACTTTATTTGGAATGTCCCATGGAGGTGAGATAAATAATGTACAAAACAAAATATTGGAAAAGAATCTTGGGGACAAATAAAGGCAGAGAAATTTGGCAGAGGATTCAGACTGAAAGTGTCGCTGTTAATTGCAGTACATTCAGAAGTATTATAGACAGACAAGCATGGTGGTTCCCGGAGGGGCGGGGTGAGGGAGGTAGAAATGGGTAACGGAGGTCAACGCATGACAACGAAAGGAGACTGAGGAGCTGGCGAGCACACAGTGCAATGCACAGCTCATGGATCACACAGAGCTCTGCGCTCGGAACCTATATGATTTTATTAGCCAGTGCTACCCCAATAGATGGAATAAAATTTTAAAAATAAAGTTACTCCATATGATTTATTTAAAAACATTTATTTTGCAAGATAATCTTATTTTGAGACCTAGAAACCTACTCTTTTAAAGCTTTCTATTCTAAAACCATGATTGTTAAAGGAAAACAGTTTAAAGAAAGGATGCCTAAAATACATTAAAAATGTCCTATTGCCAGGGCTTTTGATCTTGAATTAAAATGTATGGCATTAGTTTTTCTATTTAATTTAATGTTAGTTTAAATTATTACTGTGTTTTCAAGTGTCTGTAATATGATCATATCTTTGTTAATTAGGAATACCTATGTTCTTTAGTAATTAAAAATTTATAGGAAAGAGGTGAGATCTAGAAAGATCACCACATTCTTACAGGCTGCATACATATGACCTGTGAAAATAAAATTCTCCATGGCTCAGACTTTCTACTTGTTGATGGCAAAGTAAATGTCCTGAGAAGCACTCTAGGAGGATACACTCTGGGACCCACTAGGCACTTGTTAAATCCCAGGCTGTGGAGACCCTGGTCAAGACAAGGTCCCTCTGAGTCTTTTATGAGATGAGTGCCATGTGTCCACTGTGCCACGTGAGTTACATGCCTAATCGCCTCTCTCCAAAAGCCCGCTGTGAGTGTGGGAGCACTGCGATCACAGGTGGGGCTGACTCAGCTGCCGGGCGGCTACCTCCAGTCCCGTCCCCTGCCTGTCACTGCCCGGCCTCCTGCAGGCCCAGCCCAGGTCACGGTCGCAGGAACACAGCGGCACCTGCCGGCTGGGGAAACGCAGCGCTGCGGGGCGGTTGCCTGGACGGACTGGAGACGTCGGAGGCCTAGGTGCTGAAGAGCCGGCCTACAGGAAATTCAGAAACCGTGCTCAGCTGAAAAGTAGGCCTAAGAAAGTCCAATGAAGTTTTCTTTTTCTCGTGGCGATGACTCCGATGCTTTGTTAAAAGATCAAATGTAAAAACGCTCTGAAGTCAATGCTGATTGCTCTGGCTTCACTTGAGGCGCTGAAACCGTGCAGGTGGCGCAGCCCAGCGCAGGCCTGTCGCCTGTCGCCTGTCGCCTGTCGCCTGTCGCCTGTCGCCTGTCGCCTGTCGCGGGCTCCTTCCCAGGCCTTTCGCGCTGGGCTCGCTGGAGGCAGAGCAGGAGGCAGGGGTCTCCCAGGGGTCCCACCTCACCCTGGGCGCCAGACTGGCCAGAGCCGCCCGTGTCCTGGCCGCTCTCCTGGAGTCTGACGGTCCTGGCACCGCCCAGGCTCAGCCACCGCAGGACAGGAGCCCGGCCTGGAAGCACCGCCGCCTCCGCACCGCGCGGCATGGCCCGGGGGGGGGGGGGGGGGGGGGCGGGGGGCGCAGGGCAGGCTCCCGGCGGCCACCGCGCCCCAGGGGAGGGCACGGCGGGCTCCCCGCGGCCACCGCGCCCCGGGGGGGGGGGCGGGGAGGGCGGGGGGGGGGAGGGCAGGGCGGGCTCCCCGCGGCCACCGCGCCCGGGGGGGGGGGGGGGGGGAGGGCAGGGCGGGCTCCCGGCGGCCACAGAGCCCGGGGGGGGGGCAGGGCGGGCTCGGGGCAGCCACCGCGCCCCGGGGGGGGGGCAGGGCAGGCTCCCGGCAGCCAGCGCGCCCGCGGGCCACGAAGAAGAGGAGGCCGGGCTTAGAAAGACCAGAAGGTAAGCGGCCCGCGCGCCCGGGCTCCCGCTCCAGCTCGGGGCTCGGGGCTCGGGGCTCCATCTCGGGGCTCGGGGCTCAGGCGGCGCAGCCCTCCCCGCATCCGCTCTCCTGGACCTGGGGTCTGCGGGCACTGCCCGCCCGCGCCCCAGCGGGATGCCCGATGCCACGCGGCCTGGCCTCCTGAGCTCCCCTCCCGACGCTTCCACGGGGCGTGTCTCAGTGACAAGTGCGGGCAAAACCAGCGAAGACCTACAAGCGACTCCCTTACCTCTGAACTGCCTGCTTCACACTTTGTGGGCACAGATACGCTTTTGATGTGTTAACTGGAAAAACCTGCCTCGGAAAGAACACGGCTCCCGTCACCGGGGGCAGAGAGCCGCGGGCCCGCTGCAGGAGTCACCCCCGCAGCCCGGGCTCGCCTGTGGGCCTATCGAGGCCTCCATCTGATGCAGGAAATTAAAAAAAATAATAATAAATCCGCTCACTGGACATTTATTAAAGGAATCAAACTATTTACATTTAAAGTAATTAAAATGGATATTTTAACAATTCAGTATTTTCACAAGATTGTTTTATTAGTTAAATATATATATTTGTATATCCACGTGCATGCTTCTCTGACCACAGAAACGCCCACATACAGAGAGTAAAGGTGACATGTAGGTAACGTGTCTACACAAAACGTAAAAGCATGTATATTTTTCTCGCTACAACAGGAATCTTTTAATTCATTTTAATGTTTTTTCTTAATGTAACTTTCATTTTAATATTCCATATAAACTTGAATCTTCTAAATATTTCTGTAATTAGCTTAAACAAGGCCCTCCCAGGCAATGGATGTCTTCATGGCTCTTAGGGTCTACTGAATATCGCTCCCAGCTTTATCCTAATATACGTGCTTTGCTTGACTTCATATCTTTACAGACTGATTATAAAGTATGTGTTCTATGTGCTTTTGCACTCAGCTCTAACTGTTGTATTGCATGGAGTTTAATCACCTTTTTCTAAGTAAGTGTCCTATATGTATTAAGAGTGGGGTTTTTATTTCTTTTTTTACAAAATTCCAGTAGCATGAACATGAGGAAAAAAGAAATTTATTAAAGTATGCACAGGAAAAAACTAAGCAAAGCTCGAAATCATCCGCATGTTAAAATGAATGTATCTCATATTTCCAAGTCACAGTGCCAGATTATAAGATAGAGCCTCAGGCTTGGGACTTCAAATCTTAGCCATATCAGTCAAGAGTTGTACAACCTAAGGCAAGTTATTTAACTTCCCTGAGCTTCAGTTTCTTCATCTGTAAAATAGGGAATTATCTGCTTTACAAGGGTTGTTTAGATAAAAAATAAAAAGCGTCCCACAGTAAAATAAACTCAAACAGTGTTGCTCTGAACAATTCATTCCACACTGAGTAACACAGAACAGGTTGTGAACACAACACAGTTTCTCAGACCCTTAATGTGAACATGTGTCTTTTTAATTGCAAATATAATTCAATATTTAGAATTCTACAGAATTATTTGACCTCAAACCCTTTTATGATGAGAATTTCTGGAAATTAGTATTTCTCAAAACACAGTTTGAAAGGAGAGGGGAGAGCTAAGGGGCATCTCAGCTCAACAGAAACCCTTTATGTGTACTTGGACTTGTTTCCCTAAAGGCAACGTAATGAACTGGGAAACTACCAGGTAGTTCAAGTCATGGCTGCCTCAACTGCAAAGTGGCTTTCATGGCCAGAATTGACAAGTGTACTTTTACTGTGTCCACTGAGAAGAGATTCTCTGGAAAACAAATTATTAAGTAAATAAATTCATAGGAACATTTTTTTAAGCCTTGCCTGAGGATATTTTTTTATTGATTTTTAGAGAGAGAGAAAGGGAGAGACAGAGGAGGCGGGGAACATCGATGTGAGAGAGAAATATCGATCGGTTGCCTGCCATACTGGGATCCATCCCAAAACCTAGGTATGCGCCTTGACTGGCAACCAAACCCGCAACCTTTCAGTGCACAGGATGACACTCCAAACGACTGAGCCACCGGTGGTGGCTAATTTCTTTCCTTTCTGAAAATTCTATCCTCTGAAATGTCCAGTACTTTCAAAGGACCTGATAAATAATGCCCAGGTCATTGGAATTTAAAACACACGAGACACTTAACCTATTTTAAACCATCATGAAAGTCCTATTTCCACTCAAACATGGGAAGATCACGTTTTCAGCTACCAACCAAGGAAAAATCCTTCAGACAATAATAACCTCTTAATTGAAGACTTCTCTTAAAATTATTTTTATAGAAAAATGTGGGTGTTATACTCCTGAAAAACAAAATTACTTTAATGAAGCAGTTCAAAATCAGGGCAGGGAAAGAGCAAAGAGTTTTCTTGAGGTTCTGGTGACAGTTTACATAAAAAGATGTTTTATTTTCTCTTTGCAGGGTGTACACCATCATTTTGTCTTATTTCTGACATTCAGTTCATCATCTTAGCATCTTTGTGGGAAACAAAAAAGCAATTAAGTTTTCTGCTCTTTATTCTTAGGGAGACAGAGATTTTGCTTTCCCTCAAAATCTTAATGATGAGGCAGACCTGGTCAAGCACCAAATGCATGGGTTTTAAAATGCAATAAAGATAGAGCTTCAATAATTTTCAATTACAGTTATTCTGCAATGTTAGCGAATCTCATCTAAAAAGTAAATTAGTCATTGACTAGGAAATGGGAAAGCTTTGGGATTGTGTGCCTCTCCCATTTAAAGTTTCACTATGATTCTCCTTGATAAGGTCCTTTTAAAAGATTATATATTTTATACTTTGTTTCTGTCCCTTTTCTTCATTCAAGATGCTGTTTCTACTTTTTAATATACTTTTCTAACAAAACACAGTAGTTACGGAGCAGCCATTCAGAGGGATCTATTCAGAATAAGTATTCATTCACTAGCTGCCAGAAATACTGATAATATATGATATTTTTTGTTTAGTTTTAAGAATACATTTTTCATTTTAAGCAAATGAAACTTAGAACCAAATAAAAAAAACCTGTCATTGGCTTTCATGAGAAAATTGGTAGGAAAAAGTCTTTCGTGTTGCCTTTGCATTAGCAAATCTTGTCTTTCATGTAAATAAATAGATCATTTATGGAAAAGTGCATAGAATATAGTAAAAGTTTAGAATCCCAGAAAATATTTTAAATCAAAGTAAAATATAACAAAATGAAAAAAGGGCAATGCAGATAATTCTTTAATGCAGAGAAGCATTGCCCTCTCATAGGACTCGAGAGCAAGTCATTTTCTATGTTCCCCTTGCAAGAATTTCCAATATTTGTGTTCAGATAAATGTTAGATTCTTTATAATCTGCCTCCAAGCTCTCCTTTCTCTTGACATGAATTTAGTTACCTTTGTTAATCTTCTTGCTTTAAAAATCAAAGAGAGTGTCACAAATTTAACTTGCTGATTAGATCTGTGCAAAACTCTTTGCAAGGAAACTCTTGACTAGAAAACTTTGCATTTAAAATTCTAGAATATGTTCCACAAGATTTATGGGAAGTGTTCTTGAGTTCAAAAATGCATAAATCTGAACTTTTCATCCACTGAATATCACCAATTTGTGCCACAAACCCAAGCCAACCCGTTTGAGATGGCAATGCTATGGGAAATTTGACACCTGACAAATTTAGTGTTTTCTGCTCAATATTATTTTAAGTTAATGGGTCTTTTGTTTGTTTGTTTGTTTGTTTTCAAATCTTGTTTAAGGGAAGCATTTGTTTATACACTTCAATGAGAAACTAGATTAGGGCAAGAATGAGTTAATTCCAGGGTCTGTAGATACTGTTTCAGCTGGAATAAGAAATCCCTTATAACTGCCTCCACCTACTAAGTTTACTTATTCTATTTATAAAGTGCTTTGGGTTCATTAAGATAGCAAATACTTTATGACAAAACAAAAGAAATAGAATCTGTACTTTCCCTTAATCTGCATCTCTCAGCACTACCTCTCTAGATAAGATATGGATGCTGTATCGCACTAGCTTAATTTAATTTACATACTGAATATATATTTAGGTGGATATCAATACATGAATAGTGCATAAATTATTTTATAAAATAATTCATGAAGAATCTTTGCAATGTTAACTTTTATTTTAGAACCCTATTTGAAAGGCTCTTTGCTGAGGAAATTAAGATAGACTAACAGTGATTACTGGTCCTAACAGTGATGTAAGGTCCTAAGGGTCTGAGAGACATGAGTTCAAATTCTGACTCAACCAATTTCCAGGAAGCTTTAACTTAACATCTCTAGACTTTTGCTTCCTTTTTATGGAAATGGAGATAATAATAGTAGCTACCTTTTAGATTATTGAGATTACTAAATGAGACAAACACAGCTAAAGACCTCAGACCTGTAGCTGGCGTACTTAATGAATTTGAGCTAATAAATAGTGAATTACTGTAATGAATCATCAGAAGTAATAAGGTATCTTTTGCAATCTTGTCAAAGTTTACCTGGGTCAACAGAAATTATGATCAGATATAAAACTTAATCTTCTTCAAATCCAGCGTTGTGTACTTCGTTCCTCAATTTTCTGTATAATTTGCATGGCCCTGTTCTTTGTCACTCGCTCTCTCCTTAGCTCGAGGGAGATACTGACACAAATTTCTTTGATATGACAAGATTATTGTTAGTGACTATAAAAATGCTCAGCAAAAAACATAAAAATAAAGCACTACCTGCCAACGATAAAGAAAGAATGTGCTAAAGGAAGCTGTATCATAAACAGAACTTGAATATGTATTTAAGCCTCCACTTGAATAATTAACATTTTTATAAACAGTACTTTGAACTCCATTTTATTCTTGAGTCCCTATGGAATACTTTTTTATAACACAGATTCATTGTCTATCATTTGTACTTGGTCTCTATTGAAGGTCTTTTCTTAAAAATCTTTTGCAATATTTTGATTTCTCAAAATGTCTACTTTTCCCTGACTTCATTTTTTGGTCTGGAGATATGAGTGAGAACGGACTAAACAGGCACCGAGGAGCACTCAGATATACGCATTACTTGTTAAATGACCTCTGTCCACTTCAGCTTAAATAAATCTCTTGACAAATGAGTGACTAAGAAGGTTACTGAAAGTGCCTTTCATTCAAGTGTTTTGATTCTATTTGCATAAACAATGTATGAGTATTTCCCTTTCAATATTTATTTATATTTTACTCTATTTACAAAGAGGTTTAGTTGGAGGAAGAATATTGCCCAATATTTTCTACCTGAAGCCAAAAGGAACATCCAGCTAAGCATACAGGCTCCTGATATCCTGTCAGTTCCTCAAGAGAAATTAAGGCAAGAAACACAGGGTGACATGCTTGCTGTAAAGCTCAGCAAGATGTAAAGTAAGAACTGGATTTAAACATTCTCATTATGAACACACACAAGCAGACCTGTACACAGCAGATAGGCTCAGGTGGCTCACAGGCTACGCAAGCTCCAATCCCCCTTCCCACAAGCTCCTCTGGCTCTGGTGGGCATAAAATTGAGATGGATGAATTGGCACCTTCACTTTCATCCACTTGTCAACTGCAACCTCATCAGGGAGCCCTGTTGTCTTAGTCTGCTCAGGCTACTGTAACAAAACACCATAGACAGAGCGGCTTTAAAACAGACCTTCATTTCCCACACGCTGGCAGGTTGAGTTCCTGGTGAGGATCCTCTTTCTGGCCTGCAGATGCCAGCTTCTCACCATGTGCTCACAGGCACGGAGAGAAAGCTTCTAAGGTCACTAATCCTATCATGGGGGCCCCACCCTCAGGACCTCATCAAAACATAATTGTCTCCCAAAGGCCCCATCTCCAAATCCCATGACATTTTGTGCTTGGGAGGAGGGGTAGGGCTTAAACATATACATTTTGGAGGGCACCAACATTCAGCCCGTAACACCTGTTTCAGTGTGTCAGTGACCCATATCTGACCCCCAAAACTCACAGCGGGAAATAACACTTGCAGGGATGATTGTGCTAGATCTACTCCCATAGGCCAGCTCTCTCTTCATCATTTCATTAGTGGTGGGGAAAATATAGTGAATTCTTCAGACAAATATGTAGTAAGATTTGATTGTCCACATTTTTCAAAGCCATCTAAATTTGCCTCTGTAAATGTATTGATTTTATATCATTGCAAATTTGTGTGTAGTTACACGAATATCACCTGGCCTATTATTTCTCTGGCTTTTAAGAATTATGTGCATGATCAACAGCCTAATAACATGGGAAAATTGATTTAGGAAAAACAAGAAAATAGGTTTATGTCATAGCATTATAATAGCTAATTAAGGCTTTCATGCCTTTTAAATTTCTATTTAATTTTGGGTGTGGTAAAACTACGTAATTAAAATAACTATGCCACATGCTGTTGTGTGTGTCCATTTTGTTCTGAAAGAGGTCTGTCTGTCCTTTCATGTGCTTTATTCCCAGCCATCCGAGAACTAATTCTGTGGCAAACACGGATCAGCGATTCTTTTTTCTTACTTTCTTTTTCGCTCAAGCCCTCTACCCCATTTCAGCACGTCTGGAAGCTGATATTACAAAGCATTAAAACACTTGGAATCCTCCATCGGCCATGTTCAATTGTTATTTCTTGCTCACAGAAGGCACTCGATACTCCAGAAATGTGCATGTGATTTTGTCTGTCATGAGAAGGAAGTTTTAGTGGCTTCACTAGGGCTCTGAAGAGGTGAAATAAACCAAGTTCATTATATCTGTAGGAGCCTTTCCAGTTAAGGTCAGTGTTTTGAAAGAGTATATAACTAGCATTTTTAAACCCATGTAAATATCAGAATGTAAGCTGGCAAATTTATCCATTTATATTAACTGTGGTTATTAAAACATTTGAATTTATTTCTGGTCTAACACCTGGTACCATTTTGCACCAACACGCTCACCTCACTCCACACCCCAAAGCGTTATTTCAAGGCCTAGTTTAGCTGCTACCTTCTCCAAGAAGACACTCTGGGCTCTGCCATCAGATGAGCTCTCTCTCTCTTTCCTTTGAATCCAATTAACATTTAATTTGAGCCTTTTTAAATATCATTTTAAATAGTCTCCACCTTACGCTGGTTTTCATGTGTATGCAATGTGTGACTCACCGGCCCACCCGACCCACAAAGTAGTCTAAGCTTCTCAGTGGCAGGTCTGTGCTTTATTTGACGTCCTACTTGCACACGGCCATCAAGACAACGCATTGCACATAATGGGCAGCCAACTCTTGCAGAAGCTGCCCTGTCTGCAGCTCAGGCTAGGTAAGTGAGCTGAGGATGTCGCTCAGATTGGAAGTAATATTTGCAATTCAATGTGAGCTCTTCATAAAATAACTTTTATTAGCCAAGGACTTTTGTGAATCATTAACAGGTAGCAACAATACTAGGGATTAATTTTAATAATACTTCTGTTATAAAATTCAAAGACTAGCTCAACCAAAACATGTATATCCAGACAAGTGCACCTGTCGATAATCACAATGACCACAGCTGAATTTTAAGACGTCTCCAATGTGGTCCAAAGTCTGCAAGGTTCAGCCTAGGAGCTGGTGAGAAATGCAGAATCTCAGGGTGCCCTCCAGGCCTGTGAATAGGATCTGCATTTTAACAAATATACAAAATAGAAGTCTAAAAGCGCCGGCTTAAATGCTTAAATGGAGGTTTATTAAAATTTTAAAATCCACTTATTTCCATTTATTTGGATACATGGGCATACCATAAATACTTGTTCAGTATATGTAGTAGAATTTAAAGTCAAGAAGTTAATTGCATATTTTATAAGCACAAAATAAAAAAAATTAAATTACCGTATCAGATCACCTGTCTTACGTTTTGCCTGCGGGCTGCAAAGGCCGCCGAGGGCGGGCGTGGGTGGGTGGAGCACCGGCCCTGCCCGGAGGGAAAACGCTGCAGGGCGACGCCCCCACGCAGCGAGCGGGCGCCTCCCGGTGCGGCTCAGGACGCCCACGGTGTCCGATTCGAGTCTCCCCGGGGAGGGCGCGTCTCCGTGACCCCGAGGACGGGCCCAGAAGACCCTGAGAGAGTAGAGAGTGGGTCTCCCCGCCACGCTGACACCCTAATTATGGCTTTTGCGCTCTTGATGTTCTGACACGTAAACAGCTAGAAATTTGCTTTCTCCTTTTGTGCACTTGCGAGTGGGGATGTCATCAAGTTTCATCGAGAGTTAAATGGGGTCCAGTTTGCTAAACATGCCTCCTGCAGAAGGAGGTATGTGTGCTCCCCACGCGGGAGCGGCCACGCAGGCCTCGTACAGGCGGGACACGCCCACGGGCGGCACCGGCCTGCGGCAGTAACCGGTCCGAGCGCTGGGCGCTCGCTGCGGGCGGGACGCGGAGCCGCCCACGCGCGCACCCGCTGGAGACCATGGACACGGAGCCACCCACGCTGCGCGCTCCCTGGAGGCGGCGGACACGGAGACGGCCACGCTGCGCACTCCCTGGAGGCGGCGGACGCAGAGCCGCCCACGCGCGCTCGCTGGAGACCGCGGACATGGAGACGGCCACGCGCGCGCTCGCTGGAGACCCCGGACGCGGAGCCGCCCACGCTGCGCACTCCCTGGAGGCGGCGGACACGGAGCCGCCCACGCGCGCACCCGCTGGAGACCATGGACACGAAGCCACCCACGCTGCGCGCTCCCTGGAGGCGGCGGACACGGAGACGGCCACGCGCGCGCTCGCTGGAGACCCCGGACGCGGAGCCGCCCACGCGCGCCAGGCTCGTCCTTCCCGAGCCAGAGCCCCGTCACGCCCGCCTCCCAAACAAAGGCAGGCAGGCTGGTGGCAGAAGCAGTTGCCATTTTATGTCCCCCTTGCTTTTAACCAAGTGTGCGTGACCTTTTCTGTTTAACGTGGAAAAGCAGCGTGGCTTCGTCACGGAAGCGCCTGGTGCTTGCACCTTGTCGCTGCTTTTCGCTGGGGTTGCCTGTCCCTCGGTTCTGTCAAGAACCCCCCCCCCAGTAGGGTCCTAGACCCAGTGACAAACTTGGACAAGCGCTGTTGCCCTGTTGGTAGACGTGCTTCCATTTCCTTCTCCGGTGTGGATTCGTTTATCCTACTGCCCTCCCCGAGTCTACACAAAAATACCATTCTCTTCATTTATTTTTAAAATGTGTTACTGATTTTCAGAGGGGGGGGAAGGGAGAGAGAGAGAGACATCGATGATGAGAGAGCCATTGATCGACCCGCACCCGGGGCATGTGCCCTGACCGGGAATCGAACCCCGATCGCCTGGATCCTAGGTCCACGCTCAACCGCTGAGCCACGCCCGGCCGGGCCACAGATACTATTTTAAATGCTCATCGTGTGGAGAAGGCCACCAGGAACCTGTGTGAGAAGCCTCTGCCGCCCAGCAGTTCAGCGGAAGGGAGCAGTTGGTAAGACTATTGCCCACTGGGACCCCATGTCTGAAAAACAGGAGCCGGGAAGGCAGTGAACCTCAAACTTTCCAGCCCACCCACAGATGAAGTCAGGCACCCAAGGCCTTGGCATTCAGCTCCTCTGCAAGGCCCCAGAAGCACAACTTTGTGAAATCTCTTGTTGTGTCCAAAACCTCATAGCAATTTTGCTCTTAAAATATCTGCTTATTTTAAAGACTTTAAAAAACATTTTAAGCTCTTGCCACGTAGTACAATCGGCAGTCTTTGAAGGTTCCCGTGCTTTTGAGTACATTGTAACCCAGCTCTTCTTAACTTGGGGGTCCTCACACCATCCCCTCCATATTGAACATACTTAAGCTTTACATATTATCCAGGGCTTTACTCCATCAGCATCATCAAAACGTTAACACTCAACATAAATAGAATATCCACTGTCAGTCCTAGGTAAATCCTTTGAACACAAAACCTCATTTAGTAGTTAAAATACCCCTGTAAGCAGCACTCAGTAGTCCCAATGTAAGATGTGGAAGCTGAGGCTTAGAAATTAACTAAGAACAAGTGGTTGGTATTACAACACACACACAAAAATAAGTTTTTGCTGATGAGTATGATATACTACCTATTTACATTTGTTTTATTTTATTTTATTTTTCAGTTACAGTACTTTAAATATTATTTTGTATTAGTTTCAGGTGTACAGCATAATAGACCAACATATACTTTACAAAGTGTTCCCCTCAATATTTCCAGTACCCACCTGGCACCATATGTAGTTATTACAATATTACTGACTATATTCCCTATATTCCCCATGACTATTTTGTAAATGCCAATTTGTACTTCTCAATCCCTTCACCTTTGTCACCCAGCACCCCCTCCAACCCTCCTCTCTGGCAGCCCTCAGTATAATCTCTGTATCTATGAGTCTGTTTCTATTTTGTTTGTTCCTTTATTTTGCTCTTTAGATTCCACATATAAGTAAAATCATGTATTTGTCTCTCTCTGTCTGACTTATTTCACTTAGCATAATATCCTCTAGGTCCGTCCATGCTGTCGCAAATGATAGGAGTTCATAATTTTTATGGCCAAGTAGTATTCCATTGCATATACATACCACATTTTTTATTCACTCTTGTATTGATGGACACTTGGGCTGCTTCCAAATCTTGGCTTTTGTAAATAACAGTGAAATGAACATAGGGGTGCATATCTTCTTTTCAATTAGTGTTTTTGGGGTTTCTTCAGATATATTCCCAAAGGTGGAATTGCTGGGTCATAATGCAGTTACATTTTTAATTTTTTGAGCACTCTCCAAAATGTTTTCCATAGAGGCTGCATCAGTCTGTAATCCCCACAATCATATTTGATTTTCACTCGACCTGTGGGGACTTTATCAGACTCTCACATTCAAAAGAGGAAACTAAGACTCTCCGTTTAACATCACACGGCTAATAAACAGAGGGACAACCAACTCAAGAGCTAACTCTGAGCCTTTGGGTTTCCTGTTCTACCACTGGTGCTCTTGCCATTTCCAGCTCTACATTGCTAGGAATCTACAGTAGAAAAAGCTTAAATCAACCAAAGAAAATGAAGAAACTTAGAGTCTTTATTGTCATGCAAAATCTCAGAATGAAGGCCAAGACATAAAAATTCAGTGACATGAATTATGAAGGAATTAGAAATTCCAGTAGTAACTATTGCAATTTAATAATCTAATTTTTCTGTAAGAATGAATGATAGTTACAGGTAATTACAGCAACCTCTTAATTTCTAATACTGTTTTTCAAGTGCATTTTCTTAAAGATTAGGTGCCTTTTTTTAGTTGCCAGTAACAAAGCAGTTGTGTAAGATTTTGCCATGGCACGTGCTATCTTCAGAGCTGTCCGAAACAGGGGTGGGCTATCTTGTATAGCAGTAAGTTTTCTGTCCCTAAGGGAGTTCAAGTAGCAACTAGGTGACACTTGTGGAGGATATATAACAAAAGAGATTCAAAATATTTTAGGGTGATAGACTTTTTGAGAATGTCATAACAACCATGGACATTTTCTCCACAAAAATATATAAATGTGAAAAATTTTGCAAATGCTGGGGTAAAAAGCTCTGCTCTGCCATGTCTATGTGGCAGGAAACCACGAGGCTTGGGATGAATTCCATACGTTGAGGTGCCGATAACAACATGTAAACTAGGGAGCTTTTTCATGAGCTTTGTCCCATCTCCCTCCCTCAACCTGGTTTCCAAATGCACATGGAAAAAAGTGGTTGCAACCTGGCATATTTTGTTTGGCCTACAGTTAGCTTTCTTTTTCTTTTTTTTATTTGTTAAATCAAGAGTTCTCACATAAAAATTCAGAGATCTAGCTTCTGATGGAAAAATTGGAGGCTCAGGTAACCATGGGCCTGCATTCTAGGGGATGCCAACTTGCTGAAGTTGAGTGGAGGCCACAGACCACACCTTTAGATGGGGCAGTGCCAGTTTGCCATGCCCATGAGGCGCACGAGTGCCACACTCAGCCTGCTCCTCTCATTTATGTTTCCTATTTCACTACACATTTGAGTTTGCAATCCCTGAAGCAGAAGAATGGATTTTGGTAAAAAAAAATTCCATATTGGCTGTCAAAGGGGCTGAAATACTTCTGTCTGGCCATAGTCTCTCTCAATAGAGAGGCACACAATATGTCAGGGAGGGAAAAGGTGAGCTCGGGGCCAACTCTAATACAAGAGCAGGGAAACCTATGCCTTTTGCAGTCAGAACCAAATGCACCCATTGACTTTGACACGCTCGTTTTCTCCTGATGACTACAAAGAGAGACTCAAGTAGCTGGCATTTAGAGACCAGACACAAGATGCGGTCCTCTGAACCAGGGTCTCATTCTCCAAGCCCATCGATTGTGAACTTGAACTTGGAACTGCTTGCACAGCAATAGAGGATTCTCCCTCCTTTGCCCTGTTCTCATTGTAGACTGGGGCCTTCAACTCCCTGGCCCAGGAGGGAAGAAGCACCCGAGAAGGAGGAAGGGAGCTGAAATGCAGATGCTTCTCCCCCAGCCTCCATCCAGCTACATACCGGGATCCCCCCCCAAAATCCCAGGAGCATATAGAGAAATGACTACAGGTGGTCCTCAAATCTCGCAGAACCCACACTTCAGCACATTACACCTGGACGCTTTTAGCATAGTGTTTGGATGCCCGATCCAGGTGTTTTTACACCAATAGGTGACCAGGCATTTCCAGCAGCTTCCTGGTGGCTTTGTCACATTTCATCTGACAAGCAGCGTATGGCCATTGATTTAAAATTTGTATTGGCTCCTACCTTATTATGACTAACAGAGAAGAGCAGGAAAAGGTGATATGTTATTTCTAGTAATAAAATTTGTAGATCTTATAAATTTAATCCATGCAAGACAAAGATGGGATCACTAAACATCTTGAAAAGAGAAAGATTTCATCTCAATTGAATGCTCATTGAACTTAAGCTGTATGTTAACTGTGAAGGGAAAGACTTGATCACAGAATACATAGGAAATACTGAAAATATACCAAAGAGAGAAAACAGTAGATGTAACTTTATTTCTGAAAGTCCGGCATTGGAATCCTGCCAAGTCTTCCTACCTTGTGTTAAAAGCCTCCTACTTGTAAGCAGTATTCGACTTTCTCCATTGTTTATGTTTGCAGCAGGCCATGTATGTGAAGTCAGGGAATTGTCATTTTACTTTTGTTGGTGATTGACGTTGCAGCTTTATTCAAGCCACGTAACCTTTTCTAGTCTGTTTCCTCACCTGTCAAGTGAGGAATTCTACTTTCCCAGAGATACCTGATGGACAAAATGCAATACTAGACATCAGGATGCTTGGAAAAGATAAAATTCTCTTGAGATGAACGGTGTTACTAAGATACGAGTGTGGCTGTGGCCCTGCCAGTGGCTCGGTCAGTTGGAGCAGCGACCCCTGCACCGAAAGGGGGCGGGTTCTGTTCCTGGTCGGGGCACGCTCCTAGGCTGCAAGTTTGATCCCGGTCAGGGCGTGTGTGGGACGCGACCACTCGATGCTTCTCTCTCACATCGATGTTCCTCTCTCTCTCAAAATAAAAAAAAAGATATGAGTGTGGTTGTACAGATAATGCTTATTGTGTCCTAAAACACATAACTCATAAACAAGAAGTTACATTTTTTCTCAAAGACATTAAAAAATCAAATTACATCTTTATTTTATCTTACTCTATAATCTTTTAAAAAGATTTTTTAAAGTAATTTTTTTCATTATGAATGCTCTTAATATTTTTCCAGGTAAAATAATCAACGTGCAATTTAGAAGAATATAAATCTTTAAATACTGTGTTGGTTTCCTTCTTCCATCCTGTCATTTGTTACTATAACATTTATAGCTTTAAATACCAGTGGCATCTTATTTATAGCAACATTGGATAGCACGACTCATTCATCTATTTAAGAAAGGCAATTTGGAGGCGAGGTCGCTACAGTGAGGGCAATTTGTCATTAACAGCAACTCTAATTAAACAGCCTCATCTCCACATTATTACACCATCTTGGGTGTTCTCCCTAAGACTAAATATCTTTTAAACCACAATAATCCACCAGATCGAAAATTCAGCTGCTTATGAAAGTGAGAAAAGAGTGATTTACATGTTACACTTTCAAAGCTTCATCAAAGCTGTAATAATTTTGTTGGGTAAACAGTGTGATTCTGGAGATTAATAAGAATGTCTACATATGAACAATACGTGCCCTGAGGAGAGTGTTATCTAACGAGGAGCTGAGAAACCCTGTTGGGCAAATAACCTGCGGACTAAAGTGTGTGTGATCAGACAGGAAATTAAATATTGAAATGCGTAAATAGTACACAGTTTGGTATGTTGGTTTCCTCCGCCTTCCCTGTGTTACTCCCAGCTTGGAACGAACAAACGCCGGACGCGTCCTGCTCGCCTCCAGGACGGGGAGCTGAGAGGGCTGAGGCGTCGCGGCCCCGGGGCCCAGTGGGCAGGGAGGGAGCTCTATTTGGATAAGATGGAAGGAAATAGTCCTGAGATTTTTTTCTATATTTCCAAAACCTACATCTGGGGCTTTTTTATTTCAAGTGGATAACTGCCCTCGAAAACTGGAATAAAATGCTGCTAGTCCCAAAAACTATGATGATACGGAACTGAACAGAAATACTGCCAAGACTATATTAATCAGAATGTTTACATAGGACCTGGATTCTGTATCCGAGCCTTGGTAGAAAATTGCTTCAAAAGGTCATCTCACCACCCATTTCTGGCGGGCCATTCAGGAAAACTGCATCAGCGCCAAATGTGTGGGTGGCAACACCCATCGGACATTATTTTCTCCTTCAGAACAGTTATTTCTGGGAGGAGAGAAGCTGGCAAGTCCTCCCAAGTCTGCGCAGGAAGGTAGGCAAGCACAGAGAAGAGGCACGAGGAACGGAGGGGCAGCAAAGGCCCGAAGGACTGGGTTGTGAAAGGGCGACCAAGGTCAGTGAGGCAGGCCACAGGCAGGCGCTCCGCGCAGAGTGAAGGGCAGGAGCTGCGGAGATGAGGCACATGGGCCACAACTAAACAGGACGCACGGAACGTTTAGAAATAGGACTGCAGGAGAAACTGAGGCCAACTTACCCACGTCTGTATTTGCCATGCTAAGAATTTTAGATTTTAACCTGAAGGCAATAAAGAACAAGCTTGAAAAAAATATGAGTAATATTAGTAAGACATTACTTGATGAATGGTTGGTATCCTGAACATATAAAGGAACTTACAAATCAATAAAAAGATAACCAGGGTGAAAAATGGAAAACAAAATATACAGACAGGCAATTTCCAGAAGACAAACCCTGAAAGACCACAGAACATTTTAAAATATATTTGGTGTTAGTAGTAATCAGGGAAATTATATTAAAACACAACAAGGTACCATTTTAGTCCCATCAGATACCAAACTCTGACAATAACAACTGTAATGAAAATGTGGGGCAGCCAGGACCTCACACACAGGTAAAGAGGAAAAAGGGACAATCACTTTAGAGAAAAAATTGGGAATAATTAATACAAGTATAAGACACCAATCCCCTTTTATTCAACAATTCTGCTCCTGGTAATAGACCTTAGAAAGCAGTTCCAATGTATATATAAGTATATGTGGTAAGAACCTTTATAGTAGTAGTATTTATATTTGAAAAAATATAAATTACTATCAACAGAAAATACCTCCAAAATATGTGGTATATTCACAGAGTGAAACATTAAATTACACTGAAAATAAACTAGAGCCACACATATCAAGGGTGCATCTCCTAAATACAATGCTGAGCAAAGAAAAAGCTAGTTTCTGAACTTGCTTATGCACGATGTAAACCTTACCGTGCCAGTCATACAGAGTTTTAAAACACTCAGCATGGTAGTCCACGTTGCTTGGAGACACACAAATACACAGTACAATGGAAGAACGACCTGGGAAACGTGAGTGATCACGTCACACTCAAGAGAAGGGTGTTTGACCAGGCAGGGCAAAGGCCCCAGGAGCGTCCGCTCATGCTGGTAATATTTTTCTTCTACAGAAGGGTTGTAGGGATATGAGAGCTCATTATCATATTATTTGTGCATTTTTATATGTCCAAAACACTTCAAAGTAAAATTTTAAAAATAAAAAAGAGAACTTAGATAGCAGTAAGGACATGGAGCAGGGTGAGAGAGAGAAGGGGAGAGGCAGGGGACGGTGAAACCAATTTTAATTTGCGGAGACTCCTGCCGTTAAAGAAATGATGCATGTTCCCTGGCTGGGTGGCTCAGCTGGTTGGATGTTGCCTCAATATGCCAAGGTTGTGGGTTCGATCCCCTGTCAGGGCACATACAAGAATCAACCAGCAAATGTCCAAGTGAGTAGAACAACAAATCGATGTTTCTCTCTTTGTCTCAAATCAATCAATCGATAAAAGGAAGTAATACACAATCCCTACGTTTTCTAAGAAAGATTGGACAAGAGGATGACTTTACCTGGACTTTAATCTCAAAATTGACTGCAAGAATTCTATTTCTAAAAAACCCAAAAATGGATAATTTGGGCAAAAGGGACACAAACTTAAAGCTGGAGAACACAGACTCCACTCTCACTCAAAAGTAATAGTTCCCTGCAGGGAGAAAAAAGCTAATTTAACCTTTTAGCCCGTTACTCCATATTTATTATGTGGTGATAGCGATGCAGAGGATGTTGCGCGGATTAATAAATTCATTTCTCAAGCTTTGTAGATAAACTGTGCTCCGTGAATGCTGTATTTAAGAACTCTGGAGTGGTTTGTTTATTGTGGTCCGCTCAGTCACTCCTTAAGCTTTATCTCCCAATGCGGGTCTTTTAAACGATTGCTGGTAACCCCTGAGACTTGTGCATTTTAAGCATGGTTCACAATGAACATGTGACCAGATATATGTCACATAGGAGAAAGGCAAAAACATAATCCCTAAGATGTTAATGACACAAATTGTATTTGGGGTTTCAATTTGCCGCACTAACTCCGAACACTTTAGAATAAAGTGTCTGCAAAACAAAGACATCCTGATGTGGGGTCTATTAGGGATAAGCTAGGGCTCGGGCTGTAGGGCAGCAAATCAAGCCGTAAAGCTAAATGGAAATATACGGATGCTGCTCTTTATAAAGAGAATTGAAGAAGTTTCTGTGCGCGGTTTCCCCGAAGCAGCTAAGGGCCTTACCGCCCCTCGGCGCCCCCTGCGCAGCTTCCCCTCGGGGGGCACAGGCCTGGAGCCGGCCACGGGCGACGCACAGGACTCGCGGCCTGGAGGCAGCCCTGGGTGCTGCGGAGGGTCCCCTTCCCTCCGCTCGGCTTCGCCCTTTCCCGACCTGACCCACGGCTCTGGCCGCTGTGCGGTGATTTCGCATCAGGGCGTCACCACACTCAGTGCCAGAGGTGGGCTCCTCACCTTTGTATAACAGCTGCATTAAAACAGTGCCTGGGGTAGCAACTGAGCAGCCGAAGAATGTAGTGTATGTGTCCCCAGTTGATCCTCACAACCCCCTGAACTATTATTGTCCACACTTTGTAAGTGAGGAAACCGAGACCAAGCGAAACTGAGTGACTGGCCAGCTCCCTCCTCCCGGGCAAAGCAGAGCGGGGTGTTGAATCTACTTTTTAACCACGATGCTATAATCAAACTGACACATGCAAAATGCACACTGTGATGAGTTCTATGAAGAAAAGGTATGTGAACTGAAGAGGTCTAAAATAGGGGATTTAACCAGCCAAGGAGTAAGAGACGTGTGCATTGAAGTTGGAAAGATGAGTGTGAGTTTATTAGAGAGACAGGCACTCCAGGGGCCAAGACTAGCAAATGCCAGGTCCCCGTGGCAGGAAGGAACAGCTCAGGCAGGCAGGGTGAAGTGAGACCGCCAGGGGAAGGCTGAGACCTTGAGGGGAGGCTGGGGATATCGGAGGCCCCAGCAGCACGGGGCACTGTGGGCCACAATGGGTGCGAGGCACTGGAGGTGTTCAATGGGGAGGGGCGACGCAGGAGGCCCACCAGGTCGTATTTGCATTTTGAGGCTATCACTCTGGAGTATAGCAGATTGAAAGGATCTAGAGCAGATGCCTGAGGCTACTCAACTAGTTCAGGCAGGAGATAATGTGGGTGCTGGAGAAGCAGGCACATCGAGAGGAAATGATTCGACTGTGGGGGGTGGGCACACAGTGCAATATGCGTGTATCAGTAGAGATGTACACTCGAAACCTAGAAGATCCTGTTAACCAATACATTTAATTTTCAAAAGGAATATTTAGGAGATGGACATCAACAGAGAAGAAATAGGGGAAGTGAGGAAAAGATTAAAAATGATCTCTCCTAGGTTCCAGTATGCGTAGCTTGGATCTTACACAGCAGTACCAATGTGACGCAGGCTGATGGCTACACTATTTCCAGTCAAAGTTACTGCCTCAGGAAAGTTGGTCCCTGGAGTCAGGTTTGTGGTTTCCCCACATGTCAGAGCATAAAGCATGGGAAACTTACTACAGAAGGGTCGGGGTGGCAAAACACCCCCAAGGCACCAAGGGCTTCGATTGAGGATGTCAATCACTCATTTAATTAATTAATTTTTAAAATATGTTTTTATTAATTTTAGAGAGAGGAGAAGGGAGAGGGAGAGAGAGAAACATTGATGTGAGAGAAAAACATCAATCTTCTGCCTTCCGCATGCACCCTGACTGGGGATTGAACCTGCAACCTGGGCAAGTGCTCTGATCAGGAATCACACTGGTGACCTTTTGATGCCTAGGACAACACTCAACCAACTGAGCCACACTGGCCAGGGCAGGACTTCAATCACTCATTTAAAAATCAAATAGCTCTGGTTTCAGAGAACATGTTTTAAGTGGATGAGTTAATACAGTTTTGCTCCAGGCATCATTTCAAACACTCTCTGCAGAGTATTTCTGAGGCTTAGTTTGCATCTCTAAACTGAAGATCCAGAAAGATCTGCCCACTCCACCCACCTCGTGGCTGCATGGAATTTCACAAACCCAGCTCCCTCCTCCCACAGCTGTCCAAGGCTCCTCTGTGCGCCACACCCAACCCCGCCCCTACATCCAGTTGGCAGGACACCCCTGCGTGTCATTCAGAGAGGAGCCCGGAGCACACCCTATAAATAAGAAGTGAACTTAGAGGGCAGTTTCCTTCATGCAGAAGATGGTTATAGCACAGGTCTAACATAGAGCCTGTTACCTTGTCTCCAAACAACCAAGCCATCCACAATCCAAACCAATGGCAGTCTTAGGTAACACAAACTTCTGGAGTCTTACGGCCAGCCCAGAGCCTTTCTCCAGCTCCTATTTCATTTTTGTTAGCCTCAATTTCCGTATCTCCACAATGGGTATAATAATAGTTACCCATAAAGCTGGTGTGAGAATTAAATGAAGTAATCCATGAAGGTTTGACACATTTCTTGACACAAGTGTGTATTTTATACATGTTCATTATTGTGATTACAACTGTCCCATGAGCTTCAGAAAAGAAGCTTTCCCTTCCAGGGAAGAGGCAAATGCTTGCACGAGGAGATCGGTAAAGAAACTCTGACATGGCCCTGACCACTCACCGCCCAGTGTTTCCACTGCTCCAGTCCCAGGAGAGCCTCCAGGGAGCTGTGGCACAAATCTGCAGAAGAAAATTTGAAGGACACAAATCTGGTGGAAAAAAAACATGAGACAACACATCCAGAGACTCTCATCCAAGAACTTTATAAAACAAATCACTAAACTTGTCTGTCTCAGGCCTCCTTCCACAAAAGAAAGGAGTCACAATCTCACCTATACACAAAAGCACATTGGCACTTAGGAGAGGAAAAGAAAAGAGGCTAAATGAACAGGCCCCTAAAAACAAAAGCAAGCAGCTCAGTGTACGTTAAGCACCTGATATCTGCTCAGCAATATGACGAGTGCCGAGCAGGACGCAGGACGCAGGAGTCCACGCAAGGTTCCAGCGTGGGCCACGGAGGGCGGCTGTTCTGAGGGTGAGGCAGCGAGCGGCGGTTTTGAAGCTAAACAATGACATAGTGAAAATCATTCCCGGGCTTTAGAGCAATGAGAGAACAAGAAGAAGAAAGCTTTACAGAGGAAAGAGGCACGGGCTGCTCAAGAGAGATGATGAAATGGAAAATAGAGGCTCTTCCAGGGGAAACAACCCAGCTGGCGATCCAAAGGTGGGGATGGGCAAGGCCAGTCTGGAGGACGGCGAGGTGGGCCTTATGCTGGTAAAAATGCACCTATAGCTTGAAGCAGCATAACCTTTGAAAACATCATCTAATTATGCTTTTGTTTCATTACTTGATTTCAGAGTAGGTATTATTTTGCACATGGGCAAACTGAGATCAAGAGAGGTTCATTTTCAGGGCAAAGCCAAGCAGCAGAGTGGAGACCCGGGTCTAGGGCCCGACTTCACTTCCTTATTTCTAGACTCATCTGAGATACTATGGCCTCGGGCTCAATGAGGAAAATGTGAAAACTCTAATTTCTTACTTCTTCCATGAACTGAAAGAAGGCAGCAGGGGCCCCAGAATGCAGGCGACTGGAATGCAACAGTAGGGTTCATGTCCCCTTTATTACTGAGAGAACAGCCTTGGCCTGCGAGCCCTGCGCCTGCACTGCCCCGGCCATCCCGAGTGCACGCCTCTGACTGCGAGAACACGGTTTAGAGCGCTGAAGGATGCTCTGCATCTGCGACGTGCTTGTCCTCCGAGCCTCTGGTTTTCCAGGACATCGCCGAATGTTTGCCTGCCGCTCCTGGTTGACGCAGCTGGCAGACCTTCCCCGCCCTTCAGCATTGTCCAGTATCGAAGGTGCTTATTTCCAAGATGCTTTATAAACAGACTTGGAAGGCAGCTGCTCAAGGTGCCCCAGCAGGATTCTGCGAAATCAGTGAACAACAGGAACTCAGTCTCTGTCAGTAATGTTCTATTTAAAATTAGCCATGTGCCGTAAGACTTGATAACAATTGCTCTGGCTTTAGCTGGGAGATGTGCCCAGGTGATACCCAACCTCTAGGCGGGCCCTGCAAACTGAATGAATCCCACTCCTCTAAAATCACTGTGCACTTGTTTTAATTGAAAGCTCTATGGCTGAGCCGAGAGATCCGAGAAATACAAATGCATTAGTGTGAAAGGCGGCTGCGACCTGTGCCCGAGGGCTTCACACACGCAATTATTTAGGGTCCCATCTCCCAAGTGCCTTAAAATGGTTGAAAATTATGCAGGCTGGGCCATGTTGCAGCCTCATCAAAAATAGACTTGTACATTTTCCCCCCTGAGGTTACGTGTTAGGTCACCCGACACAAGGAACAATACGTAAAGCCATCCAAAGCGTCGATTCACCCCATTTGTATGTGGTCTGTGATGGATGGATGAGCAGAGATTAAGTGAGACTCCTTTCTCAGGGGCTAACATAAGTTACAGTTGCACTTACATGTCAAGCCTAAGTATAATATTAACATATACATTGATCCTGTGTTTCTAGAAGGGGGAGACGGATTTCTAATAACGTGCTGTTGCATACAAAATGTATCTAAGTAAATAATTATTTTTAAACCTAAGATTTAGGCAGCCTTAGTATTCCACATTATGCTAATGTTTGACAATTACTGACTGTGGGTATGAGCCAGTGTTTTTCTTTTTTTTAGTTTAATTTAAAGCAATTTGACACGGAAAGGTTATTACTTTAGTTGCCAATAAAAGCTGTACTTTTAACATAAGTGTACAGTAGGCCCCAGGGTATGTGACTATTATCTGTTCTGCAATTATGTGGTGTTCTACATAAATGTTTTTTGACAAAAACTTAGAAATATCAAAAGTACTAACTTAGATACAATATAAAAGTTGAATAGAAAGAGAACAGAAAACCCGATTATTTTAGGCACAACATGGGTTGAGGTTTCCTCCTAGAGGTTATATTGGGAACAGCACCAGCTGGCTTTGAATAAATTAATTCAAACTATATCTTAAAAACACACACTTAGCAACCAGAATATCGATTTTATGAACATTCTGTCTTGAGATGCAGTTGTTCAATTTCACAAGCTAAATGCCATTAGCAGGAAGAGCAAGTCTCTGAACCAATTAACCTATTTTCTGGAGTTGCTGGGCCACCCAACTAAAAAGAGCATTTCTCCAATGGTATTTGCCATCCTAAGCTTCCCTACTTCTCAGGGAAAAGAAAATAATTTGTTGCCAGTAATTGGGTAATCTCAACATTTTCTCTTCCTTTGGTCTTTTAGGAAGACAGGACTTTAAAAAACAAAAATAAAATAATATTTTGTTCTTAAAAAGACAGAAGGCAGTCCTGTGCCAGCTCCCCTCCCCTCACCTTTATACATTTATCTCTGAGGCTTTCATATTTAACTAATGGGGGAAAGTCAAGCAAAAAAGGGTAGAAAAGAATTTAATCAATAGCTCTGTCAATTTTTCATTATTATGGGATACTCCCTTCCTATAATAAGAAATCACTCAAGAAAAGTAAGGCCAGCAAAGACAGGGACATTCACCCAGCCATCTGCTTAATAGGCACATTTAATCTATCAACGAAGGTCTGAGAAGGGCCCCCGAGAGACATGGGGCTGGGAAAAGCAGGATCTGACACTCTGCCTATGGGACCCACCCATGGGAGCAAGAGTTGCACCCAGACAAATATTTTTTAAATCCTGTGTAAATTATGATTATTAACATTACATTTCTTGACGACTTAGCCCTGACCTAAATACCTTAAAAGCATCAAAATATCTGTCAAAATAAACCCAAGGGGCAGGGGCCGTTCTTACGGGCCTGCCCTACGTGAGAGGGGGGCCCCCTGAGCGAGGCTCGTGCTGGGCGTGCAATCCCGGCCTGCCTGCCTCCCACGCCTGCCGAGGGCACGGAAGCAGTTAGCAGCACAGGTTTCCTGTGTTTAAGTCTTAACTTCATCATTTTCAAGATAAATAACTTCAGCTAAACTGTTTCCCCTCTGTTGGACTGAAAAGTTGCCAGTTCAATGCCCGGTCAGGGCATATGCCCGGGGTGTGGGCTCAGTCCCTGGTAAGGGGCGTGCAGGAGGCAGGAAATCGATGTTTCCCTCTCACATTCATGTTTCTCTCTCTCCCTCTCCCTTCCTTTCTCTCTAAAAAGAAATAAAAATATTTAAAATAAACTAATGTTTATTTGAGATAGGATTCTGGTCTGGGAATTGGTAACCCTGAAAGACAGCTTACAGTCCAAAGTGAGGAAGCCAAGGTCAGCGGGTAGGAAGTTGGGCTTGACCAAATTGTACAAACTCGGGGACTATCCTTCTGTCTTTCCACCAGTGGCCACTGTGAACATTTCTGAGAAACAGAACGTGGCAGAGATTCAGACAGGAGGAGAGCTTCAATATGGTGAACCCAGAGAGCCCTCCAGGAGAAACCCAAAGGCCGATTAAAGATTCCTGAAGTCCAGAGATGGGATCTTTCAGGCGCAGAGACAGAGCAGCTGTATGTTCATCAGCTTCTCCGTCAGATAGTCGTGAGCTTAAATGGGGCCTGAGCCAGGAGCTCTCTCACCTTAGGCAAGCTGCTTTACCTTTCCTAAGCATCAGTGTTCTGCAGGATTGTCATGGGGATTAAACAAATGAGCCCTGCATGTGTGAAGCACCAAGGATACTACTTTGCACATGGGAAATGCTATCAGAACTAATCATAATCACTACAAGAGCCAGAGAAGGACATTTTTAAAAATTTAAGAACAATACAGCCCAGGACTTGGAGGCCTGAATTTATGGAATTGTAAGAAACTGTTTCTAGAAGGAACAGAAAATATCACCAGGCCAGGCTGAAGTCAGAGCTCCCTATTCTAGCATCCAATCCAGACAGGGATAAATGTGGCAAGAGAAACCAGGGCAGCATGCCCAGTAAGCTTTACCCGGCAAGCCAAGAGGTAGCGAGGCCTCAACTGTGTTAGGGTGCGACTCTGGGCAGGACAAGCTCAGGTCTTTGTCTTTGTATTTACTTTATTTCACTTTAGTTCCTGAGAAATAGATTTTTTTGAAAACACTCAAATTTGTCTTGGTTTAAATAAGGGAAAGAATCCTCACACTTGAGGCATAAGATAAAGGCACTGGTGCGCCCACAGAGGATATCTGCGAGTCCACAAAATAGAGTTGTCAAGTGAAGCCGTAACACATGGAGATGCGGGGAGACAGGAGGAAAGTGCAGTCCCTGAGCCAGTCTCAGGGGAGCATTTGCTTTGTCGGCACCAAAGTTTGCTTCCTTCAATGTTTTTCTTAGAGATAAGAGAGTGACCTTTTGTTGAAATGACCTGCCACGTCCCACAAGAATTTCTTGAAGGTTTTTGGAAATAATACAGCTGGCATGATAAACTCTTACTTAAAAAGGGATGCTTTTAAGAAACTTAGAGTCAATTTTTGACATTCACAGCAACCTAAAGCTCTTAATATTTTTCTTCCTTAAAATTTAAACAGGAGGCCTGGAGCCATAGACTGTGTTTGTGGTTTCACAAGGTGATTCGTTTACTATTTCTATAAAGGCCCCTCTCGGTCCAGCATCAGAGAACTTGCCCGATGGCTGTGCCTCTCATGTTTCTGCTCCCCTTGTTTGCTGGAGCTGGATTGGGAAATTGATAGTATCTGCGTCATGACTTTGGGGGGAACTGATGTGACATAATTGTTTGGAGTTCAATTAGGTCCTTTAACAATGATTATGGTATTATGCTTGTTAAAATATTAAAATGTATCATTTTACTCTTCCAAATTAGGAAGAAATATGAAATTTATTTATAAAATTTGAGAGAGGTAGGAATTAGGATGAGGGAGATGACTGACTTCGTTCAGTGTTTCAGGAATTGAAGGTAAACATGTAATAGAGAACACAATCAAGGTAGGAAACCAATCCAAGTCTAATCAGCAACATTGCCCCAAATGGAGGGAACGTAGCAAAGGACACGCGCCTTGAAACTTAACAAATGCTCAAGCCTCATATACTGTGTCCTCTTACATTTCATGCTCGGAGGAACCCTAGACGTCCTGCATGGCTTTTCAACAAGTTAGCCCTCACCGACAAGAAGGTTTTAAGAAGATAACTATTAGCTGTTCCTTGCTGACAAAAAGCTTTTAATTAGGAGGTTTAGTGATAACTCAGTCATTTACCCTGAATGTGGGGATGTTCAGACCAGCACAGTGGAAAGGGTGGGTGCTCCCTGGTTTGATTTGGGAGGCATCTGAAACCATGCCCCCTCCGAAAGGTGACCTCTTGACGTCCTCGTGAGATATGGTAGCTGGCGCTCTGGCCACCGCTCCCCCTCCTCCCGACATCGCCCGCGCACCCTTACTCCTTCCTGAGGCGGGTGTCTCACTCCCACGCACACACTTGTCCAGGAGGGATGAACATGTAGCTCGTTGTTACAGATTCATTAATTTATCAATTTCATTAGTTGGTTACCTCTACTACAACTCAATTTCTACCTGTAAATTGAGGATAATAATTGTGCTTACCTCATAGAATTTTGGTGAATTAAGTAAAATAGTACACGTAATGTGTGTGGAACTCAGGGAGCACTAGTTGAGGTTGGCCAGCTTTGTGGTTGCTATTGTTTGTAAGTGATAAGATGGAAGCCTGGTGGTTCTGAGCGGAGTGGAGACTCGGAGTTAACAGGGAAGGAGGTTCTGTAAGGCGGGAGCCGCTCCCTGAGCCGCACAGCACGAGGGGGCCAGGGAAGGGGCGGACCCGAGGGGCCTCGGCCTCCTTTTCTGTTGCTCTGCTTCTGAACAAATGTATCTTCTCCAATCCCAATATATCCTCTGTGATGGGGGAAGGAAAATAACCTCTTCAAATTTCATTAAATGGTTCACAGGCCACTTTTTTCCCTTCTAAGTAGAACCAGGCTGCATGATTTAAACGCTCCTAATGAAAGATTTTCTCAGCTCTGTTAATTAGTGTCAATTGCAATGGTGGTTTCTGTTTCAAATCCATTCTTCTTTGCCACTTTACCCTTACATGATTACAGAAAAGGCTGTCGCAAGCAAGGGGTAACCCCACTAAGTCATCCCCAGGCAAGTGGTTTGGGTGAATTGCTGAGGGCTCCACTGAGGTTTGTTTATTAACCTCATACTGAAGACACAAAAACACGAGAAACTGGCACATAATGAACAACCTGATGCGAAAGTGTCAAGATGGAAGGGTGTGAGGGGAGGAGAAATGCGTTTAAAGTGCATGTGCTCGCACATCTCATAGCAAACTGCAAGGCTGTGGCTGGGAATTCAGTTACGCCTGAATTACTGAAATGGCAAATAAGATACCCACGTAAACATCACTCATCTCCACTCATTCATTCATTCAGACCAGAGAGAGAGAGAGCTCCTACTTGGGATACAGCTTGTAGTTTCACTAGAAAGACAGACATCCAAGATGATAGATAGATAGATGATAGTTAGATAGATAGATAGATGATAGATAGATGATAGATGATAGATAGATAGATAGATAGATAGATAGATAGATAGATAGATAGATAGATAGATGATAGATAGATGATAGATAGGTGATAGATGACTGGGTAATAAATAAGAATTTAAATAAAGATGAGATGACATTTCATAATGGGGGACTGATTTATTCAGGAAAGGAAGGTTATTTTCTAAAATGACATGTAGAACTAAAATCTGAGTGGTATGTAGCAGTTAGCCAGGGAAAGATGAAAGATCTGGGGGAAGAAGGCAGCAAGAAGGGCGTCTCCGCTGCATTGAAGCAGATGTCTTCCTTGATACCTGCAACACCAAGGTGCAGCCAAGGAAACCCAGCAGTTGTGGGAGGACAGCTCATAACCGAGTCCCGATCCTGTCTTGGACGTAGGGCACAGCAAGATGTGAAGACTAGAAGGTGGGATGAGGTGGGCAAGACAGTGTCCACTCTTGCCTCAGTTGCTAGAAGTCGTGGCTGTAGGCAACATAAACTCTGAGGATGAGAACCACTGTCCAGAGTTCTCAGCTTAAACACGAAGAGAAATGACCCGCAGCACTTGCTGTAAAGACAGGGAGCTGATGTGTAAACTTTAAGCTTCAGAGTAATGATATCCCTCCACAGTGTTTATGTTGTAGTCACATGTGACTTCAGAATGAAAACCAAATGGCAGACAAGAAAAGCTTTTCGAGACAACACATTATGGCAAATAATTACAATCTTGAGCTCTGTAGTAAAAGTGAATGCTTCTTCTTCCTGTAAGCTGTGTGTCCCTGAGCAGTTCCGTAGGTCAACAAAGGCCTTTGAGGTCCTTGACTTGACCTAGGGGATTGCAAGGAAGGTTATTTCAGCTCTCTCTACTGGGCACTCACTTGGCCAGCACTTTACAAAATCAAGAGTTCATAACTAAACACAGGTCCCAGAGTCAGGCTGTTTGGGTTTGAAACTTAGCTCCTACACTTGACAGCCAATGTGATCTTGAGTAAGTTATCTAACCTCTTAGCCTCAGTTTCTCCACCTGAGAAACAGTACCTCCCTCATAGAGATGTCAGGGAGATTAAATGATATCCATCAAACCAGCACATGGTAGATGCCAGAACAGAGTTTCCCACTAGGAGGGTGATGTTCTCATCCTTCCACACCCCACAAAGCGTCCTGTTTTACAAATGAGGTTCAGAGAAAATAAGAAATCTGCCAAAAAATGCAGTTAAATTAAGGGCGAGCTGGGATTCAAACATGGGTTTGTATTGCTCCACATTTTCCCACTGTTCTCTGCAAGTATTTGCAAGTGTGTCTAAAGGCAAGGCAAGGACAAGAAACCAAGGTGGCTCGAGGACCAAGGTGGCTCGAGGGCCCATTTTCTTAAGAAGACAGGTTGAGAATTTACCAGCAAAGATCCCTCCCCAAACCACAGTGCACGCCAACTTGTAGCCCAACCCTCTTTACCCTCTGGTTCCCCTTTAAATGTCACTGTGCAGCGATGCTCCCTGCCCACAGCTCTGTGCCCCGGCCCTCGTCAGTTCCTCCTGCAAATGCTCCTGAAGAGACCAGATCTTTTTTACTAAGATGCAGTCACAGGAAAAGAGCCACATAGGAAACATGTTTTGCTCTGTGATTTCTGTGGCAAAGATGCACTTCTGTGGGGTAGTGCGCAAGCAGCCACAGACACTTCATAAAGGAAAGATAGAGCTGTTTCAATAAAAGTTTTATTTACAGAAACAGGCCGTAGGTCAGATTGAGCCCATAGGTTGTATTTTGCCAACGTCCAGTACAGGTGTTATTTATTTACGTAATAGATAACGCCTGCTATCTAGTTATCGAGCAGGGCCCCACGAGGGTCACGCAAGAGAAGTGCCCAGATGGAGAATTTGAGGAGACGCTGCTGTGCCCACAGCGCCTCTCTTGCCTCATCCTGGGCCTGGCCCTGTTACTGCATCACCTGAGCCAGGTTTATGGGTGTATTGATCAGGGTTCAGTATTCAGCACTGAACCACTAGAGCAGGAAGGGATTTAACATATGGAATTAAGAGCTTGCAAAATTGTTGGCAGGGCTCAAGAAGCAGGTAAGGTAAGGCAAGCACCCTACTGGGGGAGCACTGCCTTCTGCCTCACTCAACACACTGGGGACTCGGGAAGCGGCCCACACGACTGCTGTATTAAAGACACAGCGACATGCCTGGCGGGTGTGGCTCATTGGTTGAGCATTGACCCATGAACCAGGAGGTCATGGTTTGATGTCCGGTCAGAGCACATGCCTGGGTTTAAGGCATGATCCCCAGTAGCGGGGTGTTGGGAGGAAGCCGATAGATGATTCTCTCTCATCATTGATGTTTCTATCTCTCCCTCTCCCTTCCTCTCTCTGAAATCAATAAAAACATATTTAAAAAAGAAAAAAGACACAGTGACATAAGCATGATCCAGGGTCAGGGGCACCACCACTGTCACTTGACCCCCAGGAAGTTGGTGAAGAGCCACTACAACACTGTGGCAGACAAACCCAACATCTCAGGCCCATGTCTGCCAGGAGCCTCAGAAAATCATCCCTGCCTTGCTTCCACCTTCCAAATAGCACCTCATGCACCTGTGTGAACCTGCTTTTCTTCCAGAACCCTAGCTGCAAGAGAGTCTGTGAATTGTAGAAATTAGCTACCCAAGCAATGACACAATGAGACACCTGCTAAGTGACAATTGACCATATTCATCATAGTGGGCACCCGAGGAAATATATTATTTGACAAGAGCTTAATACCTGCCCAACAGACACAAGACTTTCCTGTGACAAATCCAGTTCCAGTCAGAAGTTCTTGCTAGTAAAAGAAGCACCATTCCTGCCTGACCCCCCAACCACCACACACACACACGCCTAGAGCACATCTAGAGCGTGTACTGGGATTGCTGATAGGGATCCCAAGTTTATAGCTGAGGGCTAGCAGACGAACGTGTGAGAAGCAGGAGAATTCCAAAGGGATGGAGGATCGGGTCAGGGCAGACCGACTGGTCACGGCTGGTGGAAGAAGGAATACAATCAGGAGGCCTATAGGACAATGCAATGCTGGCAGTTGCTAAGGAGGCAATGCAAAAGGGAAGCTGAGAAAATGTCTTACATGGGTCATTTGTCTTAAGGGGACCACTGCTTTGTTACCACCATCAGTAATCATTAGTAATAGATTTACTAATGAAGAAAAAACACTGGCATCACTCAATGAGGTCCGAGATGTGCGCAATTAATACTCAGCATGTTACAAATACACAGTGCTCTAGAGACTGCGATTTGTAATCATTTCCATGAAAAAACTTATGAATCAATACAAATATGGAGCTATTTCCTTTCAAAAAATGTTTTGCATTATGATATATAAACATGTTACAATATGTGATTATGAACTGTAGCAATGAAAGACTCTTGGATCCACCATGTAAACTGAAGCTGCCTGAGTGTGTTTCCTATGATATTTCTGACTTCTCTTCTTTCATTATCCCCAAATTTCTGATTTTTATTCCCTTGCATGAAAAGTGTATAGTTTTATCATACATGCAACCTTAAATTATTTCAAGTTTACACACCCCAGTTTATTTCTGATTGATAGTAATTAGTGTTATTGCTAACATATGATTTTCAAAAGCTATTTATCAAAATTAAACAGTGAACAGAAGTCTTGGGAATTTCAAAAGAAGGAAGGAAAAAAGAAAAGCAGGTATCTTCCATGAATGCTTAATTCACCTTATAATTTGAGCAAGTTTTCAGCTAAAAAAAGAGTTTAGTCCTAAAATCCTTTTATACATGCTAGCCTACTAACACAGTGGCTAATTTTCACTGTTTTCACAATGGTGAGCCAGTCACAGAGTTAATGAAATTAAGCTGCCTTCATTTCTCTCAGCCCCCTACCAAGAAGAGCTGGAATGTCCAGAATGCTGTGCAAATGCGTGATTGGTTTCAGGATTTCTGCTGTCGCTGATTTGTCACACAGCCTCTTAACAACAAATTTGTATTTTGCAAAATGTATAATATTTTTTAGCCCCTGAACAAATATATTTACATAACTGTGTCTAACGAGAAATTACATTTAACTTCTCAGAAATGACAATAACTAAACCTGAACTGCCAATTCTACTTCATTAGTGTGGTAGAAATGCATTCCAAATGTTAATAAAAATTCCAACATGCTGATAAATTAGAGCTTCTAAGGAGCATGTGACACCTTGGTTAATATATTCAACCTCAATTATATTTCTCTTCAGCACCCTGTTATCTGGAACCTTTGCTGGCAATCAGAGGTGCTGTTTTTCAGCGGCCAATTTTCTAGATAATGTAGCTTATCAACACTGTGGGTAAACTTGCCAATGGAATCAGGCTGCACTGAGCCACACACGCGCTAATTGCATCCCTTTTTTATGCATATTTACAGACTGTCACTTCAAAGAAATCAGTGGCCCATTGAGGCACCCAGTTAGCTGGAAGAATTGCCTCTTGCAAATGAAAATTAGCAAACAAGCTAGTGATAAATATGAAATGAACAAAGTATAAAAATACTGTTTTGTTCTGAAACTTCCTTGTCATCCTAATTTATACCCCCAAATAGGAGTTTTGAACATAGAATTTGCCTTTTGTTTCAAATGAAGACAGAAAGAATTCTTCCCTAAACCCACTAACTAGGTAAAAGCCTATTAGCTTTCCCCTCCTCTCCCACGCCACCCCCACCCCAAATTTCTACTCCCATAAACGGATTATTAAATCCCGTATTATATTTGCTTTGGAGTTTGAATAGACAAATGACATGTTAACACTTCAGATACAATTAACCCTGGGAACTTAATTAAGTTCTTCTGACTTTAAGGAAGCACATTTCAAAATAACGTTTTTAAACTCTCAAGTTTGCTCAAGACAAGCTCTGCTCCCCTCTCAAGTATCCCGAGTTCTCCGTGAGAGCAGAAAGCCGTGCCTGCCAGCCCAGGGCGTCCTGAGCCTGCTGTAATTTGACTAACCCAGAGCGAGTATAAAAAGGACAAGTACCGAAAAATTACAACAGTGAAAAGAAAACCATTTTCCAAACACCGGCCACATGTATCAGAGAGAATGGCTGTACAGCTATGTCCCGAGAGCTGCGCAGGGCGGACATGGGGGGCTGTGTCTCCTCTGGGCCCCCGAGTTTGTGAAATGACAGTGAACTCTAGCACCGGGACAATGTTTTAAAGGGAACACTAGGTTTTGGAAAGCATTGTCATTCTAATATAAGCAGGTCATTTTAATGTAAGCAGGTCATTTTAATATAATTTAAAATGAACTGCATACCAATTAAACTATAAATACTTTTAAAGGTCTTCTGCCAAACTGAGCAATTTAGAGTGGCAAAACTCAGCAACTAGAAGCACTTAACGGCTTAGCTTGCAGCCGAGGCTGGTGACGCTTTGTTTGGTTTGGAGTCCTGCGCGTGACTCCTTCTCTGTGCCACAGTGTCCTCAGACCCCTAAATTCCTCGTCACTTCCCTTAGATATACAATGTCATTTGAGAGTTTTTGATTTTTTTTTACAGAGCACTGGCAACAACATAAATATTGGTACAAACACTGGGAAAACATTGCTGTTTTAAGAAACACTACACCTACATGCCGACTGCTCACTCCTTACATGGGAAAAGCAGGGCTCTGTAGTAAATTAGTGCTCATCTGTGTGTACTAATTTAGACAATTGTTTTATATCACTTTCCAAATCGAAATGTAATTGCGTGTTTATGTGTCTGTCTCCCTGCCGGGACTGGGAACTCCTTGAAGACAGGAATCCAGTTTTCTGGAAGGAGTAAGACATAAACCGGCCGCCATACAGGAGTTTGTGGTCTATGGGGAGGCGGGGGCAGGCTACCCTGAACCGGGGAGAGAACAAAGAGCTACAGGATCCAAAGAAGAGACCGGTTTATTCTGCCCAGGGGCACGGGGAAGAAATCACACAATCAATAACCCTGGAATCAGATCTGAAAAGATAAGTAACATCTCAATCCAGCAGGGAGCGGCGTCCCAGGCACACGGCGGGCGCAGGCAGGGGAGGGACGGTCCGGTCGTGGAGGGGCTCTGGGCGAGCACATTCGCCCGCACAGGGTCTGTCTGCCATGCAGCAGGGCTGAGTCCACAAGACACAGAAAATCTTACCACATCACTCCCTGCGGATGCCCTGAGGAGTGTGTCTCAGCCACTCCTGAATCAAAGGAAATACTAATAAATGCCCCTGTCTTCTTAAGGGGTTCATTGAAATTGAGCTAAATCTTTAGCCTTCAAAATGTTGGGAGAAAGACAGCAATTGTATGCTAAGTGGCAGAACCTTTAAAGGTTTATCTAAACACAGAGTTGCAAATGGTTCTTAATTTTAACGCTCAAAAAACCTGCTTTGGTAAAATGGGCAAGAAAACCTAACCAAAGATGGGTTGCATAATATGAAAGCTAGTCAGTTATTTTCAGAGAAATTTTTATTGATTATTACATCATTCACTATTTCCTAGCTGTTTTATAATATAGGCATTGCTCCTAAACATAAAGGGCAAATAATAATAATAGTAATAATAATAAAAATATAGTAGCAGCTAACAATTTTAGCATGCCCACTACCTGCCTGGATCTGAACCAGGGACAGTACTTGCGTATACCATCTAATAATCCTTACAGCATTCCTGTTTTTTATAAAAGCAGAAACTGACGTAATTCCTCTTGGCCCAGGCTGTTCACTAGTTAATGGCAGAGCCAGGAGTCCAATCTGTGTCACCCTCCCAAGCCTATAGCTGTAACCACTATAATATTATGTCTCTTTCTAAATTACGTTAGACTGTTTTCCTTTTAAAAAGGAGCTTGGCTGAATTCTGTTTGGAAAAGAGAGCTTCACAGGGAAGGAGAAGACAAAGAGGGAAGGAAAGAGAAGGAGGGAGGTGAGGGGGAGAAGCGGGGGGGAGAGGGCCCTGGCCCCTGCAACACTCAGGCTCCCCACCTTCACCTTCCTTACACTCTTTCCCTGCGTTCTCTCCGTAGGTTGTGAGCTCCTTGAGGGCAGGAACTATTCCTGCCTTCACCTCTGTGTCCCCTCAGGCCAGCATAGGACCTGCAAAAAGTGGGCACTCAATCAATGAGCAAATGAAATACGACTATATTTTCTTTCTTGTCATGGCTTGAATATTTCACTTTTCAGCTAGTTGTTGTCATGTTCTTTACAGCTTCAAAAAGAAATGTGTCTCTGCCTGAGTCGGCAAGGACAGGACGATTCCGTTGCACTGTCCTTGTGCATTGGTGGTCACAAGTCGCTGAGGTCTGGAAAATGCCATTTTGCTGTAACCCAGCATGGCCACTGGAGTCCCAAACTCTAAATCTGTCCTCACGTTCTGTTCATCTCCAACTGCACACTTGGCAAATTTAACTTTTTTAAATGAAATTCCCTGTAAGGAAATTTGAGGATACTAATTTTACCAGAAACCCCACCATTCCCAACATTCCACAAAGGTCAAAGATCATTTCAACTGTTTTTTGTAACCTAAATAGCTTACACTTACCTCAGTAAGAAAGATTTTCGCGGGGCCCTAGTGGCCCGGTTGGTTGAGCGTCACCTTGTGCCCTGAAAGGTTGCCGGTTCGATTCCCCGTCAGGGCACATGCCTGTGTCAGGCTCGACCCTAGGTCTGGGCATGTGTAGAAGGCAGCCCATCGGAGGAACATCGGTCTCTCTCTCTCTCTCTCTCCCCCTTCGTCTCTCTAAACTCTTGGGTGAGGATTTTAAAAAAAAGAATAATTTTCGATAGACTTACTGCCCCATTTCACACTGTCAATAAAAAAAATCAGACGTTTCAGTATTTAAACATTTGTTCTACATTCAAATTTGTAAAAATACATATTATTTCGTAAGCTGGCATAACCTGTCAGCTGCAATGCGTGTCGAGCACGTGGCCCTCTGTTTACTTCGCTCACACCTCATCAGGCACCTGTTTTACACTGACATCTGTATTAAAAGGCTTTACTTCTTTTCTATTTTCTCCTTCGCTGTTCAGTTTTTTCCCTTTTCTCTCTTTTCCTAAGCCCTTTGCTTTTTGGATTACAGCTGCAGTTTTTATCTTTATTCTTGGATTCTCCCTTCCCTCACTGGTCAGAGGAGTCTGCTTTGTGTGAAAATTATTCAGAGACCCACGGAATGAAGTTTGAACACAAAATAAACTCCAGCCAAGGGGAAAACCCCCAGAAACATGTTATTTGAAGAGGATGGCGTTGGAATTTTGCTGAGCTCAGGGCAGAACAAACAGAACTGGAACTAAACTGACAACAGAAATACTCTGGGCGCAAATAGCCAAGCTGGTAGTCAGAGCAGCATGTGCTCTGCTCCCCCTGAGGAAGCGAGAGCCCTGAGCCGCACGGAGTGTTTGATCTGGGAATTCTTGTGCTCAACCCAGTGGAAACCTGGGACAACTTGAATAAAATGTGAAAATGCAAAGACTTTGCTGAAAGAAAGAATGAGAAGGAGAGAGAGAGAGAGAACTTTGAAAGTTTTAAAAAATCGGTAAAATGTAATTTGTTCTGTATATTTTTGACACAAGTCACCCTATAATTGCCGTTTCCGCAAAGTGTCTCAATTATGATAGTACAATGTGGCTGTTTAAATGCCTATACGTTTGTCTGATGAAGAAAAAAGCCACACCATTGTCTGTTAAGTGTCATGAAGCCCTTTCTTTAACTGCAGAGGGCTTGGACAGACTCGGGAAATACTTCAGCTGGAAAAGAAACGTTAAAAGCTACCCTTCAAGCTATTGGAAAACCTATTATCAAATGTTAAAACCTTTAAAAAAAAAAATCCACGAGTGTCCTTAGCATGATTACATATCTTTGTTTAGCAAAGGTTGATCACCATTGATAACCAAAGACGAAATAACAATGGGGGCAATCCAACTGCCAATTAGGAACCCTGACGCTTCAATTGAGAAACTCGAGGGAGCAGGTATCTGATTACATACATTCTCTCAACGCTGGAGCACATTTACTCACAGAAAATGCAGTCGGTGCCTCTCTTTATCGCATCTCTAAGTCAGCACTGCGGACGCTGCTGGCTGTCACCGCGTGTGAGAGCCTGAGGGGCCGACGGAAACTGCTAACTTCTTTCAGAAGAAAACAGTGTGGAAAATGTACACAGTGTGTGCGCCTACTCGACAACCTTTCCCTTACTTCCCTCGGTTCATAGAACATAATGAGAATTAATTAGCACATTCCTAAATCATTAGCCCCAATTTTCCCTCTAATGTGTGCATCTATGCATAGCTGAAGAGTTCGTAAGAAAGGAGGCAGAAACCAGAAAGCTGAGGTCACAGGCAGAGGCGCAGATGTGCGTAAGTGGATGCTCTGTGATTGTCTCTGTGATGCATAATTACAAACGATTTTAGTTCAGCCCCTTCACTGTGAGCTATCCCTTTTCTTCTGTTCTAAATACAGTACCAACAAGCCCCCCAGATTCATCTCTTACAGACTTTGAAGATTTAAAAATTTCTCCAAATGCCACATGTCAGTCAAAAAAGAAAATGATTGGCTTTTAAAATTATAATGTAAGGTGCATTGACTAGAAGATATGTTTTCATTAAAATTTAACCCCCTTTTAAGCTCATGTGTGTGGGACTTTTGGGAACATACTGGAAATTTGGGTTTTTACCTCTATGTGCTCAGAAAAGAGAGCTATAAAATAAAAAGTCCAGATTGACACCGAGCCATGTTAACTGGTGCAGGGCCAGGTCCTTCAGGAGTCTCCTCGGTGTGGCACTGGTGGCCCCTTGTCTGAAACACACAGGAAATTCAGGAGCCTGAGGCTTCTGCCTGCAGGTGTTCAGGAATTCAGCGGAACAGGTAAGCTTTAAGTCACACGTGCGTGGGGATCTTATTCTTTCAATCGAATCATTTTATATACACTTCAGGGGATCATTTTCTAAAAAGTGTAATCTTTTTCTACGATGAAAAGTCATTCTTGCATCCTGGTAATACCCCACTAAAACATAAACTATTTTAAAAGAGTAGAATATTCAGCAAAGTAACCCCTGAAACATAACAATGTCGTACAGCGAGACAATTGATCAAAACATTTTATTTTCCTTTCTCCTTTATTCCAGCATTAAAAAGGATTATTTCTTGGTGGGTACATGTGATAAAATTCCATAGAACTATTCAAAACCACAGGGCCTCGCCTCGCTAGTGCGATGCTGCGGGTCGGCCCGCCGCGCCCGCGAAGTCAGTGCGCCCCGGCGGGCGGGGGCGACCTGGCCCTGCGCCCTCGGGCTTCCTCCGCCTCCCCAGCTTCAGAGCAAACAGAATGCCCCGGGTCCGAGCTCCAGGCGTGGCGCTGGGCACTGCGCCGCGGGGCGGACTCCGCCCGCGCCCCGAGGCCGGCCGGGCGCCCCCCGTTCTCCGGCGCCTCCGCTCTCCCGGCCGGAGACTCTGCACCTGCCCCTCCCCGGCGAAGGCCATGTTCGCGTCCTGTCTCATCGAAGTAAAGTTTAGCGCCCAAGGGCTTACGTTCAAATTGCTGCTCTGACGCTGCGCGGCCTTAGTCAAAGTGCTTACGTCTGCGAGCCTCAGTTTGCTGACCTGTAAAATGGGAGAACGGCGTCTCGGATGCTGGCGAGGATTCCGTCAGGCGGCGGGGCGGACGCCGTGCCGCGGGGCTGTGGCTGGGCCGCGCCCCAGGGTGCGTCTGCCAAGGCGAGGGCCCAGCGGACAGGGCGGGCCGCGCGGAGCCTCCCGCCGGCCGGCCCTCGGTCCCCCAGCCCGGCCAGAGGGGCGACGCCGCCGGCGCTGCGCTGACCCCGGGCCCGGCTTTCCCTGCAGGTCCGTCTGTCCGGCTGCGGGCAGGTCCCGGAGGAGCCAGGCAGGACCGCCGGCTTCCTCTCTCCTGCCCGGATCCAGCACATTGGATGCTCCGTAAATATTTGTTAAATTGTAAGTTTTCCAAAGCTAACAGTTGAAAAATAAAACATCAGAACTGACACTTTGAACCACATCCCAGAGGATCGTGGGAGAGGAAAAGACGGGGCGCAGCCACTGGGGCCGAAGGCTCCGCTTTCACCCCGAGACCGCGCGCCAGCGTCCAGGCGCCGACTCCGCGCAGGGCCTCCGAGGGGCGCCGCGCGCTCGGGCCGCGGGCCCCACGGGCCTCCCCACGCGCCCCTCCCGGCTCGGGCCGCGGGCCCCACGGGCCTCCCCACGCGCCCCTCCCGGCTCGGGCCGCGGGCCCCACGGGCCTCCCCACGCGCCCCTCCCGGCTCGGGCCGCGGGCCCCACGGGCCTCCCCACGCGCCCCTCCCGGCTCGGGCCGCGGGCCCACGGGCCTCCCCACGCGCCCCTCCCGGCTCGGGCCGCGGGCCCCACGGGCCTCCCCACGCGCCCCTCCCGGCTCGGGCCGCGGGCCCCACGGGCCTCCCCACGCGCCCCTCCCGGCTCGGGCCGCGGGCCCCACGGGCCTCCCCACGCGCCCCTCCCGGCTCGGGCCGCGGGCCCACGGGCCTCCCCACGCGCCCCTCCCGGCTCGGGCCGCGGGCCCCACGGGCCTCCCCACGCGCCCCTCCCGGCTCGGGCCGCGGGCCTACGGGCCTCCCCACGCGCCCCTCCCGGCTCGGGCCGCGGGCCCCACGGGCCTCCCCACGCGGTGCGTCCTCGGAGGCCTGCGCTGCGCGGCTGGGGAGGGGCTGGGCTTCTGCCCGGGTGCCGCTGACCGCGACCTGAGGGCCTCGCAGGTGACTCACCGCCCAGCCCGGCGGTATTACTCCGAAGCCACGCGTGCCAGGAGGACACGCTCCTCTCCCCGCCCCGCGCCCGCCCACGCCGCCCGCCGGGCACAGAGGGTGGTCTCTCCGCCGACTGTCTGGCGCGGGGTCCGAGTCGGTGGCGGACCCACCGCCTCCCGTGGGGTTCCTGCTGAGCTCTCCGCTCCAGCGCGCTCGGGGCCGCGGTCGGCGCTGCTCGGTGGGTCGGCCCGGACCTGCTCCTCGCGCCGGATCCTGCCGTTTCCAGCGTGCGCGAGCCGCGGGAGCGCAACCCCACGGCGGCCTCGCCGGCGCCCGCCCCTCCCTCGAGCCAGGGAGCCCCGTCCCGTCGGTCCCCTTCTCCTTCCGAAGCGCCCGTCGGCGCGGCAGCCACGTCGGGGACCGGAGGCTGGACCGCGGGCGGCCGCCCTGCAGGGGGCGAGCGCGGGGTGTCAGGCCGTCGGGGGCCACGGGGCTTCCTCAGGGGGCCAGGGAGGGGTGGTCTCCCCCAAAGAAGTCACCTCCGCGCCTCAGCCACCCCTCTCCTTGGCCGGGCGCGCGAAGCCCGTCACTGGGGTCCCCGGGGACGGCCTGGTGCTCGGCTCTGAGCCCCCGACGCTCACAAACCCCTGGAGCAGCCGGCTTCCCGCGGCGGGCCCGCCACCCCTCGGGGCCCGGGCCCGCGCCCCCCGCGCCCCCCACCGCACCAGCGCCGGGTAAAAAGCATCTCACGCCCTTCCAGCGGGATCAGTCCGCCAGCACCGGGCTGCGAGTCACCGCCGCGCCCTCCACGGCCCGCTCGGGCGCCAGGCACCTTCATCTCTGAAAGTTTATCTCCTTTACCGCTGGGCATGTGTTTCCCTAAAAGTTAATTTATTTGGGAATTATCCAGATAGCCCTCCCTTCTTTAGTTCCCAACGCGTGAGGAGATAGAATTCTGTTACCCGTGACAGTCAGCGCGGCTGTCCCAGCAAAGAAACACAATACCCACTGTTACCCTTTCCTTGACTCTCACACCCTCGTAATTTAGGATCAATATATATCCATTTAAAATAAAGAAAATTAAATTTATTTGTAATATTCCTCTTCGTTATATTATCTAAATGTAAGCATGTACCACTTTCCCAATTAAAAATGTTCTTTACAATATATTTTATTAAATGCTACATAATATATATAATTTCTTTTAAAATAGAAAATCCCATAAGGAAGCCTCCCCTCCCTGAAACTTGGGCCAAGTTTTTTTTGCTTTGTGGTGTGGTGTTTTTGGAAGTGGGGGGAGCTGCTTTTTCAGTTTTCCTGACCATCCTGTAGTCTTATTATTAGAGTACAATCTAGTCAGTAATTGGCTACTAAAAAGTGTTTTACTGAATATGTAAAATGAGAAAGAAGGGGGAAAAACATGAACAAAAAATGTCCTCTAAGTTTTCCTACACATATCCTATAATTTTCCAGTTGGCTTAACCACTCAACATATTTAAATAACCAACTAACATATTTATTTAACATTCGGCAGATGGACATGATGGGAACATCATGATTTTCAGATGTACTCTTATAACTGCAAGGTTCTCTTTGCGCCAGGATCAAACAGTTCTTAAGGTAAAGCGGCCCCTGCCTGCTGTTTCTTCAATGTTGGATCAACTCTCAACCCAAACGTGTCCACTCAGATTAATTTAAATCCCTGACATTACAGCGGAAATCAAATCATTCTCTTCAATCTATTTTTTACCCGAAGCATAAAGGAGACTATTTTACATGTTAATAGTAATCTGATGTGGTTGTATAAACCTGATATAAATACGATACTCTGTTTGGAAATGATGCTAATTTAGTTTAAAATGGAGATTACATTTCAACTTGTAAAAGAGCAGGGTGGAGTATCAGCATTCATGGCTGTTATATAATTTCCCTTTACACTACGCAAGTGTTACTCCAAATCTTTTCTGAGCCTCTTTGTCCAAAGATTTCCCATTCTTCCTATAAGAAACAGGGCTGCTCTATTTCACTGTAAGTTAAACAGGTGGCACAGACCCTTGAAAAAAGATTAACAACAACATTATAAATGCATTTTTGAAGAAACATTTAAAGTTACAATGTAATAAACTGAACAGAATGTCATAAGAATGTCAAACTGGGCACAGTAAAAATAAATGTTATTCCCAAGGAAAATAAAAAGTCTGCATATTTATGTAACATTCAGCAGATGGACGTGATATTAATATATGGTTTTCAGTTGTACTTTTATAGCTACTAGATTTTCTTGCCTAACTTGGCAACCCGAGGCACCATTTGAGTTTTGGATTTGGACAATACTGCAACAGATGTCCAGACCAATAAAATAAATTCCTTAAGGGCTATGCTTAATTTGTGTAATTGATCAATTTTGGTTACATGGGCCTCAGCTCACCAGCATATAACTGCCTTCCACAAAAGCTTTACAGCTGGGATTTCGTTCCATATGTTACCGGGCTTTATGGACTCTCTCTTTGACAGAGAGAGCAGGGCCTGTGGTGACACCTGTTGGCAACCAGTGGCAAAAAACAACAACTGACGGCGTGGACGGTTCTGGGCGGTTTCTTAGCCTCGGCACTGTTGACAGCTTGGGCCAGTTCTGTGCTGTGGGGCGTCCTGTGCACCCTACGATGTTTAGCAGCACCCATGGCCTCCACCCACTAGATGCCGGTATCACCCTTCTCCCAACCCTCAGTGTGACCACAAAAATCTCTCTAGACAGTGCCAAATGTCCCCAGGGGAACAAAAGCTCCCCGGGTGAGAGCTAGATACTTCTGGAAGAGCCACATGTAGGAATGCCTTAAAATTCTCATTTAGTTTAAAAAAAAAATTTGCCAGATTTGAGATATAATTGACATATTGTATAAGATTATACTGTACAACCTCATGTTGTTTTACAAAAACAAAATACAAGACACTTTCCCCCTGCCTTGAAGTCTCTCAGTCTAAGAGCACTTTTGCAAGGACTCACAGGAGCTGCATCCTGGCGGGATGTCCACAGGGCCCGCGCTTCGCCACGCTCAGCACGGTGGCAAATAGGACACAGATTTTGAAACCCAACTCTGAATGTTCATCACTCACCTATTAAACTTGCCAGAGTTGCTGTGTTAATTATCTCCCCGTATCCTTGATTTAGCATCATACAGCCTGCAGCCTGTGACAGAAATTAAAGGGAGGACCAGTGACCTCTCTTGTGATTGTGCTAATAACTACAAGATAATAAATTAGTTCTCAATTTTCAGAAGACTTTACATGATTAAAAAAATGGAGCAAGCACATGATACACAAACTTGATAGAAGATGGCTCTTCAGGACCAATTTTGAGTCTTTTTTTTTTTTTAAAGTTAGTTTCCAATCGATGTAAACTGGAATTTAAGCGAACTGCAATATTATTCACCTGGCCAGCTGCAGTGCTGAAAATAATAATGAGAAGATTCCCTCAGTTTGCGGTGTATGCTGCCTATTTTATCAATAAAAGCCTCCTTGTCTGACCTTTTCGGGGACAGAGGAAACTTTGATAGCCATGTGGTGGCTCTGCACCACCACCTGTGTGTGCCACACGGGGACTTTCCCAGTCACACATACTGACTGGCAGGAGTCATACTAATGTCAGAATAAAAACATGCAAAGTAAAGTGACTCATCTCACAGAAAAGTGCCTGACCTCTTGGCGTGTTTGTGCCTCTATCAGCTTTCCCCCCGTGGCTGACAAACACCCGTCAGGGCGCAGAAGCTGGCCCGCTCTGCTGTGCGGCCTCATCCGGGCAGTGAAAGGAGCGGCTCCTGCAGCCCGCTGTGCTGGGCCCTGGGGAGGAGGAAACTACGGGAAGCCTGACACTTGCTAAGCCCGAGGATGGCGTCAACGCCGAGCTAGCCTCATGTTCTTCTATTTCCTGTTAGACTGGGTAGGCCTGCAGTTTCATTGCTCTAAAATCAGTTTTGGCTTTCAGAGGGAATGATCCCTTGAACACTGCGCCATCTTCTGGCCAAATGCTTAACTACACGTTCTTAATTAAAGTGTCAAGCCCCAGATTTCTGAGATTTGGCTCAGGACTTGGTACAGCTTACTCCTGTTTGAAGACAGTACAGTAGATAAGATGCACGGAACCTTTTTCTTCTGATCACATGAAAAGGCAGTGAGACTCTGTTTTAAGACACCTTCGTGCTTCTCAACATAAATAACTTTTTATCCCACAGATATTTGTGGAAAGTGGTGTATAAAATTGGCACTTAGAATATGTTGATTGGAGCCCAAAGAGGTGTAAAACATGATGCTGGCCCTCTGAGGCGCGTGACCGAGGCATATAGTCATGAGCTGTAAAATGGGTGGATTCTGAAGAGCTCCGATAAGAAGTGCAGTGGGAATTTGAGGAGAGATCTAGGACTGACCTTGCTGGAAAAGATTTATTATAGACTGTGGGCTCGACCCATGATGAAGAATGATGGTGTGGGTGCTAATGATGCTTAGTACCAGCCAGGCCCTGTGCGAGCCCTTGGGCAGCAGAGATCACCTTCATTAATCCTCCAAAGGGCCTCATCTTGCTGATGGCGTCCCAGCAATGGAGCCGGCGGGTGAGGACGCAGGCTCAGGTCAGCCCACTTCACAGCTCATGCTCCGCCGAACAAGCCCGCTCTGCCGTCTCCCACGACAAGGATTAGATTCCCACAAAGAATGACGGGGTTTCCGGAGAAGTAAGGTGAAGTTTAGCAAAAGGATGGGGGCCAGGTTGTGCTGTGGCAGCTCCAGAACTACCTGGAGGAAGGACTCCGGGTTCCGACCTGTTTGGGGTAAGAGAGAGCTCAGGCTTAGGAGCTTGAAGCATGCCTGCAGAGGAGGCCAGAGATTCTGCCCCAAGTGGGAGGAGTTCATGGGATCAAGGAGGAGTTCACACCTTCTCAAGACACCCTCAGCTGCTGCCACTGACAGTGTTTCCTTCTCAAAGGAAACCCGTGGGGGTTAATAGCTAACCCCTGGGGGTTCAGAGGGCAATCAGAGCAAACAGGATTCGAAAAGCAGGTTAGTAAGAGACAAACATGTTCAGAAAGTTAACAATAATATGAGGGTTCCAAAGAAATAAGTAGTAAGCAGTAGGTTAGCTCACTCATGCAATCGTTCATTCATTCAACAAAATGATTGCGTTAAAGGGCAAAGGATCTTGGGAGGTGGTAGGATTAAGTGAAGCTTTTGCAAGTCAGAGGAGGTGTGTGCATATCCACAGCAGGAGAAGGTCCAGAGGAAAGGGTGGGAGACAGATGCTGAATGAGGCTGGACTGAGGAAGCACAGATGAGGAGAGGGAGCCGAGCTGGGGAAAGAGCAGAGGGTGAGGGAGCCAGGCTCCAGAAAGGTTCCCTTCAAAGACGTGTGAATGATGCAGTCACAGCCTAAAACTGATTGCAAAGTCAGATCTGAGGCAGGTAAAGTAAATGTGGGAGGTGGGCCAGCCAGGTGAAGTCCACGGGGAGTGGTGGCGATTGAGGCAGCCTGACCCGTGTGAAGGGAGCAGCAGAGCTCAGCTCACTGCTGCCGAGCAGACATGAGAACCCAGAATTGCCAGCTGCTCTGATATTTCAGGCTAAAAGGATGGGTTTCTATGTGCAGTCTCTCAATGTATGTTGTTAGAAATTTTAAAGAATTTTAAAACACTACACGGGCCAAACAAAACACATCTGTAGTCCAGATGGGGCCTGCAGAGTGCCAGTTCAGGACGCTTGGCTTAGAAGAAAGATGTTAGCATGGTCCCCAGACTCGGTCACGGCTCCGGGCTGCTGAGCTCAGGGCGAGGCTGTCCCGACAGCGGGTCTCGCCAGCACCGTAGCCACATGCCCAAACCCAACTTCCTTTTCTTTCCCCAAACCCCGCTTCCTGCCGGGCCTATTTCTCGTGCATGCCAGTGCCACTGGTCCTAAGGCCATGGCCTCTGCAGGGCCTGACGTATGTCCTTCTTTTCCCCTGTCCTCACTGTCATCACCCCTGTGACTTCCGACCGGGACTGGGGATCACTGCCCACCTCCACTTGCTGCCTGCGCCTCTCACACACACACGGTGTTCGACTCGTTATTTCTAAAACAGGGTTTTCTCTGCCACCCACTGCAGACTCAGCCCAGAAACTTGAAGTGCTGATCCCCGCTGCGTGTTAAAATAAGTGCAGACAACTCCAGCTGACCTGTCCCTGTGACTTCACAACAAGAGTTTCTAACCCAACATTTCCTCCCTCTGTACTAGGCCCAGCCCTGCCTGCGAACTGCCCAAGTTCCCAGCCTCAGCCCACGTTTCCTGCACTGAGATCAGCGTTTCTCAGCCTCAGCACTATGGACAGTTAGGCCCACAGGCTTCTTTTGGGGCTGGGGGAGTCGCTGTCCTGTGTGAGCTGTAGGGTGTTTAGTAGCATCCCTGGTCTCTGCCCACGAGATGCCAGGATACCCTGACCTGAGCTGTGATGCCAAATAGGGATGGAAACGATGAGCCCTCATGCTGTTTCCAGGGTAACTCCTGTTCATTTGAACTCTAGATGGTCGCCAGTAGGCCGCAGGAATGTTTGCTCAGCCATAGCCCAGAGGCAGAGGAAGCTGGCCACAGTCCGCGTGTGTAAATTACACCGCTGACAACCAGTCACAGCCTCTCTAGACTTTGTCATCTCCCGCCACAGCGCTTCCTCCCAGGTCGCCCGCCGGCGCCCATGCGAGGGCGCATTCCCCTGCTCTGGGCTCGCTCACGGGCGGTGTAAGGGCTGCCTGTTCCATTTGGTCCCTCCTGTGGGCTGTGCACTTCATGAGGCACAGACTGGTGTGCTGCCTCTGACACAGGGAGGGCACTTAATGTTCTAGCAATGAGTGATAAAAGATCGCAAAACCGAGCAATTTGCTCTGCATCTAATACTCAGCAAATCCCAGCTCTCTAACGCCTTTCAGACAGACACAGCCCAAGATCAACGGTCCCCATGAAGGTATCTCTGACTCCCGCCGACTGACACTGGTCCTCCTCTTCCTGTAAATCTATGCAGCGTCTCACAGTCCTGTTACTCAGGACTCCCACGTGAGGTCTTTATTACCAACAAAATCCAAGATCCTGACGAGGGTCCGCATGTCCAGGGTTTTATTGTCACCCTTTACAGTGACTCTACAGTAGACATTTCAGTATTTGTAGGACAAATGCATAAATGATTGTCTTTCTCTAAAACAGCTGAAAAGCCCTCATAACCAAATTAAACCTTGGAAACCAAATTTTATGATCTCTGTCTAGCCCTGTCCAGTGTTGCTCAGTGGTTAGAGCGTCAGCCCAAGCACCTAAGGGTCATGGGTTTGATTCCGGGTCAAGGCCACCTACCTGGGTTGCAAATTGGATCCCTGCCCGGGTAAGGTCAGTTTGGGAGACAACCAATCGATGTTTCTCTTTCTCCCTCCCTCCCTTCCACTCTCTCTAAAAATCAATGGAAAAAATATTCTTGGGAGAAGATTAACACACACAAAAATTAATAAATATAAATAAAATGCTTACTTAATGTTCTCTTCCTGTATTTTAAAATTAAATTTTTATTGACTTAAGTTTAATTATTATTAATTTGTACGATGAACAGGTCACTTTACAAATAATGTCATTCCACAAGTTTGTGGTCTGGTGAAACGAATTCTTTGTTAGAGAAAATAGAGACCAGAAAACCTAAGCATGTCAATTAACCTCCCTGGTTCCCTCAATCCATAAAATGGGTACATTAGTATCTGCCTGCTGGCAAGGGTGGTAATAGTGCCTGTGGGCATGGGTTTGGAGACTAAATTCAAACTCAATTCAGATCTGTACCTACCTCCTGGCAGCTGTGTGTGGCTTCTTTAAAGGGCAATGAGATTGAAATGGAACCTGCCTACTGTGAGCCGTGTGAGGGTGTAATTACAGAGTCACTGGTCAGAGTAAGCGCTCAAGGGCTGCAGCTCCTCTCTTATTACAGAGAAACAAATGAGACTGTGTAATTAGAAAAGAACCATGGTCAAGAACAGAGCCTAGGGATGACCCATGTGGTGACTGTAATGATTGGAAAGTTACGTTATATGGACTGACTAATATCCACTTAAACAAAACTCTTACTTCTCAGTCTTGTGGCCACAGGGTCAGCCCTGGATTTTTATGGACTGAGACTAGAACTGTGTCCACGACATGCATCACACTTCAAAGTATCTAAACCTATAATTTTCCCCATAGCTCTTTAGGTTTTTAGGAGACCTTTTTTGTTAAATCTAGTGATTCTGCATGAAATATCTAAATGTGTTCTTAGTTAGTTGAAACTTTTACTGCACCCAAACTGAGAAACACTGAAACTCAGGTTCAAAGTTAAGTCAGGTAGAAATTCAGCTTCACAGGACGAGGCCAGAGCCCACCCCACTCCAGGACGGTGAGGCCCTGGCACAGGGCACTGGGCTGGAGGGTGTCTGCCAGCACCTCTCCTCCTGCCCCCTGCGGGCAGCTCAATGGTCTCCACTTAGGAATGTGCACTGGTCTGCCTCTTCCTCCATCTCAGAATGAAGTTCAACTACGTTCACACTTTAGATGACAGTCTTCTCAAAAGGAAAAAAACAGGAGTTATTTTGACTAATTCAGATCCAAAATTATTTTTAAATGTATATTTCACTCAACAATTACTTACCTTCAACTGAAATATCAAATAAGAGTCTCAAATTTCCCTCTCACGTTGGCTCTAAAGACCTGGATTTTGTTTGACCTTGAACAACATTTTATTCTCAAAATCCCATCAATAACGTAGAGATGAAGAGAGTATGTGCCCACTGCACGGGGGAATCTAGAACTAGATTAATAGAAATCTTGGTGAAAGGTGTTAGCAACACCGGCATTCTGTATACCTTCTGACCTGCATAGGAACGTGCTAATTGAAAGGGCAACATTTCCAATTTGTAGCAGGATTGTAGAGTGGAATCTTGCGCGTGCACACACACACGCACACACACGCTCACGTGCTCAGCCATATACATATGTATGTGCATATGTATAGCTTGGCATTTATGTGAATGTGTGATTTCAGCAGCAAATCAGCCAAAGGAAAAATTAGCTACAGTTTTTTCCAAGGGAAATAATTTTCTGTTCATGTTCTGTTATTTTCAAAAGACTCTAATGCTGTTATTTCAAAACTAAATGTCCTCAAACAAGGCAAAGACAATTCTTCCTTGAATTATGCTTGCAGATGCCAGATTTTGAGTGTTGTGTTAAAGTCCTACAAGAATAATCCAAAAATTGTTTAAGTGTATATGGAAACATTCTTTTAAAATGAATTAAAAATATTCCACCCTTTTAGGATCAGATAACCTTTAAAAAAAGATAAACATTCCCCCCCAAAAGAAAAAAGAAAGCTAGAAAGAAGGGCAAATTTAAAGAACTCACTGTCATCACCTCCCCACAAAAAATAAAAATCAGCCATAAAGTTTATTCTGCATTCTTGCTTAACTAAAATTGGGCAGGGTCTTTGTGCCACAAAATAATAGAAAGGAAGGGCTCTGGTGTAAGTTGGTGGGAGTGTTACAAAGCTATTCCCCTTTCCCTTGGCAGAGGTGTCCTGGGCGACCACATACCTAAATTCCTGCCTGCACTTTTGGGGACGCAAACAGATTAGATACTTCTTGCAGATAAATGTTTTCTCTGGATGTGGTTATTGTCATAGCTGATTGGTTGACTAATGCCATAGTATTTTTAAACTAGTTAATTTATATAGTTGAGGCTTTTATTCAATGGTGCACCACTTAAATTTGGCATCAAACTATGGCCTCCTGTCACAGGAAAAGCCTATCACCTGAGAAGGACTGAACCCGGCCTAACTCAGAGGAAAGAATGTCTGGGTCAGGGCTGTTTACCTCCTGGTGTGAATGAGAATATTTTAATTTAATAATACTATCCAACACCAACATCTAATAAAAGTACTAGATGTGAAACATAAACATTTTTATAGGTACACTATGAATTTTCATATTGTTTAACTTAATTTATTAAATAATTTTCTACCTAGACAGTATATTTCCAGTTACATTTTTAATGAAGAGAGAGAAACCACATATAAACATCAAATGGGTCTTAAAGTGATAAAAAAAGGGAAGCCTTCTCATGAAATAGACATACTCAAAACTAATAAAACATAGAAAACGTGGAAGGGACGCAACTCGTCCTAGAGCAGCCACAGCCTCTAAGGACCAGGCCAGTCCTGCGCCCCGCGCCGCCCCGCGCCGCCTCCCTCGCTCGCTGCTGCGGGGTGCCTGCTGCGGGGGGGCCTGCTGCGGGGGGGCCTGCGGCGGGGGGGCCTGCTGCGGGGGGGCCTGCTGCGGGGGGTGCCTGCTGTGGGGGTGCCTGCTGTGGGGGTGCCTGCTGCGGGGGGGGGCTGCTGCGGGGTGCCCTGCTGTGGGGGTGCCTGCTGCGGGGCCGCGGGGACCCGGCCGCCCCGACGGCGGGGCCGAGACCGGCCGAGGCGGGGGTGACGCCAGTAGCCGGGCTCGGGCCGCCTGCGCCACCTCGAGAGGCAGGGGACCGGCGGGACAGTGGGCCCCCGCGCCTGCCCAGGAGCGAGACCCTCGCGTTCGCAGGGGGCCCCGAGGCGGTGCCCGGGAGCCCGGACCCCGCGCGGGGACGGCCCGCAATCCGCGGCGGGGCGAACGCGGAGCGGGAAGGCGGGGGGAAGGTGCGGGAAACTCGACAGACGGAAGGGAACCTCCTCCCGCCGCCCGCCGAGCGTCTGGAGCGTGTGCAAAGGCCCAGCGGCCTCCGCAGAGACGCAGCTGACGCAGGCGACACTTTCCGCAAGAGCCTGGACAGGCCCGCTGATGGCCCCGGGCCTGGCCCGAGGAGGGACGCGTCTCGGAGGGCGAGGCCCCGTGCTCCAGACACATGACTGTAGGTGCAAAAGTGACCAAGTCAGCGGGCCGGCCTGCAGCTCAGCAAAAAAATGTAACACGGTGGGACCAAGGCCTGTCCCCAGCTTTACAGGCGCGGGTGCGACCCGCTGGAGCAGCGCTGCCGCCGAGCGCAGGTGCAGACGCACCGCCGGGCCCTGGGCAGCTCGTGGCCCCGCAGCTGCCGCCGAGCGCAGGTGCAGACGCACCGCCGGGCCCCGGGCAGCTCGTGGCCGGGCACCTGCAGCCGAGCGCAGGTGCAGACGCACCGCCGGGCCCCGGGCAGCTCGTGGCCGGGCACCTGCAGCCGAGCGCAGGTGCAGACGCACCGCCGGGCCCAGGGCAGCTCGTGGCCGGGCACCTGCAGCCGAGCGCAGGTGCAGACGCACCGCCGGGCCCAGGGCAGCTCGTGGCCCCGCAGCTGCCGCCGAGCGCAGGTGCAGACGCAGCTCCGGGACTCCCGGGGAAACCGGCCTCTGGCCATGGCCTGTTTTCTCAAGTGTTTATTGCGGACACTTTAAAATTATACAAATTTAAATATGCCCATATTTATCCATCACCCAGCTTCCATAATTATCAACCTGTGGTCAGTGTTGTTCCATTTGCATTCTCTGTTTCACTTACACCCAGTCCCGGCGCTAACCATGGATCGTTCTGAAGCAGATCTCAAACATTTCCTTGTCGGTAAACATTTCAGTGAAAGTTTCTAAAATATAAGGAAATTTTAGAAAATGTAACTATAATACCAACAGTACACCAAAAACGTCAATAATAATTCCTTAACATCCTCAAATGCCCAAATTTTAAAATTCCCTGACAGATATGCAACGGTGCTTTTAAAATTATAAATTTATAGTTACATTTGGAAATAGAGATATTTCAACAAAAAGTCTAGATTTCTGAGTTCTCTCTTAACCAAAATATCTGGCAACCCTGGACACACAATCATGAATAGCAGCATTGAGAAGAAATGGAGTGGCCGCCTCCCCTCTTATGCAAGTTTTGCACTTTCCAGTTCACCAGTCCTCACCACGCCCTATTGTCCTGCCCATTGCACATCAGCTGTGTGGCCCTTGGACACAATTGAGTCTGCAATTATAAATCTAAGCTAGCAGAAATTTGGGGTGATTGAAACCCACTCTTTAACTTTTGGGGTTAATGATTTCATAAGTGGCAACCACAGTCATGATATGTAGCCTCAAAGATTTGAGTAAGTCACAGATAGAACAGAAAGTCACACCCTTGAAGACAAATGGTCAAATTTGGAGGTCAAACCAAGGGCAAAACAAGAGAAGTCAGCAGACTAGGATGCCAAGAGGCGGGTGGAGGAGTTATGAGGCACAGATGGATTTGATTAGTTCAAGAACTATTTGGAGAAGCAAATATGTGCTGGGCTCTCTTCTTTGCAATGTGTTCCAAGTTCCAGAGATGGGTAATGTTGCTTTTAAAGGAGTTATGCCAAGTCCAACACTACATAAAGCCTTCCCTCCTTCCCCACTCATTTGTCAGTTTTGAAATGTGAGAATGCAAGCACAGTAGGCTAAATTCAAAGTGTAGTCACTGGGGCGAGGTATTAATGCTCTTAAACTTGAAACTAAAATTAAAATCTAAAATAAGATTTCTTACACTCACCTATATCTATGTTAACTCCTGGAATACTCAGTACTCAATGTAAGAAAATAAAATGCTATGTGTTTGACAACCAGATGCTGTTCAAAATTAAAAGAGCTTGATTTTAAGACTGGCAGAAGAGAAGACATACAATTTGCTTGCTGTGTACTCAGTAAGTTCAAAACTTAAAAAATGCAAGAAGTGTGAAGTATTAAATATTTATTTCTCAGAGTATTTTTGTGTACTCTGATATTAGTATAATAACCACTGCCCCTTATCCAAGACCCACCTGGGCTGAGAAATTAAATCCCAACACATAGCTGTACACAGCAGTCGATGCACAGGCATAGTTCCTGTTATGTTAGTGGGGCCAGAGGAAATGCGCCAATGCAAAAAACCCAGAAACTCGATATAATGGGAAATTTGGAGGGTGTATTTCTGTTGGAAGTAGGTGAATTAATTCCATCAAGATTTCACAAAATAAATATGCACCCAAGACAGAAATGCACTGAGTACATACTATTTCGTAGAAAATAACACAACACTGACACTCGCCAGTCTCCTCATGTACTGGAAACCACGAGGTAGCTCGGGACTCTGTTGGGAGCTCAGTCCAGGAAATTAGCCATCGGCCTGAGACCCACTGTTGCTCATGCTTTTAATGGGGAGATGCCTTGCCTTGCTCTCTTTTCTAGTCACTAATTCTAGTGCCTCATTACAGAGTCCACGTGACCACAGGGATATGCACCCCAGTCCCTGGGGCAAACGCGACTCGGAGCCATGCCTGCAGGTCGCACATGGAAAAGGCTGCGGGCCCAGAGCAGTGGTGAGTGTAACGGAGTCAAGAGGCCAGAACTCCAGTGCAGCCTCTGCTGTTTAACCCGTTGGATGACCTTGATCTGATCTTCAGCATGTATATCTGTAAAGAAGCATTTGTATCTGTAAAGAAGCCCCATGCGCCTACTTCACAAAATCCAAAGGCTCCAGAAGAATGGCATGTGTGGGGGGTAACGGCAACACTCTACGACCACAAGGACCGTAGGAACCGAGCGCTGTGGACTCCCTTCCTGTGTGAGAGTAACACACCTCAGTTCACACAGATTGTAACAACAGAAGCAGGCGGAAGGAGGGCTGTCATTCACCACCCCAAAATAACACCCGTTGCCACTGGACATGTAATCAGTCTAAACCAATGCTTCTTCAATGGGGGACAATTTTGCCATGACACTTAGCAATTTCTGGAGACATTTTTAGTTTTTCGCCAAGATTTCAGATGATGCCTGTTTTCATCAGTGTTTATCCAGGAGGAGCCGGACAAGGGGGGCTACTGACATTTAGTGAGCGGAGGCCAGGATGCTGCTCGACACCCGACATCCGACAGTGCACAAGTGTCCATAGTGTCAAGAATGAGAAACTCTGGTCCACCAGACATGCACATACGGGGACGTAGCATCACATGCGACATCAGTGCCAGAAGGCCACTCGCTCTAAGACGTCTTTCAGCAGACTGTGCCAGGTGGCAGGGCATTCCCAGACTCTCGCGTTTAGCCGGTGTTTACTACAACAGACAGGCAACGTACAAATGAAATTTAATACTGAAATTACCAACCTTGTCTCACAGACTGCATTTAGTGGGGCAGGTTATGATAACAGGACCCCACTTACCACTCACTCTCCCAACTCCTTCTATAGCTGCAGGACGTTGGAAGGGTGACAGGAGAGAGGGAAAGGGGATCACTTTTGCTCAAGCAGATTTAGGGGTGCTCTTCATCACTTGTTCCTACAAAATACATTTCTTGACACTGCAGTGGAGTCACAGATACTAGATTGACCATTGAGAAAACACAAGAAATTCAGATTATTCTGGGGACGTTGTTGAAGTGGAAATATTCTTGTGGGTAATAATTTTTTTGCTTTTCTTGTGACTAAGTATAGAGTTCAGAAAATAAATAAATTATATATTTTGAATTCTCTTTAATAAAAGTAAATATTACTTTTTACACAGCTAAGAAATCAAACATCAGAATTTCATCAAAATGAATTTAATAAGTTAATAGATATGGAAAGAGGTCAAATTGGAAAGACATTCCACATTTCTTTAAAATCTAAGAATATTATACAAGAGGATACCAGTGAAATGTTATCATCATCATAATCAAAATCAGATCTGCCATCTTATTTTTAGTTTAGTAATAGATAGTGCACATCTTAATATGTCTATAGATAAATTTAAACATCTTCTTTAACGGCACAAAAATATTTCATTGTACAGGTGTCTCAATTGACTTATCAATCTCCTAATGTAAATATTTATATTATTTTCCAAATTTTATTAAACAACGCTACTCTGAACATCTTCACTGTTAAATATGTAAGACATCTTGAGTTATGTTGCCAAATTGTTAGAAGTTGAGTTAGAAGTCCACCAAGTGCAGGATTCATGTCTCCACACTGTCCTCCGAAAGACGTTATGTGAAGGCCAGAGTCGGGTCAACCTTTAGAACTTGCTGTTTTCCCTTCTGGAGCCGTCTGGCTCAGCTCCTGCAAGGAATGCCGGCTGTCACTGCGGGAGGTAGGCCACAGCCTGTCCAGAGCTGCTTGAGGGGACTTCCCGGTCTGAAGCACCCAGCTGACGGCTGAGCACTGACCTGTCATTCCGGGGCAAGTTCACGAGCAGGCCCGTGGCAGGCCTGACTCGGCCGGGAGAGGAGCCCCGAGCAGCAGCTCGGCATTCCTTACAGCTCACCCAGCCGCCCCCAACTGTCTGCCAGTTCAAGTCACAGACGCAATGAATTGTTTAGCTGTTGTTCTGCAGCCCCACTCAGCCTCATCCTCCTGGTGCGTTCTCAGCAAACCCTGACGATGACAGACATACTTGAAACTTCAGGTCTTGCTTTTCTTGTCAAAAAGTCAGTCTCTATTTTTCTTCCGAGACCCGCTCTGCTGAACTGGAAGTGGTTGGCCAACCCAACCCCAAGGTCCTGGGGAGACATTCGGAATCAATTAACTGTATTTTTTAAAGTCTTTACACCAGACTCTGTGCCAGGGCCTGTGCGCCATTTACCCAAAATGTTTTTAATCATGTGGAAAGGTCCCCCAGTGTGAAGGGGGCTCCGCGCGGCCTGGACCACGGGCCCGAGCGCTGCAGTGCTCGCCTCTGGCCACTAGGGGGCCGTTTCCTGCTCCGAGAGGGAGTTGGCTGGACGGGCCTGCAGCCTGTAATACCTGCTGCCAAGTGTGAATTTATTCTTTCCCACCTTGCTAGCAATTTTTACTTCTCCAGCTTGGCACATAGAATCTTGCAAGTCTCCCTGGAAGGTGACTCATATTTAAATATGAATGGGGCAGCTGGCTTCTGTTATCTTAAAGGGTTACATTATGTCATTGCACATTTTCAACCAGGGCAAAAACAAACTGCTCTTTCCACACAGCAATTCCAGTAATATATATTTGTACAGGATCACAGGGACTTGTAAAGTGTCTGAACATTTTCCAGCTTTAAAAATTAAGACCAATGTGCTGTTCTTAATAATTCAGCAACAACAACCAAAAAGATCCCCTTGTTGCCTGTCCTGCGGTTTGGGACTTATATCTCTAAAAATAACAGGAGGCAGAGTATGACAGTGACGAGAGCAATGATAACACGTGGTGGCTCCTGCTGACCTTCCCGTACAGCAGGCACTGTGCCCGCAGCCCCGCTCGCGGTCCTGACACCCAGAGAAAGAGGCACTCTTACTGCCCTTGTCTCTGCGCGAGGACTCCAGGCTGAACGGGGGAAGGTCGGGAACTTAGGCGGTGGCAGAATCAGGGTCTGAAAGTAGGCGTTGCCCTGGTCAGTGTGTCTCAGTGGTTAGAGCGTCGGCCCGTGTGCCGAAGGGTGGCAGGTTCGATTCCTGGTCAAGGGCACATACCTGGGTTGCCAATTCATCCCCGGCCCTGGTCAGGGCCTTTGCGAGGCAACTGATGGGTGTGTCTCTCTCACAGCGAAGCTTCTCTCTCTCTGTCTCCCCCTCACTCCCTCCCTTCCTCTCTCTCTAAAAATCAATAGTAAAACCCCCCTCGGGCGAGGATTAACCTAAAAAGAAAGAAAAGGAAAGGGGGGGAGGGAAGGAGAGAGGGAAGGAGGGAGGGAGGGAGGTAGGGAGGGAGGGAGGGAGGGAGGGAGGAAGGAAGGAGCCAGCTTTAATTCCAAAGCCAGCAGAGCACCCATAGCCCTTACGATTATGCTCATGGCTGCGGCAAGCACTGTGATTAGAATAGTGACTGGCACAGAGCAAGAACTTAGTAAGAGTTAGGTATAGAGTGGCAGCAATAGTATTAATAATTGTAGGCACAGGATCCATAGTATAAGCAGTAATAATGTCGGGGACACATGGAGCAGGAGGAAGCGGGGAAGGAAGGTGAGGGCAGAGTTTCAAGTTATCAAAGAGGATATGCTACGTGAGGGCCTTCCCTGTAAAGGACACAGTTCCTCCTCAAAAACACAACCATGTATTTTTTAAGTACCTAGTAATAAACAAGTTATGAAATAATGATCTTCATGAGCCAAGGAGTATGCTAAACACTTATGTGCATTATGTAATTTAATCTTCATAACAACCGTTCAAGGTAAGTCCTATTAACCTCAGTTACAGATGAAGAAATGGAGATTCAGAGAGGTATGGTCACCTGCCCTGGACCACACAGCTGATAAGTTATGGCGCCAGGATATTGACCCTAATTTGTTTATTTACTTTATGGCCTGCCCTTTCCACTAGACTAAAAAGACTAAAAACACCATGAGGTGAGAGACCACATGTGTTCTGCCCATTACTCTATTCTCAGTGCAATAGGGAATTTTGGAACATGTGAAAAATGAATAAATAAATTCAGAGTCTAAAGTCTTTTCTCCTTCCTTCCTTCCTTCCTTCCTTCCTTCCTTCCTTCCTTCCTTCCTTCCTTCCTTCCTTCCTCACCGAGGATATTTTTCCATTAATTCTCAGAGAGGAAGGGAAGAGAGTAAGGATGGAGAGAGAGAGAAACCTTGGTGTGAGAGAGACACAGCAATTGGTTGCCTCCCGTACACGTCCCAACCAGAAATGGAACCTGCAGCCCAGGTACATGCCCTTGACCGAAATCTTTTGGTCTGAAGCACAAGCCTTTTCCACTTCAGGACACCATCTCTGAAACAGGAACAGAGGCAGGACACGCTCTGTTTACTCTCAAAGAGACACCTGAGGTTCATGCCAGCCAAACCCCAGGAATTTCAGGAAGCTCCAGGAATCTGTGGCCAAGAGGAATCGACTATATTTTAGCACCCATGATGCCTGGTAACTCCAGGTGCCCTGTGTGTGAGCTTTGTTTGCCCCCATGTCCCAAGGCTGTTTCACCTGGTTAAAGGAACACTCAGAGCCATCTGCCTTCCGCTGCCTGTCTCCTTCTGGGAACAGGTGCACAGGTTTGCACTTTGACCTTTGAGCATGAACAGTGACTTTACCCCAACACCTGACACTCAGTTTGAAGTTACTGTATCCTCATGCCCCTGGCAAAATGTTACACCAAGCCATGGGTTTGCGTGTCAATACCAGTCCAGTCCTACACGACCTCCCACTTCCCTGCTACTATCCTACCCTGAAGAGCCCTCCCACTCCTGCTAAATGCCCCAAATAATGCCATCAGATGGATAAAGACAAGAATCAATCAACCCTTAGTTCATTCACTCAACAAACACTTGCTGAGTGCCTACTACGTGTCACATATAGTCACTTTTGTAAAGGGCACAAAGTGGGAAGCAAATAAGATGAATGTCAGTAACTGCTGTTGCTGGTGACGGTCCCCACCTTTTGTGCAGGTTGGCAGGATAATGGTCCCCGAGACGTCTACATTCAGAACCTCAGCACCCTGACTATGGGTCTTACCTGGGAAAAAGGCCTTGGGAGACATGAAGGGCCTCGGGCTGGGGGTTAGCCTGGATGATCTGGCTGGGCCCAATCTAGTCATGTGACTCCTTACCAGGGCCTTTTCTTGCAGAGGTGACAGGCACAGGAAGGTGTGCTGTGGGTGACAGGTGAGGCTTTGATAAGGGAGGAAGGGCCATGGGCCGAGAAATGTGGGAGGCCTGGAAGCTGGGAAGGCAAGAAGAGAAATGGGCCCCTACAGCCTCCAGGAAGGATGCAGCCCTGGCCCCTTTCTGATTTTAGCACAGTGAGGACTAAAAGTGTAAGATAATAAATTCATATTGTTTGTGGAAATTGGTTACAACAGCAATAGGAAACCAATACTCACTAAAACCAAAAAAGACTCAGTACTCCCAGGTTTCCACATAGTAGGAAAACTGATTTTTTACACGTATTTCAAGGATAAATGACAATTTTTATGCCTAAAACTTGGAAAGTACAAGAATGTAATGAGTAATAAAACAAATATTAGTATTGGATACACTTGGTGCCAGCTGCAAAAATACCTATTGCTCATATCACATTGCAAATCTTCCAAAATCAATATGCAGCCTTAGTGGGTTGAACGAGCTCCCTCGCCATGAGGGCAGATGGCCGTCCCCACAACCAGTCAGCAGAACTCCAAAGTGCTCACCAGGATCTGTAAACATCACCTGGCTTTCATTTCTTAACTGCAAGTATTTTTATTGGTCACATTCACCTGTAAAGTTGTTCTTTCAAAAAAAAAGTTTCCATTCAGATTATTTAATCCACCGGGAAAGGAGAGAAGAAAAGGGCTGGAGTTGTGCTGAAGAAAAAAATTAATTTTCTTGCAGTGGAGGGTTTTGCTGTAATGAAACATCTTTCCCATGCAGTGGATGCTAACACCACACAACAGAATACTAATAAAGGCCTTTCATAATATCTTTCCTTCAGATTACTTGCATTTTAAAAATTGCCTTTTATATCACCCCCAAAGGATGCTTAAAAAGATAAACCACGTCTGAGCAGGGTTACCTTCTCCTTGCACTTCTGGTTGACTTAGATATGCTCTTGTGAAGCTGTCTTTAGTCTAGTCGATGAGACTCGCCAGAAGAGAGGGCCATTCATAGCTCAAAGGAATCATCATATGATTTAAAGAAGAGTCTACAGAGCCCCAGATAGTCCCGAGATAACACACATGCTCAGCAGGACCGTATTTGGGTTTAACAACTAGGAAAGAGAGTTGTGTTTAATATTTCACAAACAATATATTTGCTTTATTGCATCTAATATATGCAGTTTTAAATCCGAGCTTCTAAATGTCCTCTAATCCCTTCACGATGAAAATGGAATGCATCACACTTTTGGACCTGGAGGGGTAGGGATGTATAAATTTAAGAAAATGTGTATCTACTTTCCCTCCCTCAAAAGAGAGGGCTGGTAAGAGATGCTGATGGTGTCAGGACATTGGACTGCTGGAGAGCAGGTGTGTGCTGTTGAATGGGCCTCCAGTGAATTGGAAGCTTTTAAATAAAAGAGATTGATTCTCTTGCTTAACTAGTTATTTCAAACATGCTTTTAAAGATATTACTTACTCGTGGAAAAGATTTCCCATTTGCTTCTAAATTGCTTCTTTGGGTGATTCTTTGCCCGCAAAAATGTCTGGGGTAAAGGTGAACATTCTGTCACCGTAATTTAAAATAATATACTTAAATGTTATTTTTAAAATTATATAAAAAATGTTTAAATTTAATTAAAATTACATAACACACATTTAAAATTGTTTTACATGTTAAATTATATATTTATATGTAAAATAATTACCTGTATTTATATATTATATAGCGTATAATAATACCCTACATTGAACATCTCTTAAAAGAACTTCAATTTTTGTTTTAATCCCATGTGTGACATGATTCTTTTCCACATGATTCTACTTTGTTTATCTTGCGGCATCCTGTAAGTTATAATCAGACACCAGCGGGTGTCCTAACACCTTCCATACCTGCCCCCAGTGCTACAAAGTTATTTATTCAAAGGTTCTTCAGTTTGATCTACTGAAAGCATTTGAATTTGCATCAAAAAGACATCTTTGGTTGACACAAAGTATTTTTAGTGCAGGGAGTTCAGCATCACAGGGTAGACAGCGCTGAAGTCAGGCCATCAGGAGGTGAAGCCCAGGTCCACGCCACCTCGAGACTTAATTCCTGATTTTCACAGCCTGCGGTGTCAGGTCACAGGGAGAGCGTCTTGCAGCCCCTCGGGCATGTGCAGGGGGACAGCTTCCAGGGACAGAGGCCGTTTTGCCAATTTGCTGTCCAGAATTCAGACTAATGAGTCACAAACATGAGAATAAAGAAATTTAACACTCTTGGAATTAATGAGTTGGGTAAGGATTAGTCATTTTCAGTGCTCCTGGGTAATGCCATAAAGTAACAAAATAACACTTTAAAAAAAATACCAGCACCTTGATGTTTGAGCACTATTTCGCTCTAACCCAGTGTCCGCCAAAACTGTAATGATATCCGCCCTATGCCAAGATTTCTATAACTTTTTTTATATAAACATTTGGAACAAAAAAAGGACACCTACAAAGAGCTATGTCAGTTTTGTCCACTCCTGTAAGATTTCTGATAATCCTACAACTGCACGACCGCCATCGCCCATCCACGGTTTAAAAGCTCTGAAGCCAACGAGAAATACATAAAGAAGTGAAATATAGACAGAAAAAGTCAACATCAAAAACACATCTTTGTTGCCCCCAAATACATTTTAAGTCACTGAATGAACATCTAATTGTTAAAACCAACACAGAAGACTCAAAAAACCTTTCTCTCAATGTTCCCAACAGGACCGTGTCGTGAAACAGTTTATAAACACGAGCCAGGAATTAAAATTAAAACCTACCCCAGGTCAGACTGAGACCACTTTATAATTAGAGAAAAAGCTACTGGGCCCCAGTGGAGGCCGAGACCAGGATGGTGTCTGGAAATGTACATAAGAGCGACAAAAATAAACAACTTTCACAGCCTAGTGGCACGATTCCGTTCCCTTGTGACGGAAACACACAGGAGCCTCTAACAAGCTCCAAAAATATGTGTATGTGTATTTTAAGTAAAATGTAGCTTTCCGGCCAACCACCTTTTCTGCAGGAAATCACGAGCTAACAGAAAATGGTGCAGGATGCGGGTGGGACCCTGCAGGGACCCAGGGCGAAGAGGCCAGGCCTTTACCGAAGAGGAAGTCAAAGCGGGGTGTAAATTCTGGGGAAAGAGCTTGGGGGTCTCCCCTCTGAGGGCGGCAGGCTTTCTGGACACCAGGCTCCGGGGTGCATCCCAGGGGACCCCCAGGCCCGCACCCCCTGAACTCATGGCTTCTGAGAGGCCTAGTTCTTGACCTAAGCGCAATAGAAAGTCTTCCTTGGGGTGCACGACACACGTGGAAAAGTACAACTTCTTTTCAAAATGCCATTAGAGTATTTCATTGTGTGTGGCCACACGCCCCCGTCACTCCTGACTTACTCCGTCGAGCACGGTTTGTTTCCCCGGCAAAGCGAAGTCTCGGGGCGCGGGGCGGGGATGCGGTTTCGAGCAGTCACACCGCCGCAGCGAGCACCATCCGCGTTCCCGCGGCCCGGCCCGGGCCCCTTTCCGAGCTAACCTGTCATTGGAAAGGAGCAGCTCTGCACACGCGGGACTCCGGCACAGTTTCATGCATAATTTATTCCCTCGGCTCCACACGCGACGCGCAGCCCTTGACTTCGTCAAGGTGGATCCGCCGGCCGGAGCCGCGACGGACGCGCCCGCCGGGCCTGGGCGGGGGCGCGCGGGGCGCGGGGCGCGGGGCAACTCCCGCACCCGCCTAGCGTTTCCACACCGCGGCCTCGCAGAGGTGCTCTTGAAGAAGTCGTCCCCGCACGGAAGCCTGAAGGGAGCTGGGATCCCGTGCCACCGGCAGGAGCCCGGGCCCGGCGCCCCGCCCACTGCGCCCCCGCGGGAGGCGCGCTCGCGGTGCCCGGCGCGGGGCTCAGGGCCGCCCCGCCCCCCCCCCCAGCGCGAGCCCGGCCCGACGGCCGCGGGGTGGGCCGCAGGCTCCAGGGGGGTTGTCCCCAAGCACACACACACTCGCTTCCCCCCCCCCCGACCTGCGCCCCTGAACCCCTCCCGAGGGTCGTGGCAACCGCGTGGGAGCCGGGCCTTCGCCCAGACGGGAGACCAGCCCCGCGCCCGAGGCTGTTTCTCCGCCTCTCGCAGGCCGCGGGGGCGTCCGCCCCGTCCAGGGGCCCCCTGTTCGCGGTCACCATGTGAATGCTGCCGTGGGCCCCACGGTCCCTGTGGGCTGAGAGCCCCTCCGGCCCGGGAGGTAGTTACTAAGGGGCGCTCGTTGCAGGGCACAGGGCTGAGGCCAGGGCCCAGTCACCGTGCGTCCCACCCCATCTCCCCGACAGGCCTCACTTTTCCTTGAGAGGCAAGTTGTGAAACTAAAGCAATAATTAAATTTTAAAACCGAAACGGATACTAATTTCCCTAAATACATTAGACAAAGTGATCTGGTCCTTAACTGGAACGCTAGGCCTTTAAAATATTACCTGCCAGCAGCCACAGCTCACTTTCCAAACCCGTCCATGTTATTAGGCCGAGGAGTGCACAATGAGACGCCTTTGAAAATACCACAAAATGCTGGGGATTTTCACACAGGACACTTTGGCAAATGTCTTTAAATCCCAGCTTTCTTAGCTGGCTGCCCCCACAGTCTAGTTAGAAAAAGCCCAAAGCACAGAAATTGGAGCCTTACCAAAACTGAGCCTTACTTTTATAATTTGCCTTTAAATTTATTGCAAGGCCATGGAAATTAAATGCCTCTGGTACCATTAGAGAGGTTCCCCGAGAGGTAGCCGTCCCCTCGGTGGCCAATCAGCAGCTCTTTTATTGTCTCGAGACAGTTTCTGGGTTCGTTCCAAATGACATCTGTGGAGGCTCGAGGTGCAGCAGGTCTTCTGTTCATGGCCTTTCAGCCCAGGCACATTGATTTGCATGGTAATGATGACACCGCATTTAGAAGTGCCTTTGGCCCTGAGTTCCATTTACACACCTCCCAAGACACTGCAATTTGAGGTGACTGGAGGCAGTTGGGAATAGCATGAGCTGGACTCAAGGTGGGGTGGCAGTGGCTGCCGTCCTTGCTGTGCCCACCCTCATCACCTCCCTGCAGCAGAGCCAAGGCCGTGAGCACCACGGCGGTGGCCTCTCGTTTCAGACCCCTGGAGCAGGATCTCATGCTTCTGAGGGCAACCAAGTCTCAGCGCTTCTAGACTTCTGTTTACCAGAAGCTGAGGGTACCGCAGGGCGTTCCTTCCTGATGTCTACACCCTGCCTCCAGTTCCTCACCTCTGAGCCTGGCATCTCTGCTGAGCCTGGCGTTTTCAGCTGTCAGTTGCTTAGTCCGGGATCCTTCCCATGCTCATAAGGCTTTTTTCGTAACTGATCCCAGCATGCCTCTCCAGCCTCACCCTTTCCCAGGTCCCATAGCCCAGCCTGCTCTGACCATCTCAAGGCCTCCAAGAAGCACTCCAGGTCCACAGTCATTTTATAGCAGCTGCTCCATCCATGTGGAAGGTGACTTGCCCCTTGGCCCACACACACCCTGAACAAACTCCTACTCACATCATTCAACTCCCAGCTCAAATGTCACCTTCCATCTTCACTTGGGTTTTTCTAGAAGCAGAGCCTGACTCAAGGACTTGAGTGTAGGTGGCTTCTCTGGGAAGTGGTCACAGGAAGCAGGAGTGCAAAGTGGGGACAGTGAGGAAGGGGACAAGGGACTGTGAATGAACCTGCTATCAGATCTTGCTGGAGGCAATGTTGGGACCTCTGAAAACCACACAAGATGCTTCTCAGATGGGTTCCTTTAAAGCGGGGAAAAGGGGAACATTTATCTGTTGGCTTTCACTACCTGCATCCTTGGGAGGTTGCTCCCTGGGGCACTTCACGACCTGGGCAGCTCTGTACTGTTTCCAGGACCTGCTGCTTCAGAGAGAGCCCTCGGCCCGAAAGCTGAGGCACAGGCCACCCCTCAGTGCATCAGGGGAGCCCCTGCCTGGGCAGCTGTAGAGATGGGCAGAAGGGAGGTGACGAAAGGCCCCCCGAGCATCTGCTCCACTTTCTTTGCCAAGCTTTCCCTCACTCTTCCAGAGGCAGCTCTCCCAAAGCCCTCAGAGCCTAATCCCACTGCAGCACTTGCTCAAGTTGACTGTCGCTGTTCACTGCTCTCGCCCAAACTGGGCCTCTAGGCTGTGACCGGCTCCTGGGGGAGCAGGGGTGCGCACTAGAATTCCCCTACTGTTCCCCAAATGAATCAATGAATAAAGATGTTCCCAAGTCATTCCATGATACTAAATGCCTGATTTCACATTTTTTAATACAAATAGAAAGATAAGAGACTCATTAATATGAAGTTTAAAATCTGTAGCCCTAAGCTGTCAAGTAAATAACCAAATACTTTAGACTCAATTTAAAAGGCTAAACCAAAGTTGCTTTTTTCCTAGCCTTTGTAATTTTAAAAGTAAGAAGTAAAAAGAGACAGCAGAATCTTCTAGGCTAAAGGAATTTGAAACATATATACATAAGTCACTATTCAATACATCTTTATTAAATTTTTAAAAAATTTTGTTGCTATAAACTCAATCGATATAAACTAACCTTTAAAATAATTTAAGCAAGTGGCTATGTTTTTTTCTATTCTAGCTTTATTCAAATTCATTTGGAAGATTTTTTTATACCCTTCTCCTCCTGTTTGCTTGATATAACCTGACATAAATTCAATACAAATATTGGTGGCTGTTCGGAGACACAGCCTAGAAATGATAATTGGTGGACCACAGTAACAGTCTCATCCTAATTACAGGCAGCTCTCATTCTTAAAAGAGTCATGTTTCCAAATTTCTGTAAGTTTAAAATAGAATTCCATTTCATTGGCTGTGCCAGTTTGCATTATTTTTTTATTTTATAAAGCTTACAGCTGGGAAAAATGTGCATTGCACAAAAAACTGTGCAATGCATAACTCACAAATAAATTTTAAAGTTGGAGTAAAGTTACTGTGTAGCTGTGGTGTGGGGTGAAGTTAGGTGTGCCTGCAGCAGGGGCCTGGGGAGCACGTGCGCGTGCTGGCCTGTGCTGGGGTTCCCCGAATTCCGCAGCACTCGCAGCCACTCTGCCACTCAGACGCCAAAAACTCACAGTGTTTAAACATCTTGTCACCAACTTCTCTTGGAAAGTCAAGTCGGTTCCATTTAGCAAAGCTAACCAATTTTCCATTAGTTATGCATACACCTAAAATAAGGATTTTTTCCCTTCAAAGATGTTTGCCACCTGTTAAAGCTGATAACCAATGCCTGTACTTAGCTTTACATTTCAGTTCTTACCTAGTCTTTTTTATTTTATTTTTTTTGCCCTGTAGTATTTTACTCCCTTCTGTATATGTATAGGTACATGTATATAAAATATATATAACAGAGAATTTATAGTTTTAACAATTTATGTACAGCCTGGTGGCATCCAGTACATTCACAACGTGGAACAGTCATCACCATGACTGCCAGGACTTTTCCTCACCCCAGACAGAAACGCTGCCCCCATTAAACACCAGCCACCCCTCTCCTCTCCCTCAGTCATATAAGTGGAATCATACAATATCTGTCCTTTCGTGTCTGGCTTATTTTTCTCAGGATAAGGCTTTTAAGGTTCATACACACTGTAGCATGCAACAGAATTATGTTGCTTTTCATGGATGAATGATAGGCATTGTGTGTATAGACCATATTTTGTGTTTATTAATTCAACTGTTAAGGACAGTTGGGTTGCTTCTATCTTTTGGTCCTTGGGACTAATACTGCTGTGAACATTGTGTATAAAGTACCTGTCTGAGTTCCAGATTTCAGTTACTTTAAGTATATATCTAAGAATGTAATTGATGAATCATATGGTAATTCTATGTTTGGTTTTCGATAAACTGCCAAATGATTTTCCATAGCAGCTGCCCCATTTTACATTCCCACCAGGCATGCACAAGGGTTCTAACTTCTCCATGTCATTGGCAATAATTGTGATTTCCTAGTTCTTATAGTAGCCACCCAGTGGTCATAAAGGGGTGTCTTACTGCAGTTTTCATGTGCATTTTCTTAATGATAATAATGTTGAGCAACTTTGCATGTGCTTATTGGCAATCTGCATTTCTTTTATGAAGAAATGCCTGTGTAAGTCTTTTCCCTGTGTTTGTTGCTCTTGTTGCTGAATTGTAAGAGTTCTTTATATATTCTGCATACTAAGTCCTTATCAGATGTATGATTTGCAAATGCTTTCTCCTATTTTGTGGTTTGTCTTTTCACTCTCTTGGTAATGTCCTTTGGTGCACAAAAGTTTTTAATTTTAATGAAGTCCAATTTATCTGTTTTCTTTTGTTGCAAGTGTTTCCGGGGTCATATCCAAGAAGTCCTTGCCAAACCCAATCTCATGAAGATTTCCCCCTATGTTTTCATTTAAGAGTTTTAGAGTTCTGGCTCTTAAATTTAGGTATTTGGTCCATTTTGAGTTAATTCTTGTGTGTTATTTAATGGAATAGTTTATCTTTTCTTTTTCATGTGGATATACAGTTTCCCCAGCACCATATTTGGAAAAGACAGTCCTTTGCCCATTGAACGGTTTGCATCTTGTCAAAAATCAATTTATCATATATATGAGGGACCCTCTTCTGAGCAGGAGAAGAGCACTGCCTTGCTCTTCAGGCCAAGGTCAGGGTCGGGTTCATTGGGCTCGCCCGCTGCAGCGAGCTCTGTCCCGGCTGCCTCGGCAGTGACTCCATGAGGAATGTGTTGAACTGCACTGGATAAGCGCTAATGAGCCAAACCAGCTGTAGAATTCTGTAGCTAGAAGTTACAAGGGGCATCATCTTTCAAAATAATAATTACCAACTCCTGTGTTTATTTGACTCTAAACAGCCCCATTGAATTCAATCCGTCACTAAGCATTAGCTCAGGGATTCTACAGATAGGACTAAGTTTAGATTAGGTCACACAAGCCCCTGGGCCCGGAAGCAAGGGAAGGAAAACAACAAAACCGCCCCAGATCGGCTGCCTCAAACTTCATCGGAAATACGGTGTTTCCCTTTGATCATCTCTGGCAAAACAAAAACCGTAAAAACGGAAGTTGTTATGAAAAATGAAAAGCAAAAAACTGATCAAAGCAACTTATGACCACACCTTCCACACATCAAGAAGCTATAAAGCTGGTGGCTCAAACCTGTCCACAAAAAGTGCTCAATTAGCAGGGAAATGCAAACACACTCACCAGGAGACACCACCTCACACTTGTCAGAATGGCTGTTATCAAGCAGACAAGAGACAGCAAGCGTGGGGCAGGCTGAGGAGCAAAGGGAACGCTCGTGTCGTGTTGATGGAAGTGCACATGGGGCAGTCCCTGTGGGAGACAGTGTGGGGGCCCCTCAAAATTAAAATAGAACTTCCATGTGACTCAGCAACCCCACTTCTGGACATCTGTCTGAAGGAAGTGAAATCACCGTCTGCACACTGACATTCGTTACTCACTGCAGCCAAGATATGGAAACAACCCAGGTGTCCACCGGTGGATGAACGGGTAAGATGCCGTATGTAGAAGGGAGTATTATTCAGCCTATTCGTTCTAAAGAAGGAAATCACACCATTTGTGACAGCATGGGTGGACCTTGAAGGCACTGTGCTAAGTGAAATAAGTCAGACAGAGGGAGACAAATCTGTATGCTCTCACCCATATGTGGGATCTGAAAAAGCTGAACTCTTGGGAATGGAGAGCAGGATGGTGGTTGCCAGTGGCTGGGGCTCGGGAAACGGGGAGAGGCTGGTCAGAGTGCACATTTCCAGTGACACGATGAGTGAGTTCTGGGGATCTAACATACAGCATGACTGTCGTTAACAGTGCTGCGTTATGTAGTTGAACGTTGCTAAGAGGGTAGATCTTAAATAGTCTCACCACAAGAAAAAAGTAACTTTGTGAAGCATGAAGATATTAACGACCTTATGGCGGTAATCATTTAGTGATACAGACTCGCACCGAATGGTCGTGTGGCACACCTTAAATTTACACAACGTAATATCTCATTATGATACATAATAAAGCTGGAGGGGAAGAAGGAAGGAAAGAATCTAGCTTGTGGTCCTTCAGAGTGCTTTGTGATTTTTCTTGGGGAAGAGATATGAAAAGGCCAAGTGTGGGGTGAGGGGTAGAAAAATGAAAAAATAGACTTAACTGTTGCTTCATACCAATTTTTGCATGACTTCTATAAGACAAACAACAAAACATTTTAAAATTTATTACTTTAATGTATTCATAACTGAAAACATTCTTACAAAAAGTTAAGACATTTTTATTAATAAATGTTTATTAACCAAAAAATGAGAAGACTATGCCAGTACCCTTCACTAAAAGTTTCTGAAACATGTCTGAAAAGTTGGCAATGTTGAATAATATCATGATGGATTTTGGCATTGGACAAACACGTTTACAAGCCTATGGAGCCTGCTTAAAATACCTGAGTTTAGTTTCCTTGTTTGTAAAGTGAGGTTATTAGTATTCACTTCATGGTATTGCTGTAAGAAATAAATGAGAAAATGTAGAGACACTTAGTAGAACCTGTAGCACATGGTCAGAACAACAGAAATGTAGCTATATTCTGAATATAGTTGTTTTTCTTAGGGCAATGGCAGGGGATCTGCATCTTCTTTGGTTCTCTCTAGAAAGTAAAGCGAGATAATCACTGTCAGAATCGTCTGCTTACTAAAGCTGCTGAAGCCGCGCAGCAGCAGCCCGCCGTCTTAGAGAAACGCCATGAGGAAGCTGCAGTTACAGGCCCGCTCCCAGGCTTTCAACCACTTAGCCTCGGAACGGAAAAGTTGATTAGGACAATAAATAAATAATGTATTAAATGGAGAAGTTTATGAAACACTTGACTTGGTATCTGAAAGTAAGCACACTTGTAAGTAGTAACTCTTTTAATTATTTGTTTAATGTGTCTTATTCAGTCAGTTCAAGTTTATTGACAAAAAAAAATCCATAAAACTATACTGCCATCCCTTCCCCTCTTATTGGCACGCAGGTGAGGTAACTATTCTGCAGAGTTTGAACCAAAATTAAGCCATTTTAAAAAGATCATTAAAATTGGATTCTTTTCCTACAGTTGAGCGAGCTGGAATAAATATAAGAACACAATTGTAGAAGAAAGAATCTATTAGGTAATGAACAGACAGAAATGATTTTTAATGTTATCCATGAGCAAACAGTAAAGAGCAAGGAAGTTAACCAAACCTGCTTCTCGGAAGAAGTTAAAAACACTAATCCGAAGAACCTAATTCAATACATAACCATTTTTACCAACAAATCAAAGCATAATCAGTAGAAATATAATGCGGCCTCTGGTTAAGGGGGAAGCTTAGCGCCACTGTCCTATCTCTTGACAGAAAGGAGGGATCTTCAAGGAACATCAGGCTAAGAAAAGATTCCACTTCTGGTCTCACCCTTTGTTGAAATGCTAAGAGTGTGGGCACTTCTGTGAACCCTCGAGATCTGACACGGCATCCAGCTTTAAAAAATTGCTCACTGTGTATATATTTTGGCTGGAAGAAGAATGGATAAAATGTATTCTCATCTGATGAAAGTCAATTAATTTGGCAATGAAATTGCTAATTTTCAAGTGCAGCGTGTGACTTGATGCTCACTGTCTCGTGTGTAACGAGACTGCAGTGCCCTTTAAGGGCTTGTTCACAGCCTCAGCGGTCAGGGGGCCCAGCGCCAGATCTACGTCACCTCAAGCAGGTGACTTACCTTCTCTAGGCCCGAACTGCTCATCTGTCAAAGGGGCTTAAAAATTGTGCCTGCTTCCATTCAGTGGACTCGCATGGCGACACTCAGAGCGGGGCTGGCAGCTTCCAGTACATACTAGTGACTGTCACCGCCATGGTTATCGAGAGACAACTGCATCGTGTAGGTGGTATCTGGACTTACATTTCCTCCCTGGGAAAACGCCAGACACGTCTTATTCTGGAGATGCCTGACGAAGGGGAGTGACGTATCTGGAGAGGCTCTGCCCCAAGTATTCAGAAACAACTTGGTCATAGTTTCTGCTGACTTGCACAGGAATACAGCACGCTAACCGAAGGAGCGACTTCCCCAGAATATTCCATTTCATTTTCATTTTGCCTCCCAGGATCTCAAATTTAGGGTTGTTCCTTTTCCAACTAATGAAAAACAGGCTATTCTGGGCCTGGGTGTGACACAACTCTGGCACGCACAGGAATGTGCCACCCGCCCACCTGCCCTTGGCGAGACTGAGCGTTGCAGCCACACACCTGCCAACCGGCCCGCCCTCCACCCGCAGCCCGGGCGCAGCTCCCCCGCTCGGCACCGCGCCGGAGGCGGGCCCGCGGACGGGGGAAGCACTGGCCACGCCACCCTCGGCAGGGACACAGCTGCCGCAGGAGCGTCGGAAACGAGAGAGCTGACCACCGCTCGGAAAGCACTAGGCGGGCTGTCCCAATTCTTCCCTGGGGCCCATTGCCAACGCCTTGAAACACTGAATTTTCACACTAGCCCAGGGAAATGGTCTTGAGATGCCTTCTGTGCTCTTCGCTGGGGCCCGAGAATCACCGCGTTGCCTTGCATTTGCCCTCAGCGTCGTTAGCTTACGACAGCACTGTCGTCCAGGAAATTCGTCATCAGTGCCGTCCTTCGCACCGCGCATTAGTGCAGCACATTGGAAGGGCAGCTCGCTCTGCTGGTTGTGGCTCCAACGACGGCGACGGCGGGACGAATGGGCCTAGGGACAGATCTGGTGTAAGAGCAAATGCACAGACATCCCTTGGCAGTGCCATTCTGAAACAAACCAGTATTTGTTGTTCTGAGCCAACCCCATGAACCCTCATAACAATCATTACAACTTCCCCAATTTAAAAAAGAAAACAGTTATTCATGACATTAGATTGAGTTTTCATGACAAAGAAGGAGGTTCCTAAAACCCGCGGGGTGCTGCGTAGGGGGCTAAGGGAGCACCAGCTCCCTGATAAATCGCAATCATGGCTTCCAAGAAACTCTCCTTTAGTCCGCCACTTAAATTTTTCAGTAGATTCTCCAAAACAGAGAGAGGGGATGTCCTCGAGGATGTTAGAACAAAGACTGAGTCACAGTTAATTAGTCTGTACCAGGCTCTAGCTTTCCACACGGGGCTCATTCTCCCATTTGCATGCTTAAAGCCCAGGACCCTGTCCTCCCCATTACTCTGCCCAAACAGGACACAAATACTTTAGTTCTCCAATGAAATAAATTTCACGAACATTCAGCCTCTAGGAACATTAAGGCAAATGGAAGTGCCTCGGTGGCCTGATTCATGCTTGCTGGGAACCTACAAGCCTGCAGACTCCTTTGTTAAAATGGGGTCGGAGTGCCCGTTTTACAGATTTCCCAGGACAGTTGAGGGCCTCGCCCTCTTTCCCGGTTGTAAGCACAGAGCCTCCAGGCGTCAGAGCTAACGCGATGGCCCAGCCCAGCTTGCTACCCTCCGGGTCACCCAGAGGCGCCCCCTGAACTGGAGGTGCGCAACATCCCTTATGCTCAGAGGGAAAGAAGAGAGCGAGGGTCATGGCCCACGCGCGGTGTCTGTCCACGCGGCTATTTCCTCCAACTGTGTCCCTGTGCCAACCAGGTTGGACTCACAGTGTGGTGGCCCAGAGGACACCAGCTCCTTTTACTGCACGTCCACCAACATGAGTCTCAAAGGAGACTTGGGGCTCTCAGTGTCTCAGAATACTGTAAGATCACCCCGTTATCCGTCCTTAACAAGAAACCGGTTTCCTCCCACGGGTGCTGTGCGGGGAGACCAGCCTCTAGCCGCCCACTTGTCCGTGGGGATCAGGGACTCGATCTGCCCTCAGGCTCCTCCGCCCTCGTCTCTGACTCCGCCAAGGCAACGCCCTGCGGTGTTCGTTACGAATGGACTGGCCCACCGGGAAACCTTGATTTCAGTGGAAGGAAACAGGCTGAAGGGAATTCAGCAAGTCAGAGACTGAGAGAGGGGCCGAAGGTAGGAAGAAACGAGAAAAGAATAAAACAAACGCTCTTCCGAGCTTGAAATTGCCTCACGTTTAGTTAGCCGGCGCGGCCTTCGGTCAGGACCCGCGTTCTCGGGCGTCGACGGCAAGGGGAGCAGGGCCTGCAGGCTGCCCCCCACCACAGGCTCCGCTCGGAAATGGGGAGCCCTGGCGAACAAAAGGCTTAGTCAAGGAGCCTGTCATTATTTCATCCAGTAACTTTCCAAAACCATTTTCTTCTTTTGCACTTTTACGAATTACCGAACTTTTACTGCTCGGCAGTTCCCCCCACGGGCGGGCTCCCCTCTCCTCCCCGGGCTTCCTGACAACAGGGTTTCTGACCTAAGGTCCTCGTCAGCTAATGAGCTACAAAAACACAGAAGCTCAGCATTACCATAAAACCACTGTACGTATTCCAAGATATCTTTTGTTCTAGACTCTTTTCAGCAAATGTGCCTCGAAACGTTACTAATCTCCCCAACCCTCAAATAGGAGGGAGCGTAGCAGGTTTCATTTTAAGTTAACATGTTCTTCGCCCCATGAGGGTCTCCCTCGGGGCCCCTCCACCTGCCCCCTCTTCCCCGCTCTCAGCAGGGGGACAAGACACGACCACAGCCCGCTCCAGGCCCTCTCTCTCTCATTTCTTCCCACCACTGACTAAGCAAACCTAAGGTGCCAAATATTCCTCTAGTTTCTGCTTCCCTCACTGCCTTTCCTCTGCATCTTTCTTCCTTTGTCATCAATGTTAAGGTCCATGAGTTTCAAGAGGAGCCAACTTCAGGAGAGGGATTACGAGTGAGCTGAGATCTGGAAATCCTGGTGTTGTGGCAAGATGCTTGGGGTCTGGTGGATTGCCACATGATGCGAAAGCTCGGATTCAGTTTCTCTAACCATTTTCCTAATTCAAGTCAATCACATGAGAACATCACCCAACATTTACTTCACAGGAAATGTATCCATGCAATCTTTCCTCCATTCCAGATTTTTTTTAAAAATCTAAAATAAAAACTATTTTAAAATGATAGAAAATAGACCATTTAAAAATGATGGCATCTACCATTTTGTTTCAAGATGAGAAATCAAACCAAATTGAACTTAAGGAGTCTTATAGGCCCGTTAATTGTGCACTAAATTTAGTCAGAATCAGTGAATTCTTTAACAATATTCTTGAGAAACAACCTGGGAAGACAGAGTGAAACACTGAAATATTTAAGCTCAAAGGAACCTTACTTCACCTGGTCAATTAGAATTGCCTTTGACATTTGCAATGTAAGTAAGAATACTACATAGATTTTTCAATAAGAAATAAAATTGATCCCATAAATGTTCCTGACTAAAAAACCAAAAAACCCACTAGGACTGTTAGAAATACTCAGTTGTCTCTTTTCTGTCCTGGCTGACTCAACTCAGTCTCTTAATGAAATCAAATTGTGTACATTTGGGGGCCAGTAAAGGACATGCTGTCATTTGAATACTCTGAGTTTCCGTAGAGAATCAGTTTGTAGAAATCTCAGTATATTCTAGCCCCAACTCAAGGACGGCAGATCACTGGAGGAACACAATCCCCAGGCAGACAAAGGCCCTCCTTGTTAACACGGTGCCTTCCAGCCAGTCCTGCCTCCCAGCAGGTGACACGAGATCTGTCCCCACTGTGGTGGCTACGGGCTTAGATCTCAAATTCTTTTTCTCCTTGACAGGGACTACTTCTTTCAAAATGTTGATGAAGATTTCACAGGTTTCTTTGAAAATAATTTTTGAAGAAGAAATGGCTCCCAGGCTAATTTCCATGCATAGCAATAAACCTCAGCTGCGACCAAGTTTTTTAAGTCAAAATTTTTGCTTCAAAATAAAACCAGATTTGTAGGAATGCATTTAAGAACCTTATTAATTGGAGCAGGCTACAGGCCAATTACTTCATGGCTTGAAAACAATCCTAAAATAATAAAATAGATAATATGCTGATTTTCCCTCGCTAATATCACCACAATCTGAGAAATCCTTTGAGACATTGCACCAAAGATGCTTTGGATCTTTAATGACAATTAATTACTGAAGACCAAAGAGAGGTTTTGAGGATTAAAAAATATAAACAGATATAGTAGACATACATTTAGTATTATTTAAATAAGCTATGTGTTTCTTGACTGATCTTTTAGCATCTTACCACTACTTTATTTTGCCATAGATGTTTTTTTTTTATAAGTGGATGATCATTTTTATAGACTAAAATTTTTTTAAATAGGGTAAACAATTATAAAAACAGCAAAAGGTTAACAAGGTTGGAAGACAGGCCATATGCTACCTTCCTTCTTAAAAAGTAAACATATCAAAGAGAAATAAAAGAAAATCAAATATGGACATTTTTAACTGAAAACAAAAACTCATAATACTAATTTTCCTAGCAGGAAATGTGTTTGGTGGCCTCTTACTGAGTAAGGACTCATGTCCTCCCCACTCCCACTTCACACCCATGCATGCACACACCCATGTATCCAGACACACGGGATTCTTCCATGAAAAGATTATGCGGTGAAAAGAGAAAGATCTCTAAGGTCATTTCCATGAAAGGTAAAATTCCACTTTTAGCTCCCTCGCAGGACCTAAGGCCTCAGAAGCTCGAGAATATCCCTGCTCACAGACAAAAGTTACAGCAAGGAGAGTAGAGCATTTCACTCACCATTACCAGCTCTTTCGAAGCTTGGTTCTGCCACTATCTCACTCTGGAACTGAGAAACTTGTTCAATGTTCTCAATCTGAATTCCTTCATTGGCCAAGAAAAATGTATGTTTCTGTAGCAATACCTGTTTCATGCAGTTGTTGGGAGATGCTAGGAAATGATGTATGCAAGGGGCTCACTTGCATCGTGCCTCAGGACTGTGGAAGGTGCTCCAGCAACTGCAGCTGCTATTGCTGGGATCATTATTTATTACTCTCCCCGCTGGCTACTGGGAAATGAGTGCAACCCCAGTCGGCTCAATTAGATAGAAGGTGGAGGGCAATGCAGGAAAAGGGAGCAGGAGTTTGAGGGAGGGGATCTGAGAGAAACACTGCCTCTTGGACACGTTTCCTCGGCCAGGCCCAACTATTGACTCTTTCACAGCACCACGAATTCCACAATTTCCAGATTGGTGGGTAGGGGTCTTAGTCCATTTGGGCTGTTATAATAAAAATATCGTACGTGAGATGGCTTATAAGCAACAGAAATTTATTTTTCACAGTCCTAGAGGCTGGGAGGTCCAAGATCGAGGTGCTGAAAGGCTCAATGTCTGGTGAGAGCCCAGTTCCCAATTCACAGACGGCCTTCCTCTAGCTGTGTCCCCACATGGCGAAAGGCACGAGGGAGCTCTCTGGGTTGCTTTCGTAAGGGCACCAACTTCACTCATGGCGGCTCCACCCTCATGAGCTAAGTGCCTCCCAAAGGCCCCACCTCCTAATACCATCGCCTTGAGAGCTGAGTTTAAACATAAGAATTTGGGGGACATAAACATAAGTCTGTAGCAGGGGTGGGGAATGTCCGGCCCTTAGGCCATATACGGCCATGAAATCATTTGGTCTGGCTCCGCCAAGGCATCCGCAGGTGGGACTCAAAATTCAATAAATCTAGGAGCTTTCTTCATAGCTAATTTTTAAGTTGATAATTTTGTATGGCCCATAAATGTTATAAATATCCAAATGGCCTTGGCAGAAAAAAGGTTCCCCACCCCTGGTCTGTAGCAGTGAGGTTAGTGCAAGGAGGCCCGTGTAAATATGGGGCATCCAGATAATTTTTTAAAAATATGTTTTTATTGATTTTTAGAGAGAGAGGGAGGGAAAGGGAGATAGAAACATCATTGGGAGAGCAACGTCAATCGGCTGCCTCCTGCATGGCCCCCACCTGGGGATCAAGTCCAAAACCCGGGCCTGTGCCCTGACCAGGAGTCAAACCCGCGACCCCTTGGTGCAGGGGTGGAGCTCAGCCCTGAGCGACACTGGCCGGGCAGGGTCATTTTAACTCCTTGGGCCATTCGCAGGAGATGCTGAGGCTGCTCTCTCACGTAGCCTGCTGCAGCGTCTTACCGTCCCTTTACACTTCTGCTCGCCGCTTTGGTCTCTTAGTTCTTGATTGGGAGAGAGGAGTGGAGGGGACAGAATGAGAAAGGGTAAGAAGGAATACAGGCAACTTTTAGACCGGTTTGCTCCTCAGCGGTCCCTTCCCCAGGCCCCCAGGCATCGGCAGGCGCACACCCGGGAGCTCTAGGCGCGGGCAGGCCCGCCCTTGCCTGGCTGTGAGGGCACTGGGCACCTGGGAACTCCCCCTGAAGGCTTTGAAGGCTCCCTGCCTATAACTGAAGCCAAGCACCAATTTCCTGAGCATCCAGGCCCTGGACTCAAGGCAGCATTTCCTCACACAGAATGTTCCAAACTTTAATAATTGTTATACAAACCGTCAATCAGTGGGAGAAAGGCGACATCAAACAAAATCAAGCAGGGTCCCTTATTGCGAGACTTCTCAAAGCCTTTGATATGCTAACAGGGAAACAGATTCCCCAAGAGGTGCTTCCTCGATCATCCAGCACTTTTCACAGAGCGTTTCGTGGGATCATTGGTCTCCCAAGCACTTGGGAAAATGCTCGGCGAAGTCCAGTCAAGAGGGTTTTACATCTTGATGTGCTCTTTTTGTTTTAACTTCTTAGATGTGCTAACCCAAGTCCGCCCTGCCTACTACGGGAGGAGTTTAGAAACCCTGTGATCACTCTCAGTAGCGCTGGGGTGGTGTTCAGAGCACAGAGCTCTGGGCCTTTAGCTAAAGCCACAAGTCCTTAAAAGAAGTAGGCGATGGGCAACTCATACAAAATAACACACTGGACTTTTTTTTTATCAAACTCCAGTGTAGATCCCTTGTGGGTTAAGGAGAAGTTACAAAGGGGTTGCTGGAAGTCTGGGTGAAGGTTCTGTCCTTAAACACATCCTCCACAGATGGCACCTTTTCAGGCGCTGGGGAAGGTCGGCGCCTGTGGCGCCTCTTTCGCGGGTCCACTCCAACCCCACCCACAGAGCTGAGCCAATGCCCCTGGACCTGGCTGGACCGTGTTGGCTCAGGGAACGGTAGTGGTTGTGTCCAAACTGAGGCATAGATATCAAAGAATTGACTGATTTATGTCCTGAGGAATCAGGGAGCAGGGTCCCCAGCAAGCAAATTCCCCAACGTCCCCTCATGGTCGACAAGGGTTGATCTGCCTGCAACCCCCGCCTCCTCCAGCTCAGGGTGTGTTTTATTTTCCTCTTGCGCGCGTCCGTATCATGTCAGAGTAAGGGCCCAGATGCGCCAACCCCTCTGGAAAGCAGGTTACTTCAGCCAATTAGATTTCCTCTGTCCCTCGGGTGAAACCCTGTGTTGCTCCAGGGCAAAGTGGGACACTAGCAGTGGAAAGCTCTGACTCCCTCTGGAAATAGTAGATGCCAAGTGTCACAGGCACGGAGCAAAGGCCGTCATTGCCATCAGAGCAGAGGTGGCCTTCCTGCAAATGGGCCAACACGGAGGAAAACGGCTTTGGAAGATGGGGAAGTAAAGATTCCTGATAAGAATGCTAGCCCCCCAGATCCAGTCACACCCCGAAATACGGCCTCCACAGGCCCCCATTACAGGAGCAGGGGTGTCTTTGCTGCTTAAGTTCCTTTAAGTTGAGTTTCTAAAGAGGCCATAAGAAAGTGGCTAAATAATCCACTCCTGTTCTTAAAAATTCATGTGAAATTTGCATTCTCCTTCAAAACACATCTTTGTTTATTTTAAAAGACAAATATGTTAAATTATTTACCTTTGAGTAAAACCGACTTTCCGAGATGTGCCATGTTTTATTAGTGTCTCCTCCCCCACTCCTGGCTGAGGACCCGGGCTCCGGGTGACGCGGCTGTGGCTAAGAATGTAATGGTGCCTTTCTGAGCCCTCTCAGTCTTACTACCCTGAAGGCAAGGCAAGAAAAGCTAAGTATAAGAAGATGAAGGATTACACCAGAGGGAGGCTGAAGCCTTGGCCTCCGGCTCCTTTGCCTGGAGCCCCGCTGACTGCACGGTTGAAGTTTGCTGACCACCTACTGTGCACCACGTGCTTTATACATAAGATCTTAGTTCCCATAACAACACTGGAGGTGGGCACTATTGTTATCTCTAGCTTATAGGTGAAAATATTTGAGATTCGCTCAGGTGTTAAAATGTTCTGCAAGGTTATACACTAATAAGAGAGCCAGAATCAAAACCTAAACAACTAATCATCATCACTATAATCACATTTACTATGTTCCGGGCACTGTTCAAGTGTGTTACATAAATAATTCATCAGACAGATACTATTATTCTTTACTCAAAAATAAGGAGACCAAGGTTAACTGATTTGCCTAAAATCTTACATTTAATACACTTCAAAACCAGGTGTCCTTGGCCAGAGTTTGCAAACTTGGCCAATATACTCTCTTCTTCGTGGGCCTTTTAAGGCAGCTGAAAGAGACCACTGGTGCTTCTTCCAAGGTAGAATAAGTCCAGGACTCATATCCATCCCAGCCACCTAAAAACCAGAACGCCCAAGAAACCAAAGAAATCATAACTTCCTGTTGAAAATTAAACGAAGAAGCAAAAAACTTGCTCCATAAAACCCCACTTTTCTCTGCATCACACTGAAACTTGCACCTTCTAAACTGTGGTCTGATTTGACTGAGGCCCAACAAAGCCTTCTTGTGGGCGGCATGGAAAGGGGCAAGTAAGAGCATCAGTTTCCTATGGCTGCCATAGCAAAGCACCACACGCGTGGTGGCTTAAAGCAACTCGCTTTACTATCTTGTGGTTCTGGAGGCCAGACATCTAAAAGGAAACCCAGAGGGGCCGTGTTCCTTCCCGAGGCCCCTGGAGAACTGTTTCCTCTCCGGCTTCTAGAGGCCACCTTGTTCCTTGGCTCCTGGCCTCTCCCTTCATCTTCAAGTCTCTCTTCAACTCCGATTCTCCTCCCTGCCTCTCTCTCACTTATAAGGACCAAGGACCCTCGTAATTAGACCGAGCCCACCTGGATAATCCATCGTGCCATTCTGGGGGCCTTAACTTAATCACATTTGCAGTCCCTCTTGCACGGAAGGTCACATACCCGCAGGTCCCCTTGCCTTTTAACCCAGAGCACAGCCATTGTCTCGTGAAGCTACCACCACCTGCAGGAGTTCATTTCATCTGCTACTTCCAGAAAAGTTTCCAGGCGTCTCTCTTTTATAATTGTGCTGTAAAACTTAATGTCCATAGTGATTATGTCCTTGTTTCAGTCTGAGATCACTGTGATTTTCGTGCTTCATAATCTCAATGATTTATTTGTTTTATAGCTCGCTTTCTTGGATTCCCTCCCAGGCCGTATTTGAATGGGCATTATCAGATTTTCCCAGTACTTGCTTCCTTTGCTACTAGAGAAACAGGAACTGAAACACCCATAGCTTTCTTTTCAGACACTTCTCAACCAATTGAATTCACATTTATAATAAAAATAAATAAATCAATGTTCATTTCAGTCTTGCATGCAATTCCAAGATCTCTCTCCCTTGAATTTTGGGTTAAATCAAAGCGGTTATGAGCCAAAACAGGTTTTTGTTAAGATGCTAGATAAATTATATACATTCTGAGCAACTTATAGAAAAAAAACCCACAAAACTCCCTCTGCCTACATATTGGGCTGGGGAGAAAATGGGCTCTAAATGAAAGAATGCCATTGGTCAGGCCCTAATTATAGGTACTTTCTAAACTTTGGCCAAATCCTTAGGTATTAAAAGGGGTCTGGAATGGAGTTTAGAGACAGCAAGGAGAGTGGCTGCGCTGCATGAAGAAACGGGAGACTTTTTCTTTTTTATCTCCTTACAAAGCAGTCATAGGCGACCCCGCGCACACAAACGAAAGCAACGGCCTTTAATGAATGCTACGGACATGGGTGAAGGGCCAGGCGGGCCCATGGGCCAGGGTTTGCTAAGCCTTGGCTTAGTGCCTTAAGTCAAGAAGCTCACCCCCACTCTTGACATGTTTTTCCTTTTTCACTTGAGCTAAATTAAGTTGGGCTACTAAGTTGAATTGTGTTCTAATAAAATCAGTTTCCTTTGTATTTATTGTATGCATTCAGAAACATAATCGGAGGTGCCTTCACCATCCTGCCGAAGGGGCTGAAGTACAAAAAAGATTAAGAAACCTTGAGCCCCAGAGTGTAAACGCCAGTGCTCTGCATTGTACATGCCTCTCAGGAACCAATTATCCCCGAGGGAGAGCAGGAGGACGTGAAGAGCTTCTCAGAAGGAAGCCGAGGATGCTTAACAGAAACCAGAAGACACGAGGATGACATCAGTGAGAGCAGCGCTCATCCTCTCCCTGGCGCTGCCGTGAGAACACCCATGGACAACCGCGTAGGACACCCTAAAGTGGCCCCGTGGTATTTCTCATGTTAAATATGATTTTATTCCTTTTGAGATACCACATGGGGACTGGAGATAATATAGACTTTGTTAAGCGCCGAGTCCTGGTTTTGAATCCCACTTCCATCCCTTAGCAGCTGGTGATCCTTGGATACTATTTAATCTCTGCAAGTCTCAGTTTCCATCTTTGTCAAAATCCACAGAGCTCATCAGAATAAGAGAGAAAGCCCGTGGAGGAAGCATGGTGCTGAGGGCAGGCTCCCGCTCCTCACGTGCTGTGGCGATTGCTTTCCTTTGGATGACATTTAAAACAAGAGGCTGGAGCAGTTTGCAGACGTGTCAGAGCATAGCTGCTCACTACGCATTTCAGGTTTTCATTAAGCAAACTGGGAAGTCTTATATTCTGTAACTGGTGCATGTGCTTTTTCTTGCCTAGTGACACTAATCTGTTTTTATCTTAGTCATTTAACTGAGTTTCATGATTAGCACACTCAAGGTTTTAGTGATTTAAATCAGTTGTTTGATGTCTGCTTTTAGGAATGTTTAATTATTTATTAAAATTGATAAAATCAGCTGTGTCAACTGGTTATTAAAACTATAATTCTTTTATTGACTATTACCAAGAGGGATAAAGCAAATGAAAAGCTAAAACATTTCGTGAATTCTTGATTACACAGCAAGCTTCTCAGGGGTGGCCTACATACTTTGCATTAACTGCAGTCTGTGTAGAATACATCTATTCTATCTTTAGTCAATAAGGAAAGGACCAAGTGGGTAAGCATATGTGTGACTCGTGTTCTAATTTATGCTTTAAAATAAATACAAGTTTGAAAGAAGCAATGTGTTCTGGTCCTCAGAAAAGATACAAAATGCTGGTTAAAGGAGGGGTGTGATAATGTCCAAAGATGGCTTACATCAATTCCTTCGCTCCCAGAACCACCCAGAGGCAGATTTTGTCTCCCCTCCCCCGAACCTGGGCCTGCCCTGAGATTTGCCTTGCCCAGTGGAATGGTGTGGCAGTGGCCGTCTGCCAGCTCTGGTCATGATCTTCAGAATCCTGTAAGAGCCTCCAGATACCAATCCCTAAAGAAGCTTAGGCCAGAATGCTAAACGACAGGACAGCACCTGGCGAGAGAAAGGACACCTGGGGAGGCACAGAGCTGCCATGCCAGACAAGTAAGTAACATCTTCTTGGACCTTCTAGCCCAGCTCAGCCCATATGGAACCAAAGAACTGTCCAAGTGAGCTTGGCCAGGATTCCTGATGCAAATATTGTGGAAGATAATAAATCATAATTGTTTTAAGCCACTAAGTTTTGGGGTGCTCTGTATTCCCGACATAGGTAACTTAAATGGAGGCAGGAGCAATACGGGAATGAATACAACGTTTTAAGTAAGTGCTCAAAATAACACACCTGGTGGAATGAGTGAGCTCCTATTGACCCAGGATTATCTCTTTCCTTCAAAGTACTTTCAAAAGAAAGAGCTCCTCTTATGAAATAACGCAGAGAAAAGAGAAATGCCTAACATGTCACACAGTTGAGGGAAAGATGTGGGTTTAGGAGTTTGTTATATGAAATCTGAGTGACTGTCGAGAATGGCTTAGAATTCTTGATGGCATTAATAATGTGCTTGTCCATACAGGGTTAATTTATTGGCCACAGGCAGCTCTTTGTCCCTGTGTCTTTGTGTGTTCATGGCCACATCTGCACAATAAGCAGAGAAGCTGCCCAACACAAATCACATGTTAATCCCAGCTATGGGAATAATTTAGTCTCTCCTCATCTCCTGGGGGGGGAAATGCTGTTAACCTTTAAGATTAAGTATCTAAGAGAATAAATAGAACAAGTAATAAATACATAAAATAGATGCAAATTAAAACAGTATAACGCTATCATCACTTGTTAAACTGGGCAATCAAAAAATAATTCCTAATGAAAGCAAAATAAAGACATTTTTATTCTAAAAGACTAAAATTGTCACCAGCCCATGTTCATTCACTAAAGAATGTGTTACAGAGGATTCTTTAAGCAGAAGAAAGATTATCCCAGATGGAAAAAAACAGAGATGCACAAAACAGTGAAAAGTAACAAAATGGTAAATATGTAGACATGTCAAAATTGGTATTAAATGTATGAAACAAAAACACTAATGTTTTACTTGCTTTTTGCAATATATAAAAGTAAAGTGTACAATGCTATATTATTAGGGAATAAATAGCATTAAATTGGCCAGCACCAAAGTTCTCAGGTCACCTACAAAGAGGTTAAAAACACTAATACTTGATTTTGATAAGTCAAAGATAGATATGATAGCCATATAAATAACAAAAGAATATGAGTAAAACTTTCAAACCCTTAGGAAAAGTATAAGACAATTAGGAAGTCTTTAACTCATTCAAAATAATACCAAGAAAGAAAGAGAGAGAGAGAGAGAGAGAGAGAGAGAGAGAGAGAGAGAGAGAGAAGAGGGAAGGAAAGAAGGAAGGAAGGAAGGAAGGAAGGAAGGAAGGAAGGAAGGAAGGAAGGAAGGAAGGAAGGAAGGAAGAGGTTGACAGACATTATGCAATATAGTAACAGATACATTAAATATAAATGAACCAAATACTCCATTTAAATAACAAAGATTGCTCAAATGGACTTAAAAAGAAAACAAAACAAAATTCAGGACAAGCTGTTTTAAAAAAATAAGCATAATAGTTTGAAAACAAAAGATTTATAGAAAAAAAAAATGTTATGCCACACAAACTAACAAAAGGAAGCTGTGAAATAACAGAAAATAAATTTTAACTGAAAACTACTACTAGAGTTGAAAAAGATAATTTAAATAATAAATATTTAACTCATTAGGAAAATATAATAATTTTAAATTTGGATGCACCTAACAACTAAGCTTCAAGATATATGAAGAAAAAATAGACAGAAATATAAGAAGAAATAGACAATCCATAATCATAGTAGAAAAATTTAATGTAATTTCTGTTACTAACAGATCAAATAAACAAAATGAGCAAGGATATAGGAGATGGAAATAGCATAACTAGCAAACCCAATTTATAGCAAGTACAAAGAATACTGTTCAAAAGTAAAGAAGACACTCTTAAAGGCACACAGAAATGTAACCCAGCTGATCATATGTTGTCCATGAGACAAGTTCCAGCATGTCCCAAAGAGTTAAAACCAATACAGACCACTAGCAATTAAATTAGAAATCAAAAATAAAAAGTCAGGTAGAGAATCCTATATACTTGGTATTTAAGAAATATATTTGGTGAGTCCACTCCTAGTTATGATAGAATTGGTTATTGATAACAAGCTCCTTCAAAACATCTGTAAAAGCGGATAAAAAATAGTGATGGTGAGTGAATGTAATTTGACCACTGTTGGGAGAGAATTATACGTAATCTGGTGGTTGGCTTTTCTTTGCATTTACATTTATTTTCCCAATTTTCTAATTTCAGTAAGAATTACCTTTTCTAAATTCAATAAGAATGACCTTTTTACTTAGTGACCATAAACAGTTATTGCAAACAAAGTTCAGATTTCATTAAATTTTTTCTATTATTTACATTTCAATCAATAGTTACAAGAACACAATTGTTCTCATGTGAGGGCCTTCAACACTCTGGTGTTATTAAAAATGTATGTATTAGCCCTGGCCAGAGTGGCTCAGTGGTTAGAGGCTCAGCCTGCCTACCAAAGGGTCTTGGGTTCCATTCCCAGTCAAGGGCATGTACCTGGGTTGCAGGTTCAATCTCAGCCCCAGTCGGGTGCATGTGGGAGGCAACCAATCTATGTGTCCCTCTCACATCGATGTTTCTCTCTCTCTCTCTCTCTCTCACCCCCTCACTCCTTCCCTTCCACTCTCTCTAAAAATCAGTAGAAAAAATATCCTTAGGAGAGGATTAACAAAACAAAAAAGTATGTATTATTTCACCCACCAATTTTACTTCTAGAAATTTATCACCCAAAACATATTCACATATCTTTCCAAAGAAAGAATAAAAAAATACAGTGTGTTTATGCAGATGCGTATTCTGAAGTATTTGTTGGTGGAGCACTGGAAATAACCTGAGTGGTTGCTAAGGGGACGGTGAACCAAGCTGTGCTACAGGATAGAGTGCAAAGCCACTGGGCTCCTAACAGAGAGCGAGTTAGTCTGTATATGCTCGTACACAGCTAGCTGCATGTCTTTGGTTAAATATTTTCTGTTGCAAGCAGCAGAAATAAACTCTGGAGTGCTCAAGCAAGAGTGAAATGAACTGGAGAATATGAGCTGGTCCACAGAATGGCCAGGAGGCTGGGGAACAGAAGAGGTATTGGCGGCTCCAGACTACTCAGCATCGGGTATCAGCCCGTCATCTGTCTGGGTGTGGTTGGGGCCCTCAAATGTTGCTCCAGTCCTTGAGTCACTGGTTGAGGGAGAGAGCTGGGTCACATGCCTAACTCCTGGACACCCAAGGACAAGGGACACCATTGACATTCTCACAAAGAGCATTCAGAATGAGAAAGAGGCGATTTCCTGAAATAAAATCATGGTGCTACTTGGAAGGGAGAAAGAAGGTCATGCAGTTAAAAAGCCCTCTGCATACTGTCACAGAAATAAAACAAACACAAAAGCATGTGTCTAGCAAGTCACCGTTCACCATTTCTGTTTTTAAAAACGAGAGGATACGTATTACAATTATACATATAGAATACATTCTTAAAACCATCAAAACACTAGGAAGAATTTCAGATCTGTATCTGCCGTCAGCCCTCCGCCCGTGAGGGCAAGCGCTGTGCCTGTCCAGGGCTGTGTTTCCAGTGGCTGACACTCAGCAGACACCCAGCGAGCTGCAGAGTGAATAAAATAATGTAATTCTCAAGAGAACTAGGGAGAGAGATTACTTTTTATATGTTAATTTTTACAATCAGAAAAAGGAGTAATGAGAATTAGTAATTACAAATATATAATATATATATTATTTTTAAGTATCTATTGATTTCAGAGAGAGGAAGGGAGAGGGAGAGAGAGAGAGAAACATCAATGATGAGTCATTCATTGATCGGCTGCCTCCTGCCTGCCCCCTGCTGGGGATCGAGCCCGAAACCCAGGCCTGTGCCCTGACCGGGAATCAAACCTTGATGCTCAATCTGAGCCACGCTGGCCAGGCTGTACATAATTTTTAATTTGAAAATTTCTTACTCTGGGAAGTTCGGGAATCCTTATAAATGACCTGCCTCCTCCCCTGCTCTAAACCACCTGATCACGCCCCTGTGGGTGGCCAGAGAGTCAAGTAGAGAAGCCTCATGGTCCAAGGAGCGAACCGGCCGCACTGGCCGCAGCTAGGCCGCCCTGGGGCCTCAGCAGTGAGGGCTGCGGGGACACCCACGGCCCGGGGCTGTGGCCACCCGGCTGGGGCGCCAGCTCCTTGCAGGTCTGCACTGACGGCAGAACCATGGCTGAGCGGCTGAACGCTTTGGCCGCAGGAGGGGACCCTGGAAGAGGCAAGCTGGCGGCGGGGCAGCCCTGTGTGCGCTGAGATGGCAGTAAAGCAAACAGCGGAGACACTGTCCTCCTGCTGTTACTGTGGAATGCTGTGATTCACGGGTGAAGTGCATTTCAAACAAAACAAGCAGACTCGGATTTGTTAGCTAATATAGTAAGCACAGAACATTCTGTTAGTGAAAAGAGAAAGGGGCATATTTCACATACTCCTGCTATTTGCTAAACAGAACATGTTTCCGCTGCTTTTGCTAGCTCTTTGAGGACACCTTTTCCATTCGCTCTTGAAAACAGATGTGAAATGCGGGTGAAAGTGGAATATTGTCAATACATATCACTATACAATTACGTTATGGCCCTAGGAGTTAATAAAACAGCAGCAACAGTACATTTTACCAGTGAGAGAAAACTCTCTGTGGAAATACCGAGAGCATTCTTGCCTTTGAAAACATAATGCCTCTCTCATCACAGATGCCAAGGTGATGCCACCGCGACAATAACTGCTTCTCTGTTGCAAGTAGCTCCTGAGGTGAGGGAGCAACAATTTGGTTTCAGTTACACTTTTAAAAGAGGAACCAGTTCTCTCTAAACTAGAAAAAGCAGGTCTGCACCTCAGTAAGTATTGTTAATGAGAAGCTATTACTATTCATGAGATTCTTGAATTAATCTTAGCGCACTGGATAGAGCATGCTGGGAACAGCGCCTGTATGGAGGAGGTAATCAGTAGAACTTTGTTGAATAAGTAAATATTTGACTCATCTATGGGCAAGGTATTGCTCTAAGTTGAGGGTACATCTGTCAAAGACAAAACTAAGCCTGAGAGAAAATTAACAAAGAATATTCATGAACTCTCTAAGGAATCCATCAGCTGGGTTCAAAGGTGTGGGGAAGGAGAGTGGGTTTCGCAGAGTGAGAGAAAGGAGAGCCTAGGACAGCCTCTGAGCGGCCAGGGGGCAGCCAGGTGGGGCTTTTAGAGCTGGGACAGCTTTCTGTAGATCCTTTCCCAGTGCTCGCCTGGCTACCGGGGGGAGCAAGCAAATGGGGACCTTGCTGCCGGAGTGCTGCGCGGAGGTTTGGGTGGCCTGTCGTTGCCTGGACCACTGGGGCTCCGTGGGCTACACTGTTCAGGTCGCACTGTCCTGAGGGTCCTTTCTGAGAAGCTGCCTGCCCCCTGGTCCTGCTCCCTCTCTCTCAAAAAACAAACAAACACATTTCTGTTTCTAAATTGGCCAAGGAAAACCTCCTAGAAAAATCTAAAAATAAATAAATAAAATAATATTTTAGAATTAAAATAAAAAATATCAGTCACCCCCAAATCCTAAAAGCAATAAAAATGAAAGAATTATACAACTTCAACAGCTCATGAGAATTCATCTGATTTAAGTGAACTTGCATTTTTTATATTCAAGCCTTCTTTAATCACAGATGTGGTCTCAGGACACAGATAAGCAAGTGCAATATTTTAATGACATTTGGGTGACATCAGTGAGACATTTCTCTGAGGACTCAAGAGCATGCTTTCTGTAGCTGTTATTGTGTTTACTGTGCAAAACAGCCACTTACGAAAGCTTCCAAATGTTCTTTAAAACTTAACTGTGAGGATTCACCACCTTTCTAATGGCTTTGTCCGTGTTTATTAATTTAGGAACCTACCATCTGGGGGCAGTATTGGTGACCATGGGAAATTTTAAGAAATTAAAGAGACTTTGGTTTCATGCCCAGAAAAAATGTAAGCCCTGTAAAGAAAAGCAGACAAAGTGTAAACGAGATTCGATTATGTCTATACTGCAGTCTTCCTATGGCGTTAGTACAGGTCTCCTCTGCTAACAGAAGGCCCTGCAGAGGCTTAAACAACCTCAGCAATTTCGTTCTGTGAGCGGAGTGCAATCCGATCGTGCAAAAGGGGCCGAGAGCCCCCCGGTTCCGCGCCCTTTCCTGCCGGGAGTCCGGGAGCCAGCTCTCTGGAATCGCCTCTCTGCTGATCGCCTGGAGCACAGATCTCGCTTTGTTGACATCAATGCCAGCCTCCTGAGGACACGCAGAGAGGACAGGAAGCCATTAGAGTTTCTCGTGACCCTGCTCGGAGCCAAATCCAGCTTCACATAAATGAATGAAAATGCTTGTTATGTGGTCCAAGCAGCTACTTTGTCCATTTGAAAATTAATTAGACCGTAGCTCGATGAACAACCGTAACACACTTTGCCGGGGTTCTTAGATGGATGACCCTGGCTGAGCTCCCAATTTTAACAAGTTTACCCTGAGGCGAAACATGGCCTTTTGGCTAAGCTACTGCCTCCAATTGTGATGCTTTCCTGAGTGGTAGCCAAGCGCTGGGCACAACCCCACCAGAAAAGGAAGTCAGGAAGTTAACATGCGATTATAATAGATGTTCTTGCAGGAAATTGTTTTGTTTCAAGGAGCCAATTCAGTTACTTGTTTCTGACTTGGAGACAAATCTTAAAGTTTTGTGTATGTCACGATCCATTCTTGAAGGTACAGTGTCTGCGTCTCCCTGTAGTACTTTCAGTCGTGTGAGGCCACAGTGTTGGCAGGTTGGCTGCAAGCGTAACACCCAGACCCACAGGAAAGTCTGGTTTTCAAAGTGTCAGTCAGGTCGACGGTGCTCCATGCTCGCTACAGAGAAGAGAGAACCTCTGGGTGTAAGATTCCGGGCCACTCTGCTCACAAATAGACTAACAGCTACTTTGAAAAGTAATTGTCTAAAGAACTTAATAAACTGATGAACGAAATAGATTCAGTGACATGGAAGCACGGAACAGACTGACGGTTCTCAGAGGGAAGGTGGGGGGCGCAGGGGGGAGAGATTAACCAAAGAATTTCTATGTGTATATGCACAACTCCTGGACACAGACAATAGTGTGGTGAAGGCCTGGAGAGGGGAGTGGGTGCAGGGTGGAGCAATCAATGGGGGAAAAGGGGGACATCTGTAATATTTTGAACAATTACAAAACAAACAAAAAAAGAGATTTAGAGAAAAAAAAAAGTAATTGCTACACTGCTACACATAGGAAAGCCCTGAATAGATATTAGGTAGACAATATAGCTGATGCTTAACTATTAGTAATGTGGGGTTGAGGGCAGAGGTGATAGGAATTGAACCTATTGTGTGGAAAATAAAATTCCAGAGACTACCAAAATACAGACATTTGAAAAGCCTGCCCAGCCCACATCTTGCCTGATAAATAATCTTGCAAGTTGAATCCCTCCCCATGACAGCTGATTGGGGCAAGGACAGACATCTGACTCTGAGGGAGCCTGTTCGTTGGCCATGCTGACCACTTACATTCTTTCTCCGCCTCCATTGGGTCCTCACAGTCTCTTCTGCCCTGTCCTCTTGTTCTGGGGTAGGCAAAGGAGAGTGTTTAGGCATAAATATCACTAAACAGAGACACCAGGCAGCCTGTTTGGAGGAGGAGAGTAGTTCAGGGGTGGAGGGAAGAGCTCATGTCAAGGGTAGTTTCTTAATATGTAAGAAGATTACAAAAGCTTAAGGAGAAAGCAATGGAGCAGGCCACGCTGAGCTGTTAATAATTCTTTCCCCTTGCCCCCTCACCAGGAATTTATATGGTTAAAGTGCAGAGACATCTGCACACATAGGTATTCCTGGGATTTTCCTAATGTGGATAATTATTCTTAGCTCTTCCTGTCTTCCCTAACTCCGGATTTTTACTATGTCCTTGATAGCTTGTGTGACCAATCCCCATCCCTCCACACACTCCTCCGAAAGAGAGCTGTGTAGGTCTGGGCTCTGGGGACTCTACCATGGTCAGACGCCCACTGCTGCAGCTCCGTGATGTCAGGGAAGGGGTGGCTCTGGACAAGAGGGGCAGAGGGAAGGACTTGTGCTGATCTGTGTAAACCTGCTTCAATGGGTCATCCCTTGAATTGAGTTCGAGAAGTGACTCTGTTTGCTCCTGTGGACTCATTTGACATCTCCAGCGTGAAACATTTCCCAAGTTACATGACAGAACTGGCCAGATTTAGGCTATCTGAACCCACAGGAGGTCTCCCCACAGGCAAGGAAAATCACTTACTTTCCTTTTCCTGACAGTAGGCTGGCCGCTCTGGGTTTGCTGAAATGCTGCTCTACCATTCCAGCGAACTCCCCTTTAGTTAGGTTAACTTCCATCAGATTCTGCTTCTAAGCTTTTTGTCAATAGTTTGGTGAATTCACCCTCTGCCTAAACAACTAAAACTTTCACAAACCAACCAACAAGTACCCAAAACTGTAGATGGTGTCAGGTTCCTATCATCTGTATTTTCTCCTGCATTTAGAGAACCGACAGCAGGGATGATTTTCACAAGGTGGATTGACCAACAAAAATCTTTGTCATCTGAGGAGGCAACATAGACTCCCAGGCTAGCTCAGAAGTCATAGAATAAGCATGAAATATTGAACAGAAAACTTTATCTGACAAATATGCAAACAAGAATCATCACAGACAAATTGAAGTGTTGACTATAAAAACACAAATTAATTTTAATAGCATTTTGTGAGTGAATGAGTGAATGAATGAGTGAGTGAATGAGTGAGTGAATGAGTGAATGAGTGAGTGAATGAGTGAGTGAATGAATGAGTGAGTGGTGAACGAATGAATGAGTGAATGAGGGAATGAATGAGTGAATGAGGGAATGAGTGAGTGAGTGAATGAGTGAGTGAGTGAATGAGTGAGTGAATCTGTGAATGAGTGAGTGAGTGAATGAATGAGTGAATGAGTGAGTGAATGAATGAATGAGTGAGTGAATAAGTGAGTGAATGAATGAATGAGTGAGTGAGTGAATAAGTGAGTGAATGAGTGAGTGAGTGAGTGAGTGAGTGAATAAGTGAGTGAATGAGTGAGTGAATGAATAAAATTTCTATTTAGAAGCCTTTGGGGGCCTTGAGTGAGAAGGGCACCATAACAGAGCAAGAGTTAGTCCCTCTGCATATTCTTCAAAACGGATGCATTCGCAACAACTTTAAAGAAACCACGCTAACATAAAAGATAAGACTGACAAAAAGGCAACTTTGGAAACAGAGTGAAATACACAATTCAAACTTCAGAGGTCAGACCTCAAGTCAAGTAGGAAGGTGGTGGAGTGTTTGGGGTACGTATGCACTTCACCCACCAATGGTGCAAACCCTGCCTCCCTCCACCGCACCCAGCCTAGACACCCCCAACGCCAGCCTCGATTGCCCGGAGCTGAGAATCTGGCTGCAGCCCTGTGCACATCTAACTGGTTAGGACTGAATGGAACCTAAACCCCCTGACCCATATCTCACTTTTTCTATCAGCCCATGTGACCTTAAATGTCCCCAAGAGGATTCCATAAATGAACTAAGGTCCAAATGAAAGAAATAGATTGAATTTAGGCAGAAAAGGGAGAGTGTCCTTTCAACACCAACAGGCACTGCCTTTGGCATAACAAAGAAGTTAAAACATAATTAAGATCTGAAGGCTGATTACAGGAATGTGTATGATTATTTTTATTATTTTTCCTCTTTCTATCTTTGTGATAGGATGTGATCAACCTCTGCCATGCTCCGTTGCTTAGTAGCAGACAGAGTTTTAATTATATACTAAAATAAGCTAAAGCACAGAAAACTGCTCCATGTCTATACGTATATATCCAGAAAGGCATGTGACAGCATCTAAATTGCTTTGGTGGCTGATAAAGAGCCTCCACTAGGGCTGTCATCAAAAGATCTCGAGCAGAGTAGGAAAGAGTTATTAATAAAGCTGCTACTCTATTTATATGTCCTCCATTGTTTGTGATTCCTTGTTAGAAGTTGGAAATGAATTTTTATCTACCACTAATTTCATCAGGGTTTTTTTTCGAGTCAGAGAAAAAATTTAAAAACTTGTGTCAATTCTACTGCCAACCCCAGTCCTCCAAATAGAATTCTTTTTACTCCTCCAGATCTGCAATTCCCAAAATATTATACCTCACAATGAAAAATTAAAGAATTAGTTCATTCATTCTTTCAACATCCAACAGAGCCATGTTCCAGCAGCACAGCCCAGAGGCGTTCTCTGCCCCCATAGAGACGAGGTTTTAAGGGGAGGAAAAGCTAATAAGCAGGTAAAACAATGGAAAGATCATCACAAACCATAATGAGGGCTATGAAAGAAACAGAGGATATTACTTAGGATTAGGCTCAGCGGCAAATGACAGAAGACTTAAAGCCATTTGGCTCTAACCCAGGCTGTGAGTCAGCGCTTGTGCACTAGGGGAGCTACAGCAACTTTTTTAAAAAAATTATCTTTGTTGTTGAAAATATTACAGGTGTCCCCTTTATTCCCCATTCACCCCTTCCACCCCTCACCAACCCCTCCCCCCAGGCCTTCACTACACTATTGTCTGTGTCCATGGGTTATGCACATATGCATGTAAGTTCTTTGGTTAATCTCTCCCCACCGTCCCACCCACCCCCACCTTCCCTCTGAGATCCCTCAGTCTGATCCATGCTTCCATGTCACTGAATCTATTTTGTTCATCAGTTTATTATGTTCTTTAGATTCCACATATAAGTGAGATCATGTGACACTTGTCTTTCTCTGCCTGGCTTGTTTCACTTAGCATAATACTCTCCAGGTCTATCCATACTTTCCCAAAGGGTACAGCAACTTTTTAACAGTGGCATCTATTCTGACTGATCAGTGCTCTGTTCTCTTTGGTTGGCTCAGGTTCATATGCTAGAGAAGTTGCTATATATGTTGAATATTGATTGTGGCTTAAAACGTTTATTTATTTCTCTTACATCAAAGAGGGCTATTCAGAATGCATAAGGCAGCTTCATGAATTCATCAAGGACTCAGAATTTTTGCTCTCTGTTCTCAACACCAGGTTTCTACCTCATGGTCCAAGATGACTTCTTGAGTTCCAGCCATTACACCTCCAAGAAAGACTAAGGTGACAAGAGAGCGGTACCTTCTCCCCTTAAGGATAATTTAGTGTTTATCTCAACGGCCAGAACGTAGTCCTGGGCTGCAAGAGAAGCTGGGATATGTAGCCTTCACTGTCCACCTGGAAATACTAAGACAAAGGGAGAACAGATAGCGAGACAGGTAGCAGACACTGCCACTCAGGGGGATGTGATGGAGAGGCTAATACACAGGGGCTGCCTTACACTGGGCAGCCAAAGGCCTTCTCAGGAGTTAACAAGGAAGCCGAGGCCTATAGGACACAAGCGAGCCCGCCACATGGACTGCAGGCAGAGGACTCCAGGCAGAAGCAAGGTCCTATTTCAGATCAGATTGACTTCTGCTCACAGAATGACCCTGATCTCCTTTTGCAGTTTCCTGGGCTACATGATAATCTCTTCATTAATTCTTAGTTCTCCAAAGTTCCGAGCATGTTACATTATAGAAACTTTTGACTTATTGAAAAAGCCAACTGTCTCCCTGAATTCTGAACCTGGTAGGAAGATGGTTGAGAACGTATTTAGCAGCAAAATGCTATTTGATATGTTATTTAGGGGGGTGTCTATGGGGGCAGCAAAGCCAAATAAAGTGTGGGCCTAGTATGTCTTAGAAACCAGCCTGAGTAGTACAAATAACATGCTAGACTCAGACAGAACTACTTACAAATCAGGGTAGTAAATCCCACCCGCATCACAGTAAGAGGATTTGGCTTGGGGTTTGCCCCGAATAGAGGCATTTGCACGGAACTAATGTGATGTTCTGTGTGAATGTCACATTAGTTATGCATTTGTAACAGGATTCCTGTGGATGCCAGAATATAATTCATTGGAGTAAACAGAAGAGCTAGTGAACAGAAAGCTCTAAAGGAGAATCTGCCCTCATCAAGCCTTCCCAGCCCTACTGTAATTAAGGTGACATTGTACCCAGAGCATTTTCTTAATGAATATCTTACACTGACATCAAACAAAAGAAAAATCAGTAATATTATTTATTTCTGCAGATTTTATGTGAACAAGATCATTATACAGTAAGTGGTTTTTGTCTAAATATACCATGCGGTGGTCATGAGCCCTACTAGGGAATACAGAGATGGAATACAGTGTGCAGACACCCGTGTGCCTTTGTGTCAAGCTATTCTCTTGAGTCTGTTGACCAGCCACGGAAGAGAACCGCCCCAGAGATCACTACAGGTTTGGAAGAAGAAACTCTAAGGTTATACTTTTCTAAACCGACCACACATTTGTATGTGTCTCACTATGAACACAAAGCCTACTTTATGGAACCAAGAAATCATGTCTGTCCAAAACCTGTTAGAGTATGAGCTTCATTTTCATTCTGTAACCCAACACCTAAAACAATGTTTGGCATATAGTAGTTGCTCAGTAAGGTTTAAATGAGTGAATGGTAATTCTCATTTATAACAATTTCCACTTGCTCAACAGCTCCGTAAGTCCCTATCATTGTGTTTGACAGAAACCCAATATATAATGAAATTCTAAGACAAGAGCAATCAGAATGATTTATGAAGAAACCAAAGCCATGTATTGTTCTATGGCACACAAGGTGGCTCTCCAGAGACCCGTCTCAGTATGAAACATTGAATATATACAGTGAACATGAACACAGATTTCAGTACATACATTTTGGTGTGCAAAAACATAGGACTTGTTTTATTTTTCTAAAACTTATTTTTATTTTTCTTCACAGCAAAAGAAAGCATCAATAAAACAAAAAGACAATCAAATGAACAGGAGAAGATATTTGCAAAGGATATCTCTGGTAAGGGGTAATTTCTAAAAGATATAAAGAACTCATACAACTCAACAACAACAAAATCTGATTTAAAAAATGGGCAAAGAACCTGATTAGACACTTTTGCAAGGAAAACATATAGACAGCCAACAGATTTATGAGAAGGTGCTCGACTTCACTAGCTATTAGGGAAATGCACATCAGAACCACAGTGAGATACCCCCTCACACCGTGACAATGGCTATTGTCAGTAAGGCAAGAAATAACAAGTACTGGTGAGGTTGTGGAGAAAAGGGAGCCCTCATATGTGCTCGCGGGAATGTAAATTAGTGCAGCCATTGTGGGAAACAGTATGTAGATTCCTCAAAAAACTAAGAACAGAGTTACCATATGACCTAGCAATCCCTCTTCTGTGCATCTACCTGAAAACTTTGAAAACACTTATTTGTAAAGATACGTGTAGCCCTATGTTCACTGCAGCGTTGTTCACAACAGCCGAGACGTGGAAACACCCGTGTCCTTCAGCTGATCCTTGGCTAAAGAAGGTGTGGAACACAATGGAATACCACTTGGCCATAGAAAACTAGATTCAATTTCTAATTTGAGTCTACCACCTCCCAGGCAGCTGGAAGGCTAGTCTTTGTTATTTGGGGGTTTCCTTCCTTTTCCCCTGGGATTTTGTCTAACTTTCATGGGAATCTATAGAAAAGAGACCCTGGGGAAGTGAAGGACCATGTCCCCCACGTCCTCCTCGCTGGCTTCTGGCGATGGGCCCGCACGAATCACTGGTGAGCCTTTTCTCGGCCTCCTCTACCAGGCCTTTGCATAACCAGCTGTTTCCTTCGTTTATTCCAGGTGTTTCTAGTGGGTGAACATGCTAAGCCCCTGTCCTGCCTAAAAACTGCCGGTAGTCATTTTTCCTCCAGTGCTGCCTCTCCAGGAATGTCCCTGGAAGGAGCCTCACATCCTCTCTGCTCTCAGATCCCATAAAATTACTTGAGATTTTTGCGAGCTCCCCAGGCCTTGGCCTGAGTCACGGGGCACAGGCTCTTTCTCTCTGGAACCCACCGATCTCTCTCATGACTCCCTCTGACCTCTTCTCCCCTAACTGAAGAATCTTTTTGGAGTCAGCAAGGGAAACAAGCATCCAAATACATGTCCTATGCTGTGTATCTTTTCTGTTTTCCCAAGAAGATCCTCCTCTGTTTTCCACTTTCTGGAGAAACATGGCCTTTCCGAGTCCATGAGCACAGAATAATTGAGCTCCACGAAGCTGTGGAGGACCTTGAATTCACAACCAGTCTGCTTCCAGCATCCATGTTCTTGACCACACGATAGAGCCTGGTGTGGCCCAGACTTTGTGTGGGTCCTACAGGAAAATCTAGACCTAGAGAAGGTCTACTAGCATTTTCTATAAAAGCAAAACAACTATTGGCCTTTTCCCTCAAGAAACTGCATTTGAACAATAACAAGAAAAATTAAGTTTGATGCCTTATGCCATTTCAAACACTAAGACCAGATGCAGTTTGGGCTTTAGAGCTACTAAAATATATTGGCTAATAATAGAGTTGTTTTTTATGGAGAAAAGACAACTATTGTTTGAAGGAAACACTGATATAAAACACAACTAAAGAAAAAATAACAGCCACCAAGCATTGCCAAGTGTGGAAATAGGTGCTTTTTATATTTTCTCTCATTAATCTTCACAGCAGCCCCAAGATGGGCATTTTTACCTCCATTCTCTACAGGAGAAAACTGAGGCTCAGAGGTCTTATTTGCCCAAGAAGTATCACATATTCCATGGGCTTAAAAATGTTGAAAATGTGGCTGTCCAGTTTTTCCAGCACCATTTATTGACGAGACTATCTTTACTCCATTGTGTTTCTGGATCCTTTGTCGAAAATTATCTGCTCATATACATGTGATTTTATAACTGGGCTCTCTATTCTGTTCCATTGATCTGTGTGTCTGTTTTTCTGCTAATACCATGCTATTGTTTTTGTTTCTTTGTTTGTTTTAAATTTATCTTTATGGTTGAAAGTATTACAGATATCCCCCTTTTTCCCCCACATTGATCCCCTCCACCCCGCATCCCGCACATCCCCAAGGCCTTCCCCACACTATTGTCTGGGTTATGCTATATGCATATAAGTTCTTTGATTGATTTCTCCCCACCCCTGCCTTCCCACTGAGATCCCTCAGTCTGTTCATGCTTCTATGTCTCTGGATCTATTTTGTTCCTCAGTCTACTTTGTTTATTAGATTCCACATATGAGTGAGATCATGTAAAACTGAATCAGGAAGAATCAGGAAACCTGAATAGCTTAATAACAGCTGATTAAATGGAAGCAATAAAAAAGCATGCAGCGAACAAAAGCCCTGGTCTATACAGCTTCACAGGGGAGCTTTCTAATTCTTTAAGTTGTAGGGTTAGATAGTGTTGACATTTTATCTGGAAGATCTACCCAGTGAAGTCAGTGGGGTGTTAGAGTCCATGACTATGACTGTATTGCTGTTGATCTCTCCCTTAAAGTCCTTATTGATAGGTCTTTATTTATTGCCATTTTAATTCTTTATGCCTGTGTTTCTCTCTCTCTCTCTATTTCTTCTTATTATTACAGCAGTTCCTTTAACATTTCCTGCAATGCTGGTTTGGTGGTGATAAAGTCCTTTAGCCTTTTTTTGGTCTGGGAAGCTCTTTATTTCACCATCTATTTTGAATGAGAGCCTTGCTGGATAGATTAGTCTTGGTTTCAGATCCTTGTTTTGCATTACTTTGAATATTTCATGCAGTTCCCTTCTGGTCTGTAGAGTTTCTGATAAAAAGTCATCTGACAACCTTATGGGAGCTCCTTTGTAGGTAACAGATTGTTTTTCTCTTGCTGCCTTTAAGATTCTCTCTTTGTCTTGAATTTTTGGCATTTTAATTATGATGTTTCTGGACGTGGGCCTCTTTGGATTCTTCTTGCTTGGGACTCTCTGTGCCTCCTGAACTTGTGTGACTTTTTCCTTGACCAGGTTAGGGAAGTTTTCTGTCATTATTTCTTTAAACAGATTCTCTAACACTTGCTTACTTTTGATCTCCTCTGGCACTCCTACGATGCGAATATTGTTAGGTTCCATGTTGTGCCACAGCTCCCTTAAACTGCCCTCCTGTTTTTTAATTGTTTTTCTTTTTGGATCCCTGATTGAGTGATTTTTTTCTACCCTGTCTTCTAATTCACTGATCCAATCCTCAGCTTCTTCTAATCTTCTGTTTATTCCTTCCAATGTATTCTTTATTTCTGCTATGTCATTCTTAATGTCCTTCATAGTTTCCATATCATTTTTCATGCTGTTGAGCATCATTACAATCAGTATTCTGAACTCTATACCTGAGAGATTTCTTATCTCCATTTCATTTAACTCTTTTTCTGGGGACTTCTCTTGTTCTTTCATTTGGGGCTTGTTTTTTGTCTCCCCATTTTGGCTGCCTGTTTCGTTTGTTTCCATGTATTAGGTAGATCTGCTAGGACTCTCAGTCTTTTTGGAGAGTCTCTGGTGAAGACCAACGTCATACACAGTTTGTGACTGGCCCTGAGTACCTTGTTTGTAGCTATCAGCAACCCTTGGCTTGTGGTCTCCTCTGCTGGGACTGGGTGCATTTGGACAGGACCAAGATGCACACAAAAGTCTGCTTTTCTAAGGCCTGGGTCCAGAAGCAGATCAGGCAAAGATTCAAAGCACTCTGAGGTCTGCCTCTGCCTGCAGGCTCATTAATCTGACTCTCTTAATGAGCCTCAGGCTATAGAAACTCATCTGGGTAGAGCAAGAGGTTTTCCAGCAGGGTGGGGCAATTGTTTCCCTCCCCAGGCAAAAGCAGCCAATTGCCTGCCTGAGAAAGATGTCCTCTGTAGTATGGGGGAATGACTTGGCACAGGAATCCAGAGGGGTGCCCTCTGAGCCCTCTCTCCAGCGTCTACAACCCTAGGTTCTCCTCACACAGCTCCAGTACAATCTGCCCTCTCTCTGTCTGCTGGAGCCCAAGGTGAGTGGCTGCACCCAAAACTTTGTGCTTTGGCTCTTTAATAGGGTGCCTGTATTTCCAGCCATCTCTCCCTGGCAGCCAGAAACCAAGCTGCTTTTCACAGCCAGATGTTATGTGAGCATCTTTCTCAGTTCTGGTGCTCTGGGCTGGGAAGTGCAGCCTGGGGTTTAGGTCCCAGAGTCCTCAGTGGGAACCCCCCACAGCTGAGATCTCCCTCTGGACCTTCAGCTGCTGCCTGTAGGAGCCCAGCCAGCCCTTTTGTGCCCCCGCACTTCCTACCCATCTCTATGTGGTCTCCCCTTTTCCTCCTTGGTTATGAGGGTGCTCTCCAGCTCGTCTTCAGTTGCAATTGATTATTCAGGATGGTTTTTCCCTATTTTAGTTGTAATTCCAGTTTAGTCCTGGGAGAGTGTCATTGTAGCTTCCACTCAGTCCCCCACCATCTTTTTCGAATCTACCATGCTGTTTTGATTACCATAGCTCTGTAGTATAATTTGAAGTCAGATAGTATGATACCTCCAACTTCGTTCTTTTTTCTCAGGGTTGCTTTGGCTATTTGGGGTCTTTTGTGGTTCCATACAAATCTGATGATTTGTCTTTCTAATTCTTTAAAAACGACATTGGAATTTTGATGGGGATGCATTAAATCTGTGTATTGCTTTGGGTAATATGGACATTTTAACCATGTTGATTCTTCCAATCCATGAACATGGGACATTTTTCCATTTTGCTGTGTCTTTTTCAATCTCCCTTAACAATGCTTTGTAGTTTTCAGTAGATAGGTCTTTCACATTCTTTGGTAAGTTTATTCCTAGGTATTTTATTCTTTTGGTTGCAATTGCAAAAGGAATTTTTTTTTTTCATTTCTTTTTCTGAAGTTTTGTTTTTAGTATACAGGAAGGCAATGGATTTTTGTACATTGATTTTGTATCCTGTATCTTTACTATATTTGTTTATTGTTTCTAACATGTTTTTGGTAGGGTCTTTAGGGTTTTCTATTTGGGGGGTGTAGTGGGTCCTAATATATGGTGATAAAAGAAGATTTAAGTTTGGGTGGTGGGCACACAGCATGATATATAGATCTTGTAACATATACCCACACCTGAAACCTATATGATCATGTTAATCAATGTCACTTAAATAAATTTATTTACTTATTTTTTAAAATATGTTTTCATTGATTTCAAAGAGAGGAAGGTAGAGGGAGAGAGAGGTAGAAACATCAATGATGAGAGAGTCATTGATCAGCTGCCTCCTGCACACCCCACACTGGAGATGGAGCCTATAACCCTGACATGTGCCCTGACCAGGAATTGAACCACAATCTCCTAGATCATAGGTCGATGCTAAACTGCTGAGCCATGCCGGTTGGGCCACCCCAATAAATTTAATAAAAAAGGAAAAAAAAAAAATCAGTCCACAGAACTGAGTTCCCTCTGTGTGCCTAAAATTTGGAGCAAGTGTTTTCTCTATAGGTTTGAGTATCTGAAACATATATAGGAGGCTTAACTTTGCTATAAAATGACCAACAGCAGCAAAAAAATCTGCATAGGTGCAGATTCTTACCTAATGTATTTTATCAGTGAAAGTAATAAAATAATATCATAAAAAATAGTTGAGAAAGATGCCACTGTAGCCCACCCTCTGTGCAGAGAGTCATAGCTCAGACACTGGTCCGTCCCCTTGCTTCTGGCGTAATGCTCAGTCTGTGCTGTGTTATGCACAACACTCTGCTTCCAGCAGCTCCTCATCTTGGACCGACTGAAGGATAAGTTCAGCTGACAATGGAAGAAATAAGAACTCAGTGCTGTTATCTAGTGTTTTATAATCCTAATAAACATAAGATGTATCTGCAGGTTTCACTAACCAAAGTCATATACACTCCCCAAGGTTTGTTTTTTTCTTCCCACTATTACAGAAGAGCAACTACATCCACACGTTTGCTCAGGAAACACATAACTCCTCAGAGAGCTGAATTCTAATGCAACTACTCTCAGCCCAGCTACAAAGGGAGCTTTGATTTGTTTTTGCTTAAGCAGTAAAAAAGCCTCATAGATTCATATTATTTGAGTGGTAAGGCCAGTAAGAGTGAAGATCCTGAAATTATGTCACTGACGCAAAGGGCAAAGAAGGGGAGCAGGAGAAAGAGGAGGGAAGGGAGAGGAAGAAACATTTCGTACTTTTAATTGTAAAGACTATGGTATATTGTGAGCATAGCCAGGCCGTAACAACAAAAGATCCGAACTACAGACCTTAGCTAAGTTGCTGTCTTTTCCACACAGCAGTGCAGAGGGGAGGCCCAGGGCTGGGGCGCGGACACTCCCCTCGCCCACGGGGAGTGAGACGGGCAGGCTGCTCAGCTTATCATCGAGTTTATGACATGGGCCCACCTAGCTGCAAGGGAGGCTGGAAGAAAGGAACCTGGAGATGTGGTGAGCTAATTCTGAGCATTCTATCCCTAAAAGGAAGACAACAGATGTCCAGGGAAATTATCCGTTTCTGCCACAGGCTGGTGCTCAGAAACTGGCCCAAACCTGGCCACCTGATGTTTCCGAGCAGCTGTGGGCTCTGAGCAGCTTCCACGAGTGAGCACTCACGATTACTCTGATGCTAGACCACACGAACTTTGAATCCTATCAGGCAAAATTTTATTCCCTCCCCAAAAAGAATTCCTCATGAATAAATGTTTCAGAAATGGTACTCAAATGCTATGCGTTGAGTTTCACCACTGAAAAATTTGTGGAAATTTGTTTTCTCCCTTGCTATACAAGTCCTGACATGTATCCTGATTTTGCCTCTTGATCAAAAGCCTGCAGTATTTACTCTGCTGCCCTTTACGGGACAGGTTGCTGACTGAAGCCATCAGGGTCTGAGCGGCACTAACAGGCGGGGAAAGAGGACTGGCCTGCAAGTGGCAGGGAAGACCCAGCTCCACCACCCAGAGCGGTCGGCTGGTTTCTAATTGTAGTAAAACTTCTTTAGTCACAAACTCAGCCACATCTATTAGCCAAAGATCAGTAGAAAAGCAAGAACATGGGAGAGGTTTCTGCAGTCCGGAGGGAAGCACTGAAGCTTTGGCACCGTTTACGGAGGGCCCGACCACGGCGGGACAGCCTCCTCGGCGAGACAGGCTTCTGCCAGCTGTTCATGGCTTAGCTCTTAATTAGCATACAATTAAGTTCATTATATTCTGTTTTAAGAGGGAGAAAATAATATAGTTGAGAAAGTCTATCATCAGAAACAGTGAAAATGTTTTAGCAATTTAAAGATGTAAGTTATCTGCTAAAGATGTAAGTTAGCTGCAAGGGAGGCTGGAAGAAAGGAACCTGGAGATGTGGTGAGCTAATTCTGAGCATTCTATCCCTAAAAGGAAGACGACAGATGTCCAGGGAAATTATCCGTTTCTGCCACAGGCTGGTGCTCAGAAACTGGCCCAAAGATGTAAGTTATCTGCTATTTAACTCATATGAAACTTTGATCTCCCAAGAACTCAGGTAAATAAGTGATGGGCTTAAATAAACAAGATGATGGGCTATTTCTACACTCCTAGCAGATTCTTTAACTAGTACTTATTTCCAATCTTATTTACATTTTAAGCTTTTTAAAAAAATAAGGCTGTATTCTTATTAACAATATTGTGGCAAAACTAGCCAGTCCTTGTCTGCTGGTCACAAGATGATTGTTTTCTACCTAAGTGACAGGAAACCAACTCAAAGGAGTTTAAGGAGGAGGGGGAAGAGGGGCAGTGGCTGGAGAGGGGAGCATGTGTTTGACGCAGCTTCTGTGGGTTGGCTTATGACCACTAATAAGTGGACTTTGGAGACATGACCTGGTCTGTTAGAGTCTGCCAGCATTAAAAAAGAAATCATTGATAAGACTATGTAAATTCTAAATACCATACAATTCTTCCACCGAAAACTCATGAGCAGGACATAAAGGGGTGGGGGAGGAGACATGAAATATACACGACCTTTTCTGTATCACTCAGAAAAGGTACACTGAACGTGAGCATCACAGAATTTATATTTCCATTGAAAATAGAAACATAAATTACTTTCTGAATTCAGGAATATTTTAATGGCAATAATTTCCTTAATCAGAACATTATCTATTCATTGGAATATATAAGCTAATTTGTTTATTAAGGAATAATATTTTTAATGACAATAGTTTCTCCCTAAAGAATAAGCAGATGTTAGCCTTAGGAAAACAGAGGAAACTGCCAGCGCTATATACGCCCGATGAATGCTTCAGATTCCCCCAGCTGTGTTCCTTCCAACTATTAACAGATGTTTTACACACATACACACACTCTCACACACACATGCACACACACACATACACACTCACACTCTCAGACACAGGCACATACACACATACTCACGCATGCATACACACACATACACTCTCACACACACATACACACACTCTCACAGACACAGGCACAGACACACACTCACACACACATGCACACACACACACACATACTCTCACACACATACACACACTCTCACAGACACAGGCACATACACACACACTCACGCATGCATACACACACATACACTCTCACACACACATACACACACTCTCACAGACACAGGCACAGACACACACTCACGCATGCATACACACACATACACTCTCACACACACATACACACACTCTCACAGACACAGGCACAGACACACACACACACACATGCACACACACACACACATACTCTCACACACATACACACACTCTCACAGACACAGGCACAGACACACACACACACACACACATGCACACACACACATGCACACACACACATACACTCTCACAGACACAGGCACAGACACACACACGCACACACACACACACATACTCTCACACACATACACACACTCTCACAGACACAGGCACAGACACACACACACACACACACACGCACACACACACATGCACACACACACATACACTCTCACACACACATACACACACTCTCACAGACACAGGCACAGACACACACACACACACACATGCACACACACACATGCACACACACACATACACTCTCACAGACACAGGCACAGACACACACACACACACACATGCACACACACACACGCACACGCACACATACACCCTCACACACATACACTCACACTCTCACAGACACACTCTCACACACTCCTGTGGTCAAATAGGACCAGGAGCCCTTAGCCCAGTCGGGGCCCTGAGCCCCCCGTCCCTTAGCAGCCTTGCCAGCGTGGAAGTCCTGCGGTGGCTGCGCCTGTTCAAACCTGGGAGTCCAGCGCCCCCCAAGCTAACCTCCCAGAACCACCGGCAGCGTAAGTGAAGTTTGTGGGGCTCGCCCGCAAAGCCAAGTTTAGAGAAACACGTGCCGTGGTTGCTGTCTTCGTGGATTTTGCTGTCTGAATAAATGTAAGGAAACCTGAGTGACAGCTGAGCCCGTCTGGATATAACAGTGACTCCACAATTAGACGTATAAACTGTAGACTCTCAGAAGCCAGCCGCCCCTCCCGTGGGGCAGCGCTGCCAGGCTGCGCGCATCGCGGCCGGTGGCGGGTCCGCGGGTCCGCGGGTCCGGGGCGGGCCGTGCGCCCCCGGCCGCTAGGTCTTGGGCGAGTCCGATTACTCGGGGCGAAGTTTTATAGGCAAAGAGCCCGGCAATTTCAGGGAATGAAAGGGCCCCGAACTGGCCTTGGGCACGTGCCTCTTGGGGACACCGGGGGGGGGGGGGGGCGGGGGGCGACTTCATGCCCGGCCGCAGGAGACGCAGGCTAGGAGCCCAGGCCGGCGGCGGGGCCGCGGGGCCATCGCGAGCAAGCTCCCGCCGCCGGGGCCACGGGGCCGTCCCCCGTCCCCCGCCCCCCGCCCCGCGCCCCGCGCCCCGCGCCCTGCTGCGCCCCGCCCCGAGCGCGCCTCCCTCCCGCCGGCCCGCCTTCGCCGCACACGCGGAGTGGGAGCGCGGTCAGCGCCCGGGTGGCCGCGTGGCCGGGCGGGGCTCCCGCCTCCCCGGGCCGGCGCGGGGCGCAGCGTGGGCGGCTCAGGGAGGGCGCGGGTCGCACCCACGGGCGTCTCTCCCACGCCGAGGTCGCCCTTCTCTCCCCTTCGACTCTAAACGTCAATGGGAAAAACATCCTCACTCCTTGGGTGAGGATTTTTTAAAAAGTCCTTGAAAGTAAGTGTAATTGAAAATAAAAACCTGAAAAATATTTAAAATCAATAGGAAAGGGAACAGGTAAGACGCAGTCAAGACCCCACGTTTTAGACACATAGTGTGCGTGTATGTCACACAGGAATAAGAAGTCTCATTCTCCAGGGAAGAGAATGGAGATGGGCTCAGAGAGGCATGTTTCTGGAAATAACAGAGCACAGTAATGCTCACAGCAGGATACAGGATGAACAGTCCGAAGGTCAGGCCGCTTGTGCGAAGATGCATGGAAAATGTGGTGAGTTGGGTTTACTACTAGCTCTCTCAAACATGCTAAGCCTGGGTCCTAGAGACAGCCAGGGCCTCTTCTCGGAGGCACCTGTGGCCTCTGGACCTCGATAGTTCTCACAAATATCGGCCCTATATCAAAATGCAGTCAGTATCCCAAATGTGCAGACACTGTTGATAAAGCGATTTCAGGTGGTCCAGAGAGAGTGATGTTCCGGTAATGAAGGTGATTATGACAATAATCTAAAACCAGCTGCCAAGGACTATGTGTTGCCAAGCAAAACTTCTAGAATATGTCTGAATGGTTTTCACAAGACCCCACATGGTAGCTAGGATTATCCCCAGCGAACAAAAAGGAAATGGGCGCACAGAGAAGCCAAGTGGCTTGCTCAAAATCACACAACTGGGAACGGGCAGAGAAGACTCAAACTCAGGAGTCCATGCTTATGCTCAGGTAATAATGCCACACACCTAAGTATGTGGCTTTGTGGGGCGGGGGGGGGGGGGGTGTAAGGGGAAGCTAGTGATTAAGGATCTTTGTAGAATGTGAAATGAACGTTAATAGGCAAATGAGAGGTCAGAAATCTGGGTTACGGTCCTGTTGCTGACCTTTCGAGATAAACCCCTCCAACTTCCAACTCACCTGCTTTCAATGCTCCCTAGAAAATTCTCTTGTGCAGACAGAAAATTTATTACTTTTACACATTTTTAAGACATCACATAATCACATTTATGGGAAATATAAATAATTCAAATGACTCTGAAAAGAAAGGGCTCGATTATTGTATATTACAATTTAAGAAAAAAAATCAAATTTACGAAAAAACTGACAATCAGAAGCATTATAGGAAGTCTTTTGCTCATTTACTCCAGAGATTCAACCAGAATATTTTTTAAGAGGGCAGAAGTTTAAGGTCTAGCTAGGGAATAAAGACATGTTTTGTCTGACACTTCCCAAGTCAAACCCAGAAGTTGTCAAATGATCTTAAGTGCTGTATTTAAAAAAAGGCAGGAGCTGGCAACCTGGGTATACTAAGCTTTCACTATTATAAATTTGTATTAAAAACCCAGTATCTTTTTTTTTTGTAAATATGCAAGGGTTCCTCTGATAATTTCCCTTTTGGAAAACCATTTCTCACTAAAACATTTAAAATAACATTCCTATATCTAAAATGAATTCTTGGCATTCGGGAATTTGAAATCTCCCTTGATTCAGAGGGGAAAAAAAAGCTGCACAATTATAGTTCATCTGAGTGCAAGTCGTAAAGTAATCAATGTTTAAACTAAAAAGTAATACCTTAGAATGGCATTTAAAACAAAAAAAGTACTCACTGGCATTTACAAGGTTTTTCATGTAATTTGTAATTCGTTAAATCAGAAGAGAGTGTGTACTACCATTTTTTGATAAGGCAACAATATTCAAAATCGGCATTAACTAAACACAACCGGCCAGCACATGTGAAAAACCCAATGCTTTAATGAAGCTGTCGGAACAGCAGTTCAAAGATGTCATTAGATACATTGACATTGATCCATCACATACAGCACTATGGACCATACAGAAGGTAGAAGGTATTGCTGCGTCCAACAGCAGATGACTACATTACAGTACCAGAGTCCGCAAGACAGTCACCAAGTGTCCCGAAGAGACAGTCACCAAGTGTCCGGAAGAGACAGTTATTTGTCTTTTTGTCTTTTTTTTTTTCAAGAAATAGGGTTTTTAAATACACTGTTATCAACGTCAACTTTTCCCAGTGCATTTTAAAAAATATGAATAAGTGCATTCCTTTGTGCTTTATTTTGTATCTTTTAACTTCCTATGTATTTTATTTGTTCTTATTGCTTTATGTTTTTAAAAACAACCAGAAAGAACTTTGTCATCCTGTGTATGACCAGGTTGGTTGTATGGTTTTTGGCAAAGTCAGAAGGTTTGGTATTTCCATTACCTTACCCAGAGGCAGGCGGACAAGTCTGGCATTTTAGTCACTCCAGACGGAGGCCCAACCCCAAGTCACAATTCTGCACCCAGTGACGGGGCGTGGTGTGGATCATTTTCTCATCACAAAAGGCAAGCCCAAACCACCGCCTCTTGGCTTAACTAGTCCCTAAAACAAATCCACACTCTATTTGGCAAAAAAGAAATAAATAAAGCCACCCCCAGTTGCAGCATTCTCCTGGGCTTACTCACCTGCCACTCCCAGAAATTGTCTACGAAGGGGCTGGGGAAGCAGGCGCTGGTGAGCGCAGGAGCTGCGCGGCCCAGGGCGTGGCGGAGATGCCAGGCTCTCTCAGCAAAGCGCTCTGCACGCTCGCTCGGCCCTGGCCAGATCCCCTGGGCTCGGGTTAGTCAACCTTGCTCTATTTTTAAGAACCTCCAAATCAGCTAAAGAAAACTAGCATCATAGCATCATAATCTTCAACTTTTGCACACAGGTCCCCTCCCCCCCAGATACGAAGAGAAAACTGGACGAGGCTATGATTGTACCAGTGAGCACTATGGGACAACGGCCGCTCATGCACGTCGGCGTCTCTATTCTAGAAGGGCTACCTGTACAATTAAGGGGGCTGAAAGAATGGGAAGTAATTTTCCCTACCCCCTTAAGTAATAAAGCTATAAAGCGGATAGCATCATCAAATTTCCAAGGATTCTCACCGCGCAGCGCACGGGCACTAGGCCGTGAATTATTTTCACGTAAGCCATCCATTCGCACACTGGACAATCACTCCTCTCCGAACCCCCAACACCCACCACCAATTCATATTTGACATTTAAGCTCATTTTCATTTTTTAAAAAACCCTCCTGAATAAGGTTTCCTGATGAAAGAAGTTGGCACTCTGTCACTAAAATATATTTCATATTAAAAATATCTGGAGAAGTGGAAGCTCTTATATTGTCTACGTAGGCACCATGCTGCATGTTCCTCTCGACCTCAGACACCACCTGGAAGCTTTCTCCACAGTGCAGTTCAGTCAGTGCTGGTCCAGAAAAGACTGCTGCTCGACTAAGGCACTTCATTCCGAAGGGGTGTTGACGCCACTTGCTGTTCAACTGCAGGCTGCTGCTGAGAAACGCACTGAGCAGCCGGCCCCCGCCACGCGTCCCGTGCAACACCCGGCGGGCAGGGGCGGGACGCTGCGGGCATTGCATAGACTACGCGAGCAGGTGATGCTGGAACTAACTGTACAGCTCCGCTGCTTGGCAAACGCTGTCGGCAAGTACCAGGAATTTGCCAATACAGTATTTCTCTTTAAAAAAATTCAGCGAGTTTGCTGAAATAAACCTCAGTTTAAATGACCATAATGGGCGTATTAACGCTATGGTTTGGTTACCAGTCTCCAAGAATATTGCTATTTTTATATCACTAAAAATAAATATGTAAGTTTATTCTCCCTAGAAGGCCAGTTTTACCTATTAATCCTACCCCTTAAATGTGTGGAAGAACAGCTCTGAGTGAGACTGTAATATACAAAACATTCGCAAAGCTCTCCTTAAACACGGGACCTCACGTAAGTTTTCTTTCATGTGTACAAATAATGCAGAAAACCACCAGTGAGTTGTAAAAATACTGAAAACTTGCCTTTTTAAGATGCATATTCTTACAAATTAATACAAACATACTGAAAAGAGCGATGATAATAAAGAATCTGTACAACTCAAATGAATAGTAAAACATAATTTAAAAATAAAAACAGTAAAGCCAATTAGAAATGTGCCCAGTTTGTTTTTCGTATCAAAAGCAAAATCAAAGAAAAAAAGTAAAACATTCAGTGCTCCTCAATATTTTACTGAGAGGACATTAATTTTCATTTCAAAATAAAATATATCTTAAGAAAAATTAAATCACACTCATTGATGAGGAAAATTGTGAAGCAGAGAGTGAGACCAGACCTCGTGCTTCAGGGCCCTGGTCTGTCTCCCTGTGGTTGCAGTGGTAACATATCAGCTATTTCTCTCACCAGACAATCCTCATGAAAATGGTTGCATTTTTCTCTTTTGTGGAATATAGTATTTCTTTAAATAGTTTGCAGTATAAAGACTGATGCTGGAGGGTACTGGATCTTTAAGGCAGTACCGATGAACACATTTACAAAATGAAAAGGTTAGTGTGAGTTTTTTCTTTTCCTTCCTCTTTCTGTCTGTCTGTCTTTTTATTTATTTTTTGGCTGCTTTACATTCTTTCAATTAACCTTTACATTTAATTTCCAAGGAAGTCACATGCATAAAAATTTCCAACCTGTTTCCCCTGAAAAGAATGGACAGAAATTTCTCTGATGCAAAGTCCTCTTGCTCAGGAAGCTGATGTTGGGTGCGTTCGGTTCACAGATCCTGGGCGCTATTGTACAATACTCTGGAGGCATTTGTAGTTGCAAAATAGAATATACAAGTCCGTTCACAAAATTCTAAAAATAAAATATATCCTGGGCTATTGATAAAGCATGGAAAAAATTCATATTCAAGGAAAATTATCAAGAAAACCCCTTCAGGTCAATTATTAAATCTACTGATCAAGAAAGGCGCAGAGCAGGGAGGCCGGCTAGCAGGCGTGCTCGGGCTCCTCCATGCTCATGCTGCTCCTCCGGCTGCTGGCTTTGGAAGCTCCCGGGGACACTGACGAGAGGAGAGGGTCAGTCACGCCGGAAGGAGAGAGGGTATCGTCCATCAGGATGTCTTCCAGCTTAGAGCCCATTTTCGAGGGGGCGCTGTAGGCGTGGCTGCTCTCGGCCCCGGGCCCGAGGCTGCTGTTGAAGCTGATGGTGCCATCTGTGAGATCGAGGGTGGTTGTACAAGTTAGGTCTGGGTGATGCTGGAGGATGTCCTGGCTGCAGTTCTCCAGGGACGGTTCTTGCTTGATGATCCGAGTCACCAAATCCGCAGAGCAGAGGCCCGTGGATGGAATAAGGGAGAGTCCATGAGCTCGAGCCTGCATTTCAAGTTCCTGAAAGAAAAGTGAAAATCAGACACTGAAGCAGATGGAGCACAGAGGGTTTCAGGGCAGGAGATTACTGTGTGTGATATTATAATGATGGGTCCACGCCATCACGCATTTGTCTAAGCTCACAGATGTCCAACCCCACGAGGGGACCCTAATGGAAGTGAAGGGGCTTGCGATGTTGATGACGTATCGATGCAGGTTCACCAATAACAACAATGCACAACCTTGGCTGGGGATGTGGATTATGGGGAGGCTGTGTGTGGGGGGGAACTCTGCACCTTCTGCTCAATTTTGCTGTAAACCTGAAATTGTTGCAAAAAATAAAGTATTTAAAAAAGTCATACACTTAGAGAGAAAACAATCAATATTAAAATATTTGGCTCTTTTAAATGAATAAATGCCGTGCTGTTTAGAGTAGTGTGAACACCGCTGGCAGTCAGTGAAATGCTTCTCGGGGACAGTGGGCTTATTCGGCATTAAATACAGAGACTGTCTCTCACACACACTCATGTTCACAATGAGGACAAGCTAAAACGTATCAAAATAAAACTTCAAAATGTAAGCTGACCAAAGGAAAATATTCAGTAAATAATATTGTTCCGTGGCCCCTAAACTGTACACCCAGGTATCAGCGGTGCTGCAAGGAAACCAGCAGGGAAACAGAGATACTGCTGGGCGGAGTCCAGGGGCTGCACTGTTCCCGCGCTGGACTGTGCTCCATGCTCTCCCGTCTCTGCCTGGCCGGCGGGGCTGGGGCTGCTCCAGGAGCATGCGCACTGTACGCACAAAGGCGCTGTGCAGGGGAACCGAGGCGGCGGCCTCCGGTCCAGCACGCGGGCACACACGTCCCAGCAGTGAGAAATGTGGCCATTTAAAAATAATATACAAATGCTATTTTTCTTCATTTACACATCTGAATTTTCAAATGCCTACTAAATTGTTAGGACCCAGCAGAAATGGCAGGTATTTCGGCTGGTGCATGGTCAGTGGGAAAGGAGGGCAGCATGAACTGAGAAAGTCCGGGCAGTAACGGCAAACCTCAGGAAGGTTCCACACAGGGATCTGAAGTTGGGAAGCATCACTTAGGCCATCTCACCAGGAGAAATGGAACAGTTTTTAATCCCAGAGAAGAGTTCTTATCTGAATAATACCCTCCTCCTACACTTTCTTCACATTTCCTGTGTTGAAATCCTAACCGGCAGGATCCCAGAATGTGGCTTTATTTGGAAACAGTGTCTTTAGAGAGGTAATTAAGTTAAGATGAGGTCGTTAGGATGGGCTCTGACCCAACCTGCAACAGCCCTGGCGGCCTTTCAGGAAGAGGAGGCCAGGCCGCAGGTGCGCCGAGGGAACACCTCCTGGAGACGCGGAGAAGCGGCATTTGCCAGCCCAGCAGAGCGGTTTCAGGAGCCAGCCCTGCGACACCGGGTGGAGGATTTCCAGCCTTCCGAGAACTGAGAAATCACTGGCTGCTGTCTGCACTGCCCTGTCCATCTGTGCTATTTGTTGGGGCGGCCTGAGCTGCCTAACTGAACCCTGTGTCAGAGACTCCAGGACCTCATTTCAACATGTCCTCGCAGCAAGGGCTTTCCCTCTTCCTTCCTGAGTACCCCTGGACCCTCCCAAATGAACCCCAGAGACCCCAACAGTGAGCATCCTACTTCCCCATGCCAGTGCCTCCTTTCTGTTTGTGATATAACAACAACAGGATATAAAGTTGAAGCCATCACTGGGGCCCATCAGAGAGGGAGAGCTGCTCTCCAGCACTATATGCCTCAACCTTGGCCCACAAGCTAAAGATCTATGTTCTGGAGGAGTCACGTTTAGTCTGTGTTAAAGGCTGTTTGACCTGCAAGGTCTCTGGGTGCAATACAAGTAAGAGACGGTGCCTGAGATGCCACTGAAGACTCTACATGTTCCTTCACACAACCTCTGGAAACACAAGGCTCTCAGCATCACTGCAAAGCCCTGGGTTGTGTGATGAAATGGTAGCTCCAATGATGCTCAGGCCTCATGAGCCTTCTCTGGTGAAAACTTTTGCATGCGTCACTTAGAATGAAAATGAAAGGAAGCCCTCAGGTCCAAGCTGAGAGCATCTGCTCTCATAAATCCACACCAACGTGCTGGTAAGAATAGCACCCACACAAATAGTTTGTCTTTTCAAAAAGAGGAATAAAGTTGGATGAAGAGAGGCAAACATCTTAGTCTATCTACTGTTATTTAATTAACAATATTTATCAGCTGACTAAAAGCATTACTCAGATTTCTAAACAGTGCGAAGCATCTCGTCTAGAGAGCTTGGCTCAGGACGCAGCAGAGCGGTCCTGATCGGTCATGTTCCTGTAACATGAAAAGTTCCAGGGGCTGCCTCCCACTGTCACTGAAGGAAACCTAAGACACGGTCACCGCGGACTTTCCAGTTCACATTACAGTATTTGTATTTCACACAAATAGACATATTTGCAACTTTAAAATCTAGCCTCTCTTTTAAAACAATTATTCTATTTTAATATTTGAGGAAATAACACATTCGTACAAGCTGCTTCTATAAACTGGTATACTAAGTTCCACAGATCAAAGACCGATGGTTATAGACCAGAGAACGGGGCATGGAACAAACAGTAAAAGCCAAATGAAAAGAAGGGGGGGAAGGAGAATTTTAAGTGACAGCTGACCTCTCCTTCCCACTGAGGTTCTAAAATATGCCCCCCAGAGGACAGCTGTCTTCACCTCCCTGCCCCGGGGCTGAGGATCCCTGCACTGAGTGAGAGCTGTGACATCCAGAAGTATCCACTGTGGTGTGGGCATTGAAAAGATAGAGACCACTGTTGTCAATGAACTACTCAGCTAAATCTGGTCTGTGTCTGGGATTCACACACTGAGGGAAACAAGCTGGCCCCTGAGGTGTCAGGCTTTGCATGGCCACTCCATAGTAGCTGCCTTGGAAACCTGAAACGTAGCCACTGCTTCACGCAAAATCTGGCAAGAGTTGGGTTCAGCTACTCAAGACGGCCTAGTGCCAGTCATTCTTCCTGGTGGGCAGTGTTCATAGTCAGCCAGCAAATTAAAAATACTCGTAAACTCCGGTCATTAGCAGCCTCAGTGTTTCTTTCTTTTTCCAAGACAGTTTCAGAGGAAGCTGTGTCTTCACTCTCAGCAGCAGAAGTCGAGTGCCTGAGAGAAGTACCGGGGCTGATACTAAAGAGGGACCCCATGCTACACTGGTACACACACTCCCTAAATGAAATGACAATGAATCCTACACATTAGTAAAATTAGTATTTCTCCTGCTAAGAATATATAGTGTAAGTTAAAGACACACATGGTATAATTTCACTCTCTGTCCTATTTCTTAAATTTATATCTTAATGATAAAATCCTCTGGGTGTCCCCAAGTTCCCCATCAACATGAGCTTTGACCACAGACTCCATCCTTCCCATACTAAGGCATTTTTGTTTTAACTACAGTCAGTTCTCATTACTTGCATTCATCACTGCTGCAATCTGAATGTATATGCCCCAAATTCACATGCTGAAACTTAATTCTCCAACATGATGGCATTTGGAGATTGAGCTTTGGGAGGGGCTCAGGTAATGAGAGTGGAGCCCTCATGGAAGGGATTAGTGCCCTTATTAAAAATACCCCCGGGAACACCCTGCCCCCCCCCCATGTAGGATGCAGCAAGGAGAAGGCTGTCTCTGAACCAAGAAGAGAGCCGTCATCACCCTCTGAATCATCTGGCGCCTTACTCTTAGATGTCACAGCCTGTGGAACTGCGAAGCCATAAGTGTCTGCTGTGTGCGCCACCAGTCTGTGGATGCTTTGTCATAGCAGCACAAACGGACAAAGCCAGTGGGAATGCAGAATAGCACGCCGAGCCGTCCCTCAGGGGAGACACAGGGTCAGGGTCCCGCGAGCCTCTGGCACGGTTTCTCACAGAGCCTATTTCCTGTGTTGCTGTTTATCTGATATACGACGTTGATTCGTTAACACTGAACTCAGCCAACAGCACTGCAGCTTAGGTCTGAACTGACCCTAACTCCACAAGACACATCCCAGCCTTCGGAGCTCAGGAGCACTGGCCAACACTTCAGCACGATGCTTAGAGGCCCTGTAAACAGCAAATCACCCCCAACCACTAAACTGTAAAAGCCACGGCACTAACGGACTGCACAGGACACTGTCGCAGGAGGAGCTGGGAGGAGAAGGCAGAGCCTTGCCGTGTCCCCCGTGTGGAAAATGAGTCTCAGGCCACTCAAGTCTGTGGCTCTACACATGTCTGAGAATGACCACAAAAGTGCCACAAATGTTGACTTGGGCTACAAATAAATTTCTACGCGTAGACAAATTCAAATAGGGAATCCACAAATAATGAGGATCCCGTAAGGCAACTCCCCGATGGCTCGCTGTAGCCTCCTGCGCCCACCGAGGCGGGGCCCGCCAGCCCGCGGTACCTGGATCCTGAGCAGCAGGTGCCGGTTCGCGTGCTCCAGCTTCTTCTGCCGCGTCTCCAGCTCCTTGGCGCGCTGCTGCTCCCGCTGCAGCTTTCGGATGTAGTCCACAGACGCCTTCAAAATGGTGCCCTTGTTCCAGCGCATGTCCCTGAGAGAAAGCAGGAGACAGGCTCCCTGTGACTTGAAGCTCAACGAGAGTGCAACAGAGCAGTTTCTAAGCTGTGGTAACCAGTGGACAACAGCTCTCACCCACCGGCCACCACCTCCCACTCGCCATCTCACTCAACCCAGAGGGAGGGCGCCGCACAGAGCCGGCCCTGGGCACAGAGCTCCTAACGGCGGGGTTGGGGCCGAAATTTAGGTCAGTTGACTGCAAAGTCAATATTCTTAACGTTGCATTAAATAGTTATAGCTTTCTAGGGCTATACGGATTAACTCAGAGAATAAGCTGTGGTAATAAAAAACTCCATGATATCTCACTACTTATGTGAGGCATAAAAGTGGCACCCCTAAGTTTTATCGTGAGTTTTCATAGACAGGTTATCTAACTTCTCTCTATTTCTTCATCTACAAAATGTTGATATTATATTTGTGGGAGGAGCCTCATAGGTATGTTATTAGAATCCAAGGAGGCACTTTATATAAAAATGCTGTGAGAAGCTTCGACTGCAGTTTCAATAACGGAGAAAACACTGTGTCAGGGCTCGATATAACAATTATATCGTATGCCTATCTTTATATAGCATTTACTATGTGACAGGTGCTTTCTCAAGAACTTTACAGCTCATTTAATAGGTAGGTACTAATATTATCCCCATTTGACAGGCTTAGGAAGGTCACATGATTTGCCCGGGTCACACAGCTGGGAAAGGGCAGGACCAGGAGGCCTGACTGCCTGTTTCAGGCTCCACTCTCGAAACCCCCACGCCAGGCTTCATCTTAGTCTTCCTCAGAGCAACCAGACTAGGCAGGAGTGTTCTGACCATCCCCCTTTTAACAGGTGAGAACAAGAAGCACCAGGGCTCGAGCATCTTCCCCAGGGGTAGACAGGTAGCCTGCCTGTCTTGGCTTCAAACCCAGGCAGCCTGTGGTCGCCACTGCTCCGGTTTTGATCACTACAGCTCCTCTAACGTGCTCATATATGAGACAATTAAAAACGCCATTTAGAGCACTCCAGAAAAATAATTAAGAATGAAATTATAATTACACAAGTAACATTTCTATAGCACTTTAAATTAATCTGAGCCCTTTTATAGACAATATTCATGATGATAATGACAATGATAGTGATGAAAACAAAAATAATTTAAGGTATGAAAAACCTCCTAAGCCATAATCTATAGCTGCTCAAAGCAGGTCAGAATATCAGAATATCAGGTGGGCCGAGTGAATGGAGGGCGATTAACACAAGCCTCCAAGTAACTGAGCCTCGGGCGGGTTAGACAAAGAACAAAACAGCAGTTTTCGCACGAGAGGCAGAGCTGCAGCTCTCTGAGAATTCCTGGGGGTTGATCCCTGGGGTCTGAGCACCAAAGATGGCAGAGGTGTCCTGAGGTTGAGCCAACTTGCTAACATTCAGGGCTAAGATCAAAGACACAGAACTTTAGCAGCCAGAGAAACAACTGTAACGAAGATGCCTGAACAAGGCCAGCAAGGTGGAAGCCAGTTACTGAGACCTGCACACAGCACTCAGCTTTTAAGAAGTGACCACTTCCTTTATCTGGGGTTCTGCTTCCTTCTGAGACCCTCCAATTAATTTTGCTTCTGGGCTTAAAAGAAGGGCTTTTAAACCTCAGCTGGGGTCTCCTCAGCCACCCACCTGAGTCTGCACCAGGAACCTGGTGCAGGGAACCCCGTAACAGATCACAGTCCATTTTATCTTAAAACAACACCTACAATTAAAGATCATTCCAACTCAGACCGTCAACAGAAGTAATGGGATACAATGGAAAAAAGATATGCAGATGAAGGCTTTCACTCCAGCCCCATAATTTCACACTTTGGTAAAGAGATTCACATTCCAGTTTAAAAGAGTATGCTAAAAAGTGAGAGCTGATAATGAACAGGAAAATGGGAATTCGATTTCCACAGTCATGCAAGACTGACCGCAGGAAATGAAGGTCACAGCCCCTTGGTGGGATGAACTCCTGCCGCAGAACTGAGAACGTGAGTGCTCTGCGTTTCAAAATGGCTCTCCTTGGTGCACCTGGGCAGTAAAGGGTGCAGGGTGGAAACTGCCTGAGCACCCACCTTACGACAGGCAACGGTTTTATTTTATTTTGTCACAAATACCCTGACAATCATCCGAATAGCAAACTCAATAAGCCTTGCATGAGTAATGCTTGATTTCATCTCCGCATTTTATTAGGTAGCTAAAAGGTCATATTCGCAGGCTAATTTCATTGAATGCCTGTGGGAGCCACTAAACTGTGCACATCCTCCAGCCCTTACTTCAATGGGCCGATGTCTAATAGGTAAAAATTGTGTCTGCTGTCCTATTTGCTGATGTTGCCAGCAGGAAAGGATCTTTACAACTGTTCTCTCCAAAAGCGGCAGAAGGGAAGAAAGACGGAGAGCTGAGATCCCCTTGACCTATGCTCAGAACAGGAAGAAAAATTACTGTTTTTTTCTAGAAAGGAAAATATACAAAGAACACAAACGTTTTAAGACAATTGAGCAGAACTGCTAAACTTGGAGTCTGCAATGGCAGAGTTCAGTGCCTACAGACACTGTTGGAGTTGAAGCCCAGTGGGCATGTTCTTGCTTTAGCAGGTACTGAAATCACTGTCCTGTAGGAACTGCTAAAATGATTTTGTTTAGCAGCTCAGTGTTTATTTGCCCAAGATTCTGATTTCAAAAAGCCACCTCCTCACACCCAGAGCTGCCTCACGTCCAGTCACCATTTGCACAATCTGGTGCACTGCTCTCAGCATCTTAGTTTGATGAGACGGACAGAAGCAAGGTGCACAGAGTACTTAGGATGAAACCAAGGAAGGGCGACTTCTTTACACTGGGTTTTATAACGGTACCGTTTTTGCAACATATGAAGAAACATTAAGGTACAAAAATATACGATGCAGATGAACATGCACTTGTACTCACGGGTCATTGGACTTGGGAATCAGAGTGCCCAGCTCTTTAATGCGGTCATTTATGTTAAATCTTCTTCTTCGTTCGACTGCAAGGAGAGAGAGAGGACTATTAGTAACAGGGTCACGTCTGCATGAACGAACCTCATTAAAGACATCCGTGTGTTAACTTCACTGCGCAGGACCATGGAGCCTGGAACCTGCATTTCCGTCTTTACCATAGTTTTAGTACTGAGGCTAAAATACTTTTTAAAACGAGCTACCTTTTATCATTAACAAAGCCCTGAGATACACAGTTTCTCTCTCGATCCTGTGACAACCCTGAAATTGGAGTTACTATCCTCAGTCACAAAGAAGAAAACTGCCTTGGAGACATTAGGGACGGGAGAGGCCACCAGCAGGGAGTGGGGACTGGGATCAGCCAGAGCTCCACGCTGACCCTGCAGACCAGGGAGCAAACTCTCTGCAAAGAGCCTCACCGCAGATTTCTGGCTCTGCTGGTTAAGGGGCAAAAATTGAGGCTATTATGTAGGTACTCACACAGTAGGAGATAAAACAGATTCCTACAATTTATTTATTGACCAAAGTCAAAATGTCATACTATTGACCAGGTAGAATTTGTTTGCAGTGCGAGTTTACTAATGAGAAGCCCTGGGTGCCAGTGCGCTTTGTACATAATGAGACACTATGTACAACGTACACCACGCTGCCTTGTGACTCAGCAGTATATTGTAAACCCCGACTGAGCCAGGTGAGGCCAACCTACCCCATTCCTCTTAAGAGACACTGGGAATCCCTATATGGAGGCATCCTAATTTACTTAAAAGTTCTGTACTGATGGATATTTAGACTGTTTCCAAGTTCTCCCTCTTTTTCAATGTATAAGAAATATTTTTGCCCGTCCGGGTGTGGCTCAGTGGTTGAGCATCAACTAGGATCCAGGTGATCGGGGTTCGATTCCCGGTCAGGGCACAAGCCCGGGTTGCGGGCTCGATCAATGACTCTCTCATCATTGATGTTTCTATCTCTCTCTCTCCCTCTTCTTTCCTCTCTCTGAGATCAATAAAGATATATTTAAAAAAGAAATATTTTTGCCAGGGCTCACATGTACATTTTAAGCCTATCATAACACTTACTCTATGTTGAAAACACCACCTTAAGGTATTGGTTGTTCATCTGTTCTGTCTGCCCCTGACTCGAATGGCAGCTCATAGGGGTGGGAAAGCTGTGTGTAGAGAGTACCTCACACATAACGGGGGCTCAATCAGCAGTTAGAGTGGAGAAATGGATGCATTCTTTTGCACATCTTGGCAAGTGTTCTTACACGATAAAATGTCCAGGCAAGGGAGCCCTATGCCAACAGCAACCTAACCTTGAGTATTAATTTCTCATGGTTAGATGAGATTTTAGGATTGTTTTGTAGCCCCCAGAATTTGTGCTAATCATGTTTGCTCTTTACTGACAACCATGAACTTGAGAGATTAGGTGCCTTAGTAAAGGTGAATATTGTTCTTGACAAGGTTTGGATAATACCCAATTATCTTATTTATAAGGTATTTTAAAAGGAGAAATATCTAAAAGTAAAATTACTTGGAAGCTAGAGGACACCTTAGAAATATTAATTCAAAACTTTTGGTTAAGAGATGAGGAAAGCTTCTATGACTGGGGTGGGAACTGAGAAGGGCAATTTCCACTTTAAAAAACTGCCCCTCTGGGACCAGCAACTCCATTTCTCAGTCCCTGATCCAGAGAAACACCACCCCCTGTGCATGCGCCCGAGGACCCTTATGTCTTTAATTCAATTTAGCTTTAATCCCAGCTCTAGAAATCATCTCTCTCTCAACCCCTCAGCGACCCAGCCTTCCCCCAGATAATCAGCAACCCCGAGGCAGCAGTAGACAGGAGCCCAGATCTGACCAGTGGTCACTGGTCTGGACTGCTGGCAGGATGGAGACAACATCTTGACCTAGGTTACGTTTCAGCCCCTGAACCCTAAGGTGGAACCACCCCTGGCTACTTTCCCATGAGACCAGACAGAGGGGCTCCGGAAAAGCCCTCAGGATGACTGCCCTTCCCTCATATCCACCCTCAGCTCCCAGTACAGCTCGAAGCCCTAACCCACAGCGCCTGGTGATTTTGTCTTATAGACTCTGTAGCGTACAGGCCACAGCGCCAGGGAGTCTGGGCTCTGAGCATGAGTCGCCTGCTCTCCTGGGTGGCACCTTCATGGTAAAACAGCCTAGCTTCCTCCCTACAGTCCTCAGGACTTAGGGTTTGGGTCCACCAGCACCGGGGATGGGCTCTTTCATAACAAACACAAAGAGGCACCCCCGGATGTTCACTGTGGCATTGTTTATAATGGGGAAACACTGGGGACCCGTAGCAGGAGGCGGCTACACTGGAACACTTATGCAACAGTTTTTAAAGTAGCTAGATCTAGATTATTAACAGCAAAGGGTCTTCAGGATATGCTGCTGAGTAGGACAAGCAGCAACAAATGTAGACAACATGCCACTTGTGTTACATCACACACAGCGATGCCTTCACTCTGTGCGCAGGTGGCGTGTTCTCAGGTTCACGGAAAGAGGCTGGAAAGACCAGCACATTGAAAAAAGGAAAGATTTTCCCAATGATCAGAGGAGAACTCTGACCTTATTCCATCATTTTTATAAGGACAGAGTATTTATATGTAACTTATATTCTTTAAAATCAATTTAGGAGAGAGAGGACAGGAGGTCACAAAATGAGAAACTGACACACACCCCATTTCCTGCCTCCAAGCCCAATCCTTTGTTTTTTACCAAACAGCCTGTTTTACTTGTTTGTAAAACAAAAATCTTAAGTTTTTATAGGAACAGCTTAAATATTTGATCAAGAGTAAATTAAACACATAAAAATAATTTAAAATGTTAAATATTATTTTTAAGGCACAGGAAAAGTCAGGAATTTGGAAGGCTGCTCACACACTGCCTGACCACCCCCCAGGCGTTTCACATTTTTCTTTCAAATCTCACTGGGGGAGGTGATCCCAAGATCCTGTATGTTAATAGTCCCGTGTGAGGAACACTTATAATTGGGTAACTGGGGGTCAAGTCTCTCTCTCTCTCTCTCTCCCTCTCACACACACACACACAACCAGCACTATAAACAAGGAAAACAGTCTTCACAATCTGAGATAAAAAACCCAATTTGACCTGAGATAAAATATGGGGGAAATATATACCTTGGTTTCTCTGAAAAAACAATTTTCTTCCATAAAATGTACCTTTAACTCCACAGAAATCAATTTCCCTCTAAAATTTTTGGAAGAATTTTGATAGAGGGCGAACATCAACTCCACTGTCCAGTGTCACAAACACGAAGCCGACTTACTCAGGTTGTGGTTGTCCTTCTTCTGCCTCTCTTTGGCCAGCGCCCTCACCTCAGACTCTGTGGGGAAAATACACGCTGTGCACGTGAACGGAGAATGAGAAGCTGGAGCTGTTTGAGGCGCACGGTAGCAAACTACAAACGTCGCGTTTCTAACGGAAAGGAAGCCGCTCTGACCGGACTCTAAATACTAGGGTTTTTTAAATTATGACTTTTAAAAAGTCTGCACGTTTCAACAGCGATATACATCAAACAAATGCAAAAACTGGCTTCCACAAAATGGTGAAGGAGCAGGCACGGGCACGCCTGACACGGGGCAGGCGGGCGCGGGCAGCTAGGGGCTACCAGTCCCGCACCAGGAGCCAGGCTTCCTTCCGGCAACGGGACGTTCAGGTCTTTCCGCGGCGCCTCCAACACCCTGGCGAGAAAACCTCCCGCTCGGAGGCAGAGGTGCCCGTGGGCGCTCGCTAGGTGTCCAGTTGCGCACACTTAGGTGGTAATTCGGAAGCTGGATCAGCTCGGCTGGGAGGTCAGTCCCGGGCATTCCCTGGGTTCTCACGTGGAAGAGGGGCGGGCAGCTTTTATTTCGCACCCTGCACTCAGTATCTTAATTTTTTTGTCTCCTTTGTGTTTTGCTTCCAGCTTACCAGCCCGACCCCATGGTTCTCTGCCTTGTCCTGCTTGGATGAGCCACTTTCTATGGTGTAGGTGACTCTAGAAGTAAATTGTCCATTATATCTGCTTTTTAAAAATTTAATAAGTTTGTGCTCCCTTCACCCACTTGTCCCACTCCCCACCCCCGCCTGTTTTCTTTTGTTTTTGAAGAAACAACCATACACGTAATTCAAACTCCACTCTGCACTTGAGTAGTGAGAATTTAATCCTGTCGCTCTAGCAACATTGTGCCATGTTTAACCCAGATCTCACTTAGCGATATTCTCCAACACTTCATGGTATTTTTCTTTCCTGTAGGGTTTGTTGGCTTTTGATGGTTTCTAATGTATTAATTAATTGGTTATCTTTTTTAACCCAAATTAGTGATTTTTAAAAAAATTTCTTTCTCCTGCCACAATTTTCTGAAGTATTTTTTAAAGACACCCTTGAATAGGACAGAAATTTTCTGCGCCTAGTCTACAGTCCATATTCTCAGTCTGTTCACCCGAGTCTACAGGATGCCAGGGCAGAACAACGGGGGCTGAGGGGAGGACCCTGAGGTGCCGCAGGACTGCACACCAGGTCTAAGGGTTCCTCACAGCCACAGCCGGCGCCTTCCCCAAAGCCTTAAGCAGAACAGGTGATTGCACACTTGCCTCAATAACAGACAGTACCCAATGCTCCATTTTATAATTTATTTTCACTCTGTGTAATAAATCTTTTGTACTTGATATGGCAAAAATAATAGCAGGCACCTGAAGATGTAAGAAATATATGCTTCCCCATCCCAACTGCAGGCTTGAGTGTCTGTTGTGGGAAATTCAGACCAGGATGCTCAGATGCCTCCCGGGGCTTGGGAAGTGGGTCGGCACCAGGCTGGGCAGAAGCATTTTACAAAAGCAAGTGCTGCCTGCGGCCCCAACCCCGAGAGGCAGCAGGCGCAGCACGATGGCTGCCGCGGAGCGAGGGGGCCACGGGGCCAAGGCGGCCCACACGCCCCGCACCTCAAGAAACACTGGACCCCAGGACTTTCAAGTGTAAGTCCTCCATCGTAAAATACTGCTCAATGTTCCAACTGTGCAAAGATTTTAAACAGTATGTCTGTGAGCTGGCAACAGTCTGGAGGTCACTGCTGATTACTTTACTGATCAGAAAATTCCTAGTAAGCGGCCCATTTGCTAGGTGTTTACCTGTGAGCTCCCTTTTGATGTTGGGGAGGTTGGCTGGGCAGGAGTTGCTGACGGTGAGGCCAGGGGGAGGCAGTCCTTGATTTCCATAAAGGTCAATCAGGTTTCCCGAGACAGGTAGCTGGAGAGAGAAAAGCAATGATGGAAATAAGTTGTTGAACAATTCCTAAGCTATTCAGCTAAAACCCATATCCTATATCAGACTTTATTTAAAAGAAATAGTTTGATGTAAAAAGTCATTTTTTAAAATCAGAAAACATGAGATGTCTGCCTTTCATTCCCTCACAGTTGTGAGTCCCCTTAGCTAGCTCCCCTCTCAGGAGGAAAGGACACAGACTCACACCCGTAGTGGCAGGACCCAGCAGCGGGGCTGCCTGCACAGGACAGCAGGTGCCGTGGGGACTCTCCGCTCCGTGTCTGCAGTGAGGCCTGTGGCCCTGCAAATGCTGCCACTGCTGCAAAACAGCATGACCTGATCACCAATCGGGTTTCCATCGGAGCAACTTCCTCCCTCCCTTTCTCCCCCCTTCTTCCAGTCACTCTTTCTTTTAGGAGGAAAAGCAGCGCAACATATTTTCTTACTGTAAAAGATGGTTTCCTATTGCCAATGAAAAGCTATTTTCCTTGAAACTGAAATCTTCCACAGAGCCACCAGAGGGAGCTCACTGCCTTTAATAAAAGAATAAAAATTCATACTTAAAAGAAAGGAAGTGTTTCGCTTTCTCAAGATAGCTTAAAAGCAGTTTTCTCTAGCTCTGAATTGAATATTCTAAAGTAGTAAAATTATTTTCTCCCACATTGACTTCCTTGGCTGCATATGCATTTTCCTGTGTCTAGTTCATGGTAGGCCCTGATGGGCCCATTTCTGTTTCGCTTTCCACGCCCTGAACTAAAACTCTAAGCGTTAAGCACAGGGGTAGTCAGTGAGCTGACCGCTTCTCCACAGAAACTGCCTGTTTGACCCATTCATTCCTGTAACCACTGTCACCGTCACCGGTAGGACTTCACATCCTGTGGCCCCGCCCCTCCTCGACATCACACCTGAGCTGTAATTCAGACGGCCTTAGACGGGACTGGAAGGCTCAGTGGCCGAGAGGCAGCGAGTGGGACTGTGCTGCATGTTTTCCCATCCTCTCCCACAGCCCCTGACATACAGATGAAGATCTCGCACAAAATACAGTCAAATGCGCCTCCCTCATGGGCAGCCATCAGCCATCTATGCCTTCTATGGCTTCTAAATAAATACTCTGTGAACTAAACTTTGAGCACAGGGTAAGATGCTCTCCGACGGGCTAACGTGGCCCGAGCTCTGCTATGACTGGGTGGGGTCATGGGGGACACACCCACCAGCAGAGCACAGCTCCCTCTTTTCTGCTACCTGCTGCTCCTTTCTGAAGGCAGGACTAATATTATATTAAACATACAGAAAATGTAATGCCTGTATCCCACCACACAGATGCATATAAACAATGTGACCATTTAAGAGGCCCCTGGGCCACATTCTAGGCCCTCTAGCTAAGAAACTGATAGAAAGGTGACTCTGATGATTAGCTGTCACTTCACAAAGTTGCTTTATTTGAAATAGGTCACCTTCGTAGGGCCAACCTCGCCTTGTGTGTGCTCAGTTTTATTCTTGTCCAGCTTAACAGAGTGGAATGAAAGGTGCTCAAATATCTCAATACTGGAGAGTCAGAGTCGAAGTCACAAAGCTGCTATGACATTGCACGACCGTCTAGATTACAGACTTGTCCCCTTGCTTCCTGAAGTTTCGGACTTGGGGAGAACACGGGGTTCTAATAAAGCAAGAATGTGACTCCAAAATGCAACAGATCAAGCTAAAGATCAGTCCCACAGCTCTAGAAATATAAGTTACATGCATTGTTTTCAAATGTAATGTGTAAGCAAAACATGGAACTGTTATGATTTGTTAGAGGAAACAGGCTGGCTTTAAAAATCCTGTCCCTAGTGCATCTCACTGGAGAAACATCTAACTCTCAGCTGCTCCATGACAAGGACATACATTCCAACCATTTTCTAAAGGAAGGTGACCCGTGAGCGCACACTTAAATGCAGAATCACAGAGACAGACAAAGGGTGAAAGAATCAAAAACTGGGGACAAGAAGAGACAGACACCAGAGGTGTGGGGTAGAAAACAGGACAAGAGAGCCACACATAGGAAGAGAGGACAAGAAGCGGAAAGACAAATGGACAGACAGGTACGTGGGGGAGACAGAGGGTGGACTGGGGAAGACCCAGTGAGAAGGGGCCAGGAGGCTGTGACGGCACAAACTGACAGCGCTCACCCAGAAGGGAGAGGACCTCCAATCTCTACAGCCAGAGGCCTCATCTTACCCATCGAGGTCAGACATCATTACTTCCAGTCAAAAAAGCAGCTCACAGCCCTTCATCTGTTCTCTAAATGTCCCCTTCAGCTGCTTTTCCAGTACTTTCGATTAGGAGCCAGCAGCATAAAGCTTATCAGAATGTTTTCTGGGGAAAGCTGGATCTTATGGGGCTACTCTGGGCCAGGCACAGACCAGACAGGCTCTTGTGTATGTTATCTTACTGATTTTACAGGGAGAAAAGCCATGGTTCTAGTTGTCAGAATGGAGGTTTCTGGTAGGAGGCTCATGCCCCGCATTCAGAGCAGTATTGGGGTAGGGCAGTCTCAACTGGCTGATGTTAATTAGTAACTGCAGTTTTCAATAATTTCCAACTGGACCCGAACAATTCAAAACCCAGTTTCTCACTAGCCAAGTATATGGTGAAATTTACAAATTAATAATGTGGCGTTTTTACAGCCTGGGCTTAGGAGTCAGAGATCCAGTGTCACACCTGTGTCTGTCCCTGACGGCTGGGTGACACAAACCTCAGGTGCGTTGTTCCCTTTGAAAAACAGCAGTGACACAGCTCAGCTCACAGCTTTTCTAAGAATTAAATGAGATAAAGTAGGTGAAACAGTGCCTCCTATTGAAGCGATCAGAAAGCTGCTGTTTAGTAATACTGTAATTTTCCAGAAGGTACTGTATTCCCAGGCTAGTTTAGACAGCCAAGATAATTTCCACTTTGATCCACAAAACGCTCGCCTAGTTAATCACCAACAATCCACCAACCATTACACAGACTTTGCAAGACTGCAGTGCACAACTAAACACAGTGCACATCATCTAAACACAGTGCACATCATCTAAACACAGTGCACATCATCTAAACACAGAGCACATCATCTAAACACAGTGCACACCATCTAAACACAGTGCACACCATCTAAACACAGTGCACAACTAAACACAGTGCACATCATCTAAACACAGTGCACACCATCTAAACACAGTGCACAACTAAACACAGTGCACATCATCTAAACACAGAGCACATCATCTAACTCAGTGCACATCATCTAAACACAGTGCACATCATCTAAACACAGTGCACACCATCTAAACACAGTGCACACCATCTAAACACAGTGCACAACTAAACACAGTGCACATCATCTAAACACAGTGCACACCATCTAAACACAGTGCACAACTAAACACAGTGCACATCATCTAAACACAGTGCACACCATCTAAACACAGTGCACACCATCTAAACACAGTGCACACCATCTAAACACAGTGCACACCATCTAAACACAGTGCACATCATCTAAACACAGTGCACAACTAAACACAGTGCACATCATCTAACACAGTGCACATCATCTAAACACAGTGCACACCATCTAAACACAGTGCACATCATCTAAACACAGTGCACATCATCTAAACACAGTGCACACCATCTAAACACAGTGCACAACTAAACACAGTGCACATCATCTAAACACAGTGCACAACTAAACACAGTGCACATCATCTAAACACAGTGCACATCATCTAAACACAGTGCACATCATCTAAACACAGTGCACACCATCTAAACACAGTGCACAACTAAACACAGTGCACATCATCTAAACACAGTGCACATCATCTAAACACAGTGCACATCATCTAAACACAGAGCACATCATCTAACACAGTGCACATCATCTAAACACAGTGCACACCATCTAAACACAGTGCACATCATCTAAACACAGTGCACAACTAAACACAGTGCACATCATCTAAACACAGTGCACAACTAAACACAGTGCACATCATCTAAACACAGTGCACAACTAAACACAGTGCACATCATCTAAACACAGTGCACATCATCTAAACACAGTGCACAACTAAACACATTGCACATCATCTAAACACAGTGCACATCATCTAAACACAGTGCACAACTAAACACAGTGCACATCACCTAAACACAGTGCACATCACCTAAACACAGTGCACAACTAAACATAGTGCACATCTCAACACAGGACTCAGGTCTGCAGGGCTGGTACTCACTCATATCCTGAATCAGTGTTTCTCCCTCCAGGGGACATGTGTCAGTGTCGCTGCTAAACATTGTACAGTGCACAGGACAGGCCCTCAGCACAGAATTATCCATCTCAAATGTCAACAGTGCCAAGGCCAAGAGATCCTGCCCTAAATGGTGGTGTATGTACTTTGTATTAATGGCTGTAATTCATTGAGACCATCAACAGGAAGGCTGATTAAAATAGTATGGCTTTCTAATTAAAAATTAGTCTCCTAGCCATGCATATTTAAGAAAGGATTCTGTGGTTCCTCTTCTGGATTAGAAAAATTCCCTCATAAATACTGTTAACATCAAAATTAGGTCAAAATAGCACCTTTAAAGCTAAGAAAGAAGATGCATCTTCTGTTGACAGGAAGCTGTGTCCTTGCTGGGTTTTTATCCAGCACATGACCCCAGTGGACAAGACCTAGCTTCCAGAAGACCATGGACAGATGAAAGCCATGGTCAAACAGGAGAAGATGGACTCAGTGGGGTGTGACCCAAACTTGGTCTGGATCGAGTTGTCCAATATTCTGATCCACCAAAAATGATTACTTTTCCAAGTAAATGATCATTGTAAAATATTTTCCCTCTGGATGGTCCCTTCTCTGAGTATCAATTGGGCCCTGTTAGCACAAGCAAATTGGGACTTTTATTCTTTGTTTCTGATGCTACAAGAGGCCCTTGTGCTCTCAGAAGAGTTATTTCTAGACCCCAATTCCCTAAGGACAGTTTCCTCTCTAAGTGTTCCTTCCATTTTTTTTAAAAAGATAACTTGAAACAAAGATTTCAAAGGATCAAATAAAAGGGGAAAATGCGTAACATGAAAAACACTCTTTAAACTTTACTGTGGAAAAAATTAAAATATTAGTAAGTTGTAGTAGCTTTGTTATTTAATTTTGAAAACCCAAACCTAAATTTATCAGGAATAAGAGCTTAACTAACACTTAGTGAGAGCATACCGGGGCCAGAACTGTTCTACGTGCCTTTCTGCACATGAACTGTTGTAATTCTCCCAGGGATTCTACTGTTTAGATGCTGTTACTATTCCCACTTTCCAGACTAGAAAAGTGAGGCCAAGAGGACAAATGACTCGCTCAGGAGTATGTGTTGAGTTCAGAGGTGTGGCTCAGAGTCTGTGTTCCTAGACTCTAGGATCTACTGTCTTAGCCCTAATAGCAAAATGCTGAAATAGCTTTCTTGTGGGAGGGCTCCACTGGGGCCAGATTTGGCCTTTTTCAGGTGGGAATATAGAAGAGAAATGAACACCGGGACAAAGTAGTGGCTTTGGGTGGCGACTATTCCTCTCCTGGCTGGGAATTATTCAGCTTTGCCCAGGGCATTGCCCATCTGGGACCTCTGCTGAGCTGGCCCCCCTGCTCCTACCTTATCCTTCTCATTTCAAGGTCTGCGTGGGCGCCCCGTCCAGCGGGCGAGCCCCATTCTCAGAGGGAGCAGCCCCCGCGCCTCCCCCGGGGCTGGTTGGTTATTTGGCATTTAGTAAATGCTACGTCAATCTTAACTTTACTTCAGGAGCACTCAGGCCGTGAGGGAACACCATGTCTACTCTAATGCAGATGGACTGAGGAGACACGGATTTCGTCTAAAGGAGAGGAGCAACTGTGGTCATGACGACTGTCTTCAGAGGTGTCGTCACAGGGCAAGTTCTCCATGAGGTAAACTATGGCCCACGTCTGGAATTCCCAGAGAGACTGCGAGGACCGCTGAATAATTATGATGTTATTCTAACATACAGCTGGACACAGCACAGCTGCTCAATAAATACAACCTGAATAAAATACTATCACAATTATTTATATGATAATAAGTTACACTTAAAAATTAGATACTGCTGAGTACAACTTACGTCAATGCTAAATGCTATACATACTTTATGGGATGACCATGTGAGGGAGGTACAACTGTCAGATGGGGAAATGCAGGACTCCAGGAAGCTAAGTAACATGAAAGTCACACCGTAAATGGCAGACTTAGGATCAGAACCCAGGTCTGACCACGAATCTCCAGCTCCTAACCACTGTGCTTTACTGCTTCTCCGGTGAGTTAGTGCATCCCCTTCACCCGAGGCTTTAAGAAGCTGGATGACTGATTTCCTGGTGGGGACACAGAGGATATGCAAGAGGAGGCCAATGCAACGAGTACTAGGGTAGCTCAGATGACTTCAAAGGTCCTCACCCTTGGAGAAAAACAAAAGCAATGATTTTTTAAAATTATATAAACTCTACAGTCCTCCTGAATGGGCCCAGGCATCCACTCGATACCACTGGCAAAGGGGCCACCCTCACTAGAACAGTTCTTCTGGGACGACTGGGCCATGGCTAATTAACACTGCTGGGCGTTGAAAATGCTGGAAATATACCCACGTCTTTTGGTCTATCTATGAATTCTCGAGGGCAAGCTCCCCCATGTGAGCTTTGCTCATGCTCACCTGGGATTTTGACTGCTGACAAGTGTTGCCTGCACACAGGGGCACAAAGTTGGAAATGGAAGGGGAACACGAAGCCAACCGAGGGCTCACAGAGGATGGGGAGAGTTTGGTATAGAAACATTTGTCAGGATGGCAGAACATTTAGTTATTTCAAAATCAGGGGGTGAATTTAAGTGGGTAGGGGGTTGATAAAAACTATAGATCCTAGAAGAAGCCTGAGGTTTCAAGGGGTGTCCTCACCCCTCCAGACTTCAGGTAAGCAAACTTGAAAGAAAGTACTAACTATAAAAATTTAGCTTACTAACAATTTAGGTGTAAATTATTAAGGGTTATCATGTTCCCTGGCCAAGAAAACTTATTCTAGGAATTTAGTCTTTAAACATTTTTTTACTGTAGTAAAAAAATATACTGTCTTAATCATTTTTAAGTGTATAGTTCAGTAGTGTTAAGTGTATGTGCATTGCTGTGAAACAGATCTCCAGAACTTTTTCATCTTGCAAATCTGAAACTCTATACCCATTAGCCAATGACTTCCCGTCACCCTGTGGAAGTCCATCTTTTACACACCAGTGATTAAGGAAGGCGATAACTCATGGCATTGCTCTCACAGAAAACAGACAGGATTGGCTGGGTGTACAAAGGCCTACCGAGGAGCCATAGTCTGACATGCCTATGCCAGGTAATCTTGTGCAAGACTAGCTGACCTTTCCAATCTAAGACAGCGGCAATGATACCACCCTGACTTGACTCACAAAACTTATAGAACGACTGCAAGGACTAAAAAAATCTGCAATGAGACTGGAAAACCAGTAACATAAGACACAAATGTAAGGAGTGAAATACAATGAACAATACAGGCCAGGCTCCAAATTATAGAGAGAAGTAACATATAAAAGCAAATGGTCTCACTGTCTTTACTAAAATTGGGATACATTTCGCTGCTGATGGGTAGCTGACTGTTCCTTGTGAATAGTAAGATACGGCCTTAAAGGCTGCATTCTTCTTCTGGCGACCAGATCACTGCTGGGCATAGCCCTGCACAGGGGTGCCCTTGGCAGTGGTGCACTGAGCTGGACAGGGACGTCAGGGAGACTGGAAGGCCTATGTCCTACGGAAAGTGGAGTTGGACTCCAGGAAATGTGGAGCTTTGTAAACTCAGGAGAAATCCTTAACTGTTGATGTCCAAGTCACTTATTTGTGATCCTGAGATATTTCTCTGTTTTATGGTTAATAAACTTCTTGATGAATCACTTGCAAAGATAAACTAAAAGTTCAGAGAAAGGGAGAGAACACAGAAAATAGCTCAAAATTTTCTTTAAAAAAAGTCATCAATACCGTATTTGCCATTTGCAAGGCAGGATCCATCAAGCTCAGGATTTCTTCGTTATAACTTGATTCTAGGCTAATGATGTCATCGATAACATCATCCATCTGCAGGAAAAAGGTCAATGGAAGAGAGAGAGATGAGCAAAAACTATGCAAAGCAACCCAAAATGAGATCCAAGGTCTTTTCTTACCCAAAGCAATACTGCTCTTGAGCTAGATTCTAAGAACTGTCTTTCTCCCAAAATGTGGACATTACTGAAGCCCATGCACACTCCCAGGTGACAAGGATGGCATCTGCACCAGCCCCAGGTGAGTGACTGGCAGGTGCCAGGCCCTGTGCTCAGGGCTTTTCACTGGCCAAGATTTACCTTCGACAGTAACCCAAACGAGGTAGGTGCTATTATCATATCTGTTTTCCAAGTGGGATGAATGAGAAGCAGTTGTCCCAAAGCCACACATCCAAGGTTGAGAGTCCCAAGTGGAACCCACGCTCTCAACTGCTTTGGTAAACAGCTGCCCTCAACAGGCACGCTGAAGCAGGAAGCCTCCCCTTGAAGCGTCGCTGCCATTGCCTTTTCCCCCAAAGACTATACCCCACACCCTTCCCAGGACCTCCCTGCAGTGGGAGACAGTGGCGAGGCCTGCGCCGAGCCTACAGTGGCTTGTACAGTGTTTCTCCTTGTACAGCGGCCAGTGCGCCCGGTGCTCCCCCAGGACTTCAGCAGGACGAGGCTATCCTTACGCCCAGGCTGACAGTCCCACTAGGGAATCCCATTCCTAGCGCACCAGAACATCAGCTACGAACGTAAACAAAGGTGCCTGCAGGCGCACTGCAGCGCTGCAAAGGCAAGTCTGAGAAAACATTTCTTCATAAACCCATATGTGTTTGAGCTGGCTGTGTGTGTGTGTCTGCGTGTGCGCGAGCATGCCTCACACACTAGGATCTTAAGAGGGCTTTGTAAGCCCAGGACGGAATCTCAGAAGTCGGGGCATGCTCCTTTGAGTCTTCTTTTTTTTGCTGCTTCCAAATAGAGAGGACAGGCTACAATGTCACGGGACTTAGTGGAACCTTCATTCTCCCACTTCCTGCCCTGGAGGCAAAGCCCCGAGTTTTTACTGCTTCAGCGGGCTGATCTGTAAAATGGGTTAATGATACTCACTGCCTTACTGGATTCTTGCAAGATTTCAGGATAAACCATATAAAGTGCTCACAGTGCCAGGAATATAGTAAACATTCAAAAAATAAGTGTTATTCCATGACCCCTGAGAAGAGTAATTGGGGGTCAGTATTGAATAATTGCCAGCATACTGTTTATTAAGTTCCATCGCTAGGTATGCCAGTTTTGTTTTGTTTGTTTTTAAGAGAGAAGTTTCTAATTTAGCTGGTTAACAGGAAAATGGGCCAAGGGACTCACAACCTTTCTTTGTAAATTTTTTATTTTTATTTTCACTATAAAAATTAGAGGACCTGGTGTGATAAAATTTTTAAAATAATTTTCTTTTATGAAAAAAGTAATGCAAGCCCGGCCAGGCGTGGCTCAGCGGTTGAGCGTCAACCTAGGATCCAGGCGATTGGGGTTCGATTCCTGGTCAGGGAACATGCCCGGGTTGCGGGCTCAATCAATGACTCTCTCATCATTGATGTTTCTCTCTCTCTCTCCCTCTCCTTTCCTCTCTCTGAAATCAATAAAGATATATTTTTTAAAAAAAGTAATGCAAGTGGATAATAGAAAATATAAAAAAGCAAAATATTTTGTGGCTTATTTTTCTTTCTCTTCTATACATACATTTTAAATATATAACTATATTAATAAGTGAACGTAGTATAATTTATATATCCACTAAGTAGAAGGTCATAGAACCTGTAATTACTTGGGAAAACATCCATGAAATATTATTAAATTAACAGTTTCAGAATGTATGTTCCATAAGATTCCATTTTATAAAACAATATAGAGATAACACACATACCTTGGCTTTACTAATAACAGCCTATCAAAATTGCTACCCTACGAATTTGTGTAACGTACACTGATGATGGTATCTAAATGAATTACAGCATTTTAATTTTATTAAAATTTACGTATTGTAAGTACTATTTAATTACTTAAAGCAACTTAGAGAAAATGCATTTTAATTTCCTTAGTAATTATTTAATCATGAGATACTATGAGAAAAATGGGTCTGTTTATAGCTTTCTATCTTTAAAACTAAATCAATAAGTGAATTAAAAGAAAATTCACTCTTTCTAGCTGAAGAGTAACAGGTGATAAGAGTACAAAGACCCTGACCTCTGGAAGCCCAGAGGCTCCAAGGCACTTCTCATCATAATGAGTAAAATAACAGAACTGTTTTCACAAACTACAGTTAATAGAATACTTGTGTCCCATGGGGTGTTCAGCATTGTGAGAAAAATGGGAAAGACTATCTATTATATAGTCTACTCCTGAAGATTAGCAGTAAACATGAGAACTGAAGAGGCTCTCACTATTCCTGTAGAAAAAACAAACAAACAAAAACCTGTTTAATTTTATTTAATACAAAATTTCTTTTTTTTTGGACAATAGTATATTCCCTACTCCCTTTTCCACTTGCAATAACAGTTGTTAGTAGTCTACAGAACTAGTATCCTTGGGCCATGGTTTGTGGAATCGTTCAATAAAAGTATAAATTAGGCAAAGTGACTGAATACAAGGTAAAGTGGTTACTTCTAGGGTCAGGCAAACAGTCCCAAACATGACATGTGGTGTGTGTCTTGTCACTACATCCAAGAGAGAGAAGGAAAGTCTTGGCAAAATGTAAGCGCACGTGTGAGTGCCCAGAGAGTGAAGCAAAATGGAATACGATGGAGTATGAGTTCATACTGAAACAAAAGGCATAAGACATAATAAATAAATAAAACAAATAAACAAAATCAATTGGAGGGGGCCCTTAAGTCATGAGGAAGGCGTGATAAGCCACCAATTCCGATTCTCACTCCCCAGAGCTCCGTCTGGCGCCGAGCCATCCAGTACCTGCATGCAGGACGCTCGGGACTGCGTGGTCATTGTTGGGCATTCACTCTCCGCCCTGTTTTGCTCTTCAAACTTATAAAATCCCTGCAAAAACACAAGCAAAATCAGCCCGTGACTTGGGTTTGCAAATGCCTCTTCAACGACATGTTCACACGAGGCTGACGTGCAGCACAAGATGAACTAAGCTTTCAAACAAAGTAGAATCAGAGTGAGAAATGAAGTAATGAAAACAGAACTTCCGTCAAATCAGCCTGACAGATGACAGACACGGGAGAGAAAAATAGGACAGCTGGTTTGGGCAGAGGGGAAAAGACTTGGTGCCTTTAGAAATTAAAATCAAGCAAACTTCAAAGTCAGCTCTGAAATCCTGCACATTTCAGAGCACAGTGAAACTCTATTAAAACGAGGCTCATCACCCCATAATTTGGGAATGGCAGGCCTTAAATCACAGCTCTCCTCTCGGGGGCTTATGCATCAGACTCCAATGCCACGGTTAGCGTTAGGTGTGTTCGAGTCTTGTCTCCAACCAGCCTTTACAAAAGCAGGTTTCATGGGCAGCAGCACTTTCATGATAAAACTGAATTTACCAGCAATTAGACACTCGCCTTTCTGTCAGGTTCTCATGTGCTATATTCTCCAAATCCATCCACACACATTCTGTACTTTTTTCCACTTGGGGAGAAGTAAAAACTCACAACCAGCGGAACTTCTAGCCCGCCTGTCCCACACCTTGTCTATTTTTGCTCTCCCTTTTCCACCTCCCCTCCCCGCTCTCTGCATTTTCACTGCTCTGTAAACGGAAAGGCACTGAAGAGAGGGACGCTGAGCTGCGGAGCGGAGGCCGGAGAGGGAGAGCGGCCAGGTCTCCGTCCTGCGCCGCCACCCAATGACCCAGTGACGCCGGGGAGAGGCTGGGGGCACAGCCCTGCTGGATAATCTGGGACAAGGCAGTGAACTAGCCGCACGGACAGACTACAGGCCACAGTCAAGTGCAGGAAAAATATCCAAAAGACAGTCATTTAGTGTAAGAAACAGGAGAGGGGAGGAGACGTGAATTACCTCTTTTTCACAGTTGGAGTTAAGTGTGAGCATGGCCATGGGGCTGTTGGGTGCGCTGCTCCCCGGCACCGGTGGCATGACATGGTCGCCAGGCTGGTGTGGACATGGCAAGCTCAGGACTTGGTTGGCATGTTTATTTGCTAAAGTGGTAGAAAGGTACTGCTTTACCTGCTGCCTCTGGGCTTGCTGTATGTGGTACTTGGTGGGGTTTTCGAGGTGGGTCTGCACCTGAACATAGCCACGGAGGGAAGAGAAGACAGTGCTGTTATTTGTGAGTTCGCACAGCTCTTGTTTTAGGCACAGACATGAGACGTGCCAGCCCACTGAGAGGATGAGAGATTAGTCCCTGCTGGGCACCAGGCACTGTGCTCACGGGATTTAATATGACTGAAATTCATTCAAAATCTAACTCTTCGGATTTGGGCTCATCCGTTGCCCTGTTTTATTTCCCTGCTAATGAGAGGTACATCCTTTTAAAACCTCGGCCCTTCCTTCTCATGTCTAAAATACACAACTGTTTGTAGGGCAAAAATGTCCCCGACACACCTGAAAGGGTTTATTAAGAGCAAAACAGTAATCTAGAAGAAGGGGCATAACCCGGTTTCACTTTCCTTGGCACACAGAACAGCTTTTTGTTTTTAAAAAAACGAACTCCACGAGAAACACCTGTAAAACAGTTATAGAAAATAGACGCATTCTGATGACTAAATCGGCTGTGCGGACTCCTTCCTCCCGTTATCTACACACAATTATTCCGCTTCGTGATTAAGATCGTGGACTCAACCGAAAAGGCAACTACACGTTAAGCAGCTTCTCTGGAAGCTTTAGCACTTACATGTGTTTTAAAAGCATAATATTAAGCCACCAAGATGTTTTTCCTCCTTTCTTAGTTCTCATAAACATTAATACAGAATTACAAATGCTTTTTTAAAATCAATGATACTCAACCTAGAGTCACCTTTCCTTGATAAAACAATTTAATCTTATGAGCTAAGCACAGGAGCTGATGGAAAGAGCACAGCCATGCACTAGGGGAAAAGTCCTACTAATACTTTGTTTAAAAATAAAATTGAATTACTTCTTACAATAGATAGCATCAAACTACAATTATTTCAATAATTGTACTTATGGAAAACAGCATGTCCACTGCAAGAACATGAAAAGGTGACTTACGCAATCTATTGCAACTACATTTCAGCGGCTGGGTAGAAAAAAGGGTACAGCTCACCTGGAAGTGATTATATTCTAGCATTTCCAGCATAACAGCGTTAGGTGGCCCCAATCCAACGAGAAGCGGCAGGCTACTCACTCCCTCTACTCTCTGTAATTCCAACTGAAGGCTGACTGGCAAGGAAGGCACTATAAACAAGGTGTCCCGAGACACCACCGGAAACTTTGTCACAGCAGCCCTGCTTATAATAACCTAAGCTAATTAGTTATGCATGTAAAAAACCCGCTCACACAAGGGTTGTTGTTTTTTATTTTTGGAAGCCCTACAAGTTTGGTCTTAAATATTGATATAAATGCCCCCCCTGGCTTGACGTCATGCTTTTTTTCATAAATATAAAAGAACCTTTTAAAGTGATGAGCTATCAAAGTCAAACTCACTGTCAGATCAAGGCCAATCCACTATTCATCTTTAGTTCCAGTAGGATTAATAGACAATGGAATTTCTCTTTCAGCGATAGGTTCAGAGCTGGATGCCCCCTTTGGAGAACACACTGCCTGCAAGTTGCTGTTACACATGAGATTTTTCTAAGGGCCAAATAGCTGCCACTTATGACTGCAGAAGATGCTCTTTTTAGTGTGGAGCAAGCAGCCTGTGCCGAACCTGCAGGTCCATCCCCTCATCTCACATCCTGGTCTCCAAGTGCATCTTATCCTTAGCTGGACAGATGTGCAACCTTCCTGCTGGCCTCACGTCAGGAAGAGGGGGAGCTCTCCTAAATAAAATAGAAACGTGCACACGTGCACACACACGCACAACTGAATGCATATTTACGTGGAAGTATATTTAAGTGGAATAAATGTCTCTCCAATGTAACTCTCAAATTAGAAAACATGAAAATTTTTACTAAAAATCTTTCAATATCATTCTCAAGGCTAAGACCAGTAAGAGTTACCACGCACACAATGGAAGTATTTGTATATGTACCCATTTATTCATTCCACTACTTACCGTTATTATATGCTAAATGCTGCACAAGGCATAGAATATACACTGTGAACACATAGATATGGTTGCCAACTTTATGAAACTTACAGTCTAGAGTGAGGAAAGGAAGAAAAAAGGCTAACAAATGTACATCTAAAATGATGATAATGGATAATATTCACTGGAGAATTGGGAGCTATTTTAAGCATAAAAATTTGAAATTCAATACTTCGGTCCACACACCCAGGAAATGAAGTCCTGAGGCTGACAATCCCAGATCGATTCAGATGGCTGAGCTAGTGCACAGGCTCACAGACATTCTAAGTTTCCTGAAGGTCCCAGACGCGGAAATAATGAAGACAACAGACATTACAAAAATAAACATAAATGAGGGCAATGCATGCAAAGTGCTTATTTCACTATTACACTTACAGAGGAAAAGGCTGCACATTTAAAAATAAACGTTAATTCACTGGCAGATCCTTATTCTTTAATGAATCAGAAGTTTATGCTTTAGTAAGGAAAGAGGCCACCTGGTCTCTACTTAGCTTTGCCAGTGAGGCCTTCACTGCATCCCAGGGAGGGGGGTGGTGGGGGGGGTGGGGGGGTAACCAGAGTGGGATGTCAGGGTCTTTTTAGGTTTCAATGAAGTTGAGAACAGAATGGTTATAAACACTAGGCAGTAGAGAGGCCCTCTCCAGCTGTTTCCAATCCAAACACCTGAAACAGGAAACATAAATGAGGTTCATGAGCTGTGGGGCGATAATAGGGAGTGGTGAGGTTTGTGGCAAACTAGGGGACAGGTGACATAAACTGCAGCTGATGGTGGGAGTATGGGAATATCAGGCCAGCAGAGCTAGACTTCCCACTTCTTCAATTTAGCTGGCAATCTGAACTTTTTGGAGTAAAATTTCCCAGATTAAAAAAATGATACCTAATTGTGTTGTGTTTTTCACATTGTATGTAACAAATCAAACTCAGCCACAAGTGACTAGAATGTGGTCTCTGCTTTCCACTGTTCATGAGGACAACCTTCGTATCCATGTTTCCTGGGGGTGGCGCCAGTCTGAGAAGTTAGTTCCTCTTCTGAGAACTTAGTGTCAAAACCCAGGCGTGCCCTGGTGCTTCTCAGCGAGGCAGCCCGCCTGACAGCACAGTCAGCAATTTGAAAACTGGGTTCCAATTCTGACTTTGCCAGTCACTCCTTATGTGATCTTCCAGGGGTCCTTAGAGTTTCCAGGCCTTCCTTTCCCAGATGCTCAGTGGGGGTGATAACAGAACCTGCTACAGGAGGCGTTTCCAGCATTACATTAAACAGTGCCCCAATGAGACTTAGCAATGTATCTGAAACAGCTGTTCTCAAACTTTTTTTCATCATAGCACCCTTTTTAACTCTTCAAGTTTGCTGTGTTTCTGTAGGAATATCAATATTTAGCATATTAGGAATTAAAAACGAGAAAATTTTAAAACACAAGATTACACACTAGCACATACTTCACTGGAGAGCAGAATGATGACATTTTAACACATCCTATAGCATTTATAAAACTATTCTGCATCCTTGTGAGATGAGCAGAATAAAAGGAAACTACCATCCCGGTATTATTATGAAAATAGTTTTGATCTGGCAGGACTACTACAAGAGTCGTTGAGACCCCCAGGGCTCTCTGATAACACTTGGAGAACCACTGATCGAGACCAATTAGCGCTCTAGCATTCTCACCATGCCACCGAGCCATGTCACTCCCTGCCTGGATGAGGGAAGCAAGAGACACAGAGGTTGTCAATCACCACACCCATGAACCCTACACTAACTTCCTCATCGCATGACTCTGAGGCTCTATAGTCCTCTCACTATTTTAAAAGCCATATAAATATAATTTTCTGTCTTCAAGAATCCTAAACCATAGCTTTTTAATTAGTGACTTCCCCTTCATTAATTTTTAAATAGCCAGCAAACAAGCATGCAAATGAAAATATATGTGGCATTAAACATCTGCACAGTTTCTTAATAATTTTTGCAATTTTTTTGACTTTCAAATCAATTTCCCAACATGAGGAATTAGGATAGCAAGTTAGGCACTGCTCAGCACTGGATGCACAGACCACAAAATGAAGCTAGAAAACTTTATACTCTGTCAAAATATCATATTTTATTGATAAAATTTTTATTTTACATAAAGTATGTCCACCATCTGGTTAACTTGCTGTGAAACTTGCTGTGAAACTTTTCTTCCTTGTTCTTGTGTTGTGTTGTGTGCCCTCGACTCAGCAATGACCCCTGGCGACCCTCTGAGTGACATCCACAATCCCCGTCCTCAACGGCCTGCGCAGCTCCTGCAGACTCAGGCCGCGGCTTCTCCTATGGAGTCCATCTGTCTCGCGCTTGATCTCTTTCTTTTCCCGCTGCCTTCTGTTTTCCCAGCATTATTGTCTTTTCCAAAGAACCTGCCTTCTCATGATGTGTCCGAAGCCGCACAGCTTCAGTTTTGTCATTTTTGTCTCCAGCAGTGGAAGTGTTTCAGGCTACTACTATCTTTTTGCCCTATCCTTCCGTCATTCAGATGCTGAATTGAGAGTTAGAGAATTGGAATGGATCACCTTCTAACTGTCACACTTTAGCTTTGCTACTTCCCAGGTGACACTGACAAGCTATCTGCCATCAGTTTCATTCTGAAGACATCCTCGCGCACACCCACTCGTGTAAGATGGTGCCAGCAGACACTGCTATCTTGGCTAAGAAAGTAATTCACTGGACAAAAAAAAAAATCCCCATCTGATGTCCACTGTTCTTCTATTCCCTGTACTACTTATAAACCAGATTACTATAAATAAAATTGAGTGAAAATTCTATAATCCTTTTGGTTTATAATTGATTTTATTTTTTTAATAAGTCAACACAGTGTTCAATTTCTCATTTTATGTTTAGACAGAGATTGTGTTCTTTTGCTCCGTAAATTGAGGGAAAATTGAAGGAATTATAATTCAACAAATTGCTACCCACTGCCACTCCCACACCACCATTCTTCTCTGTTACCTAAATGACGGTTTATAGAAGTCAATTACGCAATCACCATTCCTGAAAAAATGGTAGGACAGGGAATGCTAGCTTCCTTAAATGACTTGAGCAAAGAGCTTTCCAGGGTAATATCTGGTAGGTGCCAAAGTTCTTTCCAGTCCCACAATTATAATGTTGCCACAGAAAAAAAACTCAAGCCCAGAACATGTTGTCAGGCACTCGGCCATGTACACAAGTATCTTAACAGTGAGGGAAGGAAGGACTAGAGTCCTGACCTAAGAGAGAAGAACCAAATCAGAGACAAACAAAAGCAAAAACAGAGCATCCTCAAATAAAGGAGTTAGGAGTGTGCACGGTTGAGAAGCCTGTCCTATTTCCCTCTCTCAGACTCTGCCCAACCTGGCCCTTCCCGATGTTTGTTAAGACCTGTAAAGAACAGATTTTACATTTTTAAGTGGTTAGAAAAGATCAAAAGAAGAATAAGACCTCCTGATACATGAAAATTATATGAAACCAATCAGCGCCCATGAACAGGGTCCCCGCTGCAGCCCCGCCCACTCAGTCACCTGCTGCTCAGGGCTGCTTCCCACGGCAAAGGCCCAGGTGAGTCCTTGCACCAGGGCCCGCAGGGCCCCCAGACCTAACATATCTACTCTCAGGATTTTTACAGAAGGTGCAAACCCAGCCCTGTAGGAAAGTTTACCAAACTAGAATTCAGCTTTCCTATTACACTGAAGTTCTGGCAATGTTTGAAGAAAAGTATGAGGTAATTTTTCTAAAAGGAAATAGTACATGTCTATATAATTCTGTGTAGTTGTTGTTTTTCCAAGTACGTCTAAACCGGACAGGCAGCCATGCAAGAACCAGGGCATGCTTAATTATAAATATAATTTTAGATATAAAGAAACAGAAACTTTGAAAGGAGAGTGGAAAGACTTGCCAGGGTTAGACATCAAACCCAGGCATCCACCGTTCCGTCCCCAGGAGCAAACGAGGCCAGCAGCCCGCACTGCCCACCAGTTTGGGTCTAGGGCACTGAGTCAAGAGGAGAAGATAGGCCCCTGGAAATCCAGAGGGGCGTCACGTACCCTTTGAGTGCACACATAAACGTACATGAATTTATGTTGCACTTGTGTTTGGTCTCTACACTTCCATACCACTTCCTGTCATACTACTTTGTAGGATCATTAGGCTTCTGAATTCAGAGAAATGAGTTGTAAAGTGTACAAAAGGGAAGGATAGCAAATATATTTTTCTAAAATTTTGATGTTGTAATAGAATAAACTAGACCAGCCCTACCAAAAATTCCTAGCCAGTCTTTTATCCTTAGCTAAGGATCTGTAAATCCTGTGTTTGTGATAAACCTTGAGGTGGGAATGATTTGGGTTAGGACAAACGATATTTAGTAGCCTTGGGGAAAAAGGTATAATCATGAGGAAACTCCTCCTATATATATCATTTTTTTAAATCTCTGAGACTAAAATAAGCCAAAAGTCTAAGTATAATAAGAACATCAAATTTTCATCTTGGCCAAATAGAAATATGAGAGGTTTAAGTGTGGGGGCCATCTCCCTGCAGATATTTACAATCCTAGAATACAAACACCATCTACAGAATCAAATTCCTAAGAGAGAAGCAGCAGGAGCTGATAAACGTAATCCATCACGCGCTTTGGGAGAAAACCATGCATTTACAGATCCTGCCCACTGAGGATCGCACCAGCCATTACGCATGGGTATGTCCTGTTAAAATAGCAAGATCTCTAAACTACAGAAAACAATTAGAATTCACTCATTCAAAACTGTCTACCATGCACCAGATGCTGTGCAATTTATATTCACTTTTTGCTCAGGTCAATTTAAAAATAAAACTAAGAAATCACTAGAATAACCAAATAAAATATTCTTAAAAGCCTCTTCACACAGTTTTTTTAAGTCACATGATGACAACGGATTGAATGCAGAAGCAACTATAGGAGACATCTGACCGTGATACATCGGGGAGTACACCGGACACTATGGCCATATACATAAAGAACTAAATACAGAACTGGGTACATGTAAATCACCTGGGATCTTACTACATGCAGCACAATTCTGTAGATCTAGGGTGAGACGAAGGTCATGCATTTCTAATAAACACCTCGGGGACACTCCACGGACCACACCACGCATTGAGCACATTCTCGCTGGAGTTCTACCCCCATGAAGAGAGTTATGTGTTCACCATTCATTCAACAAATATTACTGCAGTCCCTACCAGATGCCCAGGAGCAATCCTCATCTTCCACAGGCTGTGCAGGGGGGGCCTCACCCCTCACCGAGAGGGTGACATTTCAGCACAGACCTGACAGTGGGAGGAGAGGAGCCAGGCAGGTTCCTGGGAAGGGTGCCGGCAAGTGCGGAAGTCACAGGTGTGAGGGAGCCTCACCTGCTCAGGGGACAGCAAGGAGGCTCTCACTACGCATTGTTTACTTGGCTCTACCTTCCCCCCTCGCCTGGTTTTCCTCTTACATCTTCGTCATTTCTTCTCGGTGTCCTTCACTCGTTTTCCCATCTTCTCCTCTGGAATGTCAGTGTGCCTCAAGGCTCCGACCTGCACACACAGCCCTGGTGACCTCAGCCGGCCTCAGGGACTTAAACATCTTACCTGCCTGCTCCACAGTGCCATTTGGAGGACTGCAGACATCTAAACCTTGATGTGTTCACCATCCCTCTAAACTGCTCCTCCCCCGTTTTCTCCATCTTAGTAGATGGCAGCTCCACCCTTCTGTTAGGTTGAACTATATGAAATGGCCTTTTTTTTTTTTTGTAGGTAAAAAATGGTCTTCATATGGTTCAACCTAGTTGCTTGTTCTAAAAACCTTGGCCCCACCCAAGCTACTGCCTCAGAACCTCTGGGTGTGGGGGCCAGAAATCAGAAATCTACATTTTAACAAGCTGGCCAAAGTTTGCAGACCCTTGCCCACTCCAGCCTGGGGTCATGACTTCTCTAATCTTATCTCCCACAACCATTCTAAGAACTTATTCAAAATCCCACCCCACATGCTGCCAGTGCTCCTGATCCCCTACCCTGCTCTACTTTGTCTAGACTATGGCCTGGCATGTCACAGACACTCAGCAAATACTTGTGAATTAATGAGTCAATGGAGCCAGTGTGGCCGAAGCACACAGATGAGGGGAGAACAGAAGCTAAGAACAAGCAGCTGGCTGCGTAGGCCCTTGAGGGCTGGAGGCTGGAGCTCTGACAGCCTCTGAAGTGTCTTGAGGAAATGGAGACATGACAGTCCCTCGCTCTTCCTCACCAACCCAGAAAGCTCTGGGGGAACTAGGTCTCCAGGTCAGGTAGTGATTTACAACCTGATCTTTAATCGAATGCCCTGCTGTCCTCTGAGGGTGTGCAGAGCGGTGCCCTGCTGTCCTCTGAGGGTGTGCACAGAGCGGTGCCCTGCTGTTCCCTGGGGGTGTGCACAGAGGTGCCTTGCTGTTCCCTGGGGGTGTGCACAGAGGTGCCTTGCTGTTCTCTGGGGCTGTGCACAGAGGTGCCCTGCTGTTCTCTGGGGCTGTGCAGAGAGGTGCCCTGCTGTTCTCTGGGGCTGTGCACAGAGGTGCCCTGCTGTTCTCTGGGGCTGTGCACAGAGGTGCCCTGCTGTTCTCTGGGGCTGTGCACAGAGGTGCCCTGCTGTTCTCTGGGGCTGTGCACAGAGGTGCCCTGCTGTTCTCTGGGGGTATGCACAGAGGTGCCCTGCTGTTCTTGGGGTGTGCACAGAGGTGCCCTGCTGTTCCCTGGGGGTATGCACAGAGGTGTCCTGCTGTTTCCTGGGGCTGTGCACAGAGGTGCCCTCCTTTGCTCTGAGGGTGTGCACAGAGGTTGCCCATCCTTACAGCTCTCACCTATGTGGCTTAGGGCCCTGAGGATCTAAGACGCATGCCCAGGAGTCTCCAGATTTGCCTCCATCTCTAGGCTTCAGATGCCTGGATAAGTCACAGTTAAAGCAGAGGTCCTCAAACAGATGGCTCTTGGGAACAGTCCACAGGTATGGCTTATTGGCCTACCCAGTATTTAATTAAAAACAAAGTTTTCACACTAAAGTTTGGATTTCTGGTTACTCTGGATAAATCAGATCCAGCCACACAGCTCCAGTGTAGTGGGTCCCCCAGGGACAGAGCTGTGGAGAGCTCCCCTCTCCTGAAGGGCCGCCTGCTCTTCACTGGCCAGCCTCCCCTGTCCCCTCATTCTGGCACAGACAGCTAGTCGACTCAGGTCACTGCCGACTCCTGAAGGCACCCGAGTCAGCAAACCTGTGTCTTCCTTCCACACTCCACATTTGGAGGCAGCTCCAAATGTGAAGGAATGGCGGTGTGTGAGCTTAGAAAGAGAGACAGCAAATGAACGACCTCATACAATGTGGGTGAGAACATACAATAAATTGATTAAGCCTTGAAACGGTACATACATATCTGTCAGCAACTGCGCTTTCTAGAACTTTTCTAAGGAAATCAGCAGCGATTGCAGTGAAGACTGACGGACACGGATGCCAACCAGAGCATTTTCTAAGATGGGAATGGTCCAATGACTACCCTAGTCCTCCGCCTGGCTTGGTAAAACGTTTTATAGGGACACAGCCATGCCCATTCACTTACAAACAGCCTGTGGCTGTTTCAAGCTATAACAGTGCTGGCACAAAAGCCTAAAATACATATTTATTACCTGACCCTTTACAGAAAGTGCGCCAACCATTAACCTCTAATAACAAAAAAATCAGAAACAAATACCTAATAATGTGCAGTGGATTAAATTCTTCAGGAGGCAACCATGCAAGCTCAGGGTCCCCAACCTGGATACTACTGATGCTGGAGCCAGATCCTGCTTTGTTGTGGGGCTACCCTGGGCATTATAGGACACTGAGCAACATCCCTGGCCTCTGCCCAGTAGATTCCAGTAGACCCTTCCCCCAACACCAGCTGTGGCCACCAAAAGTGTCTCCAGACCATATGTCCTGTGGGGCCAGTATGCTCCCAGCTGAGAACCACTGCAGATAGATGGATACAACACAGAAGGACTTTCTGAGGGGAACATTCCTAATGTACGTAGGAATACTTAAGCAGGTTAGAAACAGCATGTACACATTGATCATGAATGGCTTAAAAATGTTGTTTCTACATATGCCTAGACAGAAAGACCACAAAGTCTTCGCAATGTCTTCCTGGGATGATGGAATTTAAGCGACTATTACTTTACTGGTTATTTTCTATATTTTTTATAATATACATGCACTAATTTTGCAATTAAAAAAAATTATAAATTCCACAGAAAGTAAATTCTGTGGATCTGGACAAATAAAAATATATTCAAGCAGAATTCCTCTACTGAAAATTTGCAAGCAACAAGTAAACCCATGAAATTATTATATAATGATGAAATTTACCTCATTTGAACTTTTCAAGTGCTTGTCAGATTAAGAGGACCCTGTTGTTTATGACTTTTTTACTCTAACATTCAAGCCCAGCTTGTATATTTGATAGATTTTTATGGTCTTATAGAGGGCTGCAATTCCCTGGTCCAGTGGTGCCCTTATAACAACCCATTGTAAGGATGGTCCGACCCTTCCTAATGGGGGATGTGAGTGTGGCTTCCATGTACTAGGACTTTTCCTTGTGCCCTAGTTCAGCACTGCCTCAGAACTGCAGACTCCTCGTTTTAGCATTCCCCCCCCAAGGGCTCCCACTGTTTGCAGTTTATAGGGTATTAGAGATTATGGCACCAGCAGCAAAACTCCTTTCCATGAGGACCGACTCTTAAAAAACTGGCCATGAGCAAGTGTGTCAGAGATGGAAACACTGCCCGGGCCTAAGCAAAGGTCAGCCAGAAACAAGAGTTGCGTGCTGCAGGCTTGAAGGTCGAGTCCAAAACTGGCAGAAGCAGCTGCCTCGTAATAGCACAGATTTCGGGACCCACATCTTGAGCCTGAAGGTCTCCTGGTGCCTGCGGCGGGCGCTCTCTTGGGCAATTCCGAGGACATGCCAGATATGTGAGGACGAAATTCCAGGTTGCAATCAACTACCGACAGCAGCAGCTTTCTGACCGTGCTGGGCAGGCCCCTGACTGCCCATTTAACCCCTCCGTCACTCAGTAGCCATTTCCAGGGGCACCGAGGGGGAGCAGAACTAGAGGAAAGCTCCCGATCCCACAGAAAGCTCCTGATCCCACAGAAACCATGTTTCAGCTCAAAAGCAGCGACGAGCACAATGGAAACAGATCAACAAAGAAGGAAGAGGGTTCCAGAGTGGCGTCTGGGGAGGCGGGACGAAGTGAGGCGGCGCTGCGAGGGGGCCCCGACGCCGAGTGCCAGAGGGGCTTCAGTCCCCAGTGGGGCTCGGCAAAGCAGAGGGACAGGCCCTCAAGGGCTGCGCCAGCAGGGCGGGGGTGTGACCCGGGAGGGGCAGTCGGCCAGATGTTTACCTGGAGCTCTGCAGGTCTCTGAAGGGATTTTACTTTTCTTCTCTGACACTGACAAGAAGCCTCTGGGAGGTTTTAAGCAGAAAAGCGACATGACCTGGAGGACATGTAACACATCACTCTGGGGTCAATGTGGTGGGAGGTAAACGTGGATGCAGGAAGAACAGTTGGGAGGATTCTGTAGCCAGAAACGCAAGGTGGCGACGCCGTGGCCTCCTAGGGATGAAGCAGGCTGGCGTCGGCTCTAATTTAAGAAAAGCATGCATTCCACGGCTTTCTTATGCAATGCTCCACAGCGTCTCACACCACATCAAGAAGTTATTATACATGGTTACTGCACACGGTTATAACACCCCACATATGCCTGCATGGAGCACACCCACGACGCATATGGCCAACTGTCAGAGCACAGTGGACAGGGGTGGTCTAGTATTGTTAATATCTGGTTGGAATTTCACATAGATCTCAGTTCAAATCCTAGGCAAGTTGCTTCAGTGTTCTGAACTTCAGTTTTCTATTTGCAAAATGCGGTCATGGATACTACCTACCTAGTAGTTGCTGATCTTGTCGATTATTTTAAGTGATAAAAATGCATGAAAAGTACTCAGCACATAGTACATGCTCAATAAATAAACAATGCTCTCTATTATTGGGAGTCCTGGACTTTTCGCTTTCACATTCAGGTAGATCAGTGTTATATCATTTCGCTCATTCATCTCAAAAAAATTAAGGCCACCTTGAAGGAGTGGAGGGGGCAGAGGAGAGGGGAAACATGTTAGGCCTCTTTCAGTCATCTTCTAACCTCTGTCTTTTTAGCTGGCTCAACTCTCACGGACAGATGGTAAGGGTAAGAATAAATGGGAAGACACAAGCATCTTAGTGCATGGAGCACTTGCCAGCAGAGTGTCACACAGAAGCTTTGGGGGAAGTTTTTCTTTCTCCTGCATCCAAATGATCCAGGCAGTCACTGAGGCTTAAACTGCAAATCAGGGAAACTGTAACTCCTGAAAACTATATGCAAACTTTGTGTATTTTTCTAGGAAGAGGTCGAATGTACTGAAACATTTAAGATGAAACTAAGTCTAAGAGTTGCAAGTTAGAGAGAGGTTTCTAGATGAAGCAACAGGCCTGAGTTGGTGACTTAAGCTGAGTGAGGAGTCCTGGGGGGCTCACAATGCAGCTCTCTCTGCTTCCAGGTAAGTCAAATAAGTCACTATGCTCATCTATACCGGGCATACACATGTATGTATTAGACACTTGAATGCATTTTCTATCTTGCTTTTCTATAAAAAGGACAGTCTTACAGTAGCATGTGTACTAAGCAAGCACTTGCTCGACCTACCAACCTATCACAAGATTGAAATGGCTGTTTTTTTCCTTGCCATTCTGGATCTTTGCCTCCACCTTTCTTCCAAAGGAGCTGACTTTAGGTTCCCTGAGCTGATCATGGGTTCAACATGACCCAGTCCTCCTCTGTGCTGTGGTCGGCCCGAGCATCTCTCAGAGGAACATTTCATCAACAAAGCAAGTCGGATCTGCCCATGGGGTATTCTCACTAATCAAATTAGAAGTGTATATTTTAGCCACAAATAAAAACACTTTTTTTTTGCTTGCAACAGAGGATACAAAACCAAATTCATATTGACCTTTTCAGATCAAAGTCAGACTGCCTCTTTCAAACAAAAATGGCCAATGATCTATTTTTATGTCTGTATATAAAAATACAATCAACTGAAACTTAAGCTTATAGAGATATTTAGGAGGAATTTTGTTTTTTTCTCATTAAAAATACATTTCATTTGCAATAAAATGATTCATCACGTTCTACAAAGCAAATTCTCAGAGAGATTTAAAATTTGCTGCAAATCTATAAAAATTTATGGAGGTAAGACACACCTATACCAAACCAGTATATGTGGCTGGGATAGTCCTATTTGGATTTCTTTGTGTGACAAAATACTGAATACAATGTGTGAAGGGGAAAGGAAAAGAACACTTCTTTTGAGAACTGAGGGGGGTTTGGAAAGAGGTGAGAAAATGGGAATAGACTGGAGTTTCTTATAATGAAGAGAAAGAATGTGAAGAGTGAAAATGAAGTAATTATTGAGCACCTCTTATGTGCCAGGAGGTTTTTCTAAAAGTGTTCAGTGGGCCCCTCATCTAATTGCCACTACCACCCTACGAGGCAGGGGTGCTATTACCCCCAGTGTAGTGATGAGAAAGCCGAGGCTCGCTCCCAGCCTTGATACCAGACACCTCTGTGTTATGAGTTACCTGCGGAATTCGCATTTCACCATAGTATTTGTGGTTCTGAAACTGTACACACAGCCTTTGTAATAATGGTTTCTTCTGAGTGCTTGTTTTCACATACTTGTTATAAAAGGTCTCTTTTTAATAGGTAATCCTCACCTGGCTGGACGCGGAGCACAGCTCTAAGGGACCGGGAGGGGAGCACAGCTCTACGGGTCGCCTGGGTGGACACCGGGAGGGGAACACAGCTCTATGGGACACCTGGGTGGACACCGGGAGGGAAGCACAGCTCTATAGGACTCCTGGGTGGACACCGGGAGGGGAGCACAGCTCTACAGGACGCCTGGGTGGACACCGGGAGGGGAGCACAGCTCTACAGGACGCCTGGGTGGACACCGGGAGGGGAGCACAGCTCTACGGGAATCCTGGGTGGACACCGGGAGGGGAGCACAGCTCTACAGGACGCCTGGGTGGACACCGGGAGGGGAGCACAGCTCTACGGGAATCCTGGGTGGACACCGGGAGGGGAGCACAGCTCTAAGGGACTGCTGGGTGGACACCGGGAGGGGAGCACAGCTCTACGGGACGCCTGGGTGGACACCGGGAGGGGAGCACAGCTCTACGGGAATCCTGGGTGGACACCGGGAGGGGAGCACAGCTCTACGGGAATCCTGGGTGGACACCGGGAGGGGAGCACAGCTCTACGGGAATCCTGGGTGGACACCGGGAGGGGAGCACAGCTCTACGGGAATCCTGGGTGGACACCGGGAGGGGAGCACAGCTCTACGGGAATCCTGGGTGGACAGGAGCAGCGCTCAGGCTGCAGACAGTCGGTGAAGAGAGGATTTCACAACGGACACAGTCACAGTGAACAACTGTATTGGAAAACTGCCTCAGGAGTCTGGGTAACTTAAGGGTTTATTCTTTCTTTTTGGTTTGGTGATGGGGGGGTGTATGTATTGAAGGGCTGTTGGCAAGCAAACAGAATCTTCCAGACTCAATAGGAATTTTTGTTAACGAAAGCATCGAAATGTCATGGGATCTTTAAAGGAAAGGTTAAAGCAATGTCTTTTATTAGAGAGAAAATGGGCCACTGTATCACTGGAGTGCAATCACCACGTACCTAACCCTAACCAACATCGACAAGAATCCGGACTATCCTGTTAAAATGCTCACTGCACTATATGGTTTGGATAAAAAGTAACTCAAAAGGCAATGGTTTAGTCAGTCCCTAAAAGTCTATATATTATGTGTAGTAGACAGAAAGAGGGGCCTCAACATGAAAGGAAATGCCCCATTCCTCTCCTCAAGCAGCCCATGATCGGAGGGTAGGGTGGGGACCGAGGGAAGGGAAACCCACACGGATGTCCATTTAAGGAGCTCCTAATGTTTAACACAGTGCTTCTCAACCACAGGCAGTCCTGCCCAGGGAGGAACATTTGGGAATGTCTAGAGACATTTTTGGTTGTCACAACTAGGGGTACTCATGGGTGGTGGTGGCATCTAGTGGGTGAGACCAAGGATGGCACTAAACATCCCACAGTGCACAGGACAGTCCCCACAACCAAGAGGCACCTGGCCCAACATCAGCCGCGGAGAAGCCCTACACTAAGAGATGCTGTGCACACTCACCACCCAATCTCCTAGGCGCAGGTTTCAGAAAAAGGCAACGAAACGAGTGAAGCCCCAGGAAAGGCGCAGATTCTCCACGAGCCAGTGATGTGCCTCTGCCGTGGATCTGAGGCTCACGGTTGCTCAACAGTGACTTCCTGTCTGCACACGCAAAGGAGGCCTTGTCCGTGCATCGGGAGGAGAAATGTCATCATTGCTGTGAACAGCTTAATTCAAAACCCAAGACCTCCTGTCACCTCGCGTTCTGGACAGCAAGGTGGACAGGAAGAGGTGTGCTGGGAAATCGAGAGTTATCAATTCAACACAATAATGGAAACGGTGCCCTAAAACCACACAGGGTGAGAGTGGAGAGTTCCAATGTTCACACAGCACTGGGCACCTCTTTGGCTTCTGAGCACCAACTCTGAGTGCCGTGGCCAGATCAGGGAGTTTTGCTGAGAAGCCTCTTCTGCCTGATGAAATACTAAATCAAGGGACATTCTACAATGCTCCACATACACCCTCCTCTCTCCCAGACTATCGATAGCAAAACAACAAATCATTTTCCTCTATTCACTTGCTACATTTTAAAATATATTTTCCCAATATATTTAAGAACTTTCAAAAGTCATTAGTTTATAATTTTGTATATCACACACAGACCTTCATTTTCTAACTGCTTTTAGAAGTATAAATAGAAATATAGGAAGGATTGATAATTGTTAAAACTGAATGATGGGGCATGGAGGAGAAGGAAGCACATTGTATCATTCTTTCTACTTTTGTATCTATTAGAAATTTTCCATAATAAAGAGTTTTTAAAAAAGAAAATAGGTATAAATAGTTCTTAGACATATGAACACACACACAAATATTGCCTTGGGTGTTTGCATAAAATAATTTAATCCTCATATGATTCAACAGTGAATTCTTTGTGGTCTTCAAGATTCCAGATCTACACGATGAAATACTACTCAGCTGCACAAAAGAAGGAAATCCTACCCTTTGTGACAGGATGGAGGGACCTGCAGAGCATTATGCTAAGTGAAATCTAATGAAGAAAATGAACTAACAAGCAAAACAGAGACAGAGAGAGAGCAGGTTGAAAGCTGCTGGGGGAGGGGTGGCTGGGGGAAAGGCTGGAGGGATTGAGCAAGAAAGGAAAAAAAGAGAAAAACTCATGGACACGGTCAATAGTATCGTGATTGCCTGGTGAAGGGGTGGGGAAGCTGGAGGAGGGTTTAGGGGGATAAATGGTGATGGACAGAGACTTGACTTGGGGTGGTGAACACAATACAGTGTACAGATGGTGTGTTGTGGAATTGTGGACCTGAAACCTGTTTCATTTTGTTAACCAGTGTCACCCCAATAAATTCAATAAGAAGGAAAAAAGATTCTAGATCTTAGTTTTATTGGAAACAGAAAAAAACCTAACAGAGTAGAAATAACACTAAATATCCCAAAGGCTTAGACAGTCAGCCTTTGCTATAAAATGGTTAGAGAGAGAGATAACTCCCACATGCTTTCTTGAAATAACAGAAATGATTAAGGAAAGCCATAATGAAATGCCAGGTAATAGAGTAATTTTGGTTTATTTTCCTTTATGTAAAATGTAATTATTTACTTAACAAGCATACAATTTTCCATATTCAAAATGGTCATTGGAGGATATGAGACTAAGTCCTAACACAATGTTCACCTTCTCTGTTCAAAGGAAAGAAGATTAGGGAAGAAAATTAGCTTCTATCGAGCAACTCTTCTAGGTAAGGCACATTAGCCTCACTCGATGTGGGTCAGCGCATCGCCAGTCTGATTTCACGCATGAGAACACCAAGCGCAGAGAGGTTAAGTAACGAGTCCGACGCCACCTGGCTGCTCTCACACAGTCAGAGATCCACGCCCCACTTTGTGGGCTGCAAACCAACCAAAACACGCAGGAAGCATCATGGCTTCAATCTCAGGAGTGGTCGATGCCCTGCTACACGTGATATGGCAAAAGACTCTAAAACTGTCACCATGAAAAGAAATGTGCCAGAGAAAAATCACTGAGAGAATTTTACTGAGCTCATTATCACGCTCAAGACTAAAGACAAAAAAAGTATGGGTGTTCTTATTAAATATGCAATGTATATAGTTGAAGAAAATTTAGAAAATATAAATGAGCAAGAGGAAGGAAAACAGTGAATCACAAAGCATCCCATACTGAGAGAGAGAGAAATCCTGACAGCACTATGGTACTCATCCTTCCATTGATCAAAGGAGAATTTTGATATGGTCACAGGCAATATTAGCAGGATGAGGCCAAGGCTCCATCTCCCCACAGCGGGATATATACACATCTCTAAAACAAAACATACACACCAACCTATCCACCAAGATCCGGCAAGATGACAACCAACTCAATCTCTGAGAACAGAGTTCAGATTTGGATTATAATTTAAGTTACATATTACCACTCCTGACTCTATGTGTTGTAGGCTCCCAATTTTAGGAAACACTTGGAACTAGCTACAAGTAGCCCTGCTAGGTATCAAGGGAGTAGAAATGGAATCATCAATAGGAAGACTATACAGAATGTAATTATTTTTAAAAAGACAATGCTAAAAAGTCCTAACCTTTCCCCCAACCCTTCCAATTTCATCACACTAATGAATTTGTACACCATGCCATATAAGTAACCACCCTCACCTAAGAGCAGAATTATAACCCAGACTGGGTTCAAGGGCTAATGGTGGCAAAACAAAAAGTGGGCAAAAACTCTATCAGCTCAAATATCCCCATGTTTCAAAATCAAGACTGATGAACACCTAAGAATCTTCCAGACCTGAGTTCTCAAACTATATACAATAACTTAAATATGTACTAATGAGATATCTTTGGGTCACTGGTCCCAGAATTAATTTACTGTGGTTTTACAAAAGCATCCATACACATACATCTCCAGATTATAAAACCACCTATGTGATGTAAGCTCTTTGACAGGAGGACAGGATATTTATTACTAAGTATCTATTTTCCTAATAGTAAATAAAAAAGTTCTATTTAGTAAATATTTGCTTAACATACATAACTTGCCTACATAAAATGTTTTAAAAAGTTTAAACACCTGCAAATTTAAATCACTCAATTCAGAACCTATGAAATTTTACATGAAAAGGAATCAGAATCTTCCAAGACTAAATCATGAAGAAACAGAAAATCTGAATAAACTGATTACTACAAAGGAGACTGAATCAGTAATCAAAAATCTCCCATGAAACAAAAGTCCAGGACCAGACAGCTCCACTGATGAATTCCATCACACAGTTAAAGAAGATTTAATACCCATCCTTTTCAATTCTCCTAAAAAAATGAAAAGGAGGGAACACTTCCAAACTCATTTTATGAGGCCAGCACTACCCTGATACCAAAATCACAAGGACACCACACCAAAAAAAAAAAGTTAGAAGCCAATACTCTTAATAAACATAGATACAAAAATCTTCAACAAAATAATAGCAAACAAAATTCAACAATACATTAAAAGAGCATACACCATGATCAAGTGAGATTTATTCCAGGGATGCAAAGGTGGTTTAATATCCACAAGTCAGTTAATGCCAGAAACCACAATAACTAAATGAAGGGTAAAAGTCATATAATCATCTCAATAGTTGCAGAAAAAAATCATTTGACAAAATTCAACATCCATTTATAATTGCATCAAAAATAATAAAATAACTAGAAATAAATTTAATCGAGGTGAAAGATTTGTACAAAGAAAACTATAAGACACTGATGAAAATAATTGAAGACACAAATAAATGAAATATTCCATGCTCATAGATTGAAAAAATTAATATTGTTAAAATGTTCATACTACCCAAGGCTATCAACAAATTCAATGCAACCCCTATCAAAATTCCAATGTCATTATTCACAGAACTGGAACAAATAATTCTAAAGATTGTATGGAACACTTAACATCCCAAATAGCCAAGGCAATCTTGAGAAAGAACAAAGCTACAGAAACCATGCTCCCTGATTTTAAACTACACCACAAAGCTACAATAACCAAAACAGCATGGTATTGGCATTAAAAACAGACACTCAGCTCAACAGAACAGAAAGAATATTGAGCCCAGAAACAAACCCACACATATACAGTCAATAAATTTATGACAAAGGAGCCCAGAACATACCATGGAGGAAAGGACAGCCTATGCACTAAATGGTGTTGGGAAAACTGAACAGCCACATGCAAAAGAATAAAACTAGACTACCACCTTACACCATACACAAAATTTAACTCAAAATGAATTAAAGACTTGACTGTAAGACCTGTTGCCATAAAATACCTACACAAAAACAGGCGGGTAAGCTCCTTGAAATCTGTTTTAGAGATGTTTTGTGGATTTGACTCTAAAGCCAAGGGAAACAAAAGCAAAAACAATCAAATGGAACTGTATCAAATGAAAAAGCTTCTGCAGAGCAAAGGAAAACATCATCGAAACAAAATGGGAGAAATATTTGCAAATCATATATCCAACGAAAGGTAATATTCAAAATATATAAAAAATTCATACAACTCACCAACAACAAAATACAAACACCCAATTAAGAAATAGGCAGAGAATCTAAATTGACATTTTTCCAAAAAAGACGCACAATGGCCAACAGGCACATAAAAGGATGTTCAACATTACTAATTATTAGGGAAATGCAAATCTAAATAATGAGGTATCACCTCGCCTCTGTTAGAATGACTACTGTCAAAAAGCCAAGAAACAAGTCCTGGTGAGGACGTGGAGAGAGGGAGCCCTCATACACTGTTGGTGGGAGCATGGACTGGTGCAGCCACTATGGAAAACATCATGGGATTTCTCAATAAATTGAGAATAGCGCCCTGGCCAGGCAGCTCAGTTGGTTGGAGCATCATTCCATACACCAAAAGGCTGAGGGTTCGATTCCTGGTCAGGGTACATACCTAGGTTGCAGGTTCAATCCTGGTTGGGGTGTGTATAGGAGACAACCGATTAATGTTTTTCTCTCTCTCTTCCTCTCTCTCCAAAAAATTCAAAAAAACATATCCTTGGGTGAGGATTAAAAAGGAACAGGACTACCATATGACCCAGCTTCTCCACTTCTGGGTATTTATCCGAAGAATAGAAAAACACTTATTCAAAAAGATGCATGCACCTCCCCATGTTCACTGCAGCATTATTTACAATAACCAAGATATGTAAACAACCTAAGTGTGCTCAGCAATGGACGTACACACACACACACACACACACACACACACACACACACACACACAGGGGAATACTATGTAGCCATAAAAAATAATAAAATTTTGCCATTAGTGACAACATGGATGGACCTTGAAGATATTATGCTAAGTGATATAAGTCAGATGGATCATATGATTGCACTCGTGGAATGTAAAACAAACACACAAACAAAACAAACTCATACATTTATGGTGACCAGAGAAAGGGGTTTGGGAGTGGGCAAAATGGTTGAAGGGGGTCAACTGTATGGTGAAAGATGGTAATTAGATTGTTGGTGGTTAACACTTTGTAGTGTAAACAGATGTCAAATTATAATGTTGTATACCTGAAATTTAGATAATGTTATATACAAAATTTATGTCAATTTTTTTAAAAAAGGAGCCAGGGGTGTCTTCATTTAAATCAATAAGAGAAAGGTGTACAAATTAAGTATGCTGATTTTTCTTATTAGAGAATAGAGAATTAATAAGATTTCTCTCTGGGTTCTTAACTGCCAAATCCAATGTCCAGATGACAAAGCTTTAAATATGAACATATTTATCACATCATTTTTTATAATAAAATGTATCTGCAATCTCCAACATTAAAATAATGGCAAAATAAGTACATTCATTTTAATTATTATGCAGTTATGGAAAATAATATATATGGGGAGTAGACAGCTGTATATAAAAACACATGATTTTGAAAATAAAATACAGATGTAAAACTATAAAAGTTACGAATTCACTGACCCCAAAACATAGTCATTGGAAAAAAAGAGAAGAAAATTATATTTTAAAATAGTTTTATATCAGAACAATGGAATATAACAGTATTTTCATCTTTCCTACCTTCCAAACTTTCTGGTATAATTATTATAATAACAAATCGCCTTTTTTTTTTTTTTTTTTTTTGCTGAAGCAGGGAAATGTAGGCATTTCTTTTCCAGCCTCCCTAGCAGCTCAGGAGTGAGCACATGATTTAGGATCCACCAATGAGATGCACTTGCGACAAACTGCAGAGCTAGAGATGAGCGGCAGGCACGAGGGGATGTCACGCTGCAGGAAGACTGAGTACGTGGTGGGGCAACGGAGCAGCTTTCGTGGTTAATCGCCAGACCACTTCTGTGCCATGGTTTGAGGTACAGCTCCTGGCTGCATGGCTCCAAGTCTGGTTCTTCTTACAGAAATAAGTACATACTTAAATGTTTGAATATGCACCTATATATAAATACAGGGTGTCCCAAAAAATGTACACATACTTTAACAGCTGATAGCTCAATTTTGAAAACAAAATGTATTTTAATGAATACTGCCTTTATAATTACTCAAAGTGTTGGTATACATTTTTGGGACATCTGTATATTTATTTACATGTATATAAAGGGGAATTATCATTCATTAATTTTTATGTAGAAATGTTTAACACAAACAAAAACTATATGATGTGGTTCATTGTCATTATGCCTAAGTATGATGTATGCTTCTTATATTTAAGGGAATGCAGGCTCTGGTTTAGAAAAGAATTCTACAACATGGAAAAACCTCAAATGAATGGATTCTCTTAAGGTTTCCTTCCATTGGAAGTGACTAAAATAAACTGCTAGCATTTTTCTGTGGGCTGTACCTTACAATCAAATGTAATAATGTAGAAGCAGGAAGTACTTCTCTAACTTTGGAGAAAAACATGATTGATTATGTTGAACATCCATGTTTACATCTCTGCCTTTCTCAGTGACTGACCCACAGAACACAGGAGTGGTCTGTTACATACAGGAGTGCACTAACTTTAAGATGTCTGTACTTCATTAGAACCTAGTAAACTAGGACTTACATCTCCTCTTGTGCTTAGTACAATACATTACTCACAGCAGGTGTTCAATGAGTATCTGTTCAAACACTGAAGAGTTTGTTATTTTTACAACTTAAGCCCCCCTAGAGGAATTCAAGCTCAGGGTTCCTTGTGTTAGTCTCTCTATTTTAACAGCGAGCCAACTATTACAACCCATCCCTGAGTACAACACCCTGCCCTTAGCAACCACCCTCGCTCATGTGGTTACTCATCCACTGCACAACGATGGCATCTACCCAACTGCTGCTGCAGGGGATGGAGTGTCCTGGAGGCAGAGGAAGTAACAATTTGTACAAAAACAAACAATAAATACACAACAAAGTGTCAAGTTCAGCTGCTGCAGTTTTCACTGCATGGTTCACCCTCTTCTGAAATGCTTTGCTCTTTAAAAACAAGATCATTCTAGTAGCAAGCACTGACGAATATGAAGTGTGTGTGTGTGTGTGTGTGTGTGTGTGTGTGTGTGTGTCTGATAAAGAAGCAGGGAAAGAGGGAACATCAACAGAAACAGTGGGGAGGCCACGAAAACCACTTTCCCAAGAACAGGCATTTTGTTAATTCACATTCAAAAAGGAGAGAGAATTCCCCTTCTCATTTAAAGTGTCACATCGTGTCACAGTCAATAAAAATGTAATGTCAAGTGGATCCTGCATTCAGGAGAGCCCGTTACAGCTCTATGGCGTCCTGGACACGGAGAGGCTGAGCACTGCTCAGCGCGCACCTGAGGGCGCTGTGGGACTGCCCGCTCTCGCCTCTGCCCGCCGAGCCGTGCCATCAGTCACTGTCACCCACAGCTAGAGCCGCCGCAGGATCCCGGACCAGGTGCAGTCCTGCACCGCACACGATGATCAGGGATCTCAGGGCTGAAATCGAGTCACCTTCATGCAAACGCACTAGCCCTGCTGTCCCCGCTCCAGCACTCAGCCTTTCCTTTGGAGCCTTAGAAAGCCTTACATTAGAAACGCAGGCAAAGGAGAGAGCCCACGGAAGAATTCACCCCTAGAGAAAATGACAGCACGCACGGGAAATGCAACACATGACGTGCTACCCTCCCGAGTGACACCCAGGCATCAGCAATACTATGATGTTCACTCAACAAGGATAAACCAAGCTCATTAGAAAACCTTTACGACAAATGTGAATGTGGACCACAAAGCCCATCCCGCTCTTCTACTTCACTCCCTAGGATTAACCCACTTTAGAGTTTACGTGGATTTTCTATACTCCTAGGCTCATTCAAATAGAATTAAGTATAATACAGTTACATAGCCCAGCCGGGTGTGGCTCAGCAGTTAAGCGTTTACCTAGGATCTAGGCGATCGGGGTTCGATTCCCGGTCTGGGCACATGCCCTGGTTGCGGGCTAGATCCCCTGTGGGGGGCGTGCAGGAGGCAGCCGATCCAGGACTCTCTCATCATTGATGTTTCTATCTCTCTCTCCCTCTCCCTTCCTCTATCTGAAATCAATAAAAATATATTTTTTTAAAAAAGTATATATATATATATATATATATATATATATATATATATAGTTACATAATCTGCTTATATGATGCATATGTTTCTGCAGTTTGCTTTAATAATATAAACTTTCCACGTCAAGACACACACATCTACCTCTTTTTAAAAAGCAACCACCTTGCGTTCCATTCGGTTAGTAAAATTTTAAATCATTCCAGACTGAAGGCCATTTCCGTGATTGGCAATCTCCACTAGTCTAAGTAACAGAATTACATACACTTGCATCCATGAACATACTGGCTGTTAGAGCAGCGTCTGGGCTGGAAAGCAGATAGCTGTGCAAAGAGGGTGCCTGTTTGATATTTTGATAGATGCTGCCCAATTCCCTGCAAAAAGGCTGTTCCTCTTATCTCCCAACAACAGAGGACCCCAGTGCCACATACCCTACCCTTCACCAACACTGCCTCCAACAGGTCTGACGAGCTGTTTAGAATTTTTTTGTGAGCAGCTAACAGAAGTAGTGTCACACTTTCGTTGTGAAACAGTATGAGGCTTGACTTCAAAGAAATCATAGGAGACATTACTGCTCTAAAGATAATTACAGCGTAAAGAAAATCGCAACACAGAAGACAATTATAAACTGTCCAAAACAACCCTGGCTGGGCCGCTCAGGTGGTTGGGGTGTCGTCCATACACCCAAAGGTTGAGGGCTCGATTTCTGGTCGGGGGTTTATCCTGACTCAGGGCGCACAAGGAGGCAGCATATTGATGTTTCTCTCTCTCTCTCTCTCTCTCTTCTCTCTTTCCCTTCCTCTCTCTCTAAAATCAATAAACACATCCTTGGGTGAGGAGTAAAAGGAGTGTAAGTAAGGCAGCGCTCAAGGAAGTCAGTGGTGACAGAAACAGCGACGGCTACCTCCGGGTGAACACGGCAGTGTCTTAGTTGGGATGTGCCTCACTACTTTTTTTCCCCTTTAAGTGTTCCCTCCTCTAAAAATTTTAAAATTTTTAGCCTGGACGGGCGTGGCTCAGAGGTTGAGCATCGACCTAGGATTCAGGCGATCGGGGTTTGATTCCCGGTCAGGGCATATGACCGGGCTGTGGGCTCGATCAATGACTCTCTCCTCATTGATGTTTCTATCTCTCTCTCTCCCTCTCCTTTCCTCTCTCTGAAATCAATAAAGATGCATTTAAAAAATAATAAAAATAAAAATTTTAAATTTTTTAATTGAAATATAATTGACATGATATTATATTAGTTTCAGGTATACAGCATGATTTGAGATATGTATATAATGTGAAATGATCACCACAATAAGTCTAATTAACATCCATCACTGGACATAGTACAAAGTATTATTATATTTTTTAAATTTGTGCAGAATAATATAATAACCATCTCCCTGTCTCTTGGAATGAAAAAAATTAAAATATTGTCTGTTTTGGATTAAATATTGGAGGTGACAATCAGTCCCCTAGGTTCTCCTGTCCCGTCCCCATCCCCTCTCTCACTCCCCAGAGGCACTATGACCCAGAATTTGTTGTGTATTGATCCAGTCCATGTCTTCATGCATTTACAACATAGCAGCTATTAATGTGCTACGGTAACACACATGTACATGCGCACACACACACATGCACACACATACACACACCATATCTCCTTACCGGCCTATGAGGTAGATATTATTTATATTTACTCCTGTTTCAGAGAGGAGTGAAGAGAGGAAAATACCGCTTGTAGACTAAGGTTTCTTTCTCTCGATTAACTCCACATCATACTGACTACTAAACATGCAGTGGGACTGTCCTAAGAGCCAGGGTCATGCAAAGACATGGGAGCCATGTGGTCCTTCTGTCATGTTACTTACAGCACAGAAGTGTACAAATAAGTAAGGGCAGTTTTGAGGATAAATGGGCTCGTACAGTAAGTGGAATACAGGGGGAGTGGGTGGAGAGTGGAGAAGCACAAAGTGGGAGGAGAGGAAGAGAAGGAGCCTCTCCCGTGGCAGGCGGTGTTTGCGCTGGACCCACAGGGTGAGCAGCCTTTGGCCAAAGACGGATGGAGCTGGAGGGGCAGATGAGGTGGAGGCGTAACGAGCAGATGCTCTCCTTCTGCTGTCTGTCTTGCTGGTCAGTGCCTGGTCTGGCCAAATACTCAACGAAATCCAAAAATGATCAAGCATCTCAGCTCTTCTCTGTCTTCAGTATGCTTAAATGGGGGGGGGGGGGTAGTAAAGGGCAGTGCAGAGCCATTCTGCAACTATCATTTATGCTTTGTTTCTTTTGGGTAATGGTATCCCTGCTGCCTAGTACCCTGCTTGGCACATAGTACTAAAGAAATATTTGTGAAATGCATGAATGATTAAAAATTCCAGAGAAAACAAAAGGAGACACTAATTAATGAACAATCATGGGCAACTGCTTCAACCCAATCATAGTAAGTTGTCTCTAGAGTTGTTATTAAGAATGTACAGTAATAACAGCATCACTAACATTTGCTGAACACTCACACATTTATTTTTTTAAATATGTTTTTATTGATTTCAGAGAGAGGAAGGGAGAGAGAGAGAGAGAGAGAAACATCATTGATGAGAGAGAGTCATTGATCGGCTGCCTCCTGCACGCCCCCTACTGGTGATTGTGCCTGCAACCCGGGCATGTGCCCTGACAGGGAATCAAACTGCGATCTCCTGGATCCTAGGTCGACCTCAACCTCTGAGCCACGCCACTGGGCAACACTCATACTTCTGCACACATTGACATTACCTCATATATCCCACAACCTTGCATCATTTTTATTGCCCTTTTGCTTATGGGAAAATAGAGGCTCTGAGAGGTTAAACAATTGTGCTGCTAAGATCACACATCTAGCACGTGGGAGAGGCAGAGCCAGACTCAGCTATCTGATTCCAGTGCCTCCTGCTCACATGCCCTGAAACACCTCCCAGGCCAAGGCAGAGTTAGGAGCCATGACTTCCAGAAGGGAGCCAAGTTTCCAAATTCTAGCTCAGTGGACACTGGAAAGGACCACTGAGTCTCTGTTAGTGGCAACTCAACAAAATCCCTGCGCTGAGCATTGAGTAAAAAAGAAGGAAAAAGCCCCAGTGACAAGGCCACTGTTACCAAAACAAGTTGCCTTTAGAGAGACAATCTCAGCTGCCTGAGCATCCAAGAGTTGGTCAGGGTCAGAAGCAGGTCTCAGGTCATAGACTAGAGCACAAGCAATAAGCAACACACACATCACACCCATGACCTTGAAGGCATTGATCCTGTGTTCAAAACCAGACTTCGCTTATCATTAGAAACCACTAGGGAGTGGTGTTGTGTTTTTTAAATAAAGATTGAAAGGGCACTTACACACTCTAGGTCTGGGCTCAGCTATCTTTATATTTAAAAGCTTGATGGGGTATCCCTATGATTAGCTAGCTGGGAAATCACTGTTCTCAATCACAAACTAGACCCACATCTTAGGGAAAAACTGTTCTTATGATACACATTAAAATTTTAACTCTATGGTTTCATAATAATTGAAACTAAAACCCATAAAATGTGGTCGACTTAAAAGGGAAATATAGTTCCTGAACTCTTTGAGGACTCACAGAGCAGAGCTTATAAACTACAAACAAAATTGGAAATGATAAAGCATGACAGAGTTTTAATTACTTTAAGAGTAATTTATTTAAAATTCAAAAACAAACCCATTTGGATTTTTTTTAGGTTTTGCCTCTAAAAAGATAAAGTACATATTAAAATGTTCCAGAGGCAATTCCAACTAAATATCATGAATTGCCACTAACCAAGTAAAAGGCCAGATCTCTAAGAACAAAGACCTGAATGTGTTGCCGTCGCAGTTCCAAAGGTTATGAGCGTCACTGAAGACTGTACAGTCATTAGAAGTAGTATTCTTGTCAGAAGATCAAACTAACGTCATATTTTTTTTTAGAGGAAGCCTCAGGCTGGTTTTCAAAGGGATCTATTTTATATGAGAATAGCCTCTGAGCAATCTGTTTAACTCTTCATTTGGAGGAAAATATAAATCTTCCACACAAGCCCACTGGAAAGCTGGGTCACTCACACATAAAACTCATGGGTGAGTAGCGAGAGATGAATTAACTGCAACGCCATTCGATGTGCATTAAGCCCATGGTATGTCCCAGTGCTCTCCCAGGTGCTAAGGTCCCGCAGTAAGCCAAGAAGACAGGGTCCATGTTCTCATGAAGTTAAGACAGCCTTAAGTATGAGTATATTAAGTGTACAATGGTTATGAATTTACGTAACTAGAAAGAAGAGGAGGAAACACAATGACCCATCACTGCAGGAATGAAAGGGAAACTACAGAAAGGAACCACCACCCAGCATGACTGCATTTCTTCCCAGTGGACATTATGGCTGATGTCAAGGGTCTCACTGCCAATGATGGCCACCCAACATAGGGGACACCATCTGGAAGGATGGCTGCCTCTCAATTTCCAATGCAAAGCCAATTACACCACCACCACGCGCCACACCTCGCTGACTGGGTCAGGGCTCCGCCTGCCGATGCTGTCCCCATGCCCATGTGGCACAGAGTGGACAGCTCCGAGTCTGTGACACTTGACACTTGTTGACATAAATGGGTCAGTTAACTGCCTACACCACATGAGCTCTTAATGATACAGGACCGTGTGCAGAAGTGTGGAGCTATGCAAAGGACAGGGCCCGCTGACTCTCAAACCGACCATGGGCTGTCAGAACTACTATGAAGCAGTCAGTCGCCTCCGCGGGCTTACACTCTTCATTCGAAGTGTGCTCGGACAGAGGTGGTCTTAGAGAAGCACTCGGGGTGGGAGCGGGATGGAGGGTGAGAGAATCAGCGTCAGTGGCATAATGGAAAAAACCTGGGTCTTCAATAGAAAAGAACCCATCAGCTTTGCCTAAACCTTGGCAAAATGGAAGTAGTAAAAATGATATAAAAACATAATTTTAAGAAAGAACCAAACCAGTTGTATTATTAATAACACACTATTCACATTTAGGAAAAAAAGATTCAAATGAAGTAAATACTACTAAAGTTGACCCAGATAGAGGCAAAGTCTTACTAAAGATACAGAGGATTTTAAAAATCACATTGGCTGGTATCACTGCTACTTGGTTAGAGTGGTTCCTTTTCTGCAGCTGGTCTCGCAGTAGCTTCCTGAAACTACAGACAACCCCAGTCACAGGTAGAGAAAGTCAGACAGTAGCAACTTCCATCCAAAGAGCTCCATGTATTTCACACATATCTCATTCCATCCTCACAAGCTTTTTTCTCTTTTTAATTGAAACAAGTTTTCTGGAGAAATTTTAAGAGGGGGGCTTCTGGTGCTTAACATATTTTAAGCCCAGTTTTCCTCTGTAGCTATTACTTTTCCAAACAGATCTTCTAATTTTAACAGGTAACAATTCAGGACTTTCACAAAGAACTATCTCTGTGGTAGACTTCGTAAACCACTTTTCACTCTACCCTTCCATCCTGTTTCCCTTAGTCACCACTGCCCTGCTCCTTAATTATGTTAAACTTTTGTTCTGAATAAATTACCTAGTCAAATATTCAAAACATAACTTCCCCTTAATAAACCCACTGCGCTGCTTCCTCCCTCCTGAAACAGGGCCAGCCGCACGCTTCCCTCTACCCTGTGCGTCTTCCTCCCGCAGCCCCGTCAACTACAGTGGACAAGAAGGTCACTGGCCAGCCAAGCATCAGCTAGTGTCACTTCCCGAGTCAACTGGGACGAGCACAAAGAATGGAGACGTGGGAGGTGTCTGGTTAAAAGCGCCAGGAACAATGAGAAGAAATTCAGGTAACTGTACCACATATTTTATGAAAACTAATTTAGAGAGACACTCTTTGGTCGGGGAGAGAGGTTAGAAGCGAGAACATAGGCAAGAACAAGACAGGGAATTATCACAATTTTTTAATTCAGGAGAGAAAGGTTATCATCGATGTAAAAATAAACCTGCTGCATCAGAGCTGGCGAGGTGAGCAAGGGGCCGCCCACGTGCTAGGGTCAGCATGGCGAGAGAGCCATGGTGCCTGCCTCGGCCCCATCAGGCCCCGAGACTTTCTCTGAAAATCCATCCTTCCCCTCGCCTCCAGGCCAGCAGTAGCCAAGTCCTCTTTACCTACACAGACACCTTGGGGTTTACCTCGCAGGAAGGACACCGCACAAGGCCTTCTTGCTTCATCAGATCCAGGAAGAGAAGAGTGCAGAGTGCGGTCTGTACACATGGCTTTTAAAGGGGGGCCTGAAAACACGTCTGCTTTGCAATCATGTCCCTGGCAGAGCCCATGGACAGACCCCACCCAGAGGTAACTCAAACTGAAAGCCAGTGGACCTTAAAATCATGCCTGTCAGAAGTCACCTGCATTTGTTTCTTTTTTGCCGAAAATTGGTTGATCCAGAAATTCAGGTCTCCTAAATAACAGCATGTAGTTAATGAGGGCATTATTCTCAGCAGAACTGTCTCCAAGTGACGCTCAGGCTGCTCGCCGAGGTGGGCACAAGCTGCTCGGAGCCGGTGTCTCCCGGAGCTTCGGGCAGCCTCACTCAGACCATGGTGGCCCTCCCCTGAGACGCGGATTCTGAGGACCAGGACCGTCTGCCTCCCCAGTCCAGAAAGGTACAGCAGGTTCACATGCACTCTACAAATCCTAGACCACACTTCTTAAGTTTGGTTAAGTCTGGTTACTCTGGTCAATACCATCCCATGGCTTCCCACTGCTCTTGGGATGAAGACAAAAATCCTTAAGATGCTCTACAAGCCCCTGCCCACCTCCCAGCCTTGGCCTGCACAGCCCCCGCCTCCCTCTGTGCGGGCCATGCAGACTCCCAGTTTTGTTTCCTGGAGCTGTGGGCCCTCTGGCCCCACAAGCTCCTCCTTTATCTCTGAGATGCTCTCCCACCACAGACTTCAGAGTTGACACCTTGCCTCCTCCAGCCCCAGGGTCATTTAGAGAATTCCTCCTGCCCTTTCTATTCTCACACAACCTTCTTTCTTTGCTTCATGGTATTTACCTTAGTTTTTAACTGTCCACTCACCTTTCTGGGAGCTCTGGGGAGACTGATCCCTAAGTGTCCCTCTCCCCCACTGAGCAGGAAGCCCCAGAGCTAGGACTAGGCCTGGGTGTGCTCAGCACTGGATCCCTAGCACACAGATGCTCAATAACTATTTGTTGAATACTTGAATGAATATATATTAGTTTGCATTTCCTCTCTGCTCATTCATTCAACAAGTTGGCACCTCCCCCCTCCTCCTTGCATCTCCCAAATCTCCTCTTTCAGAGGTCACGGTGGGGGAAATCCAATGACACCTTTCAGTCCCTAACTTTTGGGACGCACAGGCCATATCTACAATGGATCAGCTGTTCTTCTACCTCAAACCTTCCTGCCACCCAGGTTCCTCAAGTTTTGTTCCTCGTTTTCATCTCCCTTCACGGGCTTTCCACACTCTGGTGTGTTTCAGAGTCCTCGAGGCCCACGTCCTCTCTCCCAGCACTCTCTCTGGTGACCCTTACTCTCTCTGGATTAAAATACTATACTATTAAGTCCAGAACGTGCAGCTCAAGTTCAGAACTGGCTCTAGAAGCAGAGGGACTCCCCTACCCTAATCGCAAAGCCCCTGCCCGCTTCTCCACTCTCACCCAGCACAGCCAGCCTTCTCTGTTCTCTGCCTGCTCCTTCCTGCCACAGGACCTTTCCACATACGTTCCCTCTGCCTGGAATGCTCTTCCCATGTCCCTTTGTCAAATTAAAGTCTTTCTCTCTGTAGACTGCAGGACAGGTGAACACAGGAAAGCACACTCTTCCCTTCCCCAGGGCCAGCAGCACTGTGCGCTCTCTTTCCTGGGGCCTGTCAACACTGCAACCCACATTCATTTCTGTGATTATTTGATTAAGATCTGTCTCCTCTACTTGTAGTAAGCTTCACAAGAGCACATAAAAATCCTCACATTGCCCTGGCTGGTGTGGCTCAGGGGCTACGGTGTCAGCCCATGCACTGAAGGGTCGCGGGTTCAATTCCCAGTCAAGGACATGTACCTGGGTTGCAGGTTCAATTTCCCTGAGCCCATGTGGGAGGCAACCAATCCATGTGTCTCTCTCACATGGTTGTTCTGTCTCTCTCCCTCCTCCCTCTCTCCCTTCCAGTCTCTAAAAATCAATGAAAAAATTTCCTCGGGTAAGGATTAATAATAACAAAATCCTCAAACCAAGAACAATGCCTTGCACTTTGTTGGCACTCAATAAATATTTGTTTTGTATATTAACTACTCAAGATCTTTATAACAATACAGAATAAGTGTGAACAGTAGATTTGACAGTAAATCAAGATTTGACTTTGCTAGTTCTTCATCTGTTCGTTTACTCACTAACTCACTCATTCACTCACTCATTCACTTACTCATTCACTTACTCACTCATTCACTCATCCACTCACTCACTTACTTCAATAAGAGTTTACTGATGAGGAATTACTACATATTGGACACTGTAAAGTGCTCAGGGTCAGAGGTAAACAAAAGAGATATGATCCCAACTCTCAAATATCTGAATCTCAGGCCCACCTATGAGCCATGCACAGACACCCAGAGCACAGCTATCTTCAACTTTGCGAGCCGGGTGGTCTCTGCTGCACTTGCCCATGGCTGGGGTGGAAGCAGCCACACACCATGTGGAAGGGAATGGGCGTGCTCTGTCCTAGCAGCACTTTACAGAGACAGGCAGCAGGCAGGGTCTGCTGTGGGTGTTGTCTCACGACCCCGGTGGAGAGCAGTTTCTTAACCTCTATTATCTTCAGCTTTTTTCCATGTGAAATATCGAGTATTATGGATTCTTCCTTCTCCCTTCTAACAAAGTTCCATTGACTTTCCCCCTAACTTTTCTTTAACCAGTGCTTTCTCTTACGCTTCCTAAGACTTCTGGAGTCCATGCTTTCGTCACTGACTCCCCAGATGATTTTCATAGCCTCCCATCTCCAATCACAATCCTCCAAAACCATTCTCCCAACTCCACTAGCTTCCAGCAGCATCTGCCTGACCACCCCTCTCCTCTAAAATGAAAATAAATGATCAAACATACAGAAACAAATACAAACACAGGTTGCCAGTGGCTACCCAGTTCCCAGGACATCAGGCCAAGCTCCTCAGCGTCACACACAGGCCCTTTGACACTGGCCTCCGCTCACCACCCAGTGTCATGCCCACACTCCCTCAATCCCAGTATCCTGCGTGTGCCTTTCACAGCGCAGTCCAGGAGATGTGCGGATTCCCCCTCTCCTCTGCCACACCCCTTATTCCAGTCCTACACGCTCTTCCAGGCTCCCCTCAACATGGAGCCCTCCAGGACAACTCCCCGCCCCCCTGGGCTGAGCTATAGCCCCCCGTGTGCCACAGCAGCCCCCACAAAGCAGAGCCAGTGTCTTCACTGTGGGGAAGTCAGTGTGGATGTAAGAAGGTTTAACAGCACCAGCTAATCCTGGGGAGTGCTTTCCTGCTTGTCCTTTCAGACCCACTCAAAGCCACCATCCTGGAGCTTGGCCACATACTTTATACATTAATTCATTAAATTTCCACAGCTCTGAAGTGGTTCAGGTGCTTTTGCTCCAAGTTCACCTATAAAGTCCTGAAAAATGGCACATTCTGCAAGATTACACACTTTGAAAAACAGCAGGGCAATTGGGAGAAGAGAAGGTTAGGGGCAGATCCACCAAAAGGATGGACCTTTATCACCAGAGCGTGAATGACAAAGGGTCAGGAAAGCCTCGCTCAACACCAGCTGCTTAAACTTCTCCTGCATGTGCAGGGGCTTCACAGACAGGTTTAAACCCCGAGACTCTTCCCACCTCCCTTCAAAAGATAAATGTGGGGTGATAAGTGCTTCTAATGTAGACCATCTCTTTAAAAATTAAAATGTGACCCTAGATTTGGCTTCTTTATGGGGGCACTGTGTTAATACAGAGAACTGTGTTCTCACCCCTGCCTCTGTAGTCAGCTTTCCCAGAGAGCAGAGCACGTGGAAAAGCAAGTGGCTGGTGTGCAAGCCCAGTCCCAGGAACCCTGCAGGAGGAGTGGGGCTTTGCAGACATTGGCTTATTTCAGTTCAAGTCTTTATCTAAGGCCAAAGCTTTCTCTTTAAATAACAAAACTATAAGCTGAGGCTTGCCCCTGACTGCTTCAACCACTGACATGGAAAATGAACCCAAAGGAATCCCGAGGAACTCTAGCCTGATCTCTGTACTTACCAATGATATTGGAGGTATTCACATTAATACTGTGCCCATTTTACAGATAAAGAAACTAATGTTTAGACTACAAACTAAATCACCTGCCCAAGATTGCCTAATGACAGAGCTAGGATTCAAAGCAGGTTGTTGGGTTCCAGATTTGTATTTCTAAGGAAGAAAGAAAGGAGGGAGGAAGATTAACATCTATAAAGGTGTCCTCCAAGGGGGAGAAAAACAAAAAACTGAAAGATCACTTTAAAGGAAAGTGTTTGAGAGAAAACTAGTCAGCGGGTATGCAGGCGCTCGTGTGCACACGCGTGCACACACACACTCACATACTCGAGAATTGAAATCAGTATTAGTAAGTAAACTGAGGGAAGATGAACACAATATACAGAGAAGTGAATTGCATTTCAAATTCCTCTTGTCCTGCCCTCACACTCAGTAATCAATCACAAACATTCTTAGCCTCCACTGGTTTTCTGCTTAATAAAGGAAAGGAAATAAAAGCTATCACAAATTAAGCCAGACATAAAATTTCATATTAGTGATTTAGGAAGCCTGAGAATTCGATATTTAATAGACATCTGAGTAAATAAACTTGTGGCAATTTTACCAACCCCTCATCAGCTCAGTGTGCTGAAGGGGGCCTTCGGGAAAGCCCAGCAAGGCAGCAGGTGGCAGCTACAAGCATTATACTACCACTGTTGTAACATGTAAATACAATACACGTGGTGTAATCATATGTAAAACAGTCTAAGGAACAGCAACAAGGTTTTCCCACACACCTTTCACACCTGAAAGAGAAATGGTCACTCGAGCTACAGAACTGTGAGCAGTATACCCTCTGCGGCTCTGTACCATGAAGCCTGCTTACATATTTAACATGAGCCTAACATTCTTTTCAAGGGCTTTTAAAGTCCTTTGTTGTCTTCAACTCGTCACAAATGAAATTTCTGTGACCTGTAAGTAAGCATGTCTCAAGGAAAAAGACAGCTCACTGAATGTCAGAGTTAGGAGGGGGAGTTGGGGAGACTGAAGCCCAGGAACGCACTGTCTCAAGGTCACGCGGGCCCAGGCAAGGGTGTGGACACTGGAGGTGATTTCAGGGCCCCAGTACTGATTGAAGGTAGTGAGGTATGAAGATCCACTGAAGGGAGGGAATAGCCTTTGGTCTTATCTCAAGATAATACATATCACAAACAAGATAAATGGTTTAAGAGCAAAAATAAAAGGCAGCAAGTAATTAGAATTGACTAGAGAACACTCAGGTAACATGTTTCCAAAAGGTTAAAAAAATAAAAGGAAAAAATAAAATATATAAAGGGAAAATTAAAATTTTATATAAATTACAAGATACGGGAGGGGAGACAGCAGGGTCTTAGACAACAAAAGTAAAGAACATATCATGTAAAGAAGAAGCCATGTGCACTGCTGGTGGGAATGCAGACTGGTGCAGCCACTATGGGAAACAATGTGGAGATTCCGCAAAAAATTAAATATGAACTCCCATTTGACCCAGTGATCCCACTCCACTTCTAGGAATATATCCTAAGAAACCCAAAACACCAACCAAAAAGAATATATGCACCCCTATGTTCATAGCAGCATTATTTACAATAACTAAGATCTGGAAATAGCCCAAGTAGATGAGTGGATAAAAAGCTGTGGGACATTTATACCACGGAATACTATGCAGCTGTAAAGAAGGATCTCGTACCCTTTGGGACAGTATGGAGGGACCTTCAGAATATTATGCTAAGCAAAATAAGCCAGTCAGAGAAAGAAAAATATCACATGATCTCACTTATATGTGGAATCTAATGAAAAAAATAATCTGACGAACAAAATAGATCCAGAGACACAGAAGCACGGATCAGACTGAGGAATCTCAAAGGGAAGGTGGGGGTGGGGGGTGGGGAGAGGAATTAACCAAAGAGCTTAAAAGCATATATACATAACCCATGGACACAGATAACAGCGTGGAGAAGGCCTGGGAGGGGGCAGGAGCCGGGTGGAAGGGGTCAATGGGGAAAAAAGGGGACATTTGTAATACTTTCAACAATAAAGATAATTTTTTTTAAAAAAAGAGGAAGCCATTTATTCCCCATGCGTGTGAGACCGGATAAAAATAATCAGACCTTTGATTAGAGACAAAAACTCTGAACACAGATAGTGACTTCCATTAGTTGACAGGCTCTATAAAGTGGGCCCAGAGGTGCAGGGTTGAGAGATTATGATTAAATGTACTTTGAATCTGTACTTGCTTAAAAATAATGCTTTCAAAAGTGAACAGTTAATAAAATCATATATTGTCACATATTTAACCATAGTTCCAGAACCCCCAGAACCCAAACTGTTGACTGACCATCGGGGCCTGCTGCTTGTGACATTAGGATGTTAGGGTCCCTCACACTCCGAATAGGCCATTTTGTGTTAGCATTTAATAAATCCAATTTTAAAAAGAGCATAGACTCTGAAACTAGAATTGAAATAATAATTGATAGTTTAAAAAAAATTTTTTTTTTTTTTAAATATATCTTTATTGATTTCCGAGACAGGAAAGGAGAGGGAGAGAGAGAGATCGAAACATCAATGATGAGAGAGTCATTGATCGAGCCTGCAACCCGGGCATGTGCCCTGACCGGGAATCAAACCCCGATCGCCTGGATCCTAGGTCGACGCTCAACTGCTGAGCCACACCCGGCCGGGCTAAAAATTTCTTAAAAAGAAGTAGCTCTTAACCTTTTCTAAAAGTCAAATATTTCAAGGCCCTGTTTGATTAGGCCCTGTGATCTTAGTTCTCATTAAGAAAATGTCAAAAATGAGGAAAAAAAAGAAATATATGACTTAGGTATCCATTTGTACTGTGTTTATCACAGTAGCCCACCTTTATTTGAAAAAAAAGATGTAATATATATTTAATTTACAATTATTTGTGCACAAATGGATTTACTGACCTCTCAGGGTTCCTCCAAAGGTACAGGATTCTACAGCTTAAAGTGGGGGCCACTGTGTAGTTTCCTGTTTCACTTACAACTCATCTCCTCAAGATGTGGCAGGATTAATCTATTTTTATCAACTTTGCATATAATGGAATGTACCCTATGTACAAGAAACTCTAAAAAGATATTGGGTATTTTGCAATTTCCAGTGAATAATTTTACACAAAGCAAAAAACCCTTTGCTTGTCTTCCTCCCCCCCTCTTCTCAAAGTGCCGCCACGTGCCTTCTGGAGATCTGCCCCAGCTCCCAGCCCGCTGGAGTTCTGAGGAGCCCTGGAGTGAAGAAACTTGGCTGCGCCCGGCCGGGGGGCGCCACTGCTTGGGGCGCTGTCCCGTGCACACAAGGCAGTGGGCTCGGTCCCTGCTCAGGGCACGGGCCTGGGCGGCAGATTCGAGCCCAGGCTGGGGCATGTACGAGAGGCAACCAACTGATGTCTTTCTCATCACTGTTTGTCTCTCCCCTCTCTGTCCCTTCCTCTCTCTCTGATAATTAATAAAGAAACAAAAACATATCCTGTGATGAGGGTTAAAAAGGAACTTGGTTGAGTTTATTCATACTAATCTGCCCAATTTTTCTTAGGTTTCCCACAAGTTAACTTCCAGGTCTCCACGCAGTGATTCCCAGACCCGGGCACGCGTTAGGCGCCTCGGAGGCTGGCTAAGTCCAGGTCAGCAAGCCCACCTCCAGAGCGTTAGCTCAGGGCACTTGGGAGGGGCGCAGGAAGCTGGCAGCTCTAAACAGCTCCCTGGTGACACCCCAAAAGGGTCCTTTGAGAACCACTAACCCACAGAAGGCTTTCCAAGAAACCTCTTTTAAGTTCTACATACCTTAGGTTCATGTCAAACTGAAGGAGGGTCTTACATAAAAATTAACTAAGCTTTCAGGGTGCTCTGGCTTTCACCTCGTTTATGAGATATTGGTGGTCCTCTGTGCCAATAAAAGTGGGCACAATGACCCATACACTTAACATTGTCATATGAATCCTATCAAGATTATGCCAATCAATGGGCTGAAAAATTCTTGTGGTATATGACTTTAATGTATATCTGGAAAGCTACTAGAAAACTGAAATCAACTTTACAAAGGCCTGCATGTCTGTTAACTTATATTTTAAGACAATAATAAAATCATTAATAAACATTGAGGAAAACATGTAATTCCAAACTAAGAAAACCCTGAAATCTGACAACACAGTTCTCTCAGAAAGTCAGAGACTAGGTAGTAGCTGTGCTCGCTTAGTTTTCTTGCTTGTTGTAACCAAATAAGAACGCAACCTTATAGGCTCTTAGTTTCATCTGAAGATCACATTAAATATCTCCAAGTTTCCTGATTCCAATACAATAAACTCATTGTTTGCATTAGGCAATGACAGGGTGCCTAAATATAAATTATAATTTAAGTATATTATTTCTGGTTTAATAAAGGTTAAAAACTGGAACCAAAACATGTCGGTGCCTGGGGACTGAGAAAAGGGGGCAGGCCCGAGTCACTGGATTACCCACTGTATGGCCAAGTCCTGAAAACATACTGCAGCTAATGCGAAAAGAGTGGCCTTCATGCCATCAGCACGGGTAAAAATCACCTCAAACTCCACCAAAACACTAGTTTTCAATACCCTACAAGTTAATTTAACTACTGTTAAAAGTATAGTGAAAGAACAACCGAGGGCTGACTAATGTTCTTTCTGTACCAACAATAATGAAATGCTTATCTAGTCCCAAGGCCTTCAACATCTTCAACACGCTGGACTGGTGCCATGTAACCGCGACGCGTGCAGGTCTGAAAGGGACTGGAGGGAGCCGCGTGACTCACGAGCCGAGAGCTGTCCCCACACTCGGGCCTCTGAGGAAGGCTGCTGGCGGAGATGGGCCCAGATGCCACATTACCAAGAGTGAGCCTTCGCTGTGCTCTCCTGCCCGAAAATCCCAACCACCCACGAGTTACGTCAGCTAGCCTAGGCTCCAGAGGGCTGAGAGAAAGAAAGCGTGAGTAAATATTTTGCTTTTTTCTTGTTTGCTTCTTTCTGTGAGGAGGAAGGCAGCAGGCAAACAGCAGTGCTGGGTGAGTGTGATGGCAGCACATAAAGACAGCAGGTAATTACCGTAGCGGGTGATTAACAATTAGAGATGATTCTTTAATCCTCTGTCAACAACAATAAAACAGAATTGGTCACTGAGTGCTCTCCACCCACCCAGCACTGTGCCTCGTGCTTTAAATTCTGCCTTAATACAAAGCCAGCGGGCCACGTGTGGCTCCTGGCACGGAAGTGTGGCCCATATAACCGAGGAAATGAGTGTTTTATTTTTACTTCCTTTAAACCTAAATTTAAAGACATACTCAATTATTGGAAATCTTTCAAATATGTTTGAAACAGCTTGGGTATATAAATCTGCTTTTTCAACTACAAATCTCATAAAATCTAAACACATATGGAGTGATTCTGATAAAATTTAGCATGCAAATTAAGATGTGCTTGTAGGTGTAAAACATACACCTGATTCTGAACACTTAATATGAAAAACTCATACTAAGTTTTACTATAGTATGAAGGCTTACTATAAAAAAAGAACTTAACAATCATGTTAATTTTTATATTGCTTACATGTTGAAATGATAATATTGGATACACTGAGTTAAATAAAATATATTCTTATATTGATTTCCCGTTTCTTTTTACTGTTTTTAATGTGATTACTGGGAAATCTAAGTCTTCTGTGGCTCACATTCTATTTCTACTGGGGGGAGCTGTGCTGTGAATTCTCTCATTTCACCCTCACAGGCCGCGGAGCACTCCTACCTCCATTTCACCGGTGAGGACACTGAGGCTTAGAGAACAGGGAACATGCCCAAGGTCACCTAGCTCAGTAGTGGAGTCAGGCTAATCCTAGACTTTCAACAGGGATACTGATTACCGTCACACCTCAACCCATCATGAAGCACACTAGTTGTTATTAATGGGAATTTGGCATCCAAATAATAACTTACTGCAGTGTTTGGATACCAAGGTTATGGGGCTGAAGTCCTATGGTTCTGTACTTCTCATAAATTCCATCTCTCAAGATTAGGCTGGCTGTCACAAATCTCACCAAACACTCAGCAGTGCGGAGGACCAGAGGCCACTACTACAGCCTATTTCACCAGACGAAGGATTCGGATTGCATTCCATCAAACCACGCGAGCCAACGCACTCTGACAGGCACCTCACAGGAAACCTCCAAGAGCCTGGAGTGTTTTCTAATTTGCTCCCCCTTTCCCTTCACCAAGAGACAAAAGAAAGCCCAGTAATATGCTGACTGGGGTAAAAGAAAACACGACAAAGTTAACAGAAGACTATGGATGGCCCTTCAGAATTTGTAAAAACACAAATACAAGAGGGCGCGTTTCCATCACTGCACAATATTGCTTTGTTCAAGAGCCAAGTCTCAGTCTTGAAACGTGATGGTCATAAATCAGCAGGCATTATTTTAAATCAACCAGTCTTATGAAATAAGCCACGAGCTGAAAGAGGCAGGACTAATTACGGCATTCCTGGATGAATTACTTAGCAGCGCGCTAAGTCAATGTGCCGCCCGTCTTGATCCCGATTTTCTCCTGTACTTATTTCCCAGGAGGTGAGAACATGCGGCTAATTAAGGCACCGCTCTTCACAGCCAGAAGCACTCAAGGTAAGATTTCGTTCGGAAAAGAAGAAAGGTTCTTTGCCTGGTACTCATTAATCTAATTTTCACTACTTCACTAGAAAAACAGAGCTAATCTTGTCACCTTGAGGCATTTTGAACCACCATGCAGTGTTCAGAAAAATGTTACATATTTGTAATTTAGCCAATAAGAATTTCTTAAGCCTTTCCTAACCACCAGGAATGTCTCTGGTTTGTCGCTTCTAATTAACTCTCAACAAAATTTCTAGCTCCTAAATTTTAATTATACAAAACTCAGTGCCAACAAGGCAGATTATGACAAAGCTATGCTGGTGGAGAAGTAGCAGAAATCTGAATTTTCCTTTTCATGTTGGGCCTCTTAACTACTTTTAAAAATTATTCACAAGCTAGTGATTCAAATCCTTTTATTCATTTTTAATTTTCAGGAACCTTACACCTTGCTATCTTTCCTGCAGAAAAGACCACTAGAGTTACATAACTTACACTGATGAGTCTCGGAAACTCGCCTGATGGAAATGTGCTCCTCAAAAAGCTATGGGTGGAGAGAACTTTGCTAAGACTCCTAAATAAAGTGCACTAAAGACACTCATTTGAATTACACTAAGAATGAAGGCATACGCTTTCCTATAAAAAGCAGCAGCCATAAAGGCTCAGACCACCATCAGCTCTAATCCCAAATCCCATCCAGAGGTAACTGGAAGAAACAGTTTGGTATAGATTTCTGTACACTCTTTTCCAGGACATTCTCTCTGTTTTAAAAGACTGATGAAAACACGTATTTTCCTAGGACCACACTCTACGTTAACAGCTTCCTACTTCATCTGGTTCATAAGCTCAATTTTGATTCTTTCCATTTTCACAAAGTTATAAATCAATACACAAAAACATCTAACTTTATAAACAAGGTCTGAAAGACTATAGTGCTGTCAGGAGCTAAATTTTCTTGAAAGTTCAGGCTCAAAGAAGTCAATAAAAAGAGACACATTAGGGGCAAGAGCCAGGATTCGGGTACTGACTGCAGCTATAACCTTGCGCAAAACCACTGTGCTGATTTATAGGTTTCTAAACACAGATCCCGCCCACTTTTTAAATAGGACAATGCTAAAATTAGATTTTGCTTACACATGTCCACAATTCTATTGTTTAAGAGCATATCTATAGAACAGTCATTTTCCACCAGTGAGCTGCAAGGATTTTTAAACATGCCATACCTGACTATTTAGTCAGGGGCACTGACCTCTTTCCCTGAGATTGTCAAATAAAAAGAATGACAATAGCCAACACAACAATAGCTGCCTAGTGTGAATGAAACAAAATTATACCTACTTTTTTGTCAGATCGGAAGAAAATATATTTTTGGTGTGCCGCAGAGGCTTAGTAATTAGTTTATGTGCTGTGAGATGAAAAAGCTGAAAATCACTGCTAAAGAAGGTAGTCAATTAGTGGTCCTTCAAATCTAAGTCTTTCCTTCACTTGCTGGGATTAAGTAGGTAACAGGCATAAAGAAAGCTGGTGACCTCCTCAGACAGTAATTCAAGATTTATTACGACTGACATCATTCACTTAAAAGCAAATCGAACACACCCAGAACTGAAGTTCCAGTTTCAAGTGTAAAATATAGCAAAAGCTCAAACACTGCAAGGGGCAGGGGAAGGAAAACTACAAGTGCAACAATTTCAGCAGAAATTCACATTGAAAGATGTGTGGGAGTCTATCACATTATTTCGAAAATCATTCAAAATAACACAGACGTATTATTAGAATATACAGCACTGTAAAGCATAATGATTGTGACAGTCTGGGCCAACAGGATCTTTAGAATATACATGATCTTGAGTTACCATCCTTGGATGTTGTTTCAGAAACTTTCACTGTCATGCTGTTTTTTTCAATCCTCACCCGAGGATATATTTTTGTTGCTTTCAGAGAGAGAGGAAGGGAGAGAGAAAAACATCGATGTGAGAGAGAAACATCAATCGGTTCCCTCCCCTATGTAGGAGCCCCCACCCGGGACTGAACCCACAACCTAGGTATGTGCCCTGACCGGGACTTGAACCTGTGACCTTTGGGTGCATGGGACAATGCTCCAACCAACTGAGCCACCTGGCCAGGGCACTGTAGTGTTCTCTGACCGATAGTGATGCCTATAATTAAACCCTAAATTACGATCGTGGTCGATGGAAGAACACACCTAGGCCCTTCATCAGGCATATCATGGAGACTCATTATTCAATATGGATGGACCTTACTAATTCCAAATGCCTGAGATCACGCTCCCTCCTGTTCAGTCTGTGAGACCCTCCATAGTCTCTCTGTGCTCCCACTTTTCTCTAACATTCTGTTACTGGTGATTCCTCAGAAGTGTTTAGAGCACATCCCAGAACTCTGTAGAAGACAGAGAGGCAGCAGCTATCTGGTTATAAGTCTCTAGGGCAGGATACAGAGCCTAATGATGAGACCAGGAGCCAGGGACAATCTCCCTATGCCTCAGTTTCCCCATCTGGAAGATAGGCCTTTTCCTACCCATTCCATAGGGTTGCTAGAGGGAAAAGTGAGATATGGAATATGACATGTTCAGCCTTCCCCCCAGTTCATCCAGTGATTCTTGTCCAGGCAGTCACTCACTGCCTGCCCTCCTCCAGGATGATTTAGGTAGTACCACATTTATGCCAGTAATTCCTGTAAAGCTTTAAGGTGCTGCCTGAAGCTCTGTAATAAACATTTGCAACATGCCCCAGGCTGCTATGCAGGTGAGAGACTGGACACTGCTACCTCTGCCTTCTGAAGCGCCTCAGGTCATTCAGTCTAGGACAGGCACTACCAGCAACAGTTAAGGAATCAGGGCCATGGAGTTCAATCCAGTGGGTTCAAATCCCAATGCACCAGTTACCTGAGTGACTTTGGGTGAGCTACTTAACCCCCCTGTCTCAGTCCCTGCACCTGAGACATGGGGAAGCTGGACATGCTCACCACACCTGCTATTCCAACAGTCGGGGAGATGCAGGTCACCCAGAATGTGGAGTCATGGTTCTAAGAGCCTTGGTAAGTGCCTCTAAACAGCACAGAGAGAAGCCGAGATGCCGTGTACTCACAGCAATGCTTCTCGGCAATGCTTTTTGCTTTTTTCATCATCACTCCTGTAAAAAACCTTTTTAGACTTTTTTTCCCTAATTGCCTCTCACTCGTCCCCAACCCCATGAAATTAAATAGGCACACATACCGTGGGCTCAAACCACTGTAACATCTAAGACTTTTTGCCCTCCAAGAACTAATTTTTGCCCCCCTGGGGACAATGTCACCCCTGCTGCGGATGCTTGACAGGCCTCGACACATGGAAAGAAGTTACCATTTGGAGCCAGATAAAGCAGGCCCACTCCAATTTCAGTCGTCGCTCCCAAGTTCCAAACCTCAATACACTCCTGTGACCTCCAGCAGTATGGATTCTGAGAAATGTGCAAATGAAGGGAGAGAACACCTGCTGTATGGCTTCTTTTAACAGCAGAAAAAGAGCTGAGGCGGTGACCCTCACATCAACCCACAAGCTGACGTCAGTGACTGCGAAGTAACACATGGACAGGATGAGGGCCTCGCAAACCTGTGCGGTGCAGGCGTCCCTGAGCTCAGCAGGCCCTGACCGCCCAGAGGACCACACCACCCAGATCCCCCTGTAGCCCTTGGCCACATAAACATGTCCTCATGGTCATAGGGGTAGATATCATTTCCATTTGGTGCCAACGTTACCAAGTGAGCATGTGATGAAAGCAGATGCTCCCATGTTTTCAGAAAGTGGGACTGACTCGCAGGCTTGGCTGTGTCAGGTGGAATGGCTTGTCTTAAATAGTGCTTGGCAGGGGCTGCCCTCTCAGGTGGAAACCGACCTAGAAATCTAAGCGAAGATGACTTCCTCAGCCAGCGTCTCCTTACCAGTTCCTACTCACAAAAAGCAGTGCAGACAGGACATCTGACAATTAATAGTCAGGTGTTTGCTGAGACTGCTGCCCTCCTGGGCCTGTGTTGCTTGACTGCACTGATGCAGGGAGCTAGAGGAGCACCTTGCTGTGCCAGCCCTGAGATTACAAGTCCTCACCCACAGGGCAGTGGGCTGCCTGTTGGTGCCCAGGCAAACAGGGCCCACCCGTGACAGCGGAACAGTCCAACTGCTTCAGATCAGAGTGAAAAGTACCCGTTCTGCCCGAGGAAGAACGGAGTTTGAAGCCATTTCTCAAAAGTAGAGACAACCCAGAACGAGAGGAAATTTTGTTCTACTTGCAGATGTGAACAGCGAAAGACAGGGTTTCGTCTGCTGACCCAAACTGCTCACTGTGCCTCAGATCTCGCTCCCACACAGGCAGCTGCAAGGCTGGACAGCACGAGGCCAGGACGTCTGCGTCCTAACTGCACAGCCGCCCTCCAGGGAGCCCCACAGGAGGCGCTGGGGGCCCCCGAGGGGGCGGCCCTTGGGCAGTTTTCTTCTGAGCTCTGAAAAGTTATCTGTTCCAAGTTAAGAAGTATTGTCTCTAATTTAAAAAAAAAAAATCAATAAAAATGAGTTTTAAAAAGAAAGAGAATTACCTTCTGTGTGACACTGAACACATCAAAGTAATACCACTAGGAGGCTTAAAACCCTGTAGGGAAATGAGGTCTCTCTCTGGGAACCTGGACACTGAGTCCCTTTGTCCCCACAGAGAAGGATGTGGCCTCACACACAGAGTTTGATCCAAAAACAAAAGGACACCAAAGTTCATAAGCAGTCCGAAATCAAGGCTTACAGAATGCTTGTGTGGCTCACACTGGTGACAAAAACACATGATGGCCCACGGACTATGGTATTAGAGAACCCTCAGATGTCCTTTCTTATGGGGACAGTGCCCCTACCAACAGACTGCCCTCGCTAAGGGGACCGAGGCAAGGCGGTCTGTAGTGTACCACACAGGCGCCTGCTTCTTGCAGCCCCAGGATGCCAGCAGTTCTGTAACCGGCTAAATATACAGGAACAAAATCTAAATGCATGTGAGCTGTGGGAGTGTCCCTCCTGCTCACCTGTGACTCACCACCCCTCTGTCACTCCACACACCCCTTTCGAGTGTCTTTATTATACCTAAAAAGTAAGCAACACCTTGAAATCCTACACCAGGTAGATTTCATAAGTGGTAGAGAAAGGCCAGCAATTGAGCCACCCACCCTTGCCCTCGTTAGTGAAAGCTCAGGGACCCTGGGTGTCAACAGGGAGACAAGGCAGAAGGACTTCCACCCGAAGCCCTAGAATAACTATCCACAGGGGAGGCCACATTATGGGACCACCACCAGGTAAACATCAGAGTGAGCTGGGTTTGCCCTGCAGGGGCCCCAGCGAAATGTGCTTCTGTATTTGGTGGACAGCAGCACCCTTCCTAACCCTGCAGCAATCTACAAATCCCTTGGACTGTCTGAGATGACCTGGAAAAAAAGGAAAAATTTAAAAAATAAATTCTTTCAAACTACTTAAAATATCCTATAGTTATAAAAAAAGTGTGTTGGTTTTTCTGTTTTGTTTTAAATTCATATAGCCTTTCTCCTAAGCAGAGCAGAAAATTTCAATGTACAATCTATTCCAGCAATAACACTCTGCCTTTAAATCTTTAAACTCCAAGGTACAGAAAGGAAGGGAGAGACGTAGAAATCCTTGGCAATTCCCTACAATTTCTAAACAGAGAAATGTTTTCAAACTATAAACTCATGTTCTCAAGCTATAAACTGTCAGAGTCCATGCTGCACGAAGGAGCGGGGAGAGAGATTTTGAAGAACGTAAGTCTAGGATCAGAGCATACGGATGCTGCGATGATCAGTTAGGCAGTAAACATACACCTTGATGCGTGTGCGGACAGTAACACAGCGGCCAGCACGAAAGGCTTCTTCAGCTGTGAGGCCTGACGTGTGTCCACTAGGTCTGTCCCTGGGTACTCTGCTTCCCTTTGAAAGAAGCTGGGTCAAATCTCAAACCTCAGGTTTGTATGACTCCTATGTCAACAAAACCCACCTGTGTAAGAAACTGCTCCCTTTAATGGTCCTCATGAGTCTTTTTGATAATTCATAATTTAAAATACAAGGTGTGTTCACTACTGCAATAAAATGTATCATGCACTATACTGGTTCATTTATGATGAAGCATCCTTAACTGCGATACCCAATTGAGGAGCGGTGTTCTTAAGCCCAGAGACTCTCTAATATGTGAGTGCATAGCACTAAGTCCAACCATTCCACGCCACCAACATGAAAATCAATAGTAGGAATAAAGCCATAAACTAATTAAATCAGTACGGAAACCGGCGCTGATCCTGCAAACCTTCACAGATTTACAGACTAAATGATGACCACAGGATAAGTAATGCAGATTCCCAACCTCCAACATGAATTCTAAGGACTAGACCTAGTTTACCAGACGCTGTGAACAATTTTTAAACGTGCTTTACAAAGCTTCATATATTTTAAGCATAACTCTGCCAAAAAAAAGGGACTAACCTGAAAACACTAATTTAGCTTTTGAAATGAGTTATTCAACCCACTGATAGTCTATATAACGTTGCCAACGTGAGCGTGTGTGTGTGATCTTCTACCAAGTTCGAGCAAACCTGTGGGAGACAGGTTTCACCAGGACTCTCGAGCACGCACTACATCTCTACCTCCACCGAGGAGCAGGTGTGTTCTGTTTTGACAATTGAAATCTTTAAAGATTAAATGAAGAGTTTACCCAGGCTACACTATGCGAAAATGCTTATTCAATATGGTCTGTATAATAATGCACTCAATTAGTATACTTGATATCACCCATTCCTTGAATATATAAATTCATCCAAAAATGGTCAAGGATTGAGCAAATTAACTGTTTTTGCTATTAACCATTTACTTTATAAAATTATGCCTATGGTTTAAAAGGGAAAAGAAAAAAGACCCTATTTATCTCACTTACCTTTCCATAATAAGTATTTCATAATATTTTTATACAATAAAACTTTAAAAAATATGTAAACACTTTTTATAAAGTACCAAGTCTTTAAGTATCTGAAGCAATCACTAATACAATACTCTCCTTAAAAATCTTACTTGAATTTCTTAGAATGTCATATGAAATCATATATTTTTATTTGGTCTTAAGGTTCCTAAAATCTCTCTAAATAGCTGTGAGACCGTCCTCGTTGCTATGCCAACAGCTCTAGTTCTTCATTTACCTGACACACGTCACTACTTCATACAATCCAAGTGTAAAACTGTGCACATTGTAGATCAACTACGTCCAACATGAAATATAACCTACCGACTGCTCACGTTTAGTTAGGTTAAGTCTCCCAGTTCTGACGGCTGATTTGTGCTTTAACTTGGGACTTGTTCCTGGCTCACCTAAAGTGGGGACGGCAGCTCAAGCCAGTATTACCCGTAAACCACAGCACACAAAGAAAATGTGTTTATTATTCAAACCACGGAGTAAAGATTTTAATTTTAATCATTTTAAAATTAACATGTTTTAAATAACAAAAACATTTAGGAATGATGTCCAGTTTTAAGATGATGTGGAAATGTTTCAACACATTTGCATTTGGATAATTTCCCCACCATGGGATCTAATATCCTTAATAGGAATATTGATTTCAATTAATATACTTTAATATATATCAAATATTACCTTTGAATTGGACATAAGCTACTACTAGCACAACCCCATATTATCTCTTCTAAAATTTGACCTTCAGATCTAAAAAGCTGACTATTACAGTGAATAAAATAGACATATTTCTCCACATTTTATTGCTAATTCAGATCACTTCAAATAATCTAAAGTATAGACAAAACAATTGTGATTTCTGTGAACAGTAGACAACTTAAGTCTTAACTAAATCTTAAATCTATAAAAACTCAGTGATTGCCAGTCTTCACCCAAGTAGAACAGAAAGTTTTAATATATAATCTATTCCCAAGAGAAAACCTTGCCTTTAGTTAGGGGGTTGGGGGTAGGGTGGAGATAAAATATCTATGAATTGAGGCAATATCCAGAACTTCAATCACATTAGAGTAAACTTTCATGCTAAACTGTTTGGGTCTTTTGTTCTCTAACAGAATTTTAATCATTTTTTTCCATTAAAGAACTTTATTATCTCATCACTACATTTTTTAAAAGTCTTTGCAAATAAAAAACAATTTACTTTAAATTTATTTTTAAAGGATCTCTTTCCTACTTCCTGGTAAGGATCACCTTTTGCTTTCCAGTTATAACACATCCTCCCTCTACTTGCTTTAACAGTAAACTTTAAATAGTGGGAGATGGTTTTTTGACCACACAAATGAAGGCAGGAACCAGCAACGAATCATTGGTGTGTGAAGTTCCCATTGTTTGACGAACAGCAACACTCGGGACTCTTCAGAATGAATCAATTAGGTGAATGGGTTAAAAAAAAATTTAAGTAAGGGAACTTTTCTTATTTTCCGTGCATCAGTCATGTTCCAAGTTAGCATGTTTATCTTTAAACTCGGAGTACCTCCCAATGTGATGTGGAGGACATGTGTGTGAGATGGAAGTCCAGTCTCAGATGTCACCATTTTCCTATAATTAGGAAGCTGTATGTCCCTGATTGAATGACGCTAACAGGCTCCTGCATTCTCCACTCCAGCAAGGAATCAAAGACCCACAACAGACAACTCACTTCAGTTCAAGGGTCGTGCACTCTGGTCGTTAAAGCATAGGAAGCTCTTCTACAGGGTTATACCTAAAACCTTCTGAAAGAGCCAGGCTCTGTAGCCAAGGTTATTTACTAAATAGAAAAGGAAATTAAATAATAGCCATGGAATGTATTGGGGGAAATGTATATAAGTTATCAGAAGAGGCTCACTTTAACTTGTACATTCTGAAACTTTCCCAAAGAAAGGTGGAAAGTACTACACCAGACACCTACTCCCACTCGGATTTCCCATGGAACATCGCTCTTCCCCCACCAAATGAGGTCACCACTACATTTACAGGATATGTAGCTGTCTTTTAAAATACAAAGCCATGGAGGAATCAATGGGGTCAGCAATGAAAAACATGATTCAGACAGGTCAATAGGACCAAACCCACATTCAGATAAATAAAACACCTAGAAAATGGAAAGCGTTGGTTTGGCAGAGGGCTTGGTCCAGCCAACAAGAGCGACACTCACGTACCTTAAGGACTTCCATCGGCACCTGGGTGGCGGAGGGAAGGGAGGTGGGCACGCTGACGTTTATGGCTGGGGTCTGACTCACAGGCACTCGCTGTTGCATGAACTGGGCCGCCTGCAGCTTCTGCTGCTGCTCCCTGCGCTCCTGCTCCTGCATCTGCTCACGCATGAGTTGCTGGCGTAGCAAGATGCGTGATGTCATACTGGAGGAGCTTATCGGAGGCTTGGAGGCCCCAGGATGCTCCTCGGAACTGTTGTGGGAAAACCAAAAAAAACACACATTTAGTTTCCTAATGAGACCTTTCATTTGCATTTTGGGGTACCCTAAATTGCAGCCAACTATGGAATGAGCCTGTACAAATGTAATCAAGGCACAGAGTAGTCTCCACATAACTGAGAATCATGAGGCGACAGCACTGAAATCATCAGCAGTCAAATTAAAAAAGTCATCTTGATTACATCTAGGCAGTTTCATCATGTGGCTTAAATTGGTTCTTCTCTGACATTTTATACTGCACGTTACTCATCACCACCAAATACAGAGCCACCACACAGAGCCCAGAAGCGATGCATCGCAGTGCACCCGGATTTCCACATTTAAAGTGAATTGCTTGATTTGCTTTTTTATAACCGAATCTAACCAAGTAACGACTCCTACATGTCCCAATTCCTTGAAGATGCCTAACATGTTTACTAACACGGCGTGCCTCAGAGGAAAGGTGCATTTTGTCAGTATTGTCCTACGGTATGGGAAGTAAAAATCATTCATGAAAGAAGTATTTGGAGAATGTTCACACTGAACTTGACCTTAGTCTTCAGGAAAGGGGCGGAAGACAAGCTGCTCTGACACCCAATTCCCCTCCGCCTGGCTGTCTTTGCACTGTCTTCTCTGACCAGCGCTGGCATGCCCTCCTATGTGCGCTCTGCCAGTTCCCCAGGAAGCCTGCTTCGCATAGTTGGGGACTTAGGCTCCCAAAAGTATTAAATGCTCAGACCTAGTCATAAGTGAAAAAAAGACTTCCTAATTTTCCTAAAGATGGTTTTCGATCGCTGATAGTGCCAGTTCTCTGACATCAATAGTTATTGATGCATCCAGAAAAAAGAGGTAATGACAATTTTGCCCAATTACCCGCTTATCAAAGTGGGAGGTGTTTCATACATTTCCGTTGCATCACCGTATTTTAAAGCCCTAGCTCAGAAGGATTTTGCGAGGCTTACATAACATAATAAAATAACTCGCATAAATCCCCTAGTACAGTGCGCACCACCATGCAGCACCGCCTCAATAAACAGTCACTGTTGCTATTATTATTATCTAGAAAATTTAATGTTCTTTATTTCTAGCAATATGCTTTTCTAAAAAATATGTTTAGAACAAACAGTACAAAATCTGAGCACCTAGAAATGGAGAAAAGGTAACATTTGAGAAAATATTTACTCATGTGAAAGTCACCCTTCAACAGAAGTACCTTTTTTGAGACTAAATCCCACTATTGCCTTTATCTTTTAACAACAAAACCCAAAGCCTTTAGCCACTGCCCACGCTGAAGAGCTCCTTTACACTCGCAGGAGGATGCTGCCCTGCCCGCACTCCCAGAAACCTACACCGTAAAAATCCTGCTGGCAGTTTACCTGCAACTCACCACAGGAAACTGCTCCAGTAAACTAAACTGTGGCAGGTTCATATAACGTAATAGTACGCAGCCATTAAAAATGGTAAAGAAATATATTTATTGTTCTGAATAAAAACTGCATAGTATAACCAACTTATTTTTATTCATTCTTTTAATGCATGCTTAATTTTTCACTTATTTTATTTAAAAGAACTTAAAATTTTATTTTTCAATCACAGTTTACCTTCAATATTATTTTGTATTAGTTTCAGGTGTACAGAATAGAGGTTAGACAACCATATACTTCATCATTTTCAATAGCATGGATGGACCGAATAAGTCAGTCAGAGAAACACAAATACCACATGATTTCACTTATTGTGGAATCTAAAGGTCAAAATAAATGAACAAGCAAAATTGAAACAGACTCATAGACACAGAGAAAAGACGGTTGCCAGAGGCGAGGGGGTTGGGAGACTAGGTGGAAAAGGGGAAGGGACTGCCCTGGCTGGTGTGGCTCAGTTGGCTGAAGCATCATCCCATGCACTGAAGGGTTGTGGGTTTGATTCCCAGTCAGGGCACACACCCAGGTTGAGGGTTCAATCCCCAGCTGATCCCCAGTTGGGGTGTGTACGAGAGGCAACTGATCGGTTTCTCTCCCTCCCTCTTCCTTCTCTCTCAAAAAATCAATAAAAAATTTTTAAAAACCCCATATTCTCTGGTGAGGATTTAGAAAAAAAAAGGTGAAGGGATTAAGAAGTACAAATTGGTAGTCACAAAACAGTCACAAAATAGGGGATATAAAGTACAGCAATAATACTGTAATAACCGTGTATGTATGTGTCAGGCGGGTAGTGGAAGTAGCGCAAGGACACAATATAATAATGTTAGAAAAGCCAGATGCAAAATAGTATTCAAGGTATGATCCAATTTTTAAAAAATGTTCACTAATGAAGACGTATAATGATACTTACCACTCTGAGCCATTGCTGGTATATATTATTACAGTCTTTAAGGAAACAACAGCATTATCAAAAGCTATGAAATTTTTCATATAATCTGATTCAACATTTCATTAGTTGACAACTTTCCTAAGGAAATAACACAAAATGTGGAGAACCTGATATTACAAAGCTATTTTCAAATTGCAAAATATTCTGTATCCCTACATTTATTGAGAATGGTTAAGTAAATTATGCAAGGAAATGTTGGTCACAGGGTACGAAGTTTTTGTTACAAGATGAGCACGTTCTGGGATCTGAGGTGCAGCACAGAGGCTACAGGTAATAATTCTTATTACAAAAAAAAGGTAACGTGAGGTGGCAGATGTGTTATGTAGCTTGATTGCAATCATTTCACAATACGTACATGTAGACATATACCTCAAGTATAGACAGTTTGTGTTGGCTATACCTCAACAAGGATGGGGGAAAACAAAACCATTTCAGAGATTTATTAAGCAGAAAATAGGTTTTAATTGAGTCATAATACGTGAATGATACATGAATTTGACAATATTTTTAAAAATACAGACTACAGAGCAAAGTGGAAAATGCATATAATAAGAGTCAATTAAAAAGTCAGGTTCAAAATTTACTTACATCCTAATTTAAAGTAAGAAGAGTGCGTGTAGGCTCACAAACGCACTCACATGGCCAGCAGGGATGAGGGACAGGGTCAGAGCTGCCAGAGCGGGAGCGGAGTTACAGGTAAACTTCTTTTTTAGTCTTTTTCCCCCAAGCTAAATAAAGCCATGATGATTTTTCTCAAGGGCAGACCATATATGCTGCTAATTTAAGAACATGAAAAAATGACTTGAGTGATCAAAGTCACCATTTGTTAGAAAAAGGGGACTGTCCATATAGACAGTATTTTGACAGTAAGCTGGGGACACAGTGACAGCCCCCCACACGCGGTTCTCTTGGAGTCTTCAGAATCTGGGGCGTTCCACCCTCCTCTTCACAGCTGCCCACTGACACACCGGGCTGGAGAACGGCGACACCCCACTCAGGGGTAACCCCACGAACCCACCCACGTGATCGAAGTAGCCATTAGGGCCATCTACTCAGCTGGTCGAGATCTGCTACCAGGAGGCCATTAAACTAAAGGGCACTTCCCTAACTGGGGAAAAGCAGGGGTGCTATTTAAAGTCCGTACATAAGCGAGCGGCTTGCTATTCACGGCCTGTCAGGTTAGACATCTCCAGAGAGGCTGACCCTTAGGTAGAGGCGGGAGCACAGCTTTGTGCCGCGCGGGCGCAGCTGTGGAGTAATCGCACTAATTAGCTGCTTGGACAGCCATTCGTTGTGATACGGGGGAGGGGGGCTTTCAATTAACAGTGCGGCATTCTTGAGACACCTTAAATTAAAATTACGAGTTATTAACCACATCAAGGCTTGGGACTTTAAAGTTGGTAACAATATCACTTATTTACTGAAATGTCCAATCAGAAAAAAAAAAATACATATTTAAACAGTAGATCCATATAAATAAAAGGAAACCCCACTAAAGAAAACCTAGCAGAGCTCACTAATTGACACTTTTAACAAATCTTCCAAAACTAAAGTGCAAAGGAAGATTGTAGCCACCTCACTGCACACACTCCCGGTGGGTGGGATATTTCTGTGCATTAAGATAACTCCCAGATTCTCAGCTTTACTTTCAGTATTTTAAAAATCCCTTTCTCTTAGAAATAATTGAATCTGTAATGATCACCTTGTAGACAAAAATGAAGATGCCCATACTTCTAAATATTAGCAAGACAAATGAGCACAAATGTTTTAAACTCGTAATTGAGGTGAGAACATAACAAGTAACCACAAATTGTATTTTTTCTTCTTAAAAAAAAATTACTGAATTTATTGGGGTGACATTGGTTAATAAAATTATATAGGTTTCAGGTGTACAATTCTATAATACAACCTTGCATAAGTATCCAGGAAAAAAGCAAAATTTCTACATGTATTGTCTTTTTTTTATTGTGTGATTTTAATTTTTTTTTCTAATTATCATCTCCTTTTTAAAAAGTCTTAGTTTGTAAACTGTATATTGTACTGTAAAATGAGAACCTGATACTGAAACCACTGACGGTGGGCAAGGAGAGCTGTCCAAATGTATTTAATTTTAGATGCTAACTGAACTCATACAGGGCCGAAGAAGCTTGATCTGCCTTAGACAATCCTAATTCCAAGGGTCTGATTCCTTTTCATCAGATTATGTAAAGGTCATTTATTCAACAAATACAGGGTGTCCCCAAAAATGTATAAACACTGTAACAGCTAATAGCTTAATTTTGAAAATGAAATGTATTTTAATAAGCACAGCCTTTATAATTATTCAAAGTGTGTGTATCCATTTTTTTGTGGACACCCTTTAGGTATCGGGTGTCTCCTCCGTGCCAGGTGCTAGGACTACCTGGTCTCTAATCTCATAGAGTTTAAAGCCATGGACATATCATTTTTATGTTGCCTTAAAATTAAGTCAGTTATCTAGATTATCTGACAGTTATCTAGTTCCACATGGGAAGGTATACATCTCACCATTAGAAATCACCCTCTGAAAGCCAACTAAAGAGGCAAAAGCCGTTACTGGCACATATCTGAGTGACTGAAGCAGACACAATACTTCCCTGAGAACTGGGAACTGCAGAACAGTGACTGCCGGAGTGCCATCAACTGGGCTCAAATTCTGGTTCAGTCACTGGTGAGCAGCGATTTCTAAGGAGCCATCCCACCTCTCCCAGCCCCTCAAAGGTACTGTCCTGATTAAATGAGTGAATGTTGGCTAAAGTGCTCAGCCCAGTGGCCGGAATTGCACACCAGGGAGCCACAGGTACCTGGTGGAGTTGGGCTCCAAATTATCTGGCATATTCCCAAATCAGAGAGTCAATTCCACTGCCTTCATTAGCCACTTAGGTAGATCAGAAATCCCAAGAAACGCATTACCCCAGCATCCAAACAGCATCTGCCTGACCTCTCCTCACCTTCCACAGTGATGCCAAACCCTTTACTAGACCTTGTTTCTCAGGCTCTGGTCTCCACACCAGGTCATCATGGCAGGAGACTGGTGGTCAGTTGAAACTTGTTCTCTGGGCTGAAGCAGCTGATAAACGTTTTCCTGCATTTCCTCTTTTCATTTCCTTACACAGAATCAAGCTCTGCCATTTGCTAACCTACAACAGTGGCCAAGTTAGTCCATCTCTGAGCTCTGATTTTTCTTATTTATAAAGAGTGTTTCATACATCTGCCTGTCAGCACTGTGATGATGATTAAAATTTGCAATAGACGTAAAAAGCTAAAAAAGGTGCTCACTTCAGCAGCACATCACTAAAACTGGAAAGACACACAGAAGATTAGCACGGCCCCTGCGCAAGGGTGACCTGCAAACGCATCAAGCGTTCCATATTTTTTGTTGTACATTTGAAACCTATATGATTTTGTAAACCAATGTTACCCGAAAAATCCATTTTTTTAAAAAAGTTAAGCACATGACTGACTCATAGTCCAATAAACGGGAAAAGAGTTCAAAACTTAGTTTTAAAAAATGGTATTAAATTAGGAACATGCTACTTCTTTCCTGATGCAAGGAAGCAACTCTGCATTACACCTCTATGCAAGTCTGGACCATAGCAGATTCGTCTTTTGAGGTTCAGGCATCCATATTTAATTCAGAGAACCTGACAAAATTTTTCAGAGGTGAAGAGAATTTATCCTACGTTATCACAGGTCATAAAGTAAAAATCCTAGCATTTTCCTCCAGGAAAAATTAATATTCATTATAATCATTCAGTTGATAGAACTCAAAGCCTAGCATCTGCCTGCACTAGGACACAATGCGATTCTGTCCAGGAAAGCACAGTGTGATGCCCACAGCCACAGTGGAGACCCAGAAGGCACAGTAATCTTAGCTTCCCGAAGCACAAGTGGGAAAGCTATGTCATGGATAGGTGAAGCCACAGGGGTTCCAAATGCACAAGGCTGGCTATCACAAAATCAGCCGAAGACTCTGTCTAAAACCAAATGCCCAGTCTTCATCCTTAGAAATTGATTTCAGTTTAGGGAAGTCCCAGGAATCAGTATGTCCACAAAAATTCTGCAGTTGCCCTGGCTGTTGTGGCTCAGTTGGTTGGGCCTCATCCTGGGCACTGAAGGGTTGCTGGTTCAATTCCTGGCCAAGGCACATGCCAGGGTTTGAGGCTCAACTCCTGGCAGGGGGTATGCAGGAGGCAGCCAATCGATGTTTCCCTCTCACATCGATGATTCTCTTTCCCTCTTCCTTTCTCTCTAAAAGTGAAAAAAAAATCTTTCTAAAAAATTCTGCAGTTGATTCTGATGTGTAGCCATGTTTGGAAACTAAAAGTCAAACACCCAAGATCACCCAGCCGTGGGTTGCAGCTGGGGTCTGAACCCACACCTCTGATCCTTAGACAAGAGTTCTTTCATCTGTGTCAGAGGAAATGCACGTTCCATTCCCACTTCCAGAAGCCTGACAGGAGCTCTGAAGAGTCCTTCCCGTACAGAATCAAGGTGAGGAGGGGATGGAACAGGGAGGCCTACTCAGCCTGACAATAGTCCATGAACCCAGACAGACAAATATGTCAGTCCAGAAACTACCAGTGGATCTTTATAGTCACAACGTAACTATCATAACTAGAAAGAACATATAGAATCTATAGAAACTGCCCCCAACCAACTTGTTCTGTCAGCTGAAAGAAATTCTTAGGAGTCTTTTGAAAGTGCCCCCAAGTGTACAACTCACTGAAGCAAGATTGGCAAACGGATCCGTCTTTCTAAATGACACACAAACATTTCAGAATGATCAGCACACCTTTCCAATCCTTCCAAAGCAACAGCCCTGTACATGTAAGGATAATTTGTTCACCATGCTTCGTGGGAGCAAGTACAAATTAAAAAATGTTGAAACTGAAGTAAGAAAGTAAGAAACTGTCCTTTGTACTTAAAATAGCTGAGTATAACCATGGAAATGGGAAAGTACCAGATTTCAGTTTGACTTCAAAAATTGAGATCTTCTGGACTTCTGTCATTGCCAACCCTGGGTTTTAGCAGTAAAAAAAAAAAAAAAAAGAAGACGACCAGCCAAAATTCCAGCATTTTCCAGTAATATTACCAGCTCAATCAACAAATACTACAGGTTTCTGGAGCAGAAGAAATAAAAAGGGCTTGAAAGGTGTAGCCAGTCTTTCTCCCCTTCTTTCCTTCAACAAATCTTTGAATGCTTTCCAAAAGCCAGGTCTGCTGAGCATGAGGGATCCCACGGGGTCCACAGCGATGGTCCTCCTGTCACTGGGGCTCTGTGGCTTTCATTAAGCAGAAGGAGGAAACCATACTAAAAAGTGAGAACCACCAATAACATATAAGCTAAAATCTGAAATTTCATTGCTCAACATCTAGACCCCAATTAGCTCATAAGAAAGGGAGGTTCTCAATATCTATCCAAGATTAGTATTCCTTAACCTGGACCTTCTGCTGGTTCCACTGAGAGTAATCTCAATAGCTGGTTAGCTGAAAATCAAGAGAACCTTAATAATGTTCCCAGTACAGCAATATTCTTCACAAAAATGACACCCGGGGCACAGGAAGAAAACATTTTAATTTTCATTTTATTCCATCATTTTTATTTTATGTTTTTGTAGATGTTGTATAATATACAATTAGTGCAGTGGGACATGTACACAATTTATAGAATAAAATATGTTGAGAGAGTATGCTTGAAAAAAACTCTTTAACTAGGAGTGATGACTAAAGATGTTTCCTAGAGCTCGGTTGTACATGAACAATGTTCTTCCAGGCAATTTTCGTCTTCAGGCTTTTTAAGTTGGTTCTTTTCACCACTCCCAGTTTCTCGCTTCTACAGGCTCCGACTAAGGAGAACCTCAGTCTCTTAATAAAAATATTTTCAACCAAGGGCATGAGGACGCCATTTCCTCACTGTGCGGCCACGCTGCTCTCCATTTTCCACAGATGCCACTCTGGTGTAGCTTACCCTCCACGCTCGAGTCCCTTCAAGACACTGTCTCGAGAGCCAGAGCCTCCGCGGGCCCAGCGCAGGCGAGGCTGCGGCCGCCGCACTCCAGCGCTCTTTCCCATCGGCGTGCGCCCAGCACAGCCCACTCGGGAGTTCTCCCTGCTCTGTCCGACTGTGGAACCCCATTCGCACCTAGTGCCATGTTTTAAAGGGTTCTGAGAAGCTCACCCCTACGAGGCGCATGTAATTGGTACAGCATGGTACGATATCCCGCCTAGAGTATTTTAAAAGGGAGACCTTTTTATCCCAAGCTCGGCCACTCTAAGGACAGAACTCGGAGCATCAGTGTGAAAGTAACTGCGAGGATCTTTTCAGACAGGAAGCCCTTCTGTCCTTACCTGAATGGCTGCCCCAGGCACAGGGTACGCTCTGTGTGCTTGTCTAGACACCTTAACAAGTCAGAGAAGACTCAAAAGCCTTACCCTGCCATCACTGAACAATTACTGCATGTTAACTAAGTTTGCAACACTGTGTGGAAATCAAGGCCAAAGTACAGACTACGGTGGGCGCACCGGGCACGGTGCAGGAGGCAGCCTTACAAATTAGAAGTAATGACTTACGGCGCTCACACGATATTTATGCCTGCCCAGGATCCTGTCCCACTCCCTTGGCAAAACACCTTGATTTCACTTTGAAGAACCTTCCTCCTTACTTTCAGTTCATGAGGTTATGGGGGTGCTACTAACTCCAGACATAGGGACACACCCCAGGTTGGCCAATCACAGTGAGTGGGTTCGTGCTACAAGGTGATCCAGTAAGAGTCAGCCCTATGCCTTTGACGAGAACTACTGGGGTAGAATAACTCTCTTTATACTAAGGTTTGGAAAAATGGTAGAATGTAGAATGTGAATTTGAAACTTTCTGGGCCTGTCTGAAAAAAAAAGCCAGAGTAGATGAAAGGGAACAGAGAACTGAGAAGGACGAACGGAGGAGGAGCTGGTGCTTGGACAGTGAGCGCCTGCATCACGCCATCCCTGACGCCTGGCTAAGCCTGCGTGGTGGATGTCGATTTACCAGGCCACTCTCCGTTTCTGCTTACGCCAGTCTGATGTGCTCTGGTGTACCACAAACGCTTTTTGTGACATTTTAGAAAATACTAGTTATTTTGAAAAAAATATCATCACAGTTTCAGCCAGAGTTACAGCTCAGCCAACCTACTATCCATTCCTGTTCTCTCCTCGTGTGGGCTGGTACACTGCCACCTACAACATCCCCCAGCTTTCCAGCAACTAGCCTGGCTTCAGGACTAAGTTTTGCCAAAAAGATTTAAGCAGCAGTGTCATGTGGCACCTCCAGGAACTCTCCTTAAAGAGATATACTGTTCTTTGAAACTTCTGCAATCATATCCCCTAGAATCTGGCTGTAACGGCAGGAGCTCAGCATCCATTTTGGACGGTGAGGGTGAGCCCCTCCCCTGACTTAACGATGGGGCTGGAATATACCTGGTCATTCATGAGGGTAGGAATTTCTGTTTTATTCACATCCAGACTCCCCAGCACCGAGACGAATATCTGGCACATAGTGGGATGAAATAAATATATGTTCAATGGGTAAATCTGGTGTCCCTATCCTAACAAATACCCCACCTCATAAAGTCAGATAATACTAGAAGCTTGGTGTTGGAAGACCTTCACTCAAACCAGCGGATTAAATCATTCAGGAGAGAGACACAGTTTTCCAAGGACATCTGAGCTCTAGAGACTGTATTTCCTTAATTCTAAGACAAAGTTTCCCTTCGCATTTTAAGACTTTCCAAGTCAAAACAGATCTTATAATCTATGTATATATGTAATAGAGTTTTCTCCTCCCTCAAACGGTTGCCTTATAATCAGTAGTTAATTTGACACAAGGAAATACACTTGAGAGACAAATACTGTAGCATTGGACTATTTGTGCCCCCTCAACAGCTGAATGAGTTAAAGTTTGGGTAATTCAGGAATCGGGGCTTGGGGAGACCCATCAATAAAAAGGGAGAGGAAGAAATATCAATTCACTTAGGATCCTGAATGAAAATCCATAGCACGCACAGAGAAAAGCGGGAGCCCTGGAGCAGGAATGCCCAGGTGAAATCCCGGCTCTGCCTTTTTCAGCTGTGACTTCACCTGCCCAAACCTCAATGTTCTCATCGCAAAATGGAGGCAGAAAAAGCGCCTCTGTCTTGGAGTGGCTCTGAGAACTAAGTGTGTTAGTGAATGCTGGCCCACACCCCATGCAGACGACCAGTAAAAGTTTGGCTGTGATTTCTTCCCTACTGTGTTTTAATTCCTGCACTCGCCTTCTCTGAGTATCTATCTCAGCTTCTCTCCACTAGTGAAAACTGAAGTTATTTTCTAGAAAGCCAAAACTCTCAATGTTGCTATAGTGTCCCTTTGCTTTCCTAGAGGAAAATACAGAAGAAATAATTAATCCACAGTATATGCCCTCCCTGAAATAACAGGCACAAAGAAGTTAATGGGCAACAGCTCAGTGAACAAGTTTTGTCAAAGATATGTGCTAAGAATTTCATTCTGAAAGTTTATAGGGGAAGCATGCTCCCACGGCAAGTATTTTAGTGAACCAGAACAAAAAATTCAAAATAATTAAGCAAAAGTTGTTGAAATCAAGAATTAATTTGGGTGCACATTCAAGGGTGACATCACCACTGTTCTTAGGCTGCATCAGAATGACATGCTTTAGCCACTCATGACAGCCATTAATTTAAAATTAATATTTTAAAAATTATTAAGTTATAAAGGACATTCTTATGGAGTATGAATCACAGGGGCGATTATCATCTCACTATTATCTGATTTACAAAGCAGAAATTTCTAGTGTGATGACATTTTAAATACATAATTACATATACTTTGTTCATAGAAATGCTTATCATTTTAGAGGGATAAGTAATTAAATTGTTTTAATGACACACAGTATAAAAAATCTATAAAAGCAAATTCAAAACAGCAAAACTAGCACAAGAAATTAAAAATCATTTTAACAGCTATTAAGACTTTTTAAGATATAACTCTGAACACGATGAACTTGAACCATACTTAAATTTGTGGGAATTTTTTTTAATAATCAGATTCTCAAAATAGTTCAGCTACATGTAGTATTTTTCCATTTTCTCGCCGCCTTTAAACACACCTTCACAAGCTGCTGAGCATGGAGCTTGTCGACTTAATCAGAGCCTCTCTCACGACCCAGGAAGGCTCCTAAATAATTATTAAGCTCCAGGGTGGCTTTTGCATGAGTTGATCTGCTTCAATGCCTATTCACTTAGGGACCCAGCTTTTGGTATTGTTGTCAAATCTTATCACCTAACGCTGAAAGTAAATGTTCAAGAAGGTGGGGAGAGGTATCCGTTTAGTATTCCCCCGTTTTAGTATTTCTTTGAAACTGACTATTTCCAATTCGTTCTATATGTATATTCCAGGCACATGATTCTGACGTTTGGATGTTGTGTTTTCTTCTCCAAGAGAAAACAGTCAATGTATAGAAATGCAAAGGAGGTGTATATTAATGCAACTGCTGACTGTTCACAGTCAGGAATGAGAGAGGAGGAGAGAGGAGGAGTACCTGCAATGGAACAGTTCTGACAAATGTTACTATTAAGCACACTCTTTACTGAGAAAATCCTTTTCAATTCATAACAATGCTAGACTACATATAGTCTACCCTGTAATCATGAATCAAGCTCTGTTCTCAGGCTTTTCAAGCAGACATTTCTGGGCATTTTGAATTTAAGACCAACATTTGCTTTTAAACAAAAACGCAGAGAGGCTAGCATTTCGATCCCCCACATTCGAAGTTCTCCTTGTCATATCCACCTCCTAGGGGCACAGCCAAGCTGGGGAAAGCCACAGTCACAAAGTAACAGTTTCAGTATTTTTAACTCCCCCAAATAACCTTCCCTTTCCCTGGCCTCCCCCTTAAAAAAAAACTCCTGTTAAGTGGTCCCTGGGTTATTTCCAGCATGAGACCTCACTTACAGATACAAGCTTTCAAAGGCGCAGGGCATGAACATCTGAACTCTCAGCGCCTCCATCTTTTCCTGCTCGGTGCTCTGCAAGCCCTTGGCGGAGAGTGAAAGTCAAAGTGAGCTCTGGCACTGGCTGTGTCACTAGGGGTGGCTCCTGATAAGGCCCTGGAAACTCCAATCCAAACACAGCTCCTGCTTAAGGTGCCTGGTGTCTGTCTGCAACAGCAGACTTGTTTAATCCAGTACCTACTGTACCTGCAGGACAAAAATGCTGCCTCACACGGCACAGGGCTCTGCAAGGACCCGGGCAGGCCAGGCACCAGCCCCGGCCAGGCGAGCCACCGATGCTCGCTGGGCACTCCCGAGTGCAGGTAAGGTTGAGGCTTGCGGCCCTGAGCATTCTTAGAGAACTCAAAAGGAAAGAGAATTTCACATACCAGTGAATTTTTAGCACTTAACAGAGTCACAGAATCCGGGAGGGCTGTGGGGTTGCTTGTGCCCCTTCAGAGGTGGGGCATCTCAGGTATCAGTTCATCACACACCTCGCTGCTCTGCACCCATGAGTGGGCATTTTTGGAACTGGAGCTTGATAAATTGTGCATGCCCTCCTGCTGACAGTATTCCTTCCCCTCAGATCCCAAGAACACAAGGAAGGCTGTCCTTGCCCACTCCCCGTGAGAGGCAAAGGCAAACTGCTTCTTATCATGGGTACCCCCTTTTAGGACATAGCCATCTTTAGGCTATAAATCCAGGCATTCTTAGACTGGCATCTAATTAAACTCTGAAGACACTGGCGTACAAGAAGAAAAGACACAAAAAATATGTACTCTTAAAAGACACTAACATTCTGATGTGAAAATACCAGTATTATCAGATCTTGATGCAGCTCCTGTGGGCTGGGCATACCAGGGGTGTCCTGCAGAGAGAGGAAAATATGCACCTTTCTCCCCACACACAACTCAGAGGTCAGACGACATCTGACCAGCTGTGGGCTCTGAGTAAGTTACTTTATCTCTGTGCCTAAGACTTTGTCCAAAGTAAATGCCTGGAAAACAAGGCCATCTCTGTGAGCCATCAGCAGTCTCTGATCCCATATTGTGATCAAGTTATATTTTTTAACTTCCCTTTAATAATAGGACCAGCCAGCCAGGAGTCTCAGACAAGCCATTTCTGGCTCTTTTTATTTTGTGCATTTTTCATTCATTCATTCTTTGTTTAATGCATATTTATGGGACACTTACTCCATCAGGCGCTGTGTAAATTCTTGGAGTTTAAGTGGGACACACACGAAATAAGCACACAGATATATAATGACACGTGCGCTAACTGCTTCAGGGAGCTGGAAAGCTTAAAATGCAAGGGTCAGAAAAGGCTCCCCCTTAGGGCAGGACCTCTGGGCTGACTCTGAGCGGGGGTGCAAGGGGGTGCATGGAAGAACAGTTCTCTGAGAAGGGTAACAACATTTGCAAAAGCCCTGAGGTGGGAAGTCAGAAGGAAGACCCACTGCGACTGAAGGGTGCTGAGAGAAGAAAGCTCTGCATCCATGAGACCAAAGCTGTGAGGGGCCCAGAGCAGCCAGGGCCCGTAGGCCAGAAAGCGTTTGATCCAAGATGTCAGGAACCACTGTGGGGCTGTAACCAGGGGAGCAATGGGCTCAGATCCGAGTTTTCAGAAAGGTCCCTCTAGCTGCGATATTGAGAACCGACTGGAGAAGGGGCAAGATGACACTGCCGGTCCTGGTAGGAGCCACGGCAGCTCATGGGAGGAGGGCCAGAGGGAAGGAGGGTGGGCAGAAGTGGGCAGACTACTGTAGAATTAAAGGCCAGTGAGCAGAAAGAATGGAGGTGGGTGGGGAACGCAGGCCGATACCGCGATGGTCTTCATTAACCATGTTCACCCAGGCCCTCCTACATGCTGGGGCATGCGGGGCTGGGGTAAGAGACGCAAGAGACGCAGATGCCGCACTGTCCCCTTCAAGCCTCCTCACCCCTCCTCCTCCTGCCCTTGGCAGAAAAAGTCACAACACGGGCTCTGGTGTCAACTTATCCAGGTGGAAACCCCACCTCTTGCATATCCTGTGACCTTGTGCAGAATTCCTGTGCCGGTTTCTTCACTGAGAAAGGGCCGAGGCTCGGGGCCACCCCCCAGCTTCTGTCAGAGATCAGGAGGTGGCGTGTGCAGCGTGGCTGGCGTGGTCTGACACACAGTGAAGCCCCCAGTTAAAGCACAGCTCTTGTGCTTGTGGTTAGGCCCATTATCTGGATTCACCTTTACCAGAAACAGAGCAAGCCGGAGATCAAGGAAGGTAGAGAGGCAGGAGATGATCAAAGCAGGGCTTTTAGGGGATTATTTCTAAAAAGCCGAGCTGGACTCTCTCCCACCATACTACTTGTAACTGCATTAAGTGACAAGATAGCCAGGTACATGTTAGAACTGAACCCCTGACTTATTACCTGCTTACACACAGGAAAATCTGTTCCCTCCATGGGCTTTCCAGTGACCATGAAATCACTGGAACAAATTCCAGCCCTTCCAGGAGGCACCTGCTATGGTGCAAGCACTTCCCTGGCATGTTCAGACAATGACATAATGACATCACCTAGCTCTTTATCCTGAACAACCCCAAGAAAGCTATCTATTGACTACTTACATAGTATTTAAATAAAAGTACTATTAAAGGGCATGTGCTCAGCTTATTAATGGTACTTAGGAAGATCTATGATACACCAGTGCTCTTTAAGGTCTTCTTGGACACAGCAGTGAAACAGCCACCAGCAAACAGAATAAACCTTGACTTTAATGTGCATGTCTGCCACCATCTGAAGAATTCATGAAATGTTACACACACACCCAGAACTAAAACTCTGCTCCTCCAGTAGCCACCCCACTATTCAACAAGTGTCTTCTGAGCAGCAGGAGCCATATCGGTTTGGTTTTCCATCATATCCCTAGAGCCCAGTGGAATAACAGTCCTTGGTCAGTGTTTAATAGATTTCTATACAATGAATTAGTCTATAACATGTAAGCAAGTCTCTTGTGCACATTTGTACAGCCCAGATGAGTACCCCAAGTGCATATACAAATGTATATATGTACACACACACGTGCACATGTCTGTGTAAATACACAAATCCCAAATTCAAACACAAACTAAAATATGAGAGTAAAGAAAAAGGGATATTTTAAAAAATAAAACAGTGAATGCAAAATAAAAATATTGCCTGTACTCTAATGCATTTCAAATCTTAATTACTACTTCTTGCCCCAAATTCCAGCAAATCAACTAGAGCCATCAGAATTTTTACTGGCCTTTGCAAAGATGACCTGGACTAAAATGGAATTTAAAACTATTAACCGTCCCAGAGAGAGGCCAACTTTTTCTCTGGATATGAAATTTGGGCCTCAGAATCTTTTGGGGAGGAAACTTCAATCACTGTGTTGAATGGGTCAGAAAAGACGGAAGAGGCATTGCTTGTCCTGCCCAAAACCCTGCAGGAGAGAAGGAGAATGCCGCTTTGTGCCAGAATTCCTCTTATTTTAGTTGGGTATCAAATGGTTGATTGCTCCCAAAGCACACAGTTTTTCTTCTCTCTTTTCTTCCGACAATCACTGCCCTTCTCAGTGAATCCCACCTGCACTCGCTGCCACACGCTCCTTCCCACTGAGGGCCTGACATGTGCCCAGACTATGAGCAGGAACAGGATCCTCCACCCGCCTGAGAAAGCACCTGCCAGGTTCCACGTTTCAACACGACCTCAACCAGCGGGGCCCAGGCCTACAGTCCTATCAGGAGCACCTGGGGACCCTTCTCCCCATACCACCCCCTTAAAATCAACTCAGGAGCATTTAAAATCCTAAATGTCATGGACTTTTCCTGAAACAAACAACTAAATGAAACTCTACAGGGGTATGGTTTGGGATTCTGTATTTTTTTTTTAAGATTCTCATAAAAGTCTAATGTAAAGTCAGGCCTGGGAACCAGTAATATATAACATACTGTAATGTATATAATTATAAACAATGTATTCTATGTAGATTATCTTTCTAAGAGTGGCAGGAAAATACCCAAGAATGTAAGCTCTCTTTATCTGTGGAATAAAGAAGGCTGCACTCTTCAGTTTAATTCCTTAAAGTGTCCACTGGGAATGATTATGGGTGTCTTTTGAACATTACTGAAAGCCTCATTATGAAGTAATTAAAAGAGGACCATGAAAGTGGTTAGAAACTCCAAGAGTTCTCTCAGAGTACCAAACACCCCTCCTCTCTGCACATGCCATCAAGCTGTGCACAGCGCTCTGGGAAGGCAAGAGAGAAGGTGTGAGAGGGTCAGCTTCCAGGGGCTCGCCCCAGAGAACCACAGCTCACACACGCAGGCCTGTCACCTACCACCTACAGAGAGTGGGGAGGGACCAATGCCTGCTCCTGGGACTCACACCCGTGGCCGCTCCCCTTCTCTTTCAGGTGAGGGCTCAAGGGTGGCACCTCTTCCCCCAAGGGTCCTCCCTGCTCATCTCACCTGAAGCAGAAGCACCCACCTCTTTTGTGCTTTCTCAGAAAATATTTGTTTCTTTCTTTAATGGCACTTAATCCAACTGGCAATCCCTTTATTTGTTTAACTGTCTTTTATCCTTGAGGGCAGGGTCCTTTGTACTTATTTTATTCTCAGTGACTGGCATACAGTAAGTACTCAATAAATATTTGCTGGGAGGGAGGGAAGGAGGGAGGGAAATGATCAGGTAAGGAAGGGCCTGTGAAGTATAATTTGAGGGTGGCATTTAATTAATTAGGAAGGAAGTCGACTAATTAGGAAGGCATAAATGAGACACACAATTGTATACTCTTTGGAGTCTTGTAGTTGCTGAACAGAACTAACTTTCCATAAAGTATTGGGACACAAAGTTACAAGGAATGGACCCAGCAGTTCTAATTTGATACTCTCACAGCAGTGACTAAAGGAAATTTCTAATGACTACCTATCTGCAGAAGTAACTGTTCAGTACTACTCAATCACCTTTATCTCTTCCATTCTGTTTTCATTTTTTTCTACTACCAAGAACCAAGTCTCCCAGTAGCAACGATGGAGCAGCATCTTCTGAAAGACTGCTCGTCATAGCTGGCACAAAAAGATGCCTTCTAAGGTCTTAAAGGAAATACAGACAAGACCCAGGTAAACTGGATTGATGCTCACGCAACATTGTTAAAGAACTGCTCAGATGCTTATACAAACATCCAAAGGGAAAAATTAATTATCAAAAAACTGTTTAGAAAAATCTGTCCTGAGAATAAAAGTATAATCTACAAAGAGGCATCTCAAGTTCCCTCTGAAGTAAATTGTTAAGCAATTGAAGGGAGAAATACATGAAATAATAGGCTGGCCTTCCATTTAATACAGCAAAATAGTTAATAATATAGTAAAATTAACCTACACAACAGATTAATTTCCTATCTTGAACTCTGATATTGTCTCTCTTAGGGTTCACTTTAAAAGAAATATTTGTTCCTGCACTAAGGGCTATTTGGAGGCTGTTTCTTATCTTAAAAAGGCAACAGGGCATTTGCAATAAGCAGACCACAATCTAAATGTAAACCAAATTCATGAGGCAACACAGAGTTGTTGAGGGAAACACTCAGGAGATGAGGCCATTTTGAAGGTATTTCTTCAAGGGACAATTTTAGTAAAACTGCAATTTACTTTCATTATTTAAACAGGAAAAGATAATGCTGCCGCCACCGTGGGGGCCCAAAGCTACTCACAATGTGACTTCACAATAAACAAAATCTTCTACTTCGGGACTTTAAAATTGTGCATTTTTCTCTCCACTTAGTGTTTATCTCCTAACTCACTTAAAAATAAAAATGTGGACCTCTCTTTCATTGCAGTGCTTTTTAAAAATTAATTAAAGACAGAAAAGCAAGTAAGCACATAGGAAGTCTTTGCCACCCTCTTAAGGGTGTGAGGACTGAAGTAGAGCACATGCCGCTGCATCATCATCTAAGACATCAGTCTCTTTTTCTCCAGAGCAAGAGTCAAGAGAGTAAAATATGTTAAAGCAATATGTTTGGCTATTAAAGTGGCCTCCACCTTGGCTCAGGACCTGGGTGCTAAGGAAGGTGACTCCACCCTTCCCAAGTTTCCATCTCTTAATGAGATACCAGGGCGTGAGTAGCTCAGCCATCCTCTGGATGGTCCACTATCCATGAGTGGACAGCTGCTGTGTCTCCCACAGACAGAAACTTAGCCCCACATTCCACCTGGAGACAGCCTAGTGTGGTGGCACCATGCAGACACACACATAAAGGCAACCCCCATTTAGCTTTACCTTGGGCAAGTCGCTTAATCTCTGCATCTGCAAAATGGGGATATTAATATCAACTATTTAATAGACTAATGTGATGACGAAGTGAGGTAAGTTATGAAAAGTTCTTAGTACAGTGCTTGAAAAAAATATCACTTGGTGCGTGTTATGCCAGGAACAAGGCCTCTTTGAGAACCCTGCAGGGAAGGAAGTCGGCCCTGACAGAGGTACAGAGCCTCAAGCTATAGGGAAATACAAGTCATTATTTGGAAGCAACTGTGAAGATATTTTTGAAACTTGATAACTGAAGAGATGGTATGAATCCAAAATACATATAAGCTTAGAAAGGTCTAGAGAAATTTCTGAATAATATATTCAAAATGAGTAACTAAGAACTGAAGATGCTGGAGGTGATCTATAACCTCTCATAGTGGTTGACTAATTATGCCATTTCAATGGCTGTCTTAGCTACAGACAAAAAGTTCTAGCCCAGGGAACCTTCTGCTCTCACTCCATGTATCAAACATGTTTTTAACTTGTATTTTACTATATAAACATATCCAGAATTCAAGCAGGAAAGCATGTATTTAAATAAGCAAAACTGTAACCAGTCTGCGTTCAATAGATCACCTTATGGTAAGTTTGTGTTAACAGTCAAAATTCCCAAACTCCTAAAGCATCTTAATACCACTCTTACACTAATGACATCCTGTTTCAGTTACACTGGGCAGACAGGATTTAAAATGACAAACATAGGCCTGGCCAGTGTGGCTCAGTTGTTTGGAGCACTGTCCTGTACACTGAAAGATAGGGGGTTCAATTTCCAGTCAGGGCACATAGCCAGGTTGTGGGTTCGATCTCTGGTCAGGGCATGTATGGAAGGCAACTGGTTGATGTTTCTCTCTCACATCGTTGTTACTCTCTCTCTCTCTCCCTTCTTCAATGAAATCAGTAAGAACATATCTTTGGATTGGGATTTTAAAAAAATAAAGTAAAATGAGGAAAATAATATTTGCAAAGAAATCCTTCCTGTTCATTAAATCCAATCGATCATAATAAACTCAATACACATTAGCAGCTGATTCTCATTTATACCCTTGGATGTCCTGCCTATAATCTAAGTGTACATTTATGGTAACAGTAAAACATGAAAATAAAATAATCAACATTTTAAATTAAGAGCCTGTGTAATTTCAAGTTATACTGCCATGAAATGACAAAAAGGAAAAATTAAATCTTTGCTTTAAAAAATTAAGTCATGTGTCCTTAAAAAAAAAGTGCCTAAATAAGCTACCTAATTATTTCTTTAATGTTTACTAAGTATTAATTACCTGCCAGGTATCACAGGCAAGGAAAGTAATGCAGATGCAGATAATAACCACTTCCATTCAAGCTTTCCTTGCTCCTTAGATCAAATAATGTTGGTTCATTTAAAAAAAATATATGTCTTTATTGATTTCAGAGAGAGGAATGGAGAAGGAGAGAGAGAGAGATAGAAACATCAATGATGAGAGTCACTGATCGGCTGCCTCCTGCTCACCCTCTACTGGGGATGGAGCCCTCAACCCGGGCACGTGCCCTGACCGGGAATCAAACTGCGATCTCCTGGATCCTAGGTGGATGCTCAACCGCTGAGCCATGCTGGCTGGGCAACATTGGTTCATTTTTAAAATATATGGACAAGATGATGACTAAAAGAAAACTTGATATTCTTATTAAAACACATTTATTCAACAAATATTTATTGAATACTTACTATGTCCCAGGCACTGCTCAATGTGCTTATGTCTCAGTGATATATCATAGACCTTAGATTCCAGAGAGAGAACTATTCTGGAACAACTCTGAATGTTCAAATCATTCATTAACTTAAACTGACAATCTGCAAAATGCACGGATTTGCAATTTTCAAGCACCATCCACAATGTTATTCCCATTAACGAGAATGTTTGTTTCTATACTGGACAACATATTTTTATTTCCTAGTGTACCAGGCAGAGAATTTGACAATTTTAAAATGTGAGATCATGTTTCTGCCTCATTTATAAAAGGGGGAGGGAGACAGATTCATCATATCCCACTGGTACCTGTACTCATAATGGCACATCACGCCTCGTGTTTAACCTCTTTTCATTTAAATAAAGAAACAGGGGCAGGGAGTGAGGTGGGTATTTACCCAAAGTCAAGAGGTTAATGAGCAGGTGCAGACCTGGGGCTGAAACTCCAGAGTGCACCTCTCACTGCAGTTCTCTGGTCCAAGTTTTGTGAGCCACCCAAGGATCCCAAAAGCAAACCAGTTCTAAGCACTGGAGCTGCCTTTTCCCAGCACTGCACCCTGGATTCAGAATTCCACAGGGCATAAACCAGTCTGTTGAGTTCCCTCTTCATTCCTGAATCACACACAAGCCTAGACCAGAGAAGGTGCCCAATAACTATCTGTCAATGGGTTAAATGATTAGTTAACCGGCCAAAGTGCTTTTTTCTGGCCACTTTTGGCCATGATCTCCCTCTAAAACCAAACAAAACAAAAGAGGGAAAGAAGGAGGCTTCCCTAAATATTTATACAAGCAAGAGTTAAATTAATGACACTGACTAGAAAGAAACATAAAGAACCAGTGTTTGTCCTCAAATAACTAAATCTAGCTGGAAAAGAGTGAAAAATGTGGTTACAAGGAAAAAAAAACAAATCAGCACAATTTACACTTGCTAATGGGAGAAGTTAGAAAACACTCAGGAAAGAAAAGAATTATTCAAAAAGGCTTTCTAGGCGAAACAAGGCCTTTGGAAATTTGGGAAAGAATGACAAACTTCCTTTGGCAAAGACGGTAAACCCTGAGGAGAGTCTCCACAAGTGTGGGATATAAGATGATCTCAAACCCAGACACACAGTCTGGGCACTAAATAACCATGGAATTGTACAATGAGAGAGGCCCTTTCAAATTTCTTTCCTCCCAGGAAAAGTCTCTGTTTGATGCTAATATGTCTTCAATCTCCTAACACTTGCCCTTTGTAACAAAAAAAGCTCAGACCTCAGGCCCTTTCAGACAATACACCTAGTAAGACTCTAACAGTTTTCCAATTCCATTATATTTATTTTACTTCCATTTGTGGTTTCCATTTATTATAACATCTCCTTTAAAATATATTTTTAGGCCCTGGCCAGATAGCTCAGTTGGTTAGAGCATCGTCTTCATACACCAAGGTTGTGGGTTCAACCGCTGGTCAGGTTTTAAATAAATAAATAAAGCATATTTTTAATTTTTTAAAGGGGGCAAAAGTCGAAGTTAGCAGGAGAATGCCAAAATCTGGGAAACACTGACTGAGAGACATGAATAGGCCACAGTCCCACAGCAGAAGCAGGGTAAATAAAACACAGCCCAGAAACAGTGGCCTGCTCTATTGTAGTGAGAACTTAACAGCTCCAGAAAATTTCAGTCTAATAATCATGTAGGATTCTGAAATCAGCATCTAATAGGCCTGGCCCTAATCGCTCCCTAACTGTGGTAAATAGGCATGACACTCAGATATGATTCTACACAGGAAGAGTAGGGACCTGGCCAAGTGGGGCCAAGAATATCACAATGGAGCACAAGGCCAGGCACGCTGGATGTTGATGTTTCAATACCTAACGACCTCTCCACTCAGGCTGTGAAGGTCACTTTCTGCTGGTGTTATCTCCTGGGGCACAAAGAGAGCTTACAGTCCAGTTCTGTTTGGGTTTGGGTTTTCCTACTTTCCTAAGGAAGTGGCCATGAGTGCCCTAGGACAGATTCCCCAGCTCCATACTCCCTTCATACACTAGATGGAGCCAACTTTATAGAGCTTCGGGACTCATGCACAGGTTTGTGTGGCACTTGAAAAAAATCCATACACAGAGTTATAGGCAAGCTGTGTACCACTGTTATTGGTGGGGAGCTCTGTGTCCCCACCTGCTGCCAGTGAAAGTGGAGTTCTTGCAATGTCATAGGAAAGGAGTTTTCTGAGACTCACATGGGAGAATGGGTGGCATTTATTTGTGTGGAATCACACCCCTGAGTTTCCAAGGTCCCCTCTCCCTCTGTCCCGCCATGGAAGACATCCTGCTATGTCCTCAGACACAGGACTAGGATTAAAGCTGTTGCCCAGAGTTTCCATTCCATATTTTCACAGTCCAGTGCAGCATCAGGCTAGCTTAGCTTGTGTTCCCAGCTATAGTCCATCAGTCCATCGTTTGTGGGGTCTGCATGGCTGCGGGCCATGCGGCTTCTAGGAACACGGGCAAATGCAAGGACACTGGAGTGAAACAGGGACAAAAGAGCAACCAGGGAGCGAGAATTCCTTTGTCCTGGGATTATGTATCCCCAAATTTTCATGGGCTTGCAATGGCTCTGTCCCCTCTGGCCAACGTTCTCTGTTCCAGGTTAGGCTGACGGCTCCTTCCTTATGTCACCCTAACTTTATTGTGCATAAACCCATCTCCCCTTTGTTGGATCCCTCCCCCTTGTGGTTCCCTGGGGAGTGTAAAGTTGTAGCTTCCTGGTGAAGCTGCCCAGATGACCATGCGTATAATGTCTAGCCTCCTTTTTGCTTCTTCCTATTAATATTAATTAGCTAATTATAATGTAACACAACTTAAATATAATGTAAATTTAATGTAAATTTCTTAAATTTTCCTTTTAAAGATCTAAAGTCTCCTTGTTTTACCATTCCAGATTATTTTGTATGACCCTTAAGTCCAAATTAATATTAAACTCAATTATGCTATAAAAATGTGTGTTCAAAACATGTACATCTTATAGTTCACTGGCATTTTTAACTTCAGTTTATTAAATATGTATGAGTTTTAAACTGACAATTTCAAAAAAATACTTGATTTTTTTGCTTTGGGGGATATGGAAGCAATTTATAAATGCAGTGAACATGATTGTCTCATTAGACACAAAAAAAATAATCGCTAGGAGAGGAGTTGTTATGGCAAAGAGCATCAGAGGTAGGTAGAAAGGAGGCTCACAGTTGGGGGGAAAATAGAAAACAGTGGCCAGCACCAAGGGAAACTGCTAACACACTTGCAAGAGGAAATGGCTGACCTCCTGGACCAGGGGAAGGTCCACTGTATAAGACAATAATGTACCACTGTTGACAGTCACTAACCTGGGGCCTTTTCATTAGCAACTAATAAATTAAGGCAGTGATTCTCAACTGGGGATGATTTTGTCCCCAGGGGACATGTGACAATATCTGGAGACTCCTGGGCTGTTACAAATGGCCGAGGGGGGGGTGCTTTGACATCTAGTGAGCAGAGGCTAGGGCAGCTGCCAAACACCCTGCAGCGCACAGGACAGTCCCCTCAACAGACAATATCCTGCCCCAAATGTCAAGAGAGCTGAGGTGCAGAAACTCTGTTTTAGGAGAAGCACCTCTCCTATACAGGAGGACTAAGTAGTTCCAACTCACTGTAAGCACGAAATAATTAAGCAAAAATGTCAGTATGTTTCTAAGACATCTTTTAAGTCTGTGGGACACAGTACACTGATGTAACTGAGGCTTTCACGAGCGCCACAGGATTTGGGTCAATATGTAAAAATTATTTTGAGTGATTAAAGCCATCGTACAGGGAATAAAGATTAGGGGAAATGGATTAATAAATTGAGGATTTTAGACACAATGGACCACTACGCAACTGTGAGAATGGATGAAGATCGACTATATGTCCCTACCTGGATTAAATAAAAAATAATGTTGAATGAAAAAAGGTAAGTCACATAGAACACTTCCATATGATTCCATCTTACAGTTCAAACAATACTTCAGAGACTTCAGACAGTAAAACGATAATGAAAGGCAAAGCAGTGACAACCTAAAACTCAGGATGGCAGTTAACACCGCGTGGGTAGGGAAGAGGGTGTGACCGAAGGTGAGGCTCTGAGAGTGCTCTGTATCTCAAGACATAGCGGGTTCACACAATTCAGTTGTTCTTTACTAAGCCAGGAGGTTTTAGACATTTCCTGTATGTATCATTATATTTAATGATATTTAAAGAAACATGGAGAGTAAGGAGCGTAAGGGAAGTACACAAGTAAAGAAAGCAGGTACAGGTGGCTCATTCGGAGCATAACAGTAAACCCGACACAACTGGTCACGGTAGCACCAGGTCAGAGGCATCTCTTACTCTTCTTTCCCCTTGGCCCTCACTGTCGGGTCACGGGTCAGTGTTACCTGCACCACCACCTCCATCTCCCCTGTCCTCACAGCGATTCTGCCATGACTCCGCTCTGGCCCACACTGCTCAGGTTCCTCCCCACTCCTCTCAATATTTCCCACCCTCCTACTAGATAACTCTTCTTGGAGCTCGGCATTGCTGTTTTATTGCAACTACTTTAATAAAGTGAATGGTCCATCAACCTAGAATGAATGAACTTCAAATGTCGTTTTAAACTGGCAATTAAGGCCAACTGACCTTTCTAGTCTTAACTGCTGTATCTCACGCAATATAAACAACGAGCTCATTCTCTAACCCCAGCCAGGTGCTCTCGCTTGGGTAGTTGCTCTTGCCTGGGGAACTCCTCATGTGCTCAGAGCCCCTTTCTATCAGCAACCCTACACATTCCTCAGTAAACAGGAACAGAGGTGGGTCAGCAAATGCTGGCGCAACAGAGCGGCCAGGCCGCCCAGCGCTGCTGCTGAGGCTGTGAACGCCCGGTCTTCGGAAGGGTTTGCAGATCTGCCAAAGCCGAACGAGCGCATGCCTGTCGTCCACTAATTCCACCCCTTGGGATGTGTCAAACAGAAATGCATATGTATGCAAAAAAATAAAATTAGATCACCTTTTTTTGGCGGGGGCTGCCTTTTTTTTTTTTAATTTACTTCTTTTAAGGCCACCTCCTTGCAATTTCCAGAGAGAAAATACAAAACAAGACACAGGCTTGGTTTCAAATGCTTAAGCAGTGTGCTGGAGTTTGAAGTACTGCTGATAGTGCTGTAGGAAAATGCCGGCTTACTCCAGGGCAGTCAGTATTCCCGAGGAACAGGCTCAGCTCGTCTTCTCCTCCCATGGGATGTGCTCAGGTGGGAGCCACTGCTCCGCTCCTTGACAGATTTTCCATGTAGAAGATATGGAGCCTGGAAACCACGCTGACAGTCAGAGGAGGCCATTCCTTACCCCATGCCAGAGCCAAAGACTAGTGGCCACGTTCTCTTTTAAAGAAGGTAAGTGGGAAACAAGTCCTAATCCAAAACCAGCACTGGTCCCACTTCCTGCCGAGCTCTGAATCTGACAGCGCCCTCCCTGAGAGCTCCAGCTCTACTCTGGATCACCTTCGTACACCATATACGAGAATGAACTCAAAACCGAAACCATAAAAATCCTAGAAGAAAACATAGGCAGTACACCCTCTAATATTACTCTTAGTAATATTTTTTTCTGATGTATCTCCTTGGGCAAGGGAAACAAAGAAAATTAAACAAATGGGACCACATCAAACTAAGAAGTTTTTTACAGCAAAGGAAACCATCAACAAGACGAAAAGACAGCCCACTGAATGAGAAAAGATATTCACTAACGACACATCTGATAAGGGGTTAATAACCAAAATTTATAAGGAACTCATACAACTTACAACAAAAAAACAAACGATCCAATTAAAAAATGGGCAAAGGACCTGAATAGACATTTCTCCAAAGAGGACATATAAAGATGCCAATAGGCATATAAAGATGCTCAATGTAACTAATCATCAGAGAGATGCAAATTAAAACAAAGATGAGGTATCACCTCACACCTATCAGAATGGCTACCATCAACAAATCAACAAACACCACATGCTGGCAACAATGTGGCGAAAAGGGAGCCCTCGTGCACTGTTAGTGGGAAGGCAGACTGGTACAACCACTGTAGAAAGCAGGATGGAGTTTCCTCAAAAACTTAAAAATGAAACAGCATTATAACTGTCAAATAACTGCCTTATAACCTTAAATACCACTTCTGGGTATTTATCCAAAGAAATCCAAAACACTAATTTGAAAAGACATATGCACCCCTATGTTCACTACAGTGCTATTTACAATAGGCAAGATATGGAAGCAACCTAAGTGCCCATCAGTAGATAATTGTGTAAGGAAGCTGTGGGACACATACACAACGGAATACTACTTGGCCATAAAAAAGAATGAAGTTTTACCGTTTGTGACAGCATGGACAGACCTAGAGCATGTTATGCTCAGTGAAAAACAAGTCAGTCAACGAAGGCACATACCATGTGATCTCACCTATATGTGGACTCTAAAGAGCAAAGTAAATAAGCGAACACAAACAGACCCATAGATACAGAGAACAGACTGAGGGCTGCCAGAGGGGAGGGGCCTTGGGGAGCTGGGTGAGAAAAGTGAAGGGATAAAGAAGTACAAATTGGCAGTTATAGAAGAGTCATGGGGATGTAGAGTACAGCACAGGGAATATAGTCAGTAATACTGTAATTACTATGTAGGGTGCCAGATGGGCACTAGACTTATCAAGGGGAACACTTTGTCAACTATATAAATGTCTAACCACTATGCTGTACACCTGAAACTAATATAAAATATAATTAAATGTCAACTATAATTGGAAAAAAAACACCTGCTACTCAAACGGTCACCTCAAACAAAAACACACTTTAAATAAAATAGTTGGCAGATCATAAAAAATAAAATAAAAATAAAAAGGTAACATGATTTGGACACATAAATGCTGGCATATTTACCCCTTTACCTGTGATTATACCTCATATTTCCTGAGTATCTCCCAGTGTGACTGCCCGAAGCAATGATATTTTTTTCATGCTTATTAAAATTTGAAGTATAGACAATATATTTCTCTGTACAAGAGATGGTCCCATTTAAAAGCTATGTGAATTCTATTAGTGGACATTACCATTTTTAAACCATGGGCTACTGTTTTCTTTGGAAATGCTAGATGCCTATGAGTCTCTACAGAGAAATGTTAGATTTGTGGAAAATCGTTTGAAATCTGTTTTCAGACTACCATAAATTTCAAACGACCATTATCTTTGGGATTCCAGGCATGAGTGGCAGAAACCAAGATATTGGTTTTCCACAAATGTGGTATCACTCCTGAGACATGAATGCTGAAGATAGTATCAGAAAAAGGTTCCAAGATCTATAAAGGAAAGTGCCGTTTATTCAAATATTATTTTCATGGCTTTTACCAGCAGAAATATTATTTTTATGTCACAAGTACATAAACTGAGGCAAAAACTTAAGTAACATTTGTCTTTTGACCACAGGAAGTAAAGTGAGATATACTCTTGTAAGAATTATTCATTAAATAAGAAGCATGATTTACATTTAAGTGGCAACACATTTTCAAATGGAGGGCACATGTGTACACACGCGTACGTAGGTGTAGCTTTAAGAACAGCAGTAAGTCAAATGGCAGCTCCATATTTAATTTTTTGAGGAAACTCCACATTCCATAGTGGCTGTACCAGTCTGCATTCCCACCAGCAGTGTACGATGGTTGCCTTTTCTCCACACCCTCGACAACACGTGTCATTTGTTGATTTGTTGATGGCAGCCACTCTGATAGGTGTGGAGTGATACCTCATTGTGGTTTTAATCTGCTTCTCTCTGATGATTAGTGACTTTGAGCATCTTTTCATATGTCTCTTGTCCATCTGTATGTCTTCTTTGGAGAAGTGTCTATTTAGGTCCTTTGCCCATTTTTTAATTGACTTCTAGGAATATATCCTAAACACTCATCAGAAAGAACTTACGCACCCCTTTGTTCATAGCAGCGCAATTCACAATAGCTAAGATCTGGAAACAGCCCAAGTGCCGGTCAGTAGATGAGTGAATAAGAAAAGCTGTAGGACATTTACACCATGGAATGCTATGCAGCTGTAAAGAAGGATCTCGTACCCTTTGGGACAGCACGGAGGGACCTGGAGAGTATTATGCTAAGTGAAATAAGCCAGGCAGAGAAAGACAAACATCACATGATCTCACTTATATGTGGGATCTAAAGAACTTAATAAACTGATGAACAAAATAGATTCAGTGACATGGAAGCATGGAACAGACTGAGGGATCTCAGAGGGAAGGTGGGTGGGGTGGGGGTGGGGGGGAGAGATTAACCAAAGAATTTATGTGCATATATGTATAACCCAAGGACACAAACAATAATGTGGTGAGGGACTGGGGAGGGGGGTGGGTGGGGATGGAAGGGCTCAATGGAGAGAAAAGGGGACATCTGTAATATTTCGAATAAAAAAAATTAAATTTTAAAAAATGTCACTCATCCCCAACTTCCAGAAACCGCCTACACACCAACACACACTCCTACAGTTTGTCTTTTCCAGAATGTCGTATACATGAAACCACATAGTTCACAGGCTACTGAGTCAGGTTCCTCCCCCTCCGCCAGTGCAGCTGAGACCACCCCTGCTGTGTGGTGGCAGCAGCCCTCCCCCCTCCCTGCTGCCTGGCCTGCTGCACAGGGCGCCCGCCTGTGTCCTCCCAGTGGAAGGGCATTGGGATGGTTTCCAGTTTTGGATGACTGTGGATTAAGTTGCTATCAGTTTTAAGATTTTTTTTTAAGAGAGATACTTGGAAGTAACTTACTCAAGTTAGTTTTTACTAGTGATTTTAAAAAATGGTAAGAACTAACTATGGGAAAAGTAGGAGTCGACAAGTTTCCCTCTGCCAATGACTCCAGCTCACAATATATTTCCGTAAAGAGATTTTTCGAGCTGCCTTTTCTAAATTTGGTCACATTCATGGCCATAGTTCACAGCACCCAACTAAAGCACCTTCCTAAAGGCCGCTTCCTGCCCGTGTGGCCCTGTGGCCACTACTGTAAGTGGCACTTGTGTGGGGACCTGCGCACAGCTTGTCCCTCGGTGCTGTGGAAACAGAGATTGTGCCCTGCAGCCTCTGCCTTTCATCTGACCTACTGGACTCATGGCGATGCACAGAGGGGATGGCCAGTAACAAGCCTGGCATTCTGGGGCTCTGGGAACAGGCAGGGAAAGGGCTATGTTCATGATACTGCGGAGGGGAGGCTACAGCTGCGCTTTTTTTCTGTTGATTTAAACACAAAAAACATATGTCCAAATCCTAGGGGCACAGTGCCCACATCACAAAATTTCCATTAGCTGGCGTTTCGGGTGTCTGTCTGTGAAGCCTGAGCCACTGCGGGTCAGGGTCGAGGTGGAGGGGAGAGAAAATGTCCTAGAATATTTCAGGGAGGAATGGAAGCTGGCCCTGCCCCTGGATTAGAGAAACCACGTTGCTTCTAGGCCTTAAAACTCCAAGTGGCCTGATACCCCTTCCTATAATATCCGTATGGTGGTCACCAGGGAAATTATGCAAACCTCATCCTCCAGCCCCAATCACAAGTTCTTAAGTAATAAAATACTTAAGGAATTAAGTTCCAGGCCCAGTCAGAATCTGATCCTACGTTCTTAACCCAGATGCTGTACCACCCACAGCACTACTAATGCATTCATTTATCCAGACACTCAAACAATATTATATTATCATATCCGACCAAGAAAGTCAACTGAGTTACGTGCCTCCCCTCCAGGCATCATTACTTGGAGGAGGGGGACCCTATAACAATACCTTAACCTTTTTGGTCACATACTATTCTGAGACTCATGAAAAAATTAAAAATTTACACAGGCACAAGTGACTGCTTGGGCCACAGCCTAGGAATCCCTGAAACACTTAAGTAGCTGACTATTAGCTGCAAAGGGTTTTGATTAGGATAGAAGCAAAGTATTATGAGAACTCGAAGGAGGAAGTCCTGAAGACTGCGAAATTCAGCAGGCAAAGAAGGAAAACTGGTGTCAGGGAACAGAACTAAGGAGGAAAGAGGGAAGCGGGAAGGTAGGTGGCGCGTCACTGCATGTTCCAGGCAAGTTCCTTGTAGGACGTGGTGAGAATGAGGTAGGAGCCCAGGCACTGGGGTCAGAAAGAACTGGGTTCAGTGCACCACAGGGGAGAATCATTCAACTGCTCTAGGCTTCAGTGTCCTCATATACAAGTGGGGAGAAGAGCCCCAACATCGCTGGCTGTTGTGACCATGAATAATGGGTGGCATGACCTGGCCCAGAACCTGAGTGGTATGAGCATTCAATCATGACCATCTCTACCACCATCACCACCAGCCTCACTGAGGCAACTCCTCACAACAGCAACAGAACTGAGCTCCCAGATCTCTGTTTGGGCCACCGTGCTGCATTCTGAGGCACAGGAGGTGCTGCAGAAAGATCTTTGCCTGAAAAAAGCCCCGGCGCAAAAAGCCACCTCTCTAAACACTCTCCTGTAAACTACTTGTAAATTCACACCTTATTACCTGTTCTCATTCATCACATAAAAATACGAGGCACACTCTAGAAGAGGGGCAACATACGTAGGGTTTGTTTTGTTGTGTAACATCATCAGCGTCTACCCTTTGCCTTAGTGAGAACAGAGACCATGTCAAGAGATGGAGAGATGTTACATGTCATCGTCATTACTACCACGTCCATAACGAGAGTCTGAAAAACAAAGAGTCTGAGGACATGACATCTCGCAGAGCCTTGCCGCACCCAGCTCATCTGTCACTACTCTGGCCTGGCGCTACTATCAGGAAGGAAAATCGGTACAACATACTCTACCCAACTCTTCTGAATGACGGTCTCAGGAACACTTTATTTTACATTCTTCATGTAAGCATGAAGGAGCTAACAAAAGAAATATACTGGCCCCATCATGAATGCTTGAGAAAAGGTGTGCAGAACACTCTGTGCTGACTGCTCAGCCACGGTGGCGATGGAACATTCATGAAACCCTTGTTTTTACCAATGTTCCACATCCAGGCAGTATTTGCCAACGATACTGCCATACGGTCAGCACTGGAAAATAATGTCATGAGAAACACAGCCATCCTCACCTTCCCCAGAAAGCTGGCCAAGATACCCGCTTCTCTCTGCCATTAAGCTGACACCCCATACAAATCCCACACTGTCCCCTCACTGTAAAGCACAAATAAAGGGAAAAGGCAGGGGTTCCACTGATCCTCCTGAACCCAACAGGCTGTCACAAAGTCCGCTTCCTTTCAGCTTCACATTCCTTCTCCTGCAATAGCACAATAATAAATGAAGTCATCCCACAGAACAAAAAGGAGCAGAAAGTGTTCACTGGGGACAGAGGGAAGGAATCGAGACTGACGGGAGATAACGTTGCTAGCACATCACTAAGCGAGAAGGTGATGGAAAGAACTGACGGGCTGTGAAGTGTGTGGAATGTGACTGAGGCAGTTAGAAATGCCCTATGTCACCAGAGTCAAAACAAGGGCAATGTGAAGACAGGGTTCCCAAATGGCTTTCAGAAAACCTGGTAAATTCTCGAGTCTGAAACAAAGCAGTCTTTGAGGTCGATTCAAGGGCACTTTTTAAAAGGTGTGAGTCACAGAGATCTTTCTCTCCTGAAACCTGTCATGTGTGAAACTTCTTTCAGCAGAAAGGACCAGCCCTTACGAATGCCACCTGCCCAGGCCCTCGGCCTGAGTGATTCCTTCATCTTGTTCCTATACTTGCTGTTCTTCTTTTTTTTCTTTTTTTAAAATACGTCTTTATTGATTTGAGAGAGATGAATTGAGAGGGGGAGAGAGAGAGAAACATCATTGATGAGAGTCATTGATTGACTGCCTCCTGCACACCCCCTAGTGGGGATGGAGCCCTCAACCTGGGCATGTGCTCTGACCAGGAATCGAACCGCGATCTCCTGGATCCAACAACAAAGACACAACACTGCCCTAAATGAAGCCCCTTGTGTCTTTCTGGAGGGTGACCAATATTTAGTTGAATTTGGGGAACTGCCCCTCAACTGATTAGACTTATGTCCTTCACAGAACCCCAGGTCCCTTTCCTGGATCAGAATAGTCCCCCCAGTTGTGCTTTGCAGACGTGTCTTGCTAAGCGTGAGAATATGGAGTGACCATTAAAGAAAAACTCCTTGTACACATGCTTCAGAGCTAATCATGTTCACCGTCATTACTCTGTCACTGATGCAGAGCCCTGAGCGACACCTCCCATGACCTCTGCAGTTGGCAAATAACCTCTAAGGAGGTTTGTGGTGTCCTAATCCTCTCTCTTCCAACTGAATGAACTATTCCAGCTGTCTTAGCTTTTCAGTTCTTAATGCAGGACCATGGAAAGTCAACCAATCTTAGGTACAAAACATTTTCCCAGTCTCCATGAAAAAAATTACAAAAAAAGAATTGCAGAGCTGTTCATGGAACTAGACTCAAGTAGACACCAAAGTAGGTCAGAGGAAGAGCTGATCGTTTAAACTCTTGCCAGGCAAAAGATAAAAATAAAATGGTCTGAGGGAAAAATCACCCTCTTGTTTTTATTTATTCATAGCAGGTTTCTTCTCAAAACGACTTCAAGCAGCTCATGTGAAAACACACAGCACCCCCCGAGGAAACAGCGAGAGGAAGTTAATGTATGTGAGTGAAGGCAACGGGTGAAGGAGAGAGCTCAGGAGAAATAATAAAACGACCTTAGGAACACGGTCAGCACACAACATGCAAGCAGAGCAGGCCCCACTCCAGAGGGAGCTGCAAACTGCTTTCCGGCCGGGGGCACAGGCTCACGGCCATCTACAGGCCGGCAGTTAGAGCAGAGGAGGAAAACAGACTGAAAAGTGACTGTTCTACTTTAAGGAAAAGGCATTACTTTATTGGAGCCCAGGGTTGCCATGGAGACATGGGAGCCCAGTGTTGCCAGATCTGATTTTTCAAGAGATGGTGGAAATTCAAACACACTTTTGTATAATCTCTTTTTTTTAATGTTGGTAAATTAGTGTTGTTTTTTTTTTGTTTAAAAAAAATAGTATGTGTTAAAAAACCATGCCTGTGGCTGTAAAGAGGAAGAAGACATGACCAGCTTCATGACTAACTATATCCATAAAATACCACCGGAGACGCGCAGAAGTACAGTCATTTGTGGTATCGAAACCAGAGGCCCCCTCCCAAGTCTTCACAGAGAGGATGCTGTGCCACCCAAACAGGCACCACGCGATCCGGGTTCCCAGGGCTCCATCTCATAATCACCTTCAACGGGCTGAGGCCGTAACACTGCATATAACTTGGTAAAAATAGATGCCGGGGGGTTGCAAATTCTCAGGTACAGAGGTTTCTGCAGGTCTAGATTATTTTAGGTATCGATTTTACAGATTTCCCTTAACTATTTTTTAAACAATGTCCCCTTCTGATAAGTGTAAACTTCTCACACATTTCTTTAATGTTATTTCACAGATAAAAGCAAAAGCCACCACAGAAAATGATTTTTCAAATCATTCTTTTCCTCCTCATTGCTTAAGGGTGTTCAGAGAAATGAATGAACCTCTATTCGTCAGACTGCAATCCATAGACACTGGTTTTTCACAGCAGCATTTGCTAAGTACTGAGTAGCACATGTGCAAGGTTAGGTTCCCTGACAAGGACCTGGAGAGGCGTATTCTAGGGGCCATCAAGTTCAAGGCTTTCCTGGGCAGCCCACCTGGTGTGAGACTGGAGCTGCGAGTGCTGAAGAACCTGGCCCACCTCCGTCACTGGCCAAGGAGGACACACAGGTAAGACCAACGTATCCACAAAGGAGCACTGTTCCGTATCAGTCCAGGTCTCTAAGGAAGGCCAACCATGTTCTTTGCCACACAGCAATGCTCCGTGGAAACCCTGGGTGACCACAGCGAAGCTGGATTCCTGGGCTCTTGATGTACCTATAACTAGTGGAGCTTTAGTTCATTCATCTCACATACCCTTAGTTCTGCTGTAATGCTTGTTTTGAAAATTCAAATTTGCCTCAGTTTCCAATGCGTGTCATGCACTACACCATCCACATCTGGTGCTACAGCTCCCGTGGATCCCAGGTCCACCTCCTCCCTCCACTACACTGTAGTGTAAAACCTACAATCAAACGCCAGGTCTTCCCAAGACAAAGACCAAGTTTATTGCTATATTTATATACTCTTTAACCATTTAACAGGTGTAAGACTGTCTATAGTTTTTATTAGGCTCTTTTCTTTTTTTAATATATCCCTGATGAAGTTTGGAAGTGCCGTGCCCCTAACCCCATTTTTCACGTAGACTCTATGGTGTCTATTACACGATCTGGCACTTCGGGGTTTTTTAGAAATGAGGATGTTGTGTTATATAGCACAACTGACTATACTAAGATTCATTATAAAATATTTGAAAAAATTAATTTCACTAAACTAAGTTCTATTCAAAGCTACCACACTGCTCAACTCCAAGGGACACCATTCACATCCTCTTTGATGTGCATCATTTTTGTTATAAATTTATTAACTCAGCATTTAGCAAGTAGTTATATGAAGCCTAATGAGTGTCAGAAAACTACTGTTACAAAGAGCGTATTTGCTCATTTTGAAAAATTAAAGGAAAGTAAAAATGTATAAAAAATAAAAAGAATTCATCATTTTAACATGCAAACATTTTTATATTTTCCTTTCAGTCTTTCCTCTTTGCATATAACACTATTATCTCTGCTACTTGCAGTATTTTGCCCTGCTACTTCTCAATCAAATATGCTTACTTTTCTAAAAAAAATTTTAAATTGGTTCAGTCTGTTTTAACATTAACTGCGCGCACACTATCTGCCCATCACTAGGCTCTGTGACATGGAAGTCAGAATGCTTAACAGGGTGGGCTTAACCACCAAGAGAGTTACTTTAAGTTTCCAATTTTGGAGTAGTTGCAACATTTCTTGCCTTTAAGAATAATTACTATTTTTATTCTGATTCTAACATTTGTTAAAAGAATAAATTATATAAATAGCACATTTGGAAAAGAAAACGGACATGTATTGTTAGTCTCCTGCCAGTTACAGCTTCAAGAGCTCCACTCTGCCCCTTCATCTCTCACCGGTCCAAGTACTTACCACTGGAACTCACTGCATAAAACAAGCTGTATTTGAACACCTCTAAGGAGTCAACACACATGGAGGTGTCTTGAAGGCTACCAACTAGTCTTCCTTCTTTATTTCTTCCAACAAAGTTATTTTTAAGATTTGATTTTTTTGTGTGAATATGGATTTAAGAGTTTAGTAAATTATATGGAAGATATAAATAAATATAGCTACAGATACATATGTATGTATGTATCAAAGACTGGGTTTAAATATATATATTCTTGAATTTTCTCTCCTACAAAATATGACCTGTGTCAGTCATTATGTCTGGCTAAGTTAAATTCCCTAAGAAGCAATAAGAAAGTAGGAGTAAAAAGCTGTTTGCTGTTTCATCCACTCTGGCCCTTGGATGTGATGCTGACAAACACTAAGAACTAGGGGCCACGGGAGAGAATCAAGAGGCAAACTGTCCATACACATCTGCTCTGCCATCAGCTCCCAGCCGTTTTCCTGCTCTCCCCACAGCAGCTTCCCGGACGCCGGGTTGGAGAAGGGACAGAGTGACCCCGCAACTTCTCCAGCAAGTCACCTCACAGCAGTGACCGGTCCTCCCGAGGAGGTCTGGACGCAAGGTCCAGGAGCGGGGCCCAGGAGCAGGGCCCTGGGGCAGGGCTGGGTTCACTGCCTGCGAGGGAATCGAACTATGACCTCCTGGATCATAGGATGATCAACGCCGAGCCACGCCAGCCAGGCAATGCTTCCATTTTTTAAGAAATCAACCGAAGTTCCCTTACTCATTTTCATGTATCAGCCTTTCCTGAGGCGAGACTGCATTTGGAGCAGGTCTGTGTTCTCTTTCGTGGGTACTAAACATCAGCAAACAGTCTTACGTCAAGTTCCCTTCTGTGCCTGCAGAAATGTCAGTGCCACTGGGAAAGCCTCAGCCACCGACATGCCCAGCATCACGTCACAGTGACCTCCTGCCGCTTATCTGACCTGAGGGAAGGGAGGCGAGCAGGACAGTCCACCCTGGCTGAGGAGGGTGCCACTGGGCCCCTCCAGACCCTCCCGCCCAGGGTCCTCTGGACCCTTACCGTCAGCGGGCTCCTCAGACCCCACTGAATCATGGGGTGCCCTAAAACAATACAAGATGAAGCCCTGACTGTGCTCGACACCAGAAGGAAAAAAGTAGCCACAAAATGAACACTGCCTTTGAAAGTAGCTGTGGTTAAACATGAAAAAACACCCCGTGATTGTGCTCCACATACCAAGGTTAATGAAAAGAGGCATTGAATGCCCAGTAGGAGAAGCCGTGTTTTTATAATCCCACCAGCATCACTACAAAGCTCATTTGTGAGAGCTGGGTGAATCCTTACTTTCCCTGACCTTGACAACCAGCATTCTCTGGACTCAGAAGCCGAGGACTTATTCTAATGCTTAATGTTCTCCCGAGTCACTCTGAAAGGAAAAATACATAAACTTTACATTGACTGATGTATGACAATGCTTAATCCAAAAAAATGTGCAGGTTGAAACCATTATAATGTCATAGAGCATCAATAACGGCCACTCAGCAACATCTAAACCAATTTTAAGGTCATAAACAAGCACATAAAGTGTGCTCCTTACTTATTGGAAACATCCCTTTAAAAGAAAGGGTCACACGGCTCTGGCCCCTGAACAGTGCGCTCCACATGGCAAACGCAGACACTCAGATGACCTAGCAAGTCCCCTAGCAAATCCTTTCAGCACTTGGTCATTCCACTTTAAAAATTAGGGGGAGGGGAGGCAAAGCTATAGAACTCAGAAGCAGGAACATCATAATATGCTGGACTATGATAAATGTCTTTCTAACAGAAGAAACGCAGGAACTATTAATTTACAGAATCCAGTGCAAAAGGCAACAAGTCAGGTCTCCTTTACCACTTACATTTTCAACCAGAAAAGCAAAGTCAGACTTACCCTGGGAAGCCATCCTATAGGCTGACTCAGAAAAGTAACCTGTTGACAAGCCAAAAACAGCTGCAAACCAATGCTCCAAAAACCTCACTGGGTTCAGTCCACCTACGATCCCCGGCTACTCTGTATGCATCTGGCTTTTGTTAAAGAACTTCTGCAAATGTACAGCAGATGAGTAATCTTTCAGGCTTCGTAAAACGTGCCAAACCCAACACGAAAAACAGTAGCTTCATTTACTCATCACATTTTGAGTAGCTTTATTTTAGTTTTTAAAGCAAAATTAGTGTTTGTACTAGTGTAAATTTCCTGCCTGGTGTGTGTCTCACTTTTTCTAGGTCCTTGTCAGAAGTCAGCAATGTTGAACTAATATGTAAAGGCACAGCCTGCTTGATAAACTATCTTTTAAAATTAACATTACCATTTTTTCTTGAATAAAATAAAACTTGTATCCAATTCTGTTCTTCCTTTTCTGGCATTCATTTTATAATAATTTTTAAAAATACTGAAGAATATGAAGCATAAATTCACCTCCCACTGTCCCCTAATCCAATTCCTTCTCTTAGAGGTAATCATTATTGACAGTTTTTAATGTATCATTCTAGAAATATCTATGTACATATTATGCATGTGTATTCACACACAGAGACACATACACACTTAAAAAATATTCTTGGGGACCTATGGGCCTTGGATCCAAAATTTCCAGATTTTATAAAGGTAACAATACACAGTATAAAACCCCCAGTAGATCAGGGCAACAACTGGTAATCAATTTCTGCCAGGAATCATGAATATTCAACTAAGTGGGATAATAATGACTATAAATAGCCTCCTGTCATTTCAGGTCAGAGAATTCTGCCAAATGAGGTAAAGAAAATAATGACATCCTGCAACATTCAGAGACTTTAATTTTGAAATTATGGATAAGGGATTTCAGACCTGTATTTTTTCTCCCAGTTACTAAAAAAATTTTGAAAACTTTATTTTTATTACAAGTGTTTATGATAGGAAATTTAGGAAATATACATGAATAAAATTAAAATTCCCTATCATAATGCCACACAGAGAATGGAGTTTACATTCAGTCATGTACTGAGGGCTTCCTGAGAGGACAGGCTCCCTACTCTGCAGGCACATTAAAAAGGCAACATAGTTCCTATTTTCACACAAGGTAGAAAGTAATACCTGTTCTAAAATTAGAAGGCACTGTGCTACCAAAGTTCAAAGGAGGTGCTAGGTAGACACATAAGACCTTTTAGGCTACTCAGTACCTTTTAAGGCATTTTCTGCGTTTGGAGAATTTCCCTTATGTGTTTAGAAAGAGATAGAGATGGCTTCAACTTTGCAACCAAAGGTTCACATTCTCAGACTCCCCTGCAGCTGGGATAAAGACATATGTCTTCAGTTTTGCCAGTTGGATATACCTGGGCCAGACTGTGTGGAACTATACCCTGGCAAGAAAATAGCAGCTATGTCTGGCAGGCCTTGGGGCTAGGCATGTGGCTGTGTGGGTTAGTGTTCTATGCTGGCAGGATCCATGCTGCAAACTACAGTGTCTGTGCCCTGTGGCAGCAACATCAGTATCACAACTGGACAGTCCTACAGTGAGCTAGGGCGGAGCTCAGGTCAGCTTCTTTGTCCTATTAGGGATCCTGGGCTCCTAAAAATCCTTTAACAAACTATTTTTCCACTTACACTAAAGAGAGTTTAGGTTTCTGTTAAGATAAATAAGAAATATGACTGGAGAAAATTTATTTTAACAAGCTAAGGCAAATGATGTAGTAAAAAGATAACTGAAAGTCAAAGCAAGCAGCATTCAAAATTGTACTCTTATCCCCACTTCATGCCCCAACTGCATCTGGGCACATGGAAAAGCTCATTAGGTAATTTAAACATCCATTTCTCTATCTGTAAAATAATAATTCTACTCACTTTGCAAAACTGTTTAAGAGAAAGAAATGAGCTCTTATTTATTCACTCATTTTATTCAAACACTTACTGAGTTTCTATTATGCGCTACACGCTGTGTGAAATATCAGGCACTAGAGTGGCCAGATACAGCAAATAAAACTACCAGACATCATATTCTTTTCAAATAAACCACAACTAATATTTCAGTATAAGTCTGTCCCACATTTGAGATATACATATATATATATTTTTTTTTTTTTTTAAATATGTCTTTATTGATTTCAGAGAGAGGAACAGAGAGGGAGAGGGAGAGAGAAATAGAAACATAAATGATGAGAGAATCATTGATCAGCTGCCTCCCACACACCTCCGACTGGGGATCGAGCCCGCAACCCGGGCATGTGCCGTGACCAGGAATCTAACCGCGATCTCCTGGATCCTAGGTCAATGCTCAACCTCTGAGCCATGCCGGGCTGGGCACACTTATATATTTTTAAGGATATAATTTTTTAAGTATTTGAGATACATTTATACCTTTAAAATGTTCCATATATGGAACATGCTGAATTATTCATTTTGATCTGAAACTCAAATTTCACAAACTGTCCTATATTGTATTTGGTGACCCTAGGTAAACAGTAGTGCACAAAAGGGGTGGAGCTCTGGTTGTCGAAGAGCCTCCATCTAGTGCCAGGGGTTGAGGGAAGGTGAGTGAACAGGTAATACATAGGCAAAAACTGCATACACATTGTAAATGAGAGAAGAGCTACGAATGTAATGAATTGAGCAACAAGATAAAAATAGAGGAAAGTATATTTAAATACACTGTTGTTAAGGAAAGGCTTGTGTAGTAGGTTAACTCTGAAGGAAAGGTCATGCTGAAGGAAACAGAAACCTCCTATCAGAGTAGAGCATCTCATCCAAGGCCTAGCACACAGAAGATGCTCGATAAATGTTCCCTTCGTTCCTTGGCAGGGACAGAACTCCCACTTCCGTTGGCTCACCCCAGTCTGGCCCTGGCCCTTGGGGTATAAGCTGACCACCAACAGCTTCCTTCTTGAAAAGGTTGGCGGCCTGCATCTGCCGACACCCCAGTGAGCAGCCCAGAACCAAAACTGCCTGGCCAGCCCTCCTGAATGCCTGATGCACAGAAACCAAGAAAGATGATAAAGTAACAGCTACTGTTTTCACTTACTATGTTTCAGTGTGAGTTGTTATGTGACAAGAGTAACCAGGTGCTGACAAGAACAGAGAAGACCTCAAACTCTCAGACATGGCTGGTGGAAGCTAACTGGGGACCACTGCTTTGGGAGGCTGTCCACAGCACCAAGGGAAGCTGGACACACAGACCTGCGCAGCACCCAGCTTACGGTCCCAAGGCACTGAGCATTTCTGTTTATTTCCAATTCCCACAATATACCTAAGACATGCCCCTGGATTAATCTTTCTACCGCTCATCTTTCACCATGCCATTTTATTACTCAAAAAGTCTTCCGTATATATACATGCATACATATACACAGGGTGTCCCAAAAAATGTTTACACACTTTGGCTGCATTATTGATTCCAATGGGTTAAATCTGAAAAGAAAGAAACATCAATTGAGCTATCAGCTGTTAAAGTGTATACATTTTGGGGGGACACCCTGTATATACTTAATAAAAATTTGCTGATTGATTACTTATAAGATTCAGATCTAGGGAGTTTTACTAACCTGGCACTGAGGCAGCTCTTGAATGCCCTCCAAAAAATAAAACCTGTGCCAGAAATTATGAAATACATATGCGGGAGTACGTCTCAGGGACCCAGACAAGTCACCTATTGCTGTCTATTAAAACAGAGCGTTGCAAAAAGACCAAGTGCGGCAATGCTGGTGACAGGCGGTATCATGTGGGACAGGAAAGAACCCCTTTCAAATCTGGCAGGTCTCCCACTGCACATTGAGGGGAGAGAAGGGGTTCACCCCCCCAGAGAGGAAGAGTGGGAGGACGGAAAGAGAAGAGAAAGGAAGCGAAGGGAAGGGAAGGGGAGTGCAGGGGAGACAGCCCTAATCTTTTGTAGAACTTTCTGCTAATGCCCTACTCTCAATGCCGGTCTGGAACCATGTCATCAGTGGTGATAATAATGGGGGGTGGGAGGAGTGAAAAACGTAATCATTGTAACAACTGCCATTTGCTCTGTGCCCGCCACATGCCAGTGTTATGCTGAGCCATCAGACATTGACATCTCCGTCAGACACTGACACCTTCACCAGCATCACAGCAGGCCCGGTGCTGTCCGCTGTAACAGTCATCTCACCCCACCCTCACTACAGCCTTGTGAGATATATATGATTGTATATGATTATTCCCATTTCATAGGTGAGAAAACAGGGCATGGAGAGGGCAGCTAAGTTGCCTAAGCTCCTATCTATGAACCCTCTGAGAGTCTAGGGTAATATAAGATTAACCAAACAGCAAAAATCAATAAGAAAAAGATGAAAATGCCTCATGGGAATATTTGAAAATTGGAAGAAAAATAAAGAGATGCATTTGAAAGCTTATTTATGGCCACATAAGAAGTGAGATTTATGAAACTGTAACCAATAGGATGGAATACACAATGTGAAGAATCTCAGCTAAACTGGCCGAATTTAAGCCCCGTGTTGTACACTCTAAAATGGAGAGTTGGGTCCCATATTCATTCATTTATTCATCAAATATTTATTGATTACTATGTGCCAGACACTGTTTGAGGTGCTGGGGATATAGCAGTGAACAGGGACAAAAATCCCCACTTCTACAGAGCATCAGAGTAGGGAAGGAAATATGCACAAAAAGCTCAATAAATAACTAAGCCAAATAAAATGTTAAAGGTAATAAGTTCTAGGGGCAAAAATAAAGCACCAAGGACCAAGAGAGGGGCAGAAAAGGGACACAGCTTTCATACAGTAGTCAGGGTAGAGCCTGAGGGTGGCGGTGCCACCAGGTGGAAAGGAGGTGGCGAGGTGAGCTCCATGCTTGGGGCTCACACACTGGAGCAACGACAAGGAGGCCAGTACAGGCTGGTAGGGGAGCCCAAGGGAGAATACAAGAGGTCACGTCAGAAAAACATTAGGGGCCAAACTGCAAAAGGCTTTTTAGGCCACTATACACCAATGGTTCTGCAGCTTTGGGGTCAGAAATTACTTGTAGAAAGAAGCTCATGAAAGCTGGGACCCTCAGCCCAAAAAAATAGCACATAGACAAATGTTGGCCGAATTTCGGAGGTTAGCGTCTCTCTGCGCTCCATCGTACACTCCTAGGATCAGAACATTTTCCTGCAGGAGATCACAGTCCTTCCTGCTGAACCAAAGAAACACATTGCATATAACTCTGTATTTAATGGCATCTCAAACGGGACAGCACCTCAGGACTGTGAGCACCAGGCTCCTCTCATCTCTGAAGCTTTATTTGTCCCCTCGTCCTCACCAATCTGGGGGGCCATGCTGAAGCAACCCTGGTCCTCAGAGAAGCACCTACATTTGTCACCCAGGGGAGCTTACTTCGCTGATCACAGGGTTCAAATGCAAAACCACATCAATAGTGAGCTTACCATCCACAGGGGAGAGGAATGGGTATAGCAGTAGCCCAAGTGGAACTGATGACACTTGGAGCAGACTGACTACCTTTAATAATTAAAAATTAAAATAATAGCCTGGCCAGGCGTGGCTCAGCAGTCGAGCATCGACCTAGGATCCAGGAGATCAGGGTTCGATTCCTGGTCAGGGCACATGCCCTGGTTGTGGGCTTGATCAATGACTCTCTCATCATTGATGTTTCTATTTCTCTCTCTCCCTCTCCTTTCCTCTCTGAAATCAATAAAGATATATATATATTTTTTAAATTAAAATAATAATTTTAATTATTTTCATATGAGCTGTCTTCTTACAGCTGAAATTCCCAGTGCTTAGAACAGAACCTGGCACACAGACAATGTTCAGTAAACAATGGTTGAATGAATGAATAAATCCAAAGAATTGTAGTTTTTTGCAAAACTATTCTAGGGAAGAGCTAATCAAAATGTCACAATGGAACAGAACAGTCTGTTGAAAGGTGAGGGGCTATGGCCCACCTAGGGACCAGAAGAGCTCCATTCAACATGAGCACAGGGTTCCTGTCATAAGTCATGGCCTGTGGGCGTATTAGGAATTAGACACCTTCCCGCCACAGGAAGGCAGGTTTCTCACCAACACAACTCAAACCATTGTGCTTTACACCACCTTGCCTGCTTCTGTTTTTGTTTTTAATTTCAAACCCATCACAGACCAACACTTTTGTAAATTATAATAAAAACTAATTCTTAGACAAATGAAACAAAAACTAACAGACACACATATATACAAACCCAAATTTGTATTAGATTCAACCGACCTAAATTTACTCTGTCCAATTGCTATAAAGGTTTAGAACACTGTCAAGTTTTATTCTTGTCTCACTGTGCCAAGCCACACACGGTTCATGAATCAGTCTAGTCTGTGGTCACACTTTGAGTAAGGTGATTCCTAGAACATATGGACAAACACACCACACACACACACACACACACGCTGGAGAGGCCAGGATTCAATTCACATGCCAATGTTTTAGATTTCCAGCTGATAATGAGGAAAATAATGTTCTGCTTCCTATTAAACTTCTTTCAGATGCTTATTTCAATTATCAAGGGATAAAATTAGAAGTCCATGATGCTCATAATACCAGACTCCAAGAATATGTTAGTAGATTGATTATACCTTACTTCAAATCATCCCAAGATTTGAACATAAAAATTAAGATCAGATTGTTCATTTTATAACAGATCCTACATTTAATAGAACAATTATAATGAGATTCATTTTCTGTATCTAAATATGATGATTTCATATTAATACATTCATAAAATATAATCTTTATATATTTATCTTCTATACTTACGAATCTATAGCTTTAGTCTATAAATATATCTATTGTGTAAACTAGCATGATGAGGTTTTTAGAAATGCTACTAAAATTATGGACACTTGGGCCACAAGTGTTCTCCTTTATTATCCTAAGTTAGTTAATATTATCTACTTGAAAATTATCCTAAACAAACCTAAATAAATTAGATTAAATATAACTCATAAACAAAATGACCTGACTCTTCTAAGAAGAAAACAGGTTGTCTTTGCCTTTTTTTTTTTATTATTAAAACAGCTGCAGATTAATGAGGGATGCAAGCTAAATTATCCTTCTTAAATTACCCTTCATCTTAAAATACAACCTTTGAAACTATATAAAACATAATCCTGAGATCTCTAGTCATTCACAAAGCTTTCTTAAGTCAGGATGAGTTCATGATTTCCCTCAAAGTCCAACCAAACATTCCTCCTAGAGTAAAGACGCTGGAGGCGGAGCCTGAAGCCTCCTGATGTACCACAGCTGTCACCAGACAGGGAACCCTCGCTCTGGATAGACTGTAAATGAAGGAGAGGAGAGTCTTGATCATGTTAATAACATGAATTTCCAAGACTGGCCCCTTCCAGTTCCACACAGCTTCCATCCCATCACCTGCAAGAAGGGAGAAGTATTTACTGAATCACCAAAGGAAACTTGACTCCTCAGTTCTTCCAGGCAGCCCCAGTCACTGACACTGACACTCAGGCCTGCTTTTGTGAGAAACAAAGTTCATCAGGGCCCCTGACTTAGAGCCTTGGTTTTCTGCATATTCTGTGCATTGCCTGTTTGGTGGTTCGGCAATAAACTTATGTGAAAGTGAAAAGAAGAAGAAAGCTGTTGAATAAAACTGACAATGAAATACAAGTTGGCAATGATACCCAGAGACTATATCTCCTGACTCAGTGAAAATGTCTGAAGCATGACCACACTGCCCTCCTCGCCAAGTCCCTTCCCATGGAGGACTCCCTCTGGGAGGGTCTATTTCCTTCCCACCCAGACCAGGCCTGACCACTGGTGTGACGTGGCCAATGAAATGTGTGTTTAAGGGACACGTGCACCTCCCAGGAAGATTCTAAGGTCCAGTGTGGCTCCACTGTTTCCCCTTCCCTTCTGTTCAAGACACGTATGTCCCAAACACATGCTGCCCCTTAAGCCTTAGTTTCAGAAGGAAAGACACACAGAGCAGAGCCACTACCAATGTGAGGTTTTTGCAAGTCGCTGAAATGTTAGTCCTTTGTTAATGTAGCAAAACTTGGCTTTTGCTGACTGATGAAATGGCCTTCACTCATGGTGTATCAGTCTTTAAAAGAAAAGCCCGCACAACAGTGTTTGTTGAAGACATTAAGGTAAAGCTGAGTTTTCTTAAGGTCCTACTACAGAAGCAGCAGTCCTGACAGGGAGCCGCCCGGTCACCCAGAGAGCAGATGTGCGTGGTGACAGGCTGAGCAGGGGCAGTCTTGGCATTCAGAGGCTGGGGTACAGTCAGAAGGCTGGGAGCTAAGACAGTGGCAATACAGGAGGACACCAGCAAAATGACAAGACATAGGCTATTTGCTCAATTCCCCACCTATATCCACAGACCGTGTGTTCCAATAGCAGGGCCCATTCTGAGTTCAACAGTCCTAGAAGTGTGACACGCGTATCAGTGGAGGTATAAGAAATGTTTTTGATAGTAAACAGAAAACTTCAAAATACTGCCACAGACCCTTTATCTCAAAAAAAGGGGATCTTTGGGCAAAGCAAAGCAAAACAAAGTGAACTGAATGAGGCAAAATAAGAACAAACAATAAGCAAACAGGATTATTACAATAAGCCTGTGGGCAAAAGGAGAGGCCAGCTCAGGGATGACTGAGCGGACCCTGCAGGGTAAGCGGCAGGTAGTAAGTGTAGCACTGAGGGACAGACAGGGGAGACCAAGAAGGTTCAAACAAAGCATGCGCAAACCCTGGAAAAATGAAAGCACTACAGCGAGAGAGTGCAAACAGCAAATGATGCAGATGCTCTGCTACCATTTATGAAAGTTTAATTTAACAAATTATAGCAACTTCCATTCTTCTGAGTACACGTGCAGAGCACCCTGTGCACCCCATTCAATCCTTCCCAGACCCTGTGAGCAGGGAGCTAGTGAGCCCTCTACCAGTGAGGAGACAGGCTCAAGGACGCAAACAACTTGGCTAAGATCACACACAATCAATGTGTTTTCCAATTCCAGGCTCCTGCCCTTAACCTCACACTTCACAGTCTTCTAATGTCCAAACATTTAAAAAATAATGTTAAAAATGACAAATATGCATAGCTGCACTCTTTGTAAATGACGCAAACTAGAAAACTCCCTAAATGCCCATCAACAGCACAATAGGTAAATAAATCCCAATAGAGTCATACAATGAAACACCACATTGCAATGAAAATGAGTTTCTAAAACATAATATTGATCAACAGACGTCAGGTCAGGCACAGGCAAGTACCTCCTATATGACTGATTCCATTTCTATAAAGTATAAAACAGGCAAAATAGTCTCTGCTGTCAGGAGTCAGACTAGAGGCTACCCGTGGCCACAGGATGGGAGTATCTGGGGTACGGGTAATGTTCAATTAATTGATTTGAGTGCTGGCTAACAGGAGTGCAATTTATAAGACGTCCGCCATGCCACACACTTACAATCAGAACTCTTATCTAATAATGCTGTACTTCAACAATGAGTTAAAGCGAGGCACTACTCAAGGCGCACTTTGCTTTATCCACTTCATGTATTTAGCCTCAGATATACTCGGAATCCCGAAATCCATTTGGGTGTACTCATTTGTTCTCCAACTAGTTACACACTCTCGAGATCAAGGCACTTAGCCTCACCTGTGGTCAGTTTTCTCCAACCCAAAGTTGAAGGGATCAGACCACATAATCCTTAGGGCATCTCATTCTGCCCCCCTCCCCCCCGTCCTAGGCGTGTCCGTATCACAGAGCTGCACATTCACCCAGAAAAGGGGAACAAAAGAGTAACTGCGTGCAACCCTATCACATGATACAGGGAAGAAGGAAACCAACTTGACATGTACATTTAATCGACTTTTGATTATCAGGGTAGATGTTACAGCTCTGCACTCAGTCCCCAGAATAATAACCACTCCCAACCCGGCCCAGAGCAGCCTCGTTCACAGGCCCTGAAGCTCCCACACACTCAGACGGTGAATCTTTCAAAATCTTTGTGGATTTTTTACCCTGGGATCACTGGAACCAATAACCTCCTCCTTTACTAGAAATAACTACAAATTTCTAATTTTTCCTATGATTTGTTCATTCAATCGGAAGAATGTGGAGAAATATGTAATAGCATAAACATTCTGATTTTATGCTCCTGGTCCAGATCCACTGGACTCTCTCACCTACTTGCTTCTCGAAATGCAGCACAGAGCCCATTGATCAGACCCTGCTTTCCACTGTCAGCTCCCATCAGGAGAGACCACACCATCATTTGAGTGGGGAAAGTTTAATATCAGAACTTACTCAGTACAACGCAGATTAGCTGGTAAGAAGTAAACAGCCCTAAAGAATATAGAAATGGCAGGTTGGAGGAGCAGCCACAACCCCTAGTGCTGAGACACAGGGCCCAAGAGAGAACCTTCCCTCGGGCAGGTCCGGACCCTGTGGGCTTGCTGTGAGCTGCAAGGGTGGAACTCACTGGAATCCATCCCCCAGGTGCCAGGGAAACACTGTTCACAGAGAAGTGGCTCACCATAGACACTGTGCTCCAAAACTGCCCATGTAGGGATGCCAGAGGAAATGCTGATGAGTAGATACGCTGTGGCCACCACGTGCTCAGGAGTTGGCCCTGGACAAGCGTTCACACTATAGGAGCCGGCGATGGAGAAGCTGCAGGCGCTGAGGGGGAAAGGAGCATGGAGAGGTCTCTATGCTGGGTAGTAAGGAGCTGCAGAAGCCTTGACAGAAAACACCTTCCTCTGCAGTGTATCTCCAGCGCCCCCTCCTGACAAAGCTTATATCACGCCAGCTGACAAAGGAAGACTATTCAGAGTCCAGATCCATTTTCACACAGCAGGCAATAGAGGGTGAATTCGGGCCTGACCCTATAGCAAGCAACCCCAGTAATCACCCACCACCCTCTATGCACCCCCACAGGAACTGGCTTGATCCTGCGAGTGCTCCCTGGTACAGATGACAACACCGATTTAGAGGGAGGAAAATCCTCTTGTCAGGAGGCATACAAGTTCGAGGTAGTACCTGTACAAGTAACAGGACTACTGCTGGGTCGGGTACAGGGATACATTGAAATTGCCTTTTTTACTGCATTCCAAGTTTGTACCACACCACTTTTTAGATGGTCCTTAGCCGGGCACAGGCATTGATAACACTAGTCCTCTGACAAACGCTGACAGAATTTGAATATCAAATCTCTCACTGAGCCATAAATAATGTTGCTCATATTTTGACCTTTGCTTAGCCATTTATATGAATGTGGTGACTGTAATAGGATAATTTCAGGCCTGTGTATGTGTCAGTCGTGGCCTTTGGTCCAAGCTCTGGTCCTTCTGCTGACCAAACGGCAGGCTAAAGGGCACATCTGAAACAGAAAAGGGATCATACTCAACTATGTGGGTTCAACAATGGGAACAATCCAAAACCAAGGCACAGGGCAAACCTCTGCCAGTCACTCACTCTGGTGCAGATCACACCATGCAGGTTTTTTAGAGAACAGATCTGGGGAAAGACCTTGATGCTAAAAGAAATAAAATAATCTTAATCTATGTTTCCTGGAGACAAAAAAAGCATAAAGGAGGAAGGTTCGAAACCCAACTACATGCTTCATGAAAGCAACAAGCCCTAAGCAGAAGGACCCAGGAAGCTGCCTGGAGAGGGTAGGAATGACTACCTCTTATGAAGGCCAGCCCAGGACTCACTAAGCCTGGGCAGAATCATCAAGCTCAGTTGGGTGTTTAGGAAAGAAAGAAAACAGAAACTAAGGGAATCACAAAGAAACGCAAACAAGTGTTTTGTGTTTGCCTGTGGGTGGGCAGAGGAGTACTCAAAGTCTGAGAAGTAACTGAGTCACCATGTGCAGTAGAGGGGGAGGGGGAGCAGAGGGGGAGGCTCAGACCCCACTGTTACTGTCTGTCTCACACTCAGCAGCTTTGTCTGCCCAGGACTTGTTTTCTGTTTCTTATTTCCATTTAATCTGGTTAAGTTTGGGCTTTATTCACAGGAATGTAATCTCTGTGAAGGTAGAGATGTGTCCCTTTTTTTAACTTTATTTCCCTAGTACCTATTACAGTGCAAGGAACAAAATACTCAAGAAATATTGCTGGGAGAATTAACAAAACCCAAGAAAGGAACTTTTTATATATCTGGCAAGCACATTCTAAAACGAGGTCAGCAAACTCTTCAGGTGAGGGAAGGGCCAGCATTTTCGTCCTGGTGGCCCATACAAGGCCTCTACTGCGCGTCTCTTGTTTTGTTTTGTACTGTTCTGAACCTTAAATGGTTGAAGACAACGACTAATTATAAAAAGCATTCCTAGTTCTATGGCTATACATGAGTAGGTCTGGACGTGGCTTATAGCATGTAGATCCCCATTGTGAACTATCACATCTAAACTCAGAAAGAGCAAAATATCTTGAAATATACACAGTACCACCAGCAACCCCTGCTTGTACTTGTTTTCAAGGCAGATCTTATTCTAGCGTAACCTGATAAATTCAGGATCTAGCATCATCCTTGATGGTATCTACTTAACTTTTATTTTAATTTTTCAATCTAAGTCTAATTTGACCCCACTGAAGGGAAAAATTGATTCAAGGGCCAGAAACAATAAAATGCAAAGTGAGCAAGTTGCAGGCCTGGGACAGAGAAGCCACCCTGAGCCCAAGTCCTGCTTTCTGCCACCTCTCATTGCTCCCCATACATCCCACCACCAGATAATAAACTTCAGCAACCTCATTAGTTTTCAGGCTTTATGACTCAAGCGTAGGAGGTGGGGGAGAGGCCATCGACCCACAAAACAAAGACTTCAGTGTCTCAGAAACGGAGAAAGGCCCAGCATTGTCCAGGCAGATACTATTTATAACCCATTTAATGTGCGTACTCCTGAAGGCGCTGGCTATGGTGAACAATCGACCTCCGCCAAATCCCTGGCTTCGCAACGGTGAGGGAGTCAAGCAGCTAGAAGGCCGACAACTGAAGGAAAAAATGAGCTCCTTCTATTATTATTTTATAACATCCAGCATCACGTGACAGAAATCAAAAGGTTCCTGTTTTTGACTCACCTTTGACAACAAAGTGCCTCATTACTATGAGCTCTGAGTTTAAGTTACTGGAAAAATTGAGCGGGGGGGGGGGGGGGGGGGGGGGAGTTGGAAAATATCCTACAATCAGGCTGAAAGGAAAAAAAGTTGTGGAAAACACCATTTAACTTTTTCCCATAATCACACACACAAGAATCAGTGCCAAAGAACCCTACTGGACATGCGTGATGTGTGGCTCTTAATGACACTATTCCGTGTCTGTGTTTCTGCTTTTTTCTTACTGCACAACAGTGGGATTTTCCAGGAAGGGATGCTGACAGGCTCTTGCCTGGTGTGCAGGGTGCTGGGCATTGATTGATTACTGGGACTCTGCAAGCCCGGCCCAGTACCTCCTCTTCACTCATGGATCCCACCCAAATTAACTTCCTTCTGTGCCAATTCTATCACATCCCCGGGGTTTACAAAGGAGTTTTACCAGGCCATCAGAACCCAAAAGGGAATGAACATTTTCGTCCTGGCAGAAACTTAAAATAGAGCTTAAAAATAAAACAATGAGAATGAATTTTTAGTTCTGCAAAGCCCTTAGTTTCTAGAAATTTCTTTTACAACTTGAAAAAAGTCATACTCTTGCTTTTAATGTACATTTCAACTGCAAGTTATTAAGAAACTAACTTAGAAATTCTGAGATTCTAATTCCATATCTGATCTGGCATATTTCACCATAAAGAGTCAGGTAAAAGTGTAAGTTGGACTAAGTTCCATGCACATCCCTGGTAAGGACTTTCCTGCAAGTAGCATTGTTTAAAATACGTATATAAATATAAAGAGAGCCACATACATAAGTTTACATTTTCTAGTAGTCGTATTGAAAAGAAAACCAAAATGAAGCAGGTGATACTAATTTTATTATCTTATTAACCCAGTGTGCCCAAAATATGATTTCATCACTAATCAATACTGAAATTCTAAGTGAGATATTTTACGTGTTTATAGGAAATCTGGTGTGCATTTCACACTGCCAGCACTCTGTATGCACTGCTCACATTTCGAGGGCTCTGCAGCCACACAGGGCTTGGGCCACCACACCAGAAAACACTGAAGACTTCTCTTACGCTTTTTCAGTTTGCTCTTCCAACCCAGAAGGTCAGAGTTGTAATGGCATGGCTATCATCGGGAGAAAATGTTCTGAGAAGTGTTTCAACTTCTTGGACGAGCTCACGCTCAGTCTCCTCTCCCTGGCATATCCACACTCCGGCCATCTGCTCTAGTGGAACGGTGCCCACTCAAGAGCAGTGACCAGCTTCTAGAAGCAGACCTGCAACCACAGCAAGAAGATTCTCCAGCATAAGCAGTTTCACATTCTCAACTCCTGGACTCCGTTTTCCCAGGTGCTGCATCTGGACAGTTAGCAGGGATTAAATACCACTGTTTAGACACTGTCTTTGCAAGAGAGGAAAGAACAACGCTGAACCTTTCATGGGATGGAACTTGGAGGAAGAAGGTCAAAGGAAACACAACCTATCACTGAAGACACTGGGCACTTTACATGACATTTAAAAAAAATCTCGAGCCCTGGCCAGGTGGCTCAGTTGATTGGAGCATCGTCCCTCCCATGAGCAAAAAGGTTGCAGGTTCAAACCCCAGTCAGGGCACACACAGGAGGCACCCAATTGATGTTTCTCTCCCGCTTCGTTGTTTCTCTCTCTCTCTCCAAGTCAATAAACATATCCTCGGGTGAGAATAAAAAAAGAAAAGTCCCTTTAGTGGGAATCTTCATTCCCACGCCCCTCAACTGAACGGCTGCAGGTCTTCTCTTAAGTGCTTTTCCTCCTGAAGGTGAATCTTACTGAAACGTTTACCTATTGATCACATAGGATTGAGAAACAGTGGGGCTGATGCTGATGCTTCTCATTCTAAATACTCTGATTTTTTCCTATACCTGAACTACTTGTAAAAATGAATCAAATGAATTTTCTTAATAAAATAAATTAATGAAAATAAACCTTTCTAAAATTTTATTTTTCAGTTAGAGTTCACATTCAATATTACTTTAAATTAGTTTCAAGTATACAGCATAATGCTTAGAAAATTATATAACTTACGAAGTAATCCCTGATATGTCTAATGCCCACCTGGCACCATACACAGTTATTACAATATTATTGACTATATGCTTATACCTTACATCCCCATGACTATTCTGTAATTACCAATTTGAACTTCTTAATCCCTCCATCTTTTTCATTCAGGTCCTCAATTCCCCTCCCATCTGGCAACCATCAGTCAGTTCTCTGTATCTATGAGTCTGTTTCTCTTTTATTTGCTCATTTATTTGTTTTTTATATCCTTCATATAAGTAAGATCATATGTTATCTGTCTTTCTCTGACTTATTTCACTTAGCATAATATCCTCTAGGTCCATCCATGTTGTTGTAAATGGCAAGAGTTCATTTTTTATGGCTAAGTAATATTCCATTCTAATATGTACCACATCTTCTTTATCCAACTATCCACTGATGGACACTTAGGTTGCTTCCATATCTTGGCTATTGTAAATAATGCTGCAATAAACATGGGGATGAATATATTCTTTTGAATTGATGTTTTGGGTTTCTCACTGTATATTATTCTGGTTCCATGTGCACTTCAAAAAAATTTATATTCTGCTGCTTTGGGGTGAAATACTCTAAAAATACCAATTAAATCTATCTGGTCTAATGTGTCATTTAAGGCTGATGCTTCCTTGTTGATTTTCTGTCTGGGAAATCTATTGATTGATGTCCCTGGGATGTTAAAGTCCCCTACAATGACTGTATTACTATCAATCTCTTCCTTTACGACCATCAATATTTGCTGTATATATTTAGGTGCTACTATGTTGGGTGCATAAATGTTTACAAGGGTTCTATCCTCTTGTTGGTTGATTCTTTTATCATTATGTAGGATCGTTCTTTGTCTCTTTTATAACCTTTGTTTTAAAGTCTATTTTGTCTAATACAAGTATTGCTACCCCAGCTTTTTTTTGGTTTCTATTTGCATAAAATATCTTTTTCCATTCCTTTACAGTCAGTCTGTGTGTGAAGTAGGTCACTTGTAGACAATATATATTCTTGTTTCCTTATCCACTCAGCAACCCTGTCTTTCATTAGAATGTTTAATCCATTTACATTTAAAGTGATCATTGATAGGTACATAGTTATTGCCATTTTATTAATCACATTTATGTGTTTTTTCCCTTCTTAAAGAAGTCCCTTTAACATTTCTTATAATACTGGTTTGGTGATGATAAACTCCTCTAGTTTTTTGTCTGAGAAACTCTCTCTCTCTCCATTTTAAAATGATAGCCTTGATGGGTAGAGTAGTCTTGGTTTTCATCTCTGAATATTTTGTACCAATGTGTTCTGGCCTGAAATGTTTCTGTTGAGAGATCAATTGACAGTCTTATGGGAGCTCCCTTATAGGTAACTAAGTGCCTTTCTCTTGCTGCTTTTAAGATTCTCTCTTCGTCTTTAATCTTTGCCATTTTAATCAGGATGTGTCTCAGTGTGGGCCTCTTTGGGTCCATCTTGTTTGGGACTCTGTACTTCCTGGACTTGTATGTCTATTTCCTTTGCCAGGTTACAAAAGTTTTCAGTCATTATTTCTTCAAATAGGTTTTCAATACCTTGGTTTTTCTCCTCTCCTTCTGGTACTCCTATGATGTGAATGTTGTTATGCTTGATGTTATCCCAAAGGTCCCTTAAGCTATCTTAGTGTGGGTTTTTTTTTTAATTCTTTTTTCTTTTTGCCATTCTGATTGTTTTCTGCTACCTTGTTTTCCAAATTGCTGATTCGACCCTCTGCTTCATCTAAACTACTGTTAATTCCCTCTAGTGTAGTCTTCATTTCATTTATTGTAGTCTTCTTTTAAGACTGGTTCTTTTTTTTATGATTTATATGTCCTTTTTTACACTTACTATCTCTGTTGAAGTTCCCAGTAAGTTTCTTGAGCATTCTTATAACTAGTGGTTTGAACTCTGGTAGATTGCTTGACTCCATTTCATTTAGTACTCTGAAGATTTCTCCTGTTCTTTCATTTGGGACATGTTTCTTCATATCCTCATTTTGGCTGCCTCTTTATGTTTGTTTCTATGTATTAAGTAGATCTGCTACATTTCCCAGTCTTGGCAAGTATACGTAGTAGGTGTCCTGTGGGGCTCAGTGGCACAATCTCCCTGATCATCTGGTCCAGGTACTCCAGAAGTGTCCTTTATGTGCATTGTGTGTACCTTCCTGTTGTAGTTGAGCCTTGATTGCAGTTGGCACATTGGTGGGTGGAGTTTACCCTTAGGCCAAATGGCTGTAATGGTCATGACCACAGTATACAAGCTGCTGTGCAAGGGATAACCCTACTGAGTGGAACTGCCCCAGTGTGCTCTGGTGCCTGCCAAGACCAACTTTTGGGTGTGCGACTTGTGGAGCTAATCAGGTGCTGCTCTGCTGTGGTCTAAAGCCAGCCACCAGGTGTGTTGGTTCTGGGGCTTCTGAGGCTTCTTCAGAAGGGTTCGATGCAGACCAAGGTCAGCCAGTGCCTATGACCCGCCAGGCCTGTCTGGTAGAAGCTACAAAGCAATCTGCATTTGGTAGCTGCCTGTGCTGGATCTGGAGGCACATGGCAGAGGCCAAACTGGGAACTGAGGCCGGCTGACACTAGTTCAGGTCTGGGACTGCTCAGCAAAAGGGCACGCCTAGTCTACTGCTGCCTGCCAGCTGCCCACAATGCCTGCCCCTGAAAAGAGCCTCTGGTGGTGCACAGGTTGATTGGGGTAGGATCTCAGGCAGTCATCAGGGTGGGGCGAGTGGTGTCACCAGGCTAATGCAGATTCTGATTTGGTTGTATGGGAAGAGGGTTCAACACAGGAAACCTAGCACCTGCCTGCCGACTGTGTGGGAGGCTCAACACAGGGACAATGGCGTCTGTGCTTCCAGCCCTCACCCTGAAGCCAGACAACTCATTTTCTCTCTGTATGTCTCTGGAAACTCCCAAGCCGCTGTCCATCACTAGACCCCAGGGTGAGTGCCTGCAGGTGAGTAAGTCTGTGTGCAGGCCTCTAAGAGGACAGGAGGGTTTCCAGCAGCCCTCCGTCTCACACAGATGGTAGAACCCCCACTGGTTTTCACAGCCAGATGTAGTGGGGGCTCCTCTCTCCGGTGGTGGTGCTCTGGGCTTCTGGTGTGGGGCTGGCACCCCTCGCTCCTCGGGGGCACCACCACAGCAGAGATATTCCTCACAACTCTTAACCACCACATGGGAGTGAGGGACCAATGGGGTTCACATCTCCAGCCCTCCTATCGGTCTCTATGTGGCCTCTTCTTTATCTCCTTAGTTATATGACTTCTCTTCAGCTAGTCTTCAAACAGTTCTCCAGGCTCACTGTTCTATAATTTAGTTGTAATTCTGATGTGGTCATCGAAGAGGCAAGCACTGCATTTACCTTCTCCACCACCTGGACAGGAACTACTAAGAAAATAAACCTATCAATGCCATGGGCTCTCATACTGCTTTCCCTGTGAGTAAATACTTTACCTCTCCGACCCCAAATGCTATTAATGTTTTATGAAAATATTCATTAAAATATTCATAAATGTTTTATTTAAATACAGTATTTCCCATGAAAATGTTTAAGTATCTAGTGAGAGTATGTAAATCAAAAGCTTCACTCATACATTCATTCAACAAAATTTATTTAGTGACTGTCATACAATATACAGGAGCCACAAAGGGCTGGAGAAATGGAAGCAAACATGAGCTGCCCACGGCAGAGATTAAAATCTAGACTGGGAAGATAGATAAGTAAGTAGTAACAGTAAGGGTATGAGCTTTAATACTGGGGAATTATGGGAAAATTACCTATATGGATCGGGATATTCAATAGGGATATTGCAGCTAAAATGATGGATGGATGGATAAGAGTCAGCTGAAAAAACTGAGGGAAAAGGGCAGGGAGTTACAGATGAAGGGGAAATCTAGGGCAAAAGCCTGAAAGGAAACCAAGGGAATGAAAAGGAAACTCGAGAGGAAACAAAATAATGAATTGAAAACTGGTATGGCAAGGTGACAAAAATAAAGGGCAGATGGTGGTGGAGGAGCAACAAGGGAGAGAGTGGGGCTTTGTAGGTCCCCTTAACTTGTATGGAGTTCATCTGGCAATGAGAAGTCATCTGGGGTTTTGAGATTTGCATGGGTCAGAGGAGAGCAGATTAGACAGAGCACAGAATGGCCCAGGAGAAAGTCCAAACTTAGGCAGAACAGCCACCGAGTGTGATACACAGATGGAGAGTTGTTCTTCACCCCAATACAACTTCATGTTCTGGAATTGTCCCAGGTAAGACACAACACAGAGTGCAGTAACCACATCCCTGATAACATCCCCAAAGGCTTGAGGTAGCATGAACCAAACCACTAATATAAAGAATTTCAGTTCCAACTTAGACATTATTGTTATTTGCTTTTAAGATATGTATCAAACATACAGAAAAGAATAAAATAAGTACCCATAAAAGCCCTATCCAGATATTAACATGTTATTTCAAATATCTGATTCCATTTTTTTCAAAAATAAAATGTCATGGATTCCATTTAAGACCTTCTTGTATTCTTGCCTGTTCTCCCTCCCATCCACTTAGCACATTTCAAAGAAAAGCTGTCTTCAGGTCTGGCCTTTGTTGACTCCTAGGAAACAAACTCTGAGCCCTTGGAGTATTCTGCTTAGTAAGAATGTTTCTGTATGTCTGAGGTCCTGGGCCACACTGTATTTACTGTGAACATCTCCATTTGTATGCCTGAGGCCTTGGGCCATCTGGTACCAGTTCACCAGAAAAGTTTATCCTAAAAAGTTTTCCTAACAAGTGTGATTTAGGATGAACATGTTTCCACTGGGGGTGGGGATAAAGTGAGAGTGGCTGAGGTCAGCCACACAGTCACAACCTGACCTCCAAAAAGATCCTGGACCCCACAGCTCAGGCGGACCTCCTTGGTTGGTAACACTTTGCACATGACACCTCACCGTGCTGCTCGGGAACTGAGGGGATCACCATGTGGCTGCACTGGGAAGGGACACCCGGAATCCGCACTCTGTTTCTACCTGAACCACCAGATTAATGACCGACACATCTCTCTTGTGTACAAAGATACCGAAATTTCAAACTACACAAAAAATGGCAGTAGAACTGACAGGTTAAAAATACAGAATGGGAAAAGGCTTACTGAATGAATCAATGACTCAATAAACTGATACTAAGTTGTACCTAATGAAACATGCACAAGGCCCGGGCACCAGGCGCTGTGAGTACAGAGCACAGGGAGGAGGGCCCAAGTCTCGCGGGAACTGCTTCTCCGAGAGGGAAGCCAGGAAGCTGTGCGGGGCCACGGCCACGGCGCCAATGCTGCCTCACTCTTTTCCGAGCTCCTGTGAGCCAGTCACCTACCCCTGACCCACGGACAGAGGGTCAGAGAAACAGTAACAGCCATCGTGTTGGTCAGCGGCTGGGCGCCTGGCCGGACAGCCCGAGGCCCCAGGGCCTCCGCGTCGGGCCTCAGCTGCCCCGCTTCGGACCCGGCAAGACGGCCGAGGCCTTCCGGCAGAAGACGCTACCGAAAGTCCTTATACTTCTGCCTGTGACATAAACTGAACGTGTAAGTGGCCCTGAGGAAGGGAATTAAGTTAATGTCCTGATATTCTGGGGAATGTAACCACTTCCAGGAGGAACTGACAGCTGCGTGACAGGAAAGATTCCGTGCGCTTTCCACTGCCTTTCACCTGCCGCACCTTCTCGGTTACCCAGCGGCGACACCGAGAGGTCACCTGCAGGGCCACCTGGAAGGCCGAGGGCCCCTCGGGTCAGGCTTGAGGGTGTCAAGTGCCAGGCACGCCCCTGGGACGTTTCCGCGGCCCCCAGCTCCTGGCGCCCTCCCGCTGTCTGCCCAACCCCCTGGGGGCAGCGAAGTAACTTGAGGGCCTCCCGGGGACAAGGGAGAGCCAGCGGGGCGGCGAGAGAGCCGAGAGCAGCGGGGCGGCGAGAGCGCCGAGGCCAGGGGGGCGGCGAGAGCGCCGAGGCCAGGGGGGCGGCGAGAGCGCCGAGGCCAGCGGGGCGGCGAGAGCGCCGAGGCCAGGGGGGCGGCGAGAGCGCCCAGGCCAGGGGGGCGGCGAGAGCGCCCAGGCCAGGGGGGCGACGCGCCTCCTCCGGGCACCGCGGCCTCACAGCCCAAACGCGGCTCCGCCACCGGACTCGGCGCAGCTTCAAACGGAGCGACGCCCAAGGCTGTGCGCCGAGAACCGTCAGGTCATTTAGGGAACGAATCAGAAACTGCGAGTCACTGGGAGGAAAAACAAGCTCTGGGAGCTCAGAGCTGTCGGCACCGTGGGCACCTCCCGCGCTTCTCCGCGGCCGTCCCGGGCGGTCAACACCTGAGGGCGGGCTTCTCGAACCTGCCGGCAAGGCGGCCCCGCAGCGCAGCCCCGCGCCAGGCGGTGGCGGGAAGCCCGGGTCCGGCCGCGGAGCAGCTATGTGCGGGCTCCGGCTGCAGCCGCCTCCCCGCACTCCGCACGGCGCCTGCCTTCGGCTCGGCCCTGCCCCATTTCTATGCCTACTATGGCCCCTTTGCTTCTCCAAAGGTCCTGCTCCCCCCACTTCCACTCAGAGCAAGGACAGAAACCCAGAGGGCGTCCCGGGAGGGAGGCGGCATGGCGACAGCAGGCACGTGGGGCGGCCCTGGGACAGGGCCCTCCCCCGGGGCCCCCCGCTGCGCCCCCACGGCCACCGCGCGGCCTGCGCACTGCCGCTGCCGCCCGCCCCGCGCAGGCGCCCTCAGCGCCCTCAGCACCCTCAGCACCCTCAGCCCCTCAGCGCCCTCAGCCCGTCAGCGCCCTCAGCCCGTCAGCGCCCTCAGCCCGTCAGCGCCCTTGCCCCTCAGCCCGTCAGCGCCCTCAGCCCGTCAGCGCCCTCAGCCCCTTCAGCGCCCTCAGCCCGTCAGCGCCCTCAGCCCCTTCAGCGCCCTCAGCCCGTCAGCGCCCGTCAGAGCCCTCAGCCTGTCGGCGCCCTCAGCCCGTCAGCGCCCACAGCTCCTCAGCACCCTCAGCCCCCTCAGCGCCCTCAGCCCGTCAGCGCCCTCAGCGCCACGGGGCCGGGGGGCCCGCCCTCAGCCCCCGGCTCCAGCTGCCCGCGCCTCAGGCCCTCGGGAGGGCGAGCCCGCTGCCCCGGCGGCTTCGCTCCGGGTCGCCCCCGTGGGCGAGGAGGGAGGGGGCGGGCGGCAGGCGGGAACCGCAGTAACTAGCTCAGGACGGGCAAACACAGCCCCACAGCAGATGCCGGCGCCCGCGCCCTCACCGCCTCCACCGACGCCCGTCCCTGCGGCAGGTGCGCCCGCGCTCCCGGCTCCCCGCGGCCACAGTCTCTTCCGGACCCACCGCAAAGCCGCTGCACCCGCACCTCACGGCGCGTCTTACACACGAGCCCCGCCCTGCGCCCGCGTGGGCCGGCCGGTGGGGCCCTCGGCCGCCCCCTCGCCCGTCACGTAGGTTCTTTATAAGCTCCCGGGTCACTCCGATGTTCAGTCCAAGGTGAGAATCACTGTTTCAGAACCTTAAAATTAATGTGCAAATACGTCTACAGAAATCTGTCAGCCCCTCTAATTTTATCCAGATTCAAAATAAGGAAACTTCTCAAATAATGTAACAACCTATTTGAGGTGGCAAGTTTAGACGAGTTTTGGATAGCGACAACCAGAGCCCCCATTTATCAATCACCTGCAACGTGCGTCACAAATATTACTACGTAAGATCCGTTCTCTGGCATATCCCCAACGTCAGTGCAGGGCCTTGTCCATTCCGATGCTTAATAAGTATTTGCTGAATGAACAAATAAATGATTTTATTCACCCTCAGAGTGGCCCTTGATGGCGGGCGTTGTTACTTCCTGGTCACTACTGAGGATTTTTAAGAACAAATGCTCCACCTACCACACACACAATGTTAAAATTACATGTCTTTTCCGGGAATTAATTAAAATTGATCTTTTGATCAAAGATCTAAACTGCTATGTTAAAGTTATTTTGAATACTAGCTCTATTATTTAATTTCAAAAGCTGAGTTCACTGACATCAAATAAATCACTGGGCAGTCCAACCTCCTACTGGAAAATAATCCAGAAACTCCACTCGTGGCAAACACAGTTTAAACTCAAGCCACAGATCTAACTCAGTGTGTATGGTTTTAAGAACTAAATGGAAAAAATCAACCACATTTAGTCTAAACTATGATTCAATGCTTAGTAAAGTAATGAGATGGCAAGTAGTAGTCAAAGCCACCTGAATTATCCCCTAACATTGGCCTCAGTCATTCTCAGTATCAAATCTTGCAACAAGATATCAAAGTCTGCACTAAGCATTTGAAAAATAACATCCAGCTCTGCCAGCCAATGCCAGATTCAGGGTGAAGACCCAAGACAGATGAGCCTGCCTAGAATACTCAGCTAAAATAAATAAAAGAAAGCAGAAAACCAAAAAGAGAAGAATACTCAGCTAAGGGAAAAAACAAAACAAAACAGAAAACCAAAAAGGGAACAGACAGAAGACCAAAAAAACCAACAACATCCTTTTCACCTCCAGTCAAACAACAAGATTAGTAATGGAAACTCAGTCCCTAGGTATAAACTGGGGTAGAAATCTGTAATTTGCCAAGATTAAAGAGCTAAGCAAAAGAAGTAAAGAGAAGCTCTAATAAACAATCTAACTTCATACTTAAAGGAACTTGGGGAAAAACAACAAACAAAGCCCAGAGGGAGTAGAAGTAAGGAAATAATAAAGATCAGAGCAGGAAAAAACTGAAATAGAGTCTAAAAAAAAACAATACAAAAGATCAATGAAGCCAAGAGCTGGTTCTTTGAAAAGATAAACAAGATTGACAAACCTTTAGCCAGACTCATCAGGAAACAAAGAGAGAGGACCCAAATAAACAAAATCAGAAATGAAACAGAAGAAGTAACAACTGACACGCAAAAAAAATACACAGGATTATAAGAAAATATTATAAACAACTATATGCCAACAAATTGGACAATCTGAATGAAATGGATAAATTCCTAGAAATATACAATCTTCCAAATCAGGAAGAATCGGAAAACCTGAATAGACAGATTACAACTCGTGAATTTGAAGCAGTAATCAAAAAACTCCCAACAAATAAAAGTCCTGGACTGGATGGCTTCAAAGGTAAATTTTACCAGAATTCAAAGAACTAACACCTATTGTTCTAAAACTATTCCAAAAAATTCAAGAGGAAGGAGGACCAAGCTCATTTTTCGAGGCCAGCATTATCCTAATTCCAAAACCAGACCAAGACACCACAAAGAAAGAAAATTATAGGTCAATATCCCTGATGAACATAGATGCAAAAATCCTCAACAAAATACTAGCTAACATAGTCCAGCAACACATTAAAAAGATTGTACACCATGATCAAGTAGAATTTATTCCAGGAATGCAAGGTTGGTACAATATCCACAAAACAATAAATGTGATACACCACATACACAAAATGAAGGGGGGAAAACACATTATCCTATCAACAGGTACAGAAAAAGCATTTGATAAAATCCAGCACCCATTAATGATAAAATCTCAGCAAAGTAAAAAGAGAGAGAACATACCTCAATGTAATCAAGGCCATATATGACAAACCCACAGCCAACACCATACTCAATGGGCAAAAACTAGAAGTGTTCCCCTGAAGATCAGGAACAACGATGTCTGCTTTCACAACTCTTCAACATAGTACTGGAAATCCTAGCTACGGCAATCAGACAAGAAGAAATAAAAGGCATCCAAATTGGAAAGGAAAAAGTAAAACTGTCATTATCTACAGATGACATAATACTGTATATAGAGAACCCTTAAGGATTTTTCCTAAAAACTACTAGAACTGAAAAATGAATTCAATAAAGCAGCAGGATGCAAAATAAATATCCAGAAATCAGTTCCATTTTATACACCAATAATGAACTACAGTAAGTGTAACTAAAAAAGTAATTCCATTCACAATTGCTTCAAAAAGAATAAAATACATAGGAATAAATTTAACCAAGGTGTAAAAGACTTGCCCTTGGAAAATTATAAGACATTGAAGAAAGAAACTGAAGAGCATACAAATAAATAGAAGCATATATACCATGCTCATGGATAGGAAGAATTAACATCATTAAAATATTCATATTACCCAAAGCAATCTACAGATTCAACGCAATTCCTATCAAAATACCAATGGCATATTTCACAGAACTAGAATAAATATTCCAAAAATTTATATGGAACTACAAAAGACTCCAAATAGCAACAACTATCTTGCAAAAGAAGAAAAAAGTTGGAGGAATCACACTACCTGGTATTAAACTATACTACAAGGCCATAGTAATCAAAACAGCATGGTACTAGCATAAAAACAGACATTTAGATCAATGGAACAGAATAGAGATCCCAGAAATAAACCCACACCTTTACAGTCAATTACTATTTGACAAAGAGGCAAAAATATACAATGGGCTAAAGGCAGTCTATTCAATAAACGGTGTTGGGAAATTTGATAGATATGTGCAAAAGAATGAAACTAGGCCACCTTCTTATACTGTGCACAAGAATAAACTCAAAATGTATTAAAGACTTAAATGTTAAACTTGAAACCATAAAAATCACAGAAGAAAACATAGGCAGTAAAATCTTAGACATTTCTTGCAGCAATATTTTTTCTGCTATATCTCCTCAGGCAAGGGAAACAAAATAAAAAACAAACAAATGGGACTACATCAAACTGAAAAGTTTTTGCACAGCAAAGGAAACCATCAACAAAATGAAAAGACAATCCACTGAATAGAACATATTTGCCAATACATCTGATAAGGGGTTAATATCCAAAATTTATAAAGAACTTATAAAAACTCAACACCAAAAAAAAAACCAAACAATCCAATTAAAAAATGCGAAAAGGACCTGAATAGACACTTCTCCAAAGAGGACATACAGGTGGCTAATAGACATATGAAAAGATGCTCAAAGTTACTAATCATCAGAGAGATGCAAATTAAAATCACAAAGCCGTATCACCTCACACCTGTCAGAATGGCTATCATCTATAAATCAACAAACAGCAAGTGTTGGCAAGGATGTGGAATAAAGGGCACCCTAGTGCACTACTGGTGGGAATGCAGATTGGTGCAGTCACTGTGGAAAGCATTATAGAGTTACCTCAAACAATTAAAAATGAAACTGCCCTATGACCCAGCAATTCCACTTCTGGGAATATATCTGAAGAATCCCAAAACACTAATTTGAAGGAATATATGCATCTCTATGTTCATTGCAGTGTTATTTACAATAGCCAAGATTTGGAAGCAGCCCAAGTGTCCATCAGTAGATGAGTGGATAAAAAAGCTGTCATACATTTACACCATGGAATACTGCTGGGCTGGAAAAAAAAAAAAATTTTTACCTTTTGCTACAGCATGAATGGACCTGGAGAACATTATGCTAAGTGAAATAAGCCAGTCAGAAAAAGTTGAGTATCACATGATCTCACTCATATGTGGAATTTAATGAAGAAACTGAACTAACAGGCAAAATAGAGACAGACTCATAGCTAGGGAGCAGGCAGACAGCTGGGGGGGGAGGGGGGAGACAGACTAGAGGGATTGACCAAAAAAAAGAGAAAAAAGAAAATCATGGACATGGACAACAGTGTGGTGGTGATTGTAGGGGTGGGGGGGTGAAGGTGGAAGAGGGGATGGGGGGATAAATTGTGATGGAAAAAAAGAAAGAAAAAGTAAAGAGAAACCTGTGAAAGAACCTCTGCTAGAAACAGTATTTTTGGAAGAACATTCAAATACCATCTTAAGATTTTATCAATGCAATTCCTATTAAAATACCAACAGTACCCTTCACAGAGCTAGAACAAATATTCCAAAAATTTATATGGAACCAAAAAGACCCCGAATAGCTGCAGCCATCTTGAGAAAGAAGAACAGAGTGTGAGGGATCACTTTACCACATATCAAACTGTACTACAAAGCCGTTGTAATCAAAACAGCCTGGTACTGGCACAACAGACATATAGATCAATGGAACAGAACACAGAACCCAGAAATAGACCCATGCTATTATGGTCAATTAATATATGACAAAGAAGGCAAGAGCATACAATGGAGTAAAGACAGTCTCTTCAATAAATGATGTTGGGAAAACTGGAAAGATACATGCAAAGAAATGAAACTAGACCCATCAACTTACACCATACACAAGAATAAATTCAAAATGGATAAAAGACTTAAGTGTAAATCATGAAACCATAAAAACCCTGGAAGAAAAACACAGGCAGTAAAGTCACAGACATCTCACATAGTGGAATATTCACTGATACATCTCCTAGAGCAAGAGAAACAAAGGTAAAAATAAACAAATGGGACTACATCAAACTAAAAAGCTTCTGCACAGTAAAAGAAATTATCCTCAAAATACAAAGGAACCCCAAGATACGGGAGAACATATTTACCAAGGATACATCTGATAAGGGGCTAATTTCCAAAATATACAAAGAACTCATACAACTCAACAAGAGGAAGACAAATAATCCAATTAAAAAATGGGCAAAGGGCCTGAATAGACACTTCTCCAAAGAGGACATACAGATGGCCAAGAGACACATGAGAAAATGCTCAAGATCGCTAATCATCAGAGAGATGCAAATTAAAATCACAATGAAGTATCACCTCACACCTGTCAGAATGGCTCCATCAACAAATGACAAGTGCTGCCAAGGATGTAGAAAAAGGGGAACCCTGGTACACTGCTGGTAAGAATGCAGACTGGTGCGGCCACTATGGAAAACAGTGTGGTGGTTCCTCAAAAACTTAAAAATGGAGCTGCCTTTTGACCCAGTGATCCCACTTCTAGGAATATATCCTAAGAATCCTGAAACATTAATCAGAAAGAATATATGCACCCCGATGTTCATAGCAGCACAGTTAACAATAGCTAAGATCTGGAAACAGCCCAAGTGCCCATCAGGAGGTGAGTGGATAAAAAAGCTGTGGGACATTCACACACATGGAATACTACGCAGCTGTAAAGAAGGATCTCGTACCCTTTGGGACAGCATGGCGGGACCTGGAGAGTATTATGCTAAGTGAAATAAGCCAGGCAGAGAAAGACAAACATCATATGATCTCACTTATATGTGGAATCTAAAGAACTTAATAGACTAATAAACAAAATAGATTCAGTGACACAGAAGCATGGAACAGACTGAGGGGTCTCAGAGTGAGTGGAGGAGGGTGGGTGGGTGGATGGGGAGAGAATAACCAAAGAATTTATATGCATATGTGAATAACCCATGGACACAGACAATAGTGTGGTGAAGGCTTGGGGTGGGGTGGGTTCGGGGTAAAAGGGATCAATGGGGATAAAAGAAGGACATCTGTAATTCTTTCAACGATAAAGATAAATTTTTTAAAAAAAGAATTTTTAGAATGTCATAAAATTGCTATTTAACACCTAAGAAGTAAACAGATTTTTGATTACCCCAGAGATAGGTCTGGTTCTACTGTTGCTAAAAAGTGGACACCATGTCAGCAATGAAGGCAGTGTGAGCAAAACAAGAATCCAGAGTCTAGGAAAGAAGCAAACTACAATATTTCATCATCTGGCAAATGTGTAGATACCAATGTTAGCCTGACGCTATGCCACGTACAAAAGCAAAAATCTTCCACCCACAACATTATGTTCTACAAAGAAAGATATACTTAGTTCATCAGTGTTTACACACATTCACCTGACCCTGTGAGTTTTTAATTTTAATCCATAATCTCTATTACATCACACTGTAATATGAGCAACAGCCTTATAAAGGAACCATGTGATAAACCCGCTGGGTCCAACATCTACGATGCACCCTGATCACACATGAAGCATCTGGGAATCTTTACCTTAACTCCTTCACTGCGCCTTCAATCCCTATTATTGAGAAAATTATTATTCTGGCATCCTAAGTAATAGCTTAGTCACAGTGCCCTACAGGCTAATGAGTAGAGGTCAGGGTAAGAAACCAATGACGCAGCAGTACTGGTTAGGATCATACTAGAGTTCAAGTCTTGCATAAGAATGTAAAGGCTACACTCTCCCCACACCCAGCTCATTCTTCATGCCACAGACTACATGGCACCCTGGAGATACCAAGTAGTTAAGATATTTTCTGAGTTTCTGACTTCTCAGAAATTCTCTCCAGTCACTTAAGGACTATCCCAGAAGTCAGTGAAGCTGGCCCTACCTGCTCAGTGCTCCCATTTTTAATTTACAAACTAGGCAGACCAAACACAATAGAACTGCATATCGTTATAGGTGAGCACAAAAGATTTTAAACACCCTTCATCTCCCCTAAAAGGTCCGTTTCCAAGTCCTTTTGAATTTTGCCCCAAAATATCTTTCAAATCCTTCCGTTTGCTCCAACTCCACTGTTCCACCCTAAAGTCACCAGTCTCTTGACTGGACTAATACAAGAGTTACCCAACTACTCTCCCCAGACTGACTCTTGCCCCCAGCCCCGCATCACCCCACCCAGCCCTGCTCAACCTCTTCCTCACACTGCAGCCCAAGTCATCTTTTCAAAAACCAATGTGACCCACCACCTACTCATCCCCTCCCACCTTTAACTTCTCTTAAGGGCTTCACATTGCTTTGAGTAAAATCTACGTTCTTTCCGGGGCAGCCAAGGCCCTGCGTGGTGTGGACCTGACTGAGCTTCCTGGCCTCAGTCCCACCACACTCTGCACTGAGATCTGTATCTCCATTTGGGTCTTCTCCCAGTTGTTTAGACACACCACACTCTCTTCCCACCCCAAAGCTTACTGCACATTCTTTCTCCCTCTGAAATAGTCTCCCCATGCTCCACACTCCACTCCTATCCTTTCCAACATCAGCATAAAATTTACCTCCTTAGAGAGGCTTTCCTAACCTTTCATCAGGTCAAATCCCCTATTATATGGTCTTTTATAACCTTTACTAAAGCTGTAAACTGGCATTTATTATCTGACTGTTGGGTTAATCTCCATCTCCTCCACTGACTACAAGCTCCATGCAGACAGGGGCCATGCCTGTTTTAACTGGGTGACCATTCATCCGGTTTCCTGGAACAGTCCTGGTTCATCCTATTGCCCTAGAATAATTATTAAGAGTGACATTTGTGTCTCAAAGGTATCCAACTGGACTAAAACTTACGTGGTTATCCTAGTAACTAACTACTGCTTAGCAACTATATAAAATAGTCAATTAGTATTGACTGAATTATTAATGAGCATAAAATCTAATATATATGTATATATATTCACATGAAGAAAAAAAGAGATTTACCAGGTGCTTTCCAACATACCAAATTGCTAAACAGAGAGAACTATCAAATATATACTCAACTCTTAACAGTCTCTGGCATTTAAAATAACTAAGCTTAGTTACTAAATATACAATACTTTGGATCAACTCTAGAGAAGCACCAATGGGTCACTGGAAGATAAACTGTTGCAGTGAGGTCAGTACTTCAACGACTGTATAGAGAACACTCTGACCCAAATAAAGGTCTCAAAGTGGTTTAGCAGAGAAGCCCAGTGAAAAACATTCTGCCTTAATTACTGCTCTGAGTAGAGGTGCTGCCTGAAGATGTCATTATAGACAAGCAAGACTCATCAAATTCAACCACGGGTGTAGGAGAAATTACATTACATTTCCATTTACTAACTGCCTTTAACCAATACAAAAAGCCTCTGTTGAAGAACTGCCTTGAGGAAGGAACTATAAAATCAAACATAGTCCATGTATCTGCTTTGGACACCGGCCAACATTTGATCATTAATTCCATCAAAGCAATAGTAGTTAAGGTAAACCATCCCTAACTACAGCTCTGAAGTCCCCATTGATCAGACTGGAGAAGTAAGAGATCCACAGGGTGCTGATGGCAACGGAATAGCATCCCAGCATCCCTCAGGTCTGCGGTGTACGTGTCACCCACAACACCGCTCCGGGGCTAGAATGTGCCGCAGCAATTTTAAATGAAGGAAGTCGGGCACTGAGACCACCACCAGCATGCTGAGGGAAACAGCCTAGTCAGAAATTCTTTCCTGGGGCATCCCCAAGGAAAGGCCGACCACTTGTTTTCCTCTTTGTTGAAAACAGAACAATCTGTGCAGCCAAGATAAGACTCTTCCCAGAGGGCTCGCCAGGTATGGCTATGTAAGGCCCTTTTCAAAGGGGAGCTGTGTGTCAGAAGTCCCCTGCAGTACTCATGAGACTGGCTTGCACTTTTTCCTGTCTTAATTACACATGGAACCAATCTAACAATAACTGCAGTTTTGACTGCAAATCCATAGTCTTTTAAGTAAAAGACTTCCATCTTTCAACTATCCGAGTTTTGTTCTTCATGCACAGCTTCAGAGTGCAGCCTGAGTTCTTGGCAGATGGGCTCAAGGGCACACCTGTAAAGGCCCATAAGCCTAACTGTTATATGCACAAATTTATAATCGGCTAAATTTTTTTCCTGGGGAAGGGATCCTTAGCTTCAAATTATAAACTGGTTCCTCATCTCAAAATTAAGAACCTTTTTATTATCAAATTAATTCCTTATTTTAAAAAAAAGCTCCCAGTTAAAAGAATAGTAAGATGAATCCCTTAGTTATACTTAGTACTGCTAACAGGCTGCACCCAAAATTTGCTTTACAAGGTAGATTTTCATATAACCATTTACATTAAGTAAACAAAATTATAATAAAGCTATATGCCATTCTTCTAAAAATGCATTTATTCACTCACCAAATATTTACTGAATGTCTATTATGTATCGTGAATATTCTGAGTATTGGGGTATAGTAAACATTCTTCCTGCCCTTAGAGCATGGATGGTCTAGCAGGAGTGGGGAACCTTTTTTCTGCCAAGGGCCATTTGGATATTTATAACATCATTTACGGGCCATACAAAATTATCAACTTAAAAATTAGCTATGAAAAAAGCTCCTAGCTTTACTGAATTTCGAGTCCCGCCTGCAGTTGCTGTGGCAGGGCCAGACCAAATGATTTCCAGGGCCGTAAATGGCCCATGGGCTGGACGTTCTCCACCCCTGGTCTAGTGGAAGAGATGACAATAAACAAGCAAATAAGTAAATAATTATAATACATGATCACAAAGATGAAGGGAGTAAGAAGTTACAAAACAGTCATGGGGATATGAAGTACAGCATTGGGAATGTGGTCAATAATATTGTAATAACTGTGTATGGTGCCAGGTGCATACCGAAAATGTCGGGAGATCGCTTCATAAGTTATATAATTGTCTAACACTATGCTATACACCCGAAACAAATATAATAAAAAATTACTGTCTAGAAAAAAATTAAATACAATACATGGTCACAGATGTTCTGAATCACGATGAAAGAAAGCAGCAGGCAGCTGCGGCATCAGGTGGCCGGGAAAGACCTTGCTCTTCCTTCCTCCACCCAAGAAACAGAACAAATCTTTAAACAGAGCTAGAGGGACTGCAGAGAGCTGCTTCTTTTCAGCTGGGAGTACCTTTAGAGTATCAAGTTATCATTAAAATCTTAGTTAAAATAGTGAATGTTGTCAAAATATGAGTTACTTTAAAATTCTAATATCTATGAACAAAAATAACAAATGTCAATAGACAAATTATTTTTCTAATTTGAACTGGTCAGCTAAGAAGGCAACAGGAAACACAAAGTCATAAAAGTTACCAGGCAAAATCATGACTGAAAAGTCCGAGAATGATTCCTGGAACATTTGACTCTGTAACATATCCAGAACATGACGAGCCCTGCTCACAGCCTAGATTTAGAGTCCTTAGCAACACCTGGCACTAGAGATGTGCGGCCTCCAAGTGCAGCAGAACAAGTGGCTTCACAGCTTTTCAAGCTCAAGGACTGCAAGTCTACGTGGTGGAGCCTCTGGCTGCATCACGCTGGCTTCGCATCAGGAAGCCCCTTCTTCCTGCACCCGGAGCACCCTGCTGGTGTGGGCTTTGCCTGGTGGGGCCCTTGGGGAGCCAGCAGAGGCTCTTCAAAGTAGAACAGAAAGTGAAGAGTATACATGTTAGAGTCAAATAAAAGGCCTGTCCTCATACATCACAAAAGTAAATCACATTTTATATCAGCTTCTAATTGTACCTGTCTACATAAATGTCCCAAAATGCCAATGGAAAGAATAAACAGCAGGATGAGATCCAGTGCTGAATGCTGGGCGTGGAAGAATCAAAGAAAAAAAGGAAAGTGCTAAAGAACAGAAGAGAGGGAGATGCCAGAACAGACAGGGGCCTCAACCACCAAAGTGTGTGGAGGGCTTGAAGAGACTGGTGACAAGAGGGAGGGAAGGAAAACCAGGCTGGCCAAATAGATCAAGAAAGAAACTATTACTCTATCTGTCCTCACAAACGGTTATGTATTTTTAGAACCTCAGGAGAGGGTGGAGTTGGCTGTGCCACAGGGAAAGCACCTCGCTGCTCTGGGTGTCCAGGCGACAGGAGTGGCCAGTGAAACTGCCCAGCGCCACAGGCCACTCCTCCTCTTGCAGCACAGGGCACGTCCTCAAATTCCTCACTCAGATAAGAACAGAAACAAACACATACAAGTTAGCCTCGCTCATCCACGAGGAATGCACACTTCTAAAAGGGGGCTTCCCACATCATGGACACTGTTTCCCTCTCCCTAAGAGAAAATGTGTGGTTAATTTAAAAAAAAAAAAAACCACAACTGAATTACTGGGTCAATGGAGTTCACAATATTTACAGCTGCAATTCTTGTTTTTTCATGGGATTGAGAATCAAAGCCTTAATGTGCCCTAAGGTGTGTGTGTGCATTTGCTTCTGGTCATTAAAGTAATTTCTATCAATAGAAACATTTAAAAAAACAGAACTGCTTCATTCCAATCTCTTGATGAGTCAAGCATTTTTTTAAGGAAAACTGAGTATTTTATGATATTTCCCACAAAACCCAGCTCATACTAAAATAATTATTAAAAGTAAACCATCTCATACTAAACCATCTCATACTAAAATAATTATTAAAAGTAAACCACAAGGCTCAGTAAATATCCAAGGAAGATTGTTCCTTCCCCACACATTAACCTCAATTCCAAGTCGTCTGAGACACAGACCAATACCGCTCCTTTTCTGAAAAAATGTTTACTGGTAACGAGAATGATAAAACTGTAAATTCTTTCTGAGGGCTATGCAGGGTTTATGGGAAGACGAACAGAAGACACCGTGCAGGGCCTAACACAGCTCCCAGCGGGGGGAAGCCCGTGCACAAGTAAGTGCCTCTCGTAGTCAATGAATTAAAATAACAAAGATTAATGTGAGGGTTCCAATCAGACAACTTCATAAGCTGGCCCTTCACATGTTAAATCATTCTTTTCTCTTCTCATGTTACATGTCAGAAATGTTCTTGCCCATTTCTGAGTGGCATTTGGCTAGCATAACAAAAGCTGCGAGAGAATACGGACAGCCAACAGCACAGGCGGTGCTCACGGGGTGTCTGGAGAATCAGTGCTCAACACGTGAATCAGTACAAGTACCAAATCAGTAAACGTACCAAATCAACACATGTACCAAATCAACACATGATTGAACAGTGAAAAAAATAAATGGATGGAGTTTCCCTCCAACATCACTTCTGTTTCTCTAGACTTGGCTTGTCACCCTCCCCTCGAAGCCATATGAGAATCTCAAGCCATGAGACTATGGTAAAGGGGCTTGGCAAAAATGTACTTCATTTCATTCCTTGGATTCTCATGAAGAAATGGAATGGTTTCAAGGGGAAAGTAAAAACATGATTCAGAAATTTGACTCAAATCATACTTCTCTACTTAGAAGGTCCATGACTCGGCCAGGGCTCCTCAACCTCAGCGCTACTGACATTTGGGCTTGGTAATTCTTTATTGTGGGTTCTACCCTGAGCATATATCCTGAGCATTGCAGGGTGTTCAGCAGCATCCCTGGCCCCTATTTACTAGATGCCAGTATCACCCTACAACCCAGCTGTGACAACCAAAAACTTTTCTCCAGACATTGCCAAATGTCTCCTGGGGGCCCCAGGTGAGAACCACTGCTGTAGGCAACTCTCTCATTTATTCAAGCCTCATTTTCTTTTATGAAAAATGGGTGTAATGCCACTTGCCTCAAGTAATGGCTGTAATAAGTCATTAGGTAACAATAATTACAACTAATTCTGATAGCAAGGCTAATATTTATCGAGGGCCAAGTACTGAACAGAGAAGTTACTAGAAATGATTTCCTCCAGTACTAACCATAACCACATGTATTGTAGGCACTCTCATTTTCACCATAATCACACAAATAGGAGCTGTCACGCCAAGGTACAAATGGAAGCCACCTGACTAAAAGATCCCTTGCTCTTACCCACCATAGTCTATAATGAATCTGCACACAGCTTGTCACCCAGTAGGCCTTCAACAAGTATTTGTCTCCTTCCAACTTATTTTCCTAATTTTCTTTTCCCAGAATAATCAGAGATCAGTATGTTTCCCTACTGCCTGAAATCTGGAAATAACACCTCAAAATGCCTATGTCAAATATATCACAGTTGCCTCTTCCATCCTTATAATTAGTGACTTTCTCCTGCCTGCAATAAGCCGCTAACACTCCGCATCCATGATGTCCACCGGCATCGGTGCTCTCTGTGTTCAACTGCAAATCCCTAAAGGTTAGAGACCCGGTTCCCCACATAACCAAAGGACTCTTTACAAGTTTATGGGTGACAGTGGATATCTTACATTAGAGACGAACAAAAATATATTATTATTGATTGACACTGTCAAGGTTTGCAATGAAAGAGGCATATAGAGCCCTGCCAGTGTGGGTTAGTGGTTAGAACGTCAGCCCACACACCAAAGGGGCTGTGTTTGACTCCCAGTCAGGGCACGTTCCCAGGTTGTGGGTTCAATCCCCGGTTGGGGCACAGCCAATCAATGTGTCTCTCTCACATTGATGTTTCTCTCTCCCTCCCTCTCTTTCACTCTCTCTAAAAATCAATGGAAAAGTGCCTCCTGTCCTTGGGTTATGATTAACAACAACAACAAAAAGCCACACACAGAATTTTAGAAGGGGCTGAGACAACTAAATTCAACTGAAGTTCAGTAATTTTATTTTTAATACTAAATTACATCTAATTAATGGGTGAAACAGGGGTCTATAATTGTTTACACTGTGCCCTTAGCCATGATGTTTTATCCACTTGAAACAACAGAATAAAAAACACAGTTGGCTCATGTGTTTTCTTATAAAGAATTTTATAAGATTAGTCTACACATGAATAATCATCATGGAAACAGCATATGAAGAATAAGCATTTAAAGTTTTAAAAAAAGTTACACACAAAAAACCCCAAACCATAAAGAGACACAAATGTTTATTACCCAAATGTCATTTTTGTCATTTTTCCTATAATGATAGGTTTCTGTAATTCATACATGAGAAAATTTGCTTGAAGCTTAATTTGGTAGAAGAAATCCTAATTTATAGACCACAGCTGCCATTTTCTGGTTCAGTTACTTCCTCTAAGCATGTTAATTCCAGTCACAAAACAGTATTTCAAAAACTATTCAAGATTCCCTCAGTCCTAGAAAAGACCCAGTTCAAAACTGAGTTTGTGTAAAAATGACAAGAACAGTATCCATTTTTTAAATGCAAGGGGGAGGGGTGAGAACTACTCAAGGCCACCAGAAAACACCAACAGAAAAGTCAGACACAATAAGCACTTCAAATACACTAGAATGGCTATAATAAAAATAAAAATAAATGAAAATAGCAAATGTTGGCAAGAATATGGAGAAACGGGAGTGGAGCCTAGTCTGCCGTTGGTGGATATGTAACGGTGCGGCTGCTGTGGAAAACAGCCTGAGTTCCTCAAAAGGTTCAGCATATAGTTACCATATGACCCAACACTTCTACTAAGTATATACCAAGAAAACTGAAAACATGTTCACACAAAAACATATATACTTATTTGCAACATTTTTCATAATAGCCGAAAAGGGGAAGCAACTCAGATGTCCATCAACTGAGGAATGAATGAACAAAATGTTGTCTGTCCACATAATGGAATATTACATAGCCATAAAAAGGAGAAGTCCTGACAGGCTACAAGGATGGACCTTGAAAATAAGATGCCGACTGAAAGAAGCCAGACCAAAGGCCATGTTGCCTAATGCCATCTTTGTGAAATATCTCGTAAGCAAATCCATGAAGACCAAGTAGATTAATGATTGCCAGGGGACAGGGAGGAAGGGATGTGAGACTAACTGCTAACAGACCTTTTTTGGGGGTGGTGGAAATGCTTTGAAATAGATAGTGGTGATAGTTGCACAAGACAGAGAATATATTTAAAAACCACTTTAAAATGGTGAATTTTATGTTATGTGATCTATAGCTTTATTTAACATAGTGCTAAAAACTGTTAGAAACTGAAGAAGAGAAACACTAAACTTACAGGCACAGTGGTTCTTGAGCCCTGCACCCTGAGCGCCTGACAGAGGGCTCACAACCCGCTCATTCAGTGCCGGGAACAGCTGAGAAGAGCCGCAGTGCAGAAGCTTTAAACAGAGGGAAGTGGTGGGGGCCTTGGGGAGGTGACTGGAGCCGTGGCCCAGTAAAGAACCACAAGAAAGTACGTGTCCTTTTGACAGAAGAAATAGTAAGAAAGAGAAAGAAACTCAGAAAGGGGAGGGAGGGTTTGTCCTGGGACAGAAGGGCAAAATAAGGGTGAAACTGCCATTGTTTCTTTGCTCATTTCTGGTGTATAAGTTTGTAAATAAATGCACATGGGATCCTAGGGGAGGAAGAGAGATTGTAAATCAGACTCAAAAGGAGGAAAGCACCAAGGTGACCAGTCATACATTTGAAAAAATAAGAACTGCAGCGCAGGAAATACCTGCATAATTCTCTACCGGTCGCGTCTCGGTCCTTTCCTCTCGCCACCACTCCACTCCAAGGCCCTGTACCCCCTTCCTTCCTCCCTGGCCTCTTCATTCGCAGTTTCTCCGCTGGCACACGCGCACCACTCTTCCTCCCTGGGGTGCCAGACCTTTAACTAGTCTAACTTCATATGGACCCTCCCAGGGACGAACTGCACACACCCCACAACCTCCTCTATTTCCTCAAATGTTTCCCAGGTATTTTCTGCTACCATCTCAGTCAGTCATCCATTCATTTACTTCCTCCCACAACAAATGGGTATGGCAGGGGACCAAATGCAGATGCAGTGGAAATCCACATACGGCATTACCCTGTTCTATCAGAGCCTACCACCTAGGGTGGGGGCTTAGGATTCATTAAATGAGCACCCAGAAAATGTAAAATGACAAGTGGCTTAAACAATTTAGTACAAGACAAAATTAGAATAAAGTACAATGATCCTATGAGGATATTTAATAAGGGGATGAGTAGGGAAGTAGAGAGGTGAGGTAGAAAGGGGGAAACCAGCATATGCAAAGGCCCTGCGCAGGGAAGGACTGTGACACATTTGAAGAAATAAAGGAAGTCCGTGGTGGGTGAACCACAAAAGGAACTGTGGGAGTAGTTTGGGAGAATGGGGAGGTGGGCTAAGGCTAGGTCATGTAGGGACTACACCAACACGGGAGAAGGGTCAGAAGGCTATTACAGTGACCCAGGGATAGATGACCACAGCAGGGCTATGGAAATGGCAGCAAAAATTTTGCCACGTAAATAGATGGTGAAATAATAATAAAAATGATAACAAAAACAGCCAAATAACAGCAATGCTGCCATTTGCTGAATACTATTACATGCCAAGACCCATGCTGTGTACTTCAAATATATTCTTTTTCCTCCGGACTGAATGGTAAGTATTGGGAGTCTCATTTTGCAACTGAGGAAACTGAGTCTCAGAGTCAGTAAAGTGAGTTAGGTCAGCTGGCTGAAGCCCCATGAAGCAGGCAAATGATACAACAGGAAATGAATGAAGTCCATCAGCCTGGCTGCCACTAATACAAGATATAGTAGTTTCTTTACCACAGAAACAACAGGAGTATCAACCACTGTGAGCCAGGAGCTATGCAGGTTGTTTAAAATCAGTTGGGCTATTAATCCTCCCAACAACTGTGTCACATGGGGAGCTGCATCCCCACTGTACAGATGAGGAAACTGAGGCACGGCCAGGTCAGCTGCGGCATAAGCTGGGTACATAATGTTCCTTCCTCAGAAAGTCACAGAACGGAGATCCAAACCCACTAAAGACAACAGAGTTCTGGAGGGGTTTTCCTTGTCAGTTAGGATGCTGATTAATTAAAAATTAAAACTGTAAGTCCCCACTTTATCTGTAATCTGTTTAAAGCCCTCTGTAACATCTGAGATGTGAATGGGTCGAAATCCACGTCCGTGTTCTTACCGTAATCTCTGGCCCACAGCACTGGGAGTCCCAGATCTGTATCACGACCTATGTCACCACAGCACTGACAGCTCAGAGAGATACCCTGGGCAGTAGAGGAAAGTTTCCAGTATTTCCACCAAAATGGTTAGAAGAAATTATTTTGACAATCAAATCATCTATGAGGAATTATGTCATTTTTTACTAAATGTAGAGTGAGAGTATTAACATTTCAAAATTAAGACTGAAAATAAACGTAGCTTATAACCAAAGAGGCCGATGTTAGACTGTGAGAATTCAAGAAAACAGAAGGATGAATGGGACTCCCTGAATTCCTAAAAGTTCACCTGTCAGAACCTACCCACCCACTTCACGCATCTCCTGCTACAACAGGACCTATTTCTCATTTCTCCCACTGAATCCAACAAAACAGAAAACCCTTCCTGTTTTGCCAAAAGAAATATTTTTCCCTATAATCTATTCACTTTCCAAAATTATTTAATGATCTTTGGTATATAGCAGATGCCACATGAAACACTCATTTGTATGATTTGTAGACATTGCAACAAATACCTCTGTGAATATGTAGTGAGGACACAGGTTAAAAAAAACTGCATATGCACAAAGATTTTGTTTCCCTGAATCAACCTAACCTTCAGCCACAGTGACAGGTGTGATCCAGTATTCCATTCACATGTAGTATTAAACTGAATGGACAGAAGCCAAATAATTAGAGATATACCCTTTGGACTAAAATACAGAGCAAGTTGCCACATACTGCATTAAAAATACTTTTGAACCTTCTCATTGCTCATGCATTTAGCTTATAACTGAGTCAGAATCACATTAAGTGAAACAAGTTCCTGCAACCTTCATCAGCCAATCAGTCTTGGTTGGTGCTGGTGCTTCTCTGCTTTAACGACAACACCCCTAGGCATCACTTGTTTTCAGCATTTACCCAAGTATTTTGAAATGTTTAATTTGTTGTCAAGGCAACCAAAGTGGACTCCGTAACTGGTCAGTACTCCCAGGTTTGTTTTTATAACTCGCAGGAAGAGAGCTTGCTTGTCAGCTTCCCAAACTACGTGCATCCAAATGGCACTAAAGGTTTTCCTACCTATTTCAAAAGATTCCTCACAGGCACTGACAGATCCTATCAGAAAACATCCTGTCAGATTATATCCCTTTTTCCACCAAAAAGGACAACTGCCATAATCCTCAAAATAACAGAAAATTAAAATTTTGTTTTGTAACAACAGATTTTATATGATTTATGATAGAAAGGGCCCCTGTACAGTACACATGTGAGCTAACATCGAGAGAAATCACAGACCATCTAAAAGTGTGTATCTGTACACTTATAATTTTACATCCACTTGAAATATGTAAGATTGATTTAATATACTAGCTATGTACATACACTTAAATTCTATGAACAGATTGTTTTCTAAAGGAGGTAAGAAAATGCATTTTTTAAAAGTTGATTTCTTTGTAATATAATTACTTAATTTTCTGCATTTTTTAACTGAAAGTGTTCTACATCAAGCTTTCTTCAAAAGAGGCAAAGGCATAAATGTTGGTCGATTCCATTTACATGAAGTTCAAGAACAGGCAAAAGGAAGAGTGACAGAGGTCAGACTAAAGGTTTCTTTTCGGGGTGGTTACTGGCTGACAGATGCAGGAGACCATTCTACAGTGCTGGGATCCTTCTAAATCTTGATCTGGGTAGTAGTGGTTGTGAGTGCATGTGTGTGTAAATAAATAAATCACAAATGCAAAGCTGCCTGGATGACATTATCATTTCTTAAATAAATGTATGTAAACTTGAACGTTTGCCTATTACCTTGACAACAAAGTTATCAAACTAAAATGCCAACTGAGGACATGACCACGAACTCTCAATCATCTTAGCTGCCTATTAAGGCAAAAGAAGGAAAATGCACACTGGCTCATTCCCCAGCCCCTAGAAACATCAGCAATCTTTATAGTCACCTATTTGAAACGGGCATTAAGTCAAACCAACTCAAGGCAATCTGACATTTTGTTTAAAAAAATGCTCTGATAAGGGGCCACATTTCTAATTAAGGGCCTGAGACCCAGCTCTGTTCAGATGATGGTACATACCCTATTCATTCAACAACTCAATCATAGATAGTCATTTGTAAAATATGAGGCTACTTAAATTATTATACAATGCATCTATTTGCAGAAAATCATTACAGAATGTTGGAAGTGGAGATCCCTCCAATGATCCTCCCAAGTGCTCTTTTGCCCCAGGTGAGAAGTTGGGGAGACCCTGTAGAAGACAGACAAGGAGTGCAGCAGGTGCCACTCCTCCTCCACACTTCAGACACTGAGGGTGCTGCGGGTAGGCCCAGTGCACCATATGAAGCGCCTGAATCTCATTAGAATAGAATGATGTACGACTCCACGGCGTTCCCAGGCCGCTCTCTTTGAGTAGGCGCCCCAACCACGGCCAAGAAATGCTCCAGCTGTGGTTAAGGTAGCACGCCTCCTAACGGATGGCCCTGTGTCGATGCACCAGTGTGTCTGTCACCAAAATGGCATAACCTAACTAAGATTCCAATGCTGTTTGGTACACATGAGCCAACTGAGGCTCATTATTTGAAACTTAATATTGAGGTTCACTTCTAATAATACTATGTGACATTAGACTCATGTTGTCAAGTGTAAATGAATATATAAGAAAAATGATTTTCTGCCACATAACTGAATTTTCAAATGCATACTTTATACATTATACATTATAGCAGTGGTTCTCAGCCAGGTGACACCCCCCCACGGGAACATCTGAAAGTGTCTAGAGACATTTTGTTACTATTCTTTTGGAATTAAAAAATTTATAAAGTCAACCAAGTTTAGGAAGGGAGGGGAGAGAACATGAAGGTGGAGAGAAGGGGAACAACAGAGCTCACAGCAAAACTGGCGTCTGTCGTTCCTGTTTTCACCAGCGAGGGCTGCTGTTGACCAATTTAATGGATAAAAGCAGTAAAATAAAACCTGGGAAAGCAACTCCACTATCAGGCCCTTCAGCTAGCAACGCCATTTGGTTGAACTGGCTTGTTCTGTCGGGTGTCTATGATTCACTGCTCATCTACACAGTCCTGAGCAGATGTGATGGATCAGGTACAGTGCTGCCTCTTACAAGCAGTCAGGGGCTGCTGCAGGACAGCCTCGCTCTGGCAAGCGGAGATCAGAACTCAGCGCCTCAGTCCCCCGAGAGGAGAAACGCTCGGGGCACGGGCGCACCATGACTCAAGTCTCATTACCAGAAAGTTCTCTGAACCCCTCCGGTCCACAGAACAGGAAGCTAAGGCCTTCTCTACTATTGATCACTATTACCCAAAGCATGACACTGCGTTTTCTAAGTTCTACCCCACAGGTGAAGCAGACCCAGCATGAAGCACACAGCATTTCTAAAAACGCCTCGTGCACACACGTCTGTGCACCGCACGACTGCTGCTTTTCAAGTACTTTGCCTCTATCTTGAAAGGCTACATGATAATATGATAAAAGATACAAGATAAATTGCTGGGCCAACGTCAACTTTCAAATAAGCACAATTTTTATATTTTGCACCAGTAACTATTCTTCTTAGCTTCCCAGGAAGAAGCAGGCCCTTGGGCCTCTGAGTTCCTTCTTAATACACAGGCACTGACTTACAGATGGCACATTTTAAAAAGTCAGAAAACAGGATTTTTGTTTTGCTTGCAAAAATGACTCACCCAGTGCTATTAATCCAGTACTGGTAAGATGAACTGAGGAGCATGCGCTCATCTTTTCTAAGTTTTATAACACCCAAGGAACCACCACACTGTGAAGAGAAACAACTGGGAGGACTTTTCAGCCCGCCGTCCGCCCAGCGTTTCCAGATTTTCCAGTCTTCCGAGAGAAGCCAGAAACAGATTTTCATGAGAAATGTCCTAATCTTTTCAAATGTTGACCACTAATGCATATTTTATCAAAAACAGACCGTGGGTCCATCTGAATGTGTCTGTGGGCCACATCCAGCCTGCAGGCTCGGGTTTGGCACCTCCAGTCAGAAGTACAAATAATTCAATGAAGAGGTTATAATAGTATCAGGAGACAAACGCGATTTTTGAAAAATCTGTTAAGAAAGTACATATCATAAAATTTACTGTCTTTTAAGTATAGAGTTCAGTGGTGCTGACATTCCCACTGCTGTGCCACAGATCAAAACTTCCTCATCCTGCAGAACTGAAGCTCTAAATCCATTTAAAAGCTCCCCTACCCCTCAGCTCCTGGCCACCAGCCTTCTACTTTCTGTTTCTATGAGTCTGACCACTCCAGCTACCTCATGTACGTGGAATCATACAGTGCTTTTCTTTTTGTGCTGGCTTATTTCACTTACTATAATGTCCTCAAGGTTTATCGTGTTGTAGCACGTGGCAGATTTCCACTGCAGGTACGTAGCACACTTTGTTTATCTATCCGTTAATAGACATTTAGGTCCTCTCCACCTCTTGCCTATTGTGAATAGTGCTGAACAGGAGTTGAAAATATCTCTTTGAGACCCTGCTTGTAATTCTTTTAGTACACGCCCAGAAGTGAAACTGCTGGATCACAAGGTAGCTCGATTTTAATTTTTTGAGGATCCTCCAAACTGTTTTCCACGGCATTTGCACCATTCTACAATCCCTCTAACAGGTACGAGGTTTCCAATTTCTCCACATCTTCACCCACATTACTTTCTGTTTTCTTATAACAGCCATTCTAACAGGTATGAGGTAATATCTCACTGTGGTTTTCATCTGAATTTCTCTTACGGCTAGAGATCTTCAGCACAGGTTGATATCTTGTTGGCAATTTCTATGTCCTCTTAGGAGAAATGTCCTTTCAAGCCTTTTGCCCATTTTTAACCCGGTTAGGGCTAGGTTTGCTGTTGAACTCAGGAGTTCTTTATATATTCTGGGTATTAACCCCTTAGCAGATGTATGACTTACAAATATATTTCTGTCATCCTATACAATGCCTTTTAACTCTGTTGATACCATCCTTTGACACACAGAGGTTTTTAAATTTGATGTAGTCCCAGTCATCTATTTTTCCTTGTGTTGCCTATATTTTGTTGTCATATCCAAGAAATCATTGCCAAGTCCAATGTCATAAAACTTTTCTTCTGTCTCCCTTCAGGAGTTTCATTTGGAATCTTATATTTAGATCATTAACCCATTTTGAGTTAATTTTTTATACACTGTAAAAAAAGAGGGTCCAAACTCATTCTTTTGTATGTGACCACCCAGTGCTCCCAACCCCATTAGTTGAAGACTGTCCTTTCCCCATTCTGTGGTCTCAGAACCCATCAAGAATCATTTGACCGTATGCGTAAGGATTTATTTCTGAGTTCTCCATTGTAGTCCACTGGTCTATTTGTGTGTGTTTATGTCAGTCCCACACTGTTTTTATTACCGTAGTTTTGTAATACGCTTAGAAATCAGGAAGTGTGAGTTCTCCCACTTTGTTCTTTTTCAAAATTATTTTGGCTGTTGGGACAAATACAGATTATTTGCAAAGGGCTTTTGGGTTAGGCTTTTCCGAGGGACACACTGGTAAAGCTCTCTTTCAGTCCTCTACCGCTACTGGGATGTAGAAGCACAAACTTCAGAAGGACTTAAAGACAGTGCAACTTCCCAGGAATTCAACGTGACACTAGATGGAGCAGACTCAAGTTTCCAGGCTGCCAGTGCAGGAAGTAGTGGCACAGAGCCTGGAGTTCAAGTTTTGGCTCCACCATTTCCTGTCTATACAACCTTGTGCATATCATTTTACCTCCATCTCCCCATCTGTAAAATGGACATTATGACAGCACCTCCTTCCCAGGGCCGTTGTGATGAACAAACAGACAATGCGGATAAAGCACTTAGCACAGTGCTTTCCTGGCCCACAGCACTCAGTTCCGCTCTAGCTACCACCATTCTTGGCCTTTATGCCTCTCGATAGTAACTATTTTATTTTTATGAGTGCGGTAATTTTTGTAATAATATGTAATGTCAGGCACCTAGGAGACCCATGTGGAAACAGATATCTTTTATTTATTAAAGCATGAGGTTCAATGGCTGATGCAAGGAACAGCCATGCTGAGATCAATGAAAAGGAAAAAGAAGTCAAGTTCAGGTCATTTATGCTGTCTTGATACAACCTCAGATCCACTCACCCAAGAGGCATTTGGCACAGACAAACAATGGCCAGAGAGAGACTCGATTTAACGCTTTAGAGATTCAAAACCAGGACACTAAGATCTTTCAATAAGCTAAAAGGAAGATCACCCCTCACTTTGGTCTGGTGTAGCCTGTAGCACTAAGAAAGAGTGGAGCTGGAAGCTAAATTCTTTAGAAGTTAAACTCTGATCTAGGTCTTTTATTCATTAACAAGCTAGTTTCACACGTAACAGCTAACATGAGTGTATAAGAGAAAACTACCAGGTAAATCGCATCATGTGTCTCAACTCTAAATCTGCAGCCATCCTCCTGTATCGTGCAAGCTCTCCTGATTTTCCTCCAGGACCCACACCTGCTTTGGGAAGCTCACCCCACCTTAGAATCGAGGAGCAGAACATGGAGCCACTGTCTGCACTCATCAGCCTCAACTCATTCCCTCAGAGGCACTGGCTACAAATGAGAACGTGACTCACGCTGGCCAACAAGAAAGGTTTCATCTTCCTCCTTGCTCTTCTAAAAGAACTTCTAGAAATTATATGTGTCTCTCTCTCCCCCTCAATCGTATTCCCCCCCTTTCTTTCTTGATGTGGAGTGGGGAATAAGTAGCCCCAGGGGTACTTGGTAGACATCTTGACATAAAGTAGAATCAACAATAGAGTCAAGGTGACCTGACACCATGAAGGCAGAGAGGATGGGATCGTAAACCAGACACATGATACTAACTCTAGGCCTCTCAGTCAAACCAACCCTAAAGTTCAAACCAACTCTGAAAGTACCTGCAATCTTCACCATCCTAAATGAACCAATCAATCGTTTTTGCTTTAGTTGGATTTTATACCATTTATAACTGAATGGATTTTTTACCTGTTATACTTATCAAACTCTAATGCTAAAACAAAACATTCTAAATAACACACACTTCCAAGGATATATGCCCAGATGTATGTATTTGGGTCTTCAAAAGGATAAAACCATAGAAACAAACATACGGCTTCCACAGTCTTATAAGAGACTTAATATTAATGTTTCTTAAGTGACTGCCACCAATCATGACATCTCAATGCCACCTATGAGAATGTGAAGATTTGACTCCTGGGAGCAGTGAACATTTTCCAGATATATTTTCTCTCCTCCTCTGAATAAGCTAACACTATTTAATCTGTCCTGTTAGGATATACATTCATTTTTCAATGTTAACCAAAATGGAGGAACTCTACATATTTAATAGAATATTACAAAGACTTTGTATTTCAATAGCTTCTTTTTTCTAAGGAGCCCAAAGAGCTTTATAATCATTTACTGTCAACATTCTCTAAAGTAGATAGAGACAGGAATTCCTGTCCCTGGGGGCAGCAAGATGGAGCCCTGATGAAGGTCAGCAGGCGGGGGCAGTTGCAGAATAAAGCTAGACTCTGCTCTGTTCTGAAAATGAATGTGTCTCAAACCTGTGTTTGAGGGGAAGGAAAGTTAGAGTAAGATGATTCTCCTGGTCTTAATTTCCCAAAGTGCACACAGGCAGGCACTTTCCCCTCAACTCTCCCCCCTCCAAAAAGAGGCAGGAGAATTCTGTAGTCAAGTAAAGCTGAGAAACACTGGACAAAGGTGAAGAAGTTTCTAATTGCTGGACATTTCAGAGCCTTTAATATGCTTGAGATGGTTAAATGAGTACACATAAATACATGTAAGACGTCAGAAGAGGGCCTGGTGCATATTTATGTGCTCACAGGTGCCATCAGAAAAGGCAGCATTAGACAGGAAGGAGTTTGGTGTTGAGGACCAGACTACCTTGATTAGGATCCCAGCTCCCCCACATGAGACCAGGATGGCCTTTCTTCATCTGTGAAACTGATATTAAAATAATACCTACCTTACAGGATTGGTACATTTAAAGTGCACACAGGAAGTACTCAGGAAGTGTTAGATGCTGTGTGTGTTCTGTTGTTGCTCTCCAAATGGATGTTAGATATACAGTTTCGCAAATTTATTTCATTGCAGAACCTTTTCTTTTTTGTAAATCCTCCTACGACATCACTGCCCAACTGACCTCTGAACCCCAGTTCTTAAGTTGTATTTAATACTGCTCCTTCTCCTCTAAGGCAGAAATAACCCGGGGTGTGTCCACCAGCCTCTCTTTCTTACCTTACCCTCCCAACATTTCACCCCCTAAGATACCTTTTTCCCTTGACCATTCAGTACATGGGCATGATCTCAGGCTGAAGGTCATTCTCATTTCGCAAGGTTAAACTTTTTCATATTGTATTTCCCTCTCAAAATCTAAACTCATGAAAAATAAGAAAAGGGAGTCTTCAGGTCCCTGATTACAAAGTAAAACCTGAGTATGATGTGATTTAAGGAGGGAAAGAAAGTCGGCAACAATGTGTACTTGGGTCAAAGAGAGAAGCAAGGATTTGGGCCACGAGATCAGAATTCAAGTCCACTCCTACGTCTGACTAGTCATGTGACTTTGTGATGATTATCTGTAAAAAGGAGATGAAAGATGGTGCTTAGCTAATGGACTGTTGCCAATTTAAGTGAGATAATGCATGGAAGGCACTGAGCAGGGTACCTGGCACTTTGGAAGCATCAATAACGCTGGGCCAGCTACTGCTATTAAGTTGTTTTGCTGCTGCTGCTGCTGCTGTGGCGGTGATTTCAGGACAATTGCCCCAGCCCTGACTCAGCTGCCCCGCCTCCGCCCTGGAGAAGAATGTTCAAGCCCCTCATAGGGTAACCCGGATTATACTCAGTGCCATGTCCCTGGGCCCAGCTTGGCAGCCAAGGGTTCTCTGCCGGTACAAAGCTTTCACGGAAGACACAGCAGAGAACAAATTTTTACCCTTAAGAAAACCCAACCGCAGCACTTAAATAACAGGCTCTCACTTGTATTAACCAGTCCGAACAAACAAAAGCCAGCCAACTAGGTGCTGGAGCGCAGGACCCAGGCCAGTCTTTCCAAATTGGGATATGGGGCCCTTGAAATTTACCTGAAGATCTCCAATGGAAACCAGACCTTGGATCTGACACAGTAGGAAAAAAAGTCACAATCATGTCTTAACTTCACAACAGTTAAACTGTGATTTTTTTCTATGTTAAGTAGTCCTTTATAAAGAAGAATCTCCCTCTAAAATCACTGTCAGATTTATATACCTTTAGGAGTATCCACCAAAGTCACCTGGAACATTCCCGCTCTCTAGTTATTTAAAGAGGAGCCTAGTTTGCTAGTTCAGCTTCTCAACAAAGGAATTTCCCTAACACAGGGGAGGGGGAGGAAAGTTACCTGTCAGAAATCATTTTTGTTAAAAACTTCACATTTTTAAAAAGCCATTAGAACCTCAAGTTTTGTGACTATTTCCTATACTTAGAGATTTCAAAATCCTGGACACTAAAGACCGAGGGAGTCACTACTACCTATTCTGAATCCCAGAAAATCCTCTAAATCACTTTTCAAAGAATTCGGATCCCCTTCTCTCACCCCAAAGAGCAGCCTCTCTAAACTTTAGAAATATCTGCACTAAATTCTGGGGTTATAGAAAGGAGAGTCCTAAGTTGCTGAAAAGCACTGATCACAACACCCACTAGCAGAGCAGCCAGGGTTCGTCCTCAAAAGAACAGACAGCACACTGCTCAAAATGTAATTGCTGGGTCGCCCCAGAGATTGCTAGCTAGGGAAGCGAGTGTGTATTAAAAACAAAAACAAAAACAAAAAACTTCTTTCCCAATGGCTTCTTTCATGTACACCACACACAACAAAAGATGAAATTGTAATACTGCTGAAATGAACAAAACCCTTCATGAACAGTAAAAAAAGTAAGCCATTGGAATAGCCCTTAAAATAGTTTTCTTTACTATATTTGAGGGAAGGGGACAGGAAGAGAGATAGAAAAGAGGAAAGTGAACCAAAAAAGAGAAAATTGACTTGAAGCTTCATCCTCATATTGATATATCTCAGACAATGGTGAGACAAAGAACCACAGAAAAGCTGAGCAACAGCATTTCCTGGAGCTCTCAAGTCAGTAGGGCTGCCATCCAGGACCCAGGAATTCATATCTTTAATGTACTCAAAACACTGCTATTAGACACATGGGGAAAATATATATATTCTAAATAATTTAAAACATTCTTTATCAGTACAATAAAGTATCCCATAGCCCCTAGGCAAATACTTCAATTAGAACAGGGAGATCCTCAGTCAATATTTGTGGTACTAAAAGCAACATAACCTCACTTGGCATTTTAACAAAGGCAACACACACACACAAACACACACACATACACACACACACACGTATCTGTGGGTGTGGGTGTGTATATATATTCGACTAAGTATACTGTAGTAAAATAAAGCACCTTATCTTTCTTTCTACTTGCTCAACGTGAAATATTAGTCGAGAATAATCAGGATTTTTAGAAAGATGACTCCATCATACTGTTTGCAATTTAATACTGTACAGATGGGCAAGTGAGACAAAAAGCATCCAGGCAAAATGTAGTTTCTGGTATCTGAACTTCCCCATCATCCACCGGAGGATACCAGGTCTGCTTTCAAACCAACACTGCTCTCGCACCTGGAAAAGAACCGATCCATTCACAGGCTGACTTTAATTGAACCATCACTCTGAGAGAGACAGAGGGTTCTAGTTGCTGCCTGGGAAAGAAGGAACAGAGTGAAAAGGTGTTTACAGAGGGCACCAGCCGCCCATCTCACTGCAGAGCGCGTAGCAGAAAGTGTCACTTAGGGGAGACTGCTTGCCTTGTCACTAGCAGGAGATTCTCTAGTGATGCGAGGCCTGTCCTCATCTCCCCAGGAAGTAAGTGAATGTCTGTGTCCTTTAAGGACGTGCAGAACACTCAAGTACATAAACCCACTCACCATTCACATTTGCAATTTCAATTACTTCAGATTGAGTGTTCCTAGATTTACTGACGTGCACAGCAATAAAACCTATGGAAGGACTGGTGGTTACTTTGAAAAGGGTTAAGAATCCTGCAAGCAATAGATGTAGGTGGAGGATGTTTCATCAGGGAAGGACCTAGAAAAAACGAAAGTACCCTTGAAACAGGCGTGATGGTGAACAGTCATAGACCAGTGTTCCTCTAAAAACATGGGGCACAGCCTAGGTGATGTTGCCTGGGTTTGGAAATCAGACAAACTGGGTTCAATCATAGCCTGTCACTTAATTAGCTGTGTGACTGTGGGCAAGTCACATAACCACACTTAATCTCAGTGTCCTCATCTGTTAAATGAAAGAATAACAGTAACTAATAGACTTGTTGTGAAGATAAAATTAGATAATGCATGCAGAGCTCTTAGTACATAATAAGCATTCAATAAACGTTAGCTAGTATTTTCCTATATAAGGATCAGGCATGTGGGTGTGACAGTAATTTGGCCTTGGAATCCACTGATTGATAAGCATAATAAAAGAAAAAAATTAAGAGCCATGACAGGGCCCAAACAAGTAATTCAACAAGGCTTATGCATTACAAAAACTCACCTCTACAAACATATCTCTCAAATATTAAAGTGGACTGAGACTCTCCATGGCAGGGCTACGGTGCACGGCCACTCAGGCTCTGGCTGGGAGGTACACAGTGCAGGGCTCCCATTCCTAGATCATTATGTGCCCCTCAACTCCTATGTTGAAGTGCCACCCCAATACCTCAGAATGTCACCTTATTTGGAAATAGGATTGTTGCAGATATGATCTGTTAAGATAAAGACATATGGGAATAGAGTGAGCCCATCACTCAATATGACTGGTGTCTTTATAAAATGGGAACATTTGGACACACACACAAGGAGAAGCCATATAATGACACCAAGTTATGTTACCAAAAGCTAGGAACTAACAGAAGACAGGAGAAAAGCCCAGAGCTGACGCCTCCCTAGCCCTTTCAGAGCCATTAAGGCCCTTCGAGAACTTTTTCCAACATAAGCTTCCATCTTTTCTGATTTGTCTAAGCAGCGCTTCTAAAAACTTTTTGGGTCTCAAAATCAAATGAGAATTTTATCAGAGTCAATGGCCCTCTGCTGCAAAATCATATTTCACTCCAGTATTTGTACACGTTTTCAAGGGTCTAGGCAGCTTGGGCTGGAGAGAGAATAACTTGTACAGGGCCCAGGCTTGGTTCAATGCTCTCCTGTCAATATCCTGACATTCTTAATTTTTAAATATATTCATTTTGTACAGGGTCCTGCATATTATGTCACTGGTTCTCAGTCTTAGGAATACAAGTGCCACACTAATGGACATTTTAGCTACACCTATCCTGGGCTAATAGAGATTTGGAATTCTTATGTAATATTTTATTTGAGGGCCCCTTTTCTGAAGGAATATACGATTAAGGACCCAATATTAATTAACAATCTGGTTGTATATTTGAAAAATACACATTCAGCAAACCAGAATAGACCTACCTTGCATAGTATTTATTTTTAATGATCAAAAACCAAATAACTACAAATGAGTTGTTTCCAAAGGAAGCCATTGTATTAAAAAACAAATTTTCTCCAGAATTGCTGAGTATTATGGACTTCTCCAAAAACATCCGTGTGACATGGGCTGGTAAGCAGGAACGTTTACCATCGTCCAACTTATCTTGACAAACAGTATCACCACCCTCTGGAGATCTCGCTTCAGCTGTAGGTGGTCTCCAGAGCTGGCCATCTGTGAACCAGGCTCCCCTCCGCAATGAACCTGGCTGGCCCCCACCCACAAAAGGTGGCCAAGGTGCTGCTTTGGAATCATGGACCTGGCCACAGGAGGCTGGCTATTCTCACTCATCCCCTCTTGGAACATTCACTTTGGGAAGTTCGGAGCCACTATGTAAGAAATCCAGTCTCCCTGGTAGAGGGACCACGTGGAGAGGCCACGAGAGGCCCTCAAACTATAGGAAGGAAGAGAAAGTTCCAGTTGTCTCAGGGCTCAAGATGGACCTTATATTTCTCCAGCCCCGGCCATCAGCTACCTGTAATTGTATGAGGGACCCTAAGTGAGCCCATCAACCCACAGAACTATGAGAAATAACAAAATGGCTGTCATTTTAAGCCACTAAGTGTGGGGTGATTTGTTACACAACAGTGAATAACTTAAGCTCTAAACATTCCATCATAAAAACAGAGGCTAATCTCTGAGGTCAATCTAGCCCATAGATGCAAGCTAATTGGTATGCATCACCTTTTTTTTAAGTAACATTTAAAAATTGGGAGATCTCACGTAAAAATCTAGATTTCTGAAAAATCAGAATATCTGCCACACTGGACCAAATTACCACATGGTAAGAACCAGCAGCAGCAGAAAAGTAGTTACCTCCTCCACTGGGTATAGTCCTGTCCTATCTCATCTAGTCTAAAACAGTTTCTATCTCCCCCCTCCCCGCCGTTCCATTGACCAGTCTGCTAGATCATCTTTAACCTCTACTGTGCTTAGCAGAGTGTTCGGCACACAACTGGTCCTAAATACCTACTTGCTGAGCAGCTGCACACAGGATCAACTGCTCTTATCACCCCATGATTGCCAAGTCCTGTTGTTTCTACCTGGCACAACCCCTTCTTCCCAATCCTGTCATCACTCTTCATGCCCTCTCTTCAGCAATTCCAAGAGCCTCCCAAGGATCTCACTCATCCCCTCTTGGAACATTCACTTTGGGAAGTTCAGAGCCACTGTGTAAGAAATCCAATCCATTCTGTGTCATCCAACTAGGATCACCCACTTACAGCTCAGATTTAGGCATGTCACAGGTGCCCCCCAGTCTCCAGCTGATTTCCTGGTTGTGACACTGTACTAGATGCCACCACGGGGGAAACAGCAAGTGCACAGGGTCTCTCAGTTCCATTTCTTAAAACCGTGTGTGAAGCTAGGATTATCTCAAATAAAAAGTTTAACTAAAAATCTATGGAAACCTTAAATATACATATCCTTTGACCAATAAATTCCACTTCTATCAAAATTAAATTTCTATGAATTTTTAAAATGTCTTCGGTTGCTCCCCAGCACCTAGAGAACAAAGTCCAAACCCACTCAGCCAGATGTGCAAGGCTCTCCTCGTTTTGTCCGTTATGGAAAACCATCCCTAACCCCTGAGCCCCTCAAACATACCCTGTGTGCACTGGCTCAGCCTGGGGCTGTTGTCCATCACCTTGTACACCCTCTGCATTCTCCAACGCGGAGTTCAAACCCTCTTCCACAAAGCCTTCTTAATGCGTCCCAGCAGAAGTTAATCTCTACGCTGCACAGGCCGTATCTCACTTGTGCCTCAATGTGCCCAGCCACCCTTGTTTCTGAGGTATTTGTATATGCAGGCAGTAGGGACTATACACCTATCTCCTGCTCTCCTCCCAATTTCATGACATAAGCCAGTTCAGAGAGTGTTCCCAAGATCACGTGACATAGTGTTAGGCTTCAGATGACTTACAAAACCGCTGCTCCTCTGCTACTCCTCAGGGATGGGTCATTAGCTAACACGGTCACTGACAGACTCTGCACATACTAGGCGATGAGCCTGTCTTGAATGAAACTGGAGTAGAGGACATATATTGGCATCGTCTGATACCCTAAAAACATTACCTTTAGAAAGAGTGAACAAAGTTTCCCCTCTCCAGTTTTAAACACAGACTAACTATATCTCACAGACACAGGAATCAAAGGGAAGGGAGTGTGACATTTTCCACCACGGATTCCCTGTCGTCACCTGCACATCAGTAAGCGAACACCAAATGGAATTTTTCACATTCACTCTAAACCCAGGGAGGTACACTAAGAGTTTAGGTATAAGGAAGATTTGGAATAAATTTGAGAAAAATATCTTTTGTAGGTTGAGAATTTTGATCAGATAGGGAAAAAATGTGTTTAATATACTTTTAAAGACAATTCAATGTGATGTGTTTGAAGGTAACTAACAAAAATATAGGCAAACTTTAAATATATTTCATAATTTATATGTTAATGTGAAATTATAGGTTGGGGCTGAGTGCAGAGTTGAGAGACAATGTGCCCAACGAAATTTCTCACCCACATGACTAAGCGCCTCTATGTCCTCAAATGCTTCACACCCCTCCAGCCGTTACCAGGAACCTGGTGAGGCAGACTAGGCAACTGTGCAGACAGGAGGGCCCTTCCCTTCGGTTCCTGCTAACAGACCCGTCATTTGCTCAGGGCAGCAACGTGCCCAGCGAGGAGCTGCCATCTAACCCGGTCTGACCAATGAGATGCAAGGAGCCATCTGCAGAGGGTTTCTGGGAAGGCCACTGTTTTCCCGCTACAGGTCTCACCCCTTTTTCCTTTACTCTCTTCTTAAAGCAGATATGATGCCTGGAGGAACAGCAGCCATCTTGCAACCACAGGTAATAAACATCAGGAAAAAGCCAAGACAAGTCACTGCGAGGATCACTCTGACATCACGGAGCCACTAGAAGAGTGGCTGTGGTCACGGACCTCTGAACTTCCTGTACAGGAGCAAACGAATCCCTATCTGTTCAGGCAACTGTTAGTTGGCTACTGACTTTCAGGCATGAAAATGTAAACCTGACTAAACAAACTCAGCCGCAGAATAGCGCCAACCCTAGAGCTCCCTGAAGTGACAGCTGTCCCATCCTATACCTCACACACGAGGCGCTAATATCCACTCTACCCAGCCTGTGTCTCTCGCCGCAGAGCTCCATCTCTGTAAGACCACTGTTCTGCCCACTGGCCCCATCCTTCCCTCCGCACTCCGTCACCACTTCAGTCCAACCAATCAACCAGGCCTGGGCTCCTTCGCCCCCCAGTATCTCTCCATTTCCACCCCATTCTCTCCATCTCTAAGCCACCATGCAAGGCCAGGAGATGGTGGCATCCTGTCTTATCTGCACTGCTCCTCGTTGGTCTTTGCACAGTGATCTTTCAGAACCACAAACAGGATCCTATAACTCCTACTTAAAACTCTTCCATGCCTGAAAACATATTAAAGATGGTGGCACACTGAGTGGAAGCTACCCTGACACTCTCCCAGGACCAAGCTGGAATTACAACTAAAATAGAAAAAACTATCCTGAAAAATCAACTGCAACTGCAGACGAGCTGGAGAGCACCCTCATAACCAAAGAGGAAAAAGGGGAGACCGCATACAGACATGTAGGAAGTGCGGGGGCACAAGAAGGCTGGCTGGGCCCCCATAGGCAGCAGCTGAAGGTCTGGAGGGAGAGCTCAGCTGTGGGGGTTCCCACTGAGGACTCTGGGGCCTAAACCCCAGGCTGGGCTTCCCAACCCAGAGCATCAGAACTGAGAAAGGTGCCCACGTAACATCTGGCTGTGAAAAGCAGCCGGGTTTCTGTCTGCCAGGGAGAGACGGCTGGAAATGCAGGCACCCTCTTAAACGGCCAACACACAAAGTTTCATGTGCAGCCACTCACCTTGGGCTCCAGCAGAGGGAGAGCAGATTGGACTGGAGCTGTGTGAGGAGAGCTGTGGGCTCTGGAGGGAGAGCTCAGAGGGCACCCCTCTGGATTCCTGGGCCAAGTCATTTCCCCACACTGCAGAGGGTATCTTTCTCAGGCAGACATTTACCTTGCAAGCAGCTTTTGCCTGAGGGGGAAGCAATTGCCCACCCTGCTGGAAAAACTCTTGCCCTGCCCCGTGGACTTTCTACAGCCTGAGGCTCATTAAGAGAATCAGATTAATCAGCCTGCAGGCAGAGGCAGACCTCAGAGTGCTTTGAGTCTTTGCCTGATCTGCTTTGGGACCTGAGCCTTGGAAAAGCATACTTTAGTGTGCATCTTGGTCCTGTTCAAATGCACCCAGCTCCAACAGAGAAAGCCTCAAGCCATGGGTTGTTGATAGCTCCAAACAGGGTACTCAGGGCCAGTCACAAACAGTATCTGACATTGGCCTGCACCAGAGACCTTCCAAAAATACTGAGAATCCTAGCAGATCTACCTAATACACAGAAACAAACCCAAATAGGCAGCCAAAATGGGGAGATAAAAAACAAGCCCCAAATGAAAGAACAAGAGAAACCTCCAGAAAAAGAGCTAAATGAAATGGAGATAAGCAATCTATCAGATATGAAGTTCAGAATATTGATTGTAAGGGTGCTCAACAGCATGAAAAATGATATGGAAACTATGAAAAATGATCAGTCAGAGATGAAAAATGACATAGCGGAAATAAAGAATACATTGGAAGGAATAAACAACAGATTAGAGGAAGCTGAGGATCTGATCAGCGAATTGGAAGACAGGGTAGAAAAACCATTCAATCAGAGATCCAAAAAGGAAAAACAATTAAAAAACAGGAGGACAGTTTAAGGGAGCTGCAGGACAACATGCAACATAACAATATTCCCATCATAGGTGTGCCAGAAGAGGTTGAAAGTAAGCAAGGGTTAGAGAACATGTTTGAAGAAATAATGGCAGAAAACTTCCCTAAACTGGTCAAGGAAAAAGTCACACAAGTTCAGGAAGCACAGAGAGTTCAAAGCAAGAAGAATCCAAAGAGGTCTACACACAGACACATCATAATTAAAATGCTAAAAAGTCAAGACAAAGAGAGAATCTTAAAGGCAGCAAGAGAGAAGCAATCTGTTACCTACAAAGGAGCTCCCACAAGGTTGTCAGCTGATTTCTCATCAGAAACTCTACAGACCAGAAGGGAGTGGAATGAAGTATTCAAGGTAATGCAAAACTAGGACCTGAAACCAAGATACTCTATCTATCCAGCAAGGCTATCATTCAAAATAGATGGTGAAATAAAAAGCTTCCCAGACAGAAAAAGGCTAAAGGAGTTTATTATCACCAAACCAGCAGTGCAAGAAATGTTAAAGGGACTGTTGTAACAATAATAATAAGTAGGGAGAGAAACATAGGCATAAAGAATTAAAATGGCAATAAATAAGGACCTATCAATAACAATCTTGAGGACTTTAAGGGAGAGATCAACAGCATTACAGTCATAGTCATGGACTTTAACACCCCACTGACTTCACTGGATAGATCTTCCAGACAAAAAGTCAACACAGAAACAGTGACTCTAAATGGCACACTAGTTCAGATGGATTTAGTTGATATTTACAGAACATTTCACCCCAAAGCTGCAGAATATACATTCCTCTCAAGTGCACATGGTCATGCTCAAAGATAGACCACATGTTAGGACACAAAACAAGTCTCTACAAGTTCAAGAAGACTGAAATCATATTAAGCATCTCAGATCACAATGACATGAAATTAGAAATCAAGTACAGTAAAAACACTCAAAAACATTCAGACACATGGAGGCTAAATAGCACATTATTAAACAATGAATGGGTTACCAATAAGATCAAGAAATAAATAAAAAATGTCCTGGAAACATGAAAATGAACACACAACACAAAAATCTATGGGACACGGGGAAGCAGTCCTAAAAGGGAAGTTCATAGCACTAAAAGCCTACTTCAAAAAGCAAGAAAAATTTTTAGTAAACTATCTAACCCTACAACTTAAAAAATTCAAACGCTCTCCTGTAAAGCCATCCAGACCAGGGCTTTTGTTTTCTGGGAGTTTTTTATTGCTGCTTCAATTTCATCAGTTGTTATTGGCCTATTCAGGTTTTCTGATTCTTCCTGATTCAGTTTTACATGATCTCACTCATCTGTGTAATCTAATAAACAAAACAGACTGAGGAACAAAACAGATCCAGAGACACAGAAACATGGGACTGATGAATCTCAGTGAGAAGGTGGGGGTGGGGGAGTGAGTGGGGAGAGATTAATTCAAGAACTTATATGCATATATTCATAACTCATGGACACAGACAATAATGTGGTGAAGGCCTGGGGGGGGTGGATGCGGGGTGTAGGGGACCCATGGGGAGAAAAGAGGGGGATATCTGTAATACTTTCAACAATAAAGATAAATTAAAAATAACAAAAGAAACCCTCTTCCATGCCTCCCTATTGGCCTTTAAATAAAGCCCATCTTCTTAATCATGGCTTAAAAGGTCCTCCGTTCTATGACCCCAATGACACTGACCTCGAATTAACTTTCTCTCTGGGTTCTCACCTTCAAAGCAATCCATACTCTCAGCAGATATCTGTACATATCCAGAGGGAGTTCTCCCATATATTTTTGAGTGACTAACTTTACTCATCCTTCCAGAACATATAATCTAGGAATTTCATCAGCACTTCCATGTTGTGACTTGAATCTCTGACAACCCAGACCTAGTACAAACATCTGCACTTCTCTGCACATCTGAATGCTCAGTGCAAGCTCCCACCTTCCTTGAAAACACAGGGCACTACCGGTCAAGCACTAGTCAAAACCCTGCCTTTCTCATAGTCTCACAGCTCTGCATTATCATCACTCTTCTTATTCCCTACTTTCTTAAAAAGAAAAAAAAAGGAAGCTGAACTTAAGGATATATTGAGAAACAACACAAAAGTTTAAATATGGATGCTGTAGACACAGTGACCCAAATGACTAACATGGAAAATGTTACCAACACAGAATCCAGGCTTCTCCATTCATTTCCCATGACATGTGGTTATGATGCATGGTTGTCAGTCACAAACAAGACCTAACACTGGAAGTTTAAGAGATGTCAAAACTTTACTTTATGAACACAATCCCAGTGAAGGTATGAGACACAGACTTGACTTAAACACGGTTTATGTGATGGCTTTTTACTTTTTTCTATTTTGGAAATTTTAGTTCCTGGTGTTTCCTATGAGTCACTTTCCATGAGCATAAAGCTGTCCACCTAACACCAACCCTGACTAACTTCTATCTCTGTGGCCTATGAAATTGTAAATGCATGATTATAAGACTTTTACTGAGTATTTTCAATTTGCTAAAATAACTCCATTCATACAAAAATACCAAAAGTAACAACAAACCTTAACATTATTTCCCACATATTAGTCAAGCTGATTTCCATGGAGGGTTTGTGTAATTATCTTAGAATATAACTTCTACCTAAGCCAGAGATATATTAAAAATAGAAATAAAAATAATGGAAACAATAATAGCGATGATAGTAATATTTATAAGAAAAGTATTCACTCTAGCTATGAATTACTGAGTATTTCCATGTTCCAGGCCCTATGCTAAACATTTTACATGTGCATTATCTCATTAAGTTCTCATAAAATTTGGCACTACAACTAGAATCATCCCTATATTACAAAAAGAAGAAAATGAGCCTCAAAGTATTCATCATCATACATCTGGTCCATGATGAAACCTGACTTATGATCCCAGACCATCTATTTGCACGACACGGGGTCTCAGTCACAATGGCAAACATTTTCCCAGCATTTGTCAAATGCTCAGTCTCCATAACAACCCTATGGAGCAGGTATTATCACATCCTTATTTTACCTAATGGGAAACTCGAACACGAAAAGGTCAGGTTAAGATGGCCAGCCAATAAGCTGGAGATCCAGGACTCAAGACCAGGCTAGGCCTCCAGAGTCTCTGCCTTCATTACCACCGTATACGATGTACCATTCCTCATGTAATAATAATATCTCTAGGGCATGCAGAATGCGATGGGCACTGTGACACTTTCCACACATTATCTTATGAAATCCTCACAATAAGTCTGAGGTAGGTGGTATTTTTATTTCCACTTTACAGTGGAGGTTCTGGGGCTCTGAGAAGTTAATTCAGTTTTCCAGGGTCACACAGCCAACAAATGCCACATTGGGGAATATAAAGTATCAGCCTTGGGTTTACTCCCACCTCCCCACTTCTTGTCCTGAGGCATGAGTGGCTGGGAAACAGTAAGCATCAGATTTTCCACCTCTTTAAAACTGCTCAGTTTGTGTAATTTAGGGTGTGACTACCCATAGATACCTCTGAGAGAATCTTCTGGGAGCCAGTGCAACCGCAGGGCAGCCTGCAAAACAATGCATGCTTTCTCTGTGAATTAACACGGCGCCCTAGCTTGGGAAAAGCCTATCTTTGTGATATGAACACACAGAGTAGTTTAATTTTAGAAACAGAGTCCAGTGTTGTTGTTTTCTCTTTTCACACAGTAGGAAACTTTGCTCTTTCTTCTAAAGCAAGTACCACTCAGTTTTCTCTTCCTACCTACTTAAAAGTTCCACTGGGTAAGCCGAAACAAATCCCTCCCAGAAAGCATTATGAATTCCATTAAGAAAAAGTGATAGTTCCTCTAATCATTTTTAATAAGTAGAATGGAGTTGGATCTAAATAGAATTAAAGCTCATTTCTGGAAAAGAATTAAGGAACAAAAATGCAACTATAGCAAAATAAATTGATAAATCATAGCCCAACATGTCAAGGCCACACCAATTAAAGAACGCTGATTTGTGTGTGTCGCCGTGTTCTGGTTTTTGCAGAGTCAACTTTAATAAAATTCCACAAGGCCACAGAATTATGCTGCAGATAAAAATCACATGATCAGCATCTCCACTAATACACAAAGTCACTAAAAGTTGTTACCCTTCACCAGGACAGGCACAGACATTTGACATGAACAGACAAGAGAAAGGACAGAGTCTGCCTTTTAATTACTTCTTCTTTCATCTATGGACTCATTTAATCAACAAACATCCGTACAGTGCCTCTCTGTGTCAGATCCTGGATGAAACTCTGGGAATAAATGGTGAACAGAACAGCTGTGCTCGCAGGCCTCCTAGAGCTGGGCAACAGACACTGACCACACAGATAAATGTGGGATAATTCTGTAGGTGATCAAGTAGTATGAAGGAAAATATCAGGAAACCGTTAAGAGGATAGCATTGCAAACAAACTCAAAAGAGGGAGGGGGCAAGGAAGTGGGTCAGGAAGCAACTTCAAATTGAGAATGAAAAATGGACAGAAAGTAGAGAGAATGACAGGAAGGTTCAAGAGAGTGCGGAGAATGTGTGAAGGCCTGAGGAAGATACGAATTACAAGGAGGCAGTGTGAGGGAGATCAAGAGCTGCTGGCTGTTTCCAGCTTAGGTGCTTATAGCTGGCCTCATCCTGCTCAGAGTCATGGTGCTCGTAACCGCTGTAACTCTCCTTGGCAGCAAGGTCTCCACTGCCCCAACATCTGCCAGGAGATTGGGATGGAGGGCTGGTTGGGGCTAGTGGTACCCTCTATCTCCCGGAAGTTGCTTCCAGAATCCTCAACCTGGAAATGTACATTTCTAGGCTTCCCAAAACAAGGCCAGTTAATAGAACATGAAGAACAGGTGATGTTAGTGGGTAAAATGGGCTGCACTTGACGGAGTTCACAGTGGAGGCTTGAAGATAAGGCGAGGAGAGGGCACTACTTCTCCACTGGGGAGATAAATGAACTGACCAGCTGTGTCCCTGTGGGGGGTCAGCCAATGAGGGGCATCAAAACAGCACAGGAAGTGGAAGAAATATAATGATGGAAGGGAAAAGGTTGAGCCCAAAGAACATTCTTGAATAATAAAAGATGGTACCTAAACTGCCTTTTAAAGAGGGCTAATTGCAGGACCGTGATGTGCTAAATAGTGGGATGCAAGTATGGGGCAGAATGAAATTGCTCAAGGCTATAGAAGAGAAGCTGCGGGCTTCTGGCACCTCCTACCTGCGCAGCACTGGGTTTAACTGGGTGGTGCAAAGGTATTTAAAGAATAAGCGTGGAGGTGCACCTGAATATTGGTCTGCAAGGACTCCCACAGGCCTCAGGCTGGCCACAGCTTCCAGCCCTATTTTCTACCATTAAGACTGCTTTGAGGGGTACCCTCTTAACCAGGCCTGTCTCCACCTACTCAGCTCCTTGAGGACAGAAGCTGGGTCTTATTTATCACTCTATCCTAATTGACAGCTCACTCTAACATTCAATAAATTCACTATATTTTCTATAACAAAACAAAAAGAAAGTATTGAGGCTATGTAATAAAGCTTACAACCTGTGCTTACCCATACCACTTAGTCTATGAGCAATACTTAATGTCAATATATAAAATTACTTCATAAATTACAAGGTTTTCAATGTGAGATCTTTATAGAAATTGTCAAGAAATTAAATAAAGTGTAGTAAGATAATTCATGCACCTGAGGTTCAGCTCTGCATGCTCGAAAAGAAACATAATCAGCCACAAATATGAAATACTCAAACATACTGGGATGAGGAGGGATCAAAGAGTGCAAACAGCCAGTATCAAAATCTGGAAGGTCAATAAAAACGGTCTAGTTCACCAGCTTTGTTTCATACGGAGGGAAAAATTAAAGCTCAGAATGCTGAACTACTCTGCCCCACCTAGTGACAAAATTGTGACTTCAATGATCTCCAAGTTCTCAGACCACTGTTTTCCCCACCACACTGGGGAGCCACCTGAATTACTCAGGTCACATTACTCCTCCAGCTGGAAATCTGCAATGGCTCCCCATTTTTAGCAAATAAAAGGCAAAGTCTTGCCCTGGGCTGGTCGCCCAGTTGGTTGCAGCATTGTCCTGTACACCAAAGGGTTGAGGGTTTGATTCCTAGTCATGGCAGACACATCCCTAGGTTTCAGGTTCCATCCCCAGCTGGGGCGTGTATGGGGGGAAGGGAGGCAACCAATGGAGATTTCTCTCTCTCCCTCCCTCCCTTTTTCTCTCTAAAAATAAAAACATATCCTCTGGTAAGGATTTAAAAAAAAAAAAGGCAAAGTCTTTACAGGCCCCTATGGGGTCCACCTCATTCCTGTTCTTTTGTCCCTGAGCTCGCTCCTGCCAGGAGATGAGCTCAGCCTGTCCCTTTGCTCAGCCTGTCCCAACCATGGTGCCCATCATGCTCTTGCTGAATGGAGCATACTTCTGTCCAGAGCATGTGTACTCACCTTTCCCTGTCTGCTGAGCCTTTCCTCCAAGTACGGGGATGACACCCTCTGTCATCTCCTTTAGATCTTTCCTCAAAGCCATTTTCTCAGTGAGGCCTTCCTTGCTCACCCAACTTTAAATTATAAGTCACCCCAAACCCATCCATGCTTTATCTTCTCTCTAGCACTTATAACCATTTAACATATATTTCACTTTTTTATGTATGTATTTCTGCAATCCTCCCCTCCCCACATGTAAACTCCATGAGTACAAAGATTTCAATAGTTTGGTTCACTGCTGTATTCCTTGTGCTTATTATGAGTGACCAGCACATAGTAAAATCTTAGCCAATAGTCCTTGAGTAACTGGTTATATGGATTGATGGATGGAGTTTAAAAGTGGCCCAAATCCAGAGAATACAAGAGCTATGAAATGTCTGACAGTGTCTGCCAGTCCCTGGGAAGCAGCGTGTGGCCTGGATGCCATCGACCATCACTGTGCACCCGCTCTAGAACTGCAGTCCAAGGTACCCTGTGTAAAAGTCGGTCAACTAAAGAATGAAGTGACATAAAGGGTTGTCAAAGCAACCCCCTTTCAGGCAGTGTGACTCTGTGTTGAAGAGTGACCTACAAGCCAGTAATTTATCAGAAACAAGATGCTCTTCCATGTACAGATGCAGAAACCACTTCTGAGTTGATTCCCTGTGCCCTTCGGCGTTAGAGTAGAAGAGATGGTTTGCTTAGATTGGGCATCCCAAAAACGAGCCCAGATTTCAAAAACTTTCTGGCATGAACCAACATTTGCCATTAAGCCCAAATGGCTGGCATCATTCTAAATCTAAAACCACCAGGCTTCAATTATAACTAATGACAGATACATAAAGGAAGATATTAAGAGTGGCCAAAAACAAGGCAGTAGGAACCAAGGGCAGATATTAAAACTACATAATATTTGGCCCAGCCATCAAGGAAAAAACAAACTAACATCCAGACAGACTCAAACTAACATAAACAGTTTGTGCTCGTTCATGTTTAAAATCCTGTAAGGTTTGCATGTACACTACATCTCATCCGGTACCTGAAACAGCAAAAATATCCACAAAGAAATGCTTGTCCAAACTTGAAAGACATAGGCTAATTTACAAAAATGAAATACCAGAGATCACTAAATGCCTTGCTAATTTCCAATCTAATTCAGATCTTTACAGCCCAACACCCATGAATTTAGAAACAAAGTCTTCCACTCCCAGCCTTATTAGTCTCTTAGGCCCGGGGCATGAAAACCAATGCTTTTCATGATGTGCCTTATTATCTCCTTGCCAGCATGAACCCCTGCCTCATTTTAATTCATTTGCTGGAAAAGTTGGGGTGATCTCAACAAGTTTCCAATCCCAGGGTCACTTTTAAATGGCATTAATTTCACAAGAAATAATTTACCCCAAAAAAGGCAAAAGCACTAGAAAACAACTATTGAAAACTATTTTAGCATTTTCTGCAATGGTAATTCTTCCTTTCCAAGATTCCAAATTTCCATAGCTAAATCTGAATTGGGTACAGCTCTCTGAAATCTACGCTGGCTGAAGCAGGTATGTGCTGGATGGCCCCTGTGGAAAGCTCCCCATGTGCTAATGGCACACCCCTGGAGAACCACCCGGGACCAGCCACAGCCATCAGGCTATTAACTCTGACTTAGGCCAAGTCTAATAAACAAGTGTCATCCCTACAGGAAATGAGTTAAGCTGGCCTTCAAAGTCATTTAAGCAAATACTCGAGTGCCTCACAAGAAGCTTCTCATGGAATCCTTCTGCTGTTGGTTTTGTCCAATTTCAATCAGAGATCTCTGGAAATGTTCATTTCAGAAAAGAAAAACACACATTTAAATGGAGTGACTTTTAGTTGTTCACTCCATTTAAGTGAACAACTGAAAGAGTCTCTAAGTGTTGCCTGGTCTCTCTGACCACCTCCTACAGAGCAAGAACAGGTGCACCATAAATATTTAAGAAACTAACATGGAATGAATCCAGCTCCACCTACATAAAGTCAAGTTTCTGATCTGGAAATTCTGGACCATAAACAGTCACACATGGGAGAGGAGGTCGTGGCCAGTTACCATCCTATATATATTCTCTCTGTCTGAATAACATATTCATTTCCAAATGCTAAGCCTACACCTAGAACATTTCATTCTCAGATGAAATAATTCTCATTTTTGAAACCGTCTCTGAAATATGCCCCTCCAGGAAGCCGGTCCTACTACACATTCTTCAGATTCAACGGCTTCCTACATTCAACCACCTGGGACGTGGCTTTACTTACCTTGACCCTGACGGTATTTATTTTATCTTTTGTCATCACTGTTTCTTGCCTTACTGCTCCATTTTATCACTAAGGTTTTTGAGGGACAGAACCATACTTTAAGTTCCTCTCTACTGCTAGATGCTAGAAGGCTGCTTTATCCTCAGCAAATAGTAGATATTCAGAGGATCTATCTTGAATTTAATTCTGTCAAAATCTTCAACTAGTCTCATAGCTTAAGGACCAAACCTACTTAAAAATTAACTTAAGTTGTAAGTACAGTGAAATTATTCTAAATTATTAACCTACCCACTCTAAGTGTTTATTTTCCAACTTGGAAAACCAGGCCAGACATAAGAACAACCTTCCCTATACAGATGACTCTAAGAGTAATGAGGTAATTTCCTCCAAAGATGACGAGGTTTTCAGGATTCTCTGGAATGCATACCTACACATTAATGTGTTATTATTAATAGTTCCCCCTGGGTAGAAGCAACACTAAAACATTTCAAAATTTTCAAGCAACTTCACACTATATACTCAAGTGTCAACATAATCTCAATTTGATGGTCCCACTGCATACAACAGTATAAAGAATTTAGGACAGATTTACTAAAGATACTAGGAAATATTCCATCTAATTTGTGTAACTATTTCTATACACATGTTCCAAGGGTGTTATTCACTGTGTTTGTATAAGCATCCATACAGCTATCTGACTGAAGAATGGATGAGAAGGTAAAGGGTAAGTTTTACCCCCATACTAGCCTTGCCAGAGTTACCAGATAAAAATAACTGGATGCCCAGTTAAATCTGAATTAAGATGAACAAAAATAATATTTTATTATGAGTATCTCATGAAATATTTGGGCCATAATTATACTAAAAAATTCTTTATGTGAAATTCAAATTTAACTGGACACTCAGTATTTTATCTGGCAACCCAATCCTAACCCAAAAATTGTATTATTAAGTCTTCAATTTAAAAAAAGAAAAAAAAGAAAAAGGAAAGCATATAGCAATGAATGTACCTTGTGAAGCCTTAACTTTCAGAAAAGATACAGTAAGTTATCACACGGTTTTACAGGACACATCAGAAAGCTCAGGGTCTTGGTGGCAGGAAACCAGCTGAGTCAGGTGCACTGAATGCTGTGTGCCAGGTACGATGCCAAACCCTTGAAGTGCATTATCTCATTTAATTCTTACCACATCCTCATGAGCTAGGAATTATTAATATTATTATTACTATTATTACTTTACAGATAAGGAAAGCAAGAAGCAAAGAGAACAGGTTGCCCAATATCATGGAGAAGCAGAGCAGGGTCAAACCCAGGCAGATTTAACAAAAAGGCTAACATGCCTAAAAGTCACCTCATTGCACAGGTGAACAAAAACAATGCTAGTAATCTGCCCTAAACTCAAACAGCTGCTCATCAGTGTGGTGGGGATTCAAACCCAGGACAGTCTGACTCCAGAATTTTAGCCCTGTAATATATACCTATCCAAGTCATTCAAAATGGAAAATGTGCCTGTCCCAGCTGAACCAGCGGCGATTCCCACAGTAATAAATTAGAAAGCATTAGCATTACCTTCAGAGAATGGTGCTGGAACTTAGAATGGCTTCCTAGAAATTTTTATCAGATCCATACAGCTGAATTTTGACTCCTTATTATCTACAGGTTTTCCTGGGTTGGACGGAAAATATGGAGACTTGCATTTAGGGGAAGAATTTGTTGTTAGTGCCCTTTCTATACCAAAACACCTCTTTCAAATAAGCCACTTATCCAGTGTCTACCAGCCTTGTTGCCTTGAGGCAAATTCTTGCTCCTGCACGGGAGTCCCAAACACTGGAAAAGGCCTGGTACATGGAGATGAAAGCTAAGCTGAAGTAGCCACCAAAGCAGGCTTCAAGATCCACTTATGTGTGGAAGGACCACAAAAGCCAAAATGTTTCTTCTTGGGTCAGGAATTAAAAGCCAGGATCATTCCATATAAAATATCAGAGTTCTGAAAATATTGGAAAATATGTGGAACTTTACCTGCAGCAGATTTACTATGGGAGGCTTCAGATGCCTTATTCTGGATGCCCATCTACGTCTGGAATGAAGACAGATGTCTTTAATCTGTGTATGTGCGTTTGCATGTACAATACAACACACATACAATACAGTGCTTATCTAACTCTACCCTCAAAACTCACTATGGGGGCAGAAAGCCTATTGGTCTGAGTCTGAGATGGCTGAGGTAAAGGGCGGGCGATATCTATGAATAGAACAGTTGCTTAGAATTTTGCTCTTGTAACGTAGAAGGGACACACAGTCTATCATAGTCTGTTTATCGGGCTGTATCTCCCATTAGAATACAAGCATCCCAGGCGTGTGGCACAGAGCAGGCATCAACTCTATGATGAATGAAAGAATGTGCCATCACCACCATCACCAGTAAGCAGTGTGCACAGTCTTACTTTTGCCCTCGCTGCTCTTGAAATCAGTGGCCAAGGTTTGCATCCTTTTGCGGTCACAACCTCTCGTCGGGGATGAACAGTGTATGGGAATCATCATTTCTGACAAAGATTGTTAAGCTGGAACCATCCTAACTGACCTCTGTGACCCTAGACCCGGCCACCCTCTGGCCCATTCTTCCCTTGGCATCCAGAGCGCTGTCCCTCTGCCTCAGTCCAGCCACGCTCAAAGCTCATGGGTCCCACGCACCACACTGCACCGCCCTCCCACCCTAGGCCTCCTGGCTGCCGAATGCCTTCCTCTCGTCTGCTTGGCAGCCCTCTCAGTAATGAATTCAAACTTCATTTCTTCTAGGAGATTTCACTCTTCCCTTCCCCCCTCCATGGTTTGTCCCCAAAGTTACCACTACAGACCTAGCACCACATTCCTGTTGCTGTGGGTTACAAGAAGGCAGAGCTCAGTCTCAGGGGGCGGCCATGCTATCACCTGCAGTGTCTGGCAGGCCGGAGGTTTTAAACAATCATCTCTTAGATGGATAAATGGACTTGGGAGCATAAAAGTGCACACTTTGTTAATCTAATTATTCCTCAACATCATACGCCATCAGAGGAATACTGCCTGGACCCACTCTATCTGTATCTGCTAAATCTACAAGAAAAATGGCTGAACGGAGAGACAATAATGTATGCTGGGCCATGACTACTGTTTAGGTGACCAGCAGCTGACCAAGAAGCTGCACAGAATATTACCTACCTGTAATCGGGCCTGAGGTATCAAAAGCAAATGACCCAAAGTGAAGGACTTTAAGGGACCTCAGAGAAAAGGTACTTCTTAGAGAGCTAGTAAGTTTCACCTCCAGTATCCACGGTGAGACGTGGAAGCCCAGGGTGCCTCCTGGGTCCACAGGGCAGAGCAAGGTGCATGTGGCATCTACCAGGCTGTGGCTGAGGAGGAACAGCACAGCACCGCCTAGTTACGGGCCCGGCCTGACCCTTCACTGCACGGAAAAGGAGACAGAGCCCTCATCAATAGCTAGCTCTGGGTGTCACACAATTAGTGGCATAGCTGGGCCTGGAACCAGGCCTCCCAACACATTCATTCATTCAACATTCACTGAATAACTACTGGGTCCTGCATGGTGTCACTGGCTGGAATAAAATGGTAAATAAAAACATTCATGGTCATCAACCTAGTGGGAGTTACAGTTTATTCAACACCTAAATCATAATGCCAACCTCCCTTCTGCTATTAAGCTTTGGTTTTCTTATATTTAGTAACATTTCCTAGATAAATATAAAAATTCATTTTTTAAAAATATTTCATTTCAAACAATTCAACCAATTCATTACTATTCCTTCTTTCTCTGCTTTATTCTATTCATTCGAACTCTTAGAAACTCACAATTAACCCAAAACTCCGCAGTGATATTTGAGATATTTTCCAGATAGCTGCGCCACTCCTAGATCTCAGCTCAAAGAACTCATCAGAATGTCAGAAGAGAGCTGCTGCTGTGCGTGCAGTTCCTACAGTGCACAAGCTCTAGACAGGCGTGGGGAACCTTTTTTCTGCCAAGGGCCATTTGGATATTTATAATGTCATTCACGGGCCATACAAAATTATCAGCTTAAAAATTAGCCTGCTCTGTTTGGTCAAACATTTAATTAATTCACCCCTAATGGGAAGGCTGGAACTGCTTCTCTTTGGTGAGGCCTTGATAGGGCCAGACCAAATGATTTCGCAGGCTGTCTACGACCCACCCCTGGTTTAGAGATCGAAGAGTCATAACCTGGGCTGAGGCCCTAGAACCAGTGCTGCAGAGTTCATACAGGAAGGACATTCTATTTTCATTGGTAGTCCAGACCTTACCACTGAAAGTTAAACTAAATCTCCTCACTCATCAAAGACCACGAAAAAGAACCAGTCCCCACCTTACACCAAACAGTGCAGTGCGTGTGATTGTGGGGTGCTATTCTTCTGCTTAATCTCCTTTTCCCTTTAAAAATTAGAAAAATTAATTAGTGGGAAAATTAACCAGGAAAAAAGACTGCTCTGAAATCTTAAATAATTTAGCCCCAAAAAATGTTTTTTCAAGGAAAGTAACTGACCCCAAGTGGAAATATTTATGTATCTATAATTTTCACTAAAGAGTTTCAATTTTAACTCTGGAGTAAATACATGACTTTTCAAATTCATGGTTTGCAAAATCCCGAGGCACCAAGTAACACTTATTTCCATAAAGTAAAAAGACACATTATAGTCTTATTCTAAACAGGATACCAGAAAACAAAACTAATACTGTGAACAAACAAATCTTAGCTAAAACTCATTGAAATAATCCAAATGGTTTCCATTCCAGGGAAAACAGTAAGTCAGCAGTTTGCATTCAGCTGCCTTTTCCAAATACACAAAATAAGCAAAAATGCCACCAGAGGAAAGTGCAAATGCTGAGCCCTTTCTATTTCTGTTTCCACAGGACTGCAATTTGATCACTGCCACCCCTGCACGCTCAGCCACCATGTATGCTCACGTCCAGGTGGCCTCCCAGATCGCCGAGAAGCCCAGAGAACTCCTAGGAAAGATTCAGGGTTGCCATCACCCAAACCACAAAGAGAGCAGCAAGAAAGCCTGGGCCCCAGACTCCGACTGCTAGGACAAGGGCTGGACAGCCAGAAAAATAAATGTTCGAGGGTGTCAGCAATCAGAACTGTCACAAAGAACACTCAGATTCCAAACAAGGAAACAATGGGGACTGAGCGAGGCATTCCTTAATGAACAAAAGGCTCTGGAAAATATAACGAATCACAACCCTTCACCTAATACCAGTAACAGCCTGGAGTTGGCGAAAGACTGTTGAGTAAAAATATTCTATATAAGGAAACTTACTTAAGGGAAGTACTCAACACCCTTTACCCAGGATAGAAGACAACCAATGTGCAAAGTCAGGCCTGGGAAAGTCTGTCTGGGGTTATTACAGGGCACTAGAGTAGCATCCTGAACATGACATTAGTTTTGAAGAATAACATTAACAGAAAAAGGAAAATAAAAAATGCTGTTTTAACTTGAAGACAGAGAACTTACTTCCAAGTCCCCATCCTCCTGCGGGACTCAAAGGGCAATAATTGGTCCAGAAAAACGGCAAAATGAGGAAGTGGTATTCTCTTACAATTTCTGTTAATCCCCTCCAGCGGAAATGGAAGAAATCCAGTGACATCAGCATTTATATTGGATCCAGCAAGAATGACAGAGCCACAACTGCAGATCACATGAGGGGGAGAGTGTGAGGACACCTGGAAAGCGCATGTGAAAACGTGGAAAATGAATTCACGGTGCAGCGAATCACTTGAGCAGCTCCAAACACCACTACTGCCAAAGCCAACACGAAAAGTGGAAAAGGAAGCACTGGCGCTCCAAAGCTAATCAAGACCCAGCAGAACTGCTGGAAAACGTTCACTGGAACAAGTGATCTGGACACTTCTGAACACAGAAAGCACTCTAGCCACCTACAAACCAGAAGCACAGGTCCAAGGTGGCCTGAAGACGCTCCCCCTGTAAAAACATCTGCTGTGCAGCGCACTGCAGCCGAGTTCCTGCGGTTGTCTCCGCATTACCTTCCTGGAGACAGGCACAGACTCAAGCCCATGGTCTCCTTTCCCAGAAGAGAAAATAGCTGGTGGGAAAACCCACTGAAGTATTTTGAAGGTGTCCCACTTGAGTTCAGAGAAGGACCAGGAATAGGTCTGAATTCCCAACATAAATGCCAACCATTAGCTTTTCCTCAGGTCAGAGTCGACAGGGGAAGAAAACCACACCAAACCTGACTGACCAAAGCAACCCACCAAAGAGGGCTGGGAACACTCACCGGGGCCACCGGGGCCCTCTGGCTGAACATTGAGTCCACCGAGCCGTCTCAGAAAGGAGATGATTACAAAGATGCCATCGCAGCTCTGCCACACGCTTACATGCACCCTCTCAACACCAGGAAGGCCAAATTAGAGATGGGGTGATAATTAATAGACTCCTTGGCAGCAGGAGCGGCTTCTTTAACAAACCAGTAATTGCTACCTACTGAAAATGACATGGAGCCCAGCCAGGAAGGAGGCAGGGCACATGATAGGAATCACAAAAGGTAAAACAGACTTTACATCAACAGGTTGCCTGGCTCCCATTCAAAACTACCTCCTTATCTCCAGATTCTGTTAATAATGATGGCAAATAAATTCAAATTCATAATACAAGGACTAGAGATCAATAATTCTTCCAGAAATACCACCACAGATGCAAGGAAATCTGATGAAAACAAATCTCTCCACACATCCTCCAACCCCCAAATGTCATACATTCCTAACATGACCATGAAAATAATTATCATTATAAGATGTTCTACTGGAAAAGTTTTCCCACAAGTAATATATTTTGACTTGAACAGTCTTTGAAAATATCCACTCTGCTGAGAAATTTTTCACAGCACACAGATGCAGTTTTCACCCTCTATTCTGACATTAAAGCGATTTCCTTGTTTGTAAGCTCTCTAGGAGAGAAAAGATATTCAGCTCAGAAGCTGTTTACTGGAACGACTGAAGATTGCTGGCAGCGTAAAGGAGAGGAGTACACGGTGTGTGCACTTTAAACCTCCAACCCCAGGAAATGACAACACATCAACTTGTTAAACTGATTACCAAACACTCATCTAGACAATATTTCATCAGAGAAGACCAGAACCTATTTCACACTCCTCGGTAAGAAGCAAATCAATGTACCTCTAACATCTAAGATGCCCAGAAACAGAGAAGTGAGGACTCAATCTTCTGCCATGGGAGATGTCTAAAGAGATAAACCAGGGCAGCAGGCACATGGTTTCACAATGACTAATGCTGACCAAAACTCTTCATAAAGTCAGCTCCACAGGTAAAGACCCATCTCCTTCGCTCAGAAAACTCCTGGCTCTCTGATGGTGTTGCGAAGGATGCCTTGATGGCTTGCCAAAGAGAGATCATTACAAGGCGAAAGAAGGGCTTTCTGACAAGACGCAGCCCAGAAGTACCTACTGATAATATCTCAGGCAGATCTCCAACATTTCACATGGTAGTTCAAGATACACACAAGGTAGCAAATCGGGAGCAGAAACATTGAAAACTCAGATGGTTTACACTTTTCTTAGTATGTATGAGCATTAAGTGGGGTTTTAAATTGTTGGTCTTTTTCCTCTCCTATTAATAAGAGTTAGAATGCTTGTGAATCTCTAACTCACCCCTGATGGGACCCACTAAGAATATGGCTCATCACAAAGGCCATCAACTCAGTATTTTTATAACTTCTGCCTCTCTATTAGATCATTATATCCTTTTATTGAAAATACTTAACTCAATAGTTGGTCATGACTAATGCTCTTAACACACGTCAAGGCAGAAGCTATGTTCATTACACAACATTATAATGCTTTAAGACCTTTGGCATTCAAAGATAAACAGTCCAAAATGGAACAGACTGGCTACAACTTTATGAAGACACACAGGAAAAGCAATTAACAAGTCAGGTTAGGGGTGAGAAGGAGAGGTCAGTGAAAAACATCAAAATGTTAGGAGCTACATGTTCAGTGGTAGAGCACAGGCATGATGTTGTAGGCAAGACTTCTTGGTACCATAGCCTAGGAACATTCAGAGATCTCTGATTACAAATGAGGAAAAACATACAGTTTACACACCATTCCCTTCTGAACGACTGTCCTGGAGCCCTCACAGCCTATCTCCTTTCCTTCTTCAGAAACAGCTTTGAGAACAAAGGACTATGCAGCCAAGCTGCTGGGAGCACCTTTAATAGATAGACCTGTTTATCTTGGATTCAGATCTCAACCACACCCAGAGCCTCTTGTCTTCACTTCTTCAGAAAACCACTCCTCTTTCTATTCCAAAATCAACATGAGTTACCACCCCTAATCACTTCATACCCTGACTCACCTAGGTACCCCAATATACGAAGTAGCCACCACAGCAGGGCGGATAAGAGGGTGAGCTTTGAGGTCAGACCGTCCTCAGTTTGAGTCTTAGTTCCTCCCTCATTTGAGTGATCTTAGACAAGTGACTTAAGATGGCCAAGCCTCAGTTTCTTCATTTATAAAATGGGACCCTACCTGCCTCATATGAGAATTAAATTACTATATAAAACATCTAAAATGCTTAGCACAGTACCTGGTAGATAGTAGGTACTTTAATATGTTTTTAATTCAACTAGATCTGAATTATTCATTTCTGTTATTTCAGCTTCTCAACTTTTCTAAAGCAGTAAAAATACGAAAGAAAAATTACATAGGTACCTTCCTTATCCCAGGACCAAGACAAATACACATACACACACATACACACATACAGACTAAACAATCCATTCCTTTTATCATGCGTAAGGGTGCAGCACAAAATGCAGAAGGCAGCCAGATACAAGGCAGAAAAAGACACAACTTTTGATACTTAAACCCCAGTGAGTTTCAGTTTCCTAAATGTAGACAAGATTAAAACACTAGCACAAGACGCAGCCAGTAATAAGGGCTTTAAAAATGGTAGGTGCTGCTATTATTACTGCTATTTGTATTTCTTTGTTGTTGTTCAATTGCGGGATCTATCTGCTCTGCAACTCAAAACTACTGCACCTACTGGAAACAAGCTTTTTCTTCCCTCCTTCCTAAAAGAATTCCAAGCACTCCCAACAAGTACTTAATATTTACAATAATGACTATGCTGATCATTATAATATGCTAATTTCCAATACACTGAGAAGTAAAAATCATCATCTTTATCTTCTGAGTTATGAGTTAGCTGAGCCCAGCTACTTCGAAACTTCCTACAGCAGGATCTCTCAGCCGTCCCACTGTTTTCTGCTGGATTTTCCAGCAATGGCCCCCATAATTTCTCTGTTCTCTTTTCCCAGGTCCCATTCTTATACTCTACCTCCCTAAAAAACAATAGAAATTATAGCAAAATAAAGAGTAACATATCAGAACAGTCCCACTTAACTTTAAAGATCTGAAAGTGATGGGCCATTCTTACTGGCAAATAAACTAGCAAAAATGGGAGATCAGGTGCCTGGAAAGATTTAGGATAGTGGCTTCATGTATAACCCACAACAGTGTTGAGCAGACAGTGTTTTAAAATGTCTTCCCAGTGAGAATATTTTTTAGCTCAGAGAAAGAATTGCTAGAGAAAGACAGATCCAAGAAAATTTTTAATAGTCAAACCTCATTATTCATAGATTCTCTATTTGCGAATTCACCTACCCACTAAAATTTATTTGTAACCCCAAAATCAGTATTTGTGGCATTTTTGCAGTCATTTAAAAACAGAGAAGTGAAAATTTTGAGTCACCCAATGAGTGCATTCCCAACTAAGGGTCAAACAAGGTGACACTCTGCCTTCTTGTCTCAGCCCTTATATAGTAAACAAGGGTGCTTTTTGGGGTGACTTCACTGTTTAACATGACCCCCAGGCCTAGTGCTGCAGTGCTGGCTCCCGCTCCTCAGCACCAGAAGGCTGTGCTGTGCCCTAAGGAGAACATGCAGGTACCAAACGCATCCTTCAGACAGGACTTACAGTGCTACTGGCCATGGGTTGACTGTTAATAAATCTGTAATATACATGAAATAAAATGTCTTTAAACAGAAACACACATAAGATAAGGTTATGTATCAGTCAATTGACAAAAATGTGGCCACAGGCTCACGGGGAACCTAACTCTATTTCCCCCGGGGCGACGGCTCACTATTCCCTAATTAAATGTTCGTGGTGACTTTATAAAATATAACTACCACAAATAATGAAAACTAAGTGTATTTTTATTTCATCCCTTGGGACCAATAGTAGTAACAATAGTCATTGCCCCTACTAATCTAATGGATTGAGCGTTTACATACACCAGGAATGTTACACAGTATCTTCCAAGCCTTCACAGCTATTGAAGAAGGAAATACTATTACCCCAATATTTTAGGTGAGAAAACTGAGGCTCACAAAACCTTAACAACGGTCCATCGCTAATAAGAAGTCGAGACATTTCTTAAAACACACATTATTTTTTAAATAAGGGCTTCAAACTAAGTGACACTAAAGGCTGTCACTGAATATAAGTTTAAAATGTATTTCTTACTTATATATGCTCTCTTACATTATATATGATCTCACTTATCTGTGGAATCTGAAAAGAAAAAAAATCAAGCTCATTGATGCAGACAACAGATGGGGAGGGCAGTGAAATGGGTGAAGGGCTAAAAAGGTAAAAATTTCCAGTTAATAAGTAAGTCACGGGTCTACAGCATGGTGACTATAGTTAATAATACTCTATTGCATATTTGAAAGTTGCCTAAAGGGTAAATCTTAAAAGTTCTCATCACAAGAAAAAATAAATTCTATAACTGTGTAGTGATGGATGTTAACTAGACTGATTAGACTTATTGTGGTGGTCATTTTACAATATGTACGAACATCGAATCATTATGTGGTACAACTTAATCTAATATAATTTTATGTCAATTATACCTCAATAAAAAATTTATATTGATTACATCTGACTTGACAATATGTTGGGTATATTGGTTTAAATAACACATTACTCTCAAAAAATAAATAAATATTTCTTTTGCAGGGTCAGTAATGTGACACCAAGTGGGCTCTCCCCTCCCCCAGAAGAGAGGTCCTCTGGCTCCTGCTGATCTATCTGGGTTCTGTCACCCTCCCACAGCCATCCATTTGCCAACGGTGACAGAGGATTAGAGTTGACCTTTTTTGCTCACATTACCTTCTCACTCCACAGTAGGTTCAATAAATATTTTCTGAATATCACTTTACCTCATGGGGAAGAAAAATTTGCCCAAGGATCTTGCAAATAATTCCCAAACCGTAACTCTAAGAAAGTAAGAGTCAAAACTCTTAATGTCCACTTATTTAGTTGCCCAAGAAATACATCTACTCTGGAAACTTCCAAAACTGTCTTGTCCATTTCCTTTCCCCTAGTGATGTGTGTCTTAACTCTCAACTCCAGCCCACACAGAGGACTGACTCATCCTGTTCTCTCACTGAAATGCAGAGCTCCGAAGCCCACCAGGCTGGTCCTTGGTTGACCACTGTTCATTCTCTCGTTCTCATTAATCCTCCAGCACATTGGCTCTCACTGGAAGGCACCTAACTCGATGTGTCTTTTTTGCTCTTTTTTTGATTTATCTTCACATGAGGATATTTTTTCCATTGCTTTTCAGAGAGAGTGGAAGAGAGAGGGGTGGGGAGGAGAGAAACATCCATACGAGAGAGACACATTGACTGTTGGTTACCTCCTGCACGTGCCCCAACTGGAGGTGGGGAGCGAATCCACATCCGAGGTACGTGCCCTTCACCCCCTTGACCAGAATCCAACCCTTGACCTTTCTGTGCACAGGCCAGCACTCTAACCACTGAACCATACCAGCCAAGGCTCGATGCATCTTTTGATTTTGTGTATGTGTGTCTGTGTTTCAATCACGCAAAGAGGAAAAGGTCATTTTCCCTGTTTCTTTATGCAAGTCAGGATAGGAACTATGTAACAAATTCAAGTTTCAATTAGCAGTGGCATTACAAGAGAATGGGTGCAAATGCTCTGAAAAACACACCTATGCTTGTGTGAATGTACGTATCGATCTGGCAGACGTGCCCACTGACTAGTAATCAAGTTCATTCCCCTTACTCTGCACAGCAGCTAACGGTTGTGGGAAGACTCCTGGGCTGACCCAGTGCTGGCCCACATTGGAAAACGTGCTACATGCATTCCAAGCATCTGAGACCTGACTCCAGGCCTAGGTGTTTTTCAGCTCTAGAGAATCAAATTGTTATCTTACTTAACAGCGACAAAGTAATGGTAGAGTCAACAGTACATGCACAGATTAACCACTTTGATTCTCATGTAAACCTAAATCCTAGCAGCAGGAACCTGGAGAGGACGGCCGGGTGGAGCAGCCAGGGCAGCAGCCCTCAGGCAGCATCTGAGCCTTGCACAGGCAGTGCTCGCTGACCTCCATGGATGCTCACGGCAATCACGAGGCAGGTGCCCTGGGTATCCGTGAGGCAGGTGCCCTGGGTATCCGTGAGGCAGGTGCCCTGGGTATCCGTGAGGCAGGTGCCCTGGGTATCCGTGAGGCAGGTGCCCTGGGTATCCGTGAGGCAGGTGCCCTGGGTATCCGTGAGGCAGGTGCCGTAGGTATCCATGCAACACGTCCAGCCTGCAGCTGATGAAGGCATCCACCCGTGTGTGTGATGTACTGGGCACTCTCCTCCTCAGAAGGAAGGTTTCCATTCAGGCTAAACCCCTTTGCTTTCTAGCAACCCATTTAACCCCAGGTTTGGGGGAGAAACCTTGTGAGAATCAAGAAAAGCAAGTTACTACTTGTGGCGATCACTTCACAATTGTATACATATACAAAACAAATTATACACCTGCAATATATGCCATTCATAGTTGTCAATTACACCTTGACAATGTTGGATAAAGAAAAGCAAGTATTGTACTGATGTGGATTGAAACAGATTCCTGTCTTTAGAGTAGCTACACTGGGAGGGAAAGATCTTAGCAGAGTGAAAGGTACCAGGGTTTTTAGATTCAATAATACAGGTATTATGGAGTTTACTGGATAAAGATAACCATAGAAAGAGGCTGCCGTGTGACATGTGAGAAGCTACTGCAGGAAGTCTCTATGGCCCCTGACACCCCACAGGAATGACAGAGGCGCACATGGAGGCACCAAGCTCAGCTGCGCAGGCAAGTGGTGCTGTGAAACCTGGTCATGCGTGGTATTACTCCTTCCCCCGCCTGGCTTCAGTCCATGATTATGATGAAAGGAAGCACTTTCATGAGGACGAAGACTGTTCTGGCAACAAAAGTAGGGCCTTTCCTGTAACAGCAGGTGCCACCTTAGAATCTTCCCTGCAGGCATCCCACAGGCCAGCACAACCTGACCTGCATCCCTCCCAAGGATCCTGAGGCTGACTCTCCAATTTTGGGATCACTCAGTCCCCACACCTCCTTCTCTTCTATGGAAACTCTTCTTTTCCTGCTGTTTGTCTTTATGTTGTTTTCTCTTTATTCAAGTGTCTAAAACTAAAATGCATTTCAAGTCAGAAGCCTTGCTGCAGCTATGGACAGAAGGGAACCAGAGTGAGGACAGCAGTTACTTGCAGAGCCTGACTAAGACCAGGCTTGGCTTTTAACCCACCTACTGCTTTTTACCCCCACAATTACCCCATGACTTAAATCATACTATTACCCAGGAGCCCCACTCAGTCCTAGGTTGAAACAGAGGCTACAAAAATAACTTGTCCAAAGATAAAAGAGCTCATAGGTAGTCAAATTGGAATTTAAGTTAAAAATCCTTCTTACTCAAAAGGTTAAATTCAGCCCTTTAGACTGGACTGATGAGAACTCCTAACCAGTGTATGATAAGAACAGGTTCTTTGTCAAAAAGGCATCAGGGCCTTTTCTCTGGAGAAGGTCAGCATGCAAGAAAAATAAAAAGAATACTTGGGTACTTGGGTCCAAGAGGATTAATCATAAGGGAGGTTAGAGCTCCTGGTGAGTAAAAAGTCAAAGCTTTTCTACAGCAACCTTGTCTGACACGTGTTGGCCATGCCCCTCCCTCGCACAGAGGTGAACAGCCTGGGAAGACTCAGGAGGCCCACTGTTCTGTCAGCTCACCCCTCTGTCTGACAAAACAGATGCCGGCTGCTTGGTCATTCCACCCCTCTGTTTTGGAAGCTCCCACACTCTACAAACTGTCTGGAATTCATTAAGGCAGGAAAACAGGCTGACAGTCGTATTTCAAGTTTTATTCAGCACAAGTTTTGAGAAAAACAAATTTGGTCATGTGGGCATGCTCCAAACCACCATCACCCTGTTTCCCAACCATGTCTCTCAGTCAAGTGACTACAGTGTGCTTTGAGTTTCACAAGTTTGCATCTAGATTAAACTACAAGCCTCTGTGTGATTTGAGCCGGCTCCATATGGTAACAAAGCTGGGTTAGCTCCAAATCACTCAGCGATCACATCTGGACAACCAAGAACCCTACCTGGTTATACTAATGTCCAGCTGAGGGCTACCTTCCTAGAAAGGATTTTCATTTTTTTAATCAGTAAGGAATTAGTCAATGATTACCTCTGGCCTGACCATTTTTCACTAAAGGTACTCTAATCCAGGCAATTTTTCACTCTAGAACAGCAATACAAGGATAATTCAATATAGGACACAGGGCTTATAATAAAAGCATCAGGGCAGAGGTTCTCAAACTTGTGTGGGCATCATCATCTCCCAGGGGGCTTGTTAGGACACAAACGGCTGGGGCCCACCTCCAACAGTTTCTGACTCAAGGACATCTACCATAGGGTCGGAAAGTGTACATTTCCAACACCTTTCTGAGTACATTTCCAACACCTTTCTGAGTGATGCTGATGCTACTGGTTTGAGGGCCACATTTTGAAAACCACTGCACTAAGGTGTGGCAATGATGGTGGACAGCAGCGGGTGGTGACTTTAATCAACAAACCTGGGATAGGAGGCGTTGCATAGAGCTGGATTCAGACAATGTATATGCTCAGGCAGTCTCCATTCAGGTGGCAGAAAATCCAGGTTAACCATGTTTACTCAGCAAAGGAACTTATTGGTAAAATAACAGAAAAGTCCAAGGATAGGCACAACTTGACCCAGAGGAGAAAACACTGCTACTCGGTCCATGGCAACAATGCCTTGCTGTCGACCAAAAAAGTGTACTCTTTTCTAGGGTAGAGCTGCTGCTGCCCAGCTGGAGTCTCAATTTCTCAGGTCTGGCCCCTGCATCCAGATGTAGACAGGAGACTGGTCCTTGCCAACAGAATTTGCACAAAAGTGATGTCAGTCACGTCTGGACCTTAGTTTATACACCTTCTACTCATCTTTCCCTTTCCACCACTGGACAGAAAGGGCTCCAGGGGTCTAGGCAGCAAGAGAACCAGAAGATGGAAGGAACCTGTGTTCCTGATTTGGCAGGTGGGGGAAAGCTGCCTGCCAACCAAGAGCTATGTATTACACATTTGACTGCTGTGTGCCACTTTGTTACAGAAACTAACATTAACCTAATTTAAGGACTTAGTTTTTCCTTGTCTCCAAGGTATGGTGGCAGCTTATTCTCAAGTTTCCCAAGTTCAAGATCAATGGAAATAAAGGGAGAATCTCTTCCTGTTCACACCTGAGCAAAATCCTAAGATTCATTTCATGAGTCTGCATGTACCTACCTGAAGCTAATCCCTGGAATAAAGAAATGTGGCTAGGCCTGTGTCAGATTCTCCAGCCCTGGAGTCTTATAACTGAAGCACATGAGCTGAGCATGTGGGAAGGGTTGGTACAAGAATTTGGGAAAGAGACTATGCGTAGGCAAAATGAAAATGTCCGCTAGAGGAAGTATGTAAGGAGAGGGAAGTCGGCTGCCAGTGAGGACCAGTTAGAAAGATGTCAGGTATATGAACCCAAGAATGAAAAAGAGTGGTATACTAGGCTGGTGCAGTGGCAAGCAGTATAACTGACTCCAAAAGTAAACCCCCAATTAATTGTCCTTGACATTCAGACCCCTGCAGTTAAATTTTAGTGACTGTAATATTATGACCAAGCAAGTGCCATCAAACCCTCTCGTTCATTTCAACATCAACAAGATTTAAAGCTTCCATATATAATCAGTATCATTAAAATATTTTTTTAATACTCACCTGAGGATATTTTTTCCATTGCTTTTCAGAGTGGAAGGGGGGCTGGGGGAGGGAGAAAGAGGGAGAGAGGGAGGAAGGGAGAGAGATCAATGTGAGAGAGACACAGCAATTGGTTGCCAGCCTTCAACTGAGGTATGTGCCCTTGGCCAGAATCGAACCCGGGACCCTTCAGTCTGCCAGCCAATGCTCTAACCACTGAGCCAAACCAGCCAGGGCAATAATCACTATCATTAGATCATTGGAACTGCATTCCACTGAGCAAGCCGAAGGCTCCCAATCCAGTTTCATCCAGTTCTGCGGTGGGAGAAGCAGCAGCGGCCAGGCACCCAGGTTCTTGAAGCCACTAGGCAGCCCTCAGGCACCCAGCACACGCAGCCCCGCCGCCAGGACGCCCAAGAGATCAGACAGGTTGTCAGCCAAACCTGCTCCTGCAAAAGTGGAAACAAAGCTAAAAAAGGTGGAAGGAAAGGATAAATCTGCAGACAAAAAAGTACAAAAGAAAGGGAAAAGGGAAGCAAAGGGAAAACAGGCCAAAGAGACCAACCAGGAACTTAAGATCTACCTGCGGAAAACAGAGAAACTAAAAACAGGCAGAGTACAGCCTCATATGAAGCAGGAGAGCAGGAAGCCAAGTCTGAGTGATATCATATACCCTGTTTCATCAGTGGTCCCTGTCTTCCTTCTTGTACAACCTAGAGGAATATTTTTATCAACTATTCTGTAAATGCAGGTTTTTTAGTAGCTCTAGAAACATTTTTAAGGGGGAATTCCACCTTATCCCATTTTTTTAAGTGTAAATGCTTTTTTTTAAGAGGTAAAATAATTTCTTGGTTGTTTATTTTTTGGTACAACCAGAAAATAGTGGGACATTGAATATGGGCTTTGATTGTCCTGGGTGTCAGCTTAACATTCCACAGATGGGGTAGTTTTATATCCTATAATACAAAGCATACTAAGGGCAATTTGGAATCAGTCATGCATTCAATATGTCTTGAACATTTTAAATTACTCTATTCCCATGAATTTGGTAGAAATGTTTCCTAAAGAAAACCACTCCTTGGCCTTGGCTCTCCCTGTCAGAATTTCATGCACCCTGTAATATCTTTGGTGTGGCAGCCCAGTTTTCCAGTAACTTTAGTAATGTGCTGTGAAAGATTGAATATGTGATTGTGTAGTGTGTATGATATTAAATTGTGAATTAGTGGGACTTCGATGTAACAGCATATCAATATTTGAAGATATTGGTACTTCATACTCTATTAAGGAAGATTAGCCTCCAAATTTTAAGCTGAACAGTAACTGGAATAAGTGTTTAGAAAAGAATCACAACTACATGACTTTACATTTTTGGTACCTATGTTAAGAATTATGTACAAATTGAAATGCCTGTGTATTTATTCTCAAAACAAACAAAATCTCAACTATGAAAAAAATTGCATTCCACAGTCCCATCATTTAGCATTTACACATCTAGCATTTATCTAGTTAAAACATTAATATTGTTTATCTATCTAGAGACCAGTGGAAAAATGACCATGCTAATGATGCAAGGTGTGGCGGTTCCTAAAAGTCTACACAGCCATTGCCCAGTGCACCACCAGCCAGGGCCCATCTGTCTGAGCTACTCTCCAAGCACACCTCCCTGCAGCAAGTGCACAAACTTTTATTTGAAATGCAACCAGGAATCATACCAGTCACTTATATTTACAGGGACTATTTTACATAAGCTACTGTAAACTCTCCCTTTAAAAATAAATAGAATTTTTTCAGGAATGCATAGTTGGTGTCATCCTCTCCCCTAACAGTAAATGACCCTAATGGGCCAATACTATGTTAATGTTTATTCATTCTCATTCTCTGCCAAAAGCATTATAAATTTACTGCAAAGGATTCCATTGGCTGAGGTGCCAATGTTCTAAATTTAGATGATGCTCTTATGTAGGTTCAGTAATACAACAGAGCAAAGCCACTTTCCATCTTTTGCTGAAAAACTTCAAAAATATAGCCAGTCCTTTTGATGGAGAAGGGGTTAGGACAATATCTGTGTGTCTGTTCATGACTCGGTTATACAGCACTGTCTCCAGCTGTCTGGTAGACTTCATTAGGACTGCACTAGGTTCCAAGTTAAACAGGAAAATCATCTTCAGGGTTTCTATGTGTTTTTCTTTTCACCAAGTTTCAAATTTCCAGTTATAAAAATAAAAGGTAAATTTGGAAAGACATGCTTTTCAGAACCAGTTAGTATTTGGGACCATATTACAGTAAAGGTACCAAAGACAAGATAGCATTCCTCTCTGTCTGTCGTTTCACAGTTCCATACATGACCACTGCCATCAGGCCAAATTACTTCTCTGCCTCAAATCTCCCTCCCATGGAAGCCAGTCAAGCTCCCCAGAAGGAACCTGCTCTACACGACAAGCTGTGCATGCTCCATTAGTGGAGGGAACCACTTCTCCCATCTGCCCTTGACCTTGGGGAAAATAGGGCAATATGTGTGAGTGATTCAGCAACTTATCCCACTTTGGGGAAGGGGTGGAGTGGGAGGGCAAAGACACAGATGCCTTCCTCAACAATTGCTCAATAACCCACAATTTTCTTCTAGAACAGGATTCTACCAGTGCCCTCGCTAGACCTGTAACTCACCAGATTTGAATTTTAAATATTTGCTCCCACACAACCCAGGATTTTTCCTTTTGAAAGTTACCACTCCATGGGTACTTCAACTAAAGAACACAGCTCCTGAAATTCAAATGCTTTGAAGATTTTTTGTAAGTGGCTGAACTGAAAACACATCATTGCCTGTGGATCTCGACACTGATGAGAACTTGAAGTGGCGTGTGGGAGGGCTTCTTCATTTTCATTTCTGCACCAACACTGACATTTTCACATCAGCGTACACAGGAAGCGTGATGCGGGGGCCGAAACACAGGACGGGAGTCAGGAGTTGTACACGAGTTATTCATTTGTAGTGTGTGTATATATCTGTTGAATCAGTCTTGGGCTTTACTTTTTAATCCCAGATTACTTGGACCTCTCCTTTATACCAAAAAGTGACTCAAAACCCAGACAAAACCCATTCCTAGGCTAAACAGAAGGGAAGCATGGTCAAACATGAGTGATCTCAATGAACCAACAGTGAAATGAACTAGAAGGCTACTCGAGTAAGGTGGTCTTAGAGAAAAGAAAGGACAGTAAAATAACAAGACCCACCCCCACTTTTATTCCAGGCAAGCATAAATATCTGGCATACTCAACATTAGGAAAACACTTAAGACCAAGTTATAAACACTCACAGGGAAGACTAATGCCTGCATTTCTTTCTCCACTGCTCATACACAGTTAACAATGTGGGGATCAGAGGTGCCAGCACTCTACCCCCACCCCACACAGTCAAAAATATACATATAACTACAGTCAGCCCTCCGCATCCAAGGATTCCCAACCACGAACTGAAAACAGTATTACCATAAACCAATCCTCTGTCTTTCTGAGAGCCTATAAAGTTAGCTTTAGCATTACCTTGTATCTTCACAGCAGCCTTGCAAGGGAACTATTGCCCCATTTTACAAAAGAAGGAACTGAGGTTTACAGAGGTTGGGTAACTCATCCAAAGTCACATAACTAGTGAATGGTAGTGCCAAGATTTGCACACTTTTTTAGTTATTCAGGTCTTGCCTCAAAATCACTTCCTCCATGAGCTCATGCCTAACAACCCAATTTAATAAAGCCCCCTTCGTTCCCAGTCACTCTATTAACAACATTCTATCTGATTTTCATAGCACCAAAAATTATCTCACTCAGCCCTGGCCAGTGTTGCGCAGTTGGTTGGGCATCCTCCTGTGCACCAAGAGATTGCGGGTCCAATTCTGGGTCAGGGCACACACCCAGCCTGCAGGCTCGATCCCCAGTAGGGGGCGCACAGGAGGCAGCCAATCAATGTTTCCCTCTCATAGGTGTTTCTCTCTTCCTCTCCCTTCCTCTCTCTAAAAAAATCAATTAAAAAAACTTTTTAAAAAATTAGCTCACTCGTCTCTTTGGTTAAGTACTAACTGCATCCCCACTTCCGAGATGGAAGCAGGCTGCTAGCAGTAACTTCACCTGTGTGGCTCTATGTTTGATTCCCAGGGCCCAGCACAGAGCCTGGCAGCTACAGGCACTTAACAAAGTGGTGTAAGGAGAGCAGCAAGGGGAAGGAAAGGAAAGGGAGAAAAATAAACAAACAGGTCGTGCTGACACCAGAGTTATACTGCCTCTGCTTAAGTTGACTGAGTGGTATTTCAGAAGTGCCCTGGGGAGGACAATAGCGTCCTCATGACCTCGGGGCTCCATTTCCTTCCCTGGTAGTCTTTGTCTCACCAGGATCTCACCACTCCCAGAGCCCCGCACCTGCCCAGGTTCAGCACCAGCCGATAAGCTACCATCTGTCCCGTACTCAGCAGTCCAGCACGCAAGAAGCTCAAAAAGGTTGGCCATGGAAGAGAAGAGGCTCGTCGATCCGAATCTCAGGAGGGCTGTCTCCCGTGGACACTCCAAAGGAGTCTTCTTTATTCCTCAGGGCATTCACGAAAGGCAGCAGGAGGGAAACAAGTAGCGAAGAAATGGGGAGCCATGTTTCAGAACCACCGAGAAACGAGGAGCCTGGTCCTCCCCAAATCCTCTGGACCAGAACGGTGCAGGACTCTCCTCAGAGACCCCAGATGCCAACTGCACAACCGTGGCATTCCTTGCCTAGAGTACACAGTGTTCAGGGGGCTCACAAAAGCCTCTTACAAATGGCAAACTTGCCTTCACGGTATCAAAAGCATGTGGTGACTGACTTCACTGCCTTTGACCCATCTTTTGGACTATTTTTCCCAAATAATGCATACTTGGAGTTGAGTCAAACACATTTTTATAATTTACTTCGATGAATCAAACCTAACAGCAAAGTATATTTTATAGTTAAACCACACGCACACAAAACAAATGAAACTCTTGCTTACTGTCCTTGAAAATGACCCTAAAAAATTTAACTAAGGATTTTTTTCCTATTATTTATCCTAATACTGCCAGATCTGAAACAAAGCAGTTGGAGAGAGAAATTTAGTAACTTTGATTTGTCCCAAGATACATTTTTTTACACTGAGGTCCTATTCCTGACAGTAAGCACATGTGACCTGTTCTAAAAAAAGGAGATTTTCCACTTCTTGCACAACTGGAGCAGATATAAACATCAGCCTGTGCAAACTGCACTGCAGAACTCAAAGGGAATTAAACACACACACACACTCAAGTATTTTCTATCAATAGCAGTGCTCAGGAGAAGGAAATCTCCAACCACTCACAACCGGCACTGAGAATCCCACTTTAATCAAGCTTTCCATCTAATCACACCTCACCACTAATCTGCACAATAAGATCTGAACATCTGCCAGGTAAGGCGCTTCAATTCTGTCTGTTTTGCTTCAGGTACTGTTCAGATACTGCCTGCAGAGGGGAAATTGCAATCGTGACAAAAGAGAAAGAAGGAATTGCCAATACCCTCTAGCCTGTGCTGGGCACTCTGCGAAGCGCCTGGAGACATTTTACCGAAATTTCAAAACTTCTACAACTCTCAAAGAACAAACCTAATGACCCTGTTTTATAGGTAAAGAAACTGAAATTCCAAGAGGCTAAGTGTCTTGGACATAGACATTGCAGTTAAGTGGCAAACCGTGGGCACAGCCCTCCAGCCCTGTTCCCTCTGAACCTGTCCATGCATCCAATCCAGGCTCTTTGCCACCACCAGGTACCCATGGACCACGAGGAAGAGCTGGGACTCTGGTTGGAAGTTTAAAAGATAACCAAATACCCTAATGGTCTATTTTAAGAGTGTGCTCTCCGAGGCATCTAACATTTTATTTAATGTTGTAGAGAAATATGTTTGAGCATCGCTTGACCTTCAAGGCCAAACTCAAATACCCCTATTCACAAAACTGCCCCCCAATTTCCCTTCCTCTATTAAATTCACAATGCTGATGCCCACCTCCCCATGATGATGACACCCTTGTCTTGTATGCTGAGCTGGATCCATACATTCTCTCCCTCAGCCCGTGAGGTGAGTTTTGGAGAAGGCACCAATGACCCACCTTTCCCACGGTCATGCACAGAGCCCTTGACATGCGAGCTGTGGACAAGAGCCTGGGCTAGAGCCAGATGGCCTCTGACTGAATCCAGCACATCTACTTGCTATGCCTCAATTTTCTTCTCTGCAAAATGAGAAGGATTAAAGGTGTCTACACCCGAGGTTGAAGTGAGGGTCCCCTGAGTTAATACAAGTAAAATACTCAGAATCCTTCCTGGCAGGCAGTTAAGCACTGTAGAAGCATTACGTTTTTTTATAATTAAAACATCATTAGTGGGTTTGGGTTTTTTTAATTTATCTTTATTGTTGAAAGTATTACAGATGTCCTGCTTTCCCCATTGGCCCCTTCCATCCCGCACCCACCCCCTGCCCCAGGCCTTCACCCCACTACTATGTCCATGGGTTATGCATATATGCATATAAGTTCTTTGGTTAATCTCTCCCCACCTACCCATCCATCCCCGCCTTCTCTCTGAGATTTGTCAGTCTGATCCATGCTTCTATGTCACTGAATCTATTTTATACTTGTTACTATGACCTCATGCAAGTTTTGCAAGATCAAGTTAACATGTAAAAACACTTAGAACAGTGGCTGGTACATCTCAATAAATGTTAGCTAGCATTACTGGTATTAATTTGCACTAGAATTCAATAGCTACACGTTGAATATGAATTTTTACGTATGTGCTGATGTCACAACAGCTTTTCTTAAACCAACTCAAAGAAACCATTATGGATTGGAACAAAAATATAAAATAATAAAAATAAAATAAAATAAAAAAATAAAATTAAATTAAAATAAAATAAAATAAAATAAAATAAAATAAAATAATAAAATAAAATAAAATAAATTGTCTGAATGCCTCCTTAGGATGAAAGCAAAGAATAATTTACTAAAATTGGAATAATTTTATTACATGACAACACAGGTCTCAGAGAAGCAAGCCAAATTCAATCAATGCAAACACTTTCCAGAAAGTTAGGACTCACTGCTAAGTAATAAACTAACAAGAACTACATCTGCCAACTTCACTGAGCACTTGCTATGTGCCAGGCTCCATGCTAATACTTCCACAGTTAATGTTCTGAAGACCAAGCAGGCAGGCCTCCATTTCCCAGATGAGGAAACTGAAGCCAAAGGCCACCCAGCCTGCCAAAGGTCACTCAGCCAGTTAGAGACAGACAGTGATGCCAGACGATGCTGTTAACCTCCATGCTGTGGTTCCCTACAGATTGGGCAGGCCAGAAAGATCAAGAAATTCTTCAAGAAACCAATAAAAGATTGACAAGTTTGTTTTCCCAAGAATGGGTTATCATTTCATAAAAGAAAGGGTATGTTTAATAGGAAGGCAGGAGGGAATACCTCAGAATAAATCCATGAAATGGCACATACCTTAAACTAAGGTATGTGCACGTGACTCTGCAGGTAGCACGACAGTCCTTGTCTTCCTCATTTCACCACAAACCTGTGAACACTTCACACACCTCTCTATGGATCAGCATTTAAGAAGCACCACAGTATCCTGTCCCACCATTATAAACCAAACACTCATTTCTAATTTGCAGGAACTTATCTAAAACATCACTAAAATTTGAGAAGAAACTGAAATTAGATTAAGCCAATTCTGAAGTCTGTCCAGGAAAAGGGCATTAGCAACCACAAAGCCCACAGAATTGAGGAAACCAAACAAAAGAAATGTGAACCCAAAGATGGTACCATATTTATTAATATTTTTTTCAGGTACCAAATACCTACAGAGAGTTTCTGGGCTGCTAGGAGCTCATTCAATAGCCCAACCTGACTATGCTGACGTGTGAGTTCTGGGTTCACCCGTGATAGTGGGCACTCTTCCTCTGGCACCACCATTCAGAGTGCATTCCCACAGCACACAACGGTTTCGACAACCTGCTGGGATAACCCAACTGCAAACAATTCTTCACGAGAACCTTTTCTCATGGCATGTGTCTTCTTGCGACACAGCTCTGCCAGGAAGTAGGATCAAAATGTGGTTGCCATCATCTAGATCCAGCAGCTGCCTACCCTACAGGCAGGAGGGCTGGGTGAGGAAGAAAATGTGTCCTTCATGAAGCACTTACCTATCTGACCTTGGCCCAAGTGAAGAGATAATAAATGCCTCTTCAGAGACCCTGGTGGTATCTATTTTGAAAGGAGTGCCATGTAAATGTGCCAGGCATTGTTCTAGGCCAGAGTTTCAATACAGTGTGTCTCTCCCTCATGGACACTTAGCAATGTCTGGAGACGTTTTGGGCTGTCACAAGTGGGAAGGGGTTCAACTGGCCTCTAGTCGGCAGAGGCCAGACATGCCGCTGAACATCCTGCAGTGCTCAGGCCAGCCAGCCCCCACAACAAGGAATCATCCAGTTCAAAATGTCAATGGAGCAAGGTTGAGAAACTCTGTCCTAGGCTCTGGGAAAACAGTAAAAAAGGAAGAGACAGAATCCCTGCTCCCCTGGAGCCTGCAGTCTGGTGTGGGAAACAAAATAAACACATCCTATCAGAATATTCTAGAACAGGTTATAATATAAGTACCATGGGAAAACAGAGCAGGGCAAGGAAGATGGGAGTTTGCGGGATTAGCAGTTATAAATAGCATGGTCAAGGCAGGCTTGATGAGAATGGCATTTCAAGGGAGACTTGCAGTTGGTGGGGGAAGGAGCCCCGGGGCTCTCTGGGCAAAGGATGGTCCAGGCGCAGGTGCCAGCAAATACAACATAAAAGGCCATGAGGTGGAGGGGTCTGGAGCGTTCCAGAACAGCGAGGAGACCTATGTGGCTGGAGCAGAGGGAGCAAAGAGAGTAGCAGCAAGAGACAAAGTCGGAGCTGATAGGCAGCTCAACCATGTTGGCCACCTGGGCCATTCGAGGGCTCTCGAGTCTTAGTGAAACTAGGAGCCATTGGAGGTTTTGTGAGTCGAGAATGACACAATGTGACAGGTTTTAACACGGGGTTTCTTAACGTCAGTGGTGACGATTTGGGGCCAAATAACTGTTCACTCCTGCACAGTAGGATGGTAGCAGCCTCTGCTTAGAAGAGGCCAGGAGCAATTCCCTTCTGTCGTGATGACCAAAACTGTCTCCAAACACTGCCAAACGACTGGGAGGCACAACCGCCCCTAGGTTGAGAATCAGTTTTAACAGGAACTCGTAGCTGCTGTCTTGAAAACCCACGAAAGCAGGTGAGGGTGGAAGGCAGGAGGACCAGTTAAGAGACTACTGCAATAACCCAGGCGAGGGCAGACGATGGCTTGGACCAAAGTGGTGGCAGAGGAGTTGATGAGAAGTGGGCAGATTCTGGACGTATTTTCAATCCTAGCACACACTCTGGAGAATACAATTGATAGACAAAATAAATACTGCAGTTTAACCTTTCAATTTCAACTTTTTCCAACCAAGACTTTTAAGAAGGGAGGTGCCCCGTCAAAGACTTCAGGAAAAAGCCATGAGGAGACCCTGAACAATGCGTAGCCCCTTTAAAGACACACACAGATGTTCAAAACAATACGGCAGACGACTAAGGAAAACAGTACAGGGAACTTTCGCCAACCTCGTATATTTATTCACGGATTTTATTTAACTGCTTTCTTTCAAAAAGCATGTGCCTGCTCTGCAGACAGTTTGACAACTTTTTAAGTTCAGCCTTGCTCTCCATACAGGTTCTGCCCCACACCTGTTTCTAGCTCCGCGTGGGAAGCACTTCTCCCCAGAGCCACACTGCCGGGCGCGGGGGCCACCCACCCACCGCGTCCACTCGGCCTCCGCGCCTCCGGGAAAGAGCGGCCCCCAGCCTTCAACGCGAGGCCCGCGGCATCCGTTCAGGTTATTCCAGATGGCATTCTCCTCACTCTCTCAGACTCAATGTTCTGCATCAGCTACCATCAAAAGGTTCCAAACAGCCCAGTTAGTTCATTTCTTTCAGGACCCCACACACGCCCACACACACGCACACGCGCACACTCCCTCTCGGGCAACGCAAGCATTTGCTTACAGAAGCAAAAGCAGAGGCTGCTCAGGAAAACACTGGCCCCTTCAGCCAGTGCAGATAAAGCCCCAGTGAGTGTAGCCAACAATACCCTCTGCACAGTATTACTCCAAACTCCCCGCCCCCACCGCACACAGTGTGTGCTCACACAGGACGGCCATTATGAAGAGAAAGCCCAGCCAGGCTGCGTCCACGCATCGAACCGCAGAGGCCCCCCTCCCTCAGCGTCCGCAGAGGAGCTTCAGCCTCAGACTCCCCCTCGGCGGGGACTCGGGCTGACAGAGCCCAAACGCAAACACGCCCGGCCCCTGCTCCCGGAGGCAGGGCCGCGGCCGCCCCTCCGCCTCGGCCCGTCTCCAGTCGCCGGGCTCTGGGCCCCTCCCGCGCCGGCCGGGCCCCCGCCCCCGGCCTACCCGCGGCGAGGGGGCGGGGGGCTGGCGGCGGCGCGGGAGCCCCTGGCCGCCCGGTGACATCGCCCCGTCTCATCCCGCGGCTGAGAGGCGTGGAAACCACCGCTCGCCGCTCCCGCGGCTGCAGACGACCACTTCCCCCGGGCAAACACCGCCGACGTGCGGGGCGGCCGCGGCACGGAGAAGCGGGAATGGAGGCGGCGTAGGAAGTGGGCAGAGAGGTGCGGCGGGCGCGGGCCGGCCGGCCCTCCCGCCTCTCCTAAAAAGTTTTAAGTCCCTAGTAATTAAATACCTATCACTGCCGCGCAGGGGACACGCAGCGCCGCCAGCTCCAGGCTCTCCCCTCCCGGGAAGGCCGGGCTTTCGGCGGGTCCCCGCGGAGGGTAACCCGCACGCGAGACACGCCCACCCGCTGCCCCGCCTCCCGCGCCCGGCGCCGCCGCCCGGCAGGTGAGAGGCGGGGCCGGGAAACCGCACCTGGAGGCGCCGGGGGCGGCTTTCCCCAGAGAGCACGATTGCTAGGAGGCGACGGCGGCGAGCTAAGTGCTTCCCTCCGACGTCACGCCCCGATCCCGCAAGCCGGCCGCGCCGCCGTCGCCCGCGGATCTCCAGGAGAGGGGCTCACCGGAGACAGCCGTCCCCCCGCGGGCGGCGCGGCCGCGCTCCTCCCCCACCCCCGCGCCCGCTCGCTCCCCGCCGCCGGTCTCGGCCGCGGGTCCCGGCCCGGCGAGCACCCCCCTGCCCGCGGCGCCCGCGAAGTGCGCTGGGGCGGAGCCCCCGGCGGCGCGTGGCGCGGGCGCAGACCCCAGCGGCGGGGACAGTCCGCCGTCTGCCCCGGGGCAAGGGCACGGGGTCCTTGTGCCCGAGCCCGGAGACAGGCTCTCCTCGCCCCGGGTGGGCGGCGCGAGCCCCCGCCGCCCGCGCACCGCCCTCCAGCTGTCACCACTCACCTGCTCTTCAGGGGCTGACTTTTGAGTTCGTAATAGGTTTTGGGCTCTTCGTGAAACTCCTCCCCGACTTCGAAATCCGGCACGATCCCCGACTCGGACTGCATGGCTCCGGCCTCGCGTCCGCGCGCGGCGCCGAAGTGAGGACCGCGCCGGGGGCGGAGGGCGGGCGGGCCTGGGTCCCGCGAGCGCGCGCCCCGCGCAGTGCCCGGCTCAGCCCGCGCGGCCGCCGGCGCCGGAGCCCTCACCGCCCGCGGGCGGGGCCGCGCGCCGCTGGGATTGTAGTCCGGCCGCGCGGGCTCTCCCGGCTCGCCGGGGCCGCGGCTCCCGCGAGAACTACAACTCCCAGAAGGCCGCGGGCGGCGGCGCGTGGACCCGCCGGGCGGCCCCCGTGCGGATCCGCTGTCAATGTCAGCAGCCCGCCGCCCGCTCGCCCCACCTGCCTCAAGGGTGCAGACCTGGCCATTAAATATTAATAAGGACGGGCCCAGCCCGCTCTCCGGCCGTCACCCCTCCTCCCAGCTCAGGCCTCGGAGAGGAGGCGCCGAGTCCTTATTTAAAACGAGCCAAAAAAAGCAATAGTGAAGGGCTTGGCAGTAGAAAGTTTTAGCCTGCAAGCCTGCCTTAAAATAAAGGGACTCCTAGCAGCCTGCTTGCTTCCCAGCCTGCCCCGGTGGGCAGCGAGGGCGAACTCGCCTTCACTCGGTAAGTACAGCCCCGCGTAGAAAGGGCCCCTTCCCGCGCCAGCCGGGCTCCCGCGGGCTGCGCGCCCGGCCCTCCCCGAGCCGGCCGCCCCTCGGGCCCTGACGCCGCTCTCGGCAGGCTCCGTTCATGGAAAAGGCACACAGAACAAACGGCGTCCTCCCTGACTTTCCAGTTTCTCAGGCGACTGCCCTGACCTTCCAGGAGCGAAGGTGCGGGGCAGTGCACGCAGCGCGCCGACCCCTGCGCGCCCGGCCCTCGCCCAGGTCCCTGAGAAACGGGCTGCGCTCGCTCGTTTGCTCCCAGCCCTTCCCTCGGATTAGTTGCAGCTGGGTGTCTTCCTTCTTTTAGTAATACCCTCAACAATAAAAATAAATTGCTTTAAACGTGTCTTGAGGCATCAGGAAGCCAGTAGAGAGTTAGAGGGTGGCATTTAAAGTGATTAAGACCCAGAGTGGAAATCCTGAGCCCTTCTCTAACGCTCTGTGTAATCTTGAGCAGTTCACTGGATTCCTAGAAGCCTCGATTTCTTCATCTATAAAAGAGGATATTGGCAAACTTGTTTCAGAAGATGTTGCAAGGTCAAATGCAAGAGAAAGTGATTTGTGACATAAAAATGCTGCTCAATGGTCAATTCTTTTATTTATTAGATCTTGAAGCTACTTCTTTCAGACTGGCATTCATCTGTGAGTTTCTCCTTTCAGACTTAATAAACTAAATGACCATCCTAGAAGAAAACCCTAAGGAGGCTAGACTAATGAGCGGGCATCTTCCAGGAGTTGCCCACTTTGCCTCACAGTGAAACATTTCAATTTTACATCGGAAAAGACCTTAAGAGTTGAGGATATCAAGGATATTGGGGGGAAAGTGCAGGAGGTACACCATATTACAGTAGCAATTACCAAAACCCCACAATAAAACTTACTTCCCAAAATGCTACTTTTAGGTCCTTCACTGTACCATTAAAATAGGGCAAAATATTTGAACACTCCTAAAGAAAGTGGGCCTTTTGTGCTCATGACTGTGGATACCAGGTTCTTTGATAGATGGATTGCTAGAAATCAGATGTTAGAAGTGGGCAAGTGTTCCTCTCTGACAGAAGGAAGAGCACAGGTAAAACACAAAGGGAACATTCAACCTAGATTCCTAGTCTCACCTTGATTCTCAGCTGTAGGTGCTTGAAATGGGGTGGGGGGATGTTGATTTTCACAATGACTTGGGGGTATTACAGTCATTTCAGGTGCATGGACCAGAAATGCTATATATTTTGTACAGTGACAAACATTCTTGTCTGAACATCAGTGACTCCCCTGTTGAGAAACACTGGAGTCTTCTTAACCTTCCTAATCACCAGAAGCTTTTCAATCAGGAAAGCTATGGACCCTCTCCCTAGAAAATAGAGATGTGAATAAGCTTCTATGCACAGTTTTGGCCTGTCGACCCCTGAAGACTATCAAGGACTTCATTTTGGAAATGCAGTTTATAACCTCTCTACAGCTGTAATGAAACAATTCATTATGTGATCCAGTATATCAAAGAGCGACCTGCTAGACCTAAGGGACCAAACCTAACCAGGATGAACCTTCAAAAAAGCCAAGACTCCTAAACTTACCTCCAAATAAGCGCACCTTCTGGAAAGATCCCCAGAATGCAGAGATCTGAGCTGAGGTTGCCCTGAGGTACACACAGATAGCTAATTTTTTCCTACACCTTTTCTTCTGATCTCACTCTACACTTGGTTCAGGAGTTCTCTTCCTTTATATATGGCAGGGTTATTGATTATAATGCCATCTGTTACCCAGTTGGAATGGTTATGTGACCTAATCCTGACCAATCATTTCCTTAGCCACAGTGATTTCTTTGGGGACAGACATAGGACCCTAACATGAGCAGAAGTCCTTCTTTGAAGTTTACTACTAGGACAACTGGGGAAGACTGTCTGATTTCAGGAAGCATGGTGCTGGCTTAGAAGAAAATTTAGAGCTAATTACTTGTGGCCATATAGGAAAGCTGGTACAAAATGAGAGCAAATGAGATAAGATCAACAATCATACAATCAGATATCCTTAGATTTTTCCATATATATAGACCAAAAAGCCTTTTTTCTTTTTTCTGAAAAAGTTTCTATGGACTGCCATACCATTAATCCACATAGTAAAAAGCTGGCCACCTAATAGATGGGCCCTGTAATTCCTCTTCATTAATGAATTAAATTCCAGGAGTGATACAGTTGTAATATTAGCAAGTTATTAATAATAGGAAAGGAGCAAAGGGGGAAGCCACACATTACAGGCATGTCATCTGGGCAGCTTCACCAAGAAGCTGCAACTTTGCATTCCCCAGGGAACCACCAGCCTATTCCCTGGAAAACACTGGGGAAAGGGATCCAACAAAGTGAAGTAACACATACCCAGTAAAGTTGTGGTGACATAGAGAAAGTACTTATCTGTCAGTCACACCTGGAAACAGGGATCATTGGCCAGAATGGATGTGGCCACTGCAAGTGAGTAAAAATTTGTGACTACATAATCTCTTAAACAAAGAAGTTCTCCCTCTCTCTCTCTCTCGCTCTCTCTCTCGCTCTCGCTCTTTCTCTCTCTCTCTCTGTCATGCCCTTGGCTCGGTCTTGGCTTCCTTGCATTTGCCTGTGTTTCCTCCATAGCCATGTGGGCCTTTGGACCCCACACGCAATGGACTGATGGACTGCAGTGGGGAAACACAAATTAAGCTAGCCTGATGCTATATTGGAATGTGCAGACATGAGAAGGAAATTCTAGAAACCAGCTCTGATTTTAGCCCTGTTAAAGACAAAATGGGATGTCTTCCTTGGGGGGACTGAGGGAAATGAAACCTTGGAAACTCAGGAGTTTGATTCCACGGAAATGAAGCTTTCTATGATATCACATCCTCCTGTGCAAGTCTCAAAAAATTATTTTTCTCAGGATATCTCAAGAAATCCAACCTCACTAGCAATTGGGACAGACAAGACCCTCTCCCCTCCACTAACAGGAGTAGATACCTCTTCTTTAAAAAGGTGATTTAAAGTCAACAGCTCCATACATTTCAACTGAGGACTGTAGCTATTAAAAGCACAAAAGCACTGGCTAGAGATTGTAATTACTGTCATTAGCAATATGACCTATTTATAGAATACTTTTACTTTTTTGCAAATGTTTGTCACATGTACCTCTTATTTGAGCTCATAAAAATCCAGCAAGGATAGATGGGCACGGGTTCCCATTTTAGTATGTAATCAACATGCATGACATAGGGATATATCATTGTGCTAGGTACTCGGACTACAGAAATAAACTGACTTCCTCCTGGCTCTCCAGAGACTAACAGTCCAGGAGTTGAGCCAAGGCTTGTTACACAATGAGAAACCACACATAAGGCAACAAGTGCTAATGAGCAGATAATTGGTATATGATTTGTACTTTCATATCCATTTAGCTCAACAACTATTTATGAAACACCTACTCTGTGCTAGCCATGTTATGTGTGAGGTATGAGAGAAATATCAGTGATGAGCCATATATGGTCCCTGCACTCAAGGCATGGTGTAGGACTTGATTTATGGGTAAATAAAGTGATAGCCGGGTGGAATGCTACAAGTGTCTGAGAAAGAAGCAACCACCAAGGGCAGGGAGGGAGATGAAGTGAAGAATTCTTAGAGGAGATGTTACTAATTTAGATCTAAAAACGAAAATATGAGGGGAAAAAAATTGGGTATAAAATATAAAAATAGAATCTAATCAAGCCACTAGATCCATCCACCAAATTACAGAAAAAAATTGCGAGAGGAACATGTTAATAATACCACAAGGATGCAATCAGACAAACCTAAAAATTGAGAAATTCTACAAGACACTGAGAAATTCTTCAAAAAATAAATAGTATAAAATAAAGAGGAAGAAGGAGTGCCTATAGATTTTTAAAATTTATCTTTTTGATGAAAGTATTACAGATGTCCACTTTTTTTTTTCCATTGACCCCCTCCACCCTGCATCCCCCCAGGCCTTCACCACACTATTGTCTGTGTCCATGGATTTTTCATTTATGCATATAAGCTCTTTGGTTAATCTTTCCCCATCCACTCCCTCCTACCTTCCCTCTGAGATTCCTCAATCTGTTCCATGCTTCTGTGTCTCAGGATCTATTTTGTTCACCAGTTTATTTTGTTCATTAGATTCCCCATATGAGTGAAATCAAGTGATACCTATCTTTCTCTGACTGGTTTATGTCACTTGGAAACAGCCCAAGTGCCCATCAATAGATGAGTGGGTTAAAAGCTGTGGGACATTCACACCATGGAATTCTATGCAGCTGTAAAAAAGAAGGGTCTCTTACCCTTTGAGACAGCATGGAGGGACCTGGAGAGTATTATGCTAAGCAATATATGCCTACAAATTTTTAAAGATTTAAGAGACACACTAGGTACATAAATTAAATCTGAATTTAAAAAATGAACTATAAAAAAAAAGTCATATCACTTAAATATACAGGGTGTCCTCCAAAAATGTATATACACACTTTGAATAATTATAATGGCGGTGTTTATTAAAATACATTTCATTTTCAAAATTGAGCTATCAGCTGTTAAAATGTGTATACATTTTTTGGGACACCCTATATATGTAGACTTTATCTGGAGCCTGAGGAACAAGTTCTCAGAATTATTTTTTGGAGAGAACTAGGAGAGTATGAACATGAGCTGGAATTAGATAATATTAAAAAATTATTGTTCACTTTATTAGGTGTGATAGTGATGTTGTGCTTATCTTATTTGTTGAAGTTCTTACCTGTTAGAGTAAAATGTTGAAATTGGGTAATGTCTAATCAAAGTTTACTATACTACTCTTTCTAATTTTGTGTACATTTGAAAATTTCCATGACACAAAATAAATTTTTTTAAAAGTGAGAGAGAGAGGAAACTATCATAATGCCTTTTTAAAATATGGGGTACCAGAGATTAAAAATGGCGGCAAACTGAGTGGAAGCTACACTGACACTCTTCCAGGACCAAACTGGAAATACAACTAAAATGGAGAAAAACTATCCTGAATAATCAACTACAATTGCAGACGAGCTGGAGAGCACCCTCATAACCAAGGAGGAAAAGTGGAAACCACATAGAGACGGGTAGGAAGTGAGGAGGCGCGAGAGGGCTGGTTGGGCTCCCACAGGCAGCAGCTGAAGATCCCAGGAAGATCTCAGCTGTAAGGAGTTCCCAGCCCAGAGCACCAGAACTGAGAAAGGTGCCTACATAATATCTGGCTGTGAAAAGCAGCCAGGTTTCTGTCTGCTAGAGAGGTAGCTGGAAACGCAAGCACCCTTTTAAAGAGCCAACACACAAAGTTTCGTGTGCAGTCACTCACCTTGGGCTCCAGCAAAGGTAGAGCAGATTGGACTGGAGCTGTGTGAGGAGAATCTAGGGTTGTGGGCTCTTTAGACAGAGCTCAAAGAGCACCACTCTGGATTCCTGTGCCAAGTCATTTCCCCATACTGCAGAGGCAGATATTTACCTTGCAAGCAGCTTTTGCCTGAGGGGGAAGCAATTGCCCACCCTGCTGGAAAAACTATTGCCCTGCCCCGTGGACTTTCTACAGCCTGAGGCTCATTAAGAGAATCAGATTAATCAGCCTGCAGGCAGAGGCAGACCTCAGAGTGCTTTGAGACTTTGCCTGATCTGCTTCTGGACCTGGGCTTTGGAAAAGCAGACTTTGGTGTGCATCTTGGTCCTGTCCAAATGCACCCAGCTCCAACAGAGAAAGCCTCAAGCCATGGGTTGTTGATAGCTCCAAACAGGGTACTCAGGGCCAGTCACAAATAGTATCTGACATTGGCCTGCACCAGAGACCTTCCAAAAATACTGAGAATCCTAGCAGATCTACCTAATACAGAGAAACAAACCCAAATAGGCAGCCAAAATGGGGAGATAAAAAACAAGCCCCAAATGAAAGAACAAGAGAAACCTCCAGAAAAAGAGCTAAATGAAATGGAGATAAGCAATCTATCAGATATGAAGTTCAGAATACTGATTGTAAGGGTGCTCAACAGCATGAAAAATGATATGGAAACTATGAAAAATGATCAGTCAGAGATGAAAAATGACATAGAAATAAAGAATACATTGGAAGGAATAAACAGCAGATTAGAGGAAGCTGATGATCTGATCAGCAAATTAGAAGACAGGGTAGAAAAAAATCATTCCATCAGAGATCCAAAAAGGAAAAACAATTAAAAAACAGGAGGACAGTCTAAGGGAGCTGCAGGACAACATGCAACATAACAATATTCCCATCATAGGTATGCCAGAAGAAGTTGAAAGTAAGCAAGGGTTAGAGAACATGTTTGAAGAAATAATGGCAGAAAACTTCCCTAACCTGGTCAAGGAAAAAGTCACACAAGTTCAGGAAGCACAGAGAGTTCAAAGCAAGAAGAATCCAAAGAGGTCCACACACAGACACATCATAATTAAAATGCTAAAAATTCAAGACAAAGAGAGAATCTTAAAGGCAGCAAGAGAAAAGCAATGTTACCTATAAAGGAGCTCCCACAAGGTTGTCAGCTGATTTCTCATCAGAAACTCTACAGGCCAGAAGGGAGTGGAATGAAGTATTCAAGGTAATGCAAAACTAGGACCTGAAACCAAGATACTCTATCTATCCAGCAAGGCTATCATTCAAAATAGATGGTGAAATAAAAAGCTTCCCAGACAGAAAAAGGCTAAAGGAGTTTATCATCACCAAACCAGCATTGCAAGAAATGTTAAAGGGACTGTTGTAACAATAATAATAAGTAGGGAGAGAAACATAGGCATAAAGAATTAAAATGGCAATAAATAAGGACCTATCAATAACAATCTTGAAGACTTTCAGGGAAAGATCAACAGCATTACAGTCATAGTCATGGACTTTAACACCCCACTGACTTCACTGGATAGATCTTCCAGACAAAAAGTCAACACAGAAACAGTGACTCTAAATGGCACACTAGTTCAGATGGATTTAGTTGATATTTACAGAACATTTCACCCCAAAGCGGCAGAATATACATTTCTCTCAAGTGCACATGGTCATGCTCAAAGATAGACCACATGTTAGGACACAAAACAAGTCTCTACAAGTTCAAGAAGATTAAAATCATATTAAGCATCTCAGATCACAATGACATGAAATTAGAAATCAAGTACAGTAAAAACACTCAAAAACATTCAGACACATGGAGGCTAAATAGCATGTTATTAAACAATGAATGGATTACCAATAAGATCAAGAAAGAAATAAAAATTTTCCTAGAAACAAATGAAAACGAACACACAACACGAAATCTATGGGACACAGTGAAAGCAGTCCTAAGAGGAAAGTTCATAGCACTGCAGGCCTAACTAAAAAACACAAGAGAAATTTTTAGTAAACTATCTAACCCTACAACTTAAAGAATTAGAAAACTCCCCTGTGAGGCCATACCAGGACTTTTGTTTGCTGGGAATTTTTTTATTGCTACTTCCATTTCATCAGTTGTTATTGGCCTATTCAGGTTTTCTGATTCTTCCTGATTCAGTTTTACATGATCTCACTTATATGTGGAATCTAATAAACAAAATAGAGTGAGGAACAAAATATTTCCAGACACATAGAAACATGGGACAGACTGATGAATCTCAGGGGGTGGGGGAGTGGGTGGGGAGAGATTAATCAAAGAACTTATATGCATATATGCATAACCCATGGACATAACAATAGTGTGGTGAAGGCCTGGGAGGGGATGTTGGGTAAAGGGGATCAATGGGGGGAAACATGGGATATCTGTAATACTTTCAACAATAAAGATAAATTTTAAAAATAGTGTACATTTTCTGATAAAATTAGATAACAAGGCATGTCATTCAAAAACAGAAAAGAGCCCTGGCCAGTTTGGCTCATGACTGAAGGGTCGGGGTTTGATTCAGCCCAAGGGCATGGGCCTTGGTTGCAGACTCAGTCCCTGGCCCTAGTCAGAGTGCATGTGGGAGGCAACCAATCAATGTCTCTCTCTCACATTCATGTTTCTCTCTCTCCCTCCCTCTCTCTTTCTCTCTCTCTCCCCACACACTTCCACTCTCTCTGAAAAGCAATGGAAAAAATATCCTCAGGTGAGGATTTAAAAAGAGAGAGAGAGAGAGAAAGAGGAAGACATGGAAGCAGGGTTGCACAGGGTATGTTTGAGGAAAGAGCCAGTGGAAACTGACTAGGGCTGATTTAAATAGGAAGGAAGTTATTGAAAGTATATTGGGTACCTCACAGACCCTCAGGAAGGGCAGCACAGCCAGGCACTGGAGCTGTGCAAATAGGAACAACTCCAATGCCTAGTGAAGGCACCACTCGTGTCCCCACCGTGTTGCTAAACATCACAGCTCGCACCTCTGACATGACAGAACACAGGATGCTGGTGAAACCCCGCCTCTGGGAAGTGAATATAGGCCAGCTCACCCACCACCAAATGGACTAGACAAAGTTCAGCTCCTTCACCTGTTTATCACCCAGTCTGAGGTCAAGGTTTGATTCGATCAGCGGGTCTAGGGTTTGTGCCCAAACTCTACCCAAAGCCATTCAGTATCTTTTTCTCTCACTACTTTAGTAACTTTAAAATTTTTTAAAATAAATAAATAAAACTATTTTTCAGTTTCCCTAACAGCAATAAATTCGGCTATGTGTACCGAAACCTATAAAGCTTCCTCACCACCCCCTTTTTTAATAATCAAAGTCAACTTTTGTTTCTCTTCCTTGAAATGTATTTTAATAAGCACAGGATTGAATAGTAATGAGGCTATTTAGTTACTTTTTAAAATAAAAAGTGAGACAGGCCCAGATGAAGAACAATATAAGTAACAGAGAAATGCTGAGAGAAAGGTGATGGGGTGCGGGAGGAGGTGCAGAGGCGAGTTCCCTGCACACCCCAGCGCATGTCCTCCCATGGGTGCCGAGGCGGCGGGATGTGCCCAGACTTGGGCCTGCCCCGGGGAAGCGACCCAAGCTGTGCGGAGCTCAGCCATGGAACACGCCAAGTGGGAAGATCACTAATTTTCAAGGTATTCAGCTGCTTGGTGGCTTTGTAGGACTTTTTAACTTTTTGGATAGTGGATTTCTTCAAGAATCTGATGAAAGTTGGGGACTTTCTTACTAGAAGAAAAAGAGTACACTCAAATTATTATTTGCAACCTCAGAGGTGACAATGACCACCCTGTGGCCGTCCATGGCTCCTCCAGGAGTCTGTGCATCGTGGTTTACCAAATACACTGTTCTGACAAGTGCTGTCCGCTGCTGCTGTTTAGAGCCGGTGGAGAGGGGAGGGAGGAGAGTGCTGTGCTGTGTAGACCAGAAGAGGAAAGTGATGTGCCCTCAAAGGGTTGCCCACGAACCATGCCCACCCGAATTTATTGGAGTGCCAACTCAAGTACAGACTTCCAAGCCTAGGACCAGGACTACTAACTCAGAATCTTGAAGGAGTGGGGATGGGCAGTGGGCATTTTTAGCAAGCTCCTCCGCTTGTTGTTAGACACGTGGAAATGGTAGAACCACTACTTCAAGCGATGACGACAAGCCCGGCAGGAAGAAAGCAAAACAAAGAAGGGTGCAAACTGAGGTTAGAAGAAAGGTAGAAAGAGCATGATTGGTAGATAACCCACTGCCATTCGTGCAGCTGGGGCTGGATATAAACAACAAGATAAATGGGTGAGAAAAGGGCTGGCTCAGACCCGGAGTGTGATTTAAGTGACCTTAGGAACGGAAATCCTACCGGTCTCACGAGCAGCTGATTACGATGGAGCAGTGGAAGAGCCACCAGGGTAAGACATGAGCAGTTGCTTGGGAATGTTTTCACACTGTGTGAAAATCAGTTGACACTTGTTGAAGGACAGTAAGGCAGCTTCATTCAGGGCGCTCTTGGAATAACTACAGCGGCTGCTGCCACGGGGTCCGCAGCAGAGGAGACAGGTTGGGCTCAACTCCGAATACAAGAGGGGCGGTGGGGATGCATGGCCAAGTGGTGTGGGTAGAAAATTACTAAAAGAATAGTTTAATTCTTAGCCAAGCTGACCCAGTAGGATTCTCACAGAAGGCAAACCACGGTCATCAGAACCACCTGGGGATGTGGGGATGGAGAGGGCTGAGGAGGAGGATCCGATATCAAGAGTGGGGGACGTTGGCTAAACCAACCTGACAGGAGTTTTGTTAAAACCGGTCAATGGAAATGGAAGTCCAAAAGTCAAGGCCTGGTTGGGAAGAGAATTCAGAGAAGACTGACTAAAGTTTGGTTAAGGAAAGACTCAAAGCAAACAAGTGCCTTTTGTGGCTCATGAACCTCAAAACAGGCGGTGACAGCAGGTGACTGTCACCTCACAGCTACAAATGCAATGGATGAAGAGTGGTTTTACCCTGGTGTAGACTTCGAGACTCCAAACCCGGACTGTGAGCTCGATGAGGGTTGGACCCCACCCGTGATACATGTTCAGTAACTGTCTGTTGAATAAATGAATGGATTAGCCATCCAGTCAAAGAAAATGTTTTCTAGCAAACTCACATTGTCCTTTTTGTAATGATAGCAATAATAATACAAATGAACGTCTTTACTAGGTTCTCCACAGTGTCCATTGGCACGTCAGGCAGATAGTGATTGAACAAAAGAACGTTTCCATCACTGGAACTCTCCGTCTGAACTGATTTATCAGAGTAGAATTTAGCCTGAGTCCCTGCAGCACTGCTGGTAAGGAGACAGATCTCTTCATTTCAACCAGCAGACATATTCAGACTTGCTAGTGGGTAACTTGGAGAAATATCATGCTGGAAAATAACTGCGTGAATCACACTTATCACTTATTAAAAGAACTAAAATCAGAAACCAAAATAAGCCAAGACGCATGCACATTTCCTGTCGTGAAGTTTACAGGGTTAAAGCTCAAGGGATTCGATGTTCCCATCCACGTTACACAAAAAGTGGTCAGGACGTTTTAAAAGAGGAGGGCTCATTCGTCAGGTTACAGATGAAAATATACTTATCTTTGTTCGCCCTACAACGCAGTAGGAGTCGGGGCTCCATGTACTGCTGCTGAATTGATTGGCCAAAGTAATACTGAAATATAAGCCCCAGGGGTCAACAGTCAAGCAGTCAGGAAAACAGAAAACTTCATCCTGCCTCAGGGCAAGTGAAAAGGGAAGGTCCTCAGGGACTTAGGTCTTAGAAATGAGTTAGAACAGACATCAGGGATGGTCAGAGGACTGGAAAGGAATTAATACTTGTAAAAGACAGAACAGTGCTTGACACATGATTCACTCCATGCAAAATTTTTGTAAAATAAATAAATCTCTATTTATTTATTCATTTAAAAAATATGTCTAGTACCTACTTTGTGCCAGTCACATTTGAGAAAAACGAGTTGACAGATCCAGCTAAAGGTTTCCAAAGGTGGTTCAACTTAGGCACAAATAAAGAGGTTTAAAATGTATACCAGTATTCTGACCTCTAGAGAAGGGCATACTGGCTGGCTTCAAACCCTGGTTCCACCATTTACTGGCCCTACAGCTTGAGCAAGATACCTCAATCACCCTAATTCTCAATTTCCTTGTGTATAAAAAAGGAAAAATTGAACTAAACAGTTTTGAGGATTAAATAAGGAAATTAGTATGTCAGCAGTTGAGCATCGACCTAGGATCCAGGAGATCACAGTTAGGGAACATGCCTGGGTTGCGGGCTCGATCCCCAGTCAGGGGCGTGCAGGAGGCAGCCGATCAATGACGACTCTCTCTCATCATTGATGTTTCTCTCTCTCTCTCTCTCTCCCTCTCCCTTCCTCTCTCTGAAATCAATATAGGTTAAAAAATTAAATACATAAATAAATACATAAATAAATAAATAAATAAATAAATAAATAAATAAATAGGAAATTAGTATAAAGCACTTTGCTTTATATTGTCTGGGACTCATAAGAATGTTTGCTAATTTTATATTATCAGTGTTAATTGTTGCTTTGTTACGCTTCTTTTGACCACACTTTAAATGAGCTTTTAGGAACCTATTGATCTATGTTTGAGGCATAAAAGAGAAAAGAATAGTTTCTGTTTTTCATGTAAATTCTCTGTTGGTTTAATTTTTTAAGAGGAAAGTGTTTTGGCCCTGGCCAGTATGGCTCAGTTGGTTGGAGCATAGTTCAGTACCCAGAAGGCTGGCGGTTTGAGTCCCAGTCAGGGCACCTGCCCAGACTGCAGGTTCGTTCCCTGGTCAGGGTGTGTACAGGAGGCAACCAATCAATGTTTCTCTCTCACTTCTCTCCCTCTCCCTTCCTCGCTGTCCAAAATCAATGGGAACATATCCTCAGGTGAGGATTTTTAAAAAAAGAAGAAGAAACTTTTCTGCAGTTATAAAATATATTACATCTTTGAAAAGCACATAAAGCATAAGTGTGTTCTTTTAAAAGTAATGATCCTTACCCACTCACAGCTTCTTGCTTCCAAGAGATAAGACACTTTTATGAGAATCATTGCCTTCTTTTTTTATCACGTAAGTATGCCCCCCCTAAGCAATATAGTCTAGTTTTGCTTAGTTTTGGACTTTAGATAAGTGAAATTATGGTATTTATGGTAGCCTGCTTCCAAAATGGCCCCAGTGTCCCTCGTCTTCTGGTGGTCTCTTCCTACATTGAATCAGGGCAGGTCTGTGTGACCAACTTGTAAGGCTGTCATAAAAGTTTATTACAGTTTCTGCCCAGTTCTCAGATTGCTCACTCTGGAGGGAGCAGCAGGAAAATTAAGCAGTCCTGAGAAGAGGCACCTGTGGACAGGAACTGAGGCCTCCCACCAACAGCCTGCACCAACTTGTCTGCCTTGTGACTGAGCACATTAGAAGTAGAGCTCCCTGTCCAAGTCAAGCCTTCAAACGACTGTAGCTCCAAAAGGCATTTGTCTGCAACCTCATGAGCAACTCTGAGCCAGAATTGTCCCAAGCCACTCCCCAATATCTGACCCACAGAAACCATGGGCAATAATGAATGATTTCCATTGTATAAAGCCAAGAAGCTTTGGAATGGTTTATTATGCGGCAATAGATAAATAATCAGGAATTGTATGAATTCTTTTGTATGTTGATTCTTTTACTCAATATTTTTTTAAAGATTCACTTATGATACTGGGTGTAGTTTCGTTGATTTATTTTTATCAATGTATAGCACTCCATTGTATGGATACATTTTTATTTGATTTTTATAAACATTTCTGTCTATGGAGGAAATTCTTAACATGTAGGGCCTTAGAAGAGGTTCTTTTTTTATTTGGGGCAGGTCTCTGCAGAAATGGGAGGAGGGGTAAATAGCACTTGACACCATTGAAGCCAAACTTACCATTAGTGTATGAATAATCCGCACATTTTAAATAAGAAAAAACAAGCAGGTTTTGGAAAGATCCTTCTTTTCACTGCCAGCATAGTCACCCTGGGGGACAAGCTTACTAGTTCTTCATAGCCCCTTAGATAGCCACTGGGCTTCTCATTTCTGTCTTTCAAATAGAGACTAGAAGAGAAGATGGGTGGAGACAGACACTCTCCCTGGGATGTTCAGCCATGTGCCGCGTAATGACGTTTCAGTCCACAAGGGGCCGCATGTACGACAGTGGTCCCACAGGATTGTAACAGAGCTGAAAACTCCCTGCCACCTAGTGACATCGTAGTTGCGGTAAGGTCTCAACACAACGCATTGCTCACGCTTGTGGTGATGCTGATGTAAACAAGCCCGCTGTGCTGCCAGTCGTATAAAAGCACTGCCCGTAGGATTACAGTAGCAGCTGCATCGCCTAGGTTTGTGTAAGTGCACGCTACAGTGTTTGCACTATAAAACCGACCGACACACTTCTCAGACGTATCCCTGATGTACAGTAAGTTGCATTGTACAGTATTTTCATCTGACAATTAAACCAAAGCAAACATGCTGTGTGCTTTGGTTTAGACTCAGAGATGCATGTTTTCTGACTGTGTAGGCTGCTCAGTCAAGCAGGAATCTTGGGCACCTCAACCCATGGCCAGCCGGCCAGTCAGCTCCTCCAGCAGCACACGCTCCCCAAGAGATGGGGCCTGGAGACCAGTCACCCGGCCATAAACTAAGACTAAAAATTGCACTTCTGGGAATCTGAACTACAGAAATACTCTCACAAAGGTGCAAAAATGTATATACAAGAATTTTTATTGTAACATTTTTCATTATTTTGAAAAACTAGATCCATGGCACAGGAGCTCTAGGTAAATAACGATGCACTCTTACAGTTGAAAGCTATGCAAGTGTTAGAAACAGCGAGACTGAGCTCCGTCAGCAGACGCAGAAAGACATCCAGAATAGATGTAACATGAAGAAAAAGCACATTGCAAACAGTATACTGCATGCTAATTCTATTTTCATTTACGAAGCGACTGTGAGAGAGATGGTGTATATAGATTAAACCATTAACAGATATTATTAGGACCGAAGGAGGAACTTGAAATAAATTCCACTTTCAAAATCACACATTCTTGTATGTTTCAAAATCACACATTTTGTTACAACATATACCTATGGCTTTTGAAAGTTTAAACAAAACCTGTCATTGGCTTCCAAACAGAAGACCCTGGTAGGCAGAAGAAAAGCACACAACTGAGAAATTCACGGAGGGTAGGAGAGAGGAAGGGCAGGGACCGGGTGAGCAGAAGAGGAAAGCGGTGCAGGGCCTCTGCTCCTGGGCAGCCAGCCCGCCTTCTTTCTGCTGCGTGGAGCCCTCTGCTGCCCCGGGGAACTGCCTGGCCTGTCGCAGGCGGTCCAGGCATGGTTGTCAGTCAGCTGGATCAGCTCCCTCTGGCCGGACGGCTAATCTGCCGACTCAGGCTAGACCAGTAAGCTTCTCTTTCCCAGAAAGCCAAATGTCCTACAGAGAAACCCAGGAGGGAGGACTGCTGAGCTGCGCTATCCAGCAGCAACCCCCCCCCCCCCCCCCCGCACGCAACCCGTGAGTCCCTGCTACGGAGATCCCCCCAGAGCCCTGGTTCCTGCCCTTCCTCACACATGACTGTCCCACTCTTCCTTCTGGTCTCTGAGCTACACAAGAGTCTTCCAGTTAATTCCTTCTTCTTGTTTCAGTTAGTGAGAGTTGGTGTCTGCTTGCAGCAGCACAAATCCTAAAAGGACAGAGACACTGTGTCATTTAGCAGTGAGTACTTAGTCCTCAGAACAGTGAGACACAGCCAAGGTGTTCAGTAAATGATTGTTGTGAATGTTTTGTGATTGTTGTTTCTTGGTTTAAAACAAGGGAAAGTGTCCAAGATATACTACTGAATAAAAAAGCAAGTTGCAAAATACTACATATTGTGTGATCTTATCTTTGTAATTTTTAAAAGTACTGCAATATTTATAATCACACTGTATAAAAATGATCTGGAATTATGTTCCTTATCCTACCTGTTAAGAAGGAGACTAGACTTTGAATAGTGAGCATACAATGCAATTTACAGATGATGTATTGCAGATTTGTACACTCAAAACCTATGTAATATTATGGCCAGTATAACCCCAATAAATTCAATTAAAAAAATTTAAAAAACAAAGAATGATTGTCTCTAGTAGGAGAAAAGGCCTGGGCAAATTTTTTAATATTTCAGTGTCATTGAATTTTTTGCAGTTTAAATATATCATTTTTGTGATTAGAAAATAATTGTTTAAGGAAAGGGAAGGAGAGAAAGGAGAGAGATAAAAGAATAAGAAATGTAAAAAATACAAGACTGAAGGGAGTAAAAATAAGGGAAGGAAAAGTGATGAGGAGGCAGGAGAGCAGGGGCCGCCTGATGGCTCTCTACCGTGGGACCCTTATTGCAGTGACCACTAAGACTGTCCACCAATATCCCATTTTCTTTCTTCCAGTCACATTATAAGACTGAACTGCCCACACCCTTGAAGTCAGACCAGGCCATGTGTCTTGCTTTGGCCAACAAAATGGGGTGGAAGCGACGCATGTTATACCCAAGCAGAAATCTTTAAAAGTCAATGTGTGATTTGTCACAATCTCTTCCCTTGTCTACAGCAATCACTGGTGCTGGGGACTCCTTACACCCTGGGACCCAGAGAGGACAACAGAAACACAGCCCCACCACCCACGTAGATGTGGAACATAAATGAGAAGTAAAACTTTATTAAACCACTGAGATTTAGGGGTGTCTACTTTTATAACTTCAGCATTCCAAGTCTATAGTGGGGTATATCTCCCCCAGAGCTGAAACATGTAACATTGTCTCATAAGACATCTGCTATGGACTGAATGTTTGTGTCCCTTCGCCACAAATTCATAAGTTGATGCCCTATCCCTATGGGATGTATACTTGGAGATGGGGCCTTTGGGAGGTAATTAGGTTTAGATGAGGTCATGAGGGTGGGGCCTCATGATGGGGTTAGTGTTCTTATAAGAAGAGGCACCAGAAAGCTTTCTCTCCATCTCTGTCCACCATGTGTGCATGCAGAGAGAAGGAAGCCCTCTGCAAGCCAGGAAGAGGGTCCTCACCAGAACCCAACCTTGCTGGCACGCTGGCCCTGCACTTCCCAGCCTCCCGAGCTGTGAGAAATAAATTCCTGCTGTTTAAATCACCAGATCTATGGTAGGTATTTTTTTAATGGCAGCCTGAGCAGATTAAGACAATCTCCTACAGAAAGTCATCTGTGTCAATGTTACCCAAAGACCACAGGACTATCTTCCTAGCATCGTTTATGCTGCTCTACCACCCCTCACACCAACAACATCTCATTTCGCTGAGCCTGTATAATTTTATTATAAGTTATCTGAATATTTTGTGGTGCAACAGCTGTATTTTTCATGATCTTTGTGTGTAATCGGCCCTTTGTCTCTCTGAAAAGCCTCCTGGGACATCCCTTCCTCCCACATACAGGTCTACCCAGGCCTTCTCCCGAGGGCTTGTGGTTCCCACCCAGAGCCTGTCACTTTACACACTGGTTTTCATTTTGTTTGGTTGGTTGGTTTTGGTGAAGTTTTTTTAACTTTTAAAATATTTTTTAAACTTTAGGATAATTATAGATCTGCAGAAAAGTTGCAAGTATAGTACAGAGCATCTCCACCTTCCTCTCATGTCAACATAGCTGTGGCACATTTTCCAAAACTAAGAAATTAACATTGGAGCAATGCTATTAATCCACGATAGACAATTCAGTTTTCCCTATTTTTCTATGAATGTCCTTTTTGTATTCCAGGTTCTAACCCAGGTACCACATTGTATTTATTCATCGAGTATCCTTTATCTCCTAGAGTCTGTGACAGTATCTCTTTTTTTTTCTTCTTAATGACCTTAAAACTTTTGAAAAGTATTTTGTAAACTGTCCCTAAATTTGGGTTTGTCTGCTGTTTTCTCAGAACTGGTCTGAGGTTACAGATTTGTAGGACATCACAGGCAAGATGACCTTCTCATCAAGTGATATCAGGAGCACATAAAATCAGCATGACGTATCACCGGTGGTGTTGACCTTGGCTGCTTGGTGAAGCTGGCATTTGCTATATTTCTCCACTGCATAATTACTGTTTTTCCCTTTCCATACTTTTCCCTTTGGAAGAATCACTAAATTCAGCACATACTCAAAAGGAGACTTAAGCTCCACCGCTCTCTCCGGCTCAGCTCTGGAGGAAGTCTGCTGCCGGCCACACAACCTGCACAGTGGAGTGAGAGCCACCAAAGCGCAGCACTCTCGGCCAGCAGCCCAGGAGGGACACTGGAAGGCATCCTGCTGCTCTGCCCAGCATCTTCACTGCACACTCCTGAGACACACTGAGCCACAAATACTGTCAGAAGCTCTGTGAGCTAAAAAGTGTTGGCCGTTTAAGCGACTATATTTGGGATAATTTTTTGTACAGCAGTAAGTCATGAATTCACCAGGAACACTTCACCTCTTTTTCTTTGGCTTTTCTCTGCGTATCTACTTTGTTCTTCCCTCTCCTTGCATGTAATTCCTCTTAAACTTCACGCCTATGGTTAGAATGGTTACTTACATCTTCCCAAGTAGAAACTCCTTGGTTCAAGGCACCCTGAATAGCACTCGCCCAACTGCAGGCTCCAGGGAGAGAAACTGATGGGCCCTGATGGGCCACGTCTAATTCAGGCGGATCAAGTCCAGTTGTATGATATGAGCATGGTCACCTGGGATCCTCTCCTCTTTGTGTTTGAAGAAAGGCAATTCTCAGAGGAGCAGGGTTAACGTGGGTCTGGGTGACACCCACCAGTATCCAACTCTACATGCCTGACACTCAGCGGAGTGAGAGATGAGACGTGAGTTTCCTGGTGGCCCCATATTCAGGAGCCCGGGGTGAAACGGGAAGTGTGGAGAGTTATGAGACCTTGTCAGGGTCCTCCACAAAGGCTACCCTACCTCCCGATGCTGGACTGATTCCATATAAAAGGCTGGAAGGGTAAGACTTTTACAAACAAGGGGTGACCCCAGAGACAAATGTGTGAACTGCAGCAAGTTGTGTTACAAACACCAGAGGTCACGGCTATGTAATCCCAGTCACCACAGACGTGCGGGGATATTTTCAGCCCAAGATCTAGTAAGTCTTTGATTTATTTGTCAGTAAGGTGATAGCTCTTGCAAGGATTGGTTTAAAAATAAGTGCACCATTGGTGACCTCCTCAAGGCAAAGCATGAACCAAGGAACAAGTGTCAGGATAAGTGACTACTAAGCTTGGAAGGAGTTCCCGTAGGGTTGCCAGGTGTTGATGAAGGCTAGTACACTTCACTAGTTGGTGTCCAGCAATGGCAGGATGCTCATGACCGGGCTTGTTGAAATCTACCTCTCTGCCACGAGGCAATGGAAATGGCAAAACCGTGTCACACAGTAACACCCTGCAAGGGGATACAATTTCTGACACTACATAAATGAACTAAAATTGCCTTTTACGATGTAAGAACTGCCTGGGATTTTCAATAGCTTTAATATTTTAATCAGGTGCAATTAAAACACACACACCAGAGTGACTGGGGAGGTGGTAAAGCAATACATAAAATATTATCTAAAATTCAAAATCCATCACCAACATAAGTTGTGTGCAAACATTTATTTCAATGTTATTTAAAATATCCTCGAGATTAAGAATGCAAAAAATCCCTTTCTAGTAATCTAGTTCAGTTCACAGATAGCCTCCTGCTTGTCATTCCCTCCAGACCCGGGAGGGAGGGCTGACCACATTGATGATCAGGATTTGCTATAACAAAACCAAAAAACAACCTTCTGAGCCATCAGGTTGTAGCTGGAAAACCTTAGACACCATCTGGGGAGGTCTATGAGTCTAAAAATCTCCTTTTTACTTTTAAGCCTGTTCTCTTGAATTTGACCATGGAATTTCAGTAATCCTTTTCTCATAGCTATTACCTTCAGAGAAAGAATCACGACCCAGAGGCAGTAATAGGCATCTCCAGGGAAGAAAGATCCGCGTGATGCAATGCCATGGATGACACTGAGCAGCTTCTCTGGGTGGGCCCTTGCTGGTCATGTGCCTCTTTGCTCTCAGCTCCATTCCTTAGGGAGCCACGTGCCTCGGGCTCTGTTGCCCTCTGGCTTGCAGGTGCTTGGCCAATGGGAGGCACTGTGCAAGGCCGAAGGACAAGAGGGCAGAGGCTGGCTACTTCTCTCTGCTTCCCGGGTAACTGACTTGGTTGGCTCTCCTTTCTGCAGGATCACCCCTCTCTTCCTCATCTCAGTTCCCTCCTGGCCACCTATTGTGATTCCAGCTTCCAACGATGGTCCTAAACTCAGGACTTCGGCAACTGCCATCTGGTCTCTCTCCTGTCCTAGGCTGGTACTAGCTCCCCTGTTGCTAATCTCCTGCGCTGTTTCATTTCTTCAGCTCTTTCATCGCCTGTGCGATAATTCCCTGTACGAGATCCTCGCTGTGTGAGACACCTAGAGTAACTGCAGGTTTCCTGTCTGGACCCTAAATGACACAGGGACACAAAAGCAAAACACGTGCATTCAAAAGTTAAAAAGTATATAATTAAATGAGTAAACTGGATAGTCCAGGAAGTGTTCACACAGGGCAGAGGGCAGAGGGCCCTAGCAATTGAGCTTTCCTGTGGTTGGTCAGTGTTCCCAGCTGACCTTTCCTCTCCATGCTCACCTTTCAGCCTCAGTTTCTGTAAGTATGGCCTTTTCCTGTCAGTGTCAGCCAGTCGCACTGCGAGAACTTACAAGTTACGGCATTTGTGGCACAGGATGTCCGTCCGTCTGTTCAGACGGTGCTTAGCCTATTTATTGGTTTCCCTCACTTTTGGTCCACTCAGCCCTGACCCTGAAAGGACTGAACACAAAGGTAACAGCTGACATTAATCGATGTCAGGCAGTAGGGAACCTTTAATCAGTTATCTCACTTAATTTCCAAAACAACCTCATGAGGTAGATGCTCTTATTATCTCCATTTTTCAGATGGGGAGTTTAAGGCTTAGAAATGAAATATTCTCTCTCCAAGCACAGCTGCCCACAACCGCATCTTCCAGGAGGACTCTCTTCACTGGCCCATCCCTCCTGGAAGGTCCTGGGACTGACAGTTCTAGTAGATGCTGAGGACAGTGAAGGAGCCACAGGAGGGCCTGGGTTGTGGAAGGTCTTGCAAATCAAAGTCAGGAGGCACATTTGAATATTCATTGGGTTCTCCATTAAGTGAATGATATTAGTACAAAACATAACCTTCATAGTTGGCAATAGTCCATTCAGTGTCGATTCTTTGGTTGCTTCTGGAAGGATCTGAAGATCTCGTGTTTGAAATGAACAGTACCAATACTGCACTGTGTTCACAGTCTCCCTATGAGCACTATTATTTGAAGCCCATTTATAATTCCTTTTATTAAAAAAACAGAGATACTAGATTTAGAAATTGAGTAATCACACCCACCCAAAGTAACAGCATTAGCATCGATCCCCACCTCCATATAAAATGCATAGAAAACAGTTCCTGTTCACTGGTGGCACACACCACGGCCCAGTGCATTGCAGTAATCACTTCTGCCTATTACGTGGGAAAGAGTAAAGATCCATTTCTCATACAGAGTGATAGGATTGTCTTCTTATTAAGATACCTGCTAAGGTTTTTGTTTTGTTTTGTTTTTAAATTGCACTTGTTCAAAGTAAGGATGTCTGGGGTTTTGCATGAATCAGCAAAAAGCAAAATCGAGCCTACCGTCCACAGTCACCACACAGATACGCACACACTTGCACCCAACCCATTTACACAGGTGTATGTCCTGATTCAACTCCCTTTCCCTTGTTAGAAGGCAGAAAATGCAACCCTGTACCTCTACCCAGGGATGAGGCTCCATTCTGAAAAACGACAGCTGGAATGAAGAATTTTAAAAATAGTGCCTAATGAGAACATCAGCCTCTTAGCCACCCCAGCGGTGCAGAGCTGCAGGCGGTCCAGGGCAGCAGGTGAAGGGGGGAAGCCGCGTGGCCACCGCTGGCATTAGCCGGTTAGAGCCCTGCCAGCTCCTTGGAACAAAGCATGTCTGCAGAAGGAGAGTCCCAGGCTGGAGAAATAGAAAAACATACTTTCATACTTATATATGTCAAAAACCACAAGAAAGATGTCTTTTCTCCCCTGTAAACAGGAAGCCTTATCAGATTGGCAGGAGTAAATTTAAGCATCCCCGGTTTAGAATTGAAATACAGTCATCTACCACCTCATACCATGATGAGGGATTCTGAGAAAAGGTGGAGGGTACACCTGAGTCTGGTTTAGTTTCAAAACTTAAACTCATTTCCTTAATGTCCCAAATTCATGGTGTTGCGAACCAAACTCTACTAAAAAGTCTAGGCTTATCTCCAGCTCTGCAGCTTGGACACGCGATTTGATTCGATTTATCACATGAGCATATTGATCCTTGCCTTACAGATAGGGGGTGAGCAGCCAGCGTGTCCTGGGCGCACCGATACGGCTGTACAAAGGCTGAAACATTTCACAGGCACGCAGCCGGTGCGGGGATCAGGAGCCGGGCTGGGTAAAGGCGCCTCGCCCGAGCGCCGTGGGGCGCGGCTGCCCGGGCCTGGCTCGGTGAGGTGGCGACGCGCCAGGGAGTTACCCGCTGGCCCCTACTGCTGTGTTCTGGGGGCTTGTGGGGATTCACTGGTCTATCCTCTGTGCCTGTGCAGAGCCTGGCACAAGTAGGATGTCAGAAAAATACTTTAAACATGACGTTTATCTTCATCCTACCAGCGCTCCCAGGCGAATGCAAAACCACCTTCACTTCTGATGCCAAACCTGACCTCCCCTCATCTTAATGTAAACAATATACTCTCAAAATTCAAGGCCCGCTAGACCTCATCAATAAAATATTATACAAAAGTTAATTCTCATGGTCAAAGAAGTTGGAAATGCTCTGTATTTAGAGATATAATGCAAGTCACTTGTATAATTATAAGATTTCTGGTTGTAACATTTAAAAAGGTAAAAAGAAACAGATGAAATTAACTTTAATAATAAATTTAATCCAACATATCTAAAATATTATCATTTCAAGATTAATCGATGGAAAACATTTATTAGTGAGATGTATTGCCTTTTTTCTCTGAACTACATGGTGTGTTTTACACTTTGAGCATCTCTCAAGTCAAAGCAGCCACCTGTCCAGGACTCAATGGCCACGCCTGGTTCCAGTTGGACAGCACGGCTCTGTCTTCTCTAGGAGGGCTGCGTACAGCACACGAGTTTAGTAAAGGCTCTGAGCAGGTCTATCTTGACGAGACTTGCTTAACTTTCTTTACCTTGAATTTCTCAAAGTATTTGCCCGTGAAACACACACACACCCTGCTTTTAGAACACTTATTTAAATCCCACAGAATTAGTCTCCTGAAATGACTTGTTTAAAAAGCACTGTTTTTAGACCAATACAAAAGAAAATCACTACTTAGCTATGGACATATGCAGTAGACTCGAGATAACACCCGAGAAAGTGCATACGAGGTAAAGCACACACACCACTTGGTATATGAGAGGATGGGGAGGTTGTGTGGGTGTGTGAGGGTGTGTGAGAGGGTGTGCATTTTGAGGTTGTATAGAGGGCTGTGTGAGATGGTGTGTATGAAGGTGTTGAAACGGTGTGTATGAGTGTGTGGGTAGTTGTGTATGAGGGTGTATAGTTTGAGGTTGTGTGAGAGGGTGTGTATTACAGTGTGCATTGTGAGGGTGTGTATGAGAGTGTGTGAGAGGATGTGCATGAGGGTGTATATTATGAGGGTCTCTGAGATGGTGTGTACGAGAGTGTTGAGGGTGTATATGAGGGTGTTGAGAGGGTGTGTGTGAAGGTGTGTGAGAGAGTGTGTGCACAGAAGAAACTGTCAATACATTTTTTGTGGTAAAACAGGAATGTGTCTTTTCCTCCTCCTGATAGTCTCTAAGGTAAATGTTAATTGATTTCTTTGTTTCTTCATGAAAATTTTATTCTTTAGACAAATATTTTAAATTTTTTAGATATTTTTCTTAACTCTGAAGATGAACCCTGGGAAAATAATAACTTGAGCACGATTTTCTTTCTGCTTTGGTAGCTGTGGTCAAATTAATATAGTCACGGCTAATGGGCGAAATTTCAGGAGTTACACATTGAAAAATAATAATTGAGAAGCATATATTGAACTTTTTATATCTTGTGATTAGAATGATACAATATCTTCAGGAGGTGGGTTTATGCCCAATATTTCTTCTTATTTTTAGTATTTAAACAAAAAGATGCAAAGCACTACCGTTTCTAAGAATCCTGAATCATCCTCCCAAATGCTGAGTGTCATTAACTCAATTTCTTTTTATTACGATGGAGTTAGGAACATGCTCCAAACCAAACATGATGAAACAACTGTCAGGGAGGGAAAGAATGAGTGTCCATGTGGTGTACGTCTGAGCTCAGTGGAGCCGATGGGAATGTGGCCAAGCAGGTCCCTGAGATGCTCATTAGTGCTAATGGGAGGGAGGTGGCCAGGGTTTGTAATAAGTGTGCAGCTTTTGAAGTGTTAGATTGTTCGAGGGGCCAATTAGCCTCTGAGTGAGCAATGATTTTAGTGTTTGTCATTTGGGGACCTCTCCTTTTCCAGGGAATCTCTTCCTGTCATTTTTAGTTGGTCTTCAGACAGTCTTTTTGAAAGCAGAATACTTCTCTTCAGATGGATTATTTTCCAATAATTACCAGGCTTACAGAAAGAGTGGCAAGGTCCTCCAGTCCTTTCCTTAAACCTTTTAGATTCAGAAAGTGGGTTTGAACAAAACAAGTGGTGCCATTAACGAACCAATGGCAGAGCGTTTGGACTTTGCCTTAGAAAGTCAACCACAAAGGCAGCTCCTCTGCCTGGGACTTTGATTAATCACTAGAGTCTGGATTTGGTAGAGACTGATTCTAGCAACCTGAGGTTGGATGAGATAAAACATATGATGAAACACACAAGTACAGATTAAGCCAAATATTTATGTTCTGATATGGCCTCATGACTTGGTGCAATGGGAATTCCTTCTCTAACACAGCTTCCCTGCCTGTTCACTGGGTACAAATTCACAGAGTATTGAAGCTTAATTAGTTAGTATACATAAACTAAACCTAGAACCGTTCTGGCGCTGTTTATCCCTCAGATACTCAGATGGGGAAGAAGGGAAAGAAACTACTCACCACATACTGAGTTAGAGGACAGAGAATCTTAGCATTTTCTAAGTATCTCAAGCCAGTTGTCATCACTAGCCTTTAATGGGAACCCACCACAAAATATGTGTTTAAATTATTGATGTTTGCCCTAAATAGAATAATGCTTTTTAATTGTCTAAGTGATCTATAACCATGATGACACAGATGAGTTCAAAACAGGAAGTTTTTTATGTGGTGAACTTAGGAAAAACAGTAACTAGAGTCTAAAAATATATCATCTAACATTGTAAACAATGCTTCTTCGATGGCACAGATGATGAAGGAACTGATTTTAGGGGCTACTTTGTGTAAATGTCTCTGCCTGAAGTAAAGGGGGTTGGTTGCTGTGTGCGTGTGTGTGTGTGTGTGTGTGTGTGTGTGTGTGCAGCACACACTGGTTGAATTTGCTCCTGCTACGGCTCAGCCGCAGGCACCCTGAAGTCAGGAAGTATGTTTTTAATACCCACCGCATAAGGGTAAGTATTTAGTGGATGCCGATGAATGGCTTTTATTGTTAGTGTAGTAACTAATTGTAGCTACTAATGTGATTACTAATGTAAAACAGCTTTGTGTGGGCCACTGAAGAAGACAGGAGTGTGTTGGGTCGGTGCTCTGGAGTCCTTCACAATAACACCATGAGCCTACTGGGAGGCAGACACCAGCAACTCAGCCTGGTGCTCCCCACTCGGGTCTGGCCTCGCCCACGCTCCATTTCCTCAACCTTTCCCTGTGACTCTGCGGTCACACCTGCGACTTCAGGTATCAGTTCCATCCGCCCGTCTGAAAGCTGCTCTCTTCACACGCCAGGGTGGGATGTGGAGACCACGGAGCTGTGAACCTCCAACTGCAGGGAGAGTTACTGCCTGAGACCCACCTGCCATGCAATGAACCGCGTCACCGTGCTTGGCCTGCAGCCACACTTCCCATGCCGGCGAGGGAGCGTGGCAGGGACGCTGGGGCACAGAACTCTGCTGATGGGCATCCAGTGGCCTTCCCAGGGTTCCCTTAGAACTGCATGTAGATCTTCCTCCTCTCCTTCATCGGGGACAGACTTGCAATGAGGTCTGATGCTCCCCCAGCCATTTGTCCTAATAAACTTTGTACATTTAATCCTGTCTTAGCATCGGTTTCTGAAAGGACTCAAACTATCCTATGGAAAGCAGGCTTTTATACCAGGGCTGGCAAATTGTACACAGAGATGTCAGTCCTACAAGGAGCTCTGGAGCTGGAGCAGCCCTCAGAGTTGTCCCCCCGTCCCAATGGAAGGGCTCTCTGAACCTTGTGTGGAGAAAGGCTCTGAAGCCACAGGGTTCGGGGCCCCAGTGCTGCCACTCCTGCTTTGTACCTGTGATGAATATTGCTAATGGGTCACACCTATGCAGGACACAGAGTGGGGCTGGGTTAGCATCTGCCATGGGTCCGAATGCTTACGGCGGGATGGACGCCAGGCACTTGCCGTTCTGTTTCAAACCCGTCAGCAGAGCCTGCATGTGACGGGGGTACGTCATGATGCTTGGTTTTTAGGAAGTTCAGTCCTTACCAGGACGCCTCTGTCAAATTTCCTAGCAACTCACAGGGAATGCTCACCTGTCCCATGAGTCTGTGCTGGCTGGGGCATGCCATCCTAGCAGTCATCTCCTCTGCACCCCCACTTGCCCCTTACTACATAGCAGGCCATTTTTCGCCATTTTAACGTTTTTATTAAATAAATGCATGTACATGACTTTAAACACCTCACATAAGCAATACTTAAGGTTTGTAATAACTCCTCTAGTCGCCTCTCCTAGGACTTTCTCCCACATTTCTAAAATTTTGCATATACTGCTATTTCTTGGTTTATTGATTTGTAAGGTACCACTGACTGAGCTACATGCTACATAAGGACTTATCATCATTTCTACCATTTTCCTTTTTCTCAGCACTCCAACAGTTATTTTTTTACTAAATCAATAGCCAATGTTTACACTGTTATGATTATGCAAATATTACTTAGCTCACTAGACGTATGCCTCCTTTGTGTTTGAACATATATTTCTGCTGGAGATAATAGCTACTTTATTTATTGTTATTATTGTTATTTTAATTATTATGAATTTGCTTGGTTCCTAGATCCCTCCTTGCTAGAGCCCTAGTCCTCCTGGTCCTATCTGGGCTGACTTTTCTTTTAGCTCGCTGCAAGGTGGCATCCTAAGGCTATCTCTTTGCCAGCCTTCTGGATAACATCCCATATTTTCCTACATCTCATGTCCCCTCTTTCTTGTTTTGCCTCTCATTTTGGTAGACTGTCTGCACTCACTCTGCTGCTGCTCCTCCTTATATCATTTCACTCCAGTATTTTCTAAAGAAAGATTAAGAAAGAGGTAGATTTATTGGGTCTTTATCCATATGAAAATGTCTTTATGCCATTCTTGTACTTATTTAGTTATGTATTTCCGGGATGAAATCCACAGTCCAGGAGTAAATCTAATTCTAGGGTGACAATCATTTCCCTCATTATTTAGGGTTCTTTTCTAGATTCCATTGCTGCTGCTGAGAAATTTAATGCCATTCCATTTCCAGTTCCTTTCCAGTTGATCTATTGTTTTTCTTCCCGAAAGCTTTAGAATCTTTTTTACCCTTGAGCTCTGAAATTTTACCGCAATAAGCTTTGCTACGACATTAGCTTGGATTCAGAGACAGAGGTTGCTGTGCGGGGAGTTTACTGGGGACTGCTCTTGAAAACCACACTCGTGAGGGCAGAGGGAGGAGGTGAACTGTGATGTACACACTTCAGCCAAACTATGGGAGGTTCTGGAACTGGAACAGCACTGCAGAGTGATCTTACCTTGGACAGGTAGTCTGGGCCTTTAGGTGCCCTTCCCCACTGGCCTGTCACGATGCAGGCCCTCCCCAAGAAGGGCTGGCCGCGGGCGCACAGTGCCCCTGAGTCAGTGTTAACCTCGTGGGAGAAAATCACCTGAGAACCACCGGCCACCAGCACCCCGAGATGAGCGCTCGGCCCTGGGGGAAAGCCGAGGGGGACACTCCAGGCTGCGGGTCTTATTTTAATAATTGTTCTGAGCTCTTGCTATACTTACTCAGCCTGAACAGCTACGTCCTTCAGTTTGGGGACATGTTCTTGTTTGTTCTTTGATCAATTCTTCTCTTCCTTTTTAAAAATCTTTTTCTAGAGTCGTGTTTTGATTCTGCAGGATTAATCTTCTAATCTTATCTTTACTCTTCTATTAATCATATCTTGACCTTTCTTATTTGCCTCCCAAGGTATTTCTTCAACATTAGTTTCCGGTGTGCTTGGTAGTCTAGTGACGCGATGAGCCCGAGCGAGACGCGTGGGGCACCGGCAACCTCTGCTGTGCACACTGGTAACTTATTTATCCTTTTGGTGTCATCTTGTGGAACTTTGGGAGGAAAAATATGTAAAGACAAGTAGCTGATCTGTAATTGTGAGCAGGAAACATCAGTTCCAGGCTGTCTCCACTGGGCGCGCTGCTGTTCCTCTCGAGTCACTTCCTACCAAGTGCAGCCAAAGGGAATCTAGTGAAAGCTGAGCCCAAGACTTTACCAAAGACCCAGAATAACTGAAATGCATTACCACACATGGAAAATTATATGTTAAATTTGGCTCCTCTCAGAACCCATAGGTCCAATTTATTGCATGAGGTAGGCATCAGTTGGGGGTTTAACTATCCACACTTCGCCCATGTTTCAGAAAACAGCTCGTATCTCCTCTTTGGGGTACCTTGAGTACATCTCTTCTGCCTGTGTCTGCAAAAGGCAAAGAGATTAAAAAAAAAATGTCTCCTTTTGCCTCTAAAGGCTTAGGCTTTCCAGCGTAGTCTTCATTTTTAATCCAGGACTGGCCTCTTTGCAGGGTGACTGGTGGTAGGAATTTCCATTCCCTCCAAAGTGCTGTGGCCTTCAACAGGGCCCTGTTTTCCCCAAGCTTGCTCTCAGGAAGTTTCATTAGAAGGATTGTCAGACATCAACAGTTTAGTCCAGGGAAAGAATAGATGACCCAGGGATTCCTCGGGCTCTTCGTAACGATCACATGTATACTTCCCTCCTGTCATTTTATGTGCTTGGTTCTCTTTATCAGGCAACTGTTTAAATATTAAAACACACATGCATGCACACATGTGCACACACACACACACACCCTTCCAGAACCAAGCAGTAATATACAGACACCACAGGACCTGAAGCCAGCAGAGGTGAAAACTTCACTGAATAATATAGTCTCGTATGTTCTCCTGCACAGCAGGTAAGCTCCAGTAAAGGGTCTTCTGTCACATTTGTACAACCAAAGCTTTCCCCTATCCAAGGGACATTTAGCCCCAAAGTCATGTCAGGTGTCCATTCACTGCATATGGAACATTGCTCTATTTGGGAGATTTGTAACGACAGGATTTGTTTTTCCATGTATTGGAGCTTAATGTTTGCAGCCGATGCCTGTGAAATCAGTCAGTAATGGGTTCCTAGCCCAGCTCTGTCACTCCCTAACAGAGTGTCCTTGGTACAGCTATTCCATTTTCTGTGCTTCAGCCTTTTCATCTGTAAAATGGGAATAGTTAAGAGAACCCACCTCAGAAACTTGTTGCTAAAGTTAGGTGAGAAAATCATGTAAAAAATCTGCACATAGTGGTTAATGAAAAAATATTCAATACATATTAATTATAATAGCTAATTAAGTAATAACTTCATTATTAGTTAAGAGTGTGGGTGCTTTTTCTGCTTCACTGCTGTAATGCCCACACCGAGGGATTCGTTGTGCATTAAGACAGGACATGTATGTAAACTGAGAACTCCAGGCTGTTGTATGGAGACTGCCAATTAGGAAAACATGGATGGCAGAGGTCAGAGGAGATTTTTTAGCCCCCGCTAGTAAGGCGACCCCTAATTTGATTCAAATTCCCTGTTTCAATTCATTCAAGAAAGGCGCCCAGATTCTGCAGCTTTCTTTCTCCTCTCCTCCTGACTCGAGGAGGAGGCTTCAGGAGCCCTTGGCCAATTTAAAGCTGACAATTGCCTGCCAGTCTGAACTGTTCAGAGATGAGTGATAATGAGGAGTTTCCTAATTACCAAGGTTTCAGGCTTGTCGGATTATAAGTCTCTTCATGAGATGTAGCTAATCGGTACTGTCAAGGAGAGAAATTCGGACAGACCTAGATAATAAGTAGATATGAAACCCAGTGGGGACGGCCGTTTCCCACTGTTCCTGTCTGTAGCCCTCGCGCATGAGAAATCGTCCATCTCTCTGCTCACGTCTTAGAATCAAGGGCATCTTGTCCTTCCTCCTCCTATTTCGATAGTGTGTTGCTAAAAGAGAAATCTGTGGATTATTATTCCTGCTCCTACTGGAGAATTTAAAAAAATCTAACCTGAAAGCATGTAGATAACATCTTGCCAGGTTAGTTTTGAAGGCTCGAGTCCCACGTCTTGCGAAATGAACGTGGGTTTTTAAATGGAAGACAAAGCTTCAAATCCCATCCTGCTGCTTACGGTACTGAGAGCCCGAGTGGCTCATGTCACTGCTCAAAGACTCAGTTTCCTCATCTGTAAACCGAAGAAAAGAACGGCCACTTCACGGAATATAAATAGGTAAATTAGGTAAAACCATAAGCACAGTGGCTGTCCATGGTGGGTAGCCAGTAATTTTGGGGGGGATCACTCTGTAAACTACATGATTGTCTAACCACTATGCTGTACATCTGAAACTAACACAGAATAATATTGAATGTAAACTGTAATTAAAAAATAAATAAATAAATAAATAAAGTAGAGCTCTTTTTATTAAATAGATTTTTAAATACAATTTGGAGGAGCTTCAGTTTCTTAAAAACACTTGTTACACTTCAAACCCAAACAAGTAAACCTGAAAAAACAAATGTCTAAAGAGAATATTTAAATTCAAGTCCCCAACACTATGATAAAAATTAATTTAAAGCTCTCGAAATGTATCCATCATATACATGTACATATGTACACAAACATTTAAGTCCATGTGTGTGTGCAAGAGACATGTACATATACATCACATTAAGATTAGTAACCTAATCATCTTGCAATAGGAATATTGTTAAGTGAAACATAGCAAGTGTATAGTTTACTTGTTTTGGTATAAAAAAGGATAGATGGAAACGAAGACCTGTATACACTCTCTCTGGGAAGATATACCAACACCTGGCCACTATGAACACCTTTGGAGAGGCAGTTGGAGGACTGTGGGTCACAGGCCATAGGAAAGTTGTAATATGTCTCATAATTGCACATAGAGTATTTTCACTACCTGAGAATCCTGTGTGTCCACCTATTCATTACACACTCCAATCCTGGTGATCACTGATCTTTTTCTAGTCTCCATAATTTTGCCTTTTCCAAAATGTCATATAGTTGGAATCAACTATATTTTTTAAAAAAACATATTTTTAAAAAAAAAATTTTAAAAGGCTATATAGTATGTAGCCTTTTCAGATTGGCTTATTTCACTTAGCAATATGCATTTAAGTTTCCCCCATGTCTTTTCATGGCTTGAAAGCTCATTTCTTTTTAGTGCTGAATAATATTCCATTGTGTAGATGTACCACTCACCTACTGAAGAATATCTTGGTCACTTCCAAGTTTGGGCAATTAAGAATAAGACGCTATGAACGCCTGTGTGCAGGTTTTTGTGTGGATGTAAGTTTTCACCTTCTTTATGTAAATACAAGGAGCCTGATTGCCCAATTGGAAGGTAAAAGGAGGTTTAGTTTTGAAAAATCAAGACAAAACAAACAAAAAACACCAAACTATCTTCTAAAGTGGCAGCTTCATATACTTCTTATGTGTCATGAAGTAATATTTACCTTTTATTTTTTTTTATCATTTAAAAATGTAAAAACCGTATCTAACTGTCTGATATTCAAAACAAGTGGTGGGGCTGAATTTAGCCATTCTGCATAACTTGTCAATTTTTCCTCTATCATTTAGTTTAAATGACATTTTTATTTTTCCTTCTTTGAGATTTGACAAATTTATTCATCTTAACATTAGAGTTCTCATCTTTAAAATGGAGTGGTTAGCCGGCCGGCATGGCTCAGCGGTTGAGCATCCATCTATGATCCAGGAGATCGAAGTTTGATTACCAGTCAGGACACATGCCCTGATTGTGGGCTCGATCCCCAGTGGGGGGCATGCAGGAGGCAGCCGGTCAATGACTCTCTTATCGTTGATGTTTCTATTTCTCTCTCTCCCTCTCACTTCCTCTCTCTGAAGTCAATAAAAACATGTTTTTTTTAAAAAATTAAAAAATGGACTGGTTAGTGGGCCCAATAACAGTACTGAACATTATGCTGGAAAATAGGTATCTGGTACTGTTCCTTCCACAAACACTAATGCGTTTACATTTTCTTAGAGTTTAATAGTCAGCATTCTTTCAATTGCAAGTAATAAATAAAAAAATTGCATTGGCTTCAACAATAAAGGATATTTGTTAGCTTATACAACCTGAAAGCTCAGGCATAGCTGCATTCGGAGATTTAAGCAATGTTCAGTGGGGAGCAATTCCTCTCCATTCCACCATGCTGTTTTTCACCTTGTTGATTATATTGTCAGGCAATTTCTCTTCCAGTGGTAGCATCTGGCAGCTTCAAGCTTACATCATCTCAAGTTTATGCTCAATAGAAAAGAGGCTTAGGAAGATTCCAAAATGTTGGCAGATTAAGTGGAAGCTACAATGACATTCTTCAAGGACCAAACTGGAATTACAACTAAAATATAGAAAAATTATCTTGAATAACCAACTGAAGACTACCTGGAGAGGACCCTTATAACCAAAGATGTAAAGAGGAGACCACGTCAAGACTGGTAAGCAGTGTGGAGGCACAAGAGGGCTGGCCGGGCTCCCACAGGCAGCAGCTGAAGTTCCTGAGAAATATCTCAGCTGTGGGGGGTTCCCACCAAGAACTCTGGGGCCCAAACCCCAAACTGGGCTCCCCATCCCAGAGCACCAGAACTAGGAGAGGTGCCCACATAACATCTGCCTGTGAAAAGCACCAAGGGTTGTGTCTGTAGGGACAAACCATTAGAAATGCAGACACCCTCTTAAAGGGCCAATGGACTAAATTTCATTTTCAGCCACTTACCTTAGGTTCTAGTAGAGAGAGTGAAGAGTGGACTAGAGCTGCATGAGGAGAGTCTGGAGTTGGTGGCTCCATGGAGAGAGAGCAGAGAGGACAGAAACCAGGATCCCTGTGCTAAGTTATTCCCCCATGGTGCAGAAGTCACCTTTCTTAGGCAGACCTTTACCATCCAGGCAACTTTAACCTGGGGGGAAAATACTGACCCACCCATTGGAAACCCTTTAGCCCCACCCTGTGGACCTTACTCCTGACTGAGCTCTACAGCCTGAGGCTCATTAAGTGACTAAGACTAACAATCAGCCTGTAGGCAGTGGTGGATCTCTGGGTGCTAAGAGTCTTTGCCTGACCTGCCTCTGGACCCTGGGCTAGAAAAAGCAGACCTTGGTGCAGTTTGGTTCTTCCCACATGCATCCAGCCCCAGCAGAAGGAGCCACAAGCTATGAGTCTGATGGCTCCAAACAGGGTACTCAGGGCCAATCACAAAGAGTGTCTGATATTGGACTGCACCTGAGACCCTCTGAATAGGCCCAAAACCAATAAACTCAGTGGCCAGCTTCAGAAACAAAAGAGAATAATTCCAACAGCTTCACAAGCAGTATATCCACTTGGAGGTATTGGCAGGCTCCAAACCCTACAGAAGAGAATTCAGCTTCATGTAATCAGCAGCTGCACAGTAGCCTGCATGCTGTGTTGGGGGTTGAGCCTCATGTCATCATCCAGCCTGAGGGTCAAGCCCACACATAAACAAGCTAATAACAATTAAGACCCAATTACATCAGGAGAGCCCACACAACATACACAAGGGACATAATTAGAAGACCAGGCCTGGTGATCAGGGAGACTGTGCAACTGGGTCCCACAAGTCACCCGCTACATGAGGCCACCCAACCAATACAGATCTACCTAATACATAAAAGCAAACTCAAATGGGCAGCCAAATTGGGGATACAAAAAATAAGCCCCAAATGAAAGAACAAGAGAATTATCCAAAGAAGAGCTAAATAAAATGGAGACAAGCAAGTTATGAGATATAGAGTTCAGAGTAATGATTATAAGGATGCTCACCAGCATTAAAAAATATATAGAAACTATGAAATACAACCAGTCAGAGATGAAGAATGACATAGCAGAAATTAAGAAACATTGGAAGGTATAAACAGAAGATGAGAGGAAGCCAAGGGTTGAATCAGCGAATTACAAGACAGAGTAGTAAAAAAAAATCACTCAATCAGAGAATCAAAAAGAAAAACAAAATTAAAAACCAGGAGGACAGATTTAGGGAGCTGTGGGACAACATGATACATAACAATACCCACATCATAGGAATGTCAGAAGGAGAAGAAAGTGAGCAAGGGTTAGAGAACCTGTTTGAACAAATAATGACAAAAAATTTTCCTAATTTGGTGCAGGAAAAAGTGACACAAGTTCAGGAAGCACAGAGAGTCCCAAGCAAGAAGAACCCAAAGCAGCCCATGCCCAGATACATCATAATTAAAATGCCAAAAGTTAAATTCAAAGAAAGATGCTTAAAGGCAGCAAGAGAAAAGCAACTTGTTACCTACAAAGGAGCTCCCATAAAGCTGTAAACTGATTTCTCATAAGAAAATCTACAGGCCAGAAGAGAATGGCATGAAGTATTCAAGGTAACGAAAAGCAAGGATTTAAAACCAAGACTTCTCTACCCAACAAAGCTATCATTCAAAATAGATGGTGAAATAAAGACCTTCCCAGACAAGAAAAAAAGCTAAAGGAGTTTATCATCACCAAACCAGCATTACAAGAAATGTTAAAGGGATTGCTGTAATAATAATAAGAAATATATAGAGAGATAAACATAGGCATAAAGAATTAAAATGGCAATAATTAAGTACCTATCAATAATAACCTTAAATGTAAATGGATTAAATGCTTCAATCAAAAACATAGGGTAGCTGAATGGATAAGAAAACATGACCTATATGTATGTTGTCTACAAGAGACCCACCTTACAACAAAATACTCACACAGGATGAAAGTGGGACAGAAAAAATTTTCATGTACTGGAAACAAACAAACAAAAAAGCTGGGGTAGCAATACTCATATCTGACAAAATAGACTTCGAAATGAAGGCCATAGCAAGAGACAATAAAGGTCACTACATAATACTAAATGGATAGACCCAACAAGAGGCTATGACCCTGATAAACACATATGCACCCAACATAGGAGCACCTAAATATATTTTTAAAAAACTTCTGCAGGTCTTTAAAGGAGAGATCAACAGCAATACAGTCATAGTACAGGACTTTAACACCCCACTGACTTCACTGGATAGATCTTTCAGACAAAAAATCAACATGGAGAATGTGACCCTACATGACACACTAGATCAGATGGATTTAATTGACATTTACAGAAATTTCACCCCAAAGCTGCAGAATATACATTCTTCTCAAGTGCACATGAGACATTGTCAAAGACAGACCACATATCAGGACACAAAATAAGTCTCTACAAGTTCAAGAAGATTGAAATCATATCAAACATCTTCTTGGATCACAATGTCAAGAAACTAGAAATAGACTGCAATAAAAATACTAAAAAACATTCAAACACATGGAGGCTAAATAGCATGTTATTAAACAATGAATGGGTTACCAATAAGATCAAGGAAGAAATTAAAAACTTCCTAGAAACAAATGAAAATGAACACACAACAACCTAAAATCTATGGGACACGGGAAGCAGTCCTGAGAGGGATGTTCATAGCACTACAGGCCTACCTCAGAAACAAGAAAAATCTCTAATAAACTATCTAAACCTACAATTACAAGAATTAGAAAAAGAAAAACAAGAAAAGCCCAGAGTAAGTAGAAGGAAAGAAATAATAAGGATCAGAGCAGAAGTAAATGACACAGAGACTGAAAAAACAATACCAAAGATCAATGAAACCAAGAGCTGGTTCTTTGAAAAGATAAACAAGAGTGATGAACTCCTAGCCAGACTCACCAAGAAACAAAGAGAGGACCCAAATATATAAAATAAAAAATGAAAGATGAATTAACAACTGACACAACAGAAATACAAAGGATTGTAAAAAAATATTACAAACAACTATATGCCAACAAATTGGACAACCTGGGTGAAGTGGACAAATTCCTAGAAACATACAATCTTCCAAAACTCAATCAGGAAGAGTCAGAAAACCTTAATAGGCAGATAACTACTAATGAAGTTGAAGCAGTAATCAAAAAATTCCCAGCACATAAAAGTCTTAGGTGGGGTGGCTTCACAGGGGAGTTTTACCAAACATTCAAAGAAGAACTAACACCTATCCTCCTCAAACTATTCCAAAAAAAATTCAAGAGTAAGGAACATTTCCAATAACTTTTTATGAGTCCAGAATTATCCTAATTCCAAAACCAGATAAAGACACTACAGAGAAAGAAAATACAGGCCAATATCCCTGATGAACATAGATGTCAAAATCATCAACTAACTATTACCAAATTGGATCCAGCGATATATTAAAAAATCATTCACCATGACCAAGAGGGCTTTATTTCAGGGATGTAAGGCTGGTACAATCTTCACAAATCAAGAAATATGATATATTACATAAACACAATGAAAGATAAAAATCACATGATCATATCAATAGATGCAGAAAAAGCATTTGACAAAATCCAGCATCCATTTTTGGTAAAAACTCTCACCAAAGTGGTAATAGAGAGATCATACCTCAACATAATAAAGGCCATATATGACAAACCTACAGTCAACGTCATACTCAATGGTCAAAACCCAAAACCATTTCCCTTAAAAACAGGAACAAAACAAGAGTGTCCACTCTCACCACTCTTGTTCAACATAGTACTGGAAGTCCTTACCATAGCCATCAGACAGGAAGAAAACATAAAAGGCATCTAAATTGGAAAGGAGGAAGTAAAACTATCATTATATGCAGATAACATGATACTGTACATAGAAAACCCTAAAGACTCCACCAAAGTACTACTCGACTTGATAACTGAATTTGGCCAAGTAGAAAGATACAAAATTAACATCCGAAAATCGACGGCATTTTTATACACCAACAATGAACTCTCAGAAAGAGAAACTGAAAAAACAATCCCATTTACCATTGCAACAAAAATTTAAGGTACCTAGGAATAAACCTAACAAAGGAGGTAAAAGACCTGTACTCAGAAAACTACAGGACGTTGCAAAAATAAAAGAAGATTCAAACAAATGGAAGAATATACCATGTTCATGGATTGGAAGAATTAACATCATCAAAATGTCCATACTACATAAAGCAATCTATAGATTCAATGCAATCCCTATTAAAATACCAAAAGCATAATTAATAGATCTAGAATAAATACTCCAAAACTTTATATGGAACCAAAAAAGATCCCAAATATCTGCAGCAATCTTGAGAAAGATGAACAACATTGGAGCAATCACAATACAGGATATCAAATTATATTACAAAGCCACTGTAATCAAAACAGCCTGGTACTAGCACATGAACAGGTATATAAGTCAATGAAACAGAACAGAGAACCCGGAAATCAACCCACACCATTATAGTCAATTAATATTTGACAAAGGAGGCGAGAACATACAATGGAGTAAAGACAGTCTCTTCAATAAAAGGTGTTGGGAAAACTGGACAGGTAAATGCAAAAAAATGAAATTAGACCACCAACTTACACCATACACAAGAGTAAACTCAAAATGGATAAAAGACTTAAATATAAGTCATGAAACCATAAAAATTCTAAAAGAAACCATAGACAGCAAAATCTCAGACGTCTCTTAACAATATGTTTGCCAATACATCTCCCAGGGCAAGGGAAACAAAGGTAAAAATAAACAAATGGGACTACAGCAAAATAAAAAGCTTCTGCACAGCAAAAGAAGCCATAAACAAAACGAAAAGGGAGCCCAATGTATGGGAGAACATATTTGCCAATGACACATCTGATAAAGGGTTCATATACAAAATATATAAGGAACTCATACAACTTAACAAAGGAAGACAAATAATCCAATTGAAAAATGGACAAAGGACTTAAATAGACACTTTTCTACAGTGGACATACAGATGGCCAAGAGATATATGAAAAAAATCTTCAATGTCACTAATAATCACAAAGATACAAATTAAAACAACTATGAGGTATCACCTCACACCTGTCAGAATGGCTGCCATCAACAAATCAACAAATGACAAGTGTTGCCAAGGATGTAGAAAAAAGGGAACCCTGGTACACTGCTGGTGGGAATGCAGACTGGTGCAGCCGCTATGGAAAACAGTATGGAGTTTCCTCAAAAAATTAAAAATGGAACTACCTTGTGACCCAGTGATCCCGCTTCTAAGAATATATCTTAAGAATCTCAAAACACCAATCAGAAAGAATATATGCACCCCTATGTTCATAGCAGCACTATTTACAATGGCCAAGATCTGGAACTGGCCCAAGTGCCCATCAGTAGCTGAGTGGATAAAAAGCTGTGGGACATTTACACCATGGAATACTATGCAGCTGTAAAGAAGAAGGGTCTCTTACCCTTTGAGACAGCATGGAGGGACCTGGAGATTATTATGCTAAGCGAAATAAGCCAGTCAGAGAAAGTCAAGTATCACATGATCTCACTCATATGTGGAATCTAATGAAAAAAATAAACTGATGAACAAAATAAATCCAGAGTCATAGAAGCCTGGAACAGACTGAGGGATCTCAGAGAGAAGGGGGTTGGGGGGAGCAGAAAGAGATTAACCAAAGAACTTATATGCAAATATGCATAACCCATGGACACAAACAATAGGTCTGATAGGTGGAGGGGGTCAATGGGGGGAAAAGGGGACATCTGGAATACTTTCAACAATAAAGATAAATTTATAAATAATAAATAAATAAATAAATAAATAAATAAATAAATAAATAAATAAATAAATAAATCAGCCAGGCAAATTGTCAAAATTATCTCTGATTGGCCTGGATTGGCCTGGCGTAAGGTAAATGGTCATGTCTGAACCCATCACTGTGGTTGCGTGGATGTAACATTCTGCTGTCTAGGTATTTGTCTCCCACTTACTTCTGGAGCAAAGGATGGAGGGGGAGTAAAATCAACTCCATCCAAAGACATAAACACAGTGGGAGAAGGTTGTCCTATAAACAAAATCGGGGTGCCGACATCTAACAAAGGACAGCAAAACTCACAAATGTAAACTTCAGAGTTCTTACCCACAAAGTCTATCATTATGAGCCTGCCCTAATTTCTTTCCGATTCCAGGGCAGTAGGCTGAGAAACATTTGCAAAACTGAGGAGTCTGTTTTATAGCTGTTGCTTTTATTGTGTGTTTTGCAATGTTTCAAAGAACTGTGTCTTTTCCGTCTTTATGTTGTTTCCCAAAGCGGAATGACTTCAGAGCATTAGATCTCTGAAGTACTATCCCCAGAGGCCTAATATGAATAGGGCTCCCCTTTCTTAATTCTCCACAAATTCCTTGCAGCCAGTGGTTCTACTGGACACTGAAAGTCCAACCACATAAAGTGTAAACTTTCTTATCACCCACCAGGCACTCAGCTGACATGACAAAGAGAACAGACTGCAGAAGCTGTCTTATCTACTGTCTTAGTTACGATGCAGTTAGATCACTCAAGACAGCCTCATCTTTTTCTTCAAGGATTTCCTGGACCAATGTCGGAAATTTAATAAACACACAAAAGTATACCCCATAAAGTACAGCCATTCATTGTAGCTTTGTTGACTTGGGTCTTCCTTAAATCTATACCCTTTTTTTCACAGTAAAATACACCCTGTCTTGGCTCTTTTCCTCAGTGATATTCCATCGATCTGGTTCTTCCTCTCTCATGCTCTCACTCCCGATTTCTCTCTTTCTCTCAATCACTTTCTTTCTTCTCCTTTCTTGTCTTCCCCAGGCTCACAGCTCTTCTCTTCCCACACTTTCCCCTTCATTGATTTTATTTGTTCTCACATTTCAATGATCACTTTACTCATCTTCAATAATGAAAGCTATAGTTTATTGAATATGTGCTCCTCAATATAGTTTATTGAGTATATTTGCTCCTCTTGATGGTTCTGAGAGGTAGCTGACATTACCTAAGTTTTACAGTAAGAATTGGGGACTTCTTAAAGGTCACACATCTGGCAATTGGGACGGTTGGGGTTCAAGCCTGGTCTATCTGATTCCAAGGTCTATTCCCTTTCCACTGTCCTTCACTATATCCATTCGCCCATTCTATTACTCAGCACAGACCTCTTAAGCATCTGTTTTGAACCAGGCACAGTGTATTAAGAATCACTAAAAAAACAGTTCCTGTCTTCAGAAAGTTCACCGTCTAGTAAGAGAAACAAACAGTCAATATAATTATAATATAGCTGCTATGACAGAAGCATGCACATATTGCAATATTAGATCTAAGACCCAGATCTCTTGCCTGAGCTGCATGCCCATATGACCAAGGACCTATTGAGCATTTTTATTTGAATGTTGTTTCCATTATCTTTTGGTGCCCAACAAAATACCCAGAGCTTAGTGGCTTAAAACAATTTATGATTTCTCATAAATTGAAATCAATTTATGATTTCTCATCAATTTTGGGGTTGACTGAGCCCAGTGAGTGGTTCTTTGGCTGAAGTCGCTCTCATGACTCCACTCATCTAGGAGTTAGGCTGGAACATGCAGGATATGTTCTCTTAGCCCCACATCTCTCTGCCATCACCTCTCACCATTCAGTGGTATAGCCTGAGTGGCCTTACATCGTGGTGGCTGGTTCCAAAAGGACAAGCTTCCATGCACAAGCACTCACTGAGCCTCTGCCTGCATTATGTTAATATCTCATTGGCCAAAAAGTCACACGGCTGAGTACAGAGTCAGTATGGGCGGGGCCTATACAAGAACATGATTACTGGAGCCACGGATCACTAGGGGCCACCAATGAGACAGCCCAGCATAGGAATCCAGTTTTCACTTCTACACCTTAAACTGAAATCACAATGTGCCTTCAAAACAGTCTCACGTTGGTATTTTTATTTCTGGAACTACCACTCTCAAAACTTAGGACTCACTGTCAACTCCAAAAATCTATCCTAACTACATCTAAATACTCCCAATTGTTTTCAGTTTCTTCTGTAAAACATCTCATGTTCTTCCCTTTCTCTTTCACCTACCTATTTAGCTCAGAAAAGTCTGCTAACTAAGAGGATCCCAGCTGTGCGCTGGTGCTCACTACCATGCTGTAAAAAGATTATAGATGTGAAGAGGTAGTGACCTTCATTTGACAATTTTGAGATGAATGCCTAGAGCAGCTGGAGTCTCTGGGCTGGTCACTCCCAAGCAGCAGCTGCCTTGTCCATCTGCCCCAGTGAGCAATATATATATAATTTTTCAGATGGGCCACGGCATGAAAGATTTGGAAAACACTGTGGTAACTGAATCTCCTCCCTTGTATCCATCTTTCTTACCATCACCAGGTTAATCTTTCTTACCATGACCTGGTTAATGGTTTCCTGGGGAATCACTTCATGTTCTACTCCTCTCAACAATATAAGTTGCCTACTGCACATAGTCCAAGCTGGCATCCAAAAATTTCTACCATTTGACGAACCTGCTTTTGAACTTTTTGCCCTCTCCTCCACAAAAGCACACTTCTGCCAAACTGACCTGCTTGACCTCTCCTAAGAAGGCTTTATTATTTTCTGCTCCACTGATTCAGGATAAGCCCACACTGTTAGAAGATTTCCAAACTCCAAATACCCTTCAAATCCATTTTGAATTCCTCATCCTCCGTGAAAGTTACCAAATTATTCTGGCCTATAGTATGTATCTGTTTTGCCTCTGACTGCCAAGAAAATATAGTTTATTACTCTACAATGTCTAGTATGTTAATTACTAGTCTCATGTGCCTATTTAAATTTAAATAAAATTAAAATTTAGTTTCTCAGTCACACTGGCCATATTTCTAGTGCTCTGTAGCCACAGGGACTAGTGGCTGCCATGTTGGACAGCATAAATACAGAGCATTTCCATCATCACAGAAAATTCTATTGGAAAGCTAACTCAGTGCCACTCATCTGGCAGTTAATCATTGTTTCTGACTTTGGGTTGGCTTTTCCTTTTCATTACTATTTTTTTCAATTACAGTTTACATTCAATACTATTTTGTATTAGTTTCAGGTATATAGCTTAGTGGTCAGACAATCATACTTATATAGTCAATTAATATTTGACACAGGAGGCAAGAACATACGATGGGATAAAGACAGTCTAGTCAATAAATGGTGTTGGGAAAATTGGACAGATGCATGTAAAAAATGATACTAGACCACCAACTTATACCATACACAAGAATAAATTCAAAATGGATAAAAGACTTAAATGTAAGGCTTGAAACCATAGAACCCCTAGAAGAAAACATAGGCAATAAAATCTCTGACATTTCTCTTAGCAATCTTTTTCTTGATATAGATCCTCAAGCAAGGGACACAAAAGAGAAAAAAAATAAACAAATGGGACTACATCAAACTGAGAAGATTTGCACAGCAAAGGAACCTTCAACAAAAAGAAAAGACAACCCACTTACACCATACACAAAAGGTATTTGACAATGATACATCTGACAAGGGGTTAACATCTAAAATTTATAAATAACTCATTCAACTCAACACCAAAGAGGACAAATAATCCAAGTAAAAAATAGGTTGAGGGCCTGACTAGACATTTCTCCAAAGGGGACACAGATGGTCAACATACATATGAAAAGATGCCAGCATCACTAATCAACAAAGAGATGCAAATTAAAACCACAGTGAGATATCACCTCGTTCCTGTAAGAATGGCTCCATCAACAAATGAACAAATAACAAATCTTGGTGAGAATGTGGTGAAAAGGGAACCCTGGAGCACGGTTGGTGGGAATGCAGACTGGTGCAGCTGCTTCAGAGGTTCCTCAAAAAATTAAAAGTGGAACTGCCTTATGACCCAGTGATTCCACTTCTGGGTATTTACCCAAAAAACCCCAAATCTTCCTTTTTTTAACCCTCACCTGAGGATATTTTTTCCATTACTTTTCAGAGAGAATGGAAGGGGGAGAGACAGAGAGACTGAAACATCCATGTGAGAGAGACACATGGATTGGCTGCCTCCCACTTGCACACTGACCAGGGCTAGGGATGGAGCCTGCAACCGAGGCATGTGCCCTTGAATGGAATCAAACCCAAGACCCTTCAGTCTGCGGGCCGATGCTCTAACCAATGAGGCAAACGGACTAGGGCTGGATTAGCCTTTCAACAGCCAATTCCCAACTCCTTTACTTCTGTGTTGCTTCTTATCACAGAGCTTGAAAAGCCCAGATCCTTCTGTTTCCAGGCTCCATAGCAGCTCGGCTCATCCTTGTGGCCCACCACAGGCCAACGCAATAGAAGGGTATGCTTGTCGGGAGTGATTCTGGTCAAACTTCTTTTTACATAAGAAAAGAGAGAAGTATGCAAGCAGAGCTCTCTCGCTAGATACCCTCTTGCCTTTGAACAGTCATGTGAAGATGTCTTATGTACTAAGACTATTTCAGAGACATTTCCCCAGAGCCTGAAATGGCAGAAGGACTCAATCACCCCTAAGACTACTAATCCCCCGACCCCTTTGTATGTAGTAACTGCGTTATTTTATTATCGAAGCCTTTGTTTGTTTTGAGCCCTTACTGTCATTCACTAACTGCACCATTAGTGAAATTGCCTGTGCTCACGCCCTGTCTCTTCAAGCACATTGCAAATACACATTAAGGCAACAGCACCTTTCTAATGTCCCTGACTCACCCACAGCACATTTATTGCAGGTGCTCAGCAAACTCAGGTGAACTGATTGACTTCTTACCACTTTGAAAAGTCAACAGTGAAGGGGCTCCTGGGCTCTACCGCACGCGTATGAATTCCTTTTCTGAAACTCTCTAATCTTAGCCTATGTGGGAAAAAGTATGTCATTTAACAACAGCAACACTTTGATCTATATTTGTACTTGAAAGTTACACTAGAAAGGTGAGAAAGGAAGAAGTATGGTTTTTCATTTTTATCTCCAAGATACACCCAAGACAGATCAATTTTTAAAAAGTTGATCTGGTAGTGTGGTGTCAGTGACAATTTGAAAGGAAGACCCTCAGTGTTATTGAAAGTTTTGCCAGGTAATCCACCTACTCACGATGAGCCTTGAGAATCATTTGCAGTGAATGGTGTGTGTGTGTGTGATGTTCTCCTCCATGGCTTATTATTAAAGATGTTAAGTTCACTTTATCTTTTTCTTTTTCACTTTTGTTTTTCAACTCATGCCCAAATTCTAGATGTCAACCCAATGGGAAGTCTCATTTCATTCATTCATTTAACATTGAGTACCCAGTACACCAAAGATCCAAACATGAAGAAGACACAACTTCACATTAACATTTTAATAGTTCTACCAATTAGAAAATTACCTCCTTTAATCCATTCCCCAATCCTGGCATGTGAGGCCTGTTCATGTCCCCATGTGGCAGACTCGCTGTGAGGCCAGTTATAAGGCTAGACGTTACTCGCCTACAAGTGACACTGAAGGCTGGCAGAGCAAGCTCCAGAACTGAGAACTCACTTTTCTAACCCTTGGGTTTCCCTCCCTGCCATGCTGGAAGGCACTGTGGCAAAGGACACTGGCTCTGGTATCAGAGTCAGATCCCCATGTGTGTCATGTGCTGGGTATGACAATGGTGAACACACGACCTCGCTACGCCTCTGTTCTTTTGTAAAATGGAGGTGACGGTAGTACATTTCCCACAGACTTAGTGGGGTTATATAAGACACAGTCTTTTTAATGAGCACGTAGCAAGTGCTCAATACATGGTAGACGATGTAGCGGCCCACTTGAAAGCATCAGTTAATGTGAACCTGTGCGGCGTAACGAGCAAAAGCATCTGGAGGCGCCCGTGTTCACTCCAGATTAAGTGGACAGCATGTAGCCTTGAGAAGGTCAGTGGTGCCCCTTTCTCCTGCAAGAGGCTGTCCTCAAGCTCAGCTTCTCACGAGACCAGAAACTCCCTTTCCCTTATGAGAAAGGTTGCAACATCCCATGGGCTCCGAGGTCTCCTGCTGCTGGGTAGCTGGTATTGCCAGGAAACTCTTTCTAAATAGCTGACTCCCAGTCCAGGGTGCCTGGCGTCAAGCAGCCCATGCCTTCCCCCACAGGATGGAAGGCAGCACCAGGCCCCAATGGACTTTTGTGGAATAATGAGAGGGTGTGGGACTCCTGCCTCCTCTCCCCTTCCTCCCCTCCCCTCCCTTGCTGATCTTGGCCTATATGAGTCTCCCCTTTCTCCACCAAAGGCTACTCCCTAAACCCTGGAGTTTGTCTTAAGCTCTGGTGCCTGACAGGTAAAGCGCCAGAGGGGACCCACCTTGTCTAATAACTAAGTGCAGGAAGATGCTGACTGACTTAATGGCAGTTGGTCTACAAGGCCTAATATATCCACAGAGAACCAAACAAATTTTGAGAGAAAGAGCATCCAAAGAAGCCCAGCATACCCCAAAAGAAACTTCATAATCTGAGTCCAAAACTCCCCTTTTCTTATTCTATGTATATGTTCACTTTCCAACAGAATTTTTGTATTTGTGATTTTGTTTTCTTTTTCTCCAAATGGTACAAGGTCCAGGCCTCCCAAACCTGCTTGTGACTGATCCTCAGTGTTGTTTTGTGGCAAGAGGGGGGAGTAGCTGCATGCCACACGTATAGCCGCCTGTTACATCAACCTCTGAGGACAGGAGAGAGGTGACTGCCTCTCTCCGCCTCCCAGCCAATCGGTGGCGATAACGGGAACTGGAATCTCTCCTCCTCATGTTTATTAGCAACAGCCCTGAAGTACCAGCTCCAGCCCCTCTTTTCTCCCCCTTCCTCCCTCTTCCTCAAGAAACAAGGAACATTTCTGAAGCGCTTTTGGGGAATGGTTAAGTGTGAGGACCCAGAAGCCAGACTGGGTTCAAAGTTCAAGTCCAAGACTTACCTGTAGCGTATGTCGTCTCTCTGTGCCCTAGCCTCCTGGCTTGCGACCGTGGAGGTGGTGACTGTACCTCTCCTCAGCTGGTGCAAGGACTAAATGAACGCGCTCGTGTAGCTTCAGTGCTGGCTGGCGCTCAGGGGGCCTGGATAAACGCTGGGGACAGAATGATGCCCCGGCACCTTTCCTTCTGGTCGGGGTGACTCAGGCAGTTTATGCTCTGTTCCTACTTCCAAATAGTAAGGGTGGAAGAGCTGAGCCCAGGACCGCCTTCGCATCAGGTCCAGAAGCTCTCCCTTCTGCTCTGTCCCAGGCGGGGGGCGAAGCAGTAGTTCCGCGACTGTGCATTCTTGCTCGGGCGAGTTGCACCAAGGTCTAGACTTGTGACGTCCAGAAGTGGCTGCCAACCAGGCCACTTTCTTCAGTTGACTCCATCAACAAAAAAATCTGTTTTTTCATCTTCTGCCTCATGAGTCCATCTCTCATTTGGTTATGAATCTGAGGGGGGAGGTAGAACTACTCATTGATCTCCTTCAAACACCAACAAAAGTAAAATCAACTCTACAATTTAAGACAACCAGCCCCAAATATAGTGCTCTTTTAACTCACTATTAAATAGTTGTGATCATTGAGTTCCCAACTACATGACCTGAGCAACTAAAAGAGAAACTTGGGCATGGCAACTCCATATTCTTTCTAAAGCTGTGTGGGTTTACTTAAAGGGAGGGGATGGAAGAAGGGGGGGAGGGCAGGAATTAACTCCACATAGCTCATCAATGATAAATCCGTAACTACTTCAGGCTCAAGGGACATTCTCTGCTTCACAGAAGTCTGCAGGAAGTAAAGGGGGCCGCGTGGACCAAATGCAAAGGTTGTCCAATGCCGTAATGCCTTGGCCTCCGGGGGTTATTCTGTGAAAAGACCCCCCATGCGAGGTCTCAGGAGGAGACACCTGTCTTCCTCCTTCCATCGGCCTGGCCTGGATGATCACATAACGGGCTCCTTGTTTCTGTGGGAGAGGGAAGGATGGGAGAGGGAAGCGGGAAGGAACCTTCTGTACTTCTGGTTTTCAAAAGCTCTGATAAGGAGAAAACCTCCTAAGGTTCAGGGAAGAGAAAATAACATTAAAAAGATGGAAGCCATCTACTCTGCTTATTTTCAAATACACACACTGCTTCTTTTTATATTTGGCAAAAGCCAGGAATGAGCTGTCAGATTCAAACACTAGCTGCTGTCTGCCGCGATAGCCTGACAAGGTCCTCTCCCGCTCCACGGTCACGCTCCGAGTGAAACCATCCGTGTGAGACTCTGCCATGAATGGAACCGGCTGCCTGACCCCGTGACTCCAGGCCTGGCCCGGCCTCTGTGGGTGTTTCTTTGAACAGTCTCAGTTCTTTCCCTTTCTCTGGACTTCTGCAAATGACGTAGCTTTAAAGGGAGTGTCTTTAGGTGAAATGAGGTAATTTTGAAAAAAAAAACAAAAACTACAAAATGAGATGCTTATATAATCTATTACTATTTAACTATTTCTAAATAAATTATCCATGACAACTGGGACTAGCCAATCAGGAAAGACTTGAGGGCCTCTAATGACCCCAGTATTGCCCAAAGCCCTCCGGACAGGCCAGTGAAAACAACTCTGGGGCTTAGTGTTTTTAGAGACTTGGTTTCTAGTGCTCCTTGCTTTCCATGAGGGTTTGGAAAAATAAAAAGCTGTCTCTCCCATTCTGGATTTTTTATCTTGAAAATTGGGGATAATAACGTCTGTTTTTACTGTCAGAGGTGAGCTGTGAAAATCAGCTAGGATGCATTATGCCAGAGAGAGCCCTCACAAGTGCTAACGCGACGCTAGCTGCTGAGGCAAGCCGAGGGGCATCTCCCCTTCGCGGAGAAACTTTCCACCTCCTGTGCCCATGGGCATTTAACGGAGTGTGTGTCTCCACCTCTCAAAACCAAACATAACGAGACTCTCAGATTATAGGTTCCTTTTGGTTTTGATTCATCAATAAGTAAGAATGTGCAGCCAGCATCTCAGGTATGAAAGACATAGCACATTTATTTTTAATCTCTTTATAATGGAGAATTTAAAACTGAAACAAAAGTAGATGAAATAGTATAAGGAACCTCCATGTACTTCTCACCTCACTTCAAAAATTATCAGCTGATAGTCAATCATGTTTCATTTATATTCCCATCTGAAATTGTATATTTCTTCCTTTTAAAAATTAGTTAAATTCAACTGCTAGCTGTCATCAGGCAAGACTATCAGAAATGCATCCCTCTTTGGGGCTGTTCCGAGGCGTGGCGCTTGTTCGGAGGGGAGTATCTGAGGGGCGTCTCAGTGTTTGCTCCACCCTGGCTATTCCAGAGCTCCCCGTTCGCAACCTGATTGGTTGGAGCTGAGGGCTCTCTGACACCCGGCCTCGCTGCAGAGCGGGGGATCACTGCTGTGGCCAGAGCTCCAGGGACAAGTGTCTGGCTGCGGCCTCTCCAGTGCCCCATAAAACCACCCCTTCTGATGTCTTGCCAGCCCCACATCCACCCAGAACACAGCCAGCCAGGGAGTGTAGGTCCTCGAGGTCCTGGAGACACAGAGCTCCAGTTCTTTCCTCATGCTGAGAACACTTTTAATTCTCACTCCCACTTTCTAAAGACTCCCAGCCTCTGGATCACTAATTAGCCATGGCCTACTAGTCTCTCCTGCTTCAGTCGGCTGCTTTTGCCTCCCATGGGGTTTGACTGCAAACCATCTATACCAATCCAACCTCCTTCTTGTTTCCCAGGGCATGAGCTCTGTGGTCACAGATTTTGACTTAAAACTCCAGGCCTAACCCCTCCTGGTTGTGTGTCTTAGGGAAGTTACTTAACCTCTCTGTGCCTCAGTATCCCTACCTATGAAAATAACAGTAATACCTACCTTATATCCTCATGAAAACAGTGAGTTAATGTGTATCAATCACTTGGACAGCCTGGTATGTGGTGGGTTGCTGATTATCATTGCTCAGCCTTCACCAAAACCCCAAGAGGAAAGGACTGTAATACTAATTTTATACACCAGGGCAAGGATACACTGCTATTCTGGGAATTGTGCTGATATTGATTTCACTTATATTAGTTGCACATTCCCATAGTGATTTTTAAAAGGGACTTAGGCAATATCCAAGTTTATTTTTAAAGCTGAAGCAAATTATCCTGAATATAATTAAGCACTTTTGAGAGTCCAGTAGGAAATGATTTTTCATTACTAAATAGTAATCTTAGTAATTCAAGATAATTTTTTAAATCTTCCTCTGACTGATCCTCAGGGAGAGACATATTTTTCAAGCAGCTGAGAGAAATTCTGTAAATCTCGGTAATGTTATTCCTGTAATTCATTATTTATTTCCAATGGGAGGGTGCTGACTCAACTGGCAGAATTAAGGCCATCATTTCATTAGTGTCTCCTTATTAGTCTCATTACTTTCAATATCTCTATTCTAGTAAAAGTTTTCCAGATTTTTCTGGGACAGCTCAATTTGAAAGATCCTATTGCGTTCCCCCTCAAATAATAAAAATCTCTCTCAAGGAAGTGTCAAGTACTCTTCCATATGGACACTGGCACACACAACTAGCCACATCACTTTTCCATGGGGAAGACACACGCGTGCGTATGGGTATGTGTGTGTGTGTATTTCAATTTGAAAAATGTTCTCTCCAGGCCTCATAGATGAGGCAGTACATTTGAGAGCACAACCATGAAAGATACCCAAGTGTTCAAAATGTCTGGGTTCTGGAAGCTGGGGACCTTGGGTGAGATCCTCCCTCTGCCACTTAGCTGTGCAACCATAGGCAAGTTGCTTAATTAACTTTTCTTTTTAGAAAATGAAGGTCTGTAGCCCACTCACATTTGCCCGTCTTCTAATGTAAAGCAAAATGTCTAGGTTCATCTATATAATGGCGGTAAAAAATACAACAACAAAAAAAAACAAAAAACAAGTGCTGTGTTTTTATGCTAGGCCAAGTTAGGAGTTCTTGGTCAAGACAGAGCTGATATTTATCTGGTATCAACCAATTAATAACAACTGTCTTCTTTTCTGGTCAGCCAGCTTCTTTTCTGGTCAGCCAGCTCATTCTCACTCTGCACTGAATTTTGGCAATGTCCTACTTCCTATCCTTAATTAAGAGGGTTGAGATGTGTGTGAGCTCTGTGGTCAGAAAGGCTTGAGTCTGAATCCTGACTCTGCCCCCACCAGCTCTGCGATCTTGGGCGAGTTGCTTAAGCTTTATTGCCTTGACTTTGACTCTGTGGAGTGAGGACAATAGTAAATGCCATGGAGCATTAAATGAACATCGAGTTCAGTTTTGACATAATGTACACATGCAATAAATGTTTGTTATCATTACAGTGAAAAGGGGGGCCTCAAAAATTTTAGCTTTCAAATGGAAATTAAAAACCTGTCCAGTAGGAGAATTAAAGAAATACCTCAAAATTGCAAAGAAAACCAACACTTGTGATAAAAAAAATTATGCTGAAGAGAAAAATAAATTGAGAAAAGAGAATGAGAAGGAGGAGGAAGAAGAGGAGGAGGAGGGAGAGGAGGAGGAGGGGGAGAAAAGGTGGAAAAGTAGATAAGCACTGGGATTGCTTCCTCCCATAACTACATCAAAATTACCACTATATTACAGAACAATTCACCTGGAAAACCACCTGAAGACCAGCAGAGCAGAACTTCCATAACTAAGGAGGTAAAGGAGAGGCCACATCGAGACCAATGTGGGGGCAGAGACTCTAAATGGGGGGCAGAGACTTTACACTCTTGTGTGGCAGTGGAGAATTGGGAGGGATATCTCAGCTGCAGAGGCCCCCACTGAGTAGTGAGGGGTCCCAGTCAGAAGTGAAGAACACAGTAACTAAAATGAAAACTACACTATTATGAATCAACAGCAGATTGGATGAAGCAGAGGATTTAATCAGTGATTTGGAAGACAAGGTAGTAGAAAACTCCCAATCAGAGCGGCAAAAGGGAAAAAGGATAATAAAATGAGGGTAGTTTAAAGACCTCTGAGACACATCAAGCATACCAGCCTTCACATCATAGGTGTGTGAGAAGGATAGAAGAGAAAGAAAGGCGTTGAAAATCTATTTGATTAAATAATAACAGAAAACTTCCTTACCCTGGTAAAGGAAATAGACATTCAATTACAGGAAGTGCGGAGAGTCCCAAACAAGATGAAACCAAAGAGGCCCACACCAAGGCACATCATATTTAAACTGCCAAAGGTTAAAAACAAGAGAGAATCTTAAAAGCAGGAAAAGAAATCAGTTAGTTACCTACAAGGAAACTGCCATAAAAGTGTCATTGATTTCTCAACAGAAACATACTGCCAAAAGAGATTGGCAGAAATATTCAAAATGATGAAAAGCAAGGGCATGCAACAAAGGTTACTCTAGCCAGCAAGGCTATCATTGAGAATCAAAGGAGAGATAAAGAGCGTCCCAGACAAGGAAAAGGAATGCATCACCACCAAACCAGTATTACAAGAAATGTTAAAGGGACTTCTTTAAGAAAAAGAAGAAAAGAAATATGCAAAATAAATGACAATAAATACATACCCATCAATAATCACTATAAATGTAAATGGATTAAATGCACTCATCAAAAGGCATACGGTGTCTGAATGGATAAGAAAACAAGACCCATACATATGCTGTGTTCAAGACACTCATTTTAGATAAGAAAACACACGCAAGACAGAAAGTAAAGGAATAGAAAAAGATATTCATGCAAATGAAAAAATTTTAAAAGCTGTGGTTGCAATATTTATATCAAACAAAATAGAGTTTAAAACAAAGGCCATAATGAGAGACAAGAAGAACATAATAATAAAGGGATCTATCCAACAAGAGAATATAACCCATGTAAACATTTATGCACCAAACATAGGAGAACCTAAATATATAAAACAAATCTTGGTGGACATAAATAAAAAGATTGACAATAATACAGTAATTGTAGGGGACTTTAACATCCCTTTGACATCAATGAATAAGTCACCTAAACAGAAAATCAAAAGGAAGCAGAAGTTAACCCAGATAGATTTAATTGATATTTTTAGAGCAGATTTTAGAGCAGATTTTAGATGGATTTTAATTGACATTTCACTTCAAAGCAGGAGAATATACATTCTTTTCAAGTGCACATGAAACATTTTCCAAGATAGACCACATATTAGGTCACAAAACAAGTTTCAATACATTTGAGAAGATTGAAATCATATCAACCATCTCCAGACACAATAGTGTGAAACTAGAAACCAATTACAAAAAGAAAACTGAAAAAAACACAACCACATGGAGGATAAATAACATGTTATTAAACAATGATGGGTTAACAATGAGATCAAGGAAGAAATCAAAAGATATCTGAGACAAATAAAAGTGAAAACACAATGAGCCCAAACTTGTGGGACACAGACAAAGCAGTTCTAAGAGGAAAATTCATAGCAATACAGGCTTACCTCAAGAAACAAAAAAATTTCAAATAACAAACAAGCTTTACACCTAAACAAACTTGAAAAAGAACAACCAACAAAGCCCAAGTGCAGTGGAAGGAAAGAAATAATAAAGATCAGAGTGAAAATAAATGAAATAGAGTCTAAAACACACCACAAAATATCAATGAAATCAAAAGTTGGTTCTTTGAAAATAAACTAAATTGATAAAATTTTAACCAGAATAATAAAAAAAGAGAGAAATCCAAATAAATAAAATCATAAATGAAATAGAAGTGACAACTAACACCACAGAAACACAAAGGGTTATAAGAAAATACTACAAACAATTATATGCCAACAAAGCAGACAATGTGGATGAAATTGATAAATTTCTAGAAACATATAATCTTCCAAAACGGAATGAGGAAGAGTCAGAAAGTCTGAGTAAACAGATTACAACTGGTGAAATTGAAGTAGTAATAAAAAAACTCCCAACAAAAAAAAGTTTTGGACCAGATGGCTTCATAGGTGAATTTTACCAAATATTCAAAGAACTAACACCTATCTTTCTCAAACTATTCCAAAAAATTCAAGAGGAGGGAAAACTCCCAAGCTCATTTTACAAGGCCAGCCTTATCCTAATTCCCAGACCAGATAAAGACACTACAAAGAAAGAAAATTATAGACTAATATCCTTGATAAACAAAGATGCAAAAATCCTCAATAAATAGTAGCAAACCAAATTTAGCAATGCATTAAAAAGATCATAAACCATGATCAAGTGGGATGTATTCCTGTGATGCAAGTTCCCTTCAATATCCATAAATCAATGTGATACATGACATAAACAAAATGAAGAATAAAAAACATATGATAGCCCTGCTGGGCGCGGCTCAGGGGTTGAACAATGACCTAGGATCCAGAAGATCACAGTTCGATTCCCAGTCAGGGCACATGCCCGGGTTGTGGGCTCGATCCCCAGTCGGGTGCATGCAAAGAGGCAGCCGGTCACTGATGACTCTCTCATCACTGATGTTTCTCTCTCTCTCCCTCTCCCTTCCTCTCTCTGAAATCAATAAAGATTATTTAAAAACAAACAAAAAACACATATGATAATATCAATAAATGCAGTAAATTTGACAAAATTGAGCACCCATTTATGATAAAAACATTCAGTAAAGTGAGAATAGAGGGAATATACCTCAACATAATAAAGACCATATACGACAAACCCACAGCTAACATCATAATGGTGAAAGTTAAAAACATTTTCTCAGGATTAGGAACAAAACAAGGATGTCTATTTTGACCACTTTTTTTGTTGTGGTTGTTAATCCTCACCTGAGGATATTTTTTCTATTGCTTTTCAGAGAGAGTACAAGGGAGGGATGGAGGGAGAGAGAGAAACATTGATGTAACATGACTGGTTGCCTCCCGCATGTGCCCTGAATTGGGGGCAGGGAGTGAACCTGCAACCAAGGTACATGCCCTTGACTGGGAATTGAACCCATGACCCTTTAATCGATAGGTTGATGCTCTAACCTCTGACTAACATGGGCCAGGGTTATTTTAACAACTTTTATTTAACATAGTATTGGAAGTCCTAACTACAGCAATTAGACTAGAAAAAGAAATAAAAGACATCTAAATAAGACAGGAAGGAGTAAAACTATCATTATTTGCAAATTACATATTATATAGAAAGAGCGCTAAGATTCTACCCAAAAAATTACTAAATTTGATAAATGAACTCAAAAAAGTAGCAGGATACAAAATTACTTTCAAAATCAGTCACATTTTTGTATACCAATTACAAACTATCAGAAAGAGAAATTAAAACAATCCCATTTACAATTTTATCAAAATAAAATAAAATAAAATGCCTAGGAATAAATTTAACCAAGGATGTAAAAGACCTGTACTCAGAAAATTGTAAGACACTGAAGAAAGAAATTGAGGCTACAAATACGTGGAAGCATATACCATGCTCACAGATAGAAAGAATTAACATCATTAAAATGTCTACACTACCCAAAGCAATCTATAGATTCACTGCAATACCTATCAAAATACTAATGGCATTTTTTCACAGAACAAGAACAAATAATTCAAAAGTGAATATGGAATGACAGAAAAACCAGACTAGCCAAAGCAATCTTGAAAAAGAAGAACACAGTTGGAGATATCATGCTACTAACATCAAACTACTTTATAAGACTATAGTAATCAAAATGGCATGTTAGTGGCATAAAAACAGACACATAGAACAATGGAACAGAATAGAGAGCCCAGAAATAAACATACATCTATATGGCTAATTAACCTATGACAAAGGAGGCAAGAATATACAATGGGGTAATGACAGTCTCTTTAATAAATGGTGTTGTGAAAACTGGACAGATACATGCAAAAAAAAAAAAAAAAGAAAAGAAACAGGTCTACTTTCTTACACCATACACTCATAATGGATTACAGACTTAAAGTAAGACCCAAAGCCATTAAACTCTTAGAAGAAAACATAGGTCTCTTATATTGCTCTTAGTAATATTTTTGTTGCCCTGGCTGGTGTGGCTCAGTAGATTGGATGTCCTCCCATGCACCAATCAGGGCACATTCTTGGGTTGCAGGCTTGATCCTGGGTAGGGGGCTTCCAGGAGGCAGCCTATCGATGTTCTACTTTCACATTGATATTTCTCTTTCTCTCTCTCTCTCAAAAAAAAAGTCAATAAAAATTTTTGTTGATATATCTCCTTGGGCAAGGGAAACAAAAGAGAAAAAAATAAACAAATGAAAATACATCAAACTAAAATGTTTCTGCAAAGCAAAGGAAACCATCAACAAAATAAAAAGACAACTTCCTGAATAAGAAAAGATATTTGCCAATGATACATCGGATAAGGGGTTACAATCTAAGATTTATAAAGAACTCATACAACTCAACTCCAAAACCAACCAACCAACCAACCATCTGATTAAAAAATGGGCAGAGGAGCCCTGACCAGTGTTGCTCAGTGGTTAGAGTGTCTGCCCATGCACCGAAGGGTTGAGGGTTTGATTCCCAGTCAAGTGCAAGTGCCTAGGTTGCAGGTTCGACCCCTGGCTCCCATAGGGGTGCATATGGGAGGCAACCAACAGATGTGCCTCTCTCACACTGATCTCTCTCTCTCTTTCTCTCTCTTTCTCTCTCTCTCTTCCTTCCTCCCTTCCCTCTCTTCCTCCTTTCTACTCTCTAAAACCAATGGAAAAAATATCCTCTGGTAAGGATTAGCAAAATAAAATAAATAAAATGGGCAGAGGACCTGAATAGAGATTTCTCCAAAGAGGACATACAAATGGCCAAAGGATATATGAAAAAACTATTCAAAGTCACTAATCATCAGAGAGATGCAAATTAAAACCACAATGAGATATCACCCCATACCTGTCAGAATGGATGCCATCAACAAATCAACAAACAAGTGCTGGCGAAGGTGTGGAGAAAAGAGAACCCTCAAGCACTGTTGATGGGAATGCAAACTGGTACATCCACTGTGAAAAACAGCATGGAGTTTCCTCTAAAAATTAAAAATAGAACAACCTTATGACTCAGCAATTTCACTTCTGTGTATGTATATATGAAGAAACCTGAAATACTAATTTGAAAAGATATATACACCCCTATATTCATTGCAGCATTATTTACAATAACCAAGGTATTGGAAGCAACCCAAGTGCCATCAATAGATGAGTGGATAAAGAAGATGTCGAATATATACAACAGAATATTACTTGGCCATAAAAAATGAAATCTTACCATTTGAGACAAAATAGATGGACCTAGAGGGTATTACTCTAAGTGAAATAAGTTAAACAGAAAAAGACAAATACTATATGATTTCACTTCTATGTTGAATCTAAAGAACATAATACTGTATTAACTGTGTATGGTGCCAGGTGGGAGCAAGTCCTATCGGGGATCAGTTCTTAAATTATATATATGTCTAACCACTATGGTGTAAATCTGGAACTAATATAAAATAAGTTTGAATGTCTGGAATACTATGCATCTGTAAAAAAGAAAGATTTTTTATCCTTTGGCACAGAATGGAGGGAACTAGAAAGTATTATGCTAAGTGAAAGAAGCCAGTCCGAGAGAGACAAGTACCACATGATCTCACTGATATGTGGAATGCAATAAACAAAATAAACTGATGAACAAAGTGGATCCGGAGACATAGAAGCATGGGACAGACTGAGGGATCTCAGAGGGAAGATGGAGAGAGGGGAGTGGGGTAGGAAGAGATTAATCAAAGAACTTACATGTTTATAAGCATAACCCATGGACACAGACATTGGTGTGAGGAAAGCCTGGGGGTAGGATGGATGTGGGGTGGAGGGATCAGGAGAAAGAGAAAAAGAAAAAGAAAAAGGAAATACAGAGTAGCATAAAGAAGCAAATAAAATCACTCATACTGCCTCCTTCTGGCAGTATTATTACTTCTGTTAATAATATTACTTCTGTTAATATTTCAGAGTACTTTATTCAGGTCGTTTTTTATGTATATGTATAATATATAGTGTGTATTTAATAAAAATTAAGATTATGTTAAAAAAGGTGTTGAGGCATGGAATAGTTATATTTATTGTCACAATAAAGCATGTGAGAGTATTAAAATGTTAAAAAACAATTTTAAAATAAATAAAATGTAGATTATGAAAAAAACTGAATGTCACATGTAATTGAAAAACATTTTAAAAAATTTTTTAAATTTAAAAAAGAAATCTGTAAGCAAAATTAACAATTTGCCTCACCAGTGAATATTTCTTAATCATATCTATGTCATTAAAGAACATCAATTTAACTAAATATATTGTGATAGGAAAGGTGGGGAAAGAGGAGGGAAAATTTAAGAGTGTGAAGTTTATATGTACTGCAAAAGCCAGTCACTCAATATTGCCAAACTGATTAATCAAGGAAGAAAACAGCAAAGGCATGTAACTTTAGAAATGCGGGTGCAAATATGGAAGAAATCGCGATGCCTGTGGCTGGGAGTCAGGCCGCCGCTATTTTTTCATGATGAGCTTCTCAACGCTGTATGAGTTAAGATTCTATTAGGCCTCGAGGAAAAACTAGCAACTGCAAAATATACTCCAATAACAACCACCGAGATGGAAAAATACTCCAATAACAACCACAGAGATGGAAAAATACTCCAGCAACAACCGCCGAGATGGAAACACGCTCCAGCAACAACCGCCGAGATGGCAAAGTGCGGCCTTGCGGGGCAGGTTCCGGGCGCAGCGGCCGCGGGCCCCGGGTTCCCGGGAGCTCCAGCCTGCGCCCAAGACGCCGTCCAACCCCTCCCCCCTCCCCTCCCCCTCCCCTCCCCTCCCCTCCCTCCTCCCCTCCCCTCCCCTCCCCTCCCCTCCCTCCTCCCCTCCCCTCCCCTCCCCTCCCCTCCCCTCCCTCCTCCCCTCCCCTCCCCTCCCCTCCCCTCCCCTCCTCCCCTCCCCTCCCCCCTCCCTCCTCCCCTCCCCTCCCCTCCCCTCCCCTCCCCCTCCCCTCCCCTCCCCTCCCCTCCCCTCCCTCCTCCCCTCCCCTCCCCCCTCCCCTCCCCTCCCCTCCCCTCCCCTCCCCTCCCCCCTCCCCTCCCCTCCCCCCTCCCTCCTCCCCTCCCCTCCCCTCCCCTCCCCTCCCCCTCCCCTCCCCTCCCCTCCCCTCCCCTCCCTCCTCCCCTCCCCTCCCCCCTCCCCTCCCCTCCCCTCCCCTCCCCTCCCCTCCCCTCCCCTCCCCCCCCGCGAGGCGGGGATCAGGATGGCGCCTGCCGGGGCACCCGGTCCTCGAGCGGCCTGAGCGCCCTTCCGGGCCGCGGGTGCCCAGAGCCCGGCTCCCCTGCCCTGCCTGCCCCGCCGGGGGCAGAGGCGGGCGCTGCTCTAGGCCGGCGCCTGGCGGGCAGCTTTCCCGCGGGCGAGCAGGAGCGTGGCAGCGGAGGACCCGCCCGAGCCCCCGCGCACTAGGACGGCTCGCACCGCATCACAGTAATAGCCGAGCGCAGGCCAACGCCCGGCCCCGCTGCGCCGCGGTGCAGAGCCGGGCCGCGGCTGAGCCCACACTCCCGCAGCCCGCCCTCTCCCCGTGATGCGGGCCCTGGGGAGGGGCGCCGGAAGGCGGACAACAGTTCCTGGCACGGGAGGCTCTCCTTCCACGTTCGCTCTTGTTGTTCCACTAAACAGTTTACAGTTATTAAAATCAGCAAGTACATAAACCTCTCTGAGGAAAACCCAGCAGTGAGAGTGTCAATGAAACCCAACTACTGAGCCCCCCGCGTGGCTCAGAGGCCGAGCATCGACCTAGGATGCAGGAGATCCCGAGCATGACCTAGGGTGCAGGAGATCCCGAGCATGACCTAGGGTGCAGGAGATCCCGAGCATGACCTAGGGTGCAGGAGATCCCGAGCATGACCTAGGGTGCAGGAGATCCCGAGCATGACCTAGGGTGCAGGAGATCCCGAGCATGACCTAGGGTGCAGGAGATCCCGAGCATGACCTAGGGTGCAGGAGATCCCGAGCATGACCTAGGGTGCAGGAGATCCCGAGCATGACCTAGGGTGCAGGAGATCCCGAGCATGACCTAGGGTGCAGGAGATCCCGAGCATGACCTAGGGTGCAGGAGATCCCGAGCATGACCTAGGGTGCAGGAGATCCCGAGCATGACCTAGGGTGCAGGAGATCCCGAGCATGACCTAGGGTGCAGGAGATCCCGAGCATGACCTAGGGTGCAGGAGATCCCGAGCATGACCTAGGGTGCAGGAGATCCCCAGCATGACCTAGGATGCTGGATCCTCGTCAGGGCACAGGCCCGGGTTGCGGCTGGATCCCCAGCAGGGGCCTGCAGGAGGCAGCCACCAATGACTCTCATCATAGATGTTTCTATCTCCCTCTCCCTCTTCCTTCCTCTCTCTGAAATCAGTAAAGATATATTTTAAAAACCCAAAACCATAACTATTGAACCCCCAGGAGGCATTTAAGAGACTCATTTGGGGAACAGAGAAGATTAACAATTTTAATAAATGATCTTAATAATACTTAAGAAAATACTGTATACCTAAAACAAGAAATTAATGCATAAGAAAGGGGCGACAAGATGGTACTAGATACTACTAACACAACTCATGTTCAGCCTCCGCTCTCTGGGCCTCACCAACCCCACAGACCACAGTGGCCGTGGAGGCCACTGCCTTCCCCCACCCGGGTCTGGCTCCCCCAGAGGGGACCGGTGTAACTAGCCCTGGGGGTGGATTCCCTTCCAGCAATAAGAGAAGAGGAATTGCGACCATAGGAGATGGAACAAATAGAAGTGCACCAATTTTCTCTTTTTTGAGTATAAAAAAATTAACAGATATGTTTTACATTTTGCATATTAAAAATAAAAACTTTCATATATTATTCAAAGCCCCAAAATTAATCATTAAAAAAGAAAACTTGAAAAAGTAGTTAACAGAAATTGGGAGTTTGGTGGGTAAAAGCAAGCTACCAAGGGGGCAAGCTCTGCTCTCAAGTTGCCAAATCAAGATTAATGGCATAAATATATTATTTAAAGTGATAATGGTAACTGCAGCGGGAAAATCCCAAATATGTTACTGGCAATTCTTCCTAGGCAGTAAGACTAAGAGAGGCATACTTTTCATATTATATTGCTCTACACTGTTTAATAAAAGCACACAGCGTTCAGATATGTTTCTATAGCTCCTGGGGTCATTACCTTTTAATTATGGAAGAAGACATGTGAACTCACACAGGCTGATATGCAGGGAGAGCTTTTGTCTTGTTTTTGTTTTATATTATATAACTTCCAGTTCTTTGAATATTCATGTTGACTACGTATCATATTTACACCTAAAATTGTTTGGGAGGGAAGCTGATAGAACAGTATGCTCAATGCCTGGCATGCGGTGAGCACACAGTGAGAGACTTATTTGGGTTGAGAGCTAAGTGGCCTGGTGTGTAAGGCATCTGACACCATGCTCGGCGTTTCTCCGTACACACTGGTTATTACTGTCGCTTCACAGTTCTCATCCTGGAGGGTCTAGCTTCCAGCTCACTGAACTGCGTCCCATCTGAAACAAGCAGGTTTCACAAACCAACCAAATGCTTCCTTCTAGCAATTCAGGGTTCAAAGGTTTTCCAAAGCCTTTATGGCAAATCCTGGTTCCCACCTGCACTTGCGATGAGATTCTGAGCCTCAGCAGCATCCCCATCTGACAAATGGGGGGCAGTAAGAAGACCTTGCTCAGAGACTGCAACTGTGACAACGCATCCATCAGGTACACGGCGCACAGTAAAGCCTGTGTGTGCAGCTCTTGCTAAGAGCCGTGACGCTAAACCCAGCCTGAATAAGGAAGGGGAGAGGCCTTGACAAGGCTGAGTAGATTTCTTGAGACCCTCCTCTGCAACTGGCAAGCACAGGGCTGGCGCCCTCCCCACACCCAGAGGCTGGTCGTCGTGGGATCTGCTGCCTCCCTGTGGACTTTCACAGGCACAGTCATGAGCCAGGCGCAGCTTCTGGCCAGAATTTCATTGCCCAGCCAATCTCAGAAAGATTTCCAGGCTTCCTGTTTGGTTCTTGGATTGTTAATATTCAAGTCTACACAACTGTCACTTTCTCAATAAGTCCTGCGCTTAAAGTTTCATTAAACATTCCCCTGTGGAAATCTGTCACCGAACCTGTTACTGCTAGGCCCTCCAGCTTGCCACACTCCAGGCCTTGGCCACTTTTTCTTTCTCATGGCTGTCTATGAGCTCGTTCTAAATGTTTGTGTTTTTACCTCTTCAGTTCTACTTTAAATAAACTCTGGCCTACTTCTGCATTTCCAAAGCCACGGAGGAAGATGCGATCTTACAGAGGGACTGCACCCTCCCTCTGGAAAGACAGACCCGCCACAGAGCCTGCGGCAGACATCCACTCTGTAACATGGTTTGGAAAATCCAGGTCTGGCTCACTGTTCTCTTTCCTCTCCATATGAGAACTATTTGTCCCGACACCAATAGAATGTCTGCCAGTGGCTTTAAAAGAAAGGCTTTGTCATTCTTGTTTTATTAGACTCGTGATACTAACTTTCTCCTCTGCACATTGCCTGGCACACAGCACATGCTCAGAAAATGGGAGGCCGTGTTAAGATGCTCTTCTTGGGGTGTGAGCTCTGCAGTTCTGAGAACAGAAGGCAGAAAGCAAAGCCATGCAGGGTCCTCACCTAAGATAGAAATCAGATGGTGTCCAGTTGGGTTTCCTCAAAGCAGGGCCTTGGACAAGGACCTGGGTGTAGGTGGTTTATTTGGGAGCCAGGAAGCAGGGGGAGGGAGTGGGCAGAGTGAGACAGGGAAAGGGAGAGAAGTTAATATCGGCTGTAGAACACACAGGTTATTGCTACAGCCAAAGAGGCTTCTTCATACTGGGAACCTCAGAGGAACGGGACAGGGAGGCTGGGGTCATGCTCACACTGACTTCTGACCTTTATTGGTTGGGGCCTGTCCCCCTGAGGCATATTAGGCCCCCCACCCTCTATTTCCAGGTTGGTCTTGCAGGAAGTGGAGCTAGTTCCACAATGTTGGAGGAAGTCCTGAGGCAGAGAGCAGAGCCATCCTGGCCCTTGAACTGAGAGTGGTGGCCCACTGGAGCCTGCCAGCTGCCTGGGAACAGAGGTGGGCTGCAGGGAGCTGGGGCAGGCAGAGACCAGCATCTGTCCTGGAGGGAAAGGAAACGCCCCGGATCTTAGTTCCAAAGTGGCTACTAAATATTGACTTTGAAGTAAGAACTTAGGTCTTCCATGCCTTAGTCATTTTTCTATTACGGGAAAAGGGCCCGAGCCCCTCATTGTGAGCACACAATGGCTGTGTGCTAGACAAATCCCCTGGAATCCCCAAGGACGAGGTCCAGCCTCACAAACACTGAGAGGAATGACATTTTTTCTTTGTCTACAGATGGGAAAACTAAGACAGGAGAGCAGAAGGTAAATGCCCAAGCTCACTCAGCTATTAATGGAAAAAGAAGCTTTGAGTGGAGGCCCCCATAGTTCTGCCTGCCTGCCCCCCTTCTCTCTTTGTTTAACGCCTGCTCAGAGCCTCGGTCTACCTTTGTTGCTCACAGCCAAGAAGTGAATGGTGTTTCCCTGCCCACAGAGTCCTGGAGGCCTCTACCTGCTGGGGCCCCGGAAGGGCCTGGCAGGCAGACAGACTGAGAATTGGGAGTCAGGGAGGCTGGAGTTTATCTTGATCAGCTTTACACACGCACACACACGCGCACGCGCGCACACACACACACACACACACACACACACCAGCCATCCCCCGACCCTTTCCAACCCAGTGGAGTCAGCTATGCTAGAAGCAGGATTTGTGATTCTCTCCTTTGTCTGTGACTTGATAGGTCACAAGAAACCTTCTGCTGGACCAGACCCCGAACTAGTAGATTTCATTTTATTTGGATGTTTCTCTGTTTTTCTGTTAACTTTCCTTTTCAAGGGATATTTTTATGAGTCATCTGCTGGCTTTTTTTGTCCCAAGTCATCTGACTTCCATTTAGCTTCTGCTCCAGGCTCAGATGCACTTTCTTTTACAGCCGTTTCAGCTGGACTTTGTTCGTCTGGTACAGGCTCCCCCTGGACGTTTAGATTTCTGCTTATTTTGTAGGTGCCAGATTTCTGAGAGTCATTTGGTTTAGCCAGGTCCATATTTTCTTGCATGCTTTCTTACTTTTCACTCCTTTATCCCCTATTGTTTTGCAATCTACTAACTAAATTTTCATGGATACTTCCCTGGCTTCCTTCTAGCTGAGTTTTGGGTCTTCTGTTTACCTCTCCTTTACTTCTCAATATGCCTCCTTTGCTCCTCCTGCTTTGGGATGTGCTGAGGGATGGCTTCTCAGCCCCCTGGAAAGGTTCTACAGTTTGGGTGACCATGTGTCCTCACTGGTCTTCGGCAGCCCCAGTTTGGCCTGTTGTTTTGGTGTCCAGTCCAAGTACTTTAGAGATCCTCCCAGTGAGGTGACAAGTTACATGGTCATCCTCTCTAGGAATGTGTTTGCTCCCTGGAGTCAGCCGGCTAGGGTTGAATGTGCTTGGATCCTCTGGGTCCTGGAACAGAAGACACGTCCTACCAAAGGTTATTCTCCATCGGTTTACCTACAGTCTGGGGACATTCCCTTTCTTTTCCTGAGGTTACACATCAGGGTAAGCTTGTCGATTTACCTTGTGGTTAAATTTAAGTTTGTGATTAGGCATCCATGTAGAACGTGTGCTTAAGAAAGGACGGCTGGCGACCGATTGGAGGTGGGGAATGGGAGAGGGTAGGGAGAGGTACAACATTATACCTATTGATTTTAGACTAATCTTATGAAATTAAAGCTTCAATGTCCTAAGTTCTGTTTGCATATTTTCCATGAAAATGGGGAATCTGGGGTCCTTCCTTCCACTCATGTATTAGAAAGGGCTTTGGATGGTTCACACGGATTTGAATCCCACCTTCACCCCTTCCTAACTGTCTGACCTTGGATAAATTACTAAAGCCCTCCAGCTTTCCTTCTGCTGCTTGAAAATGCAGATAACAAATATTTGGCCTTTCAGAAATTTGTAAAGATTAAATAAGATAACGTGTATGTGGAACTAGACAGAGGTGATGGTTGCACAACCTGTGAATGTACTAAATGCCATTGAGTTATAGACCTGAAATGCTTAATTTTGTGCTATGTCAATTCCACCCAAATGAAAAATAAGTTTAAAAAAGATAATGTATGTGGGAAGTTCTAATGCACAGCAGGTGCTCAGGAGAAGTTCACGGCCCTTTCTCAGTCATGGCAAAGAGCCGAAGGTCACTTCTGATAGTTTTCAATGGGGCCAGGTTGTCACAGGGCCAGACTTGCCTTCCCAGGCCAGCGCTGCCCAGCTCCAGCTGCTGCCGTCTGCATTGGCAAACAAGGAGTGGAGCCCCCTGCTGGGGTGCGGCATCCTGGCCCTCCCTCCTGTATTTGGATGGTTTGCATCAGAAATCCTTGGGTGGACTCATTAAATGACAAACCCACAGGTTCCAATCCTGGAGAATCCAATTCAGCAATTCTGGTGTGGGGCTCCTGATTTTCATTTCTTAAACTTCCTGGGTAAATCTATCCACGTGAGAATCACCAACTTAGACTCTCTCATCATCTTGTGATCTCTTCCTCTGAACCATACTTTAGTGATTATAGTAATACCTGTCAGCTAGCTCTTTAACTAAGGTACCAGTACTAATGTCTAATATTTGTACAATTTGTTCAAGTGCTTTGTACTCAGTCCTCACAGTCATTCTCTCCAGTTGGATGAGCAGCGCTTACTGTTCCCATTTCACAGATGTGGAAACTGAGGTGGAGAGTTTCATCCATACTCTCATAGCTCTCCATGGGTGGAACCAGAGCTGGGTTCCTGACATCCTGACATTCATATACTAGAACTTTCCTTCCTCTGAAAACAAAATTAATCTCATTATTCTTCTGATGCACCATTTCTTCTTTGTTTCTGCTCTTAGAGATTTCTTCTTCTTTCTATCCTTCCTTCCTTTTGATCGTAAAGTGCTGGCTTCTTCTCAGATATCACCATTGTTAGTCTTCATTTACAGTACTTTTTTATCACTTTAAGAAAGCCTCAAGGGGGGCATGGTTTCATGAGCAACTGTACAAATTTACAATGAAAACATATACATTCACTAAAAAGAGATGGAAGGGAAAGGGCTTCTTTATACACTGAGATGTGAGAAAAGTGGGTTACAGACAGTGTGTGTACAAATTTATGAAAGTATGTTTACACATTCATGGGAAGATACAACACAAACTGTTATGGTTGATGTGCCCTCTTGGTGTGAACAACCATCCTGGTTTGCAGGTTCCTGGAAAACAAGACTCGTGGTCTTAAAATTGGGAAAGTCTCAGGCAGATAGAGATGAGTTAGTCACCTTACCTCCGGGCAGTGATGGGTTAGAGGTGCAGCGAATGAGGGGCAGTTGGCTTTGTTAGATAGGGCAAGAGTCTCAAGGTCTGGGCAATTCTTGTTAAATGTTGTCTTGCTAAATGTTAAAATGTAGCACAGTATTTTGCAGACCAGTTGTAGACAGGATGACCCTGAGAACCCAACCGATAGTGTGGCCAACTGCAAAGAAGAAATCAAAATGCAGTTGACCAAGTGGCGTATAAAGCAATGGCTAAGCCTCTCTTCCAGGAGGCAGAGCTTTGGATACGAATCCACTGCCTCCTTTACTTGCAGCAAGTAAATAAGAGTAAATAAAACAGTCTTGAGACAGCCGTTATCTTGTTCTTGAAGAGAGCAACCCAAATAGCAAACTCCTTGAGTGAGGTAACAAATTTGATGGCCCTGGTGAGATTCTTAAAAGGCCTTCCTCTCGGCCTTGGGTGGACGCTTGGTGAAGCAGTCGGCAGCAGGAGCTCACCCGGGGCTTACTCGCCCGGGTCCCCACTGGATGGAGGACCTGTTCTATGGGAGGCTCTGACGTGGTGCTGACCACCGGAGCAGCTGCCTGGCCACCTGGACAGCAAAGCAGAGTCACCACCTGAACCTATTTTGTTCAGCGCTTTGGAAGGGAGGTGGGTAGGTCAGCCCTGTTGGTCACTTTAATTAGCGTTTCTATTCCCATTTGGGGTATAGTGTTGTCAGAGGTAGTTTCAGCTCTGGTGGGAGTTTGGTTTCTGGTTGATTGGGAAGAAACTGTCTCCAGGGACGCAGGATTCAGGGCCCAGCTTAGTGTAACCGAGACCCAGGTTTGGCTGCCTGTTGCCACAAAAGCCAAACTGACAAGACAGATGCTAGTGAAAAAGGAGAGAGGTTTGTTCAAGTGCTGGTCACCTGAGAAGATGGGGGACTCTTGTCCAAAGCCCATCTCCCCAGTGCAGGCAGAGGTTTTTATAAGGAGGGAGAGGGAAAGCAGAACAAAGAGATCAAGAGAAGGGGTTGAAAAGTTCTCGACATGCAGCCAGCACAGTCCCTTCCAATAAGAACCTTGAAACTGGTCAAGTGATGGTCTGGTGTGTGTCATCTGGTTCTACGTCGTCCTGGTTCTACGTCACCCTGGTTCTGTGTCGTCCTGGTTCTATGTTGAAGGTCAGCAAATCTCCCAGAACTGGAGATGACTGGAGGCTGGAGTCTGCATCTTCGGACGTCAGTTCCTAGCATTCTCATACAAACGTGCTGTTTATCTACAACTCCATATCGGTCAGAGTCGGCCTTCACAGAAACAGTGTCATAGAATGGTGGGGGGTTCCAATTCCCCGCTGTTACGATAGGTCTAACTGGAGGGTTGAGGAACACCTGTGGGGCAATCCAAGACATCCTTGGGTGACAATCTCTGGGTGGTTGGGCAGGAACTGTCTCTGGGACACCAGGTTCAGGTCCTGACCTAGGTCTAACTCTGGAAGGTTGAGGAATGCCTAGGAGACAATCCAACACATGCTTGGTGACAATCTCTGGCCTGGGATCTGTTGACTGGGATTCTTTGCCCATTTGCCTTTGTCCTGTATGTAAATGTGCTGACCATGGAAAACTCAAATTTGATCCCTGAAGGCAGCCTCTTTGGGTGCATTCTTCAGAATTAGATAAAAAGAGTTTTGTTTATTTGACTTAAAGAAATTAAGTGCTTATGTAAATTAAGAAAAATAACAAAGGGGCCGAGGGTGGGAAGCTGCCTGTCCTGCCAGGCGGCCCTGCCCCAGGCTGCGAGTCCGCTGTGGGTTTGGGAGGCACTGTTTTCTCAGTGCAGCCTCTTTGCCTCCTCGGGTTTCAGCACTTACTAACCACACATAAGCCTCCCCCCACAACTCCCGCCCTGCTTCCATCCAAGGAGGGCGCTTTCTGGAGCACCCCCAGCCAGGGTGGGACTCGATGGGAAATGGGAATGGCACCTCAGCAGTTCCCTGGACAACCATGAGGTTCCCAGAAGACAGACTACAGCAGCTTCACTGGGGGGGGCTCATGGTTTCCAGTAGAGCTGGTCTGGGATAGAAGAGAGAATCTCTGACCTAGAAGGCAAACTGGACTAAGCAGCAAATGTCTGGCTGTGGGACTTGGGGCCAGTCCATGCTAATGGTGTAAAGGTATGTGCTTCCGGTTGTGTGGGAAGAATTACTGGTTTTCTCTATGAACAGTTTGAATGAGACTCCCACTGCTTCTCTTCTTTGCAGGATGAAGGAAAAATTACACGTCATGGCTCTTCAAAAGGTCCCATTGATGTAAAGAGATGTTCCATTGGCAGGTGTGGTTTCAGAAATGTTACCAAGGTAACACAGGCCAAATATCCTAGGAGTATGGAAACTACGTGAAACTAAGGTTACCTGCCTGGATTGGTGCCAGAAAAATAGAGAAAAGTCTGCTATGATTTAAAAATGTGGTTTGAGTCGGTTTTATAGGACTTACAAAATGAAGCAGGTAGAATCAGCCACAGGTGTTCATTTTGAGTAACAGAAGCCAAGAGGTTGGGCTTCCTAGTGACACGGTGTGGGAGGGTGGTGGAAATGACACGGGGAAGGGACCTGCTTTAGAAAGATTTCAGTGGCCTGAAGGAGTCATTTGCTGGCTCTCTGTCCATTCCTATGAAAGAGCATATATCTGCAGGATGGTTTTGAGGTCAGTGACTCTGGGCAGGTACAGTCACGCATTCCCTTTTGCCAGAGCCCAGTCAAGTTCAGAAGACTCCTGAGACCTCAATTTCTTTCCTGAGCAGCAGCCCATTAGCTCTCCCTTTTCCCCCCAAAACTGGGGGGTTGCTGGGGGTGGGGCAGGGCTAGGTGAGAGAGCTTGCCCTCTGCATCCACAGGCAGGACGAGGTGCTTCTAAGCTGTGTCCCTCCTTGGGGGTGGCCCCCACTCAGCCTGGGCACAGGCCCCTGTGGCTTTGGGAGTCTGCTGACTGGCAGTGAAATGGGTTGCCAGGCACTTGCCCTGGTGTGGAGGCAGGAGGTGGAGCAGCCCAGGGCTTTGTCACCACAGAGCCGGCCGTGGAGGTTTAGGAACAGACACTGCACTGCTGAGGCGCGAGCTGGAGGGAGACAGGTGCGGGAGGCCACACCACCCAGAGCCCTCCTTCTCGCAGATTGGGCCTGAACTGTGGCAGGTGAGCCAGGCTGTTAAGCCAGGGGTCCTGGGCCTGTCCTCTGGCTCCCACAGTCCACCTGTCTGAGATGTGGGGGGTGTCCTCCGCCCATCTTCTCTAGAAGCCAGAGCAGAGGAGCCGGCACCTGAGGCTGCAATGGGAGGTGGCTGCTAGTGTGACTGTCTGCCCCTGAGAGAAGAGGTGAGGCCAGGGGGGCCCATGTGAGCAGCAGCTCATGGCATCGTGGCATCTTGGCGTCGCTGACTCTCCTTACTTTCCCCTCCTGTTTCATTACAACCTGAGCCCACAGCTGTTTCCTGTCCTCACTTTCAGCCCTGAGCTCCTAATGTTTCTAGACTGGGGAAGGGGTGAAGGAGGCAGTCTGAAAGATGGAAACTGCAGGTTTTACAGACCTCAGGTGATCTGCTCATCGAAAGGCCCGTCCCAGCACCCACTGGGCAGTGGTTTGGGGGACAAAGAGGTTGGGGGAGAGGGGTGCTGCCCCCGTATCCTGAATTTCAGAAGGGCTTCAGTTTCCGAGCTGCAGCAGTGCGGCTGCCCACGAGGGGGTGGTGTCTAACAGGCTGTCTGACCGTGGAGGGCCTCGCCTCTGTGGTCCTGAACAGCCTGGCCTCCCGTGTCTGGCCTCGCCCTCCTCCTCTGTGTGAATGTATGTGTACACGTGCGTGCGCGCACACACACACACACACACACACACACACGAGTGTGTATTCCCAGGAGTGCCTCCTGCCCTCACAGGGGGCTTTTCTGTTGTGCACTGTCCCAAGAGAGCAGATGCAAAGGGCCCTGCCAGGACTTTCTCACCAGCTGTCCTCCCTCCCAGGCCAAGGTGCCTTAGGACAAGCACATCCCTGTGCTCGAGGAACGGTGGGACACCTGCTGGATGTTGTGTAGAACTGTCACAGCTGGCACCCTTCCCCTCTGGGACTGCTGCTTCATCCACGGCTCCCTCTTTCCACATGGCACCCCATTCACCTCTGGGCTTGCTGTTTCATGCACAGGCCCCCTTTCTGCATGGCGCCCCTCCCCTCTTGGATTGCTGTTTCACCCACAGGTCCTCCTTTCTGCATGGCACCCTTCCCCTCTGGGACTGCTGCTTCATCCACGGCTCCCTCTTTCCACATGGCACCCCATTCACCTCTGGGCTTGCTGTTTCATGCACAGGCCCCCTTTCTGCATGGCGCCCCTCCCCTCTTGGATTGCTGTTTCACCCACAGGTCCTCCTTTCTGCATGGCACCCCTCCCCTCTGGGACTGCTGCTTTTTCCATGGCTCCCTCTTTCCACATGGCACCCCATTCACCTCTGGGATTGCTGCTTCGTGCACAGGCCCCCTTTCTGCATGGCACCCCTCCCCTCTTGGATTGCTGTTTCATTCATGGGTCCCCCTTTCTGCATGGCACCCCTCCCCTCTGGGACTGCTGTTTTATCCACGGGCTCCCCCTTTGTGCATGGCTACTTCTTGCCCAGATCCTACCTGTCCTCCAAAATGCTGGATAGGTGCCCTTGCTGGCATCTCTGTCCTCAGGGAGGCTGTCGGTCTGATCCATTCTGCTCATCCTTGCTCATTAGATCCCCACCAGAGTGAGAGTTTATGAGTGGCAGGGTCTCGGTCTTCTTGGATTTCCCCTGCTTCTGCCCCGACTCTCACAGCGCATGTCTCCTGTTAGAGCAGTGCTCTCGTTACACACTCCTGTTCTCAGGAACCCCAGAACCTAGGGGACCCTGAGACTTTATAAGTCAGGCAGCTGGAGAATTTCACTGCTCTAACTCAAAGACCTTCTCCACCCATGTTCAGCAGGAAGCAGTTACAGAAGTATGACCCTCGTCCCCATTCTCTCAAAAGCGAGGAGTGAGCCCTGGCTGCTGTGGCCAGTCGGCTGGGCATCGTCTGGTCGATTCCCAATCAGGACACATGCCTGGGATGCGGGTTCAAGCCCCAGCTGGGGTACGTGCAGGAAGCAGTCACTGTTTTGCTCTCACACCAGCCTTTCTCTTCCTCCCTCCCTCCCTTCCTCCCTTCCTCTCGCTCTAAAAATCAATTAAAAATTTTATTTTTAAAAAAATGAGGAGTGAAAAATCTCAGGGGGGAACTGTTAGATAGGACAAAGTTCTCAAAGTCTGGTCATTCTTACTAAATGCTATTCCTGTTGAGTGTTAAAAGGTAGCACAATATTTTGCAGATGCAGCTGTAACCAGATGAGCTGGACTTGAACCCAACAGGTAAGTGTAGCCAACTGCAAAGAAGAAATCAACAAATAATTGACTGGTGTATATAAGCGATAGCTAAGCCGGCCTTGGGGGAGGCAGAGCTTTGTATATGAATCCTCTGTCTCCTTTACTTGTTCAAGTAAATAAAACTACTTTGCGGCAGCCACGGCTTGCTCTTGAACGGGGCAGCCCGAGCGCGGCCTCTCGGCTTTGGTAGCAGGTGCGGAACTGTGGCCTACTTTCCCCCTTAAACAAGCTCTGCGCACTCAGACCCCAGGAGCTGTGCACACAGCTTTGAGCGCAGCCGCCTGGATCCAGCTTAGACGCTGGACGGTTCCAACTCGTGCTGGGGTATTGGTTGCCCCATCTCTGGAACCTGGGTTAGTAATAATAACACTGCCACAGAATTCGGAGAGCTGAGCAAGTCGACCTGCTTAGAATATTACCTGATGCAAAGCGCGTGCTCCACAGCGAGAGGCGTTGCCGCATTCCTGTGCCGTTTGAATCTGCGCTATTTTATAGACGGCATGTTTTAATTGCATCATTTCAATCACGGAGTTGTTGTGCTTTTAAATTTCCAGGAAATAAGACTAAAAAGAAAACCAAAAGGAACCTGATATGCTGGCACCAGCCTTTGGTCTCAGCTGCAGCTGCCTCTGGGCGAGCCTGTCACCCACTGGCTGCCGCCCACAGCTGTCCTCTCCCTGCTGACTGCGCGGGACTCCACCCTGCCTCAGTTCTCCGCATGGGGGGCACAGCCTCTCCTCACCCGCGGGGCTCGTCCCGTCCCCCATGTTCTTCTCATTGGCTTAAACAGTTCGCTTTCTTTTCTATCTAATGGAATGGGATGGTTAGCCAAAACAAGCAAATTTTACCTTATTTAACGGCCAGCTGTGGCACTTGCTTTGTCCTAAAGCCTGTTTCTCACCTAGAGGTACAAAGTCACAAGGGAAGGCAATGAATCCTTCGTGCGCAGGGTCGCGTTTCTCCTTCCATCGCCAGGGAGACGGCCCCTTTGCTAATTCCCAGGGCCCTCAGTTAAGCCTCTTAGTAAGATGCCTACTTTGAGGTCACAAATATGAGAGAATTGTTAGTCTCGGGTTTCGTCAAGGATTCCTGCCTCCACGTCTCAAAGTTCTCAGTGGAACGGAGGGATGTAAACTTAGGAAAGTGTCGCTGTTTAGTCAAGCTGGCAAACACTCTCCACACGGCTGCAAGCAGAGCTCTCCTGAGCCTGCAGCGCCTTCAGTCGCTGCCTTTAAGGCAGAGCCTGGTACATACTTGTACTTTTTAAACACCAGGTCTTTTTTTAGCCAATACAAATGCCACCTGTGCCAAATGCCCAACTTTTTTCTGTTCTTTTCATGAACTCTTTTTAACTGCTGTTTAAGCAGCAGACAATAGAGCCCGTGGCTGGGAACTCAGGCTTTGGAGACAGACTGCCTGGAGGAGTGCCCTGGCCTGGCAGCATTAGGCAAGTCCTTTCCCTTTCTGTCTTGTGGCTGCTGCATTTGTAATGACAGATATTTTATTACACAGGGTCTTTGGAGGAACAAATTACATTTCTAAACAAAAACTTTCACAGCTGAAAGTTACTCAGAATAAGAGGTTCATTGAGCCATACGCTAGCCAGAAAGTGGACTAGGTCCTGGGGCCCACAATCCGAAGGCAGGGCCAGAAAGGGGGAAGGCACCACACCCATTGTCCTAGGGTTGGTGGCGCTCTTTTATGCAAACAGTTTGGGGAAAAGAGATGTAAGTTGTTTTGAAATATAACATTGGCTACAGCTAAAGGGCTGGGGAAGGGGAAGCCTGGCTGGTTGTGGGACAGGTGCTGGGGAAGGTGAGGAGGGGCTGGTGTGGACAGGTGCAGAGTCTGTTAGGAAGATGTGTTTGCTCTTTTGGATGTTGTGGGCAACAGTCTGGAAAGTCCTCTGTGAGCAGGATGTGGTGGTGCCTGACTATTAGCTGCTCTCTCTAGCTAATCAGGGAAATAGGCACTTGGAAGTTAAAGTTCCAGCAGACACTCAGGAATGCGAGCAGCCTTCTGCTGGTTTTGCTGGGCAGTTGTTAACTGATTAACCCTTCTGTGAGACAGGCCACTGAGCCAGGACAGGTGGAATAGGGAAACTGAGACCGATAGCTGAACAAACTGGCAGAGCAATTTACAGCAGACACAGAAGGTCACCTCCCTAGAGATATCTAGGCTCAGCTGTATTTCAGCTCTAGACCTAGAAAAGCAGCAAAACCAGGTGGGCGACACCAGGACCAGCTGCAATGACTAACGACCCCCTGCCCTGACACTGACCAATCAGTAGAGACCACGACCCTGAAAGAGCACACCTGGAAAGCTGATGAATATTCTGCTGAAACCCTCCCGGGACCTCCGCTAAAATTTTCACCCGCAATAGAGAGATATAAGCCTCAAGACAAAGGGCCTGGTGCTTGCTCTCCCTCTGGGGAGAAGCCCCCACCATTCCCTTCCCCTTCCCCTTCTCCTTCTCCTTCCCCCACAGGCCCGCATCTCCTAAACTCTAAGATTCCTCAGGAGACTTGCAACCAGGGGAGCAATGGGCAGTGACAGCTTGTCCTGGGCTAACCCCCTGAACCTGTCTCCAAGGCCTCCTTTTCTCTGACTTCCCAGAGAGCCAGGGCAGCCCAGCCAGGCTCTCTTGTTGCTGCATCTATCCTAGGTCCTTCCTTGTTTCACTGTCCCCAGCTTTAATAAATGTTCCCTCATAGCTACCTGGACTCATGCTGTGAAATTTTTCCTGCACAAAATCAAGAACTCACACATTACTGGCTGGCCTGCAGCAGACCCGTAACACTGGTCTCTTCCTCCACACTCTGGCCTCCTGTAATTTTATTCAGGACATCTCAGAATTTTCTCCTGGTCAACATAATAAACACAAACGACTTACAACTGAGTGCACACATGCCAGCTTCTACTCCACACGTGCGTGTCTTCACACCAGAGGTGCCTGGGTGTTTGTGGCCCGGCTCCCTTCCTCCCTTTCCTGCTGCTGACTTCATTGTCTGTGAGAACTGCCCCAGGTCGCCGGCCTACTCCAGCGCCCTGTGCACCCAAGGGCAGCCTTGGTCTATGTCCTTTGCCTGGATTTTACAAACAGACACTGCGATAATGGTGTCAGTGATGATTGTGACACCTAACCCTTATAAAAAGAACTGACTATGCTGGACCAGTTGTAAGCACTTTACATATATTATTTCATTTAGACTTCATGACAACCCAAAAAGGTAGATACTATGAGTACAGTGTTCCCATTTTACAGATGACAAAACTAAAGTGCAAAGAAATTAAGTCATTTACTCAAGATAACACAACAATCAGAATGCTGAGAGGTCTTTCTTCTACCATCCCCAATACTGCCCGGCCCGCCTGAGAGCTTCCCTCTCACCCGGGTCCTTCCGCTGCTGATGACAGCTGCGTGTGTGTGGCCGTGGGCTGCCTCCTGCACCCTGCAGAAGACCCCTGTGACTGGAGAGAATTAGAAGGGAGAAAAGGAGGGCAGAGAGAGTAGGAGAGGGAGAGGGAGAGAGATGGGGAGGGGGAGAGAGGGGGGAGAGGGAGAGGGGGGAGAGGGGGAGAGGGAGAGAGAGAAACAGGGAGACAGGGAGAGAGAAAGAGAGGGGGAGAGGGAGAGAGAGGGGGAGAGAGATGGAGAGGGAGAGGGGGGAGAGGGAGAGGGGGAGAGGGAGAGGGGGAGAGGGAGAGAGAGAGAGAAAGAGGGAGACAGGGAGAGAGAAACAGAGGGGGAGAGGGAGAGAGAGAAACAGGGAGACAGGGAGAGAGAAAGAGAGGGGGAGAGGGAGAGAGAGGGGGAGAGAGATGGAGAGGGAGAGAGGGGGGAGAGGGAGAGGGGGAGAGGGAGAGGGGGAGAGGGAGAGAGAGAGAGAAAGAGGGAGACAGGGAGAGAGAAACAGAGGGGGAGAGGGAGGGAGAGGGGGAGAGAGATGGAGAGGGAGAGAGAAAGAGAGGGGGAGAGGGAGAGAGAGGGGGAGAGAGATGGAGAGGGAGAGAGGGGGGAGAGGGAGAGGGGGAGAGGGAGAGAGAGAGAGAAAGAGGGAGACAGGGAGAGAGAAACAGAGGGGGAGAGGGAGGGAGAGGGGGAGAGAGATGGAGAGGGAGAGAGGGGGAGAGGGGGAGGGAGAGGGGGAGAGAGATGGAGAGGGAGAGAGGGGGGAGAGGGAGAGGGGGAGAGGGAGAGGGGGAGAGGGAGAGAGAGAGAGAAAGAGGGAGACAGGGAGAGAGAAACAGAGGGGGAGAGGGAGGGAGAGGGGGAGAGAGATGGAGAGGGAGAGAGAAAGAGAGGGGGAGAGGGAGAGAGAGGGGGAGAGAGATGGAGAGGGAGAGAGGGGGGAGAGGGAGAGAGAGAGAGAAAGAGGGAGACAGGGAGAGAGAAACAGAGGGGGAGAGGGAGGGAGAGGGGGAGAGAGATGGAGAGGGAGAGAGGGGGAGAGGGGGAGGGAGAGGGAGAGGGAGGAAGGGAGAACAAGAATGAAAATATATCCTGTTGACAATGAGTTCTCTACCCTTGTGTTCCTTCCCCGTTTTGTAATATAATGAATTCTTTCCTCCATTACTCTCCTTCGTAAACCCACTTTGATTTGACTTAGTTCCTTGCAAACAAAAGAATCCTGACTAATTCAGGGAAGAAACATGGGTTTTGTTTGTTTTCCATTGTGGTAAAATACACGTAACATAAAATGTACCACTGGTGGCGGTTAGCACACTCACAGTGTTGTGCAGCCACCTTACTCTCAGTTCTGGGGCATTTTCATCACCCAAAAGAAAGCTCTGTCGTCCCTAAACAATAACCTGTGTTCCTTCCTCCCTCCTCCCGGCCCCAGCAACCACTAACCCACTTTATGTCTCTACGGATTTGCCTCTTCTGGATATTTCATAGGGTGCAGATGGGATCATACAATATGTGGCCTTTTGCACTGAGCGCATATTTCGCATGTTTTCCACGCCCATGCGGTCTGGCATGCGTCAGGACTGCGTTCCTGTTTATGTCTGATTAATACCCCATTGCGTGGTCCTACCACACTGTATCTATCCGTTCGTCAGCTGAGGGACATTCCGGTGGCGTCCACCTTGGCTACTGTGTATAGTGCTGTGAACATTTGTGTATAGGCATGTGAGCAGCGGTTTTCAATTCTCTTGGGTGGATATGCAGAGTGGAATTGCTGGGTTATACGGTAATTCTATGTTTGACTTATTGAAGAACTGACAAACTGTTTCTTCGCAGTGTCTGTACCATTTTACACTTCTACCAGCAATGTAGAAAAATAGTTATTATTTAAATGTAACAAAATATGATAAGATATGCAATCCCAGGAGGACCTGTGGACATTGTTGGCTTCATGTGATGGCTCTGGGGGCCTTCACAGCACACATCTGTATGCACAATGCAGTGTTCAATGTTCAAGCACCTTCCTTCTAGAAAGCTCTGCAGGTGGTATAAAAGAGGAATGATATTTACTTTCAGTCCTCAGAAAGCTTGGGATATAATAAGGCTGTAATTAAATTTTCACCTTTTGGGTCAACAATTGGTGTAAATACAGGCCATTCCATATGGTTCAACTTAACACATAAGCAGCTATAAAAGGTGCTTGTGATTTTAAGTCTTCAGTGTTGTGCTATTTTCATATAATTTTACAGCCTAATACATATATTTAATTAAGAACCCATTCACTCAACAAATAAATATTTGGGGGAAAAGGTGCCCCCCAGATATACTAGGTAAGGTGTAAAGGGCTAATAGCCACCCCAATGAACATACTCGGTCTTCCTCAAATTTAGAGCCAAAGCCCCAGCCCAAGAACGTTCATTCAGTGACTAGAAGAAGGGACCATGCAGGATGGTTGTGTCTGTCTCTAAGTCATTGGACCTGAGTCACTTTTATCATTGTCTTCTTTTTAATCTCTTAGAGCTGCTAAGATTTTCTAAAATGAAGTCACATTGCTCTAATAGTTAGAAAGATAAATTTATAAATACCTTCTCTTTGGCAAGTGATAGAGACAGAAAAAATCCCATTATTTTGTGGTACAGCTAAATGAATATTTTAAAAGATAAAGATGATCTTTTAACCCTAAGGTGAATATTTGGAATGATTTTATTTTATTTTGTTCAGCCTATCTCTAATTGCTAAGTTATGTTATTTCTAACATTTAAAACTCTTTGAGTCTCCTAGCTCTGGCATCGATGTGTCTTAATTTCCCACATTTCTTTTTATTACCCTCACATATTCCTATTCTGACCCCTTCTAACGGATTCCAATGAGATCATTGCTTTGAAGAGTGTGATAACTCCAATTAAAGCTCTTAGGATAAGTTATTCTGTGTAGACCCAGATCTTGCCAAAACAAACACTGTTAATGAAAACTTCGCTCTGGGGAATGTGTGCTTTCTGCAGTCTCTGAGGGTTCCGTTCCTTGAGAGGGGAGAGCAGTTTCGGTGGATCGTAGCATAAACGCACTTGGATGCGGATCGGATCTTTAGACATCCAGCTGCTGTTTACTGAGGGATCCTGAGTACCAGGCGCTGCAGGCTGGTCAATCCATGCGGCCCTCATCACAGTGCAACAGACTGGGCTTCGTCCCCCCACTTCAGAGACCAGGAAATTAAGTCTTGAACAATTTGTTAATCCCCTTAGATTACGCAGCTGGTATGGAAGTGAGATTTAATGTTGAGTCTTCTGACTCCCCAAGTCGATGCTTTTCCCACCACATCATACTTCCTACTGTGGAGTAACGGGCACAGACATATATTTTAGACTGGGTCAGGGTTTCTTGATTAACGTGGCTGACATTTGGGGCCAGATAATTATTTGCTGTGGGGCTGTCCTAGGCACCGAGAATGTTTTGCAGCTTCCCTGGCCTCCACCCACTCTACACCAAGACACGGTTCCAGGTTTACTGAAGGCCCCTGGGGCAAAATCATTCCTGGTTCTGAACCATGTACTAAATCATACATTATTTGGATGTGTGAATGAACAGGGGCCACATGCTAACCTGACAGCTCAGGGAGGCCTGCGTGGTGGCCTTGCAAGAGACCTAAAGTAACCACAAAGGATGGTCTGAAATGAAAACTTTTTAACTAAAAGCAGTTATGGCAGGTAGTCATGTCTTAGGCTAGGATCTTCCCTGACAAAAGCCAGTCTTTACCTTGACTGAGCTTGTCCATTGTCTTTTTGCATCTAAGACAACATACCTTTGGAATGTCAGGTAACTCCCCTTTTTCCAGACTCCTCAGGGCACAACTAATGCAGCAGGGCAGAGACCACAAATCCTCTCATTGCTTTTGTTATCACACTAATCGTTAACTGTTAACTATCCTGCACCCACCTATATAAAAGATGTGTCTATCATTTTCCTTTCCTCCAGTCCCAGACGTTTCCCAGCTTTGCTTTCTCCCGCCTCCCTCATCTATCACCCATGGATTTCATGAAACCCACTCGTGTCTCCTGTGTTGATCGTAATGCATAAAACAAGGTGCAAAAGTGCCGTTCTCCGGAGCATTATCTCAATCTGTTGAGATTTTGCTTCCTGGAACTATCAACAGTTTGGCTCAAATACACTCACAAAAATTCTCTACAGGTGTGAGTGTTTCTTACATTGACAGATAGAAAGTGATTAGTTTTGAGCTTTCATGAGACAGGCTGTAAAGGAACTTCCCAAATGAAGCCTGCTTAAAGTGTGGTGGCAGTCAGACATGAGCAGAGCAAGGACAGTGGGCCAGGGACAGAAGGTCGCCAGGATGGAAAGCCCTGGGTGTCTGGCAAAGGACAGTTTTAGGGTGGGATCTCACCCCACGGTGGCCTTTCCTCCCCTAGCATGAGTCATGTGGTTGGGACCCCCTGACCTTTCCTCCCTAGAGATGACATTTAGGCCTCAGTTTCATCTCCAGGCCCAGAAAAGCAGCAAAACCAGCCACGGCTGACCTCAGGACCAGCTGCATTGGATGATGACCCCTGCCCTGGCGCAGACCAATCGATCAGTGGGGACCACAGCCCTGAAGGGACACAGGACACACTGGAAAGCTGCTGACTATTATAATGAGACCTTTCCCTGGGACCGCTCCTAAAATCTCCTCCCTTAAAACCATTAAGAGGGAGGACCCAGCGCTCTCCTTCCAGGGACAGCCTGTGCCTTTGTCTCTCCCTCCCCCTCCCCTCCTCTTCCCCCTCTTCCTCTCCCCCCCCCCACATTACCATCACCTTCCTCACTCTCAAGCTCCGAGGGCCTTTCCTTTACCTCTCTAACTTGTTTCCTAAGCCCATTTCTTCAAGGAATTACTTCTCCTACCCTGTATTTACCAAATAAATGTTCTTTTATAGTTCGGGTCTTGGCTCTGAATTCTTTCCTAGCCAGAACCCACGTACCGAGGTTGCTGAACACAGGTTTGGTCTGACCCCAACACCTGGTGCCATTCTGCCACCTACAAGGAAAGGAACAGCGAGGAACAATGACAAGCAGATACAGAGACTTGACAATAACTGGGCTGAGCAGACCACCCAGGGAGGTGGCTTAACTGCAGAGCGGCCTCCTGCCAACTTCCCCTTCACTCATGTCCTGATTTAACCCCAGGAAGATGCTTAAACTAGAATGACGATTTTAATGGGATTTAAAAATAATCTGATATTCCTTCAGCATTATAGAGAAACCATCACTCAGTTGTTTTGATAGATTAAATTTGTTTATACTAAATTAATATTAAAACATACCTATGTTTTGGATCCGAGGTTTTAAATGAATTTCAGAGGAATTTTTGGAACTCAATTACATTTTCGAGAAATAATTCCGAAATTCCATTTTGGAAATTGACCGGCAGGTGGCAGTATCAGACGAGTTTTGATGTTTTTCCCCTCACCACTTCCCCATCTTGCCAAAAGTTGTTTTCAAAGGCCTTGACAAAGTATGCCAGAGTATAACAAGCTTACATCTTACCCCTGCGCACTGCAGTGGGAACCAATAGGATCTATCCTTTAGAAAAATAAAATAATTATTTCGAATTGTTTCTCTAAATGTCCCAAATGGGTTCACTTTCTTTCGATAAGTAAATACCATTATAGTGAGATTAATTTATGGTAATATACAGGGTGGGGAAAAAGCAGGTTTATATGGAAAATAATACAATAAATAATAATACAAGAATAAACTGTGTTTTGTGTACTCACAGCTGTGAACCTACTTTGGCCCCACCTTGTAAATGTATTTGCGTCAATGAGAATTTTTTTTAAATAGCAATTTACTAGGGCGTTTCATCATTTCTTTCTTTTTTTTTTTTTTTGCCTCATGAATTTCTAATAACAATATCATTAAATGTTGCTATAATTTCAATTCAATTTTTTATGAATATGTGCCAGGCACTAAACCACAGTCAATTTGCTAGACATCTCCCTTTCCTGTAGACATGAAGAAAAGTAAACAGGACAAGCATAGGAAGGGTCCGGAGGAAGGAGTTTGGAATTTAACGTCTTTCAGTTCTAGTCGGAACCCAGCTTCACTTAACCTTACAATGGCATTTTACTGTCACTACTTTCCCCCACACTACCCTCTGTCTGTCCGTCTGTTTTAAATGGTATCTTAGGAACTGTGCTTTGCAATAAAAAGGACATTATTTTATTCAACAAATATGCCAGGTACTGTGCTAGGAATTCAGGATACAGTGGTAAAGAAACCAGGGTCCTTCCCCTGGGATGCCTGAATTTTGGGGGAACCCAGGCCAACAAGAGACGCAGGATGTAGGAGTTTCGGCAGCGGTAACTGGTGCAAAGGAAGTGAGACGGTGAGGGAATGCATGGGGCCAATGCAGCTGGTCTGGTAGGGCCTCCTGGAGTTGTCAACTTTGGAGTTGAGTCCTGAATAATGAGAAGGGAAAACTGGTTATATGATGGGGGGGTGGGGGAGAGAGCATTACAGGCTAAGAAACAGAAAATGCAAGGGCACTGAGGAAGGAAGAAACTGGGTATATTAAGCAACTGTCATGAGGCTCACGTGGCCCAGCAAGTTGAGTGGGAGAGTGACAGGAGATGGGGTGGGAGAGGGAAGCTGAGGCCAGATCATGTAGGGCTTGGAGGCCAAGGTCAAGGAATTTGAATCTAATCTAAGTGCATGGGAGTCACTGAAGGTTTAGAGCAGTGAGTGTTAAAAGCTACCCTTTTATAACATTCTCCATGAAGTACCATTATCCCGGTTTGTAGCTGAAGAAACAAGCGTAGGGAGATTGAGCAGTTTGCTCAGTGTCGCTCCTCTGGAAGGAGTGGCCTCGCACAGGCCAAAGCTTTCTCTCCTCGTGCAACAAGCCTTTACCAAAAGCCCACTTGGAGATCTGCACCAATAGCTATGAAGATACCACGAGATGCTGTACTTGCTCTGTAGTTTAAAAGATCTAGTTGAAGACGTGGGAGAAATTCTGAAAGAGAGCACAATTTGAATAAAAAATAATATATATTAGTTGATATAAGTGACATAAGGAAATAACTGGATTAGCCAGAATGCACTTATCAATTAATCAGATGGGTTCAGCCAAAGAAGACAATGGCCCCTCCAGGATTTTATAAATGAACTCTGGTGGACACACCCTAAGATAACCCCCATGTTGATCATCTTGCAGGATCCCCTCTCCTTGAGTAAGTCCTATAGGATATGGCAAAGGTTATGGAGTGCTACTCATGTGATTACACTGACTTATTAAAGATCCTATTCTAACAGAATGGGTAGAGACTTTCCTGCTGGCCTCAAAAAAGCAAGCTGCCATTTTTTTCTACAGCTGCAAAAAAGTGAATTCTGCCAACAATCTGAGTAAGTTTGGAAGTAAATTCTTTCTTAGTGGAGCCTCTGATGAGACCTCAGCCCTAGCCAACTCTTGGATTGTGCTAAAGCAGAGAACCCAGTTAATCCACACCCAGATTTCTGAGACACAGAAATGGTGAGATAACAAAGTGTGTTGCTTTAAGCCTCTGAATTCATGGTAATTGTTACACTAACATATGCACCACTGTTCTGGAAATGCCTTAGGGTTTTTGTAGCTTCATCCCCGCCCTGTCTGCATCTCTTGTTGCTTGAGTATGAACCCACAGCCCTCAGATAGGAAAGGCCAGGTGTCACAGTATTCTATGTAGGATAATGGTACCATTGGGAAAAAGTTTCTAAAAGTAAATATGGAAACAAATGAACCAAAAGATTTTCTGCTTAAGTCTGAGGTCACCAGGCCTTTGAATAGCATGGGCCCTCCATTTCAAAGCCTTGCACATTTGAAATTGTTCAAAGCATAGAATGGTGCTTCCAAAGTTTGTTGGGCAAAGAACTGTCCCCAAAGTTCTAAGAAAAAAAAAAGGCAAAGACATTTCATATTATATTCCTTGTTGGAGATTCCCAGGGCATAAAATATACCTCCTCATTGCATTTGTTTAATGGCAAATTTCCCAAATCTCACCTGGAATAGCCCCTCCCCCTATGTAACATCTCCTCTTGATAGTCCTCAGAACTAGTGTTCCTTAGACCATGTCTTGGGAAATGCTGGTAGCAGGGATGGGTGTGGCCTCCCTGCCTGCACCGAGAGGCTTAGGTAACAGGAATTCAAGAAGGGGCTCAATAATGTTTGGTATGAAACAAACATCCCAAGCAGTGGATGAAGTATATAATACAAAATATGCTGAAATTATTCTGTGTAAGGTCTTTGGAAGGTCAAATAATGGAGATTGAGCTGCTTCTTGTTATGGTAATAAGTTGGTTTGAAGTGAGAAAGATTCGGCTCCACAGGGAACTAATTTTGTGATTACTAATCAGATGCACAGAGCTTACCCTGTGCCAGATGCTATTAAAACTACTTTATATGTTTATTTTCCCACCTTACAGATCGAAACAGGCAATAACACCACCCCAGTGAGGTGCGGGACACTTTGCCAGGCTTGTGTAACTGGAAAGTGGCAAACCTGGGATTTGAACCTGCGTGGTGCGGGTCTAAAATCCAGCCCTGAAATCCTTTTGAGGCTCCTCTGCTGTGCTGCCATCTCATGGAGCCATTAATACCCTGCTGTGTCTGTAGAAAGTGCCAACTTCCAGGAGCCATTAGCGAATAAGGTAAAAAAAAAATCAGTATGAAACCCTGTATGGTCCTATTTTATTTAAAAACAAAGATATATATACTATATATGTATGTGCAGTAAGTCCTCACTGATCATTGATAGCTTCTTGGAAACTGGCACTTTCAGCGCAAAGACAATTAAAACCAGCTTCACCAAAGGCTGACTCATAGAAACAAGAGTTAAGTTCCTATGGAATATTTCTGATCATAAAGACCTCACGAAACTTGTAAATAAAGACCCGAAATACCTCTAATATTAAACAGGGAAATAAATGTGAGCTATATGTACATTTCAGAAGGAAGACTAAATTTAAGTAGGATAATTATTTTCCACCCGCTTATTTCAGTTCAGGGGTGTGGTGGTGGCACCTGTCCCAGCAGCTCAGGGCACCGGGGGGACCCACGGGGACAGGAGGTCCCCCAGTGCAGCCACTCACCACTCAGCTCACTCAGACAGGGACATGGGGACACCCGCTAACCTGACGTGCGCAGCTCTGGGACGTGGGAGGAAACCGAGGTCCCCAGAGGAAACCCCGCAGAGGTGGGGAGAGCCTGCGGACTCCACGCAGACAGGGCCCCGCCGGGAATCCGGTGGGTTTTTTCCTCATCGGTGTTGTAACAAAACACCTTTGAACAAAATGACATTATTTGAGGACCTGCTGTGTGTGTACATATACATATCTCCAAGGCATTAACTCTTTTTCTATCTTTGTTTACTTACATTTTCTAAATTTGCCTTCAATGAACTGATTTTAAAACATTTTAATTTTTCTGGTTTTGTTCAAAATATTACAGATGTCCCTTTTTCTCCCCAAAGACCCATTCCACCCCATCCCACCCCTCTCCCCACCATTGTCCATGTCCTTGGGCTGTGCATACATGCATATAAGTTCTTTGGTTACTCTCTCCCCCTCCACCCACCCGACCTCTCCATCCCTCTGACATTCGTCAGTCTGATCCCTGCTTCCATGTCACTGAATCATTTTTGTCCATCAGTTTATTAAGTTCTTTAGATTCCACATATGAGTGAGATCGCATGATACTTGTCTTTCTCTGCCTGGCTTATTTCGCTTAGCGTAATACTCTCCAGGTCCCTCCATACTGTCCCAAAGGGTAAGAGAATCTTCTTCTTCACAGCTGTGTAGTATTCCATGGTGTGAATGTCCCACACTTTTTTATCCACTCACCTCCTGATGGGCACTTGGGCTGTTTCCAGATCTTAGCTATTGTAAACTGCACTGCTATGAACATAGGGGTGCATATATTCTTTCTGATTAATGTTTTGAGACTCTTAGGATATATTCCTAGAAGTGGGATCACTAGGCCAAAAGGCAGCTCCATTTTTAGTTTATTGAGGAACCTCCATACTGTTTTCCATAGTGGCTGCCCCAGTCTGCATTCCCACCGGCAGTGACTGGGGTTCCCCTTTCTCCACACCCTCGCCAACACCTGTCGTTTGCTGATTTGCTGATGGCAGCCATCCTGGCAGGTGTGAGGTGGTACCTTATTGTGGTTTTAATTTGCATCTCTGGTGATTAGCAACGTTGAGCATTTTCTCATGTGTCTCTTGGCCACCTGTAGATACTCTTTGGAGAAGTGTCTATTCAGGTCCTTTGCCCATTTCTTAATTGGGCTGTTTGTCTTCCTCTTGCTGAGTAATATAAGTTCTTTGCACACTTTGGAAATTAGCCCCTTATCAGATGCATCCTTGGCAAATATGTTTTCCCAGACTGTGGGGTTCCTTTGTATTTTGAGACTGTTTTCTTTTGCTGTGCAGAAGTTTTTTAGTTTGATATAGTCCCATATGTTTATTTTTTCTTTTGTTTCTCTTGCCGTTGGAGATGTACCAGTGAAAATTCCACTGGTGAGATGTCTGTAACTTTACTGCCTATGAAAAACATTTTAATTTTTGTATTAGAAAAATGTGACTCATGTATGTATAGGGCACACTGTGTTCAACACCAAATCAAGCCATTGCTCAGGAGGAACAAAGGTTGGCACACTGTCACCTTGGTTCCAGATTCTCAGGTAAAAGAAGTAATATATGTATCATCTCTCCCTCATACAAATATGTGTTCATTATTGACAAAAGAGAAAACCTAGGAAGTAAAGAAAAAATTAAAAAGAAAAACAACTATTTTAATGAAACTTCTACTAGGTAACCATTGTTTTTATTTTGGCATTCAACTTTCCCAAACTTTTTCTATACATATATCTACATATTAAAAATAAAAGCAAAAATGCAATACTCTTTTGTAACCTATTTTTTAAATGTTATATTTTGAATATCTTTTCCCTTTGATATTAAGGAAAAATAAACTGTTTTGAAATATGAAATAATAATAAGTTGCTTTTAAGCTCTAGACTTGCCTGTGCAATGAGAGAGCCACTAGCCGCATGTGGCTGTGAGCACTTGGTGTGGACAGTCCAGAGTGAGATGCGCTGTGTCAAATGCACTCTGGTTTTCGAAGACTTGGTGCAAAGCGAGAATGTAAAATATCTTGCTAAGAGTTTTTATGTTGATTACATGATGAGATGAAATTTTTTTTATATAATGGGTTAAATAATATACTATTAAAATTATTAGATTTTTGTACTCTGTTTGAGTTAAATAATACATTATCACATTTTATTATATATTAATGATATTAATTTCGCCCTGTTTCTTTTTACATTGCTTAGTGTGGCGACGAGAACATTCATGGTGACACCATGGCCTGAGTTCTGCTTCTGCTGGGGCCGGCTCTGTAGCGGATATCCCCTCCCGCGGACATTCACAGTGTCCCCTCCCGCGGACATTCACAGTGTCCCCTCCCGCGGACATTCACAGTGTCCCCTCTCGCGGACATTCAGGGCGCCCTCGGCTCCGGCGCTTCCTCTCGGTGCCTGTTCAGCAGTAAAAAGTAATGTGGAAAGAATAACCCCATTTCCTGATTTAAAACTGCCTATCCTACCTGGGAGACCTTGACTTTGAAGTGTAGCGTATGTGTGAGAAAATTCTTGACCTGGAACCTTCCAAAAGGCCTAGCAAACTTACAGAAAACTTTCTGGCACCCTGAGCTCCTACCGTGGCCATGCTGCACCAGAACCAGTGTCTTTGCCAAATCAAAGAACACTTCAGCGAGATGTGGAATCGGCTTCTAAACTGAGCAGCATCTAGGGTCTCACGGACTCTTTCTGGCGAAGGCAGGAGTACACGGGAAGGCCGTGTCCTATGTGTGGAAGCCTGAAGCTCAGCCCCATCCTGGAGCATTATCAGGATTTACACCTTCCTGCAATTCACACTGTTTCCTCTCCACACCCAACACTCTCCCCACAGTGCCAACGGGCAGGTGACAGCAGCCTCCCGCTTCCTGCAATGTGTCCTCATTTCCCGGAGCCAGAGGCAAACAGCCCTGCCGCCTGCTCTGAAGCCAGCTCCGGAGCCGACAGAGGCCCCAAGTGTGCGGGATCGCGATCACCCCCGCAATGCTGCCAGCTCCTCTCAGGAGGCCCAACATGAATAAGCAGTTTGCGTGCAGAAAGTGCTCACAGAGGCGCAGCAGTGGCTTCAGCTGGGGTTGGCAGCAGAATTTCTGTCCCTTCCCTGTCAGTTGGGAAAGCAACACAGGATGAATTTCCATTAAGTCAAAATTTAATTCATTCAAAACGTTGTTCTTTATCGCTTTATTTTTAATACTAAGATGTCCTTACTTTTATGAAATAATGATCGTAATAAATAACATGCATGTGTGTGTTTAACGTCTTTGCTTTTACAGCCTCATGTCAGCCCCCAAATATGGGAAGCTTCGAGGTGTTCCAGACACACAGAGTTTGGGAATCACTGGTCCAGGCTGATGGCCCGGGGTCACTCCCATAACCTGATGGCATAAAGCCTCCATAGATTTCTCTAACAAAGACAAGCCCTTAGAGTTTCATAACAACATTATCAAACCCTGGCTTGTTCCCACAGGGTGCTAGCACAGTGCCACCTACATGAGGCCCTCAGGAAGTACCCACAGACTGCGGGATGCAGTGAAAGTAATTGCTGATGTTTTAACTCTGCTTAATATGCTCATTTCCCTTCAATTCCATTTCAACTTTTAGCATAGACCCCAGAAAAGGGAGGTTTAATGCATAGAATTAATAAACAATGCCCTTTACATATAATTTGTCAATACTTGCCCATACTAAGAATTCTGTATGTATGACTAACCAAAAATAGATATAAAATATATATATAACAAACCCCTTGAGCAGTTTTCGGTCTGTGTTTTCAACCCTTTACTGGCTCTGAAAAGAAACTGACAATATTTATCAAGGGCCTAAAAAGTACACATACTGATGTGGGGTCCGGGTGGAGCTGGACAAGGGCTCATCCTCACGTAGCTGGCAGCCTCTAAGGGGAGAATCACAAGAAATGTGATATGTTTTAAAGTGGAGAGATGGACGAGATTCGAATTCAGAAAACTCCTGTATAAACTTATCCAGTTAGAACAAAGCTAACTAGATAACTGAGGTAGTTAAAGTGAATATCTAGTTAGTCCCCAGGAGAGTATATTGGGAGAGTGGGGTCTGTGAGGAGGGGCACTGAAGATTAACGCCTATGGTCCTCTCCATTGGAACTTGCTGGGACACCATGGGGTTATTTTGCGATGTCAGTTTCAGAATCCTGAGCGATTGAAAAGCCTGCGCACTTGAGTGGCTACATCTGTACCAATACCCAGAAGGAAAGGAGAGGAGGCCAAACCAGAAGGGGACAACTGTGCCTCACCATAAGTGGCATAATGGGCACTTTTTTGCACCCCAGGAAAACAGACATGCCCCCTTAATCCACACGAGCCACCAGCTTATCTCAAGAGAAGACTTTCATCTGTCAAGACACATTTTAAACAGATGCCAACATGGGGGAGATTCCAAGATGGAGGCAGATTGAGTGGAAGCTACCCTGACACTCCTCCAGGACCAAACTGGAATTATGACTAAAATAGAGAAAAACCAGCCTGAATAATCAACTGAGAGCTTGGAGAGCACCGTCATGACCAAGGAGGAAAAGGGGAGACCACACAGAGCCTGGTAGGAAGTGCGGAGGCGAGAGGCCTGGCTGGGCCCCCACAGGCAGCAGCTGAAGGTCCGGAGGGAGAGCTCAGCTGCGGGGGGTCCCACTGAGGACTCCGGGGCCTAAACCCCAGCTGGGCTCCCCAGCCCAGAGCATCAGAACTGAGAAAGGGTAAAGGAGTTTATCGCCACCAAGCCAGCACTGCAGGAAATGTTAAAGGGACTGCTGTAACTAGAAGTAGAAATAGAAAGAAAAACATAGGCATAAAGAATTAAAATGGCAATAAATAAGGACCCATCAATAATAACCTTAAATATAAATGGATTAAATGTTCTAATCAAAAAGCATAGAGTAGCTGAATGGATAAGAAAACAAGTGGCCCACCTCAGAACAAAAGACTCACACAGGATGAAAAAAATAAAACAAAAAACAACCCTTTTGGAGGACTTTAAGGGAGAGATTGACAGCAATACAGTCATAGTCGTGGACTTTAACACCCACTGACTTTACTGGATAGATCTTCCAGACAAAAAATCAACAAGGAAACCGTGACTCTAGGTGACACACTAGATCAGATGGATTTAATGGACATTTACGGAACGTTTCACCCCAAAGCTGCAGAATACACATTCTCCTCAAGTGCACATGGGACGTTCTCAAAGATAGACCATGTGTTAAGACACAAAACAAGTCTCTACAAGCTCAAGGAGATTGAAATCATATCAAGCATCTTTCGGACATTCACACCACGGAATACTATTCAACTGTAAAAAAGAAGGATCCCTTACCCTCTGAGACAGCTTGGTGGGACCTGGAGAGTATTATGCTAAGCGAAATAAGCCAGTCAGAGAAAGACAAGTGTCACATGATCTCACTCATATGTAGAATCTAATGAACAAAACAAACCAATGAACAAAATAGACCCAGAGACATAGAAGCATGGAACAGACTGACAAACCTCAGAGGGAAGGTGGGGGTGGAGGGGTAGGTGGGGAGAGATTAACCTAAGAACTTATATACATCTATGCATAAGCCATGGACACAGACAATAGTGTGGTGAGAGCCTGAAGGGAGGGGTGCAGGGTGTAGGGGATCAATGGGGGGAAAAGGGAGACATTTGTAATACTTTCACCAATAAAGATAAATTTTTAAAATAATAATAAACTAAAAAAATAAAAATAAAAAGATGCCAATATGTTTAGATACATAAGATGTTTTGTTTTTAGGTTAATTCAATTTCCCTGCATTCACACCCAGTAACAAAGATGTTTGGGAAATAATGGAATGATATTGGCATAAGGCATCTTCTTGGGCCTCCTTAGTAACATTCACGAGAGACACTGGTGTCTCCTGGTGTCTAGCAGACAGCTGCTGGAGCTTCTTAATTACTCTGCTGGTTCTCATCAAAGTGATGGCTAATGAAAATAGGAGGAAGAAATTGTGGGTTCTACAGCCTCAATCAGCGGGGCCCCCAGGAGCTTCCAGTGCCGATGGTAGGCGTCTGAGTCATTGAGGGAGGAGGTTGGCTTTATTTATTTATTCAAATTTTAAAAATTGTTCAAATTATGACAGATGTCCCCTTTTTTCCCCATTGACCCCTTCCACCCTGCACCCACTCCTTGCCCCAGGCTTTAATTGGGCATAAAGTTGACACTATAATGTAAAACATCACTCCACTTTCTGTTCTCATGGAACAAACGACCTGGTAAATAATTGAGAGAAAGTGAAAATGTAAGGAACTGGAGGCCGGGGGGGTGGGAGGGGGACAAGGACCTTTGTGAGTCAGGGCTGTGAGGTGGGCACAGTTTGAGTCCAGGGCTCAGCTGCATTGCTAGCTGTGTAATACTGGACATAGAATCCCTCTGAGCCTCAGTTTGCTCATCTATAACCTGGGTATGAAAATCACATCTCCCTCCTCAGGTTCTTATGAGGAGTAAATGATATTAATATGTACATGGTGTGCCTAACAGAGCCTAATAATAGTAAGCACCCTATAAGTTATTTTTAAGATCAGCAGCAGCAGCAGCATGCAGCCTAGTGGCTTTTCTCCTGGGTTACCAGGAGCTCAGAGACTTTGGAGGGGGGTGGCTGCTCCTGACCCCTGCATACCTCTCTGTTGGATACCTCTCTGTTGGGGGGGGGTCATTGCTATCTTCTTTTTTTTACTTCTCTTCGGAGGATATGTTTATTGGTTTTGAGAAAGAGAGAGAGAAACGTTGATGTGAGAAACATCAATCAGTTGCCTCCCTCCCATATATGCCCCAAATGGGGATCGAAACCCACAACCTAGGCATGTGCCCTGACTGGTAATTGAACCCTCAACCTTTTCTTTTTCTTTTTGGTGTGTGGGAGGACACTCCAGCCAGCTGAGCCACCCAGCAGGGACAATTGCTGTCTTTTTTTTGTTTTTTTTAAAGCCTCACCAAGGATATTTTTTCCATTGTTTTTCAGAGAAAGTGGAAGGGAGAGGGAGAGAGAGAGAGAGACATCAATGTGAGAGAAACACGTCGATTGGCTGCTTCTGGCAAGTGTCCCAACCAGGGCCGGAGAGCAAACCTGCAACCAAGGTATGTGCCCTTGTCCAGAATCGAACCTCGGCCGAGACCCTTCAGTCCACGGGGCGATGCTGTAACCACTGAGCCAAACCAGCCAGGGCCCACTGCTGTCTTTTAACGGTCCCTTTCAAATCACGCAGCTGTGCTTATATCTGTTTCACAAGTCAGACTTCTGAAAAACAAGTATTTTCTATTACTAAACATTTTTAAAGTTTGATAAACCACTGATTCAGCATAACTCCCTCATTTTACAAGTGAAGGAACAGTGCACGAAGGGAAACATTTGTGAGTCACAGCTCGTTTGGACAAAGGTAGACATTACCACACACGAATATCTTGCCCCCAGTTGAAAGTTCTTTTCACTCCCCAGCTGGCCTCTTGCACTGGTCACACTGTGCTCAGAGTAAGGGCTGGTGTTTAAGGATTAAGATTCCTGCAGACAGGTCAAGGCCTGGAGGAGCTGGGTATTTAAATTCCTCTTAGTCCTGACTTGGTACCTCTTTTTTCTTTTAAACATTTTATAATGAAGAATTTTCAATAAATAAAATAGTTTAATGAATGCCCATGTGCCCATCACCCAGCTTCTACATTAATTTGTTATAATTTTAAAGTAAATCCCACACACCATCTCACATCACTTTATAAATATTACAGTATATCTCTCTAAATGATAAGGACTTTTGAATATGCAATCTTAATCACATTACCTCAATAATTAAATCAATAATAAGTCCATCTTATCATAAGTATCTAGTCTGTGTTAAAATTTCCAGTGGTCCCTTCATAGTAATATATATATATTTTAATTTGAATCAGGATTTACATAGTAAATTTGGTTAATAAGTCTAAGTTTTAAAAAATTCATAGTTTCTCCCATCTCTATTCCCCTCAAAATTTATTTATTAAAGAATCATCTTTTTTGACTTTGAGTGTAATTGTACGGCAGGCTATATAGCTGCTAAGGCAGGAGGAGGGGAAGGGGGAGAAAAGGGGAAGTTTATCTCATCCACTGAACAAAGAAGTCAATAGTTGTGGGACTTGCCAAGATCAAATCACCAGATGTTCTCATAAATTCCCAGAAAAGCCAAAATAATGTAAAAGGGGGACCTTGAAACCTATGGGGGAAAATGTATAAACCCCTTGAACTCCCACTGGGCACTCAGACCAGCTGCGTTGCCTGCTTGTGCTTTACACCCCGTGTATTCTTTCTTTTTTCAAATTTATCTGTTGTTGACATTATTACAGATGTCCCCTATTGCCAAGTGTATTCTTCATAAATTTGCTTTCTTTGCATCCTTAGTAAGTTCTCTTGCTTTGCTTCCACACTGCTCTCTGTCTCTTTTCTGAGTTCTTTCTGGAGAGTGTGACAGAGCTGAGGAGGGGAGGGCCCCCTTCGCCCCTGGGGCTCTTGGTAACATCTCCCTGGTGCCATAACTCGGCTCACTGAATCTCCTTTCACTCTGACGGTGGTGCAGGAATGCCGTCAGGTTTTGTTCCCAGACGGGGACCCTTTATGCGTGTGCGTTAGTTTCCCGGGGCGAGGGGCGAGCAGCAGCTGAGGAGTTAGGCAGTTAGAATAAGGCGACGTCCGCTGACGGCCCTGAAGGAGGAAGATGAGTGCCTGGGCTCACCTAGGCTCACCTGAGGAAAGGGGGATTCTTCCCTCCAGCTGGAGTCCCGACCGTCCTTACACAACTAAGGGCCTTGTGAGGTGTCTGGGGTTGAACCCTAAGACATGCAGGGGCCTCAGAGGGACTTCCATTCATTTGTAATTAACTGACCTGCTCGTCCTGGGATGCACGCATAAGGGTTGGTCACCCTGCACTCAGAGCCCTCCGGTTGTTTTCTTTTACTTTTTATTTTTAATTTTTAACTGATTTTAGAAAGAGGAAGGGAGAGAGAGAGAGAGAGGGAGAGAGAGAGAGAGAGAAACATCGATGAAAGAAACATTGATCAGCTGCCTCCTGCACACCCCTGCTTGGGGTCGAGCCTGCAACCCAAGCATGTGCCCTGACCGGGAGCTGAACTGGCGACCTCTCGGTGTACAGGATGACACTCAGCCAGCTGAGCCACACCAGCCAGGGCCCTCCTGGTTGTTCTAAATGGCCAGGAGAGAAACTAAGACACGTAAGAGAGTGTGGGATGACCAGGAGGGTAATGGCATCTGGGAGCCCTGCTCGCAAGCAACACACAGAGACCCACTACATCTGGTCACTAGCCCATCTGTTCACAGACATGCCTGCTGAGAGAATAAGTTTAAGCCACTGTTTGACCGCTAAGCTCCTGCACCTCTGTCCATGAGGCTTTTGGCCTGTCTGTCTGCTTACACTCTCTCTGTAGGGCTTGCAGGGGAGGAACTTGCTGTGTGTGCAGGGCTGTGCAGTATGGACAGAATTGGGGATCTCACAAGTTTGCAAGTTATTACCCTAGGTTGGGGTAGAAGGTCCCTTCCTTGCTTGTGTATAGAAACATTTTAAGGAAAACACTGGCCAGAAGCTATTAACTGAGAACTATTATCATTGTGTGAGCAGAGGCACAGGCGAGGCACCCTGGTCGAACACATTGAAGCTAAGCTGTTAAGGTTGTTTACCAGGTTGATCAGGGCCCTTTACTCCACCCTATTATTTGGGAGACTGTTTCTGTGCCAATTATGGAGTAAACAGGATAAAGGGGCTTTCTTTATGTACATACTCCAAGCTCTAATACCTAATTTTGAGGCCCAAAGACAACTTGTTAAATATCTTGAGAAGGCTGACAGGCACCATAGGGAATGTTGACTTTGTCCTACTGAAACCAAAATTTAGAGGATCTCAGTAAGTTATCTGTCTGGTTATGGACAAAGGAAGGGTTGCCCAGTCTATCCAGGCATCTGCTATGCATGGCTCAGCAGACCCACGAGGCTGTGGCGTAGGCAGGAATGGCAGGCATTCAGACACGCCAGTGGACAGATACACTGGAGAGCAAGCTTTTTTGAGGGGATGAGAGTATTGCAACAACCTAGAGGGTCCCATCTACAATGACTGGTGGGACTAGAAATACTACAGTTCTTGCCCTAGCAGGGTCTTTGGCAGGAAAATGGGGTCAGTAACTGATGGCATTGTCCCCTAAATAGAATAAGAGTGCACTCAGAAGGTATAAAACCTTTCTCCTTGGTACAGGGAAGAAGGGGTCTGAGGCGATGGCGTTTTCAAGTAAATGAGAACAGAGACATCAGGAGGGGCTCAGGAGTCCAGTGTGGAGATAAGTCCCCTGTCTGAATGGGGTAAAATTTATTCCCAGGGCATCTGGCTAATGCCCTGGTCATTGGTAAGGCCACCCTCAGGGCACAGGGTAAACACATCCATGGGTGACTGAGCCAGGAATTTGGGTTACACAGTAAGACTAATCCTGGAAACCCAGGCCTGAGAAGATGTCTTCTCCAGGTGGTGGGAACAACATAGGAGACAGAGCAGGAATGCCCGCTCTCTCCTATGATCTCCTCTGTTCTCTTTCAGGTGGGAAACCAAAATTCAGTGTCATAAGGTTCATCTCTCAGATGCATCCTAAAGAACTGGGAAAAATTTGAGCCTCAGACCTTAAAAAGAAAAAGATTAATTTTCTTTTGTAATACAGCTTGGCCCCAACATAAATTAAGAGATGAGGAAGTTTGGCCTGGAAATGGAAGCCTCAATTATAACACAATCTTGCAACTAGACTTATTCAGTGGACTGAAATACTGTATGTCTAGGTCTTCATGGCCCTGAGGGATGACTCCAAATTATACCAGAGCTGCAAGGTAGACCCTGCACTCCTAGCAGCCCTAGCAAAGAAAGAACTAAATCGTGAGGGTGATGCCCGTTGCCACCCACGGGGCCTCAACAACCAGCTGCCCCAGAACCAGCACCACCCTCTACCGAGTCAGCCAGTGGAAGAGACAAGAAAACAATAAAGTCTAAAGAAAAGCAAAGACTACCACCTCGGCTCTTCCCTTTAAGGGAAGCCCCAGGATGGGAGGAATAATACAAGACTTAATGGGCATAAAGGACAGGTTGGGAGTTTCACGGATGACCCTGGCAAATTTACCCAAGAATGGAAAAAGCTCGCCTTAATGTATGACTCATCTTGGAGGAATGTTAATCTAATCCTCCAAGAAGCCCTGATCGCCTCAGAAAATGATAGTATTAAAGGAAAGGCACTGGCCTATGCAAGTGAGGGCCACACACAGAGATAACTACCCACAAGGAACAGAGGACATCCCCTATTCTAATCCTAATTGGGACTATGATTTGGAGGGTGGGAGATGGGCCAGAGATCACATGCCCCCCTAAAGAAACCTGTTAATTATAGCGAACTGGCAGCCATGACCAAGGTCCCCAAGGAAATCCCACCTCCTTCATAGAAAGGCTCAGGGAAGCTTTATTTAAGTACACCGATCTGGATCCTAATGACCCAGCTGGAGTGATTGTCCAGAAAGACAGATTCATGACCCAGTGGGCCCCAGATATTGAGAGAAAACTACAGAAATTAGGAATGGGACCAGCTACCCCCATGGAAGAGCTATTAAAAGCAGCATCTTCGGTATTTTACAACAGGGATCAAGATGGGGAAGAGAGGGCTTCAGAAAAAGAAAAACACAAAAGGAAAGGCAGGTCCAATGTCTCGCTGCCCTACAAAGGCGGAGGCTGATCATCAACAGAAGGGAAAGCCCTAAAGTGCTCCTTCTGGCAACTGCCATAAACGCAGGCAGCCTGGACACAGGGAGTGCCCTGGGAAGAGGACCCCTCAAAAACCGTGCACCCGTGACACAAGTGCGGTCCCTGGAAGAGGAACTGTTCTGGGGGCTGGAGGGTCCCCAGACCAGAACCTACCCACACGATGGCCTTGAACTGAAGGGCCCCTACGCTCCAGCCAGCTCCTGCCCAGAACATCATCATTGAAGGGACAGAGTCAAGGGTAACCCTTTGAAGTGGCAGGAAGGCCCACTGATTTCCTTTTAGACACAGGAGCCGCCTTCTCTGTGCTGACCTCCTACTAGGGACCTCTCTTCCATTAGCAGCATTATACAAGGGCAGATGTAAAACCCAAGGCAAAATACTTTATAGCACCTTTAAATCGCCTATGGGGAGCAATTACTTTTCTGCACCAATTCCTAGTTATGACAGAATGTCCCACTCCATTGTCAGGGACAGATATTTTAAGCAAAGTTAAAACCTTAGTGATTCTTTCAACAGATACCAACAGTCCTATTCCAATTATGACCTTACTTGTAAAAAGAGGAGCTGCTGAAATAGATATAGACATAGACCAGGAGTTAGCCCCCAGGTCTAGGCCATGGGAACTCCAGGCCAGGCCGATAAGGCAAAGCTGGCCATGATCAGGCCGAAGGATCCTAATGAATTTCCAAATAAGTACAATAACCTATAAATCCCAAAGCAAGGTTACAATATTCCTTGGTCACTGGCTGCTGGTTCCTTGTAAGTCCCCCTGCAACACCTCTATCTTATTAGGAAAAAAGATGGAATGTATAGGTTGGTCCAAGATTTACAAGCTAACAATGAGGCTGTAATCCCTATACACCCCCCAGTACCAAATCCATTTACAATTTTAAGAGAAATTCCCTCTCAGACTCAATGGTGTTCAGCATTAGACTTGAAAGATACTTTCCTTTGTATCCCATTAGACCCATTTGCCAATTCTTGTTTGCCTTTGAATGGACAGACGCCCAGGGACATAAACAACAGCTTATATGGACAATTCTTCCCTCAAGGGTCAGAGACAGCTCGCACTTATTTGTACAGGCCTTGGCAGAGGATTTAAGAGGCCCATCACTTGAGGGGGCAGAGAGGTCATACAACATGTGGATGACCTACTAATCTGTTTTCCTACAAACCCTAAATTTCCTGGCCAAGAGAGGATATAAGGTCTCTAAAAGTAAGGCTCAAACCCTTCAACAAAGAGTAGAGTCTCTAGGCCTTGTGCTAACTCCCAAGAAAGACTGCCATCTTCAGAAAGAATCTAGGCTACCCTGGGTATTCCAGAGCCTCCCATCCAAAGACAGCTATAGGCCTTTCTAGGGCTAACGGGGTACTGTGAACTATGGATTCCAAGATATGGAGAAAAGGCCCAACCCCTTTATGAGACCCTAAAAGAAAGCCATTGGCAGGAAACACCTAATTTGCAATGGGGAAAAGATCATCAAAGGGCCTTTGAAGGCCTAAAGGAGGCCCTGACTCAGGCTCTTGCTTTGAGTCTACCAGACTTTGAAAAACCCTTCCAATTGTATGTCACCAAAAGGCAGGGGATCACATTAGGGGTTTTAACACAAGCCTTGGGACCTTCCAGGCGACCAGTTGGCTACTTCTCAAAAGAATTGGATGCTGTAGCCAGGGCTGCTCCCACTGCCTCAGGGCGGTCACAGCAGCTGCCCTGCTCTTAGAGGAAGCTTTTCAAACATCCTTAGGACAAAGAATTACTCTATAAACCTCTCATCGAGTAGGACTCATTAAATACCAAGGAGCCCCATTGGCTTATTAATAATTGCACATTATAATATCAGGTCATCTTGACTGATAACCCTCAGGGGAAAACAGAAATGCACAGTCCTGAGTCCAGCTACACTAATGCCTGCATCCAGTTCAAAATAAAACATAACTGCTGTGAGGTCATAGGTCAAGTCTATGCAAGCAGGCCAGATCTTAAGACCAACCTCTTCTCAATCCAGACCAGGTTTGGATTTCAGATGAAAGTAGTTTTATGAGAGAAGGGATACATTATGCTGGTAATGCCACAGTCTTCTCACATAAACAGTAGAGGCCCAAGCTCTACCACCTGGAACCTCAGCACAACTGGCAGAACTAATAGCTCTCACAAGAGCCTTAGAATTAAGGCAAGGAAAAAGACTGAATATATACAAATATTGACGCTAAATATGCCTTCCTACTGGGTAACTAAAAATGTAAACAAGGCTAAGGTAACTGAAGGAAGTTTTGTAACAATGAGTCTTTTTAAACACTCTAAACCCTCCTGCTGGAGGCCCAGGAGCTGCTGTGGTCCTGGGAACAACGGGGAAATTAATACCACTCCAGACCCTGTGCAGGCTGTGGAAGCAGCAGGGCAATTGCCCCACCTCAATGTGGAGAAAAAGATGGTACTTTAAACTGCAGCTGCTGGAGTGCCCAAGCCAGAAATTTCCCAATTCCCCAGGCCCCACCCCACTTCTTCTCCAGCCTCCTGAAAGTGGTCAAGGACACTAGATAATTAAACAGCTCACTTTTAAACACCCTAAAGGACTAATTCATGTTATCTCTGTTATTCTTCTTTTAAAAAATGTGAGTGTTTGTTCCAGTGAAAATACCTGTTTCTGAAAGTTTTGAAATGTATTGCTTTTAGTTGTCACAAAAAATTAATGTTTCTAAAACTTACAAACTCTGATAAAGTTGGAAAAAACAAGTGTATGGTTTTGGTAATATAGGATTGAAAGCAGGTTGTTCTGAGGGTGGAGCTCCTGGTCCAGTGTCTGGCCATGGAGCTCTTGGCTGGTACCCTCTCCAGGCCCCCTGGCTTCCCTGCTTCCTCTACTTCTTTTTGGACCCTGTATTCTGAATACCCTTGTATGTTCTGTATCTTCCAAGCTAGAGACAGTTCACCTACAAATGGTCATTCAACAAGGATATGCTAACATACTTCTCAACCGCCTAAACCAGGCTGCTAAAAAATTCTATACAGAACCCTAACTCCTACCTGCCCAGAAGGAAACAGTGTTGCCATTGCAGAACCAGCTCTGCGTCCTCAATCAGTGTTAAATAGATACAAAAAACTGACCATCAACCCTCAAACTCCAAAAGCATTTGGATGTCTCACTTGAGGGGGGAATGTTAGGCAGGATAGATATCTATCTACTAGGGCAGGAGGGGGTGTTTATCTCATCCACTGAACAAGTCAGCATTCTTGGGACTTGTCAAAATAAAATCGTCAGATGTTCTCATAAATTCCAGGAAAAGCCACAACAATGTAAAAGGGTGACCTTGAAACCTATAGGGGGAAAAGTATAAAACCCTTGAACCCCCACCAGGTGGGCCACTCAGACCAGCTGAGTTGCCTGCTTGTGCTTTATGCCAAGTGTATTTTTTTTTTTTACATTCCTATGTAGTTTCTATTTCTCTTCAGTTACATCTAAGCTGTAACTTGCTAAAAGATTCACTTTCTTACAATTCAGTCTTTTTTTTATCCTTTCAGATGAGATTTTGTTTTTTGTTGTTTTTTATCTGTGTTGTTGAAAGTATTACAGATGCCCTCCTTTCCCCCCATTGATTCCTTCCACTCCACATCCACCCCACCCCCAGGCCTTCCCATACCAATGTCTGTGTCCTTGGGTTATGCATATAAGCATATAAGTTCTTTGATTAATCTCTCCCCACCCACTCCCCACCCTCACCTTCCCTCTGAGATCCCTCAGTCTGTTCCTTGTTTCTATGTCTCTGGATCTATTTTGTTCACCAGTTTATTTTGTTTATTAGAGTCCACATGTGAGTGAGACCAATTGGTACTCCAAGTGTATTCTTAATAAATTCACTTGCTTTGCTTCAACACTGCTTTCTGTTACTCAAGAGGGGTGATAAGAGCCAAGGAGGAGAGAGCCCCCTTCAACTTGGGCAGCTCTCCAGTAACACAATGAAGACGATTTTAATGTTTTCTATGATTACAAAATATTTTCATATATTTTAATAAGTATAGTGGTGGTTTGCAAATTCCATGCTGTCCCTCAGGATTAGAAATAGCTGCAGTCTCCCTTCCCTCCTAGTGAATGTTGATTATATGCCTCAGACTCATTTGCACTCCTGTAAAGTATGAGGAAAATGCTGACATCGTCCCAGCTTCACAGATGAAGACACTAAAGAGTAGAATGGTTAAATCACTTGCTCAGCAGGTATGAGAGAGCCCAGGAGCTCTGGTTTTAGAGCTGGGGTCCCTGCCACAGAGTGAGGCCACGTCTTCCATATATCCAGGTTTGTGTCACTGGAGGCTGAAGTCACCATTCTCAGGGCATACAGAGACTTCTGGGTTTTTTCAGACTTGTTGGTAGTTTCTACTTACCCTGACTTTTCACTGAGGGATTCTGATCTCCCTACTTTAGCCTGGGGCAGAATTTATAACCCAGGCCTCAGACAAGGATCAATGGACACAGTGATTAAGAGTGGCATGTCACCCAAGCGTGACCACATAGTGAACCCTAAGAGTTTTATAGGGATATTGAGGAAAAGCTTTCTTTTTCCCTGCCTTTGGATTTGCTTTCACTATCTTGCCATCTCATGTACCTGAAAGAGTTACACCAGAGGACAGTTTAACCAAGCTGAGAGTTGGACAGGAATGAGACCCTGGTCACTTAGTTTAAGACCTGAGCAGGCCATGCCCGCACACAGATTAGCCTTGGTTGAAGGAATATAGATAAAATAAAATAAAATAAAATAAAATGTGTTCTAATGGACAGAAAACACCACACAATTAAAAAAATATATTCATCCACTCCTTTCATGTGTCTAAACAGTGTTTCGGTTGCTGGCTAGTAAAACCACAAATAAAATTTTGACATTAACATGATATTGTCACATGCAAAGACTAAAAGATCTGCACAAGAATAGTTCATGAGACCAAAAACACAATCAAATGACAAATGACATCTGTCCAATCACAAGTCCATCATTCCTTTTATCTTGTTTCTGCTTTGAGACATGACTTTAATATCTTCTCCCCACAGATGGGAGTTTTTTCACTGTGTGGCTAATTATTTTCAACTTCAAGAAGTGAATACAGTACAATTTTCCCTTGCAGTAGATCTTATTATTTTAATCCTCACCCAAGGATATTTTTTCCATTGCTTTTCAGAGAGTAGAAAGGAGAGAGAGAAAGAGAGAGAGAGAGACAGAGAGACAGAGAGAGATATGAGAGAGACACATCAATTGGTTGCCTCTTGCATGCACCCTGACCAGGGCCAGGAATCAAGCCTGCAACTGAGGTACCTGCCTTGGTAGGAATAAAATCCTGGACCCTTCAGTCCAGGGCTGATGATCTAACCACTGAGCTAAACTAGCTAGGGACCCCTTGCAGTAGATCTTAATATAATCTATCTTGACTGAAGGCACTTCAAAAAAAGTGTATATCTGTCTATCTATCATCTATCTATATCTATCATCTATCTATCTATCTATCTATCTATCTATCTATCTATCTATCTATCTATCTATCATCTATCTATCATCTATCTTTCATCTATCTGCTGGGCCACATTGTGACTTTCATGGATCTTAGGCACTGTTGCCTTCATGAATCCCTTCCTCCAAAAAAGATATTAAAAATTTTGTGTTATCACTACATTGGTATTAAGAAAAATATAATCCAAGCTGGACTATATTCATTTTTTATCTGCTTTTAAAATAGTCCTGGTCAGATAACTCAGTTGGTTAGAGTGTCGTCCTGATAAACCAAGGTTGCAGGTTCGATCCCAGGTCAGAGCACATACAAGAATCAACCTATGAATGCATCAATAAGTGAAACAACAAATCGATGTTTCTCTCTCTCTCTTCCTCTCTCTCTTAAATCAATCAATAAAAAACATTTTTTTTAAGCCCTGGCCTGTGTTGCTCAGTGGTTAGAGTGTCAACTTGTGCACCAAAAGGTTACAGGTTTGATTCCTAGTCAAGGTCACGTACCTGGGTTGCAGGTTCAATCCTTAGCCCCGGCCTGGGTGCATGTGGGAGGCAACCAATCTGTGTGTCTCTCTCACATCAATGTTTCTCTCTCTCTTTACCCTACTCCCTCCCTTCCACTCTGTCTCTAAAAATCAATGGAAAAAATATCCTTGGGTAAGGATAAACAAAAAAAATAAAAAAATAAAAAAGTAAATGATAACATTTTGGTGGGCTCCTAAGGGTATTCTGGGCCATAGGCATTGTGGCCACTGTGCCTAGTCAATAAGTCTGTCCTCAAAACGTATCCAGTAGGAATCAAGGCATTTTAGAATTAGCACAGTTACATAGCCTGGGGCTGAAAACTTGAAACCTGCCCCTCTGTGCCTTTTCCACTGTCACCATTCAGTACTAAGTTTCTCTTTTCTTGGTGTGTTGAGTAGGAACTTTGAAGCCAGACAGCACTTGATTCCAAACACCAGCTCCCACACTTTCCAGCTGTGTGAACCAAACCTGTCTTGGCCTCACTGAATCGGGTACAAAATAGAAATCACAAAGGTGAGAGTGTAGACAAGAGAACTCCTGGTAAGAGCACTTAGCACAGTGTCTGGCCCACAAGAAGTGCTTAAGGGTAATGATAGTGCCTTTCTGATCGCTCACACAGAGGCAGCAAGGCCCAAACAATCCGATTGTCTGGGTTTAAATCTGGTCTCTGTTTCCAACGAGAAGAGTGGCCTTAGACAAGTAACTTAATCTCGACTAGCCTCTTCTCCTTAAAGAGTGGACAGTAATCTCTCTAGATGATCCTCTAAGGATAAGAGATAAGGTACATACAGTGCTTGGTACTTAATAAGTGGAAGATAATATTGCTATTTATTTTATCTTTTATTATATTATGTAAAACCCATTCTCAGTTTCCCCTATTTTTTATTTAAATTTAAAAAATAACTTTTTAAAAAGATAATTCAAAACTTAAGAAAAAGTTGCCAAAGAGGTACAAAATGTCCTCAGTTCCTTTTCTTGGATTTCCTCATTGGAAGCACTTTACCTTTACTCCATCATTAGCGCTAGCACTCTGTACATGCTCCTATTATCATTAATCACGACGGTGACAGGCAGGACAGTCCCTCACCACTGAGCAGTCAGGGGTGTTTCCAAAACAGAGGCATCTCTTGCAAACTCAGCATCGAAACCTCCCAAGCAACACAACACAGATCCTACCGTAGATCCCTTTCAGATCGCCTGCTTCTCAATATCTCTTTTTCTTTCTAGTACAGGGATATGTTTTGTATTTAGTTATCATTTAGGGTCACTACAGGCTCCTCCAATTTGGACCAGTCTCTCAGTTTTCCCTATATTTTATGTCCTTTATACTTTTAAGGGTTGCAGGCTTTTAATTCTACAGAATGAGTGAACCCCAATCTGGGACCACTCAGTGCTTCCCAGGGCCACCTCTGGCCATGCATTCTTGGCAGGAACGCCCTGCAATGCTGCTGTGCTCTTTTCTGTGCATCACAAAGGAGGTGTGGGATGTCGATGTCCCCCTCGCTGATGATGTTAACCTCGATCATCTGGTCAAGTTAGTGTCTAAGGTTTTCACACTTAAATTCACTAGTTTCTCTTTGTAATTAATTAGTATCTTGTGGGGAGCTTTTAGGAAACTACACCCAAATCCCATTTGTCATCAAATCTCTGCTCACCATCACGAACACCTGAACCTTCCACCAGTGTTCCAATTTATTTATTTATTCATGTCCTTGTTGAATTATAGATTCCCATTTTATTCAGTGGAGCATCATCTGTTACCATCTTTATTTATTTTGATGCTCAAAATTTCCACTCCTTGGTAATAGGGAACTCCTTCAAGCTGGCTCTTCTATTCTTTAACTGAGTCATTGGGCATTTCCTGATGTCCTGGCACAGTAAGATGTTCCACAGTCATCTTGAACTTTCCGTCCCCAACCCTGGACTCAGCTTTCCTCCAAGAAGCCCTGGTCTATTTGAGAGCAGACGGTATTTAGAAACCAAGATCTGAGTGCTCAGTGTACTCACTGCCACTGGGCTGTCATTGCTTTTGGACCTCAATAGATGAAACTAGAAAATACATGTATGTGTACACATACACTTATGTGCATAAACACACTGCTTATGCCCCTCTGTGTGTGTATGTATATATATTATAAAACCATGGTTTATACTGCTCTCTTCAACTCTGACTGAACACTGGGGGTTCTTTCTAGCCTTCCTCCTTCCACATTTGTGAATATTTGAGAAACGTGGCTCCCATTATTTCCAATATACTTATTTATTTACTTGCTCAGCCACCATGGTGGCTTTCACCTAGGGAGGGAAGAAAAAGGAAAGGAAAATAAGAGGAAAGGGAAAGGAAAATAGGAAGAAAAGGAATTCCCCCTTTTTATTTAAAAATAAACATTGAGTTCTGAGAGGGAGAGAGAGAGAGAAACATTGATGAGAGAGAAACATCAACACCGACCCGCTGCCTCCTGCACCCCCGCTGCTGGGGTGATAGAAAAAGAAATTGTTTCGCATATTAACAATTCTGGTTTGGGAGCCAGGTAAAGGTATTTGTATCCCGACTTAACCATTAACTACGCGAACTTAGCTAAGCCACTTGATTTCTCTCTGTCTCAGATTCCCGCTCCATAAAATGGGATAATAACAGATTCTACTCTTAGGCTTGATGAGACAAGGAGACAAGGAGACAAGGTCTGTAAAGAGCTTAGTGCTGAGCCTGAAACAGGGTCTGCTGCATAGAAGGCAGCGGCTATGCGTGGTAGAAGGCGCACTTGACCGAACTCTCCAGGAAGACGCTCCTGGAGCTCGGTGCCTGGGCTGTGCGGCGCCTCCCAGGGGCCGAAACCATCTCCCAAGGTGGGTGCCACAAGTGTTTAGGAGGCCTCACCACTTCTAATATTCATCAAGGTGGCAAAAATAAATGTGGGGGGCCAACTACCTTCTGTGAAACACTCATGATCCCCACTTAATGATATGGTCCCAATCACGCACAGGCTCCAACACCACAGAGCAGGCCTTTTGACAGTTGCCATTCCTGGGGAGGATGAGTGTTTTCAATCTGCTTCTTCTGCATCCATTTAGATAATGCGGATGGTGCAGCAGATCTTCCATTCCACTCTGCAGTTCATTCAGAGTCAGCCCAGCGGTGCTTTTAGAGACCACATTTATAGATTACCTCCAGCACTATGGGGTTGCAGGAATCCCTGGGGAGCAGGAAGCACGCGTTAACTTTTGCCACTGACAATGCAGACAGCAGATTGTGAAAGCAAACGGCACATAACTCACCCGGTTGAAAATGTAAGGGAAACACATGGAGCCAAAAAGGGAGAAAGGAAAAACCACACTGCGTGGTGCTGTAATTCAGCTAGATCTCAAATAACAAGGAATCCACAAACTAATGCTGCTTCCCCCGGCTCTCTGAACTTCAGGGAGAAATTGTTTGGGGGATGACTCAACAGGAAGGAAGAAGATCCCGCCTCAGCCACCACCCACACCCCCTGTCACTTGATCATCCCACAATGGACAAGAGAGGGCAGGAACGAAGCCCTGGCCTTGCATTGTTTGTGACTTGGGTCTAAACCCTCCTAAGCACAGATGTTGAACATTCCCATTCTTCAGACCGAAGGGAGGGGTTCTGTTGACTTCATTCCTCTGTCCCCTTGGCTTCATTTTGTCACGCAGCAGAGAACGGGTGGACCGTAGCTTCCTGCAGAGATTGAGTTATAGGAGTAATTTTTAACTCTATTACGGTGTCATAAATTTCTTTGGGAATATGGTGGATGCTCTGGACACAAATGTCCACACATAGAGTCCATCACAGTTTAACACTCCTTTAAGGGGAAAGTCATTGAAACTTGCAGTTTATCTGGGGACACCTGGTCAAAAGCACATGTACCATTAATTTCTAAGATTGTGCCTCTGTCTGACATTCATCTATTCACTTATTCAAGGTTTACAGAACCATGAGCTCCAAGCTAGGTCCTGGGATGGCAAAGGTAAATAAAGCATTGGCTCTGCTTGTGTGGTTCACAGCTTGATAGAGGGTGATATGTGTGATAACTGCCTCCACGAGGTATAAAAATATATAATACAGGAAGGTCTGCCTGAGTGTGGCTTGGGAAGTTGGGGGAGGGCCTACTGAGCGCAGTGTTCAAGATGTATAAACTCACTAAGAGACGTTCCTGGCAGACAGAGAAGCAGGGGCAGAGACTTGGCGTCCTGAATAAGCCTGGCAGGACTGAGCAACACGAAGAGTTTAGTTGACTAAGAACAGAGTACAGAAGGAAGAGAAATGTTGAGAGAGGAAGTGAAGACAATACAGACTTTGTAGTCATGCTCACGTGAAGTTTGGACTTCTCTCTGTGGGTACTGGGGAGCTCCTAAGGGATTCCAAGAGTGGAAGAGTGATAAAAGCATATTTATGTCTTACAGAGATTATTCTATGACCTGTGTAGGAATAATGAACCCCACCTCCTTGATGTCAATGAAACTATCATCACACTCAATTTTCCATTGTTAGTGACACACAGAAATAGAAGCGTGCAGTCCAGTCAGCTTTCAGGCTACTCCAAAAGCCCAGTGGGAAAGGATGTGTATTTTTGGAGTAATGCAGTGTCTGCTACCCAGGGGGATGGACATGTAATATTAACAGATGATGAAAGAGCTTCACAAATTTGAACCAAGGAAAACAGCTGCTACCTCAATCTAGTCATGAATAATATTTGAAGTTAAACACTGGCTGATAGCACTTTGTGGATTCTGGGGTTATAGACAAATTTACCCTTGGAAATTCCTTAAGTTTCCCATAAAATACAGTACACACATGCAGTATAGACCTGGAGTATTAATAATAAACAATCTGTACACAATAAGGTTTCTAAAAGGGTACATACTGAAGTGAAATTTTGCAAGACTTCTGCTATACCCATGTATGCTTGAACTTGTGTGAGTCATACGCTCATATAATGTGAATGCCACTGAAACATTTAAAACAGTAAAATTGGAAATAAATAAATTTTAAATTATAAGTTAGGAGAGCTTCAAGGTTGTGTCCCCTGCCAGAGAAGGTGGCACAAGCAGAATGGAAAATACACAGGCAACTCACACTTCTCCTAACTGCCCTGGGCTGCCACGAGGGACCAGTACCACTGTATGGTTAATAATTACTATGGAGATAGAAACTTTTGCAGGTCTTTATCTCCCCTCAAATTATTTTCGGATTCTGTCAAACTTTGGTAAATCTGTTGTAGGTGTTGGGAACAGCACCAGGTGTTACACTGGTAGGATGGGACTGGACTTGGGTTCAGCAACTTCAGTACTTGAGTTCTGGCAAGGAAAGAATTCAGAGCCAAGACTCCAACAATAAGAGAACATTTATTTATAAAATCACAGAGGTAGGAGAAGTAATTCCTAGAAGAAGTGGGCACCTGGGGGGAGGGGGAGAGGCAAGGAAAGGCTCAAGGCATGGGTGTGCTCCAGGGAGGGAGAGCACTGGGTCCTCAATCCTAAGGGTTTTAAGGGTGGAGATTTTAGGAGAGGTCCCAGGGGGAGATCTTAATAGAATATTCAGCAGCTTTCCAAGTGTGTCCTTTCTGGGTTGTGGCCTCCACTGACTGATTGGTCAAAGCAGGGGTAGGGGGTCATTATCCAATGCAGCTGGTCCTGAGGTCAGCTGTGGGGTCACTTGTCTGGTTTTGCTGCTTTTCTGGGCCTGGAGCTGAAATACAACTGAGGCCTAGATGTTATCTCTAGGGGAAAAAGTCAGGGGGTCCAAACCGCATGGCCAGTGATATGCTAGGGGAGAAAAGGCCACCCTGGTGGCAAGGTTCCACCCTACAACTGTCGTTTGCTAGGCACCCAGGGCTTTCTGCTGTGATGACCTTCTGTCCCTGGCCCATTGTCCTTGCTCTGCCCCAGCCTGCCTAACTGTCCACTACAAATCCATTAGATGGTACCTGGTATTTGAACAACATTTGTCACCTGGCCTCAAAACTATCTCTGACCAGGGCGTGGTCTAAAGACCTTCACAGGAGATAGGGTACCAGGGAGAGTGTCTGGAAAACTCACCACAGTTGATACAGGTGTCCTAGATAATATAAGTCAACACAAACATTCCCATTTAGACACTACTGTGTGTCGCCCACAGGTGACCCTCTGGAGCCATCCCTTCCCTCAGCCTCCTCCTCTGCCCCCAGCTGCCATGGTGACAGGTGGCAGAGGTCCACCCACTGCCTGGCAGGGGCTGGCTGATCTCTGCTCAGCACAGGGGAGGGCCCTGCTGCCACGACTGCGTAGGAGATGCTTCTCCAATTTCAGGGAGGATGGCTTTTTCTGAAACTCCAGAGGTTGACCTCAGGGCTTGTTTTTATGTTTTGGTTCAGCAGCGACCAAAAACTGACTCTGAAAGGCCTTAATGAAAAGTGCTTTTCCTCTGACTATAGTTCCTACTGCTGCAGACAGTGCAGCAGCTGATGTCCTTGGAGACTCGGGGAGATTGATGTGTCCTTAGAGACACACAGGCATCTCCCCCCTCCTTCGGCCTCTTTGTTCTGCAAACACTCTCACACCCTGCAGTGGTTAAAAGCCCGCATTTTGGATTGGGACACACCTGGATTCCAATCCCAGCTGGATGCTGAACAGGTGATGCTTCACTTTGCTCAGACAAAATCAGGGAAATAGAGCAGCTCCTGCCTCCCGGGCTGGTTTGGGGGAAGGGGTAGGAAAATGCACGGGCCATGCTCAGCGCAGTGCTTGCACAAGGGAAATGCTCTACAAATGCTACTATTACTTACTCTTATTATTGTTACACTGTATTATACACGGCCTGCAGCCTGCCAGTGTTTAATTATGGTATGCACTGTGAAAATGTCGTCATATCAATAACATTTTTCTAAAATATGAGATTGAAAGGCGGCACAGGATGCCATCGCACAGATATGTAATCAACACCTGATCTGATGTCTTCTTAACCCTGTTGCTTTTTCTCAGTAGCAAGAAGAAAGGTTCCTAAGGCAGCTGAGGGCTTAGCCGTCCGTATGCACCTGACACAAGGATTTCTTTTCATTTCATGTAGATGAAGAAGCAGAAATTATTTTTTTGCAAGATTACTTTTCTCTGTAGATCAGTATAGATTTGGTATAAAGAATACATTTTTATATCTCTCACGAGTTTTACTCTCCTGATTATCAAACAAACTTTTTAATACATTATTTCACCTCTGCAGTGGCACTTCCATGGGGCTCTGGGCTCCACGGGTGACAGTGGGCTCAGCGTGGCCAGTTCAGAGTCTCCACGGATGACCTGAAAAGATGACCATCATCTGAGCTCTGAGAAACTGTCTAAGCTACCTAATCATGATAAGATCGATAATAGCAGAAAAAACAGCTAATCAGATTGAGGACTATGCCAAGGTCTGTTTCAAGCAGAGTGGAAAAGAAATGCTCCAAAAATGTGAATGTGGTAACACATGAGAGTGTCCTTAACATCACATGACATGACTCAGGCAATGGTCCCTGCCTTCGTTTTGCAGATGAGAAAAGCGACCTGTCTTCGACGTGGTAATGACAAAACTGCAGCTTACGCGTGAGTCTCGGGGCTCCCGGGCCCAGGTGACGGGACACGTGCACTGTGGTCACTGCACTGCCCCTGCACAGAGGGGAGGGGCTCTGTTCTCCTGCCAGCAAGTAATTGGGGAACAGCATGGGTTTGCAGTGGGAATCATTTTTCTGAATAAAAATGACTTTCCATGTTAAAAATGACACCTGATCTTTATAAAATGCCTAATAAAATGTTGTAAGATAAGAAATAAAACAAAAAGATCAGGTCTGTGACCCCAAGGGGTTGTTGGTAACAGTTTGGTGGTTCTCGTTTCAGATGTATAGTTACACACAAAAGCGCTATCCTGATCTATATCATTGTTTTTAATAACTGCAAAGTTCAGTTAACCAAAATTTATTTAACCAATTCCCTATTGATGGACATCATGTTATTTTGATTTTTTAAAATCACAAACACTTGGTGAACCACTTTGACATAATCCTCTGATTACCTCCTTACAGCAAACTGGACGTAGAATTGCTAAATCAAAGGATACACTCATTTTACAATTTGATTCATAATTGGTTTTCCTGAAGACAGTGTAGAAGAGCTTCCGCTTCTGGTGGCAAAGCTGTGGACACTGAGTACCACGCTCCCGGTAAACGAGCTCGGAGGGCAGCGGGCCTCACTGGCCAGGGGTCAGCTCACTGCCCTTGGCCCTGCTGGCTCCCAGTTCACGTGTCCTCCGGGAATAACAGTTTGCAGTTGGGCTAACTCAGCAGCCCAGCTTTGCAATGCTGTTTCTAGCACCTGCGGAGGTGCACCCGGGGATCCCAGGGGATACAGTTGGTGGATCTCTTGGTGATCCAGGAAGAAGCCGCCCTGCTGACTGATGATATTTAAACAAACGGAAGAACCACCAGGTTGCTGCTGTGAGAAGGCTTATGTATTTGCGCTGTCACCTTTCTTTCTAGAAAGAACCAGTCAGTTATTTTCAGACTGTTCACTGGGATATCTGGGATAGAAATAAATTCTGGAGGACCTCGGAAACCCAGCCTTCTGGTATTCAGACAAGCATTGTCCCCCTGTTATAGACAGGGGGACCACCATATCCCTTTGACACACTGATGCCTTAAACTTTAGAACTGATCAACTATTACCTGACAGTCTTTCTTGCTTCTTAATCTGGTATCACTGTACAAAAAGTGAAAGCCCAGCCGGGCGTGGCTCAGCGGTTGAGCGTCAACCTAGGATCCAGGCGATCGGGGTTCAATTCCTTGTCAGGGCACATGCCCGGGTTGCAGGCTCGATCCCCAGTAGGGGGCGTGCAGGAGGCAGCCGATCAATGACTCTCATCATTGATGTTTCTATCTCTCTCTCTCCCTCTCCTTTCTTCTCTCTGAAATCAATAAAGACATAAATAAATAAGTAAGTAAGTAAGTAAGTAAATAAATAAAAGGGAAATTCTCAATAATTCTCCACTCTGGGGTGACACAGCACAAAAGTACCAGGGACACGTGGGTGAAGAAGATTTATTATTTGACATGCACTGTCTCGTTGCATTTTGATTACACTCACCCTTTGCTGTCGAGGCATGAGTAGAATATCAATAGCATTTGAAATGTTACAAAAACTGAAGAGCAGAAAAATGTAAATCTCCAAATTGTGTGTTTTTCTAAGAGATTAAGTCAGTGGTTTGACATTATATAACAAGCCAGTAAATTTTGATGCTGAAAAAATCAATAATGCTTTATTTGAAATACAAATATAGACTGGCTTTTGGTTGGTTTGCTTGTTTAAACAAATTTCCACTTGTGGCTGAGTCCTGGCTGGTGTATGTTCCTCCTGGACATTCTCTCAGGAGCAGTACAGTGGGCTTCTGTATAACCGCAGATGCTGAGTACTCACCAAAAAGGGTAAGTCAAAGAAAATTCAATCCTGGGCGGTGGGTGAGGGAACGTAAACAACTGTCCCTTCCGCTTTCACCAGAGAAGTGCATTTCATTTTCTAGTGCAGGTTTCCAGCTCTTCTGAGTTCACGGCATGTGTGTGTGTGTGTGTGTGTGTGTGTGTGTGTGTGTGTGTGTGTGTGTAGGTGTGTGTGAGAAAATGCTTCCAGGGAGCAGTGTGAACCTCCTTCAATTCCTCCAGGTTGACATTTCCGTGGAAACCAATGCGAGGTGTTTGCAGAGCTCAGCACCCGATTTCTAAAGCACACTCAAGTCTCATTTGGCCTTCCCATCCGGCAGGTGGGTGCTCATTAATAATTCAGTTTTATCAGAAAAGAAAAATTAGGCTAAGAAACACTTGGCCGAAGTAACATGAAACATGTAACTTAGATATGCTTGACACATAGCATGACTTCAATCAATAGGTGCTGCTAATATTATTATTGTTATTGTTATTATTATTATTACCACCACCAGTGGCCTTAGCAGGACCAAAACCAGTGATTAACTGAAACCTCTACCCTTTTCCCACTGGACCTTTTAATGATGGGAATGTTTGTGTCTCCTAGGAAGATGCTGAAAATCAAAAATCCTGTTAATGTAAGTATATAAGTATTTATAAGTATATCCTGATTTATAAGTATATCCTACATCTGAATTTTGTCCTGTCAGCAGGGTACAGTGGAATTATTTACCCCATGAGAACCCATAGTCACCATCAAACCCATAATATTTTAAAGAGAGTGAAATAAATATCTTTCTCAAATTAAGTAACTGGTTCAGAAGAATTAACACTAAGATATTTTTATTTAAAATATTTTATATTTTCAGAGCATTTCCCTCAGCTTCATTTTAAAGATGGGTGTTTACTTTGAAAAGTAACACTGCAATAGTTTTCATTTCCATCTAGTGCATATTTATCCCCAATAATTCTAATATAATAAGAGAAATATGGAGACATTTTTAGGTGATATTAAATAGTAAATTATATATATTTATTATTGGCACTATTACAGATGTCCCCATTTCCCCCCTCTTTGCCCACCTCCACCGAGCCCCGACCCCCCCCGGCCTTCACCACCTGTTGTCTGTGTCCATGGGCTGTGCATATATTTTCTTTGGCTAACCTCTTCAATATTTATAATATATATTTTCCCATTTTTGCTTATAAGCTCAGAGTGAAATTTAAAGATATCTATGAAAGTGCTTTGAAAAGCCAAATATGCACCTCAAAAAGTGTTAATTACCTTTGTAATTATTACAATGATGATGATAAGAAGGACATGTGTGAGGTACACATATGCTTTACACCTGTCATCCATGTATTTTTTATCGTAATTGTATGGAATAAAAATATCATTCACCTCTCTTTACAGATGAGAAAACCAAGGTTCAGAGAACTGTAATAACTTATTAAGCAAATAAATGGCAGACCTGGGTGGCAGGCTTAACTTTAAAGTCCCTGCCTCTCCATCCCCCAAATTTATTATTAATTTTCAAACATACCTATAAACTGAAAAATAGAAACCACACACACAATGAGCACTCATTTACTCATTACATAAATTTGACACTTTTGGCATTCTTTCCTTCATTTCCCTGCCCCACTCCCTTCTGTCCTCTCTGGCGGGACTGCTTCAGGGTAAGTTACAGGAGCAGATACTTCCCCCCAGCTTGCATTTCCCAGCAAGGAGGACATTCTCTGCACAAACATAGTCCCTCTTCAGACCCAATATCACTGCCAATAACCTTCCTAGTACCAGCTCATAATTCATTTACATTAACTTCCTGAATCATCCCCAAATGCTTATTATGGCTATATTTTACAAACACAGATCAAGGTTCCTACTTTGCATTGGGTTATGTCTTTTTATTCCAGGCCATTTTAAAAAATGACATTGACTTTTTAGAAAAATTGTTGATGATATTATAGATGTCCCCAGTTCCTACTCCCCCCTCACTTTGTTCCTCTCTACCCGGCCCCTGCTCCACCCCAGGCCTTCCCACACCACTGTCTGTGTCCATGGGTTATGCATAGATGCATAGAAGTTCTTTGCTTAATCTCTCCCCTCCCACTTCCCCACCCCCACTTTCCCTCTGAGATTCATCAGTCTGTTCCATGCTTCTGTCTGTGGACCTGTTTTGTTCATCAGTTTATTTTGTTCATTAGCTTCTACATATAAGTGAGATGAGGTGATGTTTGTGTTTCTCTGCCTGGCTTATTTCATTCAGCATAATACTCTCCAGGTCCTCCATACTGTCCCAAAGGGCATGAGATCCTTCTTTACAGCTGCATAGTATTCCATGTTGTGAATGTCCCACAGCTTTTTTATCTACTCATCTACCTGGGCTGCTTCCAGATGTTTGCTATTGTAAATAACACTGCTATGAACATAGGGGTGCATATATTCTTTCTGACTGATGTTTCAGGATTCTCGGGATATATTCCCAGATATGGAATAGCTGGGTGAAAAGGTAGTTCCATTTTTAATTTTTTGAGGAAACTCTGTACTGTTTTCCACAGTGGCTGCCCCAGTCTGCATTCCCACCAGCAGTGCACTAGGGCTCCCTTTTCCTCACATCCTTGCCAGCACTTGTTTGTTGATGTGTTGATGGAGCCATTCTGACAGGTGTGAGGTGATACCTCATTGTAATTCTAACTTGCATCTCTCTGATGATTAAGTGACACTGAGCATTTTCTCATATGTCTCTTGGCCATCTGTCTGAACTCTTTGGAGAAGTGTCTATTCAAGTCCTTTGCCCAGTTTTTCATTGGGTTGTTTGTCTTTCTGGTGTTGAGTTGTATGAATTCTTTGTATATTTTGGAAATTAACCCTTTATCAGGTGTATCATTGGTGAATATGTTCTCCCATACAGTGGGCTCCCTTTTCATTTTGTGGGTGGTTTCTTTTGCTGTGTGGAAGCTTTTCAGTTTGATGTAGTCCCATCTGTTTATTTTTTCCTTTGTTTCTCTGGCCCTAGGAGATGTATCTGTGAAAATCCTGCTATGTGAGACTGAGATTTTACTGCCTGTGTTTTCTTCTAGGATTTTTATGCTTTCATGACTTACATTTAAGTCTTTTATCCATTTTGAGTTTATTCTTATGTATGGTGTAAGTTGGTGGTCTAGTGTCATTTTTTGCATGTACCTGTCCAATTTTCCCAACACCATTTATTGAAGAGACTGTCTTTATTCCATTTTATGCTCTGGGCCTCCTTTGTCAAATATTAATTGCCCATATGGGTGTGGGTCAATTTCTGGGGTCTCTGTTCTATTTTACTGACCTATATGCCTGTTCTTGTGCCAGTACCAGGATGTTTTGATTACAATGGCTTTGTTGTATAGTTTGATATCGGTATTGTGATCCCTCTAACTTTGTTGTTTCTCAAGATTACTGAGGCTATTTGGGGTCTCTTTTGGTTCCATATAAAGTTTTGGAATATTTGTTCTAGTTCTGTGAAATATGCCATTGATATTTTTATAGGGATTGTGTTGAATCTGTAAATTACTTTGGGTATTATGGACATTTTAATGGTGTTAATTCTTCCAATCCATGAGCACAGTACATGCTTCCACTTGCTTGTATCGTCCTCTATTTCCTTTTTCAATGTCCTATAGTTTTCCATGTACAGATCTTTTACCTCCTTGGTTAAACTTATTTTCAGGTATCTTATTTTTTTGTTGCAATGGTAAATAGGATTTTTTAAATCAGATTCTCTTTCAGACAGTTCATTATTGGTGTATAGAAATGCCATCGATTTCAGAATGTTAATTTTGTATCTTGCCCCTTTGCCAAATTCACTTATTAAATCTACCAGTTTTTTGATGGGGTCTTTAGGGATTTCTATGTACAATATCATGTCATCTGTAAATAATGACAATTTTACTTCCTCTTTTCCAACTTGGATGCCTTTTATTTCTTCTTTTTTCTGATCACTGTGGCTAGGACTTCCAGTACTCTACTTAATAAGAGTGGTGAAAGTGGACACCCCTGTCTTGTTCCTGTTCTTAGGGGAAATGGTTTTAGTTTTTGCTCATTGAGTATGATGTTGGCTGTAGGTTTGTCAGATATGGCCTTTATTATGTTGAGGTATGATCCCTCTATTCCCACTTTGCTGAGTTTTTATCGTAAATGGGTGCTGGATTTTGTCAAATGCTTTTTCTGTGTCTATTGATATGATCATATGATTTTTTGTCCTTGGTTTTGTTTATGTGATGTATCACGTTTATTGATTGGGGAAATTGAACCAACCTTGCACTCCTGGCTTAGCTCCCACTTGGTCATGGTGTTTTTTTTAATGTATTGCTGGATCTGGTTTGTTAGTATTTTGTTCAGGATTTTAGCATCTATGTTCATCAGGTATATTGATCTGTAGTTTTCTTTCTTTGTAGTGTCTTTATCTGGTTTTGGAATTGGGATGATGCTGGCCTCATAAAATGAGCTTGGGAGTTTTTTGTTTGTTTGTTTTTTATTACTGCCTCACTTTCATCAGTTGTTATTAGCCTATTCAGGTTTTCTGATGACTTATGGCCTTTGTTTTGAAGCCTTTGTTCTGAGGTGGGTCTCTTGTAGATGACATATATATGCTGTCATGTTTTCTCATCCATTCATCTACCCTATGTCTTTTTATTAGAACATTCAGTCCACTTACTTTTAAGGGTATTATTATTTTTTCTTTATACCTATGATCCCTGTCTTTATTTCTTAAAGCAGTGCCTTTTACGTTCCTTGCAAGCTGGTTTGTACTCCTTTACCCCCTCCCCCATTTTTTTTGGTCTAAGAAACTCTTTATTTTGCCTTCAATTTTAAATGATAACCTTGCTGTGTAGAGTAGTCTTGTATTCTGGTCCATGCTTTTCATTATTTTGAATAATTCATGCCAATTCCTCTGGCTTGAAGTGTTTCTGTTGAGAAATGAGCTGACAGTCTAATGAGAACTCCCTTTTAGGTAACTTTCTATCTCTCTGTTGCTGCCTTTAATATTCTCTCTTTGTCTTGAATTTTTGGCACTTTATTTATGATGAGTCTGGGCATGGGCCTCTTTGGGTTCTTGAATGGGAGCCTCTGTGCCTCCTGAACTTGCGTGACTTTTTTTTCACCAGGTAGGGGAAGTTTCCTGTCATTATTACGTCAAACGAGTTCTCTATTCCTTCCTCACTTTCTTCTCCTTCTGGTACCCCTATGTTGTGGATGTTGTTATGTTTAACATTGTCCCAAAGTTTCCTTAAACTATCCTCCTGCTTTTTAATTTTTATATTTTTGCTGCTCTAATTGGGTGTTTTTTCCTACCTTGTCTTCTAAATCCTGATTCAATCCTCTGCTTCATTCAACTGAATTTTGATTCCTTCCTGTGTATTCTTGATGTCAGATACAGTATTCTTCATTTCTGACTGGTCTTGTTTGTGGTTTCTATTTCCTTCTTCATCCTGTTGCAGTTCCCACTAGATTATTGCAATTCGCACTAAGTTCCTTGAGCATCCTTATAGCCATTACTTTGAACTCTATGTATGATAAATTGCTTGCATCCATTTCATTTAAGTACTTTCCTGGAGTTGCCTCCTTTTCTTTCACTTGGGGTTTGTTTATCTCCCCACTTTTGCTGTCCTTTTGTGCTTGCTTCTATGTATTAGAAAGAACTACTATGGCTTCCAGTCTTTGGGGGGTGGCCTTATGTAGTAAGTGTCCTGTGGGACCCAGTGGTGCAATCTCTTTGATCTCCTGAGCTGGTTGCTGTAGGAATGTCCCTTGAGTGGGTTATTTGGGCTCTCCTATTGTAACTGGGTCATGACTGCTGTTGTCCCGTTTGTGGGTGGGGTCTCCCCTCAGGCTGGCTGACTGTGAGGCTCAACCCCAACCACATAGTGTGAGCTGTTATGCAGGTGCTGAGAGAACAAAACAGAACAAAAGAAACAAAACAGCAACATACAAAAGACCCCAACAACCATGGCAAAAACAACTGCAAGGAAGAGAGAATTAGAAAAAAGAGAACAAGTTATAATAAAAGAAAAGAAAAGAAAAAAATGAGAAGAGAAAAAGGAGGGGGGAGAAGAAGGGATATGAAAGGAAAGAGGAAGGAAAAATTATGCAAAGAAAAGAAGAGAAAGAAGAGAAAGGACAACAGAAGGAAAATAAAGACGCAAAAGACGGAAAAAGAAGAAAAAGTAGAAGAAGCAAAGCAAAGAGAAACATGAGAGACAAAAACAATAACAAAGCAACAAAAGGAAGTGATGCAAACAGAGCAATGTGGAGGTCTTTCCAGCTGCTTCCAGTGTGCCCTGAGAGCTCCCTTGGGTCCTGCTCCCGTGGAGCTGGAGGCTGTCTGCACATCTAGGCCTCCAGGAGGTGCCTTGGTGATGGCCCCTGTGGGAAGCCACCCACGCTTGGCTCTCCACAACCCACTGGAAGCTTCCAGCAATGCAGTGTGTCTGCCAGCACAGGGTTGGGCTGTGCTCCGGTGGTCAAGCTTCAGCTAGGGCCAGCTTGTTAGCAGCAGGGGGCACAAGGGTGGGTCCACAAACATCCCAAGGCTCCTCAGGCTCCGTCCCCCCCATTACTGCCTTATGGCCAGCTGTCAGGTTTAGTCACTGAAAAGGCTGTTTCTGAAAGGGCTTTAGGCAGAATTGGGAGGATGAGACCTCTGGGACTGCCGTGAGGGGAAGTTCCATTCAGGTGTTAGGGAAGATGGTGAGTGTGTTCTCTCATCCCAGAGCCACTCTCTGAGATGTCCTGGATATGACCCTGACCTTAGCTGGGCGCAGGTCCTTGTATCAGCCCAGTGGGCTCTGTTGGAAGCCGGGGGTGTCTACAAGCTCTCCCCTGAGGGGAACACACCAGTCAGGTTCCTGGGACAGTGGGGGCAATGGCCTCACTCCTCGGCCAGCCACTGATGTCCCCGATACTGTTTAACCCCCTAGGCTTGGCCTCTGCTGCTGACTCCTCCACAGGGGTTGGGATGTAGGGTGGGGCAAGGCAGACTCCTGTGGATTGGGCGAACTCCATCCCTGAGGGTAGGGAATTTGCTTTTTCCCAGGCTGTTGCTGCTGTGAGGGCCTTAAGCCTCTCAGGAGAAATGGGAGCTGCAATGTGGGGGTACAACTGATCGCATGTTTCCTGGTTGCTGCTATTCCCTGTCTCCCCCAGAGCTCCCCACCCAGCCTCTCTTCAGCACCTCCTGCCTGCACCACCTCCCTCCTCAGGTCAGGTGCTGCAAATGAAAATCCCTTGCTGTAGGCTGTTCTGGTTTTTGGTTTTTTTAAGTGGCTTTTTCTCCAACCATCTCAAGCTCTCCCCAGGGCCAGAAGCCCTGCTGCCTTTCACAGCTGGCTGTTGCATGGGCCTCTGTTCTCTGCTCTGTGCTCCGGACTGTGGGGTCCAGCCTGAGGTCTGGCCTTGCTCCTCTCAGGGAACCCCTGAGGCCGAGATCCCTTTCCCTCTTCCCCTGCTGCCTGTGGGAGCAGGGCCTGCCCCTCTTGCCATCCCACCCTTCCTACAGTCCCCGGGTAGTCCCTGTCCTTCCTTGGTAACTCTTCTCTTCAGCTGGACCTCAGTTGGAAATTCCAGGTGAATATTCCCCAATTAATTCTATTTTCCATCTGGATCTGGGAGGAGGTAGAAGGAAGATCCACCTACTCCGCCATCATCTTGAAAACCGCACTGACTTTTTAAATTCTGTAACTGAAGTTTTTGGGGTGAAACTGGTTCACAAGACCATACAGGTTTCAAGTGTACAGTGGAATAAAACATTATCTGCACACTGCAACGTGAGAGTTGTCCGTTGAAGCCCCTGCCTCTTGTGTTTGTGAGACTAATTCTGTTAGTCTCACAAATCTTTCCTCTGTTTCCTAACTTCCAGTAAAGCACTCTTTATTGTTCAATGTCAAATTCTTAACTAAAAACACAGGATGGAAATACATACATAAATGGCGAAACAGCTCTCAGCTTTAACTCGGTTGTTGACTAGAAAAGTTACTAGGAGCTCAGTTTAAAAGAAAAACAGAAGATTGAAGATGCCTCACACTTAGAATCTTTTTGGTGTAAAAAGCTCATGTCTGACATTTTCAGATTGGCTACAATTCTTGCATATGCACGAATTCTGGAAGATTTAAGCACTTGTCCTTTGAGGAGCTTTGCCAAAGACACAAACACTACAGCTTCTGTCAGTTATGGCAAATCTGGCTGGAAAATAGAGGGTTTTCTCTGCTACTTAAAGGAAATCTTGGAGTTCAGTTTTACTCAGAAAGTCCCAGAAGCCACTGAGCTGCTCTCCCTGACTAATCTACTAATTTTACAAAACTAAGCTGTTCAGACTCTATTACGTGGGCAACAGCTCACTAACTGCCTGTCCTGGTCCCACTAAATTTAGCAATCTCATGAAATAATAAAAACTAAGACCAGCTCACTTTGTAACATGCGTAAAGACTATAGAATAACTGGGTACCCTAAGTCTGACACAAGCAACCTTGTGAAATGAGAAGGTTAGGGAGGCTGACATTTTGTGAGATTTAAGCCATACTTTAGTTGCCAAATATGCTGTTCATAATGCATTTTCACAAAACAGTGAGAATCACATTTACTCGTATACTTCTCATTCCCTCAAACGTATATGATTGGTTCCTTTGTGCGAGATATCCAGGGAACATGAACAAGCCACAGTCTCCATCCTCAAGAAATTCCAGGTCTTGTAAGGGGCAGTCACATGAACTGATGTGGTAAGTAATCAAATAGTGCCCTGGGGGCCCTGACAGAGGGCACGTTCACCAGTCTGTCAGGACTACAAGGCTTTGTGGGAAAAGGTTGGTGGTCTCAGATTGTTGCTTAAATAAGGGTGAGAACCCAGGAGGTGGAAGGAATCAGACTCCGCCAGGAACTGAGAAAGGTCGGGGGTTGACTGTGTGATGCCTTCCTCCTATCTTTGAGGGACAAGCATGAGATGACAGCACAAGCATGGTCTGGACAAGAAGAACTCAGGGTACCACTTAGAGGCAACTGCAAATGGAAGAGCATATAGGTGATGATAGATAGATGATAGATGATGATAGATAGATGATAGATAGATAGATAGATGATAGATAGATAGATGATAGATAGATAGATGATAGATATAGATAGATAGATAGATGATAGATAGATAGATGATAGATAGATAGATAGATAGATAGATAGATAGATAGATAGATAGATAGATATAGAGAGAGAGGCAGAGAGACATCAGACAACCAAAATTCCCCAATTATGACATGTCTTGAAGACCAAAGTTCCAAAACACAGGAGGAAAGGGAACACTAAGCCAACAAAAATGAACAATTGTAAGAAAATTTCACTCCACGCACAATAAAAATATTAAAGAAATCTGTAACCAACTTTAAAACAACTGTTTAGGATTTCTTAAGAAAAAAGCATCCAGACAAAAAGAACAAGGAGTTATGAAACAAAGCCAAGGAGGAACAGAGAAACAAGAGGGGTTTGAAAATCTAGGAATTCTGCAAATGAAGACTATAGCCACTGGAATATGAATCAACTCTGTGACTCTACCATCAGTGAGGACATTTGCAAGTTGACAGCACTGACAACTTCACAGAATATGCAGCATAAAGGGACCAAGGGACAAACACCATGAGAGAGAAGTTGATCCACAGACAACAGACTGGGATAGTTAGACATACAGCTAATACAAATTCCAGAAGGAAGGGTGAGGGAGACTAAACATTTTAAAACATAGTGGCTGAGAACTGAGCCCTTAGACTGAAAGTAGAACATAAGGAAAAAAGTTAAGTAAAAATAAATATATAGTAGCAACCTTAGTAAACAACACTAGTCGAGCTGAAGAAAAACGATGAAGAGAAGATCTCAAGTAGCAGAGAGAAGGGCAATTTTCTGGGAAGGAACTCTAATGATCAACAGGAGATTTCAGAAGTCAATAGAGAAAGCGCTTCATAGAACCTTAGCTTAAGTTGAGCATTAGGAAATACCCGTCCCCCTGGAATTCTATACTCAGCCAAAACAACTTCCAAGTAAGCGTGAGTCAATTGAAGACATTCAATGGCAGGAAGAACTTACTGTCCCCAGACCATCCCTGAAAGACCCACGAACCAGTGGACTTTGGAGGAAAGACATTAAATCCAGAGGGGAAAAGTGTGCTGCATAAAACCATGGTAAATGCAGAAGTTGTATAAATATGCTGGTAAACTTAGTGAATTATAGACATTTTAAAAAGTTTGCTTTTTGTGTAAATAAACAGGTAAGAATAATAAGGAAAAATGGGAGTATTTTTTGCTGTTCAGTGGGAAGATGGAGATGCTAGAGAACCTTGTGCTTTGGGACTTTCATAGTTTCATTTATATGTTTAAAATTATGAATATCCACTAAAAATGGAAATACTTTCTATAGCTTCCAAGCTAGCATAGGATGAAAATACAGAATAAAAAAATATGTTATCACTAACTTCAGGTGGAAGGGAGGAGCTGTGAACTTCTGAGTTGCTGACAATGTTCTAGAACTTGACCTTGTGTGTTGGTTACCAAGGTGGTTGCTTCATAACTATTGCTCATGTAAGCTATGCTCTTTAAAAATTGCTCATGTAAGCTATGTGCACATTTCAGAACGCATGTTACATTGCATTTAAAGGTTTTTTAAAAAGTAAAATATATTTATAAAGAAGGCAATGAAGGAGAAAAAAGAACCAAAAACATGTAGTAAACACAAATCACAAAATACAATTACAAAAATTAATACAAATCTAACAATCAAAATAAAAATAATTTAAACTCACCTATTAAAACATAGAGAATATCAGACAGAAGAAAAATATAAAAATCACCTATATGTTCCGTGTTTGAGCACACCCACCTAACCAGAGCAATAAGCAGGACTGAAGATAAAGGGATGAGCATATATAGACCAAGTATTTTTTTCTATTGCTGCTCTAATTACCACAAACTTGGTGACTTAAAACCTCAGAACTTTATCTTACAATGATGGAGGTCAGAAGTGGGAAATGAGTCTTACAAGGTTGAAAGAAGGTGTTGGCAGGCCCGTGTTCCTCCGGGAGGCTCTAGGGGAGAACCCACTTCGTGACTCTTCTAGCCTTAGAGTCTGCCCACACTCCTCAGTGCATGGCTTCTCCCAGCAAATGCATCACGTCAGCCGCTATTGAGTCATCTGCCATTTCCTCTGAGTCTGACTCTCAGCCTCTCTCTCATAAGGACCTTTGTGATTACACTGGGCCCACTGGGATCACACAGCACGATCTTCCTACCTCAAGATCCTTAACTTAATCACATCTGTAATGCCCTTTTTGTCAAGTAAGGTAACATGTTTACAGGTTTCAGATATTAGGACATAAACATATCTGGAGGGGCCATTATTCTACCTACCATCTCAGACAAAACTTAAAAAAAAAAAAAAAAGCTACTACAACAATATTAATGCCACAGGAAAAAAAAAATGAGTACAAATACATTAGTATGAATAGAGATCATTCATAATAATAAGTTAAATTAGATAAAATAATCAGAAACTTGTATGCATTTAACAACATATCCTCAAAAACAAGGAAAGAAAAAAATGACAGTATTATAGGCATAAATGAACAAATCCATGGGAGATTTTAACACACTTCTATCAGAAACTATAAAGTACACAAGAATGTATTAAGAATAAGGCTGATTTGGACAACACAACTACATAAATAGTTATTATACATTCTTTTCCAACTCACGTGGAATGTTTTATCTCTTGACTATACACTAGGTAACAGAGAAACAGAAGCCATTGGGCATTACTAAAACAATACAGTCAGAAATCAGTGACAGACAGACTGCCCAAGTAAATAAGGGGCAAATCTGGGAGGGTTTTATACTGAATTTGTAGGAACTGGCTTAAGGCTCATGGGTTCTGCCCCTGTCTGTTGGAGTTTGGTAAGTTTGGGGTAAGGCATGGACATTTT